>NC_056626.2:172885629-174295629 GCF_002870075.4 Lactuca sativa | reverse complement strand
TAAATATAAATTTATATTAAATATAACTACTTATTAGAAGTGTTAGATCAATAACTAATAACAAAAAGTTAACAAAAACCACAATACTTGTATCTCCGATTTGAAAAGACATAATGAAGTGAAAAAAATTGTGTCTCAAACGAAAAAACACGCGCCATAACACGCCATAACGCGCCATGGCGCGCCATATCACGCCTTGCCACGCGTTACGCCTAACAGCAACGTTATGAAGCTTTTCGTAACGGCGAAGCCACGCCTCACGCCATGGCGCGCCTTGGCGCGCCTTTTAGAACACTGTAGATATATATATATATATATATATATATATATATATATATATATATATATATATATATATATATATATATATATATGAGGACTAAATCGATTATCAGGTCAATATGTAAGGACTTTTTTGTAGTTTTCCCAAAATCCTTCACAGAAAAACCAAACTTGCTAAATTCTATATAACATTTATTATCACAAGTAAATTAACGAACATAAACGAGATTTTTAATAATTTGGGGAGTGATAAGTACATTTTTTTTAAAATAAGGGTGCGAAAAGGGTTTAAAGCAAGAGTCCTTTCTATCAATATCTAATGATGAAAATTAACCAACCACCCTCTTACTTTTTTTTATTCTTTATTTAATTGTATCAGCTAGTGATTCGTTAATCATTTCTAGTAATGAGTTAATGACAATCATCCTCAAACAACAATCTTGAATAAGCATGTTAGTCGCCTTGCAACTTAGAGCACCGACTACTACATTGGCCATTCTCGGAAGATACAGAATCCCACAATCATAATCCTTCACCTTATCAAGTCATCTCCGCGACCTCATGTACATATTTACCTAATCCATCAAATATCTCAAACTCTTATGATCCTTGTAAATTATACAACGAACCCCATACAGATAGTGTTATCAAATCTTGAGCAAAAGAAAACCAATGCTATAACGCTAAGTCATGAGTAAGATAATTAGTCTTGTTAGACTTTAAATTTATGGAATCATACACAATCATTCGTCCTTATTCCATAAGTACGACCCCAAACCTATAACTGAAGTATCACAAATAACAATAATCTCATCAACACAGTCAGGAAGGGTCAATATTGGTGCCTCACATAGTTTTTGCCTCAAAGTTTGAAATGATGTCTGCTGCTTAGCCCTCAATAAAACGTAACACTCTTTTTCTCCAGGAAGGTGAGAGGAATTATAATCTTAGAGAAATACTGGATGAATCTCCTATAATAACGACTTATCCCAAGGAAACTTTGCATCTCATATGGAGTCTTCATAACTTTACACTGCATCACTGCTTTGATTTTGGTCGGGTCGACCAAGATACCATCCTGAAGGACGAGGTGTCCTAAAAACTAAACCTTGTACAACCAAAACCCATACATACATAACTTGGCATATATTCTCTCCTTACTCAATACCCCAAGAACCTATCGTAAATGCTCTATATGGTGTTGCTTAATCTTATAATACAACAATATATCATAAATGATTACAATCATCGATAGGTCAAGCAGTTGCCTATACTCCTGTTTTATCAGGTCCATAAACACCGATGGTGTATTGGTAAGCCCAAATGGAATCACCATAAACTAATAATGACCATAAGAAGTATTATAGTCCATCTTCTGAATATCTTGATCTTTGGCTTTCATATGGCGATAGGCTAACCTCAAAAGGATTTTTGAAATACAAGATGCACGTTGAAGCTAATTGAACAAATCATCAATCCTTAAAAAAGAATAACGGTTCCTCACATTGAGTTTGTTCAGTTTTATGTATTCTATGCACTTCCCTTGTGAACCACCCTTGTAACATCCATAAATTTTACGGAAAATTTAAACTTTTTCAATCATAAGTAAAAACCAAATAGCATTGTTTACAAAATGTTTTCAAATCATTTTCCATCAGAGTGTCTCGAAAATCATAACAAAAGGATGGGGAGCGGTACGGTCACGCCTTCGCCTTCCCATGATCTCCTGAAGTACCTGAAACAATAAACTGAAAACTGTAAGCCCGAGGGCTTAGTGAGCTACCCCCAAAATACCAATACCACACTGACAATACCATATCAGTATGCCCGACTGGACCGCCCTGCCGAGCCTGCAGTCTGTCTGAATCTATCCCGAGCCTTCGGCATGACTGGTCCGCCACGTGGGCCTACAGTATCCCCGGACCGCTCATAGGGTATATTGGCCTTCAACACAAAGCATGACCGCCTTAACCCAAGCACACGCAAATAACCATGTGCGCATACCATCATATACAGGCATATACAAACATCAAACATATCTGTCACACCAATCATAAAGCATAGAATTCACCTGTAACTAGAGTACCGACCTAGCAGGTCACTAACATACCAATCCCTACGGATCATAAGAGTATAAAATACTGCCTACCCCGATTCCGATCTAAAAGATCATAAACACATGTATCATAGCATAACAATAACAACTAAAGGGCCGACCTTGGTGCCGTAGACCCCATTGATATAGTGAGGATAACTCACTTGGCAGATGTCGACACAAAAGGTAAACTCCAACTCTCGGATCACTTGACACAGGTTCCGCCACTTATCATCATAGCACAACATACTCATAAGTCCTTAACCTTATAAGGTACTCCATAACCCACTAGCCAACCCCTGGTCAAAGTCAAAGTCCTCAGTCAAGGTCAACAATCCATGTTAACCTTAACTCGCCGAGTACCCTTGGCTACTCACCGAGTTCCCTGAAATACATTCCAGCTCGCCGAGTCATCGGAGTAACTCGTCGAGTTCCTTTGCTTCTCGAACAAACTTAAGGTCACCCGTCGAGTTCCTTCCTTGCAACTCGACGGATACACACTCATACATATCCCAGAGAAAACTCATCCGACTTGCCGAGTTGTACTTCAACTCGTCGAGTCTTATGACGATCTTCATCGGACTCGCCGAGTTGTTCATCCAACTCGTCGAGTTCACAGCCATCTTCATGTTACTCGCCGAGTCACCTTGTGACTCGCCGAGTCCATTCAGTCCTTTTTCTCCATATAGACATATTTTGAGCCATGTAACCGCTCCAACTCATAGATCCAAGCTTCTAGGGCATGCTTATCATGTAGAGTTGCAAACTTTACGTGCATGCATGACCATAAAGGCTCTAAATGTCTATTCTAAGTTCTTAATGGAACTTCATGCTCAAGAGGGACCTTAATCACAACCAAGACTGTGACTTTATGCTTCTAGAATCCAAGGAGGGTCCAGATATGAAGTTACAACTTCAGATCTAGTCCATAGCTCAACATCCCAACTTGAAAATCCATAAAAAGCCCTAGAAACTTAACAAAGGGAAGAAAAAGGAAGTAAGAATGGCACTTTGATACCTCCAAAAGATGCTAGCTGAGGTAAATCCTGGTTCCCACTCCTTCCTTGCTTCAATTTCCTTTGCACTCTTAGCTTTCTTCCTCCAAGATCCTCTTTTCCAAGCTTCAAACCCACATTAAAGCACACACATGAATTAGGGTTTTAAGGGGCTCTACAAGACTGTAAAGAGGCCAAAGGAGGCTAAGGCTCCTTTAAATAGAGGTGCAAACCTCGAAATTTAGGGTTTCCACTGCCAGCTCCTACTCGCCGAGTCCAGAATGGACTCGTCGAGTAGGTCACTTAACATGCGATCCCACCCCGCTGCTACTCGACGAGTAGGCCAACCAACTCATCGAGTAGAGCTTAACCCAATGAATCTTGTTTAAGAATTACCTGAGAATCGGAGCGTTATAACTCTCCCCCACTTGAACTAGGCTTCGTCCTCGAAGTCCGTTGGAGTAAACAATGTCGGGTAATGCTCGCGCATCTCTGCCTCCGGCTCCCATGTCCACTCAGATCCCTTCTGATGTTCCTACTGCACCTTTACTAAAGGTATTTCCTTGTTCCGTAGAATCTTCTTCTTTCTTTCCAAAATAGCCACAGGCCTCTCCATATAGTTCAGGCACTCATCGACCTGAATATCATCCAACGATACCACTGCCTCCTGGTCCATAATGCATTTTCACAATTGCGAAACATGAAATGTGTTATGGATCCGGCTAAGCTCCTCCGGAAGCTCTAGCCTATAAGCCACCCTGCCAACCCTGGCAATAATCCTGAACGGACCAATATAATAGGGGACCCAATTTTCCCCTCTTCCTGAAGAAGATCACACCCTTCTAGGGCGAGACCTTCAGGAGGACCATCTCACTCGCTTGAAATTCCAGCTTAGATCGGTGTCGGTCGACATAAATTTTATGTCGAATCTGAGCGGTCTGCAGTCGCTGTCTAATTTGCTGTATCATCTCGGTGGTTTGCAAAACTACCTCTATCCGACCCATCACTCTGTGCCCAACCTCGTGTCGGCAGACTGGGGTCCTACACTTTCGCACATACAATAGCTCGAAAGGTGGGGCGCCAATACTGGAATGCTAGCTGTTGTTGTAGGCAAACTCTGCAAGCGGTAGGTGCGAATCCCAACTCCCACCGAAATCAATAATACACGCCATCAACATATCCTCGAGGGTTTGAATGGTCTGCTCACTCTGTCCATTAGTCTGCGGATGGAACGCCGTACTAAAATGCAGTCATGTAGCCAGTTCCTCATGGAACTTCTGCCAAAAAGGGAAGTAAACTTGACATCTCGATTGGAAACGATAGAAACCGGAACCCCATGACGAGAGACAACCTCTTTGACGTACAGGTCAGCCAACTTCTCTACCGACGAACTCTCCCGTATGGCTAGGAAATGGGCACTCTTGATCAATCGATCCACGATGACCCGTATAGCATCGAACACCCTTGTCGTCTTTGACAACTTCGTGATGAAATCCATCGCGATCCGTTCCCATTTCGACATGGGAATCTCCAGAGACTGCAACTTACCATGCGGCCTCTGATGCTTGGTCTTGACCATCCTACAGGTCAAGCACCTCTCAACAAACCAAACGATATCTCGCTTCATGCCAGGCCACCAATAACTCGAACTCAAATCATGGTACATCTTGGTGGCTCCTGGGTGAATCGAGAAATGAGACTTATGAGCCTCCTCCATCACTGTCCGTCAAAACCCTCCGGACATCGGAACCCAAACCCGACCATAACAGGTCAACAATCCGTGGCTATCCTAAACAAACCAGGCGCTTTCACCCTTAATCCTCTCCAACTTCCAGTTCTCTAGTCTCATGCCCTCAATCTGAGCATCCCTGATCAAACCTACCAGTGGGGAATCCACCGCTATCCTCATGTACCTGGTTGGGGTCGAGGACCCCGCTGACTTGCGGCTCAGAGCATCCGCAACCACATTCGCTTTACCAGGATGGTAAAGGATCTCGCAATCATAGTCCTTGACCACATCTAGCCACTTGCGCTGCCTCATGATCAGGTTCGGCTGATCCATGATGTGTCTCAAACTCTTGTGATCTGTGTATACAGTGCGATGGACCCCGTACAGATTGTGCCTCTAAATATTAAGAGCGAAAACCACTGCTCCCAACTCAAGATTGTGCGTGGGGTACCTCGTCTCATGCGGCTTCAGCTGCCGCGATGCGTAGGCTACCACCCACCCTCTCTACATGAGGACTGCCCCAAAGCCAGTTATGGATGCATCAAAAAATACCACAAAATCCTCCACTCCCTCAGGGAGTGTCAACACTGGCACCTCGCATAAACACTGCCGGAGGGTCTCAAATGCCCATTGCTGCTCAGGGCCTCACCGGAAATCTACCCCCTTCCTTGTTAGACGAGTAAGGGGTACGACAATTTTGGAGAAATACGAATGAATATCCGATAATACCCTACTAAACCCAAGAAACTCCTGATATCAGAAGGAGATTTTAGGGTCTCCCACTGCATAACCGCCTCCACCTTAGCCAGATCGACCAGAATCGCTTCCTGGTTAACGAGGTGTCCGAGGAACTGGACCTCCCGTAACCAAAAATCGCATTTCGAGAACTTGGCATACAACCGTTCTCGCCTCAGAACTTCCAGCAGCTCCCTGAGATGCTCCTCATGCTGCTCTCAATTCTTGGAGTACACCAAGATATCATCTATAAACACAATGACCAAGCGATCAAGCATCAGTCTGCATACCCGGTTCATCAGATCCATGAACACTGCAGGCGCATTGGTGAGTCCAAACGGCATCACCACGAATTCGTAATGACCATAACGAGTCCGAAACGTGGTCTTCTCCACGTCTTCCTCCCTCACCCTGACCTGGTGATATCCTGATCTCAAATCAATCTTGGAAAACCTGCAGCTGATCAAAAAGATCGTCTATCCTCGGAAGCGGATAACGGTTCTTCACTGTTAACTTGTTCAGCTCCCTATAGTCAATGCATATCCTGTGCGAACTGTCCTTCTTCCTGGCGAAAAGGATCGGTGCTCCCCAGGGTGAACTACTCGGACATATAAACTGCTTACCCAGCTGTTCCTGCAACTGAGATGACAACTCTTGCATCTCTGACGGTGCTAGTCGGTACGACGCCTTAGCGATAGAGGCCGCACCTGGCACTAGGTCAATCCTGAACTCAACCTGCCTCTCCGGAGGTACTCCGGGTAACTCCTCTGGAAACACATCAGCAAACTCCCTCACCACCGGAACCTCAGAAACTGCAAGCTGCTCTCTACCCCTCGTATCTACAACATACGCCAAATAACCGGCACACCCGTGCTGAATATACTGCCGAGCCCTGGCTGCCGAACAAAACCTTGATCCCAACCTGGTGCCCTCACCATAGACTACAAGTTCTCCCCCACTTGGGGTTCGAACCACCACCCGCTGCCCCTCACAATCGATCATGGCGCCAAAACGGCTAAGCCAATCCATCCCTATAATCACGCATACATCCCTAATGGGAATAGGAATCAAATCTATCGGGAAGGACACCCCGAAAATCTCCAACTCGCATCCCCGCAAGACCGAAGAAGCAGAGACCCCATGCTCGTTGGCGATCAAAACTCACAACGGACACTCAAGATCATCTATCGGCACACTAAACCCTCTAGAGAACGTCTGAGATACAAACGATCGACTCGCCCACGAGTCAAATAATACCAAAGCAGGCAAAGAATTCACTAAAAACATACATAATCATAGGTACAATAATTAAGCACAACATGAATACAATAACTGAGACAAAGAAAAGAAAGCGTACCAGCAGCCCACATCCGGTGCTGACTTGGCCTCCTCGGCCGTGAGCTGGAAAGCGCGACCTTGTGCCTTTGGAGGCTCCACCTTGACTGGCCTCCCATCTCCATCCCTCCCAGCAGCTGGCACGGAAACCTGCGTTGGCTTGGCGGTGAGCTACGGACAATTGGTCTTCACATGACCAACCTGATGACAATGGTAAAAAATCCTCATATCTGCTGGAAGGGCGGACTGACGGGAGTACCTGGCATAGTGCCCCTTCTTGCCACATTTGTGGCACCCACCTCTTGCTCGACAAACCCCCAACGGAGCCTTGCCACACTTTCCACAAGTGCGGCTCTGATGACCCTCAGACCGTGTATCAGCGGTTTTAGACCGCTTAGGTGCCAGCTGAGACTGTGTCGGTGCATGACGTTGCTCCTTCAGCTGCAGCTCTATCTCCAACTGACGCCGCCGCGCGGCTTTCTGAAGGTCCAGGAGGGTATCACATCGCTGAGTAGACACAAACTGTCGAATATTAGTCTTGAGCATACTCAGATAACGAGTCATCTGACACTACTCTGAAGCAAACTCCAGGCAAAACATAGCCCTCTCCGTGAACGTACGGGTAATCTCCATCACAGACTCCCCATTCTGTCTCAATATCAAAAACTCATGCGCAAGCCACTCCCACTCAACGCGTGGAGTGTAGCGGGTGCGAAACATATCTCTAAACTACTCCCAAGTAACAGCAACCCGCTGATCATCTGTATACGACCCATTTGTCAGCCTCCACAATTTCTTTTCCCCAAGCCTCAGCAGGTTCAGGGCACGCCTGACCTTTTGGTCAGCAGGACATGAGCACGTGAAGAAACAACCCTCCACGTCAGATAACAACCTCATAGCCCAAATCAGATCTTGTGTACCATCAAACGTCGGGGGCTTCGTATTATCGAAGTCCCGGTACTGGAAAGCCCTGCCGGCTCCTCCTCCAACCCCTGCCGCAATTATAACCGAAGTGGCTGCAGCGGCAGCTGTCTCTGCTAGAGCTGCATATCGCTCATCAAAATACTCAACCATCGCGGTCTTAATCGACCCAAACATGTCTGGCAGCTGCACTCGGAACGCAGCAGCAATCTCGTCGTTCATGATCTCCCTGATCCTGGCATCCAACTCCTCAGTCCCTATCTGAACCACGGGCTCAGGTGCTACCGGCACCTCCAACCTTCCGTCTCCCGACCCCGATCCTAACCCTGATCCTGGTCCAGATCCCAAAGCAACACGTCTTGTCACCACCATACTGGAATATATGCAAGTCTTCAGATAAATAACATAATGTCGGGAGACCAAAACCCCAAAAACCCCAGGGGTTGTGATTTCCTTGCTACGCGCATGGGTCCTGTGCTTTTAGTAGTACGAGCCCATACTACCTTCCACACCTACCCATGTTTGTCTCAAGTATCACCACAACGCCCTAACAATATCATCAACATAAAATACGCCCAATCCTCACTTCTAGGGGAATACCAAATATCTCGCATCTAGTCTCACCACTTATCACAACTCACACATCCATGAAACTTCCATCATCCCCCTGCAGCGACGGTGCACGCTAGCTGCACATAACGCTGGACCCCATAGACTTTCAAATATCCAATCCTACACTAAGGTCGAATCAGACATCCTCAGGCTATAAGATCTTAATTATACACAGCCGTGATGCATACACCAGACATCTACAGTTATGATGTCAATTCCATATACAAGAAACCCTAGGCTGATAGGCATCATATAATCAGGCAAATCTATCATCCGATTCCTAAAGATCCCTAGCCTAGCACTAGCATGCTGTTCTAACATATCGGAATATCAAATAATTGTATGGTATTTTGGGGTTCATTACAGGCTCTGGCTGATCGTACCCTTTGCATCCTCCATCCTTATTTTGAAAACCATTCTAAAACTTATGTTCCGAAAATCTCCTTGATTTGAGACTGGATTCATACGAGTGCTCCTCCAATTCACTCAAACCAAGGCTCTAATACCAACTTGTAACCTCCATAAATTTTACGCCAAATTTAAAGTTTTTCAATCATAAGTAAAAACCAAATAGCATTGTTTACAAAATGTTTTCAAATCATTTTCCATTAGAGTGTCCTAAAAATCATAACAAATGGATGAGGAGCGGTACGGTCACGCCTTCGCCTTCCCATGATCACCTGAAGTACCTGAAATAATAAACTGAAAATTGTAAGCCCGAGGGCTGAATGAGCTACCCCCAAAATACCAATACCACACTGACATTACCATATCAGTAATAATCAATCAATCATCATGCATACTCGGCCATCGGCCTGACTGGACCGCCCTGCCGGGCCTGCAGTCAGTTTGAATCTATCCCGAGCCTTTGGCACGACTGGTCCGCCACGTGGGCCTACAGTATCCCCGGACCGCTCGTAGGGTATATTGGCCTTTGGCATAAAGCAGGACCGCCTCAACCCAACCGCACGCAAATAACCATGTGTGCATACCATCATATACAGGCATATACAAACATCAAACATATCTGTCACACCAATCATAAAGCATAAAATTCTCCTATAACTAGAGTACCGACATAGCAGGTCACTAACATACCAATACCTACGGATCATAAGAGTGTAACATACTGCCTACCCCGATTCCGATCTAACAGATCATAACCACATGTATCATACCATAACAATAACAACTAAAGGGCCGGCCTTGGTGCCGTAGACCCCATCGATATAGTGAGGATAACTCACCTCGCAGATGTCGACACGAAAGGTAAACTCCAACTCTTGGGTCACTTGACATAGGTTCCAGCACCTATCATCATATCACAACATACTCATAAGTCCTTAGCCTTATAAGGTACTCCATAACCCACTAGTCATCCCCTGGTCAAAGTCAAAGTCCTCAGTCAAGGTCAACAGTCCATGTTAACCTTAACTCGCTTAGTACCCTTGGCTACTTGCCGAGTTCCCTGAAATACATTCCATCTCGCCGAGTCATCGGAGTAACTCGTCGAGTTCCTTTGATTCTCGAACAAACTTAAGGTCACCCGTCGAGTTCCTTCCTTGCAACTCGACGGATACACACTCATACATATCCCAGGGAAAACTCATTCGACTCGCCGAGTTGTTCTTCAACTCGTCGAGTCTTATGACGATCTTCATCGGACTCGCCAAGTTTTTCATCCAACTCGTCAAGTTCACAGCCATCTTCATGTGACTCGCCGAGTCACCTTGCGACCCTCCGAGTCCATTCAGTCCTTTTTCTCCATATAGACATATTTTGAGCCATGCAACGGCTCCAACTCATAGATCCAAGCTTCTAGGGCATGCTTATCACGTAGAGTTGGAAACTTTACATGCATGCATGACCATAAAGGCTCTAAATGTCTATTCTAAGTTCTTAAAGGAACTTCATGCTCAAGAGGGACCTTAATCTTAACCAAGACTGTGACTTTATGCTTCTAGAATCCAAGGAGGGTCCAGAGCTGAAGTTACAACTTCAGATCTAACCCATAGCTCAACATCCCAACTTGAAAATCGATAAAAAGCCCTAGAAACTTCACAAAGGGAAGAAAAAGGAAGTAAGAATGGCACTTTGATACCTCCAAAATATACTAGCTGAGGTAAATCCTGGTTCCCACTCCTTCCTTGCTTCAATTTACTTTGTACTCTTAGCTTTCTTCCTCCAAGATCCTCTTTTCCAAGCTTCAAACCCACATTAAAGCACACACACAAATTAGGGTTTTAAGGGGCTCTACAAGACTCTAAAGAGGACAAAGGAGGCTACGGCTCCTTTAAATAGAGGTGCAAACCCTGGAATTTAGGGTTTCCACTGCCAGCTCCTACTCGCCGAGTCCAGAATGGACTCGTCGAGTAGGTCACTTAACATGCGATCCCACCTTGTTGCTACTTACGAGTAGGCCAACCAACTCGTCGAGTAGAGCTTAACCCAATGAATCTTGTTTAAGAGTTACCTGAGAATTGGGGCGTTACAATCCTTCTTCTTGGTGAACATAATTAGTGCTCCCCCACAATGAACTACTCGGTCGAACAAACTCATAGTGCAACCGTACCAAAAACTCATAGCCTCGAAGCTGGGAGGATAACTACTACATATTAGGTGGTGCAAGGTGATACAGTTCCTTGGAAATCAGGGTTACACGAAGGATTAGATCGATACTGAACTCAACTTGCCTCTCAAGAGGAACACTAGGAAAATCCTCTAGAAACTTGAAAACTATAGGTACATAGAAAATTGATATCTTCATCTCTTCTCGAATGTCGAGAACATAAGAAATATACTATGAACAAATGTGTTGTAATTACCTCCTAGCCAGTGACTGCAACTCACATAGGGTCTAATACATCTGGTTCGACACGAATCGCTGATCTCTATCTTCAGTATACTCAGATAACGGGAGATGTTCATCACATCATTGCTTGAATACTCCGGACAAAATAATGCTCCCTCAATAGACTTCTTGTTGTTCTCCTTCATCGATTATGTCTTCTGCTTTAGGTATATATACTAGACAGACGCTTCCTCTTAATTTGCAGAAGATGCTCCACTCTAAACATAGCTGCAAACTGCTCCCAGTTTAATGCGTCATGCTCAGTAGGAAGATGAGACTTGGAAACTAGACCCTACAAGCCATTTGCCCCTTTTTTATGAAGGTTCAACACAAACATGAACTATAGCTCATCCAAACTTTGGCATGTGGTAAAATCACTAGCAATATCGACGATCCATCTCATGGTGACAATCGAATATATACCACCTTCAAATTTTGGAGTGTGGGTGGTATAGAAGTCATGGTATGTCAATGTTTAGGCCCTCTACTATTCATTAGAAACAGTAACAATAGTATCGGCTACATCATTATTAAATACAACATATTTCTTGTCAAAAATGGTTATCACTTAGGTCATCATGGAGTTCAACATCTTTGGAATCATTTTCCTCATTACTGTAGATATCTCGGTAGTAAGAAAATTTTGAATCTCAAGATCACTTAGGCCCGGTCTCGACGGATAAATCGTGCCCACACCAAAACCATCACCTGACCTTGTCATCATAATGTTAAAAATATGACGGAAACAAGTAAAAAAATAATAATAATGTTAGGTCATACTATTCAATCATCTGCTAGTTTCTTAGTGACTCTATGATTCTTCTTGAAACCCCACATGGATCATGTGCTTCTGATAGTATGTGCCCAAACTACCTTACATACATATTTGTACCTATCCAATAATTAACTCAAACTTTCCAAGTGACTACACTCAACTACTAGAAGGAATACCAACACACACCATGGTGTTCAACGAAGCCACAAACTAATCCTCCTAGACTTCTCATTCATGGATTTCAACCAATTACTCTCTCGTACCACTAGAAGTCTCTACTAGAATCAATGGTTCCTTCATGTATGCAATCCATATAGAACCCATGATTAGATAAATGATTATACTCAAAACCCACACACAAAAAAGCATAAGGAATCAAGGCTAAATCTAGTATACTAAGGCTATAGAATCAAAGTCATGCACAAATCTAAGCAAAAACCTATAAATTAACAATGTGAACATAAACTTCAATTAGCACAAAATAAGCTATTCCTAGAATGAAAGGAATCTTAAATATTAGGCAAATCTAACATGAAATTCTTGAAAGATCCTTAGCCTACTACTAGCATGCATTTCTTATAGAAAAAATATCAACAAAATATATAATAAGTAGCTAAATTTTGGGAGATCACTTTCCTTTAAGCTCCGACTGACTTTACACATCGCATCTCTATTCTCTTTTTTTTAAATTCTTTTTCAAAAATATTTTGTAAAAGTTCACAAATCCTACTTTGATTTTTGAATTACTTGTGTTCTCATCCATAGCCCCCAAAGGCTCAAACAAGGGCTCTGATACCAATTTTTAACGACCCAATTTACATAATAACTTTTTAATTTTTAAAATCAGATAAATACCCATTTACATAAAGAGATAATCAAACCATTGTTCATAAAAACTGAATTCTAAAAATCAGATTAATAAACAAAATCATCATGGAATCTCAAAACATAACTATTGGTGTATATGTACAACCATGCCTTCTCCTTCCAATTATTCTCATAAATACATGAAACATTTTAATCCACAACTGTAAAGAAAAATCTTAGTGTGTTCCCTAACATACCATACTCAACAATATACATACAATGCATACAAATAATGTCCTTCATCACAAATTTAGTCTGCTCCTTTGTTCTTCAGCATAAAATTGGTTTTTCATAACCTTCAACACAAAGCTGGTCCCTCGCAGCCTTCAAAGCATAGTTGGTATGCCCGTTTGCCATTGAGCATAAATTTGGTCCTCCCTTTTGGCCTTCACCATAAATATGGTATGCCCTAGGTTTCAACAGAAATTTTGTCCATGCTGAGTGTATTGGCCTACAACACATAGTAGTTCCACCTTCAACTCATCACAAGATATATTGACTTAAATACCAGACATAAAAACAACCAATCCACAAAAATAGGTAACTAAACAAATTAGTCTGCTTTCTTAACAACATACTACAATACAAGTACCCCGTAACATACAAAGGCTATGTAGTACAATATATATTATAGTGAGAAAACTAACTTGGATAAAAGAGTTGAAAACCAAACAGTTGAGATCACTCGGAATCAACTACACCAATAACTAAAGTAGATAGAGGCTAAACCTTAGTACATAACTCAAAATTCATTAAGATTGAGTAAAATTCAATGAAGGTTTGTATCGATTGGATAGACTTCAAGTATAATTAATAAAGAACAAAGTGACTAAACCAAATAAAGAACAAAAAGTTAAAGAGCACGGATTAATCACAAAAATGTATTTCACAAAAATGTATCTCACCATGAGAACAAATGTCACAAAGACAGTTACCAAGACGTTAACATTAGCGTTTCACCCTAATGTTGAATATATACTAAACTACTAGTATATCCCTTTAACCAAGGGATTGTATCTAATTTAAAATAACAACTTATCCTTATCACCAAGATATCAAATCTGCTATCTATTCTATAGATATCCATATAATTACATAATATACAAATATTACATATGATCGCTATCTAGATATTGATGATGATTACGTATTGAGGTGCTAGCATTGGTGCTGATGTAGGAGACGACACTGACAGTCAGCGTGTAAAGTGTTTGACTCATCAGATCTTAAGGTGTGACCTTACAATCTCCCATATCTGATGTTGTCAAAACTAATATTCTTTAGAGGAGTCATCAAAAGAACCATTGTAGAATTTATCAATTTCTTTCAAGATTTCAGGCTTCACTCACCTAAATTCATCAATTTGAATATCTTCCAATTTTTTGCTAAGCTCAAGAGAAATCAAAACACCATATCCTCTTTCAGGTTCTATTTGACGAAGTCCCTCCATGTAAAGATGATGAGATCATGTTTTGATCTACGAGCCAGAAGATCTCCTAAATTCTTTCTGTTGATCCTTTCATCCAGCTCAGAAGCCATGTGCTGTTTATCCATATTATTGTTGAACAACTGAATATTCCTGTTTTGAACATTTGTTCTTTGAACATCAACACTTTCATCAGGGGAAGCAAGAGTCTGAGCAAGCTTAATGGACCGACATTCTTCTTTTCCAGCTCGAACAATGACATCATGCTCCTTCATAACTTCTCTAACTTCCTTAATAGTTATATCCCATTCTCTAGCTAAATCATTTAAATTAATAGTGAGATTGCTTTTCTTTGAAGGAGGAGGGATTGAAGGATCACCAGCGGTAGAAGAGCTTCCAACTTTAGCATTGTTGGCTCCCCCTGAGATGGAAGCCTTCCTCTTTCTATGATTTAGTTGTTTATTATCAGATTCTATATCATTGTGGGTTCCTTGAGGAATCTCCCCTTGAAATATGAATCAGGGTAAACAACCCTCAAAGGAACAAAAACTTGTTCCATAAACCACAAGTCGAGAAACCCTTCATAATCATCAGTATTAGATTGATCACTACTGTCTTGGATAGGCTGGTCATTTTTTTGACTCAGCATCTGGGATGTTGCTCTCTTATGCAGCTACATCGATTGCCTTTTGATTATCAATGTCAACCCTTCAGGATTCAGACATTTCATGCTGAGATGGAGTTGATACAATTGTTGGGTTATGAGCATTCTAACACTCCTAAGTGTACATGCAACCCTAAATACCTTGGATCTATGTTTTCTCTATTATACATGCAAATACGAATATTCCAAGGTATTACCGTATCTAGCATACAATCTTTGATACTTTGGTAATAAAATAGATATAATACATACCTTGTTGATGTAGCTTGACTCCATGAAGCTTGAGAGCCTAGTGCCCCAAGTGTGAAACCTCAAATGGTTCACACAACATCATCAACACTTGGAATAACCATGAGAAGAAGACACTTCATGCTCAAATCGGCTAGCCCTCATATATGTCTCACTAGTGCCAATTTCTTGAGTTAAAGGGTCCTTATATAGTGTGCACATTAGCGTTACACCATGTAACCCATGAATTTAACCATTCCTTATGCTCCATGGGTTTTAACCTCCATGGAGTATCCATGGGTCATCACATGGGTTAAACCCAGCATAGGGAATCATGGATCTTAAGCCCACATATATAAGAATGAATGATTTACACAATCAATCCCCATATATTTAATTAGTCTCTTTTGATCACTAAATTAAGTCCAAATTTATTCTTGATCAATACTAATTAAATAACATGATTTCATATTAATATTTTAGAACTTATAATATATTAATATGTCATAAATGTCCTCTCCTCACAAACGGTCTATCCAAATGTTCCGATGCCATGCAACCCAAATGGACCATGCGAAGCCGGGTCAAGTACATACCAATTATAGTTATGGACTTAGACACTAATCCAATAGTCTCCTACTTGGATAAGTCTAAAACTATTATTACGTATGACTTCAAAAACCAACTGGAAATCATAGCTCTCAAAAGCCGCTGTCGAACTCTGACCTTGTCGATGAACTCTGAACTTTGTCAACG
Organism: Lactuca sativa; assembly: GCF_002870075.4. NCBI lineage: Eukaryota > Viridiplantae > Streptophyta > Magnoliopsida > Asterales > Asteraceae > Lactuca > Lactuca sativa. The sequence goes on along the minus strand of NC_056626.2, from coordinate 174,279,358 downwards.
ACTTGTCCATTAGATAAGGGATCATATATTCCTCCATTCTGGATATCATATGGGCTAAGAACTGGATTATAAATCATTCTCTCTGTCCATTTGTTGTTTCCCAATATCTGATTTATGACGACCGACTAATTGAACAAATCATATTAGTCATGGCTTGGCCAAGCACTTCAGGGTGTCATCACTAAATCATCGAGGGGCCCACATATATCACTTTTATCCTGAAGGTAAAAGGAATGAATAAACTTCGACTCATATGGCTTATTCTACTACTTGTTGTATCATACACAAAGGCACGTTTTATAACATCGAGTTACCAATGTGGTTTCGTGCAATCAATGTATAACCATGGGTTAAAACTCCATGGACTATCCATGCAAGCTTAGCCCAACCTAAATGAACTTGGCCCATACTATATATAAGAGTCCATACTTAATTAGTTCCTTTTGATCAATAAATTCATTCTAAATTAATTCTTGATCAATACTAATTAAATAATATGATTCCATATTAATATATTAGAACTTATAATATATTAATCTAAATCATAAACATACTATTCTCAAAGGATTATCCATATAAATTGTTCCGGTGAAGTGCAACCCAAATGGACCATGCTACTCTCGGGTCAAATACATACAAATAATAGTTATGGGCTTACACATCTAATCCAACAGTCTCCTACTTGGATAAGTCTAAAACTATTATTGCGTATGACTCCAAAACCCGACTAGCAATCGTAGCTCTTAAAGCCGTTGTCGAACTCTAATCTAGTCAATGACTTGTCCATTAGATAAGGGATGATATATTCCTCCATTCTAGATATCATATGGATTGAGACATGGATTATAATCATTCTCTCTGTCCATTTGTTGTTTCCTGTTTCCCGATTTATGATGAACGACTAAATGAACAAATCACATTAGTCCAGGCTTGGCCAAGCACTTCGGGAGGTCATCACTAAATCATCGAGGGGCCCATAGATATCGCTTCTATCCTTCAAGGGTAAAAGGAATCGATAAACTTCAACTCATATGCTTGTTCTACTACTTGTTGAATCATACATAAAGGCACGTTTTATAACATCGAGTTACCAATACGTTTTCGTGCAATCAATGTATGACCAACCCATAGTCAACAACTCATATCTCTAGGTTTGAAGAATATAAGATATTATCGTCTCATGATCACTTGTAAAAAATTCAAGAAGTGATTCCAATAAGCGTGGGTTGAATCCAATACTCAGAACTTATGAGCACTCATGAGTGTTGTAACACCACTTTGTCCAACATCTTAGACCTCTACAAGCCAACCCATGACAGTCGTGATTCATATCTACTTCCAACATAAACGACTGTGGATGGTTTGAATAACTTAGTTAATCAGGAAGAACGACTGTTGGGTCAAAAATATGGTTTATACTTTGTTTTTCTAGTAAAATATATTTTTATGTAATGTTGTATGTGTTTGCGGTTTGTGTGTACGGCCGTACACAGGGTGTACGGCTGTACACATGTGTATGGCTGGAGGTCCATATAAATAGAGGAGTGCATGTAGGAGTGTATGGTTGGAAAGAAGGTGAGAAGAGAGCATCTTGTAGAGAGAGAAAGTTAGAGAGAAGAAGTGTGTGTGTGTGTGTGTGAGAATCTATTGTAAGGAGCATAATTCATATCATCAATACATCATTAGATTCATCTTCTTCTTCTTCTCATTCTCTTCTATTTTTATCTGACATCATCCAATTGATTGGGATTCTGCACCATCAATTGGATCTGATTGACACACAAGCAATTTTGGGGACTTACAATTGGTATCAGAGCTTGGTTGTATCAATCAATTTTTTTTCAGATCTGGAGCTTATTTGATCTTATTTTGAAAAGAGAATAGCGTTTTTGGATATATCTCGCAAAAATAAGGGGGGTTACCTCTTTGCATTTTTCATAAAAACGAGTTTTTGATCGAGTTTTGGAGCAAAAAAGGTGAAAAACGTCGTTTTTTTTGCGAATCTGTTGAAGGTGTGCGGCCCGGTTGAAGGTGTGCTGCTGATTGAAGGAGTGCGGCTCGGTGTGCGGATCGGAGTACACGGCTCGGTGTGCGGTCTCGGATTGCGGCTCGGAGTGTGCGGCTAGGTCTTCGGTTCTCGGTCTCGCCTCGGATTCTCGGCTCAGCTGACTCGCTCTCGGATCAACAGCGTGTTCGGCTTGCATTTGGCTCACCTCGCACAGCAGCTTCATATTTAAAAAAAGGGGAAGGGGAATTAGGGCTGCAGGGGATCGAACCCGGGTACCTTGGTCGATCAACTAAGAGCCTTACCATCTCTTCTAGCCTGATTCTTGTTATTTAACTCCCATTTTTAATTCTTAAAGACTCCTTCTCGGTTATTATTTTCGAAAATTAGCACTTTTAACCCAAAAATCCATTTCCTTTTATTTTAAATTCCATTTTCAACCCAAAAATTTTAGTTTTTAAATTTTAACTTTTATTTTTGTCTTTTTACTTAAAATTTTGACTTTGACTTTTAAAAGTTGACCTTTGACTTTAAATTTTGACTTTCTCGTTTGACTTTTAATTTTTCAAATTTGGCTTTTCGGTTTGACTTTTCAAGTCTGACTTTTGAGTTTGACTTTTTAAATTTGACTTTTAAGGTTGACTTTCTCAGTTTTTAAGTAAAAGGGCAATTAAAAATATAAAAAAAATTTAAAAAAATTAAAAAATAATATTAATAATAATAATAAATGAGTTCCATATCAATTCCGGTAAATGAAGTTTCATGTACTCCATCTTGTAAAGCTACGATTAAATTTCTTCGCGAACAAATTGATTTGCTAAAAAGGGAAAATGAGGACCTTAAATATGAAGGCCATACTCTAAGGAAAGGTCAGAAACCTTTAAAAGCACAATTAGAGGCCAAGACTAAGGACTTTAGGAAATTACTAGAAGATTACAGCAACAAGTGTGAAAATTATGATCACATTAAATGCAAACTTGTTGCTGTAACTGAGGAACTTGACGCTTTAAAAATTAAGTGTGGAAAAACAGATGTTAGTTTCAAAAATTACACTGCATCAAGTAAGACAGTCGAGTCCTTAGTAGAAAATCAACTGAGTTTTAAAGATAATCAAACCAAGGGTCTAGGGTATCACAGTGTGCCACCTCCTTTTAATCACAATTATAACCCACCCTTTGAGACCAATGAGGAAGAAATGCCTGCTCAGTATGGCCAAACCCCTGCTCCAGATTCAGTTAAGACTGAACAATCAGGGCCAACTGAGGGTGCTGAGCTGAACGATACTAATGCTTCTACTTCATGTGCAGGTAAAGTAGTAGAGGATGAGAACAAGGAGAACAACATTGAACAAACCAACATCTCCTTGAACTCTGAATCTGTTGCTTCGAATTCAGTTGCTTCTGATCAACCTGCTATTGAGAATTATAGGCCACCAAGTCAAGTGAAACAGCCGACATGTTGCAGCTGTGCGTGTGGGAAAAGTAAGAGACAAGGCAAAGACACGCCACCAGGGGCAGGAAGAAACAACTTCACAGTGAAGAAAAAGACTTGTTTTCACTGTGGAACACCTAGACACATTGCCAGAAATTGTCCCAATCGAGCATACGTTCCTTACTATGCACAAGGGTGGCAGAACACGCCAAGAGGGAGATACTTCAAAAGAAACCCCTCAAGGTCACGTTCAGACAATGGCGACTGTAATGACACGAAGGGCAAGAGTTCAACTTCCAAGGCCAGGAAATCAAATCCCAAGGTCAAGAAGGGAAAGTCAGCCAAGAAGTTAAATCCAAGAAATGCTCCCATAAATCCAAAATCAATGTCATCTCAACGTCCGACATTAAGTTCAAAATCAAGTGCTGAGCCACCCATCAGATCGAAAAAGAAATGGGTTAAACCCAACTACAAATGGGTTCCAAAGGCTCACTCTCCCAAATCAACTAATGACTCTAATATTTCTTCATCTTCTATTTGTGATAAACAGGATATGTCATGGGAGAGAGTACCGTGCAAGGATGACAAAGGTCGACCCAGTTTCAAAATGGACTGGGTTCCAAAGACCAACTGATCCCGCTCTGTGTCGGAGCAGCTATGGAGGCATATCATCAGACTTCGGTTTGTTGGTAGTGGCTGCTCCTGGCACTTGATAGGGGACATCTCTCAACTGTACAACATTCATACATTATTTGAAAGTATGTGTCCTTTGCGGGAAGGGAAGAAAGGAAGGGATCATATGGGGTCTGTGCTTAACGACATGAAGAATTTTCGGATCTGTTCTGAGATTACGCGTGCTGTTCTCAGACCTTCTGGATGCAAATCCAATCGGTGACTTACGGTTTGAGTTTTATTCTCTATACTCTTGAGTTTATCTTAAGCTGATTCGCTTTAAAGACTAATTTTTGTTTTAGGATACTTTAAATTTGCGCGTTTACTTTGGTTTCTATCATATGCACAAATTTAGGGGGAGAAATAAAAACAAAACAAAAATTAGAAAATTTTAAAAATAAAAAAAAAATTAAAAAATAAAAAAATATGTTGGTTATGGAATGTGCTTGAGGGAGATGTTTTGGGAAATGAGTGATAACGGGCAATATGAGTCTGCGTAACGTACCCAAAGTTGAAGGGTCTATGCTCTGGTTTGATGCGTCGGTAGGCACGAAAGATTCTAAATGGACATGACTAGGAAGAGTTGAACTTAAGAAATCAAATGACTTGACAAATCTTGACCTAGTTAGATCCGTTTAGCCTGACAATATGACGCTTGGATAGGTTGAGCAGGGAGATATATGGGAATCTACTCGTCACATTAAATGAACCCGTATCTGGAACTGTGGTTTAACTTTTCCTCCATGTGCGGATTCTATCCTTAATTCCGGTATTAATGGGGCAACTGGTAAATTCCGATAAATTAGGTCTATAGAAAATCATTTTCTTTCTTTCTGTTTGTTAGTCATATGTTACATCCTCTGCGTGATTGGAAAAGATCCGACCTGGACTGTAACATATGCAACTCTATTTCTCTGCATATTATACATATATATACATATAAAATTCCTCTTATCTGTTAGCCATATGCTGTCTCCATTGCGTGACTAACAATCCGACCTGGCACACAGCATATGCACTATAAGTGATAATACTCTGAATCTATCTTCTCCCCTAATGATGGTCTGCTCATCCGATGTAAGGTGTACTCTGGAAGTCCTTGATTACCGGGGCATATCTGGAAGCGGGAAACATGTTCCAGTACAATTAAAATTGAACACTTAAAGATTGTCTATAGATCTCGCTGCTCAATTTAGGTGGACAACAATATCCCTGGTCCTCGTCAGCTGAATGGTCCTTAAGATATAATATCTAGAAACTTAGGATTAGATATAATATCTAGGAACTTAGGATCACATTGTCTTGTCACTTATAGTATGTCCTAATTTTGTCACAATTTTTCGTGTTTAAGTGGACAACAATACCGACGATCGACCAGACAAAGACATGAAGATGGAAGGTACCAACAAGCGGATAAAGGCTGTCTAAAAACTTGATCCCAAATCATTCTTAAAGTTAGATATCATTTTATTTTTGTTAAATTTTTTCATAGTTTTCCTCTATGCATAAATTTTAGGGGGAGAATTAAAAATAATTCAAAAATCAAACAAAAATCAGAAAATTAAAATCCAAAAATAGTGTTATTTCTTGTTTAGAAAAATCAGAAAATCCAAAAATATTTTTGTTTCTATTTTTATTTTATGTGTTAATTTTTCTTTTAGTTTTGTTTTGTCTTGAAAAGTGATTTCAGGTATAGATAAGACTCATGGAGTTTCTGTTGAAGATTTTTGAGCCAAGGCTTCATGTGTGAGCATCGAAGAATTCGCATTCGGAGGAGCAAGAAATGAAGATTATTCTTTCGACATTCCATCCTTCAACCCCAGAAGCAAGGTGAAGCTGAAACTGAAGAATATGTGACAAATTGCATTGAATCCTCCTCAATCAGTCCGTTGCTATCTTTGTACCTGCTGAAGTGATCCAGAAGATTTGTTCTCTCTGATGTTTTCTCTGTAGATTCTCAAGCTGAAATCGCTATCTTTCAAGAACCAGTACATCAAGCCTCCTCACCCAATGTGCGTTTTATGTCAATTTTGAAGAAATACTCAACCGCTCAAGATGAATTCATTTATTGAAGATTCATATGTCCATCTTGATGTTGTGAAGAAATTTGAAGATTAAGATGAAGCCAAAGCTCTCATTGAAGATTGACAAGAAAGCCAGCTGCTTTTTAGGGGGAGTTTGTTGGGCCAGTTAGAAAATTAAGCTATAAACCAAGGGGGAGATTGTTGGGTCAAAAATATGGTTTATATTTTGCTTTTCTAGGAAAATATATTTTTATGTAATGTTGTATGTGTTTGCGGTTTGTGTGTACGGCCGTACACGTGTGTACGGCCGCACATCCTGTGTACGATCGTACATAGGGTGTGCGGCTATACACATGTGTATGGCTGGAGGTCCATATAAATAGAGGAGTGCATGTGGGAGTGTACGGTTGGAAAGAAGGTGAGAAGAGAGCATCTTGTAGAGAGAGAAAGTTAGAGAGAAGAAGTGTGTGTGTGAGAGAGAATCTATTGTAAGGAGCATAATTCATATCATCAATACATCATTAGATTCATCTTCTTTCTTTATGATCGCCATTCCTCTTTCTGTCCCTTTTATAATCTTCGTCATCATTCTTTTCATATTTGTTCCTATTCCTTCTCCTTTTGTATTTATCATCTTCATCATCACTCCTTTTATCCTTACCCTTTCTCCCTCTCTTCCTGATTTCACCAATTTCCTTATCACTCGTATCATCATACTTCCCTTTTCTACCACTTTTCCTCATCTCACCATCTTCTTCATCACTTATGTCCTCATTCTTTTTCCCTGTTTTCCTGATTTCACCAACTTCTTCATCACTTTGATCATGTTCATCAATTCTTTTCTTGTTTCTGTTGTTCTTATCATGTCCATCTTCATCATCACTCCTTATGTCCTTGCTCCTACCTCTTTTCCTTTCCTTGTTCCTCCTATAATTACCATCTTCATCATCATCCCTCCTTCCTCTTCTCTTGTCATTATGATCTTCCTCATCCCTACCTTTATCTTTCTTTTTGTCTCTCCTTTTATCATTTTTATCTTCATTGTCACTCCATCCATCTCTTCTCCTCCTCCTATCATTAGCATAATCATCACCACGCCTCTTATCCCCATTCCTATCATTTGCATCTTCATCATCACTCCTATTCCTGTTCCTATCATTAACAATTTCCTTGTTCCTATCTCGTCCCCTCTTACCATCTGCATCTTCTTCATCACTCTTATTAATGAGCCTCCTATCTTGACTGTCTCTTTCACTCATGTATCTATCATCATCTCTTATTCTCTTTTATTTATCATCTTCATCTCTGTCCCTTTGTCGCTCCATCATTTAATCAGCTTACCTGATGACACGGCGGCGGCGGCGATGTGGAGTGACAGAGGCAGAGCATGAAGTGTCGAAGTCGGATCAATGACCGATGTCCACCGGAGATGTCCGCCAGAGATATGGCCAGTGTGGGAGGATGCAATCGTGAAAGGGAAAGAGCGAATGAAGGTGATGAATGTATTCTTAAATTAGTGAGAGTGTAGTAGATACATCGCAAGCTATGACGGAACAAACTGATTTAATTGGAGACGCACGGTGCAAAAAGAGAGCGGAGGTTGATCTAGACCTAGGCGGCTCCGGTGATAGAAATTAATTAACGAGGCAGGGAAGAAACAACGATAGGACGGAGAAGAGAGCGGAGAGCCGCATCGACGGATATTGAAGATTTTTGCTCCCTTCGAAATTTAGAATCATTTCATTCATTATGAATTTTGAGAAATTAAACTTAAAACCTGCCGGCAATGCTGGAATGGCACCAGTGTTGGCCAGAGAAATCTCGTTTGCTCCTGATCTTCGTCCGGAAATGCAGCTCACGAACACATGAGCCAAGTACTTCCAGCAAGGAGGAAGCAGCTTCGTAATTGTAGGAGGAAAAGTTCCCTCGTATCCCATATGCTCTAATACTTCCTGAGTTTGCTGAACATCAATCTCCATGGGGTACTCAGGTCTGTCCTCAATTTGGAGAGATTCTCTAATAATGCTTTCTATTACTCGAATTTTCTTGTCTTCGATTGTTGCTTCAACAAATTTTTCACCCTGACCATTCTTCTTTACAACAGAACTCCTCCAGAACTCCTTAATCAAACTTTGGTAGATAGCAGGATTTGTAGTTAGAGCATGAACCAAACAGGATTTCTTCAAGCCATCCATAATGAATTTCAAGTCATTGTGGACTGCAGGAGGGTCTTCGAGAAAAATTGCAGAATTATGAGCTTTAGCAAATTCCATGTCTCCTATGTTAATCTGAAAGTTAACACACAAAGTTATTAGGACAAAACAATAAAAAATGAAGCCGCACACGTGATCACACACAACCGCACACGTGATTACACACAGCCGCACACGTGATTACACACAACCAAAAGTGCAAACTGACACAACTCAGTTGCTTTAAATAGTACTCCTTCTACCAGCACAAGAGTGTGCAGCCGAACACATGAGTGTGGCCGCACACACTGTGTGCGGCCACACACACATGTGTGGCAACACACATTACAAGACAACACACAATCACTACAAAAATGACACTATCACCTATACAAAATGATGCCTAGCTCAAACCACAAAATTATGTTCTTTCAACGACCTAGTTATTCTGGAAGTCAAAACATGCAAAGTGAAACACAAGAATAATCGAATCCAGTATGGTCTCAGAACTTATGAATATAAATAAAACATCTTTTATTTATCCCCATATTCATTACCTATCATTCATTGCATACTGTTTCAAACTATCAGCTTTATACTTGAATTAAAACAATAGTTGTCCCATGCTCCAAGCATGTACACTATGTTTTTGTAAACACTAGTCATGCCATACACCAAGTATGCATACTAAGTTTTTCTATGATCTTTACTTTGTGAAATAGATCGATTGAACATATTTCCAATGATTCTCATTTCACACTCCCAATTCCTTACTGCAAGTGCAAGAATTCCATATTACTGCTATTTACCTAAATCTGTTTGATTCTAAACTTATATGCATTGATCCTCTTGTAATGATTATGCACAAAGTCACAAAGACTTGTCAACATACATTATAGAGTATTCCAATGGAGACCAACTCCATGGAACTGAAGTCTCATGTTCAAAGTGTTGGAATAATGTCTAAGGCTACAACTATATTAGGCAAGCATTTGACCCGGTTGTGCATGGTCCTTTTGGGTTGCCTTCACCATAGCAACTTGACAGGATGATTTATAATGAGAGAAGGAATATTATTAATATATTATAAGGAATTTATTTGATTAATATAAGTTGTAAATTAATTGGGAATTAATTTGGTGACTTAAAGAGATTAATTAAATAAAGAGGTATAAACTGTCAATTGTTTGATAGTTGCACTTTGGGCTATATATCCTTTAAGGATAAGAGGTGGATGATTTCTAGGGCTTAGGATAGCCATAAAATCGTCCAAGGCTTATCATGGAAAGGATTTGGATTACTTAGGGCTTAAGTTATCCAATTAGGGTTTAAGGGTGAAACCCTAGGAGCCTTACAAGTATAAATAGACCCCTAGGGCTGAGGGAATTCGGTACTCTTGTCTCTAAGGAAACCCTGGCCGAATTCTTGCTCATCTCTCCTTTCTCCTAAATCATCTTCTTGCAAGTTGGTGTTTGTAAACCATTAGAGGAGTGGCAATTGTGACTCTAAAGCCTCAAGGACAACAAGATCAAGCAAGTGATTCAAGGTAAACTTCTAATCTCTGATTTCTTATTGTTATTATTGTATAGTAGCCATTAGAAGTCTTGGATTCAATGTATGTTCAATTAGAGAAACCTAGATCCAAGCATTAGGGTTGCATGTGCACATAAGAATGTTCATATGGCTAAAACCCATCAGTGGTATCAGAGACTGGTTGGTTTCTATTGAATTGATACTTTGATTGCTTGTTTGTTGCTGAAAAAAATCGTTTTTTTGTCCTCTGCCTGATGAAATCAGCGAGTCCCATGGTGGTACTCGGCGAGTAGGCTCAACTCGGCGAGTCCATCTGGGTAGTCGGCGAGTTCGAGCGTCAGAAAGAGGAAACTTCGGGATTTCTTGCTGTTTATCTTTGAGATACTTGCCTTAATCATATTAGATCAATATAAATCCGATTTTATGATATATATGAGTATATTCTTGACTTAATTGAAGATATTTATCAATTAATAAAATATTTGTTTCCTTATGTGATAATTGATTAATTATTTTATTTGGGAAATTGTTTTGCAAGAAATCAGTAAATAAATCAAATATGGATAATTATGGAATTAATTGTTAATTAAGATTATTTGTTATTTGATTCTCTATGTTTTAAAAGTTTAAAACTTGCCCTCAAGTTTTGAAATTTATGTTTTGTGATTAAAAGTTTAATTTTGACAATTTAAATTTCAAACCCTAGAATTTTACAAATTTAAAATCCAACCCTGTACTAATATAATATTACAAGATTAATATATATATATATATATATATATATATATATATATATATATATATATATATATATATATATATAGTGGAGCGCGTGTGGTTTACACTTTGCACCCTTGCTAAGAAGTTAGTGGAGCGCGTGTGGTTTACCGGCACACTAATTGGTTCTAAGCAAAGGTGGCAAAGGGTGATTAATTGTTTATCATAGTTCGATGGAGCGTGTGTGGTTTACCGGCACATCGAATAGGTGATCGTTACAATGAAGGCACCATGTGAATTTGCATGGTAATTCATACCCACTTTGTGATCCTCGGTATCCCAGTCATAAACGAGAGGGGCATATCGAGATTTAAACATGCGATTGAAAAGTTTCAATGAATCTCATCCAAACCTAGGAATTCTCAATACATTTAGAACTTAAAGTTATGTTTTTATGGTGGAGAATTAGTGAATCGTCATTCACTTACCTTCATATTATTTGCATGTTGGATGACGGCATCCCTTTTCTAATATGTAAATATTGTTGTTGGATCCTAGCCCTAATTTTTCTTATTGGGTGATAATTAGGGATTCATATTCTAATCTATCTTTGTCCTTTCTATTTGTAGATGTCGAACGCAAACAACGCTGCTGCTAGTTCATTCACATTGATGAGCCTTTGTCAAAAAGTCACTTTCGATGGGACGAACTTTAGCGAATGGATAATATACATTCGCACAATTGCTCGCTATGAGGACAAGGAGTATGTCCTCGATGAGAAGCTCGAGAAGATCAACCCAGAAATCGCTACTCCGGCTGAAATGAACGCTTTTGAAACTCACGAGCGTGATGCAACGAAGGTACATTGCATCATGATAGCCACCATGAATGCCGAATTCCAAAAGTCCTATAAGGACATGTATCCGTATGAAATGCATCAAGACTTGTTGGAGAGATACCACCAAAACGCGAGGCAAGAGCGTTACGAGATTTTCACTAACATGATTTTCGCCAAAATGGGTCATGGAGAATCTCTTACCATGCACCTACAAAAGATGCAAAGGTATGTCGATCGTCTTCGCAAGTTGAATGTTGACTTTGGGGAAGACTTGGCGATCGACACGGTGCTTCACTCGTTGCCTCCGTGCTACAATTAATTTAGGATGACCTACCACATGAACAAGGAAGAGGTCACCCTAAGCAAGCTCCAAGGTCTCCTTAGTGTTGCTGAAAGCAACCTAAAGGACAAGTCTGTTGCACCCACTCCTAATCCACCTACTGCTCCTGTTTTGGCCATTGGGCAAGGAAGAGGCAAGAAGAGGAAGGCTCCGTCTAAGAGCCACCGCAAGGGAAAGTCCCGTGATGTTTCCTCTTCTAGTGGGGCCAAAGTTGATCCTGCTGAACCCTGTCCTAACCCTAAGGAGGCAGAGTGCCATCATTGCCATAAAATAGGGCATTGGAAGAGAAGCTGCCCAGACTACCTGCAAGCCATAAGGGAAGGGAAGATCACGCCATCTTTCGCAGGTATTTATACAATTAAATCTAACGATTCATCTCATGCTATTTGTTGGGTCCTTGATACCGGTTGTGGTTACCATATTTGTTCTGAATTGTAGGGAATAAGAAGAAATAGGGATGTGGAGCATGGAAGAATAAATCTAATCATGGGGAATAGAAGATCGTCACTTGTGACCAAGATTGGAGTGTATTCTTTAGTGCTTAGGAATGGTTTATCTTTAGATTTTAACAATTGTTTCTATTCGCCAGAAATGGCTAGAAACCTCATTTCATTTCATGGTTTGTTTAGACAAGGTTTTAGATTTTCTTTTAATAATGAGAATGGTTCTATTCTTGATTATCTAAATGGTGTCTTATATTTTGAAGCTATACCATGTAATGGAATTTATGAAACCGTTATGATTGTACATAACTTAGGAAATGATGTTTTATGCATGGATTCTTTGAATGGTATGGATAGAGCATCCTTGTGGCATTGTCGTCTTGGACATGTCAACAAGAAGCGCATAGCCCAACTCCAAAAGGATGGAGTGCTGGAGTCATTCGACCTTAGGGAAGATGACACATGCGAGTCTTGTTTACTTGGAAAGATGACTAAGTTACCCTTCACAAGTACATGTGAAAGGGGAGAGGGTCTATTAGACCTAATACATACCGATGCATGTGGACCGTTTATATCAACCACGAAGGATGGGAACCGCTTCTATGTGACTTTTACTGATGACTATATTAGATATGGGTATATCTACTTAATCAAGAAAAAGTCAGAAACTTTTGAAAAGTTCAAAGAGTTCAAGAATGAAGTGGGGAATCAATTGGGCAGGAAAATCAAGATGCTTCGATCCGATCGAGGATGAGAGTACCTAAGTCTTGAATTCCACGATTATCTCAAGGAGTGTGGAATAGTTTCACAATTGACGCCACCTAGGACACCACAATTTAATGGTGTGGAAGAAAGGCGTAATCGAACCTTGTTAGACATGGTTCGCTCTATGATGAGTCGTGCTTCACTACCTATCTCTTTTTGGGGGTATGCCTCAGAGACTGCCACCCATATCCTTAACCGAGTCCCTACTAAGAAGGTTTCCAAAACACCTCATGAAATGTGGATAGGGAAAGCTCCCTCATTGGCACATATCAAGGTTTGGGGTTGTGAGGCCTTCGTAAGACGAGATACTCACGACAAGCTCGAACCTCGTAGTGAGCGATGTATTTTCATCGGCTACCCGCAGAAATCCTTTGGATATCTCTTCTATAGACCGAAAGACAATGTAGTCTTTGTTGCGAGGAGAGGAGTTTTCCGAGAGCGAGAACTCATAAGCCAAGGAGACAGTGGGAGGCAAATCGAGCTTGAAGAGATTATAGAATCGATAGATGAAGGAACCTCTACCGCTGGCACTTAACCCGAGGAGGAAACTCTGGTTGAACCGATTGACGAGTCCTTACCTCTTAGACGTTCCGAAAGAGTTAGAGTTCAACCCCAGTTTTATGGTTTTCATATTACTACCGAAGGGGACACGTATATTAGTGATGGTACACTAATAAATCTAGATGAACCTAATAGCTATAAGGAAGCCATGGCAGGCCCGGAGTCTATAAAATGGAAAGAGGCAATGGACAGTAAGATCCAGTCCATGTATGACAATCAAGTTTGGAATTTGGTTGATAATGTGCCCGAACGTAAGAACGTTGGGTGCAAATGGATCTTCAAGAAGTAGACCGAAGTGGATGGAAACGTACACACATATAAGGCACGATTGGTTGCGAAGGGCTTTACTCAAACTCCCGGAGTTGACTATGATGAGACCTTCTCACCAGTTGCAAAGATAAAATATATTAGAGTGATGCTAGCTATTGTCGCATTTCATGATTATGAGATTTGGCAAATGGGTGTCAAAACCGCTTTCCTTAATGGGAAGTTGGCCAAGGATGTTTACCTCCCTCAGCCAGAGGGTTTTGTCGATCCGAAGTATCCAAATAGAGTGTGTAAGCTTGAGAAGTCCATTTATGGACTTAAGCAAGCGTCTCGCAGATGGAATCTATGATTCGATGAGAAAGTCAAAGAGTTTGGATTTATACGAAGCGAAGATGAATCGTGTGTATATGTGAAAGCCAGTGGGAGTATAGTAAGCTTCCTTGTTCTGTATGTCGATGACATACTACTCATAGGAAACGACGTCCCGACTCTGCAGGAAGTTAAGTCCTGGCTCGGGAAGTGCTCTACTATGAAGGACCTCGGAGAGGCTTCCTATATTTTGGGAATAAGGATAGTGAGAGAAAAAAGTAAGAGACTAATAGGACTTAGTCAGAACACTTACTTAGATAAGGTACTAAAACGTTTTAGTATGGAAAACTCGAAGAATGGAGAATTACTGATACAAAGTAATGCCAAGTTGAGTAAGACTCAAAGTCCGAGTACTGAAGCTGAAATAGCAGAAATGAGCCGAGTACCATACGCTTCCGCAGTTGGCTCAATCATGTATGCTATGACTTGTACTCGCCCTGATGTAGCCTTTGCTTTGAGCATGGTTAGAAGATATCAAGGGAATCCTGGCAGAGCCCATTGGATTGCGGTGAAGAATATCCTTAAGTACCTTCGGAGGATGAAGGAATGGTTCTTAGTCCTCGGAGGGAGTGATGACTTGAAGGTGCGAGGGTATAGTGACGCCAGCTTTCAGACCGACAGGGACAACTACCGTTCGCAGTTGGGCTGGGTCTTTACCCTGAATGGAGGAGCAGTAACTTGGAAAAGTTCCAAACAGGAAACCGTAGCTGATTCAACGTGCGAATCAGAGTACATTGTAGCGAGCAAAGCGTCAAAGGAGACAATATGGTTGAAGAACTTCATCGGTGATCTTGGAGTTGTACCTGCCATAAAGGAGCCCATGGAGATTTTCTGTGATAATGAAGGAGCAGTTGCCTTGACCAAGGAACCGAGAGATCATGGTAAATCTCGACATATCGATAGAAAATATCACTTTATTAGACATCGTGTAGAAGAAGGACAACTCGTAGTGAAGAGGATATCATCAGAAGATAACCCAATAGATCCGCTTACGAAGGGACTGAGTAGGCTTAAGCACTTGCAGCATGCTAGGAGTATTGGGATGAAGGATGATATTAGCATAGATTAGATAGTAGTAGAAACGTGTAATCGATAAATTTAATTAACATTTGATGATTAAATAAAAGAGTATTATTTATGAGTAATGTTACTGTCTTATGTTAATTGTTTAACTATTGTTTCATTTTGCATGTTTTGACTTCCAGAATAATTGAGTTTATTAAGAATAATCGAATTGTTCAAATTGTCCACAATCGTTCGTATGTTGGAAGTAGGTAGGAATGAAGATTGTCATGAATTGGAGTGTGGATTGTCTAAATGGTATTAGACATACCAAAAGTTCGCTGCAACGTTCATGAGTGCTTATGAACTAGTTTTGAGCATTGGAACAAACCCGCGCTTGTTGGAATCACCTTATGGAATGTGATAAAAAGGATGATTGCAAGACGATAATATCATATGGTCTTAAAACCTAGATATATGGTTTGTTATTTGTTAATTGGTTGTATATTGATAATGCAAAACCGCATCAGTAACTTGATGTTATAAAACGCATTGTTGTGTATAGTTGATTAATGAATAAGTAAATGCATATAAGTCGAAGTTTATCTGTTACTTTTATCCTAAGAAGGTAAAAGCGATATCTCGGCTGCTCGATGATTTGATTTGACTTATGTGTCGGGCCCGGTCAGACCTGAATTGATGTGTTCGATTAAGTTCTATGTCAAATAAATCGGAGACCGAGAAACCAAACGTTGGACAAATTAGTTCCATATAAATGTCAGCATGATATCTAAACAGAGGACTGTACGATCCCTTATCTAAAGGACAAGATTGATTAGATCAGAGTTTGACAACGTCTTTCAGAGCTACGATTGCTAATTAGAATATACTTGTATATATATAGTTACTAGACTTATCCAAGTGGGAGACTGTTGGAATAGTGTCTAAGGCTACAACTATATTAGGCAAGTATTTGACCCGGTTGTGCATGGTCCTTTTGGGTTGCCTTCACCATAGCAACTTGACAAGATGATTTATAATGAGAGAAGGAATATTATTAATATATTATAAGTATAATATAAGGAATAATAATATTGTTATTTGATTAATATAAGTCGTAAATTAATTGGGAATTAATTTGGTGACTTAAAGAGATTAATTAAATAAAGAGGTATAAACTGTCAATTGTTTGATAGTTGCACTTTGGGCTATATATCCTTTAAGGATAAGATGTTGATGATTTCTAGGGCTTAGGATAGCCATAAAATTGTCCAAGGCTTATCTTGGAAAGGATTTGGATTGCTTAGGGCTTAAGTTATCCAATTAGGGTTTAAGGGTGAAACCCTAGGAGCCTTACAAGTATAAATAGACCCCTAGGGCTGAGGGAATTCGGTACTCTTGTCTCCAAGGAAACCATGGCCGAATTCTTCCTCCTCTCTCCTCTCTCCTAAATCATCTTCTTGCTAGTTGGTGTTTGTAAACCATTAGTGGAGTGGCAATTGTGACTCTAAAGCCTCAAGGACAACAAGATCAAGCAAGTGATTCAAGGTAAATTTCTAATCTCTGATTTCATATTGTTATTATTGTATATTAGCCATTAGAAGTCTTGGATTCAATGTATGTTCAATTAGAGAAACCTAGATCCAAGCATTAGGGTTGCATGTGCACATAGGAATGTTCATATGGCTAAAACCCATCAGTGGTATCAGAGACTGGTTGGTTTCTATTGAATTGCTACTTTGATTGCTTGTTTGTTGCTGAAAAAAATCGTTTTTTTGTCCTCTGGCTGATGAACTCGGCGAGTCCCATGGTGGTACTCGGTGAGTAGGCTCAACTCGGCGAGTTCGAGCGTCAGAAAGAGGAAACTTTGGGATTTCTTGCTGTTTATCTTTAAGATACTTGCCTTAATCATATTAGATCAATATAAATCCGATTTTATGATATATATGAGTATATTCTTGACCTAATTGAAGATATTTATCAATTAATAAAATATTTGTTTCCTTATGTGATAATTGATTAATTATTTTATTTGGTAAATTGTTTTGCAAGAAATCATTAAATAAATCAAATATGGATAATTATGGAATTAATTGTTAATTAAGATTATTTGTTATTTGATCCTCTATGTTTTAAAAGTTTAAAACTTGCCCTCAAGTTTTGAAATTTATGTTTTGTGATTAAAAGTTAATTTTGACAATTTAAATTTCAAACCCTAGAATTTTACAAATTTAAAATCCAACCCTATACTAATGTAATATTACAAGATATATATATATATATATATATATATATATATATATATATATATATATATATATATATATATATATATATATATATATATATAGGTATAATTAAAATGCTAGTCTTACCGTTAGTAGGCCTCATTCACGAAGCCGGTCTATAAGGTGGGTATAAGGTTGCTGCCTATAAAATGGCGATTAATGGGTGTACACTCACACCCACCACTTGCTTGATCGGTGGAGGGTCGTTATGACACTTAGATTTTATTGTGTATGTGTTCCTATCCATGTGAATTTGTCAAAACCATAATCAGAAGACACGGTTAATGACAAATCCAAACTCATATGGATTGAACTTGTGCAGTCGTAACTGCTTGCCACCTGTCAGCACAAGGGCTTGCCATTGCTTCGAAGTTGTTATGTAACCAATTGAGAACTCTCAAAACTCATATTCAAAGCCAATTTCATTGGAATAGGCATAGAGGTAGGAATATGTCAACACGATAGGTTATAAACCTCACGTCGTGTGCTAGTGTAAAACTACATGCTTTTATTCTTTATTAGATCTTGAAATTCTTCCAGGATCTTTAAGACTCCCACTATCCTTTTTACATCTAAGGCTCACTTGTAAAATATTCAAGAGATAGTGCAGATTCTTTATCAAGACAAACACTTCACACAATTGGCCTTAGTTGGTCTTTGTTTTATCTAAAACATCACAACTTACTAATTTCAAATGTACAAGAGTAGGACACTTTTACTCTTACATTTTACAATTGTTAGTATCCTTCTCTCAGATGTGTCACTAAAATTACAATCTTGGAGTATGACTCTACGAAGTATGACTCATCTTCTTGATTTAACCATTCCAATAATTCAAGATTCCTCTTATTAGTCATAAGAATGCACTGAGATTTCCTTAGAGGACTAATTGTGCTATGATTTCTAAATCATTAAGATGATCACAAAACCTGATACTAAAGTACTCTCCCATCTTTTCAGATTTGAGAAACTTTTATCCTTCTGCCTAATTTGATTCTTCTCATTCGTTCTGCCATACATCGAAACTTTTTCCAATGCTTTAGAATTACACTTAAACTTGTAAGTATAACCATATTTACTAAAATTTAGTAAATCATGACGAATATACTTATCGATCTTTTGTGGTGGACTTGATCAGTGCACAAGAATGTGTAGTTGATCCGTTAGTCCTTCACTTTACTCACATATATATGTGAATAAGGAATTAGTCTTAATTTTCCAAAGATGAAAATTTTGATTCATCATACTATACAACTTGCATGATTCCCAAGTTTCTATCCAACTGAAACCTTGGGTGATTAGAATCTTTCCTTATTTGGGAAATTTAGACACTACCACAAATGAAAGGAACAAATCCATTTTCCATTATTGCTATCAAAGGAATCATATAAGCAACCATTTTTCACAAATGCCATTGTAAGGATACTTAGAATAAATGGAATCAAAACTTTTCCTTTTATTTTAAAGCTTTGCAGATACACTTACCGTTATAGTGCAAAAGCAGATGAAAAACTTGTTGTTATCTATTCCTAAGCAATATATCATAACTCTTAAGCAACAGCTCAAAATTCTGATCACCGGACCATGCGATCGAAATCCATCTTCACGATCAGAATCAACATATACTTCCTTTAAGTTCCTTCACTTTTCTTTGATTCTTCAAATATCAACATGTGACCCAGTCACATCATGTAATAAAAATCTCACAATAGAAACGTAACAGAGTTAGATAGTGGACTTTACCTAAAGTGGAGTCAAACTTCTTGACTTGATCAACCTTATGATCTTTCAGGTAAATAGGCAGCTTTGCAATCAATTCCCCTTCCTTTGGCAAGAGAAACATATGGACTCTTTGGGAATGGTACATAGGACTATCACAGTCTTGCCTTTCTGTTTACTATTTGGTCAACCGAGTTGACTATGTCAACCCCTTTCCTTAGGAAGAGAAAGATTTTCTAGATATCCAATGTTTCCATTGTCAATGTCCATGGTAATTTGGGAAGTTGATCTTCTTAATCAAATTTGCTTTATTAAAGCTCCAAATCATTGCTGACTCAGCAGCACCAAGCACATAAATAAGATCATTAAGGGTTATTTCATAGTCTATTTCATAGTAGTCCCAGAGGTAACTCAGTATGTGACTTAGAAAGTGATTGAACAACCAACTTTCTTAAGACTCTGACACCCAACTCTCCTGGATTGTAAATATGTGACTTGAACTCCAAGATCTGAGCACACATAGACCTTGCTTGCCATTAGGGCTTGAGTGACCTTGAACTTGTGGGTAAGGGAGAATAATTGGAGGAGGTGGAGGAAGTGAAGTTCCAAGAGATTTGGGAAAATCATAGATGTCTGAACCAGACATCTTTTTGGGAGATATTCAAGATAGTTGATTTAAAGTCCTTAATATAACACCCAATATGAAATATTAAGGCTAGGACCCAACACAATATTTTATAACTTGGAAGAGGGATGCCATAATCCAAGTTATAGAATATTTGAAGGTAGGCGAATTAAGATTCACCAATTTCCACCATGAAAATGAAATAATTTATTTGGTTGTAACTTGATTTTAAACTCCTAGATCTTTTGAGATTCATTGAACTGTTTAATGACATGTTTCAATCTCGAGTGTGCTCTTCAGGTTTTGTGACTGGGATGCCAAGGATCGCAAAACAAGGTGTGAAGTAACCATGCAAATTACTTGGTACCCTTATTATTTACCCCTTAATCGATGTGCCGATTAACCACACGCGCTCCACCGATACTATGATAAATATTAAGTTACCCTTTGCCTACCTTGTTAAATCCACCTAGTGTGCCGGTTAACCATACGCGCTCCACTAATCGAATTAAGCAAAGTGCAAAGTGTAATTTCATGGATTAGCACCTTATTCACATTTTTCTAAAGTAACTAAGATTAGGAATTATAAAAAATTTAGTTACTTTATATTTATCAATAATACTTTTAATGAAGGGAGAATTCTAGTCCTTGTCCTACTCGTTCGGCTAACAACCCTCCACTAGTCAAGGAAGCTGTGGGTGAGAGTGGACACCCATTAAATTGCCATTTTATAGGCATTAACCTTATAACCCCCTTATAGACTGGCTTCGTGAATGAGGCCTACTAACGGTAAGACTAACTTGCTCTTATACACACACACACACACACACACATATATATATATATATATATATATATTATTAACTTACAATATTATAAAGTATAAGGGTTGAATTTTAACTTTTAAAATTCTAAGGGCTTAACTTGGAATTAAAGTATTCGTAAGGGAAAAATTTTCAAATTCCAAAACTTGAGGGCAAGTTTTGAAACTATTCAAAACTATTCAATTCCATAACTTATGTGTTTAAAGTAGTTTTAATCCAAAAACTCTTCAAGTTCAATAACTTGAGGATAAGTTATGGAAGACTTGAAACTATTTAAAGAATGTGACTTTTCTTTATTCATAACCTATGGAAATATTTATGAGTTTTATGAATCTTAAATGTGACTTTTCATATAACTCGAGGACAAGTTGCAAAAACACATTTTAGAATCAACTCTTAGATTAATTTCGATTGAAAACAAGAATTTCACATAACTTTTCTATTAATTTAAGCAACTCATATGAACAAGATAATTCAATAAAACTTTTTCATTTAATTAGCCTAATCCTTAAACCAATACAAAACATGAATCTATTGATAGTTATCTTTGAAATTGGATTAGAATGAACATTACGACATCAAAAACAGGTTTATAGGTCCAAAAATAGCTTAGGGTAATGATTCTAGTCCTATTCTAGGCTTAAAAGTCGATAATATGCTGTTTGGGGGTCCTACTCGACGAGTGTATGAACATACTCGACGAGTAGGATGAGTTTCTTCATGGAATCGTGTGACATCCCCAATTTCACGGCCAAAAAAGACCGATTTGTTTATGCTTTGTTTTATAAAATCAGAGTAAATTCTTTTGATTTAAAAGAGTTGCGGAATTTGTTCCCAAAACAAAATATGATAAGAGTTTATCAAAGCATTTCTTTAAAGAAATGTATTTTCATTACATAACAAAATCTCGGGATGTCATGTTCAATACAGACTAAAAGCATAAACTGAACAAAATAGACCTTACGACAGTTATTTATAACTACTGATCTATAATCCAAAACCTCTCGTCAAATCCACCAACTTATACTCTTGTGCCATTACCTGTAATGCAAAGAAAACTGAGTGTGTCAGACTTGAGAGTCTGGTGAGCATATAGGGTCTTCAACCCACAATAATATAATTATTATATTCAGTCATTAAACAATCAATCCAACTACCCATCCCCATTATCTTCGTTTATTCTTAAGTACCTTCCCTAAGGAATTATCCTAAGGGTCATCTCATACATCGTATTTACGTCTCATCTTCTTACATCGCATTTCCTTTATATATATATATATATATATATATATATATATATATATATATATATATATATATATATATATATATATATATATATTCGTTCCTAAAGCATGAATACACAGTCACAACATCGCCTGGACTCGTAACTCATAGTAAGGGTTAGGCTATCATCGCATGAATATGTAGTCACAACATCGCCTGGACTCATAATTCATTGGAAGGGTTAGAGTATCATCGCATGAATACGTAGTTACAACATCGCCTGAACTCGTAATTGATCACCTACAGGTGATGATCCTGCTGGTGTTTCCAAGGGTGATCGGACAGCACTACGTCCCTTCAAATAGTATTCTTCAGGGAAACCGGAATATCTTCACACACCAGGTTTCTTGCGGGCAGAGCTTCGGCTTGAAAACTCTTTTCTTCTCGGGATCTTCGGGTTTCGGGACTTAATTCGGGTCTCGGGGTTGATATCAGAGCTTTGGGGGATTCAAATAGGGCTTAGAGGGTGTATCAGAAGTGGGAGAGAAGAGATGGAGCAACCCTAAACGGCTGGCCCTTCAAATCTTTTTATGGGGCAAAATCTGCCCTCGCCACGTCGTGGCACCTTTTTCCACGTCGTGGGCTTGGTCGTCATTGCATGCGTCATCACAAGTTGCATCTGGGGGACTCCCGGAGGTGTCAGAAGACTGGCCACGTCGTGGCACTGCTTGCCACGTCGTGGTATCTAACAGTTTTGGGGTTTCGCACCCCGAAATTCAGAAATTCATAACTTTCGCATACGAACTCCGTTTTCGATGTTCTTTATATCGACGCGAAGGTGAGATTATGCTCTACAACTCGCTTTTAGACTCCATTGGCTAATTTCGAATTTATTTTTAATATATTATAATTATATTACTTATATATTATTTTTAGTAGGCCGAGACAGGAAAACTCCGTTATAAACTCGTAACTCCTTCATCTGACATCCTTTTTCGTCCGTCTTTCCGTAGTTGCACTACTATTCGATGAGATCTTCAATTCTCATTTAGATTGTTTTGGGTAAATATCGCTCTAACGGAAATTCACTATTTATGTCGCGCTGTGTCGTGCCGGTTCTGTCGCGAATCTTTGACAGGTCATAACTTCTTCGTTATAACTCGGATTTCGACGTTCTTTATATTTTCGGAAACCTTGAGACATATACTACAACTTGGTTAAGATTAGTCCTTCTAAATAATATACCTTCAAAAAGTCATTTTTGATGCTTATTGCTCTAAATTGACTAGCCCTAATCTACGGGTGTTACAATTATCTCCCCCTTAGGATGATTACGTCCCGGAATCATCAACGAAACAAGATTCGTATACTGACTCCATACGTTATCTCTCCATCCTAAGTAATAACCATGATGCTCAGTCCTTCATTTGCACTTCTTACTATGATGGACTTTCAATCGTAACCTTCTAGTTAGAAAATAAATCCTTATTGTGAACTCCTTCTTCTTCTTAGGATAAATACATTCCTTTATCTATTGTAACAGACCGATGGGTCGTGTTCTAATGACCTCTCATCGTATGATGCAATGCTTAGACTAAAGCTCTTAGTGTCAAATTCCAGAATGGATTATACCCTCCATATTCTAACGTGATATAATCACATTTATGAACCACGTAACAAACTCATCTTAGTCGGACTCAATTTGTCATGGCTGCTAGGGTCAGAATAACAACCCTCTTACTAGTCATTACCGAAACAATGGTAATGACATACATGAATAAAATGGAATTAATTACTACCTACTTTTTAACCTTGCGACTTCCCATGATCCAAGCGTGAGTCCTGTGCTTCCGGTAGTATAGATCTCTACTACGATTCACACTTACTCATACTCGTCCTAAGTATTGTCTCGCGGTCCCCGAGTCCTACAATCACCAAACAATTTAACACATAGGAATGTGTCCAAATAATCATAAAAAATTTCCTAGACTCTACTAGGACTTCTTCCATGCGTATCTCCAGTCATCAATCCTGCTTCACTTTGGTTGGTGGTGGAAAGTTCATCGATGGGACAACTTTAGGAGTAACACCAATTGTTCCATCATTCTGCCGATCGAAGGTGTATTTCAGATGTACCGTACTCCTCTAAACATTCCGTTATTTTATCATACATAAACCAAAGGCAAGACACCACTCTTCCGATATCTTCCGATAAGTTTCATTCACTATCATAAGCCTTTCATTTCCTCCATTTTCTCAATTCTCTACGAGTCTCCACCATGGCGTTTTGTACACCCAAGCAGACGTTCGGTGTATCGGACGAGAATTTAAGATGAGAAAGCTTTGTTGACGATAGACGTATAAATCTCCTTATCACTCCGAAACGTTTACATGCTAGTTCTAATATTGTATCAAACGCTTAGAATCCTAAACAAACAAGATCTCCAGATCCAGTCGGCAACAGACCATAGATCCGATCAAATAATAGCATATATGGAAAACATATAACATTTAGCACATAAAAGCATTGTAGGCATCATTACTAAAATATACTAGTGTTCGTGTATTAAAATATGGTAGACACTCATCTCACAATCATCGCTTAGCATTCTAAGTTTAAGTCTAGAAATCCTACAAATTCCTAGTTCGCTTAAACTAATGCTCTGATACCAACTGTGACATCCCCAATTTCACGGCCAGAAAAGACCGATTTGTTTATGCTTTGTTTTATAAAATCAGAGTAAATTCTTTTGATTTAAAAGGGTTGCGGAATTTGTTCCCAAAAAAATATGATAAGAGTTTATCAAAGCATTTCTTTAAAGAAATGTATTTTCATTATATAACAAAATTTCGGGATGTCATGTTCAATACAGACCAAAAGCATAAACAGAAAAAATAGACCTTACGACAGTTATTTATAACTACTGATCTATAATCCAAAACCTCTCGTCAAGTCCACCAACTTATACTCTTGTGCCATTACCTGTAATGCAAAGAAAACTAAGTGCGTCAGGCTTGCGAGCCTGGTGAGCATATAGGGTTTTCAACCCACAATAATATAATTATTATATTCAATCATCAAACAATCAACCCAATTACCCATCCCCATTATCTTTGTTTATTCTTAAGTACCTTCCCTAAGGAATTATCATAAGGGTCATGTCCTACATCGTATTTACATCTCATCTTCTTACATCGCAATTCCTTTATATATATATATATATATATATATATATATATATATATATATATATATATATATATATATATATATATATATATATATCATTCCTAAAGCATGAATACGCAGCCACAACAATGCCTGGACTCGTAACTCATAGTAAGGGTTAGGCTATCATCACATGAATACGTAGTCACAACATTGCCTGGACTTGTAATTCATTGTAAGGGTTAGTGTAACAACCTGAAATTTCATATCACTTCTTGTAACTCAACTTGTAATCCAATTTGATCAACCAAACGTCATTTCCAAATTCGTTTCCGATTTCGCCATTTTATTAAGTCATTAACTTGTATTGATCTAAAATGACTTAATGGGTGTCTTAATGCCATTAGGAATCATTTTAACACCCCATTATAGCTATCAGAATAATTCTAGAATCGACCATATCGGGTCACGACAATTTGGTCGGGTATGACCAAAAGCCCCAGTTAACGCCGGTATCGGGTAGAATTCCGTCGTGTCCAATTCCCGAGCACTATATAAGTGATTCAAAGCTTTCATTTGAAGCTTTTGGCCATTTCTTCCATAAACATTTCCAACCTCTCTCCTCAAACTAGAATTAAAGGTCCAAATCTCAAGTTTAAGGCTTCAAATCATTGAGGTAACTTCCCTAGCATGCTATACAACCTCTTTAGCCTTCAAATTAGAGTATAATCTATGGATTAGGACCATCATTATGTGTTTACGGCCCTAGAACTATCCTAGGCCGTAAGCTCATATAAATGGGGTTTTTAAGCCATTTAACCCTTCCAAATCATAGTTGGGACTTAGATACAACCTTAAGGCTTGCAAATTGGGACTTAAAACATTTAAAACATAAATTTTGAGGGACAAATAAGAGTTTACGGCCAAGACATGTGCTTGGGCCGTAAACTCCTCAAACATGGGGGATAAACTCATTTTTACATGTTAGAATGCCTTGAAACTTAACCAATAGCCTTGTGGTAAATCCTAGAACCATCTAAAAATAGTTTAGAGACCTTAAACACATCAAAAATACCACATATAGGAGTTTACGACCTAGGAACATACCCTTGGGCATAAACTCATGAAACTTTGTCAAAAGATGCATCAAATTCACTTTAATGGTTTGCATAAATTTCTAGAATCACATTAGATTGTTTTAAGTGTCAAAAACTAATATTTCATGTGCATAGAAGAGTTTACGGCCATAGAACATGCCTCTAGGCCGTAAACTCCTAAAAATATGTTAAATGGTGCCTTTAATTCATAACAATGCTTGGAAAATTAACTAGAATCACATGTGATTGCTCCTTGTGCCTCAAATCAATTTTTCTACACCCTAGGAGAGTTTACGGCCGTAAACTCCAAGTTTACAGCTGTGAACTCCCTTTTAAATGGTATTAACTCATTCAAATTGTTCCAAGGCATTTTAGTAAGTCATTCCAACAATCCCCATGTCCATTCAAGCCAATAAACCCTCAAAATCACACAAACATGAGTTTACGGCCGTAAACTCATGTGTGTGTGTGTTTTGTGGCTGTAAACTCCCTAATATGTTTACTTTTTGAGAGTAAACTCAAGTCCCAAGTCCCTAGTGCCATATTACGTCCGAAGATGTCACCCGGGTCACTCCAAACGCTCGTATTGAGGTGTTTAACCTCGTTGGAGTGTAATGTTCCATATAATTAGTGATTGTAAATCTAATTAGTATTATATGGACATTATTACATTTTACATAGGGACATCGTGAGTAAAAATCCCCGAACCAACGTCTAGTATCCAAAACCGACGCATTTCCGAGTCCGGTGAGTTCATACCCCTACCCTTTTTCACTGTTTTTCACTGTTTTCAGGGGGGAACACAAGCAAAGTACAAGGGTTTTCTTGTACTCAAAACTTATTTTCGTGTGTGTGTTTCACATTTCATATGCTTTTAATACTGATATACACAATTGATAACCAGTAGAACATGCAGATCACGTAAACATTTATTTGTGAAATGGGTTTTATAAAATGTTATGTTTTATATATTTCACAAATGGTTTTCCGCATTTTTTATCAGTTAAAAGCATGACATTAGAACACATGAACAATATAATTTGTACACTGTCTTGTCCCCGGTAACATTCCACATAGATATGCGAATGGAGGATATCCTATTATTACTAGTAAATTTGTTATTCCTGTATGATTGGAGACACGTCCTCGGCGAACACTCCACAGAGATACGTGATTGGAGGACTACACCCGTAACCAGAATCTATGGGATTTAGAGAAAGTGACTTGAGTGTATAGATCTATATGGGGCTGACTACCCTACACCTGGCTGCTAGCTACAGCCGAACCGAAATGGTTCAAGGGTGACGAAAGTCATAAAGTTGTCGACTACTTATTGCCACAGGTTCAGTCTTTAGTATGGTTATGGAACTCGCAATTAGGATAAAAGAGATTTACTTATAGTAATAATGAATAACTTATACATCTTTTACATTGATAACCAACATTCAGGAAAGTATGGAACTTTCCTGGGGAAACCTTGTACATAACCAGGTCTATCAGAAATCATCTTTACAATGAAAACCAACATTCAGGAAAGCATTGGGCCTTCCTGGGGATTATATACTTAACTAGAAAAGTGTAACAAAACAGATAACATTACATCTTTTACAAATGATAAGTCACAATCGGGAAAGTATGGGACTTTCCTGGGGATACATTGGAACTCAAACAGAAAAGTTTAACAAACCGGATAATCAAACTATACATTTTTCACATGAGTAACGTGTTTTCAGTGTATAAACCTACTATACTTTGTAATTGTGAAACAACAATTAGCTTTAAAGAAAATGTGGGATTTTCTTGGCGTGTGTTACATTTTCAGAAACAGAAAGGAAGCATGAACATTTTCACAAAACAAAATTACTTATGAACTCACCAGTGTTATGCTGATTTTCAAAACCACTTGTGTTCTCAGGTCAACGTTAGAACAAGTACCGAAGATCCTTTTTGCTAGAAGTTGGAGTACTCAGAAGACCCGTTTCATTTTGTTCATATATATATACTATGTATCACAACTGTACAACTTTACTTTTGAAAAACAATTGTAATACTTTTATATGTAATGTAATGGTTGTTCTACTTTACTTACTATGTACATTGGATTTGATACTCAACGTGGAGTCAACCCCAGAAATGTTTCCGCCTTCGCTTTTCGGGGTGTGACAGTTAGAGTATAATCTCATGAATACATAGTTACAACATCGCCTGAACTCGTAATTCATCACCTACAAGTGATGAACCTGCTGGTGTTTCCACGGGGTTATCTAGAATAGTCCGTGGTCGCCATCTATACTCTGGTAGATGACTACATCGCCAAATTGCCACATCGCCGGTCATGGTTATGGTATCTCCTCTCATCTCACATCACCTATTTATCATCACCTAATTATCATCACCTATTTCTCATTACCTAATTATCATCACCTATTTCTTATCACCTAATTATCATCACACATCATCTAATTCATCTACCCATGTTCTACCCAACATATTTGTATATATAAAATACATATACAGATTAACTCATTTAACACCTATATAAAACATTCATTCCACACTCATCTCAAATAAACAACAATATATAAACACATAGCACGTATTTCATAGCAATTACTTAATATATATGTTAGAAGAAAGTGATCACATACTCACCCAAAACATATACTTAATACATTCACACAATACTTGTATTAAAATCGTGTTATGAAAGGGACTATACACTCACTTGATCAGAAGATGATCGGACAACACTACGGCTCTTCAAATAATATTCTTCGGTGAAACTGGGATATCTTCACACACCGGGTTTCTCGCGGGCAGAGCTTCGGCTCGAAAACTCTTTTCTTCTTGGGATCTTCGGGTTTCGGGACTTGATTTGGGTCTCAGGGTTGATATCGGGGCTTCGGGGGATTAAAATAGGGCTTAAAGGGTGTATTGGGAGTGGGAGAGAAGAGATGGAGCAACCCTAAACGGCTGGCCCTTCAAATCTATTTATAGGGCAAAATCTGCCCTTGCTACGTCGTGGCACCTTTTTCCACGTCGTGGGCTTGGTCGTCACTGCATGCGTCATTGCAAGTTGCATCTGGAGGACTCCCAGAGGTGTCAGAAGACTGGCCACGTCGTGGTATCTTACAGTTTTGGGGTTTCGCGGCCCGAACTTTAGAAATTCATAACTTTCGCATACGAACTCCGTTTTCGACGTTCTTTATATCGACGCGAAGGTGAGATTATGCTCTAAAACTCTAGTTTAGACTCCATTGCCTAATTTTGAATTTATTTTTAATATCTTATAATTATATTACTTATATATTATTTTTAGTAGGTCGGGACAGGAAAACTCCGATATAAACTCATCACTCCTTCGTCTGACGTCCGTTTTCGTCCATCTTTCCGCCGTTGCACTAATATCTATGAGATCTTCCATTCACATTTAGATTGCTTTGGGTAAATATCGCTCTAACGTAAATTCATTATTTACGCCGCGCTGTGTCGTGCCGGTTCTGTCGCGAAACTTCGACAGGTCATAACTTCTTCGTTATAACTCGGATTTCGACGTTCTTTATATTTTTGAAAACCTTGAGACATATACTACAATGTGGTTAGGATTAATCCTTCTAAATAATCTTCCATCAAAAAGTCATTTTTGATTCTTATTGTCTCTAAATTGACTAGCCCTAATCTATGGGTGTTACAACTCGGCGAGTACAACAGTGGACTCGGCGAGTACAGTGCCCAGACAGCCCGAAAATCAATTTTTTTAGCATTTTTCAGAACTTTGCATAAAGTGTAATTGAAAACAAGCCTAGGCTCTGATACCACTGTTGGGTTATGCGCACTCTAACACTACTAAGTGTACATGCAGCCCTAAAGAACTTGGATATATGTTTTCTCTATTATACATGCAAATATGAATATTCCAAGGTATTACACTATCTAGCATACAATCTTTGATACTTGGGTAATGAAATAGATAGAATACATACCTTGTTGATGTAACTTGACTCCATGAATCTTGAGAGCCTAGTGCCCCAAGTGTGAAACCTCAAATGGTTCACACAACATCATCAACACTTGGAATAACCATGAGAAGAAGCCCTCATATATGTCTCACTAGTGCCAATTTCTTGAGCTAAAGGGGGCCTTATATAGTGTGCACATTAGGGTTACACCATATAGCCCATGACTTTACCCATTCCTTATGCTCCATGGGTTTTAAAGTCCATGGAGTATGCATGGGTCACCACATGGGTTAAACCCAACATAAGGAATAATGGATCATAAGCCCACATATATAAGAAGGAATGATTTACACAATCAATCCCCATATTTAATTAGTCTCTTTTGATCACCAAATTAAGTCCATATTTATTCTTGATCAATACTAATTAAATAACATGATTTCATGTTAATATATTAGAACTTATAATATATTAATATGTCATAAATGTCCTCTCCTCATAAACAGTCTATCTAAATGTTCCGATGCCATGCAACCCAAATGGACCATGCCGAGTCGGGTCACGTACATACCAATTACAGTTATGGACTTAGACAGTAACCCAACAACAATCACCACCATTTTTTGATAACTGATTTCATGACTATTGTCCCCCTTTTGGCATCATTAATTTATGGAGGAGATGAGATGGTGGTCAAGGAGTGCGAGGAGGAGGAGATGGTGGAAGAGGATTTGATGATGGAGGTGGAGGTGAAGGATTATCACCTATAGAATTTGGAGGAGTGTCTCCAATAACCATATCATCATCATCACCACCCAAGGTCATAAAATGTTTCATATTTGCCACATCCTTTTCTACTCTAGTCATTCATTCTCTTAAATACTGAGTTATTTGCACCAATAGAGAGAGTTGAGAGAGCACAATAGTTTGAAAGTTGGAGCTTGTTTCCCCTTGATAAAAAGAAGAAATTTAAATAGGTGTTTGCATAGGAGGAATAGTTTCAGCTTGAGGAGAAGGAGATGTTAATCTTGGAGAAATCACATCTTGAATCATTGGATCAATAGTTTCCATTTGAGGTGGGCTAATCCATGTCGTACAATATCATCTACGGAGGGTGTGGATGAAGAAGTAGAGGAGAATCGAATGTGTTTGTTTTGTCCTGGAGGAGAATTCATTCCTGGAAGAGAAGCTTCACCATTATCAGTGGCAGGTTCATCCTCTTCCTCTTCATCGTCTTTTTTGTCATTTGTCACACCCCAAAACCAAGAACGGCGGAATACGTTCTGGGGTGGAGGACGTCATGTATAGTATCATAACAACTAG
This sequence comes from Lactuca sativa, assembly GCF_002870075.4. Lineage (NCBI taxonomy): Eukaryota > Viridiplantae > Streptophyta > Magnoliopsida > Asterales > Asteraceae > Lactuca > Lactuca sativa. Next base: position 174,247,968 of record NC_056626.2, on the reverse strand, counting down.
ATAATAGTAAAAACAAGCGACAACAACCATTGCATTTCTATAGTAAGTATAATTACAAACGTGTTCTGTAAAGTTTAATAGACACCAAAAGTATAAAAAAATAAAAGATGGGTCTTGTATGTACTCCATCTTCTCCAAAAGCTGCACCAGTACCTGTATATCTTTGACCTGAGGATACAAGTTATTTTGAAAATGAGTAGCAGCATAAAGCTGGTGAGTTCATAAGAATTTTAGTATCGTTGTTTGTGTAAAAGAGTTTTACGAACATGTAATATAAAAACTGAAACTTATGTTTGTGATTAGTAGAAATCCCTAGAAAATCCTGTATTTTCCAGAAATGTACATTTGTAAGTTAAATCGTTTGAGTGTTTAAAAGTATTATCATGGAAACCTTCAGTGATAAAAGTACAGTAATCAATCTCAATTGAGTAACATAGCTGAAGAAATGCTATGCCTGCTAACAGTAGTAGTGGTGCAACTTCAGTTAGTAATAGATATTTATTTACTTCGGGATATTAGCTTAGACTTTAAGTCTTAGTGTATAAATTTGGATATAGGTGTAACCCTTCATGTAACCAAATGTATGATAATAGAGGGCCCGATGACCTTCCCGGTCATACGTAGTGTAGTGATGTAGTGCCACCCCTAGGCCTGGTCGGCTCGGACTATAGTTAACAGTCGGGATGTAATAGCATCCGTCCTGTATAGATCTATACATGTAGTGTTTCTTTCCTTCCGGGAAGCCCTGGTCACATGGTGTAAACGCGGTAGAGTGCCTTATAGAGGGATAGTGTGTTATACTTTGAATTTGTGTATTCTCTTGTGTTATAGTATAGTACTCTTTTAGTGTAGTTCATAGAGTGTTCTCTCAAACGTGTATTAACTTGTAATAATAGCAGTTATAGTGAATATAGTACTAGTAGAGGTAACGAGCAGTAGTCTTAACTATACCTATTATAGTTAACTAGAGTGTATGATTTCATGCCTTTGAATAGCAAAGGTAGGGTATAAGATGAAGACTTTCGTATCTAACACAAATATATATGATATATTACTAAGAAATCAACGAAACTCGGACGGACAACAGATACCCTAAGACCACATCAAACAAGAACAGGAAATAAGGCGAGCTATCGGTCCTAAGTCCTTCAACTCTTACGTATATAAATATATTAGTGTAGATATATTTTAAAAGAAAAGTAGTTTAAACATAGTTTTGAAAATAGTTTAATCACAATTAAATCTTAAAAATGCATTTTGATAATTAATTAAAACAATTTTATTGGTAAGTAGCTAAAAGTGTTGAAAAATCCCTTTTTGATGATAAATTGTGAATCACATATGATTTGATAATAACTTGTAGCATTATACTTGTATCCCCTCCCCCTAAAACATGTAAAAACATTTAAAAAAAGGTTCATTAAGGGGTATGAACTCACCTGCAATGAGTAGATCGGGTGGAAGTGTCGGATGAGCGTTTGGTGTCAAGTAAAGACTTGCACACCCTTTATGACCCTATTAGCATATGAAGACATGTATTTACAAGTAATTAGTGATTTAACTCTAATTATACACATATAGACATTTTAATGTGATTAAAAGTTCTATGGTTGAGTGCTAGAAGACTAATGGGTTGCAAGGAAAGAGTATAAGACCTCACCATGGAGTTTACTCTTTTAAAACTCACCTTGAGTGAGTTTACGGTTGGGGAACCATTTCCTCCATGAGTTTACGGCCATAGACCCATGGAAGAAGTGGGTTTGAGTGCTAAAAGGGTTCATACACAACTAGGGGTAGTTCTAGGGCTTAATCCGAGGCTTAAGTGGGTGTTTAGGGTTAAAGGAGGGTACTCCCTTGGAGTTTACGGTCCAAGGACCACTCCTTGGGAGTTTATGGCCGTAAGTAAACTCTTGGACACCTTCCATTCTTTGATTTCGAGGTCGTTGGCACTCCTAACAAGTTCTAGTGAGGGTATAAGGCTTTTTAGGGGGTTAAAGTTTCATTTGGCATGGTTTAAGGGAGTTTACGGTCTAAGCATATGCTTGGGCCGTAAACTCTTGTTTACCCTTCAAATGTCAAGATTTAGGTGTTCCATGTCCGAAATAGCAAGTCCCTAAGTCATATCTTAAGCCTAAATGTGGTTTGGAAGTGTTTTGGGCTTGATTTGCATGCTTAGAGGGTGTTTACGGTCTAAGCATATGCTTGGACTGTTAACCCTCTTTCAAGCCCTTAAACTTGTTGATTCAAGGCTCAAACACTTCTAGGTTTAACCCAAAACTAGTTTCTATGCCTAAAGGTGAGGGTTTTGGGCATTTTGGCACCATTTTAGGTGTTTACGGCCTAAGGAGGTTCTTAGGCCATGAACTCCTTTTATTTGGCTTTCTTGAATGATTTTTGAACTATAGCAACAAGCAATGATGTTTTTAACAAGTTAGGGTAAGGGGACTTACGTTTTGGAGGCGGAAGCTTGCGGTTTTGAGATGAAATCAGACTTGAGGAGAGAGAGTAGAGAGAGAAAGTGTGTCTAGTGTGGTAAAAGGGTTCTAAGGAGTGTCCACCCATCCTTATATAGGGCATGGGTGTTGTACCCGATATACGACTACCCGGCACTTATGTTTAACGAGGTTTAAAATTTTTACCCGGTTAAATGGTCGTAATTAAAAATAAACTTTTTCCAATAAAATGGAAAGATAATTTACGTGTTTTTATTTATTTTATTATGACGATAATAACATATCATGAAAATAAAACATTTATTTATTTGTCGACCCCAAATTAACGGAACTTTTATAAAATAGAATATTCTATTAACGGAAACAGCTTATAACGACGGAATAAATTTTGGGTTGTCACATTATCCCCCCGTTAAGGAAATTTCGTCCCGAAATTTAGAGTTCAAACAACTAAGCTATTATAGTACTACTAAGCAAAGCGATGGGGGATATTTGAGTTTCATTTGATCCTCGTGCTCCCAAGTGAACTCTGATCCTCGTTTGGCGTTCCATCGAACCTTCACAATTGGGATGCGACTTTGTTTCGTTCGTTTGACTTCCCGGTACATAATCTCCGCGGGCTCTTCCACGAAGTTGAGGCTATCGTTGACTTTGATCTCGTCGAGCGGGATTACGAGAGTATCGTCGGACAGACACTTCTTAAAGTTTGAGACATGGAAGGTAGGATGTATGTTACTTAGCTCGTGGGGTAGGTTGAGTTTGTAAGCTACGGGGCCGATTCTAGCAAGAATCTGGAAAGGCCCTATGTACCTTGGGTTTAGCTTTCCACGCTTTCCAAAGCGTATCGTGCCCTTTTAGGGTGAGACTTTCAAAAGGACTCGGTCTCCCACCAGGAATTCCAAGGGTTTTCTTCGTTTGTCTGCGTAGCTTTTCTGTCGATCCCTAGCGGCTTTTAATCGTTCGCGAATCTGCACAACCCTCTCGGTCGTTTCTCAAAAGATCTCCGGACCCGTGAGTGTGCTGTCAGGAACTCGTCCTTTAGCTAACTGAGTGTCACCCACCTCAGCCCAACATAGAGGATATCCGCACTTCCGACCTTAGAGGGCTTCGAACGGGGCTGCCTTGATGCTCGTGTGATAACTGTTATTGTAAGAAAATTCTACAAGGAGTAGGTGGGTATCCCATGCCTTACGAAAGTCGATCACACAGGCTCGCAGCATATCCTCTAAGATTTGGATCGTCCTCTCACTTTATCCGTCAGTCTGCGGATGGTAGGCTGTACTCATGTCCAGCCTCGTACCTAATGCTTTTTGTAGTGATTGCCAAAATCTCGAAGTAAACCTACTATCTCTATCAGAGATAATAGATACAGGGACGCCATGCAGTCGTACTATTTCCTTAATGTATGTTGTTGTGAGTTTCTCCATGTTGTCTGTTTCTTTGATGGGTAGGAAGTGTGCGGACTTGGTCAGTCTGTCGACGATGACCCATATGGTATCCAGCCCACCCGTTGTCTTGGGCAGCTTAGTTATGAAATCCATAGTGATCCGCTCCCACTTCCACTACGGTATCTCCGGTTGTTGGAGAAGACCTGATGGCTTCTGGTATTCGACCTTGACCCTTGTGCAAGTAAGGCACTTACTCACGAAGGTAGCAATCTCTGCTTTCATGTTAGGCCACCAGTATAGCTTTTCGAGATCCAGATACATCTTATCTGAACATAGGTGAATGGAGTACCGAGTGTTGTGTGCTTCCTTCATGACCAAGTCTCTGAAACCAGTGTGGCGCGGAGTCCAAATTCAGTCCATGAGATAATAGGCTCCATCACCCTTGACATCCAAGTTCTTATCTATTCCACACAGGGATTCTCCTGCCACATTCTCAGGCTTTAAGGCTTCGAACTGATTCTCCTTAATCTATGCGGATATATGCGAATGGATAGTCATCGTTAACGACTTGACCCATCGACCAGAATACTCTTTTCTACTTAGGGCGTCTGCTACTACATTGGCTTTCCCCGGGTGATAACGAATCTCGCAGTCATAATCACTGAGTAGCTCGACCCACCGTCGTTGTCTCATGTTGAGCTCCTTCTAGTTCAGTATGTGTTGGAGGCTTTTATGGTCAGTGTATATTATGCTCTTCGTTCCATACAGGTAATGTCTCCAGATCTTTCAAGCGAATACAACCGCTCCTAACTCGAGGTCATGAGTGGTGTAGTTAACATCATGTGTCTTCAGTTGTCTTGAGGCATAGGCGATGACCTTACCTCGTTGCATCAAGACACAACCAAGCCCTTGGTTCGATGCATCGTAGTATACCACAAAATCTTCTGTCCCTTCGGGAAGGGATAATACCGGTGCGGTGCATAGAGCTCGCTTCAGGGTCTGGAATGCCTTTTCCTGTTTCTCTTCCCAGTCAAATGTTACGCCTTTCTGTGTCAACATGGTGAGAGGTTTTGCAATACGAGAGAAGTTCTGAATGAATCTACGGTAGTAGCCAGCGAGGCCTAGAAATTGATAAATTTCTGTAGGCGTCTTCGGTGCTGACCAATTCTCGATAGCTTTAATCTTGGATGGGTCCACGTGGATTCCTTCCTCACTAACCGCGTGTCTTAAGAATTCAACTCTTTGGATCCAAAATTTGCAATTAGAGAACTTCGCGTATAACTTCTCTGATCGCAGGGTTCCTAGGACTCGTCATAGATGATTCCTGTGTTCTTCCTCGCTCCGTGAGTAGACGAGTATATCATCAATAAAGACGATGACGAACTGATCTAAGTATGGACGACACACCCTATTCATCAAGTCCATGAACACTGCGGGTGCGTTAGTCAGTCCAAAGGGCATCACTACGAACTCGTAGTGCCCGTAACGAGTTCGGAAGGCTGTCTTTGGAATATCCTCCTCAAGCACTAGTAACTGGTGATACCCGGACCTAAGATCAATCTTGGAAAAGTAACTCGTCCCTTGTAGTTGGTCGAATAGGTCGTCTATACGGGGAAGAGGGTAGCAATTTTTGACCGTGAGTTTGTTGACTTCCCTATAATCGATGCACATACGGAACGATCCGTCCTTCTTATTCACGAACAAGACCGGAGCTCCCCAGGGTGAGAAGCTCGGTCTTATAAAGACCTTGCTGAGCATCTCGTTAAGTTGGCCGGATAGTTCTTGCATCTCTGCAGGCGCTAAACGATAGGGTGACTTAGCTACGGGGGTAGCTCCTAGGACTAGGTCGATTCTGAACTCAACCTGACGTTTGGGAGGTAAACCTGGAAGGTCCTCTAGAAAGACGTCAGGGAAATCGCGTACAACAGGGATGTCTTTTGGATCTCTCACTTTCTGGCTTGTGTCGACGACATATGCAAGAAAGGCGCAGTATTCCTTACGCAAGTATTTCTGGGCTTGAATACTTGAGATGATACGAAGAGTCGTACCGGGTTTGTCTCCGTAGATCAACAGAGTTTCGTGATTCGGTGGATTTAGGCAAATGGCTTTGTCGAAGCATAGAATATCTACGCGATGAAGACTCAACCAGTCCATGCCAACAATGACATCGAAACTCTTGATCGAGACTGGTATGAGATCGATTGGGAATGAATGATCGTCTAACGTGAGGGTACAACCTATGTAAATTTCGTTAGAGCTTTCGGTCTTTCCGTTAGCCATTTCTACGACGAATGTTTCTTTTAGTGGTTGAAGGGATTGCTTAAGTAAGTGTTTAAAGTTTTGGTTTATGAAGCTTCTTTCTGCACCACTATCGAATAAGACACAGGCATAAGAGTTGTTGAGAAGGAACGTACCCGTAACTACTGCGGGATCCGCTACTGCTTCGTTATGGCCAATAGCGAGTAGTCTTCCTGTTCCTCCCGCATTCCCAGCCTTCGGACAGTTTTTCTTGAAATGGCCAGCTTCGCCGCAGCCATAGCAGGCCTGGCTCACTCCCGAACTGTGGACTTGAGAGATAGGTTTGGGTTGGGATCTACAAAACCGGACGGTATGGCCCTTCCGGCCGCAGTTGGTGCAGTGCAATTCATGGCAGGGGCCGTTGTGATGGAAGGGGCACTTTGGGTACTTGGGCAGGTTCCCAACATAAGTTTTGGCCGGTACCGGGGTAGCAGGAGTGGTGGCAGCACGGATAGCCATGATTTGTTGGTCTTTGGAGGAGGTTTGATTTTTCTTGCCCTTCTTCTGATCCCAACGCTTCCTCTTTTTGTCGGTTGATTTGGGTGGTGCAGTGGTAGTTGTGGTTGCTGTTGTTGGAGTGGATGGAGTTTCATGATCGATCAACCTGTGAACCAACTCCTTGGCGCTATCAAAGGTTGCAGGATGGGAAGATAGAACATTTCCTTGATACGGGGGCACTAAACCCCAGATGTATCGTTCGATTTTATTGCTTTCAGAAGGAATCATGTTAGGGCACATGGCTACCAGGTCGCAGAACTTGGGCGTATAAGCCACTACGTGTGTTCCCTTCATCTTGAGGTTCCAAAGTTCCTCTTCAAGCTTCTGAAGCTCACCTCTAGGGCAGCACTCCTTTCTCAGTAGGTCTTTCAGTGTGTCCTAGCCCATGGCATTGGCTGTTACTAGAGAGAGTGAACTGACGTGGCCATTCCACCATGTCAGGGCCCTTTCAGTGAAGGTGGCAGCAGCGAACTTGATTTTGCTTTCTTCGGGACATGAGCACATTTTGAAAACAGCTTCGGCTCTCTCGATCCATTGGGACAGAGCAAGGATTCCTCCGGTCCCATTGAAAAACATGGGTTTAAAGTTCATGAAATCTTTATAAGTACACCCCTGTGTACATGAGGGAATTTCACCATGTCTGGAGTTGGTGCCCATTCCGGCTCCACTAGCATCGCCATAATTCATTTGGGCCATAGCTGTCATCACAACTATTTGAAACAACACTGGATTGAACTACGGAGGAGGAGGTGGTGGAGGTGGAGTCTGAGTCGCTGGTCAGCCTCTGTTTGGGCGCTTGCGAGGAGGCATCTTTCACTGAAAGTTCATAGGGATGATGATAATAGTAAGAGTCTATTGCAAATATGATAAGAGTGTTTCATGGACTAAATCAACATAGTCCGAAAATCAGAGAGAGTATCATAGCAATAGAGTAGTTAACTGCCAATTTACTGGTATTAATGATGTAATACAAGTTCGGGAAAAGTGACCTAACAATAGGTCTTACATCAAACCATAAGGAAAATGTTGGCAGTCTAGAGGCCTAGTTAGAGTACTTTCAAAATTAGGAATGTTTACAGACAAGTGCTCTACTGAGCATAGAAAAGAAAAGGCTAGTCCTTAAACAAAAAAGAGAGATGTTTCGACATCTTCTACTGGCGACGGGTCCCCACTGGGTGAACCCTCAGATCAGCTAGTTGGCACATAACTTCATGAAGTTGTCATTCATGAGTCCTCTGAAGTGCTCGGAGTTCCCTAACTTCGGCTCGGGATGCAGCTAGCTGTTGCTGCAGAGCCTCGTTGGTCCTCCTCGTCCTATCCATAGCTTCTTCAACTTGGTGGATGCGAAGAGTGTTGAGATTTGAATTGGCATCCACTTCTACAACTCGGCCAATGGCTGCTTGACCTTGCTCGATGTTCCTGGCAATCCTTCGGACCATGATGGGCATAACTCGGTCCGCTGATCCTCCCTCGCTTATGTTGTAGAAGCTTCGGTTTCTATTGTAAGGTAAAGGCTGACCCTGCTCCTCGGTCCTTCGGTTCAAGGTTATTTCCCACATGGGAGTGGGACCTTGAAATGTCGGACGGGGGTTGGGGTTTGGAGCTACGGGGGGTAGGTTGTTAACTTCTGGCTCGGAGCTGGAGCTATCCGAGAAGCCTTCTGCATGGTGATCATCCAAAAGAATCGGGTGATCATCTTCTGGCTCCTCATCGAGCCATCCTCTGTTTCCTTGGTTTGGATAATACGGATCGTCGGGGTAGTGGAAGCCAGCCATGCTATCTACGCGAGAATGGGGAGAGAAGGTTAATAGACGTACTTATCTAGGATACTTATGAGATGGATCGTTATTGGTCAACCCAATACTTGCGTAGTGCATACTAATTACATGTAACCGAAGCAAGATAGTCCTTTGAATAAGCAACCCTAACTTCAGATCCCTAATCTAACAAGAACAGGAAATGAAGCAAAGGCCACAGATTCTAAGTCTATAGCGTCCTACTCACATGTAACCATGGTGTATCGACTTAGCAACTATTGTCCTACCAGTAACGACCCTTTTAGTTGCAGGATACTCCTATAGTATTCTTGTTCTAACGTTCTTGTGGTAGTGTTGGTAAGTTTTTAGACTTGTTGCGACACCACAGTCACTCTTAGGCACATGCTAGTCACTCCTGGAAAAATGTAGTTGATCAGGCTACATCCATCCAGATGTGACTATATGTCTCTAAGCTTAATTGTGTTGTTCAACAATCTTAATACTTTTGTTCTGTTCTAGTATGATACTGACCCTTTGGTAGTGGTGAATGTACATATATATATACTTAATTAAATATTTTAGTATTTATAAGTGTATATTCTTGGTCAGAGTGTTTTAGTCCCGAAGTGTTTATAGTTCGTATATCTTTTATAGGTTGATATACTTGATTCACGATAAACAATGCTCTGATACCAATCTGTCACACCCCAAAACCAAGAACGGCAGAATATGTTCTGGGGTGGAGGACGTCATGTACAGTATATATATGATATCTAACTAAGAAATCAACGAAAGTCGGATGAACAACAGATACCCTAAGACCACATCAAACAAGAACAGGAAATAAGGCGAGCTATCGGTCCTAAGTCCTTCAAGTCTTACTTATATAAATATATTTGTATAGATATATTTTAAAAGAAAAGTAGTTTAAACACAGTTTTGAAAATAGTTTAATCACAATTAAATCTTAAAAATGCATTTGATAATTAATTAAAACAGTTTTATTGGTAAGTAGCTAAAAGTGTAGAAAATCCCTTTTTGATGATAAATTGTGAATCACATATGATTTGATAATAACTTGTAGCATTATACTTGTATCCCCTCCCCCTAAAACATGTAAAAACATTTAAAAAAAGGTTCATTAAGGGGTATGAACTCACCTGCAATGAGTAGATCGGGTGGAAGTGTCGGATGAGCGTTTGGTGTCAAGTAAAGACTTGCACACCCTTTATGACCCTAGTAGCATATGAAGACATGTATTTACAAGTAATTAGTGATTTAACTCTAATTATACACATATAGACATTTTAATGTGATTAAAAGTTCTATGGTTGAGTGCTAGAAGACTAATGGGTTGCAAGGAAAGAGTATAAGACCTCACCATGGAGTTTACTCTTTTAAAACTCACCTTGAGTGAGTTTACGGTTGGGGAACCATTTCCTCCATGAGTTTACGGCCATAGACCCATGGAAGAAGTGGGTTTGAGTGCTAAAAGGGTTCATACACAACTAGGGGTAGTTCTAGGGCTTAATCCGAGGCTTAAGTGGGTGTTTAGGGTTAAAGGAGGGTACTCCCTTGGAGTTTACGGTCCAAGGACCACTCCTTGGGAGTTTATGGCCGTAAACCCCATGGTTTACGGTAGTAAACTCTTGGACACCATCCATTATTTGATTTCGAGGTCCTTGTCTCATTCCTAACAAGTGCTAGTGAGGGTATTAGGCTTTTTAGGGGGTTAAAGTTTCATTCGGCATGGTTTAAGGGAGTTTACGGTCTAACCATATGCTTGGGAGGTAAACTCCTGTTTACCCTTCAAATGACAATATTTAGGTGTTCCAAGTCTGAAATAGCAAGTCCCTAAGTCATATCTTAAGCCTAAATGTGGTTTGGAAGTGTTTTGGGCTTGATTTGCATGCTTAGAGGGTGTTTACGGTCTAAGCATATGCTTGGACCGTAAACCCTCTTTCAAGCCCTTATACTTGTTGATTCAAGGCTCAAACACTTCTAGGTTTAACCCGAAACTAGTTTCTAAGCCTAAAGGAGAGAGTTTTGGGCATTTTGGCACCATTTTAGGTGTTTAAGGCCTAAGGAGGTTCTTAGGACGTGAACTCCTTTTATTTGGCTTTCTTGAATGATTTTTGAACTATAGCAACAAGCAATGATGTTTAGAATAAGTTGGGGTAAGAGGACTTACGTTTTGGAGGCGGAAGCTTGCAGTTTTGAGATGAAATCGGACTTGAGGAGAGAGAGTAGAGAGAGAAAGTGTGTCTAGTGTGGTAAAAGGGTCTTAAGGAGTGTCCACCCACCCTTATATAGGGCTTGGGTGTTGTACCCGGTATACGACTACCCGATACTTATGTTTAACGAGGTTTAAAATTTTTACCCGGTTAAATGGTCGTAATTAAAAATAAACTTTTTCCAATAAAATGGAAAGATAATTTACATGTTTTTATTTATTTTATTATGACGATAATAACATATCATGAAAATAAAACATTTATTTATTTGTCGACCCCAAATTAACGGAACTTTTATAAAATAGAATATTGTATTAACGAAAATGGGTTATAACGATGGAATAAATTTTGGGTTGTCACATCATTAGTGTCTTCTGTAGGGTTTTGAGCTTTCTAACATTCCTAAAGTGTACATGCAACCCTAGAAACGTTGGGTCTATGTTTTACTATGATACATGCAAAATTTATTTTCCGTGGTTCTTAACTTATCTAGCATACCATGGGGAAGTTTTAAACATAAATGCTAGAAGAAGAACATAACTTTTGTAGTTTGGATTTATTGAGAACCTTGTGAGCCTAGCACCTCAAGTGTGATGCCTCAAATGTCTCACACAACACTACAAATCTTGGAATAGACTTGAGAGAAGTTCACTAATAACTCAAAATCGGATAGCCATCTTGTTCTTCAGTTAGTGGCCGATTTTGCTTGCCTTGGAGCTTTTTATATAGTTGTGGCACAAGTAGGGTTAGACCATGTAAAACTTAATTTTCATGGCTTTTCATATTCCATGATCCATGGGTTTGTAACCTCCATGGATTATCCATGGAGCACCTTATGGGTTTTAGCCCAATCCATACAAACCATGGATCATTAGCCCACTATATAAGAATAGATTATTTACACAATCAACCCCATGATTTCATATTAATATATTAGAACTTATAATATATATATATATATATATATATATATATATATATATATATATATATATATATATATATATATATATATATATATATATATATATGATAAATGTCCACTCCTCACAAACGGTCTATCCAAATGTTCTGATGCCATGCAACCCAAATGGACCATGTCGAGTCGGGTCAACTACATACCAATTATAGTTATGGACTTAGACACTAATCCAACAAAATCACCACCATTTGTTGATCATTGATTTCATGACTATTGTCCCCCTTTTGGCATCATCGGTTTATAGAGGAGATGAGATGGTGGTCAAGGAGTGCGAGGAGGAGGAGATGGTGGGAGAGGATTTGATGATGGAGGTGGAGGTGAAGGATTATCACCTGTAGAATTTTGAGGAGTGTCTCCAATAAACATATCATGATCATCATCACCCAAGGTGATAAAATGTTTCATATTTGCCACATCCTTTTCTACTCTATTCAGTCATTCTCTCACAGACTGAGTTATTTGCACCAATAGAGAGAGTTAAGAGAGAACAATAGTTTGAAAGTTGGAGCTTGATTCGCCTTGATAAAAAGAAGAAAGTTAAATAGGTGTTGGCATAGGAGGAATAGTTGCAGCTTGAGGAGAAGGAGATGTTAATCTTGGAGAAATCACATCTTGAATCAGTGGATCAATAGTTTCCATTTGAGGTGGGCTAATCCATGTCGTACAATATCATCTATAGAGGGAGTGGATGAAGAAGTAGAGGAGAATCGAATTTGTTTGTTCTGTACTGGAGGAGTATTCATTCTTGGAAGAAGAGGTTCACCATTATCAGTGGCACGTTCATCCTCTTCATCTTCATCGTCTTTTTTTGTCATCAGTGTCTTTTGTAGGGTTTTGAGCATTCTAACATTCCTAAGGTGTACATGAAACCCTAGAAACCTTGGATCTATGTTTTAGTATGATACATGCAAAATTGATTTTCCAAGGTTCTTAACCTATCTAGCATACCATGGGGAAGTTTTAAACATAAATGCTAGAAGAAGAACATACCTTTTGTAGTTTGGATTCCTTGAGAACCTTGTGAGCCTAGCACCTCAAATGTGATGCCTCTAATGTCTCACACAACACTACAACTCTTGGAATAGACTTGAGAGAACTTCACTGACACCTGAAAATCGGATAGCCCTCTTGTTCATCAGTTAGTGGCCGACTTTGCTTGCCTTGGAGCTTCTTATACGGTTGTGGCAGAAGTAGGGTTAGACCATGTAAACCCTAATTTCCGTGGCTTTTCATATTCCATGATCCATGGGTTTGTATCCTCGATGGATTATCCACGGAGCACCTTATGGGTTTTAGCCCAATCCATACAAACCATGGATCATTAGCCCACTATATAAGAATAGAGTATTTACACAATCAACCCCATATATTTAATTAGTCTCTTTTTGATCACTTAATTAATTCTTTGATCAATACTAATTAAATATTATTATTAATATATTAGAACTTATAATATATTAATAAGCCTTTAGTGTCCTTTCTCTCATTTAGTCTATCCAAGTGTTGCAATGCCGTGCAACCCAAATGGACCATGCTAATCGGGTCAAGTACATTCCAGAAATAGTTATGAACTTAGACAACTAGTCCAAAAGTTTCCGAATTGGATAAGTCTAATAACTATAATTGCAAGAATGACTTCAGGAACCGTTTAACAATCGTAGCTCTTTCAAGGTCTCGCAGAAATGAGATGATGATGATACGCCATTTAAGATTAGTGATCATATAATCCTCTATTCTAGATATCAGCCAAACAAATACATGGAACAATGTCTTACTTATCTTCCAGCAGTTTTTTCTCGATTACCGATTTGTTTGACATGGAACTTTATTGAGCACATCAACTTAGTTCTAACTGGGCCCGGTATGTGGGTCAACACAAAATTATCGAGGGGACCAAATATCGCTTCTAATCCATGAAGGAATAGATAAAATTCGACTCATATGCTTGTTCTATTACTTTTTGTATCATACACAAAAGCACGTTTTATAACATAGAGTTACCAATGCGTTTTCATACAATCAGTGTATAACCAACTCATAGGAAACAAGTCGTATATCTAGGTTTGAAGACTTATATGGTATTACCGTCTCACGATCACTCGTGATAAATTCCATGAAATAATACATGTGAGCATGGGTTGAATCTAATACTCAGAACTTATGAGCACTCATCAGTGTTGTAGCAACACTTTGAAATGTCCAACACCTTAGACATCTACAAGCCACCTCATGACAGTCTTGATTCATATCTACTTCCAATACATGACCGACTGTGGAGAATTTGAATAAATACAACTTTTATTCTCATATTAAACGATTGACAAAGGATAGCAACACTTTACTCATAAATAAATACAACTTTTATTCATCATCAAGTGTCAATTAGACTTTACACATTTCAAAGCTATCTAACTACTAAAACTAATATCATCCTTTAGCCCTATGCGCCTTGCATGCTGGAGATGCTTAACCCTGACCAGTCCCTTCGTAGTGGATTTGTCGGGTTCTCATCAGATGATACCCTCTTTGCCACGAGGAGTCCTTCTTCTATTCGATGTCTGATGAAATGGTATTTTCTGTCGATGTGTCTGGATCTCCCTTGATCCGTTGGTTCCTTTGCTAAGGCAACCGCGCTTTCACTATCACAGATTCTGAAGACCAGATCTGATACGTGCCCCATGCATCGGATTACGCATTTCTTTGGCATCAGATCCTAAAGACCAGATCTGATATGTGCCATCTTCCTCACCTTCTCCTCTTGCAACCAATGACATCCCTTTCACTTTTTTTACGTACCTCTTCTAGATTTTTCATATAATAGGCTTTGTCTTCGACCCTATTCTTTTTCTCTTCTTTCTTACGAAACATACAATCATTTTCCAAATGATTTGCTCCATTGCAGTAATGACAGTCAATTCCCGAATCTCTCTTAAGTTTCTTCTCAATTTTTGCCTCAGTTGCCTTCACATCATTCTTCTTGAATTTTGTTTTCTCCTCACCCATAGAATTATTAATGAAGCTTCATTTTCATATCACTCTGCTTCACCTTGGGATTGAAAGGTTTCTTGAAAAACTTTTTAACTTGATTGTTCATGTAAAAAGCAATCGCTTCATCATCAGAATTCATTAGAAAGCCTTCTTCATCATAATCATCTTTTCTAACTGCTTCTTTCTCAGACTCTTTCGAAACAAGAGCTAAAGGACCACCCAAACTAAGTTTTGACTCTTCAGCTAACTCATTCACTTCACTTTCATGAGTTTTCAACTGAATATACAAATCATTCAGAGACGAAGTATAAAAGCTTTGTTGATTCGTCACCATGATACAACCACTTCTCCATTCCTTATGAAGTCCCATCACAAAAGTGAGATTGAACTCCATTGATGACCTTGTGATTTCATAATGATTGATTCCATAGATTAGTTCATTATGACGAGCATAGTAAACTTCAATCGTTTCATTCTCTTTTTGCCTGAACTCTTTCAGCTCCACAAGATATTGTTTAACAGAATTTATCTTCGTTTTTTTGGTTCCCTGATACTTTCCTTAAGAGTGTTGCAAATATCCTTTGCAGTTTTACATCCACAGACGTAACTGTAAACAACAGGTGGCATTGCACCTCGCAATTCTCTCAAACAATGCTTTTTGTTGTTCTTCAGCCTGGTGGATTGATCAGTAACTGCAGGATTTGATCCAGATGATACAATAGTTGGAGCATTCGATGGAGGTTGAGCGATTCCTTTAATGCAGCTCCAGAGTTCCTCATCCAATCTATTCAAGTAATCCTCCATTCGATCAGCCCGCTGATCATAGTACTTTGGAATCAACATAGGAATCTTCGTAGAAGATCATAACAGATAAGAAAATGAAGTCATTGTGTTCATGTTGAAATTCGCCATTAACGTACGGATGATATTTTTTAGAAAAACTTGAAGAAATTTGAAATTGAATGAATGAATTGATCAGAAACTCAAAACCAATTACTCGATTACACAACTCAAACGCAAAATCAAATCAAAACTGTAGATCATAGATGATTTTCAGAATCAAACAGTGTGGAAACTTTTGAGACAAACTCGCGACTCAAAAACTAGATATTCTATTGAAAATCAGGTCTATGCAGTATGATTCCTGCTCTGATACTAATTGTAGAAGTGTTTATTCGAGTATAAGAATTAAATCAGAGTAAAACGATGTAATATGAACACACGAAGTAAATAAGATCTGGTTTCGCTTATATTACTTTCAATGAATAAGAGTACAAAACTGATAGTAACCAATGGAAAAACTCCACTATCAACTCTATGTTTAGCTCTTATTTATAGGAGGTTGAAAGTAAAAAAAATACTAAGGCTAGACATTACGCTTCGTTAATAAGATGCCTTAGCAAATACATAGAAAATATATGAAAGTGGAAAATACACAGACTTCGACATATTATAAGATATTTTCACTCTACATAAAAACACAATTCATAGTAACCAAAGATAGAAAATGCATTTAATCGTTGAAGTATTGCAGATTCATTCAAATCTTCATGTTCACCAAGAACAAGATAAGGACATGAACCAGTCTTTGTAACCAACTAGTTAGAAGGATCTAATCTTTGTAAGCTTCGAGTTATGAGAGCTACCAAGACCAAACTTGAAGGTTCCGCTCGTTGTGATTCGTGATAAAAGAGATGAGGACCACCATCTTGTTGAGGAGGTCTTCGGATTGTTGATTGGAAATGGTGTGTTAGTAACAACATCTATGAAAATTAGATGTGCGATGTTATCTAACTTCTTTTCATCCCATTTCAACAAATATTAGTGGTGCAAGAAGGAAGGGATATGTGCCCAGAAGAACAAATTTTAGCACAATTCTCTCCTATTAGGTCTCAATAACAAAATGCTTCATGTCAATTAGTGTGAGCATCATCATTAGGGATATATCAGTTAATGTTGAAGAATTGATGTAGAGCCAACTTCAAGTAGCTCTACTCAGAAGATGATGCACCAAAGGTATGACATGCTGATCTTTTCCAAAGGAACAAATCAATTAAGTTCACTATCAAGAGAGAAGAACATGAATAGACAAATGTCAGTAGTATCATGTACAATGTATACTTCATTGGTAAAATAACAGTTAAAACAAAATTTTGAAGCAAAAACTCATAGTAAATTAAATATTAGCAAATTATGTTATGAAGTTTTAAGGCAGCGAAAAATAATGTTGAAAACATAAAGTAGCATTGTCTAATGAAATAAAATAAAAGTATACAAATGTTGTTGTCCTTAAGCGCACTAAGCACATTTTTGTTTCTTAGATTAAAAAACGTTTCCTTCATGGAAATCAATGAGAACCTTATAAACAATGTGACAAAGTTGACTGATGGAGATAAGATTGCGTTTTATACCCTCGATACAGAACACATCCTTCAACTTGAACGCCCTGCACTCAAATCCTCAAACGCCCATGACAGCTTCCTCATTGTTGTCGCCAAAAACCACAATAGGCCCATCTTTCTTGAAAAAAATATGTTAAGAGGGACTTGAGAATAGTCATGTGTTTGGTGTATCTACTGTCAGGAAACCAAGTATTTTCTAAATTTTGACCTAACTCTTGGATAGCTAGAGAGGTATCAACATCACACATGTTGAGATTACCATCAGGGAAATCATTGATATGAGCAAATAAACCCTTCACATGTAGCTCCTCATCTTCAGATGTTTCCTCTTCTTCCAACCATTCTTTGTGATCCTCTTGTTTCACAATGAAGGATTTTGGCAGAGTGATGTTCTATTTCTTTATGTGTGCCAAACACTTCTTGTACAAGACTTCATAGTTCAATGGACACTGAGCTTCCTTCTTCTCTTTTTCAGTCCATGGAAAAATGGTATGGGCTTATGCAGCTAAAATAGTTACCTAGGTTTCTCTTCTTTAAAGTGGATCTCCTCGTTGAACAACCTCCCTTAAACTGAGCTCTTCGAACTCCATTTGATATGCTTTCTTCATAACGTTTGACAATAAGTGTAGTGTTGGAAACAAGTTCATCAGAAATTTCTTCACTGCCCTCGTCATCTTGATCAGAGTCATCCGATTCGCTGATGTGCTTCACTTCTTCCTTCCGAGAAACCAAAGATACAAAATTTTATTTTCTCGAATCCTTTATAATATCTTTATGATCAACTTTGGTCTCTTTTTAATTTCATAGATTTCCAAACAGGGAGTTAAGATCCATGTGATTAATATTTTCACAATTCTTAAGAACATCAATGTTTTGTTCCTAGCTTTTCCCAAGAGAATCAAAGAACTTTTGAACCAACTAAGAAGAATGCTTGACGATTCCCAGCCTACAAATATCATTTACCAAAAAGTAAAACTAGTTAAAGGTCTCGTTTAGAGACTCACCTTGTTTAACAAATAAATGATTGTATCTCTGATTGAGGTTGTTGATGGTTGTGGCTGATGGGTTTTAGCCATAAGAACTTTCCTATGTGCACATGCAAAACCCTAATGCTTGGATCTTCCCTTTCTAATTAAACATGCTTTGAATCCAAGACTTCTAATGGCTAATTAGGTTAAATAACAACATTGAAATAGATCTAGAACCATACCTTTGATTTCCTTGTTGATCTTGAGGTCTTGGAGCTTCTAGAGTCACAAATGTCACTCCTGTAATGGCTTACAAACACCAATACCAAGGAAGTTGATTTAGGAGAGAGGAGAGGGGAGGAAATCAGCCAGGGTTCTCTTGCTTTAGGAGAGGTCCAATTTCCCTTAGCCATGGGGTCTATTTATACTTGTAGACTCCTTAAGGGTTACAACCTAAACCCTAATTGGATAATCTTCTCTTAAGGCTATCCAAATCCTTTCCATAGATAAGCCTTGGACGAATTTAGCTATCCTTTAGCTTCTAGAATTCGTCAAATCCATATCTATATGGATTTACAGTCTAAAGTTTAACTATCAAACAATTGACAGTTTATACCCCTTTATTTAATTAATCTCTTTAAGTCACCAAATTAATTCTAATTAATTTTATGACTTATATTAATCAAATAACAATATATTATTATTATATTATCCTCATAATATATTAATAATATTTACTCTCTCTTAATAAATCATCCTATCAAGTTGCTATGGTGAAGGCAACCCAAAAGGATCATGCACAATCGGGTCAAATACTTGCCTAATATAGTTGCAGCCTGAGAAACTATTCCAACAGTCTCCCACTTGGATAAGTCTAGTAACTATATACACAAGTACAATTTGGTTTGCAATCGTAGCTCTCAAAGACGCTGTCAAACTCTGATCTAATCAATCTTGTCCTTTAGATAAGGGATCAAACAGTCCTCTGTTAGATATCATGCTGACAATCCTATGGAATGGTTAGTCAAGCATTTAGGTTTCTCGATCTCTGATTTATTTGACATAGAACTTAATTGAACACATCAATTCAGTTCTGACCGGGCCTGATACATAAGTCAAATCAAATCATCGAGCGGCCGAGATAACGCTTTTACCTTCTTAGATAAAAGTTACAGATAAACATCGACTTATATGCATTTACTTATTCATTAACCAACTATACACAACAATACGTTTTATAACACCGAGTTACTGATGCATTTTCGCATTATCAATATACAATCAATTAACAAATAACAAACCATATATCTAGGTTTTAAGACTATATGATATTATCGTCTTGCGATCACCTTTTATATCATATTCCATAAGGTGATTCCAGCAAGCGCGGGTTTGTTCCAATGCTCAAAACTAGTTCATATGCACTCATGAACGTTGTAGCAACCCTTTGCTATGTCTAACACCATTTAGACATTCTACACACCAATTCATGACAATCTTCATTCATATCTACTTCCAACATATGAACGATTGTGGACGATTTGAACAATTCGATTATTCTTAATAAACTTAATTATTCTGGAAGTCAAAACATGCAAAGTGAAACAATAGTTAAACAATTAACATAAGATAGTAACATTACTCATAAATAACACTCCTTTATTTAATCATCAAATGTTAATTACATTTATCTATTACACTTTTCTAATACTAATTAATCTATGTTAATATCATCCTTCAGCCCAGTACTCCTAGCATGCTGCAAGTGCTTAACCGTACTCAGTCCCTTCGTAAGCGGATCTGTTGGGTTATCCTCTGATGATATCCTCTTCACTACGAGTTGTCCTTCTTCTACACGATGTCTAATGAAGTGATATTTTCTGTCGATATGTCTTGATCTACCATGATCCCTTGGTTCCTTGGTCAAGGCAACCGCTCCTTCGTTATCACAGAAAATCTCCATGGGCTCCTTTATGGCAGGTACAACTCCAAGGTCACCGATGAAGTTCTTTAGCCATATTGCCTCCTTCGACGCTTCGCTCGCTGCAATGTACTCTGATTCGCACGTTGAATCAGCTACGGTCTCCTACTTGGAACTCTTCCATGTCACTGCTCCTCCATTTAGGGTAAAGACCCAGCCCGACTACGAACGGTAGTTGTCCCTGTCGGTCTGAAAACTGGCGTCACTATACCCTCGCACCTTCAAGTCATCACTCCCTCTGAGGACTAAGAACCATTCCTTTATCCTCCGAAGGTACTTAAGGATGTTCTTCACTGCAATCCAATGTGCTCTGCCAGGATTCCCTTGATATCTACTAACCATGCTCAAAGCAAAGGCTACATCAGGGCGAGTACAAGTCATAGCGTACATGATTGAGCCAACTGCGGAAGCGTATGGTACTCGGCTCATTTCTGCTATCTCAGCTTCGGTACTTGGACTTTGAGTCTTACTCAACTTGGCATTACTTTGTGTCGGTAATTCTCCCTTCTTCGAGTTTTCCATACTAAAACGTTTTAGTACCTTCTCTAAGTAAGTATTCTGACTAAGTCCAATTAGTCTCTTACTGCTTTCTCTTACTATCCTTATTCCCAAAATGTAAGAAGCCTCTCCGAGGTCCTTCATAGCGAAGCACTTCCCGAGCCAGGACTTAACCTCCTGCAGAGTTGGGATGTCATTTCCTATGAGTAATATGTCATCGACATATAGAACGAGGAAGCTTACTATACTCCCACTGGCTTTGACATATACACAAGATTCGTCTTCGCTTCGTACAAATCCAAACTCTTTGACTTTCTCATCGAAGCAAAGATTCCATCTGCGAGATGCTTGCTTTAGTCCATAAATGGACTTCTCAAGCTTACACACTCTATTCGGATGCTTCGGATCCACAAACCCCTCTGGCTGAGCCATGTAAACATCCTCAGCCAACTTTCCGTTAAGGAAAGCGGTCTTGACATCCATTTGCCAAATCTCATAATCATGAAATGCGGCAATTGCTAGCATCACTCTAATAGATTTAATCTTCGCAACTGGTGAGAAGGTCTCATCATAGTCAACTCTGGGAGTTTGAGTAAAGCCCTTCGCAACCAATCGCGCTTTATATGTGTGCACGTTTCCATCCACGTCGGTCTTATTCTTGAAGATCCATTTGCACCCAACGGTCTTACGTCCGGGCACATAGTCAACCAAATTCCAAACTTGGTTATCATACATGGATTGGATCTCGCTATCCATTGCCTCTTTCCACTTCGCAGACTCCGGGCCTGCCATGGCTTCCTTATAGCTATTAGGTTCATCAAGATTTACTAGTGTACCATCACTAATATACGTGTCCCCTTCGGTAGTAATATGAAAGCCATAAAACTGGGGATGAACTCTAACTCTATCGGAACGTCTTAGAGGTAAGGACTCGTCAATCGGTTCAACCATAGTTTCCTCCTCGGGTTGAGTGCCAGCGGTACAGGTTCCCTCATCTATCGACTCTTGAATCTCTTCAAGTTCGATTTGCCTCCCACTGTCTCCTTGGCTTATGAGTTCTTGCTCTCGGAAAACTCCTCTCCTCGCAACGAAGACAACATTGTCCTTCGGTCTATAGAAGAGATATCCAAAAGATGTCTGCGGGTAGCCGATGAAAATACATCGCTCACTTCGAGGTTCGAGCTTGTCGTGAGTATCTCGTCTTACGAAAGCCTCGCAACCCCAAACCTTGATATGTGCCAACGAGGGAGCTTTCCCTGTCCACATCTCGTGAGGTGTTTTGGCAACCTTCTTAGTAGGGACTTGGTTAAGGATATGGGCGGCAGTCTCTAAGGCATACCCCCAAAAAGAGATAGGTAGTGAAGCACGATTCATCATAGAGCGAACCATGTCCAATAAGGTTCGATTACGCCTTTCTGCCACACCATTCAACAGCGGTGTCCTAGGAGGCGTCAATTGCGAAACTATTCCACACTCCTTGAGATAATCATGGAATTCAAGACTTAGGTACTCTCTTCCTCGATCGGATCGAAGCATCTTGATTTTCCTGCCCAATTGATTCTCCACTTCATTCTTGAACTCTTTGAACTTTTCAAAGGTTTCTGACTTTTGATTGATTAAATAGATATACCCATATCTACTATAATCATCGGTAAAAGTCACGTAGAAGCGGTTCCCATGCTTCGTGGTTGATCTAAACGGTCCACATACATCGGTATGTAGTAGGTCCAATAAACCCTTGCCCTTTTCACATGTACTCGTGAAGGGTGACTTAGTCATCTTTCCAAATAAACTAGACTCGCATGTGTCATCTTCCCTAAGGTCGAATGACTCCAACACTCCATCATTTTGGAGTTGGGCTATGTGTTTCTTGTTGACATGTCCAATACGACAATGCCACAAGGATGCTTTATCCATACTAGTGGAAGAATCAATATTCAAAACATCATTTCCTAAGTTATCAACAATCATAACGGTTTCATATATTCCATTACATGGTATAACTTCAAAGTGAAAGACACCATTTAGATAAGCCAAAATAGAACCATTATCATTATTAAAAGAAAATCTAAATCCTTGTCTATATAAACCATGAAATGAAATGATGTTTCTAGCCATTTCTGGCGAATAGCAACAATTGTTCAAATCTAAAACCAAACTATTCCTAAGCACTAAAGAATACACTCCAATCTTGGTGACAGGCGACGATCTTCTGTTCCCCATGATTAGATTGATCCTTCCTTGCTCCACATCCCTACTTCTTCTTAGTCCCTGCACATTAGAACAAATGTGATAACCACAACCGGTATCAAGAACCAAAGAAATAGCATGATTAGAATCGTTAGATTTAATTGTGTATATACCTGCGAAAGATGGCTTGATCTTTCCTTCTTTGATTGCTTGCAGGTACTGTGGGCAGCTTCTCTTCCAATGTCCTATCTTGTGGCAATGGTGACACTCTGCCTCCTTCGGGTTAGGATAGGGCTTGGCGGGATCAACTTTGGTCCCACTAGAAGAGGCACCATATCGGGCTTTGACCTTGCGATAGTTCTTCGATGAAGCCTTCCTCTTCTTTCCCTTTCCTTGACTAATAGCCAAGACAGGAGCAGTAGGTGGATTGGGAGTAGGTGCAACAGACTTGTCTTTGAAGTTGCTCTCGGCGACCCTCAAAAGACCTTGGAGTTTACTTAGGGTGACCTCTTCTTTGTTCATGTAGTAGGTCATCCTAAATTGGTTGTACATCGGAGGCAAAGAGTGAAGCACCATGTCGATCGCCAAGTCTTCAACGAAGTCAACATTTAACTTGCAAAGGCGGTCGACATACCTTTGCATCTTTTGCAGGTGCACGGTAAGAGATTCTCCATGACCCATCTTAGCGGAAATCTTGTTGGTGAAAATCTCATAACGCTATTGTCTCGCGTTTTGGTGGTATCTCTCCAATAAGTCTTGATGCATCTCGTACGGGTACATGTCCTCGTAGGACTTTTGGAATTCGGAGTTCATGGTGGCAATCATGATGCAATGTACCTTCGTTGCATCTCGCTCATGAGTCTCAAAAGCGGTGATTTCGGCCGGAGTAGCGACTTCGGGGTTGATTTTCTCGAGCTTCTCATCGAGGACATACTCCTTATCCTTATAGCGAGCAATGGTGCGAATGTATCTTATCCATTCGCTAAAGTTCGTTCCATCGAAGGTGACCTTTTGGCAAAGGCTCATCAACATGAAAGAAATAGCAGCAGCGTTGTTTGCGTTCGACATCTACAAAAGAAAAGGACAAAGATAGATTAGAATAAGAATCGCTAATTATCACCCAGTAAGACAAATTAGGGCTAGGATCCAACAATAACATTTACATACTAGAAAAGGGATGCCGTAATCTAACATGCAAATAAATTGAAGGTAAGTGAATGACGATTCACTAATTCTCCATCACAAAACTTAAACTATTAGTCCTAAGTGTATTGAGAATTCCTAGGTTCGGATGAGATTCATTGAAACTATTCAATGGCATGTTTAAATCTCGATATGCCCCTCTTGTTTGTGACTGGGATACCGAGGATCACAAAGCGGGTGTGAATTACCATGCAAATTCACATGGTGCCTTCATTGTAACGATAACCTATTCGATGTGCCGGTAAACCACACACGCTCCATCGAACTATGATAAACAATGAATCACCCTTTGCCACCTTTGCTTAGAACCAATTAGTGTGTCAGTAAACCACACACGCTCCACTAACTTCTTAGCAAGGGTGCAAAGTGTAATTTCATGGGATTGCATCAATTCACTTTTCCTAAAGTAACTAAGATTGGGAAATTTTAAAAATATGTAGTTACTTTATATTTCTTATTATACTTTTAATGAGAGGATGAGGTTGCCCTATCCTACCCGTTCGGCTAACGACCCTCCACCGATCAAGCAAGCGGTGGGTGTGAGTGTACACCCATTAAGCGCCATTTTATAGGCCGCAACCTTATACCCACCTTATAGATCGGCTTCGTGAATGAGGCCTACTAACGGTAAGACTAGCATTTAGTTATATATATATATATATATATATATATATATATATATATATATATATATATATATATTATTCTAGTAATATCATATTAGTATAGGGTTGTATTTTAAAACTTTTAAATTCTAGGGTTTGAAATTTAAGTTGTCTAAATTAAAACTTTTAATCACAAATATAAATTTCAAAACTTGTGGGTAAGTTTTAAACATTTTAAAACATGGAGGATCAAATAACAAATAATTCCAATTAACAATTAATATCCTAATTATCTATATTTGATTTTATTCAAGATTTCTTTGAAAGATAATTACCAAAATAATTAAAATAATTAATTAATTATCATATAAGGAAATTAAATATTTTATTAGTTGATAAATACCTTTAACTAGATCAAGATAATATTCAGATATATCAAAAAATCGGATTTAGATTGATCTGTTATGATTAAGGTAAGTTTCCATAAGATAATTATGAAAAAATCCCGAATCTGGCCATTCCTAACGCCTGGACTCGCCGAGTGCATGAAGGGACTCGCCGAGTCAGGCCTACTCGCCGAGTCCACTTTGGAACTCGCCGAGTCCATGACTCAGAAACCAAAAAATCGAATTTTGCAGGTTTGTTTCAGTTAATCAAGCAACAATTTAAAGAAAACCAAGCTAGGCTTTGATACCACTGATGGATTTTAGCCATAAGAACTTTCCTATGTGCGCATGCAAAAACCCTAATGCTTGGATCTAGGCTTTCTAATTAAACATGCTTTGAATCCAAGACTTCTAATGGCTAATTAGGTTAAATAACAACATTGAAACAGATCTAGAACCATACCTTTGAGTTCCTTATTGATCTTGAGGTCTTGGAGCTTCTAGAGTCACAGATGTCACTCCTGTAATGGCTTACAATCACCAATACCAAGGAAGATGATTTAGGAGAGAGGAGAGGGGAGGAAATCGGCCAGGGTTCTCTTGCTTTAGGAGAGGTGTCGATTTCCCTTAGCCATGAGGTCTATTTATACTTGTAGACTCCTTAAGGGTTACAAGCTAAACCCTAATTGGATAATCTTCTCTTAAGGCTATCCAAATCCTTTCCATAGATAAGCCTTGGATGAATTTAGCTATCCTTTAGCTTCTAGAATTCGTCGAATCCATATCTATATGGATTTACA
Source organism: Lactuca sativa (assembly GCF_002870075.4). NCBI lineage: Eukaryota > Viridiplantae > Streptophyta > Magnoliopsida > Asterales > Asteraceae > Lactuca > Lactuca sativa. The sequence continues at coordinate 174,222,337 of NC_056626.2, read as the reverse complement.
GTGTAAAGTTTAACTATCAAACAACTGACAGTTTATACCCCTTTATTTAATTAATCTCTTTAAGTCACCAAATTAATTCTAATTAATTCTATGACTTATATTAATAAAATAACAATATATTATTATTATATTATCCTCATAATATATTAATAATATTTACTCTCTCTTAATAATTCATCCTATCAAGTTGCTATGGTGAAGGCAACCCAAAAGGACCATGCACAACCGGGTCAAATACTTGCCTAATATAGTTGCAGCCTTAGACACTATTCCAACAGTGGCATGAACATCCATAGTGCCTTCATAAGCCACAGTCAATGATCCATCACCTCTTGAGCCAACTCATAATTATATACAAGATGATAGACGTGATATGGAAGAGAGTTTCATATGGCTGCTTTAGTTTACAAAGCAAGACTAATCAGTTTCTTGTCATCATCGTCATAACCAGTCTCTGGCTTTTGCTTCAAAGGACCAACATGAGCGTTTTTAACCATAGGCTGATACATAAGAATGTGAGGACCATTCTAAAAAATCTTTAGCATCTCATAGTTCATGTTTTCTAGAAAAAACATAGCCTTAGTTTTCCACATGGTGAAGTTGTGCTCATCGAAAGGAGGAATCTTGTTGACACTAAAAGATATGGGATTATAGGAAGTAGATAGGATAACTTTAGTGTATCAAAAACCTGCTCTCATATCAATTTAAGGTTTATATCAACCGGATAAACTTAAATTAAAATTAACAAATAACAAAACGGAAAAACCAAATAAAGAAAAAAAAGTAAAGAACATGAATTAATCGCAAAGATGTCTTTCACCAAGAAAGGAGTTGTTCTCACCAAGAGAACGAATGTTATAAAGACGGTCACCAAGACGTTAACATTAGGGTTTCACCCTAACGTTGAATATATAATAAAATATACTAGTGTATCCCTTCAATCAAGGGATTATATCTAATCTATAATAAGAATTGATCCTTATCACCAAGATTTCATATCTGCTATCTATACTACAAATATTCGTATAAGTACCTAATATACAAATATTACATAAGATCTCTATCTAGAAGCTGATGCTGATAAGGTGTTGAGGCGTAGGCATTGGTGCTGATGTTTATGATGCTATTGTCAGTCAACGTGTAAATTTTTTGACTCATTAGCTCATAAGGTGTGACCTTACGGTTAAACTCGTCATAAGTCAATCATCAATGGTCAACAGTCAACTGGTCAATGTCAACGGTAAGTGACCTCTGTGTCATGCTCCTAACCCACTCTTCTCTCACTAGATACCAACTGAGTCATTATTTCCTTTTGCGACCCACGACACGACCCGAAGAAGCCGCCTCGTGCAACATGTCCAAACAACTTAATCCCTTAACCTATTAGCACATAACGTTCGAGGCTTAAATCTCCAGATCTGACTCAACCAATGGACTTAGTCGTTATAGTTTTTGAATTTTCCCATTTCCCAACCAACAGAAGTCCTAAACTCCAAACCTAACTTACAAAGTATCCTAAAAAGACCTAAAGACTATGCATGTCTTGGAAGGAAGACAGTAACTCCAAATTTAAGAAAGAAAATGATCAATAAATGAGTCTAGAACAACATCAATTACCTGGAGTTCCTAATCTATAAGGAATCATAAGATAAGGGACCAAAGACAACCAAAATCCCATCACAACCTAGATCTATACATGAAATTTAAGAAAGTTAGGATGTTTTATATTTACAAAGGTCTAGAACTGAGGAGAAGTATGCCCAACTTCTGGATCTTCACTCTATACACTTCCTTTTTCAACTCCAACAAAAACTTGTAACACACACTCAATGCACCAAGAAAATTCAAGGGGCTAGGATTTTCTCTCTAGATATGGAGGCTGGAGAATACACAAAAACCTAAAAGTCATCACCCTTAAATAGGGCCCAAGGTCCGAGATGAGGGGTTTTGAATCCAAGCCAACATCAAGTCAAGGTCTATGTCTGAATCCACATCTACTTAAATAGGGCCCAAGGTTCGCGTCATGGCATGTTGAGAACCCTACATCTCAAAGTTGAATAAAATTTAAATGCCAAAATATTTATACCTAGAAAATAGATGTTACACAACGAAAATGAAAAATACAAAAAAATTTCTAAAACAAAAAGTTGTAATGAAAATAAACTACACATAATTTAAACGATATCCAATTTATGTCAATATGAAGAACCAAAGCTGTAGATTTGAATGACAGTCTCTCTAGCATCAATATTCAGTATAAGTTGTGTTTCGATGACACTTATATGATTTGTTGTTTCAATTTTAGTGTGCATGAATTGGTTTGTCAACACAAAGATTACGGAACCATCAGACTGTTTTGTTGAATTATTATACCATTAAGAAGAAAGTAGAACAGGAGTGACCAAATTAGTGAGCAACAACAAGAATCCAGTCTTCCACTTAACCATCATGAAAACGCATCGTTGTACTACATTTATTTGAGTGAGTTAGATAATTCACCAAATTGATACAGTAAGTTGGTTAAGAAATCCTTAGTAGTTTGCAATTATCTTACCTACACAAAAAGTAAAATCAATAAAAAGTATAATTTGCATTAAAATCCTAGCACTATATAGAATTAGCAATGGTAAAAACGATAAAAAGATTTAAGTGTCTACCAATATCAAAATCTCAGCATGAATATATGCATAAAAAATCCATGCAACACTTTAACCAAATTCCTTTAGTTATAACTCCACACTAAGTTTTTTGTCTTCCTACAAAGCAAAACACCTTTCCGACAATGGAAACCGTTAACTTGGAAAATTAAAATATAAAAATCAAACAAAAATGAACTTCCTATTCAAAATGTGTCAATTGATCGATAATTAGATAGAACAATATTAGTTGAAATCTTTTTACGGCTAACAGCCACAAAAACTTGATGTGTAAAAGATAGTCTACAAACTTGAGATAATATGAAAACTACTCCACGTCGTAATGTAGTTAAAAACTTATGACATAAAAGATATAGACTTGAAAATTCAAATCTAGTTTACGTTTGTAGTTCCTAACAAATGAAACTAATTCTGTACACCAGGGAATGAAGATGATCAATGAAAACATAGCTTACGTAGGTAAGGGTGTCAAACATACAGGGAATAGAAGTGTACTAACATATTGGTATAATATTCTAAATCAAACTTAAAAGAAAGGAATTAAAGGGGAATAACTACCACCAAAATAAATAGGAAATAATTAAGTGTATACTTATTGATAACAACTAATTTTATGAACCATAGATAAATTTATAGATAAGTTAATCAGAAGGTATTCATATTTGTATTAAATCACTCATCATTTTATTAAATGGTTTTTATTATGTATAATGGATATTGGTCTGTTGTTTATCGATTCTTATGACTCTAAGTTTCTACTACCAAAGTTTGTTCATATTATATAATAACTTAGTAGGTATGATGAATCTCAAGGATAATACACATGGGTCTTTAATTGATCATAAACATAATATATTAAAAAACTTTCAATAACTAAATATAAATTAACCATTAAAACTAGGGTTTCATAAATAATAAATTGTCATAAAGGAATGATTCCCAAATATATAAAAGAATATGTAAGCAATCAAATACGTAACTAACTATAAAAATTATATTGACCTATTTGATAACCAAATGATTCTTCGTTCAATATTTTAATTTCTGTTTCGATATCAACCAACAAGATGATACCGCCAAGTGCCTCTCAAAACGGTCTCTCTATGTCGTCTTTTGAATATCTATAGTTTTTGGAAATTATCCTATTGATATCTATTATATGTTATATTTGGTCTAGATGAAAATCAGCTCTATTTATAGGATTCTGTGACAGACTTATCTCTAGGTGCGATAAAAAGAACGTGACACTATTTAGGTAAGACATGAGTTTCTTTAAGCAAATAAAAGATAATGTAAATATCTAAATTTAATTTATATAGGTGACATTTACACGGCGCATAGAGCTTCTATGCAGGGTGTAAATGGCGTTTCCATCTATTTCTCGAATCATACATAATCCATCTCATTTTCAACCCTTTTAGGTTCCTTTTCAGAAAAGAACCTTTTTTTTACTGAAATTATAAAATTTATAATGAATTAAGTACCTTTTGTTTCATACTTATTATAAAAACTGACCAAAAATTTCCTTTATAATATGTATAGTTTAGCATATATCATCAATCTTATCCTCCCACACCTGGTGTTCTTATCATTTTCCTTTCTGAATTGAAATCTTCAGTTTAATTTATGCTCGATCTCTTAGGTCTTATATTTACTTTTACTAACAATAATCTAATTAGTACCATCTTGAGGTTGGTGTTGTTTAATTTCTTCTTATTTATTTCAAGATATTCTTAAGGGCTTATGGAGTTCTTTGCTCTAATTATCTTACATGTACACTCTTTACTACTTGCTTTCTTATTTTTCGTGCTCTTAATCAGATTACGTCGAAACTTAAAAATTCTAGAAAGTTACGGAGAGCAATCAATCTCTACTAGACTTTATGTAACATCCAAATTTTCAAATCATTTTTTTAAAATTAGATAATCAGTTTTCATAAAAAAAACCATATCAAGAAAACATAAGTATCAAATACAATCATGCACAAATATCATAGTGTCGTATATGCGGAAAACATAAAACCGTAGGCGAATGTGTACAATCAAGCCTTCACCTTACTGAGATCATCTAAAGTATGTGAAAACATTTAATCAACAACTATAAGTGGGATACTTAGTGAGTTGCATAAAATGTCACACGCACCACAACATAAAATAACAACTATAGGTTACCAACAATCCTGTGAATATCAATAATCTCAGTAGGCTAACAACATGTCCAATGAGTTATCAACAACCCTGGAGACTATCTACAGTCTTAGTGGGCTTACAACACGACCAAGAGTTATTAGCAACTCCAAATAACATATACAACAGACACCAAGTATGAACCAGCTGGTCAGCATAGATACTTACTATGACATAGCTAATATTGTGAGAATTCTTACCTAGCATAGAAGAATGGTAAATCTTACACCCGAACTCTTCGTACTAGTCTCCTGTTACTAAACACATCAATTAACCCCTAATTAAAAATTAAGGTAATTACCCCAACTCAACAAGTCCAAATACCAAAAGAAATATTCACAGTTGACCAAAAAGTCAAAAAGTCAACAGTAACCCCTTGTTGACTTATGCATCAAGTACCCAAATTCTATGCATGACGTAGAGCATCATGTTGCTAACGGGCTTTGGACAGGCTATGTTGGGCGTAACCTATGTTACGTACGACGTAACCAGCTAATCGTCATAATCCAAAGGTCTTAACTCATCAAGAGCTTTCACCCTAACCTCAGATCTGACCCTAAAAGATATCATATTCCGTAAAGTCTCCAACTTTATGCCTTAGCATGGCTAAAGAGAGATCAAATCTAAAATCCTAACTTATAACACCAACGAACCCCCTGTAACTCTTGCATAAGAAGAAGTGATAGAACAAGGTTGCATTTTCATGCCACTAAACAATCAGAAACGTTTGAAAGGACAACTCAAATCGTCTAGAGTAGTCCATAATCCATTAGACAAACATTTGGCACTAAAAGAACATAAAATTGTACACTAACAATATATAGTAAAGAAAGCCTCAAGGTTTGAACTTTATCCGTCTAGAAGATGAACAATGGGTGTAAATTCTGGATCCAAAAGATTAAGTGCACCACAACCTCCATAATGATCTTCCTTAACAACAAAATGCAATAAAAGTCACTCAAAATCTTCCAAAACTCAGCTCAAGTATTTAGTGTTTCGAGATGGCGCTTAAAGAGATGGAGGTTGGTTATTATAAGGTACTTGACGAGTTAATGTCCTTAAAATGGGGTTATAACCCCAGATTTTTGGGTTTGGGTGTGTACCCCATGTGTATATCCAATGTACTTAACAAAGTTTGTGATCCATTTAATAGCTTACGACCGATGTACACTTCATTTACACCCAACGTAAGGACCAATTTTGCAAGGAAGCAGATGTTACACTTTAGACATCGTACAACAACTTTCTAAGTCAGCTTATGTAATTCTTTACATTCACATTCCTCTATCTTTCGTAACCTTTTGCCATGTATTATCACTTATGACCTGAGCATACTCCTACCATATCCACGAGATCCTTTTCTAAGCTATGGTCATTTATGACTAAATCATATTCCTTACATAATATCCTATGTCCTTACATTTCGAATAAGCATTCACTGAGAAATAATCCCCTTCGCTAGTTGTCTCCATGAATAGTATACTAATACATTTTCAATGTTATTCTTCCAACTAAATCCTTATCACCAATGGTAATCTCCATCAATTAATTTGGTTTACTAGTAAATAGTCTTTTCTTGGCTGACACGTGTGAATTTTTCAGTGTCGTAGTTTTAATCAAAGTATAGTCATATTTTCTTAGAAAACGTACACCATAACTTGAACTGATTTCACAACTCATTCTTACTGGTCAAACTTCTGACCTTAAACTCCTACTAGAGAAGATCTTTTATTTTCTTATTTTGATAGTGATGTCTAAATAATCCATTTCTTACTACCTCCTTTCACCACTAAGGTTCTCAATCCTCAAATAGTTACTCATCACTTAATCACTAATTTAGTCATACTCATCCATCTCATATTAGGTTTGTGATTAACACATCCTAGTCCAGGTGATACATGCATTATCACCAACAATGATCTATTATAGATCTAATAATCGTGTAACTACTACATGATTTTCAAATGTTATGCAAATTAATATAACAACATTATAATAACAACTAACATCTTACTATTCCTGTTTATGCATCTCTTTCTGTGTCTATCCATTAAGTGTGTCTTATTAGCATCTCTACATCTCTTTACTAAATCCTTTTAAATAATTAGCTCTAACAATCACTCATACACACACACACACACACACACACACACATATATATATATATATATATATATATATATATATATATATATATATATATGGTCCGATTACTTAACTTCCTGTAGAAGATACCACCTCAGTATTATTTTTTATTCTTTTATAGGGTTATCTACAACATATCACTGCTAATTCTCCCGCACATACTATATGGTCATAGTTTTTCTTATTTATACTCACTGATTCTTATTAATATCCTTATGGGTTATAAACCGAGTACGCGTTAGATGTGTTAATGAGACACTTGGATTTACATATATTTTTTTATAGACTTGGATATTAGGAATTATCCCGTCCATGTCGTGGTGTATATGTTACCACTGTGTGATAGTGCCACGACATGGTATCATTTAATTATCACAGCGCGACATCGCATGTTGCACAACAATCAATGTTTCAGGCTTTGGGCCCTATATAATTTGTATGAGGGCTAGGGTTTCGACCATCCTCAACCCTCATCACTCCAGAAGCATTCCCTACAAACCGTAACCCCCAATTTTCCTTTATTGAGATTCTTCTGGTGTTTATGGTTATGTTTTTGTGAAAGAGACCACCAAGCAAACCCATCTCTGTCTTTGTGAGAACATTATGAACCAGTGCATGTCTCTGAGTTCTCACCTATATTGTTCATCTATTATAGATCTAGGAAGATTAGCTAATTTCTCCATGTTTGGTTCATTTGATAGGTTGGCTTTAATGAAGCTTCCAACTTTATCATTCCCTAACGTCCCATGAGCATCATATGTTATAGATTTGAGCGTTTAGATTGTTTTAAAGCCATTCATGATTTTTGACCCTATTTTCTCACCTTTTGACCTTACATGGGGTGTAACATGCATTGGATATGCATGTCTATAAAGAAAGGAATTTTATGTTTCATTTTTGTGCTTAGAAGCATTTCTGGAAAGTATGAGTGAAGGAAAAAACAAATTAGTGACTTAATCCATAAAGTTGTTTTCGAAACGCCCCTTCAAAATGGAGTTTGGCTTGCCATGACTCAATTGTGTGATTCATCCAACATCTATTTTTTCGGGTTGCTTCCACATCACGGTCAGCAGTTGGTCGTGATGTAGTGGCCAATAGTTGACCTTTACCGTTGACTATTAACTTTTTGAATAGTTTGACGTTTGGTAAATTTTGGAGAGGTTGTGAGTTATAGATTGATGTTGGTTTGTTATTGGGTTACGAGGTTCACGTAGCTGATTCTATGGGGATTTTGAGCAACATATTTCTCCTCTTTGATCAGGCGAGCTTTCTCATCATACTATTCAGGACACTAGGTGTCATTATATGATAAATATTATGTGTGACTCTTGTATGGAAATTTGCGGTTGGATGACAACACTTGAATGGAAGACCATTGTGGGGCCATTCTAGGAAAAACAGCATCGGGGCTATAACAATGAATGTACTATAATATTAAGGTGGGATAATAGCATGCACACACGTTGAAATACTACCTTAGGCAGGGGCCTACTGTTTTATATGGTATGTAGTATTTTTGCGAATTCACTAAGCTTTGTGCTTAGGGTTTAAGTTTAAATGTGTTAGGTACTTCTATTAGTAGTGGAAAGGAGCCAACATGCTTGCATCACATCCGCCGATCATTTTCTGCACAATGAGATTTAGGGATTACTATGGTATTTTATGAAAAACAATATAATTACTATTTGGATATTTGACTTTTGTGGTTTATGGAATGGATTATTATTTTAAAGATGAAAATATTTCGTTGGCATTTTTGAAGTGTTTCAAGTTGGTATTAAAGCCTTGGTTTGAGGGATTCAGGCTATCACAGTGTGCGTATGGACTCGAACGAATGAATTAACAAAACCTTTCCATTAGAAAATGCTTTCTAAATACGGTTTTGAAAAGTAAAAAGTTGTGATACATATAATGAGCCGAGCTCAAGTAATTAATTCCCAAAATATCCATACACAAATGTCATGTTTAACATGATGTTATATGAGTTGCATGTTAGTGTCAAGCTAAGAATCTGGTCGGGTTGCATGCTAGAATTCCTTTTCTATAGATACACCTTGTATGCATGTTATGTATTAAGAGAAGAATGCTTTAGGATTTATGATGATGCTAGTAAATTATTTGATGAATGCACTAGGGTGGTACATAATTTAGAGTAAACAGCCTTAGAATGTGTGATTCAACCTTATTTCCTATTCTTTTTTAATGAAGGGTTTACGGTAGATGTCACACCTCGAAACCGATGGCAGAAACGTTCCGGGGCGAAGGACGTCATGAAGTATCGCAACCAATGTACATAGTAAGCGTAGTAAACTCAACCATTACATTACATAAAAATATTTACATTATTTGAAAACAAAGTGTTACAAGTGTTATACATATATATCATATGAATAAAAAGCTAAGACGAGTCTTTTATACGCTCCGTCTTCTCCAAAAGATCGCGGGGTACCTGTCTAATGCGGACCTGAGAATACAAGCAGTTTGAAAATCAGCATAAAGCTGGTGAGTTCATAAGCGGTTTATTTTTGTAAAAGAACAGTTTCCTTTGATTTTTTTTGAAAAAGTCGTTATCCAAGAAAATCCCATATTTTCTTATAAAGAAAGTTTAGTTATCCGTTTGTTTATTCTACAGTTTAGTTAGGAAATAGTTCGTTATCCCAGGAAAAACCTTATTTTCCTGAAAGTCATGGTTAGTTCTTGGTTCGGAATGCTATGTACTAGTATCTATCATACTTGTCGTATTAGCTAGGTATTCTGATATCCTGGTTATCCTACACTCGAATGTCGAATATCTACTTTACTTATCTGTATTTTCGAATGTTTTGAGACACTCAAAGATGTACATTAGTTGTATATTCGATGTTATGGTGACTTCCAAAGGCGTACTTTAGTCGTATTTCCGAAGCTCTGTCGACATCCAAAGGCGTATGTTTTCGAAACTCCGTCGATATCCAAAGGCGTACTTTCGAATTACTTCCAAAACTCTGGTGACACTCAAGGCGTACACTAGCTGTATTTCCGAAGCCTTGGTGTCATCCAAAGCCGTACTTTCATAGTCGTTCTGTTACTTTCGTTGTTTTTTTTACTTTCGAGGGCGTATCTTATTAGTATAAATCCTAATTTATGATTTGTATGAATCTTTCATAAGATTATAAAATGAAACATAGATTATAACATTTTATAAAGAAATCTACTGTTAGTCTGAAGGCTAACTCTGCAATTCAAACATATAGAATATTAAGAACATACAGAATATGAACATATGAACTAAAATAATGTGCTTGAGTACATGATTTCCTTGTACTTTTTCTTGTATTCCCCCTGAAAACATTTGAAAAACACGGAAAAAGAGTAGGGGTATGAACTCACCAGTCACGGAATGTGTCGGTTTGAATGCTAAACGTCAGTTCAGGGCTTGAATGCGTGCGAGGCTCCTATGTAGTATGAAAAGCTACACATTTGTATCTAATTAGGCTTTGTAGTATTAATTAGTTGAGGATATACACTTCTAGTCGTGAAAACACTTCATTACAAGTATTTGGAGTGACCCGGGTGGCATCTATGGATGTGTATGGCTTGGATATGGAGTTTACTCTTCAAGAGTAAACTCCTAAGGGCGTTTACGACCCTAATGACCTTTTCCCCATGAGTTTACAGCCGTAAACTCAAGGGTGGTGTTCTTGGGTGCTAATTGGCCTTATAACATTTGCGGGGTGATGCTAGGTTTGGTTCTAGGGCATTTGAAAGGGATTAAATCAACACATGGACCATTTGAAGTGTTTACGGCAGTAAACTAGGAGTTTATAGCCATAAGCTCCCTTATACCCATTACTTTTGTGTTTTGGTGGTCCTAGATCAATCACATGTGATTTAAACTCATTATTCAAGGCATGGGGTGAAATTAGGGCATTATTTGACTAAGTTATAGGAGTTTATGGCCCAGGGACCCATCCTTGGGGGGTTTATGGCCGTGAACTCCTAAGGGAGTGGTTTTTATCAAGTTTAGGAGGTGTTTAAGGGGCATCTTCACAACTAAAAAGGAGTTTACTGCCCATGAAAGGGTGTTTACGATACAAGCATGTTCTTGGGCCATAAACTCATATTTACCCCTTAAATGATGAGTTTATGGTGTTCCTAGTCCATTCAAATAAGCCCATAAGTCATTTCAAAGCTCCATAAGTGATTTGGGAGGGTTTTGGGGCTCCAAAACCCCATATATGTGAGTTTACGTCCTAGGACTGTTCTAGGGCCGTAAACACATGAACATGGTCCGATTTCATGGTTTGAACACGAATTTGAAGGCTAAGGAGGCTAATCTATGAGTTAGGGTAGTTACCTTATCGATTTGATGCTTGAATTGGATGATTTTGGATCAAAAGCTTGGATTTGAGGAGAGAGAGTAGAGAGAGAGTAAAAAAGGCTTCAAATGATATCCTTTGAACTTTATATATGGATTTGAGGTGGAATTCTACCCGATACTAATGTTAAACGAGGCTTTTGGTCACACCCGATTAAGTTGTTGTAACCCGATATGGTCGAAACTAAATATTTTCCAAATAATAATTTGGGGTGTTTTCATGTGTTTCTAACGGGTTTGGATACTTAAGAGGTCATAATAAAAGTCTTAACTTCAATGACTTAATCCAAAAACGTAATCGGAACCATTTGCTAAAGACGCGTTTTACGGACGGTAACGAGTTATGGCGATGGAATAAACTTCGGGTTGTCACATTATCCCCCCGTTAGAGGGAATTTCGTCCTGAAATTCAAACTTTAGATACAATTCATGGATTCAGAAAGAAATACGGATACCTCTACTTTGTCGGATTTTCGCGCTCTCATGTGAATTCAGGTCCTAGCATGGCATTCCAGCGAACCTTCGCTATTGGGATACGACTTTGTTTCGTACGTTTAAGCTCTCAATCTATGATTTTGATTGTTTCTTTCATGCGGTTTAGACTTTCGTTGATTTCGGTCCCATCAAAGGGATTACTAGGGTTTCATCGGATAGTCACTACTTAAAAATGGAGACGTGGAATATCGAATGGATGCTGCTAAGTTCTGAGGGTAGTCGGAGTTTGTAGGCTACGGGATCGATCCTAACAAGGATTTTGAAAGGTCCTACGTTCCTTGGGTTAAGTTTTACACTTTCCAAAGCGTATCATGCCTTTCCGGGGTAAGACATTCAACAGGACACAATCTCCAACAAAAGGGTACACCTTTCTGTGTCAGAGTGATTAGGGGTTAGACGATTTTGAATGAATTCTGGATGAACCTGCGATAATAGCCAACAAGACCCAAGAATTGACGAATTCCTGTGGGTGTCTTTGATGCCGACTAATTCTCTATCGCCTGGATTTTTGGACGGGTTCACGTGTATGCCTTCCTTGCTTACCACGTGACCAGGGAAAGTGGTTAGACCGAAGGGTATCACTACGATCTCGTAGTGACCATATTGAGTACTGAATGTTGTCTTGGAAACATCATTCTCATGAACTCGAAGCTGACTGGGTAACTCCTGCATTTCTGTTGGAGCCTATCGATACAGAGACTTGGCTACAGGATTTGCTCCGGGAATTGGGTCGATGCAAAACTCTACTTGGCATTCGAAAGAAATTCCCGTGAGCCCTTCGAAAAGACATCAGGAAAATTGCAGACTTCGGGGATGCTCTTGAGGTCTTTAACTTCTTGTTTCTCGTTGATCACATAGGCTGGGAACTAAGTTTATTGCTAATGCTCTCTTTCTCACCGTTAGCTATCTCGACGTTAAATGCTTCAGTTACTAATTGAGGACTATGATTAAAAGTTGTTTGAACGAATGGCTAACAGATTTTCTTTCAACACTATAATAAAAAAGGATTGCAAGTATAAGGGTTGTCGAGGAGGGATGTACCTGTGGAAACGGTGGGAGCGGCGGCTGCCTCATCTTGTCCTATAGCTAAGAGTCTTCCAGTGTTACCAGTTGTTGCTGTCTTGTGGCAGTCTCGCTTGAAATGCCCGACTTCGCCACAACCGTAGCAGGCCTGACTGATACCCACTCCGAAAACTTGATTGGATGGTGTTCTGCAGCTTTGCGCAAGGTGACCCTCTTGGCCATAGTTTTTGCAAAATTTTTCACGACATGGGCGAGGGATACAATGGTGGTAACTGCACCTGTTACTATGACATAGCTAATATTGTGAGAATTCTTACCTAGCATAGAAGAATGGTAAATCTTACACCCGAACTCTTCGTACTAGTCTCCTGTTACTAAACACATCAATTAACCCCTAATTAAAAATTAAGGTAATTACCCCAACTCAACAAGTCCAAATACCAAAAGAAATATTCACAGTTGACCAAAAAGTCAAAAAGTCAACAGTAACCCCTTGTTGACTTATGCATCAAGTACCCAAATTCTATGCATGACGTAGAGCATCATGTTGCTAACGGGCTTTGGACAGGCTATGTTGGGCGTAACCTATGTTACGTACGACGTAACCAGCTAATCGTCATAATCCAAAGGTCTTAACTCATCAAGAGCTTTCACCCTAACCTCAGATCTGACCCTAAAAGATATCATATTCCGTAAAGTCTCCAACTTTATGCCTTAGCATGGCTAAAGAGAGATCAAATCTAAAATCCTAACTTATAACACCAACGAACCCCCTGTAACTCTTGCATAAGAAGAAGTGATAGAACAAGGTTGCATTTTCATGCCACTAAACAATCAGAAACGTTTGAAAGGACAACTCAAATCGTCTAGAGTAGTCCATAATCCATTAGACAAACATTTGGCACTAAAAGAACATAAAATTGTACACTAACAATATATAGTAAAGAAAGCCTCAAGGTTTGAACTTTATCCGTCTAGAAGATGAACAATGGGTGTAAATTCTGGATCCAAAAGATTAAGTGCACCACAACCTCCATAATGATCTTCCTTAACAACAAAATGCAATAAAAGTCACTCAAAATCTTCCAAAACTCAGCTCAAGTATTTAGTGTTTCGAGATGGCGCTTAAAGAGATGGAGGTTGGTTATTATAAGGTACTTGACGAGTTAATGTCCTTAAAATGGGGTTATAACCCCAGATTTTTGGGTTTGGGTGTGTACCCCATGTGTATATCCAATGTACTTAACAAAGTTTGTGATCCATTTAATAGCTTACGACCGATGTACACTTCATTTACACCCAACGTAAGGACCAATTTTGCAAGGAAGCAGATGTTACACTTTAGACATCGTACAACAACTTTCTAAGTCAGCTTATGTAATTCTTTACATTCACATTCCTCTATCTTTCGTAACCTTTTGCCATGTATTATCACTTATGACCTGAGCATACTCCTACCATATCCACGAGATCCTTTTCTAAGCTATGGTCATTTATGACTAAATCATATTCCTTACATAATATCCTATGTCCTTACATTTCGAATAAGCATTCACTGAGAAATAATCCCCTTCGCTAGTTGTCTCCATGAATAGTATACTAATACATTTTCAATGTTATTCTTCCAACTAAATCCTTATCACCAATGGTAATCTCCATCAATTAATTTGGTTTACTAGTAAATAGTCTTTTCTTGGCTGACACGTGTGAATTTTTCAGTGTCGTAGTTTTAATCAAAGTATAGTCATATTTTCTTAGAAAACGTACACCATAACTTGAACTGATTTCACAACTCATTCTTACTGGTCAAACTTCTGACCTTAAACTCCTACTAGAGAAGATCTTTTATTTTCTTATTTTGATAGTGATGTCTAAATAATCCATTTCTTACTACCTCCTTTCACCACTAAGGTTCTCAATCCTCAAATAGTTACTCATCACTTAATCACTAATTTAGTCATACTCATCCATCTCATATTAGGTTTGTGATTAACACATCCTAGTCCAGGTGATACATGCATTATCACCAACAATGATCTATTATAGATCTAATAATCGTGTAACTACTACATGATTTTCAAATGTTATGCAAATTAATATAACAACATTATAATAACAACTAACATCTTACTATTCCTGTTTATGCATCTCTTTCTGTGTCTATCCATTAAGTGTGTCTTATTAGCATCTCTACATCTCTTTACTAAATCCTTTTAAATAATTAGCTCTAACAATCACTCATACACACACACACACACACACACACACACATATATATATATATATATATATATATATATATATATATATATATATATATATATATATATGGTCCGATTACTTAACTTCCTGTAGAAGATACCACCTCAGTATTATTTTTTATTCTTTTATAGGGTTATCTACAACATATCACTGCTAATTCTCCCGCACATACTATATGGTCATAGTTTTTCTTATTTATACTCACTGATTCTTATTAATATCCTTATGGGTTATAAACCGACTACGCGTTAGATGTGTTAATGAGACACTTGGATTTACATATATTTTTTTATAGACTTGGATATTAGGAATTATCCCGTCCATGTCGTGGTGTATATGTTACCACTGTGTGATAGTGCCACGACATGGTATCATTTAATTATCACAGCGCGACATCGCATGTTGCACAACAATCAATGTTTCAGGCTTTGGGCCCTATATAATTTGTATGAGGGCTAGGGTTTCGACCATCCTCAACCCTCATCACTCCAGAAGCATTCCCTACAAACCGTAACCCCCAATTTTCCTTTATTGAGATTCTTCTGGTGTTTATGGTTATGTTTTTGTGAAAGAGACCACCAAGCAAACCCATCTCTGTCTTTGTGAGAACATTATGAACCAGTGCATGTCTCTGAGTTCTCACCTATATTGTTCATCTATTATAGATCTAGGAAGATTAGCTAATTTCTCCATGTTTGGTTCATTTGATAGGTTGGCTTTAATGAAGCTTCCAACTTTATCATTCCCTAACGTCCCATGAGCATCATATGTTATAGATTTGAGCGTTTAGATTGTTTTAAAGCCATTCATGATTTTTGACCCTATTTTCTCACCTTTTGACCTTACATGGGGTGTAACATGCATTGGATATGCATGTCTATAAAGAAAGGAATTTTATGTTTCATTTTTGTGCTTAGAAGCATTTCTGGAAAGTATGAGTGAAGGAAAAAACAAATTAGTGACTTAATCCATAAAGTTGTTTTCGAAACGCCCCTTCAAAATGGAGTTTGGCTTGCCACGACTCAATTGTGTGATTCATCCAACATCTATTTTTTCGGGTTGCTTCCACATCACGGTCAGCAGTTGGTCGTGATGTAGTGGCCAATAGTTGACCTTTACCGTTGACTATTAACTTTTTGAATAGTTTGACGTTTGGTAAATTTTGGAGAGGTTGTGAGTTATAGATTGATGTTGGTTTGTTATTGGGTTACGAGGTTCACGTAGCTGATTCTATGGGGATTTTGAGCAACAGATTTCTCCTCTTTGATCAGGCGAGCTTTCTCATCATACTATTCAGGACACTAGGTGTCATTATATGATAAATATTATGTGTGACTCTTGTATGGAAATTTGCGGTTGGATGACAACACTTGAATGGAAGACCATTGTGGGGCCATTCTAGGAAAAACAGCATCGGGGCTATAACAATGAATGTACTATAATATTAAGGTGGGATAATAGCATGCACACACGTTGAAATACTACCTTAGGCAGGGGCCTACTGTTTTATATGGTATGTAGTATTTTTGCGAATTCACTAAGCTTTGTGCTTAGGGTTTAAGTTTAAATGTGTTAGGTACTTCTATTAGTAGTGGAAAGGAGCCAACATGCTTGCATCACATCCGCCGATCATTTTCTGCACAATGAGATTTAGGGATTACTATGGTATTTTATGAAAAACAATATAATTACTATTTGGATATTTGACTTTTGTGGTTTATGGAATGGATTATTATTTTAAAGATGAAAATATTTCGTTGGCATTTTTGAAGTGTTTCAAGTTGGTATTAAAGCCTTGGTTTGAGGGATTCAGGCTATCACAGTGTGCGTATGGACTCGAACGAATGAATTAACAAAACCTTTCCATTAGAAAATGCTTTCTAAATACGGTTTTGAAAAGTAAAAAGTTGTGATACATATAATGAGCCGAGCTCAAGTAATTAATTCCCAAAATATCCATACACAAATGTCATGTTTAACATGATGTTATATGAGTTGCATGTTAGTGTCAAGCTAAGAATCTGGTCGGGTTGCATGCTAGAATTCCTTTTCTATAGATACACCTTGTATGCATGTTATGTATTAAGAGAAGAATGCTTTAGGATTTATGATGATGCTAGTAAATTATTTGATGAATGAACTAGGGTGGTACATAATTTAGAGTAAACAGCCTTAGAATGTGTGATTCAACCTTATTTCCTATTCTTTTTTAATGAAGGGTTTACGGTAGATGTCACACCTCGAAACCGATGGCAGAAACGTTCCGGGGCGAAGGACGTCATGAAGTATCGCAACCAATGTACATAGTAAGCGTAGTAAACTCAACCATTACATTACATAAAAATATTTACATTATTTGAAAACAAAGTGTTACAAGTGTTATACATATATATCATATGAATAAAAAGCTAAGACGAGTCTTTTATACGCTCCGTCTTCTCCAAAAGATCGCGGGGTACCTGTCTAATGCGGACCTGAGAATACAAGCAGTTTGAAAATCAGCATAAAGCTGGTGAGTTCATAAGCGGTTTATTTTTGTAAAAGAACAGTTTCCTTTGATTTTTTTTGAAAAAGTCGTTATCCAAGAAAATCCCATATTTTCTTATAAAGAAAGTTTAGTTATCCGTTTGTTTATTCTACAGTTTAGTTAGGAAATAGTTCGTTATCCCAGGAAAAACCTTATTTTCCTGAAAGTCATGGTTAGTTCTTGGTTCGGAATGCTATGTACTAGTATCTATCATACTTGTCGTATTAGCTAGGTATTCTGATATCCTGGTTATCCTACACTCGAATGTCGAATATCTACTTTACTTATCTGTATTTTCGAATGTTTTGAGACACTCAAAGATGTACATTAGTTGTATATTCGATGTTATGGTGACTTCCAAAGGCGTACTTTAGTCGTATTTCCGAAGCTCTGTCGACATCCAAAGGCGTATGTTTTCGAAACTCCGTCGATATCCAAAGGCGTACTTTCGAATTACTTCCAAAACTCTGGTGACACTCAAGGCGTACACTAGCTGTATTTCCGAAGCCTTGGTGTCATCCAAAGCCGTACTTTCATAGTCGTTCTGTTACTTTCGTTGTTTTTTTTACTTTCGAGGGCGTATCTTATTAGTATAAATCCTAATTTATGATTTGTATGAATCTTTCATAAGATTATAAAATGAAACATAGATTATAACATTTTATAAAGAAATCTACTGTTAGTCTGAAGGCTAACTCTGCAATTCGAACATATAGAATATTAAGAACATACAGAATATGAACATATGAACTAAAATAATGTGCTTGAGTACATGATTTCCTTGTACTTTTTCTTGTATTCCCCCTGAAAACATTTGAAAAACACGGAAAAAGAGTAGGGGTATGAACTCACCAGTCACGGAATGTGTCGGTTTGAATGCTAAACGTCAGTTCGGGGCTTGAATGCGTGCGAGGCTCCTATGTAGTATGAAAAGCTACACATTTGTATCTAATTAGGCTTTGTAGTATTAATTAGTTGAGGATATACACTTCTAGTCGTGAAAACACTTCATTACAAGTATTTGGAGTGACCCGGGTGGCATCTATGGATGTGTATGGCTTGGATATGGAGTTTACTCTTCAAGAGTAAACTCCTAAGGGCGTTTACGACCCTAATGACCTTTTCCCCATGAGTTTACAGCCGTAAACTCAAGGGTGGTGTTCTTGGGTGCTAATTGGCCTTATAACATTTGCGGGGTGATGCTAGGTTTGGTTCTAGGGCATTTGAAAGGGATTAAATCAACACATGGACCATTTGAAGTGTTTACGGCAGTAAACTAGGAGTTTATAGCCATAAGCTCCCTTATACCCATTACTTTTGTGTTTTGGTGGTCCTAGATCAATCACATGTGATTTAAACTCATTATTCAAGGCATGGGGTGAAATTAGGGCATTATTTGACTAAGTTATAGGAGTTTATGGCCCAGGGACCCATCCTTGGGGGGTTTATGGCCGTGAACTCCTAAGGGAGTGGTTTTTATCAAGTTTAGGAGGTGTTTAAGGGGCATCTTCACAACTAAAAAGGAGTTTACTGCCCATGAAAGGGTGTTTACGATACAAGCATGTTCTTGGGCCATAAACTCATATTTACCCCTTAAATGATGAGTTTATGGTGTTCCTAGTCCATTCAAATAAGCCCATAAGTCATTTCAAAGCTCCATAAGTGATTTGGGAGGGTTTTGGGGCTCCAAAACCCCATATATGTGAGTTTACGTCCTAGGACTGTTCTAGGGCCGTAAACACATGAACATGGTCCGATTTCATGGTTTGAACACGAATTTGAAGGCTAAGGAGGCTAATCTATGAGTTAGGGTAGTTACCTTATCGATTTGATGCTTGAATTGGATGATTTTGGATCAAAAGCTTGGATTTGAGGAGAGAGAGTAGAGAGAGAGTAAAAAAGGCTTCAAATGATATCCTTTGAACTTTATATATGGATTTGAGGTGGAATTCTACCCGATACTAATGTTAAACGAGGCTTTTGGTCACACCCGATTAAGTTGTTGTAACCCGATATGGTCGAAACTAAATATTTTCCAAATAATAATTTGGGGTGTTTTCATGTGTTTCTAACGGGTTTGGATACTTAAGAGGTCATAATAAAAGTCTTAACTTCAATGACTTAATCCAAAAACGTAATCGGAACCATTTGCTAAAGACGCGTTTTACGGACGGTAACGAGTTATGGCGATGGAATAAACTTCGGGTTGTCACATTATCCCCCCGTTAGAGGGAATTTCGTCCTGAAATTCAAACTTTAGATACAATTCATGGATTCAGAAAGAAATACGGATACCTCTACTTTGTCGGATTTTCGCGCTCTCATGTGAATTCAGGTCCTAGCATGGCATTCCAGCGAACCTTCGCTATTGGGATACGACTTTGTTTCGTACGTTTAAGCTCTCAATCTATGATTTTGATTGTTTCTTTCATGCGGTTTAGACTTTCGTTGATTTCGGTCCCATCAAAGGGATTACTAGGGTTTCATCGGATAGTCACTACTTAAAAATGGAGACGTGGAATATCGAATGGATGCTGCTAAGTTCTGAGGGTAGTCGGAGTTTGTAGGCTACGGGATCGATCCTAACAAGGATTTTGAAAGGTCCTACGTTCCTTGGGTTAAGTTTTACACTTTCCAAAGCGTATCATGCCTTTCCGGGGTAAGACATTCAACAGGACACAATCTCCAACAAAAGGGTACACCTTTCTGTGTCAGAGTGATTAGGGGTTAGACGATTTTGAATGAATTCTGGATGAACCTGCGATAATAGCCAACAAGACCCAAGAATTGACGAATTCCTGTGGGTGTCTTTGATGCCGACTAATTCTCTATCGCCTGGATTTTTGGACGGGTTCACGTGTATGCCTTCCTTGCTTACCACGTGACCAGGGAAAGTGGTTAGACCGAAGGGTATCACTACGATCTCGTAGTGACCATATTGAGTACTGAATGTTGTCTTGGAAACATCATTCTCATGAACTCGAAGCTGACTGGGTAACTCCTGCATTTCTGTTGGAGCCTATCGATACAGAGACTTGGCTACAGGATTTGCTCCGGGAATTGGGTCGATGCAAAACTCTACTTGGCATTCGAAAGAAATTCCCGTGAGCCCTTCGAAAAGACATCAGGAAAATTGCAGACTTCGGGGATGCTCTTGAGGTCTTTAACTTCTTGTTTCTCGTTGATCACATAGGCTGGGAACTAAGTTTATTGCTAATGCTCTCTTTCTCACCGTTAGCTATCTCGACGTTAAATGCTTCAGTTACTAATTGAGGACTATGATTAAAAGTTGTTTGAACGAATGGCTAACAGATTTTCTTTCAACACTATAATAAAAAAGGATTGCAAGTATAAGGGTTGTCGAGGAGGGATGTACCTGTGGAAACGGTGGGATCGGCGGCTGCCTCATCTTGTCCTATAGCTAAGAGTCTTCCAGTGTTACCAGTTGTTGCTGTCTTGTGGCAGTCTCGCTTGAAATGCCCGACTTCGCCACAACCGTAGCAGGCCTGACTGATACCCACTCCGAAAACTTGATTGGATGGTGTTCTGCAGCTTTGCGCAAGGTGACCCTCTTGGCCATAGTTTTTGCAAAATTTTTCACGACATGGGCGAGGGATACAATGGTGGTAACTGCACCTGTTACACCACGGAAGAATACCAGCATATCCAGTGACAGGTGCTTGGGCTGAGGAACCGACGACAGAAACAGCAGCAGGGGTAGTGGCACCGTGGACTGCCACTATTTTCTGTTTCTTCGAGGACTCCTGTGAAGGATGATTCTTCTCCTTCTTTTTCCAAAACTTTCTTTTCTCACAACTTCTCTCTGTCGGCTCAATAGAGGTGGTTGCTTCCTCTAGGTCTTCACTATGGTCGATCAGGGTTTGCGCTAGGCATTTGGTGCTGTCGTAGGTATCCGGCTTCGCAGCTAAAACGTTCCCTTTGGTCGGCTGGGTCAACCCCCAGAAGAACCTCTCAATCTACTTACTCTCCAAGGTAACCATTCCCAGACAGAGTAATGCCAAGTCATCGAATCTGGATGTGTAAGCGGCGATATTGGAACCCTTCATCTTCAGGTTCCAGAGTTCATGCTCCAGCTTCTGTATTTCACCCCAAGGGCAGTACTCCGCAAACATAAGTTCCTTCATGACTTCCCAACCCATAGCATTGGTTACTGGTAGGGTTAATGATTCGACTCGGTCGTTCCAGCAAGTCAAGGATTTATCGGTGAATGTGTAGGCGACGAATTTCACATTGTCGGATTCTGAACAGGCACAAATCTCAAAAATAGATTCAATTTTCAGTGCCGTCGAAAGATGTGGGTTTCGCGTTCATAAAGTCTTTATAGGAACACTCCTTCCAGTGTCGTTGGCAACCTTCTTGGTTTTGGGGCTGGGTACCACCTCCTTGCCCACCTAAACCACCAAGTTTCATTTGTGATATGGTAGCAGCCACAGCAGCATTAACAGCTGCTTGAAACATGACGGGATCAAATTGAGGAGGAGGTGGTGGCGGAGGAGGATTGTTGTTCTTTGAACTGGGTCTCTTTCTTAGAGGCATCTTGATCTAAAATAGCCAGGAAAGAGAGGATCATATGTCCTCTGAATTGAATCAAGAGATATGGAACACGGGGTATCTCATTATGACAGATATAGGATTCTATAAGCGATAAGAAGGAAAGAGTTATCAAAGCAAATAAACTATCGCTAAAGGAGGAACGAGTAGCAATACTTGGAATGAATTTCTACAACGTATTTTGTTGCTGGCTAAAATACTCCCATAGTATTTTATGTTTTTCGCTGCGATGACGGCTCGTTGTTTGGGTATTGGGTAAGTTTTAGGCATGTTGGGCACCACAGTCACTCCCAAGCACATGTTGGGCGTGTCTCGAATGCATATAGTTGATCAGGCTATATTGACCCTAGACACGACTACATAACTGCCTAGGTTTAACCGCAGTGTACAACACCCATTTACTTATGTTTTGTTCTACTTGTGGTTATGGGTTACGGTGATTAGGTATACTTGTATACTTTGGAAAAATACTTATACTTTAAAGTATACTTCTAGTTCAGAGCACTTTGGCCCCTTAGTGTTTATAGTTATATACCACGTAAGGTTCGGTATACTAGTTCACTATAAACAAGGGCTCTGATACCAATCTGTCACACCCCGAAACCGATGGCGGAAATGTTCCGGGGCGGAGGACGTCATGAAGTATCGCAACCAATGTACATAGCAAGTGTAGTAAACACAACCATTACATTACATAAAAATATTTACATTGTTTGAAAACAAAGTGTTACAAGTCTTATACATATGTATCATATGAATAAAAGATAAGACGAGTCTTTTATATGCTCCGTGTTCTCCAAAAGATCGCGACTTATTTTTGTATAAGAACAGTTTCCTTTGATTTCTCTGAAAAAGTCGTTATCCAAGATAATACCATATTTTCTTATAAAGAAAGTTTAGTTATCCATTCTTTTATTCTACAGTTTAGTTAGGAACAGTTCGTTATCACAAGAAAAACCCTTATTTTCCTAAAAGTCGTGGTTAGTTCTTGGTTCGGAATGCTATGTACTAGTATCTATCATACCAGAGTTTCTACATTAGCTGTATTTTCGATGTTTTGGTGACTTCCAAAGGCGTACTTTAGTCGTATTTCTGATGCTCTGTCGACATCTAACGGCGTATATTTTTGAAACTCTGTCAATATCCAAAGGCGTAATTTCAAATTACTTTCGAAACTCTGGTGACACTCAAGGCGTACAGTAGCTGTATTTCTGAAGTCTTGGTGTCCTAATTTATGATTTGTATGAATCTTTCGTAAGATTATAAAATGAAACATAGATTATAACATTTTATAAAGAAATCTACTATTAGTCTGAAGGCTAACTCTACAATTCGAACTATTGGTTAATACGATTTTTGATATTAAGAACATACAGAATATGAACATTTGAACTGAAATAATGCGTTTGAGTACAAGATTTCCTTGTACGTTTTCTTGTATTCCCCCCCCACCGAAAAAACATTTGAAAAACACGGAAAAAGAGTAGGGGTATGAACTCACCAGTCGCAGAATGTGTCGGTTTGAATGCTAAACGTCAATTTGGTGCTTGAACACGTGCGAGGTTCCTATGTAATATGAAAAGATACATATTTGTTTCTAATTAGGCTTTGTACTACTAATTAGTTGAGGATATACAGTTCTAGTTGCGAAAACACTACATTACAAGTGTTTGGAATAACCCGGGTGACATCTATGGATGTGTATGGCTTGGATATGGAGTTTACTCTTCAAGAGTAAACTCCTAAGGGAGTTTAACGCCCTAATGACCATATCCCCAAGAGTTTACGGCCGTAAACTCATGGGGGGTGTTCATGGGTGCTAATTGGCCTTATAACATTTGAGGGGTGATGCTAGGTTTGGTTCTAGGGCATTGGAAAGGGATTAAATCAACACATGGACCATTTGAGGAGTTTACGGTAGTAAAATAGGAGTTTACGGCCGTAAGCTCCCTCATACCCATTCCTTTGGTGTTTTGGTGGTCCTAGATCAATCACATGTGATTCAAACTCATTATTCAAGCCATGGGGTGAAATTAGGGCATCATTTGACTAAGTTATAGGAGTTTACGGCCTAGGAACCCATCCTTGGGGGGTTTACGGCCGTGAACTCCTAAGGGAGTGGTTTTTATCAAGTTTAAGGCTCATTTGTGGTTGCTGCCCATGACAGGGTGTTTACGGTCCAAGCATGTTATCGGGTCGTAAACTCATATTTACCCCTTAAATGATGAGTTTATGGTGTTCCTAGTCCATTCAAATAAGCCCTTAAGTCATTTCCAAGCTCCATAAGTGATTTTGGACGGTTTTGGGGCTCCAAAACCCCATCTATGTGAGTTTATGGCCTAGGACTATTCTATGGCCATAAACAAATGAACATGGTCCTATTTCCTGGTTTAAACACGAATTTGAAGGCTAAGGATGCTAATCTATGAGTTAGGGTAGTTACCTTATCGATTTGAGGCTTGAATTGGATGATTTTGGATCAAAAGTTTGGATTTGAGGAGAGAGAGTAGAGAGAGATTGAAAAAGGATTCAAATGATGTCCTTTGAACTTTATATATGGATTGAGTTTGAGACACAGTGGAATTCTACCCGATACTGATGTTGAACGAGGCTTTTGGTCGCACCCGATTAAGTTGTCGTAACCTGATATGGTCGAAAATAAAAAATTTCCAAATAATAATTTGGGGCGTTTTCATGTGTTTCTAACGGGTTTGGATACTTACATGGTCATAATAAAAGTCTTAACTGAAATGCCTTAATCCAAAAACGTAATCTGAACCATTTGCTAAAGACGAGTTTTATGGACGGAAACAAGTTACGGCGATGGTATAAACTTCGGGTTGTCACAGTAGATACATCTATTCGAATGTCTATTTTATTTTGTTTATGTATGACCTGCATTCATGGGTTGATTTATTGGCATCAACGGAGGTCTTTTGGCACACATGAAATATGGAATCCTAGGAAGCCTAGGAAGTTTGTTAGTTCACTAGTGCACTTTGTTAAAGAGTTCATTTTATGGTTATTGGGGAGTGACTCCTGAAATTTGAGACGATTCTTGAGGAAAGTACGGATAGGTGTGGAAGGTAGTTTTGGCCCCTACTACTAAAAGCACATGATCCATACTCGAATCAAAAGTCACAAAGATTCTAAGGAGCTTGTAATATGAGATACTTTACGAATATGTTTTTGAACTAAATATTATTTTTCACAATGGTGATGGCGAATCATCATGGGAGTTGTTAAGGTTCCGATTTAGGCTTCGGTGTTGGATCGACTGAGGTTGAGTGGTATGAGAAGATAGCATCAGATGTTTCACGAGCCATTTTGGAGGAGACCCCTATCATATCTGGTACAATCAAGGAGGGGATTATTGAGTTAATGGATGAGCACATGTGGTCGCTTGGAGTAGAATTGATAGTTGGTTAGTTTAGTCCTCGCACCCTCATTTTCAAGGATTTTCATGCTGGGGGGGGGGGGCTGAGTTTATTTTAAAGAAGGACCCCATTACCAACATGCATTGGGTTGTCGATATGGAGCGTGTTTTTCAGACAAGCTTCTGCCCTGAGGGTTGAAGACCAGATTTGTTACATGTTTGTTGAGAGATGGAGCTTGCGATTGGTGGGAGGCGGTAGGACATGCTTTAGGAGAAGAGGTCATTGAGGCTACAACATGGGCATATTTTTTTACTAGACTTAGAGCATATGTGGTCCCTTGGAATAGATTTGACAGTTGCTTAGTTTGGAGCTCGCACACTCACTTTCAAGGACTTGCATGCTGCTTGGGCCCCCTAAGTTCTTTAGGAAAAAGGACCCCATTGCGAACACGCATTAGGTTGTAGATGTAGAGAGTGTTTTTCGGACAAGCTATTGCCCTGCGGGTTGAAGACCAAATTTGTTACATGCTTGTTGAGAGATGGAGCTTGCGATTAGTGGGAGGTGGTAGGCCTGCTTTGGGAGAAGAGGCCATTAAGGCTATAACTTGGGCATATTTTGTTACTAGATTCAGAGCGGAGTTTCATTATGAAATCGAGGTGCAACATTTGGTGTGGGACTTTCAGGATCTCCATCAGACGACAGAGACCATGGCGGAGATCACTTCCAAGTTCAGGGAGATCGATTTTCTTGTACCTAAGTATGTTGTAGATGAGGAGATGAAGAAGACTAGGTACCACGACATGTTGTGTGATGACATTAGGGAGTTTTTTAGTTTCTTGAGGTGCGATACACTGAAGTAGATTATTGACCCATCCCATGAGCTGGAGATTGAGTTGGAGCTTCGTAAGAAGCAGAAGCCAACATAGGTTCATACAATGGTGGTTTTAGCGAATAAGTCTAGGACTTATGATGTTCGATCTAAAGGCCAACAAGGTTGACGCCATTGTTGCAAGTAAGACAACTAGCGTGAGAGAGTTTATCATGTAGGTTGTTATGGTTGTTTCAAATGCGGCTGGACAGGACATTTCACCAATGATTGCACTCGTAGGTCTCTGATATTCTTGCAGCTTAATCAATTCGACCATAACAAAGGCAAATGTTTGAGTTTATCCAGTGGAGCATTGAGGGAACACGCTCTGGATACATCAATGATTACCGATGGCCGTCAGGGCAGAGTATTTTATTTGACGGTCAAGGCGGCTAGAGTAGTCTCGGACTTTGTCACCGGTATGTACTCCTGATTACTTATAATTATTTATTCTTATGTTTTTATGTTTGTGATTAGGGTTGTTCCTAGTTAATTAGGTAAACGCTATTGTATTATATGATTTTGGGGCTAGCGAATCCTCTTTTTTCTTCATTTTAGCAAGAAGTTCGATATTGATCTACACGAGTTAGATCATGCTTTGGTGATAGACATTGTTGACGACTGCACTCTGATTGCTGCACGTGTCTATCGGGGTTGTGTACTTTAGATGTTGCTAGAGAGGTTCTTAATTAATCTTGTCCCCATTTCTTTTTGAGGATTAACAGTGATTGTGGGTATAGACTGTCTTAGTTAATTGGGACCAATTATTTATTGTAAGAATCTGGTGGTGAGTTTTCGAACCTTAATAGGGGGTTAACTGATTAATCGTGGAAAGTGCATGTTGCACATGCTAACTGTATGATAAGATGCTAGGCTATAAGGTACTTGCAAGACAAGTGTGCATAATTTTTGGATAATATTGTTGATACTCTGTTCAAAGGGATAAATTCTATTAAGGAGGTACACATGGTTTGATATTTTTTGATGTGTTTCGTGAGGAGTTTTCGGGAGTGCATCATGAGAGGTAAGTGGAATTTTAAGTTGACCTAATTTTAGGTGCATCTCTGTTACCCAAGGAAAACTATTGTCTAACACCTTATGAGATGAAAGAGTTGTCCATGCAGCTGCAGGAGCTGCTAGACAAGGGATTCATTAGGCCGAGTAGTTCCCTATAGGGAGGCCCAATTTAATTCGTGAAAAAGAATGACATATCTCATTGGATTTTAACTGAATATAGAGAGCTAAACATGTGGACAATGAAGAACTATTATCCTCTCCTAAGAATTAATGAATTATTTGATCACCTCTAGGGAAATCTTGATTCTCCAAGATTGATTTGAGATTAGGTTATCAGTAGATGAGGGCATCTTGGTTCTCTAAGACTTTGAGGATGGAGAGGCTCTATGTTAAATTCTACAATTGCGGGTTCTGGTTGTACGAGGTGTATTTCTTAGGTTATCTCGTCAACTAGAAGGGTATATTGGTCGATCTAGCCAAAATAGAGGTTGTGATGTAGTAGGAGGTTTCAACATATCCATTTTAGAGAGTTTCCTTGGTTTAATTGGGTACTATTGGAGATTCATTCAGGATTTTTCCAAGATCATAGTTCCTTTGACCTTGTTGACGAAGAGGAATGCCATTTTCATTAGGGGAATAATTAGTAACCAACATTTGTGGTGTTGAGAGAGAATGTGTGAGTAACCAATACTAACCCTACCAAAGGGAATGGATGATTTAGTGTATTACTGTGATGTGTCAATTTTGGATTTACATGTTGTGATTACGCATAGGGGTTGGGTTATCGCATATGCTTCGAGGAAGCTGAAGCTTTACGAAGCGAATTATCCTCTGCATGATCTAGAGCCGGGGGATGTGGTTTTAGCCCTCAAGATTTATCGGTATTATTTATTGCGGTTCAGTGTAAAATTTATATGGACCCCTTAGGCAAATAGTGCTCGTATTAGATACTTATGATTTAGGATGATAGTTGTTACTCTACAGTTGGAGCCAATCTTGGAGGTGCAGGATGAGGAAATGGTGGAGTAATATCAGAAGAGTGAGAAGAGGAAAAGTCAGATTCCTTCCTTTGATTACGATTATCATGTATTGTTGACTCTTCACGATAATATTAGGGTTTCGTATTCGGGTGGTGTCCAATAAAATTTGATGGAAGAGGCTCACAAATTGAAGTTTTTTATTCATCTTGGCGTGACAAAATTGTATAGGGACGTGAGACTTTAGTATTGGTGGCCATGCATGAAGCGGGATGTGGATTGGTATGTAGAGAGGTGCTTAACCTACCGAAAGTTCATGGCCACACATTAGATACCTCATGGAAAGATGCAGTTGTTGGACATTCTCTTGTGGATATGGGAGCAAATTACTATGGATTTGATTACAAAGATACACAAGACGAATCAAGGGGTTGATTCCTTTTTGGTGATCGTCGACAGATTGACCAAGAGGGTCGATTTTGTTCACATTAAGGACAACCCTTCCACGATGAAATTGGTCGATATTTACCTCAGGGAGGTTGTCGGATGATATGCAGTTCCGATTTTACTGGTTTCCGAGTTGGACAACAACTTTACTTCCAGGTTCTTGAGGAAATTATGTGAGGTGTTGGGAATTCAAATGCATATATGTACTTCTTATCTGATGGGTTTTGAGCATTCTAACACTCCTATGGTGTACATACAACCCTTTAAACGTTGAATCTATGTTTTCTCTAATATACATGCAAATTTGATTTTTCAAGGTTTACTTCCTAACTAGCATGGCATGGGGAATATGTAATATAAAAACTAGTAGAAGTACATACCTTTATTATTGCTTGGATTCCTTGAAGACTTTGTGAGCCAAGCACCCCAAACGTTGTGCCTCAAATGCTTTACACAACACTACAAGACTTGGAATAACTTGGGAGAATACACTTGCACTCAAAATTGGTTATGCCCTCTTAGAACTCACTAGTAGTCCGATTTTGCTAGCTATAGGGCTCCTATTATAGTGTTGTCACAACTATGGTTTACACATGAATGCCCTTAATTGTCATGACTCTTCATTTCTAATGATCCATGGGTTTTGTAACTCCCATGAACTATCCATCGAGCTCCAAATGGTTATAACCCAACTCCATAAACCATCGATCATAAATCCAGCATAAAAGATTAGATGATTGTCATAATCAACCCTATACATTTAATTGGTCTCATTTTGATCACCAAATTAATTCTAACATAATACTTGATCAACACTAATTAAATAATATTATTATTAATATATTAGAACTTATAATATATTAATAATCACAAGTGTCCTTTCTTTCATTTAGTCTATCCAAGTATTGTAATGCGATGCAACCCAAATGGACCATGACTGGTAGGGTCAAGTACATACCAAATAGAGTTATGGACTTAGACACTATATCCAACAGTCTCCCACTTGTATAAGTCTAATAACTATATTTGCAGATATGACTTCAGGATCCAACTAGCAATCGTAGCTCTTTGAAAGTATCTCGGAACTATAAAGATAATGATATGCCATTTAGGATAAGTGATCATATAATCCTCTTCTCTCAAGATATCAGCCGGACAAACACATGGAATATGGTCGGTAATATCTGAGGTTCCTTCACCACTTGACTCTTGAAGCTCCTCAAGGTCAATTTTCCTCCCACTGCCCCCTTGGATTATAAATTCTCTATCACGAAGGGCTCCTCTTCTTGCTACAAAGACCACAATATCACTGGGTCTGTAGAAGAGGTAACCAAAGGATCTTTATGGATAGCTGATGAAAATACACCTCTCACTTCGAGGTTCAAGCTTGTCACGAGATTCGCGCATTACAAAAGCTTCACAATCCCAAATCTTGATATGGTCTAGATTAGGAACTTTCCAAGTCCACATCTCGTGAGGTGTTTTAGCAACCTTTTTAGTAGGGACTAGATTGAGGATATGGGCGGCAGTCTCTAATGCATACCTCCAGAATGAGATTGGTAATGAAGCACGATTCATCATGGAACGAACCATATCCAACAAGGTTCGATTACACCTCTCAGCCACACCATTCAACTGTGGTGTCCTGGGAGGTGTCAATTGTGAGATGATCCCACGTTCCTTGAGATAGTCGACGAACTCTGTACTAAGATACTCACCACCACAATCAGATCGAAGCATACTAATGTTAGTGCCCCATTGATTCTCGACTTCCTGTTTAAACTCTTTAAACCTCTCGAAAGTGTCTGACTTATGCTTGATTAAATAGACATATCCATATCTACTATAATCATCAGTAAAAGTCAAATAATAACGATTAACATCCCTTGTGGCTGATTTGAAGGGTCCACAAACATCTGTGTGTATGAGCTCCAACAAACCCTCACGCCTCTCACAAGTACCAGTGAAGGGTGACTTTGTCATTTTTCCAAGTAAACAAGACTCACAACTATCATCAGACTTTAGGTCAAATGATTCCAAAACTCCAGTCTTTTGGAGTTGGCCTATGCTCTTCTTGTTGATATGTCCAAGACGACAATGCCACAAGGATGCTTTATCCAAGGTATTTGAAGAATCAATATACAACACATTATTTCCTAGATTCTCTACAACATTCACATCTTCATATACACCATCACAAGGTAATGCTTTAAAGTAAAATACATCATTGTAATGAACATTAATAGCACCATTATTATTATGAAATGAAAATGTAAACCTTTGTTTGTACAAGCCGTGAAATGAAATAACATTTCTCGCCATTTCAGGTGAGTAACAACATTTATACAAATCTAACATTAACCCATTATTAAGCAATAAAGAATAAACTCCTATCTTGGCACAGGTGATGCTTTAATGTTGCCCATGACTAATTTTATCTTCCCGTGCTCCACTTGCTCACTTCTTCTTAGGCCCTGCAAATCAGTACAAATGTGAATACCACAACCTGTATCAAGCACCCAAGAACCAGAATTAGATGAGTTATTAGACAATATTGTATAAATACCTACATGGGTGGGTTTAACTTTCCCATCCTTTACATATTGCAAGTATTTGGGGTAACTTCGCTTTCAATGCTCCTTTCCCTGGCAGTAGAAGCATTGTGCTTCTTTTGGGTTTGAGGAAGGACTAATGGGACTTTTCTTTGTCCCACTTGAAGAGGAACCATCAAGGGGCTTACCCTCGGTACCCTTCGAAGGGTATTTCCTCTTCTTAAGCTTTCCCTGCCCAATTGCAAGAACAGGTGTTGCTGTAGGAGTAGAAGTAGAAGTAACAGCCGACATACCTTTACGGCCACTTTCAACGGTCCTTAAAAGTCCTTGAAGTTTACTAAGTGTAACTTCCACCTTGTTCATATGATAACTCATACGAAACTGATCATCACTAGGAGGTAAGGAATGGAGAATGATATCAATCACCAAGTCCTCAGGGAAGTCTACATTCATCTACAAAAACCGGTCCATGAACCTTTGCATTTTCTGTAAGTGATCGGTGATGGGTTCACCATCCTTCATCATGGCCGTTATCATGGAGGATATGATTAGATAAGTCTCTTGACGCGCGCTCTGATGGTACCTATCCATCAGATCCAGGTGCATCTCATAGGGGTAGAAATCTTCATCGGATTTCTGGAGTTCGGGAGTCATGGTAGCCAACATGATGCAGGGCACTTTAGTAGCATCCCTCTCATGTGCAGTGTACTCCGCAAGCTCCTCAGGAGTAGCAATGCACTCATTTATAACCCTAAGCTCCTTATCAAGGACATATTCCTTATTCTCATAGCGGGTAATCATCCTAATGTTTCTAATCCATTCATTGAAGTTAGACCCATCAAAAGGGACTTTCCCACACAAGATCATGAGGGGAAAGGAGCCTGTAGGGTTTGAGCCAATAGTAGTGTTGGAAGACATCTAAAAGAAGGACAAGTTTAATTAGATGAAGAATCATTAATAAGTCACCCAAATGAAATATTAAGGCTACGATTCAACAAACTATTTATAGTTGGAAGAGGGATGCCGTAATCCACACTATAAAATATCTGAAGGTAGGTAAATTACGATTTACCAATTTCCACCATAAGAACGAAATATTTTATTATTAGGTTTTAGTGGATTTGAAACTCCTAGATCTTTTTTGAGATACATTGAGCTTTTCAATGGCATGTTTCAATCTTGATTGTGCCCTCTCAAGTTTGCGATTGGGATGCCGATGATCACAAACAAGGTGTGAATAACCATACAAATTGACATGGTACCCTTAACTATATTACCCAATTGATGTGCCGGTCAACCACACACGCTCCACCGATCTATAATAAAGTCAAGTTACCCTTTGCCACACTTACTAGTCCTTGTTAGTGTGCCGGTTAACCACAAACGCTCCACTAACAACTTGGTAAGGTACAAAGTTTAATTTTATGGGCTAGCACTTATTTCACATTTTCCTAAAGTAACTAAGATTAGGAATTAATAATGTATAGTTACTTTATAATTCATTATACTTTTAATAAGAGTTAAAGTCTTATCCTAACCGTTCGGCTAACGACCCTCCACCAGTCAAGGAAGCAGTGGGTGAGAGTGGACAACCATTAAGCTGCCATTTTATA
This sequence comes from Lactuca sativa, assembly GCF_002870075.4. Lineage (NCBI taxonomy): Eukaryota > Viridiplantae > Streptophyta > Magnoliopsida > Asterales > Asteraceae > Lactuca > Lactuca sativa. The sequence continues at coordinate 174,189,262 of NC_056626.2, read as the reverse complement.
GGCAACAACTTTATACCCCCTTATAGACTGGCTTCGTGAATGAGGCCTACTTGCGGTAAGATTGACTTATTCTTATACATATCTATATAATTAAAATTATAATAGTAGTATAAGTGTTGTTGTTTAAAACTTTTAAAAAACTAAGGTTTAATTAGGAATTAATGTATTAAAGTGTAAGACTTTACAAATTCCAAAACTTGAGGGCATGTTTTGAAACTATTTCAATACTCTTCAATTTGCAACTTATGAGTTTTAATGGTTCATAAAGTTAAAGACTCTTCATTTTATGAAACCTCCTATTCTTTAACGACAACTTTTAAAGAAGTGATGTTTGGTTATCCATAACTTGAGAAAAAGTTATGGACACCATCATTAGCATTAAGATCATGAATTAAACAAGCATGTAGGTTACACACAATTCCTATGATCTTCTAAAAATCAAAAGAACAAATATTCATATCAAACAATTTCAAGAAATCATATTAACACATATAAAACTTGAAAATTGACAATAGTCATTTGAAATGGGTTAGCATAATCATTACCACTTTAAAAAACAGATTTTACAAGTCCAAAACAGTTTGGGATAATGATTCGAGCCCATTTCCAGAAACAAAAATTGGAAAATTGTCCAACACGCACCTACTCGTCGAGTGCATGATCCCACTCGACGAGTAGGATGAATTTTGTCTTGTACTCGTCGAGTTCTCCCCTTGCACTCGGCGAGTGCAGTCAAACAGTGAACATATTTTCGATTTTTCAAGCAATTTGCATAAAATACACAGAAAACAATCATAGGCTCTGATACCACTGATGGGTTTTGAGCGTTCTCACACTCCTATGGTGTACATGTAACCTTATTAACCTTGAATCTATGTTTTCTCTCATATACATGAAAATTTGATTTTTCAAGGTTTACTTCCTAACTAGCACGGCATGGGGAATATGTAATATAAAAACTAGTAGAAGTAAATACCTTTATTGTTGCTTGGATTCCTTGAAGACTTTGTGAGCCAAGCACCCCAAATGTTGTGCCTCAAATGCTTTACACCACTACGAGACTTGGAATAACTTGAGAAAATACACTTGCACTCAAAATCGGTTATGACCTCTTAGAACTTAATAGTAGTCCGATTTTGCTAGATATAGGGCTCCTTTTATAATGTTGTCACAATTATGGTTTACACATGAATGCCCTTAATTGTCATGACTCTTCATTTCTAATGATCCATGGGTTTGTAACTCCCATGAACTATCCATGGAGCTCCAAATGGTTATAACCCAACTCCATAAACCATGGATCATAAATCCACTTTAAAAGATCAGATGATTGTCATAATGAACCCTATATATTTAATTAGTCTCATTTTGATCACCACATTAATTCTAAATTATTACTTGATCAACACTAATTAAATAATACTATTAATAATATATTAGAACTTATAATATATTAATAATCACAAGTGTCCTTTCTTTCATTTTGTCTATCCAAGTACTGCAATGCCATGCAACCCAAATGGACCATGCCGGGTCGGGTCAAGTATATACCAAATAGAGTTAGGGACCTAGATACTATATCTAACATTATCATCCTAATGCCGATGGTCAGAGGGAGTGGACCATTCAAAATCTTGAGGATATGCATAGAGCTTGCGTATTGGATTTTGGGAGTTGAGCTACCTATATTCCATAGGATGAGTTTTCTTATAATGATACCTATCACGCTAGTAGTTACCAAGCTCCCATTAAGATGTTGTGTCGTAGGATGTTTAGAACCTTAATATGTTAGGGTAAGGTTGGTTAGTGATTCATGGGGAGTACTAAGGTAGCACACAAGACTATAAAGTTGATTCATCAGAAGTGTGGTTGGCTGCAAACTGTGAAGAACAGGAAGAAGACTTATACCGATCGACATCGTTCGAATCTTGAGTTTTAGGTTGGAGATTATGTCCTTCTGAAAGTGTCACCTTGCAAGGTTGTCATTCGATTTTGTAAGCGGGGAAAGTTAGGCCCCAATACCTTGGCGCTTTTAGTGTTGTGGCTCAGGTGGGCGTGGTTGCTGTGAAAACAAGAAACAACCTGTACAGACAAGGTTTGAAAACTCAAACCTTGAATTAACATATGAAAAATGTCTTCAGCTAATAATGATCCAGTGAAGTCTGGTAAATCAGTCTTGTCTCGAAATAGAGATATTCAAAATATTATTCAAGATATAAAATGATTAAAAAGTATGAACAATGTAAAGTAAAGTAACTTAAGAAAAATATGAATGTAAGAGAGAATGCTTTGACTGAACAATTATTGGTTTTGATATGATAGAGAATGTTGCACTCATGCACGTAAAAACACTCAACCTTACATTTCTTTCAATCGGCATGGAGTGAGACAAATAAGACAAATCCCATAAAGTACATGGACTAGAAGACAACTGAAGATCATTAGACTGTCTAAGCGACATCTGTTAATCTTGTCCCACGTTCTTTAAATAAAACAACTATGAAAAGACAAGCTAGTACTAGGAACAATTAATGAAAATAAAACAACTATGAAATGATAAGCTAGTACTAGGAACAATGAATGCACTATAAATACTTAGATAGCAAGTAATAAAATGATGTGTCTTGGATAGATTTTCTCCTTGGAATATGTATTATCTCAGAATTCTTCTAAGGGATCATTTTTTATGTATCAACAATCTTCCCCTAAGTGATCTTTGCAATTACTTGACTTGTTACTTCACTTCATCAAATGCAAAGAGGTAAGAACTTTGTAGCCAGCTTCGGACCTCGATGTACCATCTAAGATGCTCAATAAATTCCTTGTGCACATGTTCGGCAGAATATCAGAGATAAAATTTTGGAGAATCTTGGTAGGAACAAGATGTTTGTCTAGAATTTGGAAAAATGCCTTTTGATTAGTCTTCTTCGTGAGATAGATGTAACCAAGTGTTGGTTCTTCGATGGGTCCTTTAGCTAAAATCTGAGCTTTAGGAAGTTTGGTAGTGATTTTGGTGAAGATTGTTTCTGTTCCAAAAAGATGAGCAAACATTACATCTGATCGACATAATTCAGCGATGTAGTCCTTCAGGTAGCAGATAGGTGAGTTGTAGGCTCCAGTGCTTTAATCATTTGATTGACGATCTCGGAGGTGAGCAACAATGACAAGAATGTCATTAGAATATGTTAGATTCTAACATTTTATGCAACGGTCATTTCATAATGTCATGGCACAAAAGTCACCACGACTCAGCCAACGAAATTATAAAATGCTCTTTTGGAGATTGTTACAAGACAATTCCATAGTCATGAAGTCTCATATTCAAAGTACATTCCTTTGAACATCCTTCATGCATAAAAGTTTCTAATCTAGACATTGATTCTCGATATCCAACTCCCAATATGGAAAAATTTCCATATTTTCCATATGATAACTCATTCTAAATCGAATCTTACCTTTTCATAATAATGTCAATATGGTCCATCCATGACTATACTTTCAACTGTCGACAAGAAACCAATCTTTGGTGAACCATAGATTGTCCTTAATAGTTGTTTAATTATTTTAGTTAAAACCGGTTCTATTTCCTTTCTCCCTCTAAATGATCTAGGCATTTGGAAAATTTTAGAACGGTCGAATATTGCAGCACATGCAATCGATCCTATACCCGAAGCGTATGGCACTACAAGAAAAATACCCTTTAATGACGCGCAAACAATGACACTCGCTGATTTAGGATACGCATTTTTGTGTACCCTTAAAAATAATGTCAGCCTTCCAAAATTTGAAGAATAGAGGACACGCATGTTTGCGGGCCTTAAAATTAATGTCCAACAAAAAAAAATACAAACACGGAGGGCACTTGTTTTAAATGTGTGCCCTCTAGAAATGTCATTTTATATATTTTTTTAATCAAATGCGCATTTTTAAAAGGCAAAAATGAAATCCTCTGAAATTCTAAAATTTTGAGGTGCCCGGTTCTTCAGTCTCTCCTCTGTATCTCCCTTCATTCACTCATTCCTAGGGATTTTTCAAGAACCATTCTACCTAGGGCTTTTTCACGAAAATTGAAAACGCTCTCCGATTCTCGATCGGTTCTCTCAGGCCTCCGCAACAATCGACGATCTCACTTCAGGCTTACATCTTGGCTTAGTTTACCCATTCCTTCACCTTAATGAGCTTTTCCCCACTTAGAGAAAGCCTCCCTATTCTCCTTGAATTAGTAATGGATACCTCTTCCAACATTGGGAGATCCTTAATGATGTCCATCAACATCATATGCCATGCAATCACATCCTCCAGACACTGCAACAAAATTTAAAAATTCCGCTTAAACATACCATGAACTACCAGGTTTTTGTTCTTCTTCATCCCCATTTCCACTAAGGGGCCGTTCGATTTTCTTTCTAACTGGGTCCAGAGTTAGGACCTGGTCCTCAATCTGAAGTCAGCTTGTTTGTTTTCCTTTCTACACCTTTGGGCTCGGTTCAAATCAAGGATACAGTCCCCATTTTTGTGTCATTCGGTCCAAGGAAAAATACCTGCTGACCAAGTTGTTGTGTGTCATTCTCATGTATATCCTCTTCCCCGCTTCCTTCTTTGTAGTTCGTATGTCGAACCTTGGTTCTCCTTCAAACCAACGCATAACTTCTCCTTCCACCACCACCGGTTCTCACGCAATCGATCATCGGACTTCTGTTGGGTTGTAGTTCTGTTTTATATTGCGTCTTTTGGGCTCGTAGATTAGCCTTGTATTCTCCGGTTTGGGCCTTTCCAACCGAGAGCCTTTTATGTATAGTATATAGGTTATCGCTTGCATGCATATTAGGTTAAGATTCAAGATTTCAGTTTTAGCATTCCAGAGTTTTTACGATATTGTTCTCTTGTAATCTTCCAATCCTTTACAGTTGATGTTCTTAATCGAGCTCTTCTAAGGATTTTATTTAATCATTCGACACGTTTGATTCAAGCTGTTAGTTCTTATTGTTGCGTTCTGCCTTGTTATTAATATTGTGTTCTTGCTGTTTCATATTCATATACTTGTTCAAGATCTAATCGATCTTCATATATTAAAAGTTGTTTTAATCTCATCAATTGGTATCAGAGCGGGAGGTTGTGTAATCGATACACATCTTTTCTGTGAAAAAGATTTCCATTAGGGTTTTCCGCAATCGTCGATATTTATTGAGCCGTCATCTTAATTGACGTATCTTAGTATTTATTGTTTTGCCCTAATCTGCTTTATTACAAGTCTGATCTTTGAACAGGTTATTACGATCATTATGGACGCGACGCAATCAAACCCTATTAATATTTCCAACAGCATTGGTTCGACGACAAAGATTCCAATCTTATACACCCATGACTATGAAGTATGGGCACATCATTTTGAAGATTACGTGATTGGATCGGAGGACAATGGTTTTCTCATATGGGAAGCCATTATCAATGGACCGTTTTCTCATTCCGCGACATCCAGAGTTATTAAGACACAAAAAGAATACAACGATTTGCTCAAGGACGTGACGAATATTGCGCAGGATGAGAAAGATAAATTCCAGTGCAATATTAAGGCACTAAGGTTAATCAGATTCGCCCTTCAGTCCGACACATTCAGACTGGTCAGCTCATGCACTACGGCGAAGGAAGTGTGGGATAGACTTCGCGAACTGTATTCAACAGACGAAGATCTTGAATATTCCATCCAAACCTTGCTTCTATCTGAATTTGGTGAATTCAGGCAAGGGGCCGAAGAAACTGTGACCCAGACGTTTGATCGCTTCAATCATCTTCTCAGCAAGATGATCAAACACGAAATTGAAAGGAAGCTCATCGAACAAAAGGTTACTTTCTTGAACGGACTGCGATCTGAATGGAGAGCAGTTGTTTCCACAGTCAGAGCCCATGAACAGTTTAAATCATACTCTTTGGCGAAACTGGTGGGTATTCTAAAGTCCCAAGAAAAGATTGTGGTTCAAGAGAAGAATGTTGTCTCCTGTCTTGGTTCGTTGGCCCTCCTATCTAAAAGTAAAGCCGTGGTGGAGGACGAAGAGCTTAACTTGGAAGAATATGACCTCACAACTGAGGATTATGCCATGATGGTATCCAATCCTAAGAGGTTCATAAAGAAGAGATTCCCCAGCAACAAAAACCGAAACTGGCAGGGGAGTTACAGCTCTGAAAAAGCGAACAGAACCGAAGGCTGAGGAGCCCAAAAAGGAACCGAAAGCAGAAGGCGATTCCGGAGTAAGCTGTTTCTATTGTGGTGGCAAGAACCACTACGCTAAGGACTGTGTTCTTAAGAAGATGGCTGAAAAGGACAATGGAAATGATGAGGAAGCTGTGCTGCAGAGGAGATTGGATGAGTTGAGAAAGAAGAAGTCTACCGCTAACCCTTCTATTAATGCTCTTATTGTGCAGGGTTCGGTCAATGACGATGAGTTTGGTAGCACCGAAGTTTGGTCTACTGACTCAGAAGACGAAGAAGTGAGGAAGCCTACTCATGGAAAGGCTTATATGGCTAAGGAGGAAAGCAGTGGTGGAAAATGCTTCATGGTGTCAAGCGCATCTCAGATGAGGGGATACAATACCGATGGAGGAAGCAATGGACCGAAGGTGCAGGAAGATATGTGCTTCACAGCCAAACCACTCAGCCAACAGTTCAATGAGCTTGATGAACTGATAAAGAAGGTACAATCTGTTTTTATTTCATCTAAAGTACCATCATCGTCATATGAGAAAGAACTAAAAAACGTTAACACAAGAATTTCTCATTTAGATAGTAGCTTAACTCAAACTCGAGTCACCAATTCTAACCTGACTGATCAATTAAGCAGGGTGGCGTCGAAGAGTGAGGAGCGGCGTATGTGGATTGAGTTAAAAGAGTCGGAATTAATTAAAGTCAAAGACGAAAACATTTATTTACAGAGAGACAATTTGAAATTGTTAAAACAACGAAATGTTTTTTGTTTAATAGCTAAACGTTTATATTCCAATATTACTCAGCTTCACTTGGACTGTGAGATAGGCAAAAAGATCCACCGTATGATTTTACCATTCCTAGAATTCAAGGAGGATGAAATCGATGCAGAAGCTTACAATTGTGAGAGTGTGATTTTGTCTGATGATGTCAACCCAACTTATCAAATTGGACTGGACAAAATTGAGTCCTTCATTAAATCCAAAGACCATAAGGACATGCTCAAAAATCTTTTGGACGAAAATGACAGACTTAAACTGAGAACCGAAACCATACAAAAGTTTAACTCTCTAAATGCCAAAGTAAGTTCAGAAAATAAAATCGATGTTGAAAATGCATCTGAGCTTAACGAGGACGAAAACATGAGTGAAATTTCTGTAGAGGATACGGTTGACTGCTCAGAATTTGTTAAAAGCGAAACTGAAAACCACAAAAATCTTGTTTCTGAAAATTCTGTGGAATTCGCTAGATTGTCCCAACAAAAGTCCCCGAAATTAGTAGAGAAGGTTGTTGTGTATCAAAAGGTCAGAACCACTCCGAATCAGGTATACAAAGTGACTGGAGTAACAGAACATCAAACAGCTGAACTTACGGCTATTGTTAACGAAGACAATGCTGATGGATGTGATGAGTTCTTCTGGGAAGCTCCAATTGACAATGGAAACGAAACCGTTGGTCTATCTGAAAGAACCTCTTGGATGAAGAAAGGGAGATACATACCTGAACCCTTGAACAAGCCTGATAATTTCAGTGAACCAAGCACAAGTGGTACAAAAGATACTCCTCAAGAGGTTGATCGTTCAGCAGAAGAAGATATTCCTTCAACGCCAACAGCTCGAAGTGAAACTTCATCAGATACTCCTTCCACTTCCTCAGGGCAAACTGAATCTTCTTCAGATATTCCCTCTGCTCCCTCAGTTCAAATAAAAACTCCTAAAGTTCAAAAGGAATCAGCAAAGGTGACATCAAAAGCGAAAGCGAACGTTCATCATCAACCTAAACAGATGAGGGATAAAAAGATAGAAAGGAACCTAAGATACAGGAAAAACCTTTCTGAAAGGAAACAATTCTGGCACTCCCAGAATGCATACTATTCACACAAGGACAAGAATCTGAAGTATGAAAATAATCCTGTAAGAAAGCACGATGATTCCAACAACCGAAAGCCAAGGTTCGGTTCACAAGAAAATTCCAACCGAAAGTCAAGGTTCGGTTCACAAGAAGATACCAACCGAAAGCCAAGGTTCGGTTCGCATGAAAATACCAACCGAAAGCAAAGGTTCGGTTCTGAAAAGGATTTCAACCGAAACCAAAGGTTCGGTTCCAAGAACAACTCCAACCGAAGTCAGAGGTTCGGTTCTGAAGTCAGAAGAGAACAAGACTCAAAGGTTAAACCCACCAACGATCAAAAGCAAAAGGGTCACCTAGAGTCATCAGCAAGGAAGACACCTCCATCCCCATCCAAATTCTCTCGTTCTAACTCTTCTCGTCATTCTACTCCTACTCATTCATCTTCATCTCGCTATAACGCTAATCCCACTTTTCCTCAACAACCTCATTCATCAGCTGAACAGAAGGGAAAGCGAAAGGTTGATGAATGCAAGCATGAGCCCAAAGGAAACCAACCTAATCTTAACAAAATAAAAGTATTCACCATTAAAAAGAAAGATGAAACAACTTTAATTAAAAGAACATATCTTGTTGACATCTCTCTAACTATTCCTGTTCCCATGAAAACCTCACATGGACCCAAGAAACTTTGGGTTCCTAAATCTGCTTAATTTTTGCAGGTTATAAGTGACGAGCAGTTTGAAGAAGAATGGTACATCGACAGTGGCTGCTCGCGTCACATGACAGGAAGGAAAGAGGAACTCAGGGAATACAGATCTCTTGCAAATGGTGGCAACGTTAAGTTTGGAAACAACTCTTTCGGTACCATAAAGGGATATGGGATGATAACGAATGGTGATTTTACCATAAGGAAGGTGGCCTATGTGGAAGGACTTCAACACAACCTCATCAGTGTATCTCAACTTGTTGGAGGTACAGGTCTCAAAGTTTCATTCGATGATGAAGGTTCTGAAATCATAGAGAAAAAGACAAAGAAAGTGATTCTGAAGTCAGAACGAAAGGGTGAAATTTTTCCTCTGAACATGAAACCCATCAAAGGAAACCCAGCAATATGTCTTCTATCAAAAGCTCAATCCGACGAAAGCTGGTTGTGGCACAGAAGACTCTCTCATCTCAATTTCAAAGATATCAACCGACTTGTCACTGGAGGTCATGTTAGGGGTCTTCCATTGCTCAAGTTTGACAGAGAGCATTTATGTGCTGCATGTGAAATGGGAAAGCAGAGTCGTCAAAGTCACCCATCCATAATTAACACAAAAGTTGTTGAACCACTCGAATTGCTTCATATTGATTTGTGTGGTCCTTCATCTATTGAAAGCATCGGTGGTAGCAAGTACATTCTTGTTATCGTTGATGACTTCTCTCGATTTACATGGGTGTTCTTTCTAAAGCTCAAATCTGAAGCGACTCAAAAGCTGAAAGTGTTCATCAAGCAAATTGAAGTTCAGCTCAAGAAGGTCGTTCGCAACATCAGGAGCGACAATGGTCTCGAATTCAAGAACAAGGAGTTTGAAGAGTTTCTTGCAGAAAAGGGAATTAGCCATAATTTCTCAGCTCCCTACACACCACAGCAGAACGGAATAGTCGAAAGACGAAACCGATCTCTGTGTGAAGCTGCCCGAACTATGTTAAGTTTCGCTTCCTTACCTCTTTATTTTTGGGCTGACGCTATTTCTGCTGCTTGTTATACACAAAACAGGTCCTATCTCAACAAGCGATTCACGCTCACACCATATGAGATATTAAACAACAGGAAGCCCAATGTGAAATTTTTCCACGTTTTTGGCTCAAGGTGTTTCATCTTTAACTCTAAAGAACACCGCAACAAGTTTGATGTCAAAGCCGACGAGGGAATCTTTCTGGGTTACTCACTCACTTCAAAGGCGTACAGGGTTCTAAACAAACGATCAAGAAGGATTGAAGAGACATACTATGTGACCTTCGACGATATCTATGTCAAGAAGCTACAGGCCATAGATGACACTGCCAAGGAAATCTTTCCTCAAACTGGTCAAGTCACAGTCTCAATCGCCAATATGTACGAGAATTTTCTGGATCTCTTTGACGAACCGGAAAAAGCTTCTCTCTCAGAAGCAGATGCAACCGACAACAAAATAGATCATATGAAGCAGATTGTCGAAGATGCTGCAAGAAGAATGCATGAAGGAGAATCGCCTACTGATGAATCTCCAACCAACAATGCTTCAGTCGAGGGGGAGCCTAGCTCACAAGTCCAGGGGGAGCCAAGCTCTACTAATTCAACCGAAGATCCTTCATCAACCGAAGGTAACTCTCCAACCGAAGATGCCCCTCCAAACGAAGATGCTTCAATGCCTGAAAATCCAGCACCACAAGAAACCCCTGAACCTCATATTTGTCGTAACTCATCAATTGAGGGGGAGCATGATGATATGACGCTTGATTTTGATAGCCAATCTGAGCCTGAAGAGATGATCAACGCTGAACTAGATCCATCCTTCGATCCGAATTACCCTCCTCTTACAAAATGGACCAGAGATCATCCTATCTCTCAAGTAGTTGGTGATGTATCTGAAAAGGTTCTGACCCGATCTCAACTGAAGGCAAAACAGACATCCTTATTCTCAAAAGTTGAGTTTTGTATGTTTAACTCATTTGTATCAAAAGTTGAACCGAAGACAGTAAACACTGCCCTCGATCACTCTGATTGGGTTCAAGCAATGCAAGACGAACTAAACGAGTTTGAGAGGAACAAAGTCTGGCGCCTCATTCCAACTCCTCCGGATGCTTCAGTTGTTGGTCGCAAATGGGTTTTTAGAAACAAAATGGACAAGGAAGGTAATGTCATAAGGAACAAGGCTCGTCTGGTTGTCAAAGGATACTGTCAGGAGGAAGGGATAGATTACGAAGAGACATTCGCTCCAGTAGCTAGGCTAGAATCGGTATGAATATTTCTGGCCTATGCTGCTCACAAAAACTTTGAGGTCTTCCAAATGGATGTCAAGTGCGCATTTCTCAATGGAGAACTTGAAGAAACTGTGTATGTGGAGCAACCTCCTGGGTTCGTGAACGAAAAGTATCCAAATCATTGCTACATTCTGGATAAAGCTGTGTACGGCCTCAAACAAGCTCCGAGAGCCTGGTATGAAACGCTTACAAAATTTTTAAAGATGTCTAAATTCAAACAAGGTTCGGTTGACCCAACCTTCTTTCGCAAAAAGGAAGGTAACCACCTTATGATAGTTCAAATTTATGTCGATGACATCATCTTTGGCTCTACGAATCCTAGCTTAACAGCTGAATTCAGAAAGTTGATGGAGACTAAGTTTGAAATGAGCTCAATGGGTCCTATTAATTTTTTCCTTGGTTTAAATATAAGACAGGGACCTGAAGGCATCTTTATCAATTAGGAAGCTTACACAAAGACTCTCCTAGCAAAGTTTGGCATGATGGGAGACTCAAAAGTCAAAGTCCCAATGGCATTCGGCACCAAACTTACCCCTTCACTGGATAAACCGGCTGTCGACATCACGCTCTATCGTCAAACGATTGGCTCACTGATGTATCTAACTGCTAGCAGGCCTGATATCATGTTTTCTGTATGTTATTGTGCTCGATTTCAGGCTAATCCACGCGAACCTCACATGCTGGCAGTGAAGAACATCCTACGCTATCTCAAGCGAACCGCCTCCTTAGGTCTATGGTATCCATCCAACTCTGGCTTCTTCGTTCAAGCCTATTCTGATGCTGACCTTGGAGGATGTGGACTCGACCGCAAAAGCACAACTGGTGGCTGTCAATTTCTTGATGGGAAGTTGGTCAGCTGGCAATCCAAGAAACAAACATGTGTGTCGCTGTCTACTGCTGAAGTGGAATACATTGCCGCTGCATCCTGCACATCACAAGTGATTTGGATCCGGAGTCAACTTCGAGACTATGGACTCAATATGAAGAAGATCCCTCTATATTGTGACTCTGAAAGTGCAATTAGGATCTGTCATAACCCGGTGCAACACTCTAAAACCAAACACATAGCACTGAGGTATCACTTCATCAAAGATCATGTGGAAGATGGAAATGTCGAAGTTCACTTCGTAAGAACCACTGATCAACTGGCTGACGTCTTCACTAAAGCTCTTCCAGAAGCATCATTCAATAAAATTTTGCAAGGGCTAGGTATGATGGAATCAGAGTCAGTTCCTCACACTACCTCTCGATCTCAAACGTAAGAAGCGCATCCAACCGAACGTTCGGGTTCGGTTCAACCATTTCACTCGCTCATTACTTCAAAGGTAGTTTCTCCTTGTTGTATATTTCTGGTGCAAAATTTGTTTTTCTTTATGTAAAAAGTTTTTTTTTATTGCATATCTAAACTTCTTGGTTTCTTAACTATTTTTCCTAAACCGAAACCTCCCGAAGGTTCGGGTTCAGTTTCTCAAAATTTTCCTCAACCGAAACCAACCGAAGGTTCGGGTTCGGTTTTCCAAAATTTTCCTCAACCGAAACCAACCGAACGCTCGGGTTCGGTTTTTCAAATTTTTTTTCTCCAAAGTTTTTTTTTTCAATCATATTTTCTTTCTTTTAACTCTTTTATATTTTTTTTACGTCTTATTTTTTTTCTTTTTCTCAATTTCAAAAACTTCAAAAATATTTTAATTTTTTGTTTTGTGTGCTCATTCGTTTATGGGGATATATTTGATAACTTACTTATGTGTCCCTAGAAGTATGCTGTTGTATGTGTCCCAAGCCTCATAAGATTTTGAATAATAGCCTTCATGACCTGGTATACACAAACCTTGTCTTCCCAATAAGGCTAACTCATTTATTCTAATCATGAGCTACCTCACTCTTTTCTCACATGAGTTTAGAGTCTCCTGCTTGGTCCTTATGTTCGCAGCAGAGGTACTATGTCTTCTTTCACCATCCCCATTATACTTCTCCATAACATTCGTATCATCACTGTAACCCTTGAGACTCTCAGCAACTACCACTGAGGTTTATGGTTACACAACATCTGTGTTTATGATCTTAGCTTCGTGCCACTACGCGCTGAGTGAAACCCAAAATTTAACACCAACGAATTGAAGGTGACCAATTAACTTGATCAAGTTTTCACCAATGAATTAACGAATGTACCTTCATGAAATCAAAATTTTTTTTGAGTGATTCCAATGAAATTGTTACACACCATAACATTTCTTCCCAAGGGATCCAGTTTTAAATTTTATCTGAGATTTCATATTAATCCAAGCCACTACAAAATTCATTCTAACCTACTTGTTCAACAGACTACACCGGTCTCACAAGTACTTTGTTCACATTCGTTCTTATATCAAGAATTGAGTTGTTGAATCAAAGCAAAACCACCCTTAATAAGCCTTATTAAAAGAAGCCTTTCAACATTTATTAATGAATGATTGTTCGTAATTCAACGGGATTCCACACTAACACTTTGAGGTCTCTCTTGACCTTGAAGGAAGAGATTCGTGCCCGGGATCATCAGTTTCGTGTCATTCTTGACATCACAGATAATCCTAAAAAGAGTTGCTTTATTTCTTTATTTTTTTTACACTCTTTGCACGAAAATCCTAGATTTTCAAAAATTCCGTTACTAATTATTTTACAGGCTGGATAATTAATGGATGGTTCATAATGAAGTTGTGGTTACCACTAATCCACGTGGACGTTTTATTCAAAAGATGGCGTTTAAAAATGGGATAAGTCCAAAAGGTTGCTGACGCGGCGGAAGTTCAAAGGATAGAAATTCAAACGACGGTACAAAAGGAGGGCGCGTGAATTTGAAGCGGTCGTGCTTTTTCTGACACTATTGGACGCGTGTGCAGTATTGAAGCGTCATCCATCTGGCATTAATGGCGCGTGTGGAAATGGAAACGGTTCCTCTCTCTGAACCGGCGCTTATTGGGCGGCGTGATCCTAGGAATCTGACACTCTCTCTCCTACGTGATCATCGCACGTCCCAACTGTCACCAATCAGTCACTCAAAAACCCTTCCGTATTTCAATAAGAGATTTGAAACGATCTTTCTCTCTCCTATCACCTACTATAAAAAGCCATCAACACCACCTTTTACCTCTTTACTGCCCCCATAATTCCAAAGCAAAATTACTCCCAAAACTCTCTCCCGGTCATCTTCTTCTCCACACCTGCAAACATGGCTGAATCTTCATCCGTTCATGCCACTTCTCAAATTCTTCCCATCAGACCTCAACAATGCCTTGTCATTGATCTGAACCCACTAGCCTATGATCCCTACATGTCGCCGGTTATTGAATGCCTCAAGTACTCCCAACTTGCTCCGGCATTGTCCAGAATTGAAACGGTGCCAATGGTGGCTCTATCTCAGGTCTATGCGACGGCCTACTACGACAAGGGCGTCGAAAGGATATTTTTCGAAGTGGCGGAACACAAAACGTCGATTTCTCGTCCCCGCTTCTGCACCATGCTTGGGTTTGCTGCAGACCCATCGCGTATTAACCCGGAGACGATTCCGGTTGGAATGTTTTACAGCATGTTCTACAACATGGGCTACACGGAAGTTCTTACCTCCGTCGCCAGGTTCAAGAAGTCATGCCTACCGCCCCTTTGGAACGGGTTATTTACAGTTCTCTTCAAGGGACTGTCTGAGAGGAGCTCAGGATCGGACGGGGCCAGTCGTCTTTTCCTGTCAATCATGTATGGGGTGTACAACGGGATCAACCTCGATTATGGGTTTGTCCTTTGGCAACAACTGATTCAGAGCCTTTCTTCCACTTCTCGACACTCTGAAGTGTCACTGGCCCGGTTCTGGATCTTGATCACAAGATGGGCCATGGACAGGTTTGAGGTCCCAACTGCTGACGGTGCACCGATGTCTTCTGTTGGTACGTTCCATACCAAGAAGATCATCGTATCCGATGCTTCGAAGTTCTCTTTCATTGGCTCTATCCCGGAGTCGATGTATGGAAGTGTGCCATCAGACAGCAGTATGATCAAGGCGATCAAGGAGTTAGGGCTATCTGGTCCGAGGGAACTGACACCGGACATGCTGCGATCAATTCATGATGCCGACAAACCGGTCGCCAGGGCTATGAAGGCAGACAAGGGGAAGAAACCATCCAAAGCCCCAAAACCTACTCCCAAGAAACGCAAACAACAGAAGGCTGCTTCCTCCCCACAACCGAAAAGGAGGAAAACCCAACCGAAGCGAAAGCTCGTCCTTCGCTCAACCTCCAGTGAATCCGAAGGTGGGAGTTCGGACTCTGAGGGATCACAAGGAGACGAATCTCCACAAAGAGGCAACACACCCCCTCGGTCCCCAACCCCGGAGATGGAACTTCACCAATCCCCAGTTCCTTCCCCTCCACCTACAATTCCTATTTCCATTCCCACCATAAACCCTACTATACCACCAACCTCATTCCCTATACCACCACCCATATTCACCACATCAACCGAAACACCACCTGTTACCGAAACCCCACCTGTAACCGAACCTCCACAAACCGAAACCCATATACCACCACCACCCGAAACTAACCCCCCACCCACTCAACCTGAACCCACCAAACCCATAACACCCCCAGCTTCACCACCACCTCAATCTCCAGAAGACGCCTCCGATGGCGATGATCAATACCTTGGTGGTGATCACCTGAACTTTGATTCGGTCTACTATAGTCCGTTTCAAGTTCAGAGTGATGAGGAGGATGATGCTCCTGTGACAAAGAAGCATCTCCGCGAGCTGAATGAGAAGGTTGATCAACTTCTCGCCTCCTCTTCCAACCAGCAGTCATCCTTATCTGAAGCTGCTCTTCAGAGGATAGTTGATGCCTTCTCTAGGGCTCAACATGACTCAGTGGCCTCAGCAACTGCTGCGATAGACGCCTCCACCCGAGCTTGTGAGGCTGCGACCGAAAAAGTCGATAAACTATTCCACGACGCTACAATCCTGCTGCAGTCTATGCAGGAAAGCGCCAAAGCCACCAAAACAACTCTGGAACCACTTGTTAATCAATTGGCCCAGTTTGTAAAGACGGAGTTATCCTCATTCGCTACTCTCAGACAAAACCTTAGCGACGACAACTCGGCACTCCGTGCCTCCATCGATGCCCTCTTGGCAAAGCTACAAGAAGATCTTGCGGCTGAAAATTCCCTGATGGACGTCCTGGCGAGTAAGACTACTGCCCTCAAGGTCAAGAGCACCCAACTTTCCAACTCCGAACAACAATTGGAGGCTCTTCTATCCGAGAGGGAAATCATCAAGACGTGTGTTTCGGATGTCCACGCTGCTCTATCCAACATCCTGGAAGCACACGACCCCATCCTCAATCACTCAGTGAGGCGTACCCTCGCTGAGAAACTCTCTCCGGCCATGGACCTCTTGAGTAAAATTGAAGGCCTACCCAGTTTCGTGTCCATTCCGAAACAAGGGGGAGATGAGAAGAAAGGATCGAAACCACCTCCTTCCTCAAAAGCAACTCACACAACCGAACCACCCCCTACTGGTCATGCCTCGGGTTCGGGTGTGAAGGACAAGGGCAAAAACATTGCAGAGGGAGGAGATGAAGATGAACATGAAGACAAGGAGACTATTGCGGACATGTTAAAGAGAAAGAACAGTCGCAATACTGATGACGATGTCAGTCGTGTGGCACGTGAGGCTGAAGAAGCCGAACGTAAACAAAAAGAAGCCAACGATCTCCTTGAGAGCCGAAAGCTGCTCTTCCCTGCCTGGACCAGGGATCGTCTGATAAAAGAGGCCATAGAGACTCCAAGCATACTATGGCTCGAGCCGGTGATATCGTTCGACTGCATCAACTCGGTCGATTCGCAATTTGATATGCCGCTGACTCGAAAGGCGTTCATCTTCCACGCCTTCTCCAACATTTTCGAAGTCCTGCATCCGAACGATGAGCTTGACAGGGAGCTCATTGACTTCTACCTGGAGGCCGCTCGTCCTCAATACCTTACATGGAGCGCCCAGAAGATTGTCAGTGTTCGGGTGATGAAGCCGTTTGCCGTGGGGAGATTCAAAAACGTCAAGTTCAAGCTTATCCGAGGATCTGCAAGAACTGCTCACATGATCTCTCTGGCGGATCTGCCCAATCTGAACCCTCATGATTGGATAGTCTTGTACAACATCTTGCTGACAAACGAAGCCGAATATGGTCCCATCTTAGACCATGTCAAAAGGATGATGGCATGCTATATCATGGAGGTGGCCCTAATGGATTAGGAGGTTGCCACAGTGTTTAAGAAGAAACCGAAAGTTAAGCCTGTGGGATCGGCCAGTGATCTAAACACGATGAAAATGGGCAAGATAGATTCGAGGCGAAACTCTGTGATGTTCACCAGAGCCGAAGGACAGAAATGTTTGTTCGCGTTAGCTGACAAGCACCTCTACACCACTACCTGCTTGGAACACGTCCTATCAATCGTCAAGCGGTGTAAGGACAATTCAGCTGATGACATCAAGTACTTTGAAGATATGATCAATTGGAACATCCGGTTTAGACAGACCATCCTTTCCATAACCAAGTGTCTGTTTAGTACCGTGAAGAAGAAGGTACCAGCTTCAGCCGCCGGCCCAAGTAAGAAGTGAAGGTCTCGCTCCAAATTGACGCAAAGGGGGAGATTGTTGGGCTGTAGTTCTGTTTTATATTGCGTCTTTTGGGCTCGTAGATTAGCCTTGTATTCTACGGTTTGGGCCTGTCCAACCGAGAGCCTTTTATGTATAGTATATAGGTTATCGCTTGCATGCATATTAGGTTAAGATTCAAGATTTCAGTTTTAGCATTCCAGAGTTTTTACGATATTGTTCTCTTGTAATCTTCCAATCCTTTACAGTTGATGTTCTTAATCGAGCTCTTCTAAGGATTTTATTTAATCATTCGACACGTTTGATTCAAGCTGTTAGTTCTTATTGTTGCGTTCTGCCTTGTTATTAATATTGTGTTCTTGCTGTTTCATATTCATATACTTGTTCAAGATCTAATCGATCTTCATATATTAAAAGTTGTTTTAATCTCATCAACTTCACTCCAGCGCCTCCCAAGGATGACGACTTTATTCCAGACTTCATCCCCGCCAAAACATCATGCATATATATTTGTTTTACAGAGGTCGGCCTATCAGGGGATTTTTAAAATTGTTTTTAGGATTTCCAAATTCGGTCAATTTGAATGGCATTGTTACAGATATTGTTTTATAAGAAGTCGCTCTACGGACTTGTTGATGTCTCTGAAAGAATATACGGTAATTATTTAGCCTTCTATGGAGTAATTAGATTCATATGTGTATGTATGTGATATGATTACCTTTCCGTTAAAACCTTTCTCCCTAAATCATCTCTTTAATTCTATATAAGTTTATATTCTACTTCCAATTTGGGGGTTTGATGCATTAGGTAGTTGAATTCTTGGACAAAAAGTTGTATGATTAGAGATAGAAAAGATTTTTATAAATTGCAAATTAGATATGGATCTGTTATACATTCAACCTCATTTTCCTTTTCTACAGGTCTGAATATTAGGGTATGGTTGCATGGTGCTTACAGGTATTTATAACAATCCTCTCCCTGAGGAAGAAGGCAGCAAAGTGCTCAAGGAAGCTTTTACTAGAGGAGTTACATTCTTTGATACTGCTGATGTATATGGAGTTCAGCATGCTAATGAGATACTAGTTGGGAAGGTAATTGTATTTTCTTATACAAAACAACAAAGCTATATAAATAATCTTCATGAAGTTATTGCAATGTAATCACATTGCTTGACATTTATCCTAGTTGATTAAACTGGAATGCTTCAGGCATTAGATATGGATATGTTCTATAATATGCGTGATTTTTTTACTTCTCTTCATCTATTTCATTATTTTATTCTGATTTTATGCATTTTTTAAGAAATGTAGTATAATTGTTTCATTTATTGAGAGGTATTGTTGTAAAATGTAAACATGGAAACTTTCTAGTTGATTTAGCTTGTCATGGTGATAAGTTGTTCCAAGTAGTGTTCAAGGAAAGGTAAGTAATCTGGGACAACTAATCTTTGTTTTCCCCAATTGCAATCCAGTCAAGGCTTCATAAATTATTAAATTTTTTTTAACGTAGCAACAAGAACCATTGGTGTGATCAGTAAAATCGATCAAGCATCTTCCGATCCCAAAGTTCTTGCTGCTGTTCAGGCACTTCTGTTGGGTCAAGGACCAAGGGTATGTCTGTGATCGATTATTTTGCTATTACTTGGTTTATGTAATTTGTGTTGCTATGTATCAGATTAAGAATAAATTACAAATTGGTCCCTGTGATTTCTGCTATGTATCAAATTAATAGCCCTCACGTCTCTATGTTGACGAGGTAAAAAAACTAGACATTATTTTGTTTTCTTCATTTTTAATTAATTCCCCTTTTCTCTTATTAATATTATTATTCTTTTAATTTCATTTATGTAATCATTTGTAATGAGTACAGGTTCATCGTGTACTTGCAGACATAGTTTCAGCTTCACCTAATGCTACACCAGGACTTTGGAGATATCCTCCATTTGAAAGAGAGGTACTTTGCCTTTTTCTTTTTCTTTTACTGATATGAGAAGTGTACTTGTTCTTACTCATGATAGCAATTTGATAATGCTGATGTGGCACTGTTGTGTGCGATTGTTTTGACTAGGTGGTGGCAATTGCTACAACAACTCTGGAGGGGTATAAGAATGATGCAAAGACCATGGTGATTGCACTTGTTATCATTTTCTTATGTGATATCAGAACTAATGGTTGATATATCACACACTTAATTTGTCTACTCATAAAGTTGGTTTGGAGGGTATAGCCATGAACACGAATTAGTGTCTGTTCGGTCAGTTACTGATGCACGCCCACAAGGTGCTTGACATAATGTCTATGTGCGATAGGTTGAAGGAAAACACAACACTAAACAGTTTCAATCTATCCAAGAGCCTTAATGAAAAGGATTACTACACATTCTGGATTGTAAAATATGATCATGACTCTTTATATGCGTCACCAGGCTTACCTGATAACAAAGATTGTTCTCTAATAACAAAGATCCAAAAAGTAGATAATTATCCCACCCTTAATCAGGTAACTAACTAAGTGTATGACTGTAGATATTTTCAATTCCATTCAAGTGTATCTGTATCACTCAATGTTGTTTTTGCAGCCAACATTTTTGGCTTCGGGAAGAAATCCACCTCAAGTTTACTTTTGAACCAAACAAAAACCTTAGAGATTGAATTCTTTAAAGTACATGTTTCAATATAAACGACTTGTAACAGTAAGTTTCCTATTTTACCCTTTCTTTCACTCCCAAAAATCGAATATTTTGATTTTTCATTTTCTTTCTTCATCTTATAGGCTTGGTCTGCACCAAATTACTACTATCGGTGTGGCAACATGGCTTCAATTTTGAGCTTTAGTGAAAACATGGTATTCCCATAAGTTAATTTATCTTTTTTTCTTTCTTTTAGGAGTATATTATTTAATAATGAATTAATAATTGTGGTGGGTGTGACAGTAGAGAGAGGTAATGTTTTTCACAAAAACTGAAAAAACAATCAGATGAGAGGACCAAGGACAGGGGTACCTAACTTTTTGTAAGAAAGGAAAGAAGAAAGAAATTTGTTTTCTCAAGATATGATGATGATGATTTTTGGGTATTTTCTTTACATTGCTTGTTTATGATGATGATTTTTGGGTATTCACACCATTTTATCAATTTAGCCACTGATATATATACTGATATATATATATATATATATATATATATATATATATATATATATATATATATATAGGACGTGAAATAAAGAATAAGGTTCCCTCACACACTCACCGAATTCTGGTGGTTTTTTATACTTATGGTTGGATCCTTAATGATATCAATTGTTGTGAGCATTCACATGACATAAATATTTTTTTAGTAGGTTTATCTTACTATATTTTGTATCCACTGAACTATATTTTGCACTTTAGGTGATAACTATTGGGTTTTCTGCAGACATTGGATAATTGATTGGAGATATAAAGGAACATTGCAGGTTTCTAGTTTCTTCTTTATAGTTTATGTCTCTCATTATATTTCATAATAATTGATTGTATATAACGTAATTCCATTATTCAGTGTGTATAAAGGTACACGAACAAGGACAACTTTTATTTTTCATCATAGATTTCTGGATGCTGGATCTTGCTAATAACACTGTTCAGGTAACAATTCATAAAAAAAATTTCTTTTTTTTTTTAAAAAAAACTTGTGTTTTAAACCATTATTTTAAATTCAAGTAACAATTTTAATAATTTCAGGGCCCCGCTCGAGCCCTCTTGGCTGATTTAGCAGGTATGTACCAAGTTTTCTGAATTCCTCAATCTTAATTTAGATTAAAACCCTAAACCCAAATCTGTTAATAGTTTCACCTTATGATGTTTGTGTTATGTCTCTATAAATGCTAATAATAATATTTATTCATTTAGTGATAGGCCGTGATCAGAGGAACTCAGCAAATGTTATATTTTGTTCATGGATGGCGATTGGAAACATCTTAGGGTTTCTATCTGGTTCTAGTGGAAATTGGCACAGGTAAATTATCTAATTAATTTGATCATTCTCCATGGCAGGTATATTCCTTTCTTTAAAAGTATAGCTTGGTGTGAGGCATGTGGAAATCTGAAGGCGTCTTTTTTAGTTACAGTGGTGAGTTTTTAATAGCTAAATATAACTATATCTTAAAATTGATAAATTGACAACCAAAAAGCCTTCTGATGTTTCTGACTGAAAAAAGGAAAATTGGAATATTAAATAATGCAAAACATATTGGCATGTTTGCAGATTTTTCATACATTTTGCACACTGGTGACACTCTACCTTGCAAAAGAGATTCCTTTAGCACCAAAACAGCATAAAAATTATTAGATTTTGCACCTCTTCTTAACAATCATCAGCAGACTGGGTCTGAAAATTCAGACTCAAAACCCCTAACAAATTCTAGTAAATCATCTGAGGATGAAGAAGAAGATCAAGTTGAAACTTTTAATGATAATCTAGGGGTACTTTTGGTCAACTTGTTAACCAGCTTACGCCATTTACCAGTAGGGATACATTCAGTGCTTATTGTCATGGCTCTCACATGGGTAAGTTTTTAAAATGAAACTAAAGGTAAAATGGTCATTTTGCTTTTGTTTACTTTTTTATATATTCACATCACATGTGCATTTGTGATGGTTCCTTTTTTTCCTTTTGATACGGATTGGATGGGGAGAGAGGTTTATCATGGGGACCCAAAAGGAGATGCTAACAAAGTTCAATCTTATGATGAAGGTGTTAGAGAAAGTGCTTTTGGTTTGCTATTGAATTCAGTAAGAACAAGAGTTTTGCATTTTTATTTCCTTTTTCAAATTCTAAATAATCACTAAATTCATATTTATAATCATTTGTCTGACCATAATAAGTATTGGGCAGGTGGTTCTTGGTATCAGCTCTTTCCTGATTAAGCCAATGTGTCAGTGGATGGGTTCAAGGTTAGTCTGGGAATTGAGCAACTTTGTGCAGTTTTATTTTCAGGGGGTTTTTAATTTTTGTATTTGCTAAATTTGCAGGATATTGTTTCCATATCAGCATCTAATGTCATGTTTCTTTTGTTTCCTTTCATAGTAAAATCGCAGGAGTTTGAACTACAATGTAACTTGTTAATAGTCACATAGTTAATGTCAAATACTATGATACTGGTATGCTCTATCATCATCCAAGAGCGTCATATTGCTCTGTCTGCAACAATTGTTTTCAAAGATTTGACCATCACTGTCCATGGGTTGGTCAATGCATTGGATTAGTAAGTCAACGTTTCTAAGATTTCTTAATTTGATGCTTCAGTTGAAACAATGGGTTTCTTTCTTCATCCGGCGCTTAGGGGTGGAGGTATGTTAGGTTTTATGTTTAGTAAATTTGATTTCTTTTTATATTTTTTCATTTACAATGTCATTTCATTATCAGTTTTGAAATGAATAGACATTTCTTATTCAACATCATTTCTAGAATACCTTGCACATAAACCATAAGTTCTTGTATGTAGCTTGTATATGTATTACAAAGTTATTAAATTCCTTATAAACCTCAAGTTAAAAGAAGATTTATCTTATCAGTTTTTCTGTTTGGCATTTTCCTAGTGAATATAGTGTTTGCATTTTTGGTTCTATACCAGGATACGAGGTATATAACTATATAACTGTATATTCATATTTATATCTACTTTTTTTTATCTTTTTATTTACTATTGGGTTATTAAATGCACACAGACACTTTTTTTTTGAAATAGAAATGCACAAAGATACTTGGAGCAAGGGCATACTTAGTTTCCAGTTTTGACCTTGTTTTTTTTTTAAATAAATTACAGATGGTTCCATTGTTAATGAAAGCTATTGGATGGCAAGGAGAAAGTATATACTAGCCCTTGAGACACTAAAACGTGTGATGGTTGCTGGAAATAGGGCTTGGGATGCACTTGTTGCACAACGTCTTAGGTTAGAAATCATGTTGTATATCTAAAATCCAATCGTCGCCATCGATCCAATTCGACCTCGATCTAGAACAAGTCCACCTGTTAGTTTTTTAGGAATGTATAACCCATGTTAGCAATGTATCATTTTTGTTTAATATTAATATTGCTAAAGCGAATCTCCTTTAACACAGATCCATTATTTCACTAATTGAATACGTTTATTTATTGTTACATCGTAGAAAATTTGTTATCCTGGAGTTCCATAGATAGCATATTTTACTAGTGTAATAAAATATTATGCAATGGATTCTATTTTTTGTATATAATATTTTGTATGACATTAAATTTTATGAACTGGATTATATTTTTTGTATATGATATTTCATTTTCTATTATGAGGCATTAAATGCAAATTTAATTTGAAAATTAGTAAATCTATAAAAAAATATATATTTTTTAAACATTTAATATTATGATACGTAAAAATGTGTGTCATCTTCATTTATGACATGGCCTTTCTTGAAAGGGGCTTTCTTGAGACGCATTGCGTGTCATTAACACGCACGTCGTAAGGCTAAAACACGCGAATGCGTGTCGTCTTCCTTTATGACAGGGCCTTCCTTGATACGCATTACGTGTCGTAAATGAGCGTCGTAAATGCGCGTCGGCTATATACGACGCGCAAAAGTGCGTCGTCTCTCTTTATGACAGGGCCTTCCTTGACGCGCCTTTGCGTGTCGTCTGAGCCTTTTACGACGCGCAATGAGCGTCGTTAAAGGCTGTTTTGCTAGTAGTGTGGGATACAATGGCGCAATGAAAAACGTGATACTTTACCAGTTTCTTACTATAATATTTTCTTAATATTTTGAGAGAACGTTCTCTCAAAATCCGAACTATGAAGAGGGATGTCGTAATCATAATCGTATTTTGAGAATGAAAATAATAAATATAGCCTTGACTCAACACAACTAAAATTTTCAATCTAAGCTTTTAGATTGGAAACGAAGTATAACATTCTCTTCCTTAATTATAGCAAAAACAACTTTTCTATCCCTGCAACTTTGCAAGGTGAAACTTTTGTTTTTCTATAATTAATATTGCTAAATTGCAATACTTAAATAATAATCATGCTCCCAATAACATGATGCTTATATCCATTCCAACATAACATTTATGCTCCCACTAGCTTTGACACGTATTCAGAAATTAGCTAAACTTCTAAAAAACAATACTTATTGACTTAGAAAGTTCATCTTTTCCTCACACGATATGCTTCGATAAGCCTTTATCTAAGTTTCTCAAACTTATACACCTTCCCTTAGATAGCTCACATGTGTGTCTAAACTAATTCAGAACTTATATTACTAAGTCCCAAATGTTTAGACTAATTGCCAAATCTCACAATTCGAACTATAAAGAGGGATGCCGTAATCATAATCGAATTTGACAATGCAATTTACGTAATCGCTATCTCCTTAAAATCTCTCTTAGTGAAAGCGTTTCCTCACAATCATTTTCATGAAGGAGAGAAACCTTATGACACTTAGATTTTATGGTGCATGTGTTCCTATCCATGTGAATTTGCCATAACCATAATCGAAAGATAATGTTTGTGTCAAATTCAAACTCTTATGGACAGAACTTGTTCATTCTTAATTTCTTTCCATCAAGGGTCCCATCATTGCTTCCAAGTTATCTAGTAGCTCACCTATTCCAGTGAATTTACTTTCAATAAATAACGTGATTGCCTTATGCATTCTATTGAGAACTCGTATAACTCATATGCATAGTTTACTAAATCGAATGGCATAGAAACAAGATCTTGTGAATACGATGGGTTACAAACCTCAAGTCGTGTGCTAGTGTTTAATGATAGGTTTACTCTTGATTAGTTCTCAAAACTTTTCAAGATCATTCAGACTCCCACTGACCTCTTGACATTTGAGATTCTCTTATCAAGAAACATTTCTTGATAAAAAAATATTCAAGAGTTAGTGCGGATTCTCATCAAGACAAACACTACACACCAATTTCAAACGTGCAAGAGTAAGAAAAACAATTTTTTCTACTTCACTTTTGATGAGTGTGTGTCACAAAATTCACAATCTTGGACTACGATTCTAAGACTTGATTTTCGAACACAGTATGACTCATCCTTTTGATTTAACCATTTCAACAATTTTTCATTCCTCTTCTTAGCCATAATAGTGCACTAAGATGTCCTTAGGGGATTAATTGTGATATGGTTCTTAATCATTCAGACGATCGATCATAAAATCCGATACAAAAGTACTCTCTCCTTTTATTAGATTGGAGAAACTTTTATCTTTCTGGCTAATTGATTCTTCTTATTCGTTCTGCCATTCGTTGAAACTCTTCAATGATTCAGAATTTCACTTAATCTTGTAAGCATAACCAAATTTACTAGAATTTTGGTAAATTATTACGAATAGTCCTATTGTTATTTGTGGTGGACTTGACTATTGCACAACATTGTGTTCTAGTCCTTTAGTCCTTCACTTGACTCACGTACTTGTGTGATCAAGGAATTAGTCTTAATTTCCTAAGTACAAAGATTTCCATACATCACGCAATCCAAGTTGTATGATACCATGTTTTTGACCAATTGAAACTTGGGCGACGGGAATCTTTCAATACTTAGAGAAATTTAACACTTCCATAAATAACATAACTAAGAATCACATCCATTTATAGAAATACACATCAATTTTTCACAACGATTTCAATGCAAGGATATAAGAGAAATCAAAAAATTTATTTTATTCATAAAAACAATGGAAAACATGTCCTTACAACGCAAAATCAACTGAAAAACTATGTAATCAAACATTCCTAACAAGTCTATCATAACTTTCTAAGATTAAAATGTCACACCCCGAAAACCGAAGGCGGAAACATTTTTGGGGTTGACTCCACGTTGAGTATCAAATCCAATGTATATACTAAGTAAAATAGAACAACCATTACATTACATATAGAAAAGTTTTACAATTGTTTCAAAAGTAAAGTTGTACAGTTGTGATACATAGTATATATATATATATGAACAAAATGAAACGGGTCTTCTAAGCACTCCGACTTTGAGCAAAAAGGATCTTCGGTACCTGTTCTAACGTTGACCTGAGAACACAAGCGGTTTGAAAATCAGCATAACGCTGGTGAGTTCATAAGTGGTTTTTATTTTGTGAAAACATTCATGTTTCCTTTCTGTTTCTGAAAATGTAACACACGCCAAGAAAATCTCACATTTTCTTAAAAAGGATGGTTGTTGTTTCACATTATGTAAAGTAAAGTTATACACTGAAAACATGTTTATCCTTGTGAAAATGTACATTTAGGTTATCTGTTTTGTTATACTGTTCTGGTTATGTAGTAATGGATTCCCAGGAAAGTCCCATACCTTCCTGATTGTAAGTTACCATTTTTTTAAGATGTAAGGTTATCCAGTTTGTTACACTTATTTAGTTATGTAAATGTTTCCCCAGGAAAGCCCCATGCTTTCCTGAATGTTGGTCACTGTTTGTAAAAGATATAAAAGATGTATTCTGGTTAGACCTGGTTATGTACAAGGTTTCCCAGGAAAGTCCCATACTTTCCTGATTGTTGATTTACCAATGTAAAAGATGTAATCCGAACATGGTTATCTTGTGAAGTGTATAAAGTTATTCATTATTACTATAAGTAAATCTCTGTTATCCTAATTGCGAGTTCCATAACCATACTATATACTGAACCTGTGGCAATAAGTAGTCCACATCCTTATGACTTTCGTCACCCTTGAACCATTTCGGTTCGGCTGTAGCTAGCAGCTAGGTGTGGGGTAGTCAGCCCCGTATAGATCTATACACTCAATTCACGCTCTCTAAATCCCAGAGATTCTGGTTACGGGTGTAGTCCTCCACTCGCGTATCTCTGTGGAGTGTTCACCGAGGACGTGTCTCCAATCATACAGGAATAACAAATTTACTACTAATAATATACTAGTCCTCCACTCTCGTATCTCTGTGGAGTGTTACCGAGGACAAACAGTGTACAAGTTATATTGTTCATGTGTTCTAATGTTATGCTTTTAACTGATAAAATGTGGAAAAACATTTATGAAATATATAAAACACAACAGTTTATAAAACCCTTTTCACAAATAAATGTTTACGTGATCTGCATGTTCGAATGGTTATCAGTTGCATCAATCAGTATTAAAATCATATAAAATGTGAAACACACACACGAGAACAAGTTTTTGAGTACAAGAAACCCATGTACTTTGCTTGTGTTCGCCCCTGAAAATAGTGAAAAACAGTGAAAAAGGGTAGGGGTATGAACTCACCAGACTCGGAAATGCGACGGTTTCGGACACTAGACGTTGGTTCGGCGCTTGATTACTCACGATGTCCCTATGTAAAATGTAATAATGTCCATATAAATCCAATTAGATTTACAATCACTAATTATATGGAACATTACACTCCAACGAGGTTAAACACCTCAAAATGAGCGTTTGGAGTGACCCGGGTGACATCTTCGGACGTGTAATGACACTAAGGACTTGGATTTGAGTTTACTCCCCAAGAGTAAACATATTAGGGAGTTTACGGCCATATATCACACACACATGAGTTCACGGCCGTGAACTCATTTTTGTGTAGTTTTGGGTGCTAAAATGGCTTAAATGGACAAGGGAATGTTGGAATGAACTTCTAAAATGCCTTGGATTAATTTGATTGAATTTATACACCATTTATGGGAGTTCATGGCTGTAAACATGGAGTTTACAGCCATAAAATCTCCTATGGTCAAGAGAAATTGATTTGAGGCACTTAGAGCATTCACATGTGATTCTAGCTAATTTTCCAAGCTTTAGGATGGTTTAAAGGCATCAACTGACATATAATTTGGAGTTTACAGCCTTGGAGTATGTTCTATGGCTGTAAACTCTTATATGTGGTGTTTTGATATGTTTAAGGTCTCCGAACTATTTTTAGATGGTTCTATGATTTATTCCAGGGCTATTGGTTAAGTTTCAAGGCATTCTAACATGTATAAAGGTGTTTACTCCCCATGTTTGAGGAGTTTATGGCCCAAGCACATGCCTTGGCCATAAACTCTTTTTTGTCCTTCAAAATTCATGTTTTAAGTGTTTCAAGTCCCGATTTGTAAGCCTCAAAGTCGTATCTAAGTCCCAACAATGATTTGGAAGGGTTAATTGGCTTCAAAACCCCATTTTTAAGTGTTTACGGCCCAAGCTTGATCCTTGGCCGTAAACACATGTTCCAGGTCCTAAATCTCAATTTAAACATCAATTTGAAGGCTAAAGAGGTTAGATAACAAGTTAGGGATGTTACTTCTTTGATTTGGAGCCTTAAATCTTTGTTTTTGGACCTTTGATTATGGATGAGGAGAGAGGTTGGAGTGTGATTACGGAAAGATGGCCAAAAGCTTAAAATGGAAGCTTTGAGTCCTTTATATAGTGTTCAGGGATTGGACACGACGGAATTCTACCCGATACCAGCGTTAGGCGGGGCTTTTGGTCGCACCCGAGCAAGTTGCCGTAACCCGATATGGTTGATTCTAGAATTATTCCGATAACTATTATGGGGTGTTAGAATGATTTCAAATGGCATTAAGAAACCCATTAAGTCATTTTAGGTCGATATAAGCTAATGACATAATTAAATGGCGAAATCGGAAACGGATTTGGAAACGGCGTTTGGTTGATCGAATTGGATTACAATTTGAGTTACAAGAAGTGATATGAAATTTCGGGTTGTTACATTATTCCCCCGTTAGAGGGAATTTCGTCCTGAAATTCAAGACAAGATGCAAGACAAAATACAAATCATGGATCTAGAAAGAGTTGCAGATGCTTCTGTCTCATCGTGTCTTCCCGCTCCCAAGTGAACTCCGGTCCCCGCTTGGCATTCCAGCGAACCTTCACTAACGGGATGCGACTTTGTTTTGTACGTTTGACTTCTCGATCCATGATTTCGATCGGTTCCTCCATGAAGTTGAGGTTTTCATCGATCTCGATCTCGTCTACAGGAATCACTAGGGTTTCATCAGATAGGCACTTCTTGAGATTTGAAACATGGAAGACGGGATGGATGTTACTGAGCTCGTGAGGTAAATGAAGTTTATAGGCTACCGGACCGATCTAGGCGAGGATCTAGAAAGGTCCAATGTACCTCAGATTAAGTATCCCACGGTTACCAAAGCGTACAGTGCCTTTCTAGGGCGAGACCTTCAACATAACATGGTCTCCAACCTGGAATTCTAGTGGTTTCCGACGGTTATCAGCGTCACTCTTCTGGCGATCACGTGAAGCTTTCAGTCGTTCTCGGATTTGGATGATCTTCTCGGTGGTTTCATGGATGATTTCAGGACCAGTGAGAGCACTGTCCGGGACTTGACTCTTGGCTAACTGTGTATCCCCCACCTCGGCCTAGCACAGAGGGGATCTGCACTTGCGACCGTATAGGGCTTCAAACGGGGCAGCCCTAATGCTGGTGTGGTAACTGTTGTTGTACGAGAATTCGATCAAAGGTAGATGTGTGTCCCACGATTTTCCAAAGTCAATGACACATGCCCTAAGCATCTCCTCAAGGGTTTGGATTGTTCTCTCACTTTGTCCATCGGTCTGAGGATGATACGCCGTGCTCATATCTAGCTTGGTTCCAAGAGCTTTTTGGAGAGACTGCCAAAATCGGGAGGTAAACCTGCTATCTCGATTAGAGATAATGGACGCAGGTACACCGTGTAGTCGGACTACCTCTTGGATGTAAATCTGCGTGAGTCTTTCCATCTTGTATGATTCTTAGATTGGAATGAAGTGAGCGGACTTTGTTAAATGATCGACAATTACCCAAATGGTATCATACCCACTCGGACACTTGGGTAGTTTGGTGATGAAATCCTTGGTAATCATCTCCCATTTCCATTCGGGTATCTCGGGTTGCTGGAGCAGACCCGAGGGTTTCTGGTGCTCAACTTTAACCTTGGCGCAAGTCAGACACTTGCCCACAAATGTAGCTATCTCAGCCTTCATGTTTGGCCACCAATATTGTTTCTTGAGATCTAAGTACATCTTGTCAAAGCCCGGGTGAACAGAGTATCTGGTTCTATGCGCTTCCTCCATAACTATCTCTCTGAATCCTCCGAACATGGGAATCCAGATCCGATCCACGAAATGATAGACTCCGTCACCTCTGATCTCAAGTTTCTTTTCCATTCCTCTCAAGGCTTCGGTCGACATGTTCTCGAGTTTGAGGGCTTCTAATTGGGCTTCTCGGATGTGCATGGGTAGGTTGGAATGAATGGTCATCGTCTGGTTCTTCACTTTACGGCCTGCACTCTCCTTTCGGCTAATGGCATCTGCTACCATAGTGGCCTTGCCGGGATGGTAACGGATTTCACACTCATAATCACTGAGTAGTTCTACCCATCGTCGTTGTCTCATGTTCAAGTCTTTCTGGTCAAAGATGTGTTGCAGGCTCTTGTGATCGTTGAAGATCGTGCACTTGGTTCCGTAGAGGTAATGTCTCCAAATCTTCAATGCAAAGACTACGGCTCCTAACTCCAAGTCGTGTGTGGTATAGTTGACCTCGTGTGCTTTCAATTGTCTAGAAGCATAGGCAATTAATTTTCCCCTTTGCATAAGCACACAACCTAAGCCTTGATTAGACGCATCACAGTAGAGAACGAAGTCCTCTGTCCCCTCGGGTAGGGACAGAACAGGCGCGCTGCACAAGGCTTTCTTCAGCGTCTAGAATGCAGTTTCTTGTTTATCACTCCAACGAAAGGGTACACCTTTCTGTGTTAGAGTGGCTAGAGGTTTGGCGATTCTGGAAAAGCTCTGGATGAATCATCGATAATAGCCAGCGAGACCCAAGAATTGTCGGATTTCTGTGGGTGTCTTCGGTGCTGACCAATTCTCTATCGCCTTTATCTTGGAAGGATCTACATGAATACCCCCCTCGCTTACCACATAACTGAGGAAAGTAACCTTCCGAATCCAGAACTCGCATTTGGAAAATTTCGCGTACAACTTCTCGAATCGCAAGGTTTCCAACACTAGCCTCAAGTGTTGTTTGTGGTCTTCCTTGCTTCGGGAATAGACTAGTAAGTCATCAATGAACACAATGACAAACTTGTCGAGATAAGGATGGCACACCCGGTTCATCAGGTCCATGAACACCGCCGGTGCACTGGTTAGACCAAAGGGCATCACTACGAACTCGTAGAGTCCATATCAAGTCTTGAAGGATGTTTTGGAAACATCACTCTCATGAACTCGTAGATGATGGTATCCTGATTGAAGGTCTATCTTGGAGAAGTAACTGGCTCCTGGAGTTGATCGAACAGGTCATCTATTCGCGGAAGAGGATATTGGTTTTTGACAGTCAACTTTTTCAGCTCGCGATAATCGATACACATCCGACAGGATCCATCCTTCTTCTTGACAAATAATACCGGAGCTCCCCAGGGAGAGGAACTCGATCTAATGAATCCGTTAATAAGAAACTCATTGAGTTGACTGGATAACTCCTGCATTTCTGCTGGAGCTAAGCGATACGGAGACTTCGCTACGGGAGTAGCTCCAGGAACTAGGTCAATACGGAACTCGACCTGACGCTTGGGAGGGATTCCTGGAAGCTCTTCGGGAAATACATCAGGAAAGTTACAGACTTCGGGGATGCTCGCGAGGTCTTTAACTTCCTGTTTCTCGTTGATTACATGGGCCAAGAATGCAATACACTCCTTTCGCAGGAGCTTTTGAGCTTTGATGCAGGAAATGATACGAAGGTTGGAACTAAGTTTATCGCCATAGATTACTAGAGTTTGGCCCGAAGGAAGGTTAAGACGTATGGCTTTTTCGAAGCAAAGGATATCTGCATGATTGGGACTTAACCAATCCATGCCAATAATGACATCAAAGCTCTTTATGGATACTGGCATGAGATCGATAGGAAACGAATGGTCGTTCAGAGTAAGGGTACAACCTACGAACACTTCGCTCACATTTTCTTTCTCAACGTTCGGCATCTCGATGGTAAACGTTTTGGTTAAATATTGGGAATTATGTTTTAGGTTATGTTTGAATGCATGAGTAACAAAGCTCCTCTCAGCACCCGAATCGAAAAGAATATTAGCATATGAGTTGTCGAGAAGGAACGTACCCGAGATAACAGTGGGATCGGCGACCGCTTCCTCCCGTCCCATGGCGAGGACCCTTCTGGTGTTATCAGCAGTAGACTTTTTGGGGCAGTTCCTTTTAAAGTGACCAGCCTCACCACAGTTGTAGCAGGCTTGACCAACGTCTGCTCCCGAAGATTGATTGACCGATTGGGCCGGAGCTTTGTAGAATCGGACTGTGTGCCCCTTCATACCGTAATTGGTACAGGAAAGTTCTCGACAGGGGCCAGGATTGTGGTGATACTTGCACTTTTCACAGAGGGGAAGATTATCAGCATACCGGCTGGTAGGAGTTGGAGTTGTGGATCCCACAACAGAAGCAGCAGCAACGGGGGTAGTAGCAGCATGGACTGCTACTGTTTGCTGTCTTTTTAAGGATCCTGGAGAAGATTGACCCTTATTCTTCTTCCAAAATTTTCTTTTTTCACCACTGCTTTTAGTCGACTTAGGGGCGGTGGTGGTTTCCTCAACATCATCACTGTGGTCAATTATGGCTTGGGCTAAAGTCTTAGCACTATCATATGTGTCCGGGCGAGTAGCTAAGACACGTCCTTTTGTTGGATTGGTTAGCCCCCAAATAAACCTCTCGATCTTTTTGCTTTCAGGAGTGACCAAACCAGGGAAGAGAAGGGCAAGATCATCAAATTGGGAAGTGTATGCAGCAATGTCGGAACCTTTCATCTTCAGGTTACAGAGCTCATGCTCTAGCTTCTGCATTTCACCACGGGGACAGTATTCGGCAAGGAGGAGTTCTTTCATGGCGTTCCAGCCCATGGGATTGGCTACGGGTAGGGTCAAGGATTTGACTCGGCCATTCCACCAAGTCAAGGCTTTATCACTGAAGGTACAGGCTGCAAATTTGACCTTATCGGACTCAGCAGAGGCACAGATTTCGAAGATGGATTCGATTTTCTCGAACCAGCCGGATAGGGAAATGACACCTCCAGTGACATCAAAGGATGTTGGTTTTACATTCATGAAATCCTTATAGGAACCCTCCTTTCGGTGTCCCTGATTGCTTTCTCGATCTTGAGTACCACCTCCCGAACCACCGGAACCACTGGTGTTCAATTGGGACATGGCAGCTGCCACCGCGGCGGTAACAGCTGTCTGGAATAACACAGGATCAATTTCAGGAGGAGGTGGTGGTGGAGGGTTGTTGGTCTTTGAGTTGGGTCTCTTTCTGGGAGGCATCTTGATCTAATAAGATCAAGAAAGAGAGGATGATAAGTCCTCTGAACTGAATTGAGAGATATGACAAATATTTATTCCAAATAAGCGATAAAGTAGAAAAGAGTTATTGAAGTAGGTAAATTTTCGCTAATGGAATGATCGAGGATCTATACGTGAACGAGGATTCTTACAAAGAATTGGCTCGAGAAATACTCCCATAGTATTTCACGATTCGTTACTACACTGGCGCGATGGTTGTGGTATTAGGGTATGTTTTAGGCATGCCGTATACCATAGTCACTCCCAAGCACATGTTGGCCGTGTCTCGAATAAATATAGTTGGCCATGCTATATTGATCATAGACACGACTACATAACTGCCCAGGTTTAACTGCAGTACACAACACCCATTTACTTATGTTTTGTTCTACTTGTAGTTACGGATCTCGACGGCTCGGTATACTTATATACTTTTTTAAAATACTTATAGTTTGAAGATACTTTTATTTCAGAGCACCTAGGCCCTTTAGTGTTTATAGTTTTATACCATGTAAGGTTTGGTATACTTTATTCACTATAAACAAGGGCTCTGATACCAATCTGTCACACCCCGAAAACAGAAGGCGGAAACATTTCCGGGGTTGACTCCACGTTGAGAATCAAATTCAATGTATATAGTAAGTAAAGTAGAACAACCATTACATTACATATAGAAAAGCTTTACAATTGTTTCAAAAGTAAAGTTGTACAGTTGTGATACATAGTATATATATATATATGAACAAAATGAAAAGGGTCTTCTGAGCACTCCGACTTCAGGCAAAAAGGATCTTCGGTACCTATTCTAACGTTGACTTGAGAACACAAGCGGTTTGAAAATCAGCATCATGCTGGTGAGTTCATAAGTAGTTTTTATTTTGTGAATACATTCATGTTTCCTTTCTGTTTCTGAAAATGTAACACACGCCAAGAAAATCTCACATTTTCTTAAAAAGGTTAGTTGTTGTTTCACATTATGTAAAGTAATGTTGTACACTGAAAACATGTTTATCCTTGTGAAAATGTACATTTAGGTTATCTGTTTTGTTATACTGTTCTGGTTATGTACTAATGGATTCCCAGGAAAGTCCCATACCTTCCTGATTGTATGTTACCATTTGTCAAAGATGTAAGGTTATCCAGTTTGTTACACTTATTTAGTTATGTAAATATTTCCCCAGGAAAGCCCCATGCTTTCCTGAATGTTGGTCACCGATTGTAAAAGATATAAAAGATGTATTCTGGTTAGACCTGGTTATGTACAAGGTTTCCCAAGAAAGTCCCATACTTTCCTGATTGTTGATTTACCAATGTAAAAGATGTAATCCGAACTTGGTTATCTTGTGAAGTGTATAAAGTTATTCATTATTACTATAAGTAAATCTCTGTTATCCTAATTGCGAGTTCCATAACCATACTATAGACTGAACCTGTGGCAATAAGTAGTCCACATCCTTATGACTTTCGTCACCCTTGAACCATTTCGGTTCGGCTGTAGCTAGCAGCCAGGTGTGGGGTAGTCAGCCCTGTATAGATCTATACACTCAAGTCACGCTCTCTAAATCCCAGAATTTCTGGTTATGGGTGTAGTCCTCCACTCGCGTATCTCTGTGGAGTGTTCACCGAGGACGTGTCTCCAATCATACAGGAATAACAAATTTACTAGTAATAATATAATAGTCCTCCACTCGCGTATCTCTGTGGAGTGTTACCGAGGACAAACAGTGTACAAGTTATATTGTTCATGTGTTCTAATGTTATGCCTTTAACTGATAAAATGTGGAAAAACATTTGTGAAATATATAAAACATAACAGTTTATAAAACCCATTTCACAAATAAATGTTTACGTGATCTGCATGTTCGAATGGTTATCAGTTGTATCAATCAGTATTAAAAGCATATAAAATGTGAAACACACACACGAAAACAAGTTTTTGAGTACAAGAAAGCCTTGTACTTTGCTTGTGTTCCCCCCTGAAAACAGTGAAAGACAGTGAAAAAGGGTAGGGGTATGAACTCACCAGACTCGGAAATGCAACGGTTTCGGACACTAGATGTTGGTTCGGGGCTTGATTACTCATGATGTCCCTATGTAAAATGTCCATATATATCCAATTAGATTTACAATCACTAATTATATGGAACATTACACTCCAACGAGGTTAAACACCTCAAAACGAGTGTTTGGAGTGACCCGGGTGACATCTTCGAACGTGTAATGACACTAACGACTTGGGATTTGAGTTTACTCCCCAAGAGTAAACATATTAGGGAGTTTACGGCCATATATCACACACACACATGAGTTCACGGCCGTGAACTCATTTTTGGGTAGTTTTGGGTGCTAAAATGGCTTAAATGGACAAGGGAATGTTGGAATGAACTTCTAAAATGCCTTGGATTAATTTTATTGAATTTATACACCATTTATGGGAGTTCACGGCTGTAAACATGGAGTTTACGGCCGTAAACTCTCCTATGGTCAAGAGAAATTGATTTGAGGCACTTAGAGCAATCACATGTGATTCTAGCTATTTTTCCAAGCTTTGGGATGGTTTAAAGGCATCAAATGACATATAATTTGGAGTTTACAGCCTTGGAGTATGTTCTATTGCTGTAAACTCTTATATGTGGTGTTTTGATATGTTTAAGGTCTCCGAACTATTTTTAGATGGTTCTATGATTTATTCCAAGGCTATTGGTTAAGTTTCAAGGCATTCTAACATGTATAAAGGTGTTTACTCCCCATGTTTGAGGAGTTTAGGGCCCGAGCACATGCCTTGGCCGTAAACTCTCTTTTGTCCTTCAAAATTCATGTTTTAAGTGTTTTAAGTCCCGATTTGTAAGCCTCAAACTCGTATCTAAGTCCCAACAATGATTTGGAAGGGTTAATTGGCTTTAAAACCCCATTTTTAAGTGTTTACGGCCCAAGCTTGATCCTTGGCCGTAAACACATGTTCCAGGTCCTAAATCTCAATTTAAACATCAATTTGAAGGCTAAAGAGGTTAGATAACAAGTTAGGGATGTTACTTCTTTGATTTGGAGCCTTAAATCTTTGTTTTTGGACCTTTGATTATGGATGAGGAGAGAGGTTGGAGTGTGATTACGGAAAGATGGCCAAAAGATTCAAATGGAAGCTTTGAGTCCTTTATATAGTGTTCGGGGATTGGACACGACGGAATTCTACCCGATACCGGCGTTAGGCGGGGCTTTTGGTCGCACCCGAGCAAGTTGCCGTAACCCGATATGGTCGATTCTAGAATTATTCCGATAACTATTATGGGGTGTTAGAATGATTTCAAATGGCATTAAGAAACCCATTAAGTCATTTTAGGTCGATATAAGCTAATGACTTAATTAAATGGCGAAATCGGAAACGGATTTGGAAACGGCGTTTGGTTGATCGAATTGGATTACAATTTGAGTTACAAGAAGTGATATGAAATTTCGGGTTGTTACACAAAATCTGATCTTCGAATCCATGCGATAGCGATCCATTTCTTTGTGATCATACTCATCTTGCTCTTCCATCAAGCTTCCTCTCTTTTTTTTGATCCCGCAAAACATTCAAATGCAATCTTATCACATTATGTATTAAGAATCAATGAATAGGAACTTAATGGAGTTAGATAGTGGATTTTACCTGAAGTAGAGCCCTACATCTTGACTCTCCCATCTCTTAGATCTCTCAGGTAGATAGGGCAGCTTCGTCTCCAATTCCCCTTCTCTTGGCAATAAAAGAACATTAACTCTTTTGGAATAGCACACGAAACTACTTCAGACTTTTCCTTTCTCTTATGATCAAACTTTTCGACCATGGCATGCCTTTCGTTACCATTGCCTATATCCATAGAGATCTAGAAGGTAGATCTACCAATCAACTTTGCTTTTCTAGTGCGCCAAATCATTGTTGATTCAGCAGCAATAAGCATATAGGTGAGATCGATGAGGGTCACGTCGTGGTTCATCATATAGTACTCTCTTACGAACTCACTATATGAGTCAGAAAGCGACTGAAGAACCCAGTCAACAGCCAGCTCCTCATAGGAAATGGATCCCAACATTCTTAACCTATCAATGTCTAACTTCATCTCTAAGACGTGTGCACAAATTGAATTTCCTTCTTCATGTTTACTTGCCAAAAGGGCTTGAGTGAGTTTGAACTTTTCAAGCCTTTGAACTTGTGGGTTAGGGAGAACAATAAGAGGAGGTGGAGGAAGTGAAGCATGATCTCGGGTTCCTCAATCGAATCGTGGAATATCCTCTTCATGTGGAAAGACCATAGTTGTCATACTTTGACATCTACAAAATGGGAGAAAAATCATATTAGTTGATTGAGTCCTTAATAAAACACCCAAATGAGATATTAAGGCTAGGGCCCAACACAATATTCCACAACTTGGGAGAGGGATGTTGTAACACAAATTGCATAACATTTGAAGGTAAGTGAATGACGATTCACTAATTTTCCACCATGAAAAACGAAAAGGAGATTAAGTTTTAAATGTATTGAAAACTCCTAGATCCTTTGAGATTCATTGAACCTTTCAATGGCATTTTAAATCTCGATATGCCCCTCAATTTGTGATTGGGATGTTGAGGATCACAACACATAGTGTGAATAACCATGCAAAATTACATGGTGCCCCCAATGTTACAGTCACCTATTCGATGTGCCGGTTAACCATACACGCTCCATCGAACTATGACAAACATCGAGGCACCATTTGCTACCTTTTCTTAGAACCATTTAGTGTGCCGGTTAACCATACACGCTCCACTATCGTCTTCGCAATGGTACAAAGTGTAATTTCATGGAATAGCATCAATTCACTTTTACCTAAAGTAACTAGGATTAGGAATTTTGTAAAAAAACATTTAGTTACTTTATACTTCATTATACTTTTAATGGAAAGGGTTTGCCCTATCCTACCCATTCAGCTAACGACCCTATACCAGTCAAGGGAGCGGTGGGTGAGAGTGGACACCCATTAAACGACCATTTTATAGGTCATAACCTTATATCCCCTTTATAGATCAGCTTCATGAATGATGTAACAATTGGTAAAAATAGGAACGATCGTACGATGCTATGTTTTGATTATTAAGCAATATGAGTATTTTATCAAGAATGGTTGAAGGAATTTAACCTTGTTTATTTAAATAAGTTCTTGTGAAATATAAAACAAGTAACTAATGATAAATTTCGTTATGATGTATGACTACGAACCATCACCGGTTTGTGAAAATTAGCATATAACATCATCTGAACGCAACAAATATAAATTAAGTTAGGTTCTATGTAAAACGTGTGCTTAATAGTTGTGGAGGATCTAAATTTGACAAATATACGAACCAAAGTGACAAAATGTGTTTAACGATATGGTTAACCGGTTAAATGTCACGAGATTATACATTGGTCAATAAATTTTATATTTAAATAAATTAAAATATAAAATTAACTATTATAAGGTATAATTAGAATGTATTTAAGTGTTTTTGAATAAAAAGAATAAAACATAAACATTAAAGTTCAAATACACAAAAACTACATTGTTATTTTATACTAAGTATACATGTATGTATTTGTATATATGTATTATTATCTAGTGAATGACTAGTTATGGGTCATGAATTAAAATGATTTCATGTATGTTTTATGATTTCTAAATCAATTAATATAAGAGAATTGGTGGAGATAAGTGCCAACTTAACTAATAAGTGCTTATTCACTCAAGACATTTTACTAAGAATGCTTTTTAATCCCTCTTCTAGTATTCGAGATTAATACATTCCCTCTCCTTAACTAGAACTCCTAACTTACTAAATAACTAGTAGTTAGTTGGTTAACTAACCCTATCTCTAGGCAACCACTCAAGCAAGTGGCTGGACAAGATCACATCACTTAAACTCACATCCCATTAGAAGCTAGTCTAGGTTTTGTCCCCTTGTCCTCTTCCACCCTTTCCACCTTCATAATCACGAAATTTCCTCATCATTTTACCCTAAATTCACCAGCCAATACTCCAAGGAATTACTCTCAACCTCCATCTCGTTTTCAGCCACAAGAACTTCCTTTCAAAGCCATCAAAACCATGAACTAAAGCGCTGTTGTCCCTTTTGTGTTTCAGCCACCCTATCACCCATCTACAATTTCCTTTTGCTTGATATTTTTACCACCAAATACCCCTGGAAGTTAGTTGTTATGCTACTCAAAATTATAGCTTCAACACAGTGAGTAAACTTCCCATTTTCTTACTCTTTTGCTGTGAAGTTTTTGTGATAGCAACATAGCCAAAAGAGTGGCTGTTTTGGAGCATCAAACCAACACCCAAAAGTTCTTCATCTTCAACCTTCCATTCTTCAAGTATTCACATAAGTTGAGTTCATGCCCCTATATTTTCATGTTTTCTTCAAGTTTAAGGGGGGGAATACAACTTAGAACACTAAACATAACTTAAATTTAAATGACAGCTTTCTACAGAAAAGTTGAGTTCAGTTCACGGACTGTTTTGACCATTTAAAACTTAATATCTTTCAAACTGTACAATATGCAAATAGTTCAAGTTTATACCTTTCTATATACTACTCTCACAAGTTCATACGATTTTTCTACAATTTATGGCGATTTTTATAAAACTGCCTGTCATTTTAGAACTGATTTCGGACCGGTCTATGAAGATGTTTATTTTCACACTAGTTTGAGACCAATAAAAATCATAATAAAAATTAGTAACAAAGTAGACTCATTTTATAAACTCTCAGAGATGACGGATTCAGTTTTTGAGTTACGATGATTTTTCTATGAATTTTCTAAAAACAGGGATAGCAAAGGGTAGAACTGTCAAAAGTGGTTTATACATTTATTAACACCTTCTAACATTTTTGAGCAATGTTTATACATTAAGGAAGTTAAAACACAATCATTTAAATATGTTTAATTACAATTTTTACAAAAGTGATAAGTAAACAAAGGTCTTTACTATCAAACTTAAGGATTATTTCATGCAAAGTTTCTAATAAAAACGTATGAATATGAACAACAATAACGAAACATACCAAATCATCTTTTATAATTTATACATATATATATATATATATACATATATATATATATATATATATATATATATATATATATATATATATAACCATTTACATATATATGTTTGGTTTACAAACTTGTCTTCTACATCGAAAACATACATATATAGTTTACGAAACTCTACTCCATTTGTATCCTGTTGAGCAAATGGTAAAATATTGTCAAATGCATATCTAAAGATTTCACGTCGGTTTTCATAGCTATCACAGTTTTAGGAGATGATCATTTATACAAACATTTTCAACCTTATAAAGTACACACGAAAGTCCTGTTAAATATAACCAGAGTCTCTTGTAGGGAGAGCATGATAGTTGTGTATAGATCTATACTGGGACCGACAATCCCGCACCTTAGCTGCTTGCAACAGCTAGACCAGTAGGTATGGGGGTGACAAATGTCATAACGAAATCGACACATGAGGAACGTTGCAAACAAGGCAGTCTGGGTCAATCAAGCATGGTTATAAGATAAAAATTAAAACTCACATAAAACAACAATGACACTTTTATTTACGCAAAGACAATATTTAGACAGTTTTATATACAAAAAAAACTGCATAACATCATTTTAAGTAAGAAAATTACTTATATGCTTCGGTCTTGGTTCATTTAAGGCCACATCTCATTTTAAGGAAAATATAGGATTTTTCGGAAAACAAACATTACTACATTTCATAGAAAAGGTTTACAAATATACATACAAATGCTTATGAACTCACCAACTTAAATGTTGATACACTCTTTTCAAATAACTTGTATTCTCAGCAAATCAGTAAATTAGGTAACAACTAGCTTTGAGGATGGGACGTTTAGGCGTCTAAAAAAATATTTTGACAACATATTGTAATTGATATTTTGAAACATGTAATACGTACAAATGATGTAACTTTTTCAATTATATATATATATATATATATATATATATATATATATATATATATATATATATATATATATATATATATATGTTAGTTGTGTTTGCTTTGAACATTTATACTCAACTGTTATGATACACTACATGATAGTCACCAGCCCCTGGACGTTTCCACCATCCTAGTTTGGGGGTTTGACAAATGAGGCCTACTAACGGTAATACTAGCAGTTTAAGTTATACTTATATAATATTAGACTTTTAATGTTATATATAGTATAAGGGTTTATTTTACACTTTTAAAATACTAGGTGGTCTAATTTAATAAATTACACTTTTAATTTAATTAAATGTAAACCATATCACTATGGATTTATTAACTTTCTTTTAATTATACACTATATTAATTTAATAAAACCATATTGGTGCAATTCGAACTTTTTCAAAAATTAGGGTTTTAGAATTTAACATTTTAAAATTAATCTTTTAATTAAAATTTAAATTCCAAAATATGTGGGCAAGTTTTGAAAATTTTCAAAACTATCTAGATCAAATTAAAAATAATTAAAATTAATCAAATAATTGATAATTATCTAACTTTGACCTAGTTCAATTTCTTACTAGATAATTCAAAACAAATAATTCTTATAATTAGGGTTTATCAAATAAGGCAATAATTATATAATTAAATGACAATTATCTCTAAATTTGACAAGGATAATCATAACAAATTAATAAAATTTGGATTTTAACAATATAAAACAATTTTAGTAATTACCCAAGCTCAAAATAGGTCAAAATCCCGAGTTTTCTGCCATCTGCCCCGACACCACCTCGTGGTGATTTTACTACCTCGTGATGGACCACCACCTCGCGGTGATCAGGCAGAAGCAAAAAAATGAAATTTTTTTTTTTGCTTTGAAAAAATAACTTTTGCATCAAATAAATTAGAAAATCATCATAGGCTCTGA
This sequence comes from Lactuca sativa, assembly GCF_002870075.4. NCBI lineage: Eukaryota > Viridiplantae > Streptophyta > Magnoliopsida > Asterales > Asteraceae > Lactuca > Lactuca sativa. The sequence goes on along the minus strand of NC_056626.2, from coordinate 174,146,296 downwards.
TACCACTAATGGGATTTGATAGCTACAACATTCCTATGGTGTACATAGAAACCCTAATAGCATTTCGATGTAGTTTGTCTAATGAGCATGCAATTGAATATCCAAAGCTATACACCCTAGATCTAGCATACAATTAATCATTTTAACATAAATTAGGGTTTAGATGTAACCTTTGATTGTTATATGGCAATAACAATCTAATCCTTCTTGTAATGGCCTCAGAAAGCTTAGAATCACAAGTGTCACTCCTCTAATGGCTCACAAACACCAAGAGCAAGAGGATGAAGAAGGAGAAGAGACGAGACACCCAAAAATGGCTGGAAAGCATAAGGAATTAGTTAGCCACGTTTTTGGGTCTAAAGGGTTCTTTAAATAGTGAGGCTATTAGGTTTATCTAACGAGGAAACGCTAATTTGACTGCTTAAGCCCTAAGCAACCCATGGACCCCTTCTGAACATGCCTTGGACGAAAATCATATGGGCTTCCCATAGATTTCGTCCAACCTATATTCCAAGGTGATCCTAACCCAATTGCAATTATCTTATAATTACAATTCCAGTCCCCTAAGTTTAATTAATCTCTTTTAGCCACAAAATTAATTGTTGACTAATATTAATTAAACATTATGATTTCCCCTTTAATATATTATTCTTATAATATATTAATAAATCATAATTAATCCTCTCTCTCCATAATTCATCCTATCAAGTTGCTTTGGTGAAGGCAACACAAAAGGACCATGCACCATCGGGTAAAGTACATACCAAAATAGTTATGGACTTAGACACTAATCCAATAGTTACATGCAACACATAAATGATCGTTATAAAATTTGAGGAGTGGCAGACCTCGAACCATCTCACTAGAAACCATATCATTCATGTATCGGAAATTGAGATAAGCGAGCCTCTGTTGCCATATCCAACTTACATAAGGAATGACATTTGAAAGAAGACAAATTTAAGGGTTTCCAATGATCATATTGATGTCTAAAGGATACATAGTTTTGAGGCGGTTTGATAAGAAATTCTTTTCGGGCTTCCTATCATAACCTACCTATGCTTCTTGAAGAATTCATCTCTCTGGTTAGCATCACTGAGTTGAGACACACTCATCAGATTGTGTTTGAGAGCAGCAACATAAGCCACAATAGAGACATAAAAACATCAATTGGTGAAGATGCCATAGCCTAAAATTTGAGAATTTGAATTATTGCCAAGTCTTTCTGCCCTGTCATGTTCATGGAACAAGCACTTTCAATATATCATAGTGTATCTTGTTTCAATGCACATAATGCCTACAAGATTTGTTGGTTTTTTAGTTTTTAGGCTCTGAGTTATATTTAGGGACTTTAGCATGGGCTTTGGACTTGGTTTGTGATTTCTAAGAAGCTGGTATCTCGAAAGGTTTTCTTTGAGAATCTTTTGGAAAGATGCAGAATGTCAAGGTGTTTTCATTTATCCAAAAGTCATATTTAACTAATTGTTGTTTGGACACTACTTTCCTCAGAAAGAAAATTTTTCGAGATGTTGCTGGAGCAATGATTTCCATAGGAGTTTCAGTTGCGTTTTTAGACTTTTTTTTTTACTTTCCATTCAAACTTTTGTGTCAAACCTTTAGAAGGTTTCTTAGCAATAGTGCTCTGAGCATCTTTTCCTTCATTTTTTTCATTCAATGGCACATTAGGTTTTGAAAGTTTTTTAGGTTTAAAAATCGTGCTATCTGAGGTACCAATAAACACAAACCAAGAAGAAATAGTCCAAGGAGAGTTGGCTTTTTTCAATGAGGTCTCAACAATTACATTTTTAACACATGTGACAGATGTGTTTTGAACATCCATGCTAACAGGATTAGAAGACTTATTAGGGATCCTAACATGCATGAAAGTATTGTTGTTGAATCATGAAAAGTGAACCTGGAGCAATCACTTGTAATCAAGTTCCAATGTCAACTGCGTCCGAGATGAGTTGAAGTTCCAAGATGAAAATCATTCCTAGATGAAGCGCAAATCCAAGATTAACAGTCTGTTCAAGCATTTAATTTATTTTGTCTTAATGTTAATGTAACATTTCGTAGGGCTTACTTTTGTGTATCTTTTAGATATCAGTTTGTCAAAGACTGATTATTATGCAGTTCTAGGAAGGTATCTTAGTTTGTATTATGATCCTCCTTGCACTTTAAAATGAGTTATTGTTTCTTTATTTAACAGACAAGTGAACAACTCACGTTTTACTCCAGAGATAGCATTTATTCTATTTATGTCACTTTCACTTTTCCTTCAATTCAAAGTTCTTTCATAACGTTCTTCTTGTTCTTTAAGTATCTTTGTATTATTTATACTCTAAGTCGTCTTCATTTATTACTTGAAAACTTTGTTGAATATCTTCTTCAAGTCTTAACTGGTATTACCAGATTCGACTGGAACTATACATTAAGATAAGACGTTGATCTTAATGATTAACTCAAGGTTTGAGTTTTGAAACCTTGTCCTTGCGCATTGAATACTTTTTCTCACAATTGGTATCGGAGCTTGATTGGTTGTCCTTTGAATCCATAAGAACACATTATAGATGATTTGAAATCACCTTCGTATTTCAGTCATTCCTATGTTTAGGATAAATGTTCTTCTATATACCACTTATGCTCTAATATCTTAACTTCAATGGCTGCTCCTAATTCTCAAGAAATGTATTCAATGCAAATAGCAAATAGGATAGGTTGCTCTTCTCGTGCCCCACTGATAGTCGTTGAAGAGTATGATCACAGGAAAGTCGGAATGGAAAGGTTATTACTTGGTAAGGAAAAAAGTGAAGAAATATAGAGATCCGTGAAAGGTCCACATGTTCTGGTAAAACAAAACATAAGAGATGTTGCTGCAACTCTCCTGGGCCAAGATGAGAAATATCAGGCACATCTTACAACTACAGACATAGAGAAACTGCATGCATATCATGTTGCATTTTCGGGGATGGTGTTTGGTGTTCCTCCATCTCTCTTTGAGGACATTAAGTTGTGCAAATCTACTAAAGACATTTGGGACACTGTCCCAGACCTGTTCGAGGGATCGGAAAACATGAAGGATAAGCGTCTAACCTCAGTTGTCAACGAGTTATATACCTTCACCACAACTGTTGGTAAATTAGTTGCCTTTGCTTCCAATAGATACAAAATCGTCATCAACAACAAGAAAGCTCATGGGATTATCTGAACTCTGCTAGTATATAATCTCAAGTTCATTAATAGTCTTGGTAAAGGATGGAAAATGTGAAATTGTGTCTTCAGAGTAATGGATCTCTAATGAAGCTGAAGTTTTACCAGCTATTTGATGAGCTTCAAGGACATGAATCAAATGTTGCTTAAACATTGAGAGAACTCTCAAGAGGTCCTCTAGCTATTGTTCATTCTTTTGATCCTCAAGTCTCGAACCCCTCTATTTCAGACGCTTTCAAAACTGTTATCCCTCCTATTCCATCTGTTCAACCCTCTCCACCAACTTTATCTGTTATTGCTAATTCCAACTATCAGTTTGATGGAGACCTCAACCTTGAAGCGATGGATTCTAAATTTCTCTTTCAACAAGAGTTTTCCTTACTGTCCATGAAATACAAGCGACCATGGACCCACCTCACAAACCATACCAGAACTGTTTCCAAGACCCTCATCAAAGTAATCCCCAACCATTTCCCAAAATCCTAAGAGAATCCACTTGCCTACAAGCCAAACATCTCAACACCAAGTCAATCCTCGGAATCTCTTGAGATTCTGAAGTTAGACAAACCGAAGGTTGTTTGTCACAAGTGTGGTCATGGAAATAACTTTTCCAAGAATTGTATGGTTGAAGCCACAGTGAAAATAAAGATTAAGGAGTCTTACTAATATGCCCTCCGAGCCCAAGAAATGGCTGCAAGTGAAAAAGCGTTTGTTACCACTGTATCAAGAGATGTGGAAGAATATTGGTTATCAGGAGATGAAGATGATATGAGTTATGGAATGAACATAAGATAGATAGACAATCGAATGCTATGAAGGCTGCTGGTCATCTGGATCAGAAGGAGATGATGAAGAGACTCAGCCAAATTTTTGCTACATGGAAACCAACGATCTGCGAGGTTGAAGCATCGTTCAATAGATAAAATTTATGATTACTGATAATAATTTTGATTTATCTCTTTGTGAACCATCTCTTATCCAGAGCCAATCAGATATGAAAATCATCTATAAAGCCTATGAGTCTACCATAGAAGTGAGTGAGAATATAGAAAGTGAATTGAGCTGTCTTAAGTTACGTTTTGTGGATAGGAAGCTTAAAATAGGGTCGTTATAGCATGAACTTGTAATGTCACAAGATGAATGTATTATTCTTAAAGACAAATGTGAAATCACATATTCTGATAGGAATGTTTTAATTTCTGATAACAAACATCTGAATGCCGAAATTGATGCTTTAGATCATGTCGTAGATATTTTGAAGCCACTGAAAGGAAGACTTATAATTTTCGTAATCGTTAGTCCAAACCACCGGGTTTGAAAAGCGAGTTTCCAAAACAAATTTCTCGTCCCATGAAGGAGTTATGAGGCCTAAATTTTCTGGGAGACATTCTGAAACACACATATTTGGATACCCCTGTCTCACCATTGTGACGCCTTTCTTAGACCACATACCAGTTTCACCTATGATTCCTGAGTTCCAAACCATAGTTGTCAAGTGTGCTAATTCCACGCTTCTTCGACCTTTCATACCCTTAGACCTGAATCAAACCTTAGAATCATTCCCTAGCATCACCCATACTATTGTCAAATTCTGAACCATAGTCCTCCTAACACTTGTGTTGTTGAGGAAATAATTTGGGAGACAACTAGACCTGACTTGGATAAATTAGATTTTGTTTGGGCATCTTTTGATAGTGTCGTAGAAGAAGAAATCTAAGGATATTATCCATCTCACTCTTGTGTTTCTAATTCTCAAGTGATTTCAAAGGCAACTTTAGTACCAATCAATCCTACGTTTAACAATCCATAAGCAGGCCACTCTTCCAAGTCATCACCTGACTCTTGGAAGAAACCATCGTTAAATAGGAAAGATGTCGTCAATTCCAAAAGAGAAGCCAAAAATTCTATAAAAAGGAAATTAGGTCAAGTCATGACTCCATATTCTTTGAAAATTATAAGAATAAAGTATCTCTGACTGTGAGCCCATCCAATAGGAACCATAACCCATTTGTGCCTATTAAGATTCTTAAAAGGCCTTCTAATCCTCCTAGTTTGGTAGCTCAAAACAAGGTTATCAGTCCCATTCCTAAAAAGACTGTTTTTCATACTCATTCCACCAATAGTAACTCTTCTTGGACAGTTTCCATTTTGTTCATTACTAAATTTGATGGTACAATTTTCAAACCACAACAGCTTTTCAATCCAAATGTACCATCAAAAGTAGCAAAAAAAGAACAAGTTGCAAAAAAACACTGCTACTCAAAAAATTTCAAAAGAATCAAACAAAAAATTTCAGTGGAAAGTTAAAAATGCCAAAAAAGAAACTGCTACTCCAAATGACATTGTGATTCCTACAACTTCAAAAAAACTTTGTACACGGAAACTTGTTTCGAAACAACCTATTGTTGAATATGATTCCTGGATCAATGAGAAAACCATGGCTTTCTGCTTCTTTTCCAATGAATCTCGGAATAGGCCTTCCGAAAAATTTGTTTCTCCAAAGTTACAACATAAGTCCAAAGCACATACCCATATCCCAATATCTAAATTGGAGACTAAAAACTCCAAAATTCACTAATTTTTGCAGGCACTATGTGCTTCAGAATAAGATACAATATGGTATATTGATAGTGCTTGTTCCATGCACATGACGGGGCACAAAAGTGTTCTACATGACCTTAAACTCTCACCAAATGTTGGCTATGTGACGTATGGCAACAAAACCAACTCTTGGATTAGAGGTTATGGTATCCCACCAATGGCAATTTCTATGTCTCAATTGTGTTTTATGTAGCTGACCTAAAGCAAAACATGATAAGTGTGGCTCAAATCACTGACTCCAACCGACGAGTTGAGTTATGCCAAAAGCACAACTATGTTATAACAAAAGACCAAAAGGAATGTCTCATCAAATCAAATCACAACAAGAATATCTATCCTCTTAACATCAACATGATCAACGGCAAACCTCAACTATGTCTACTCTCCATAGTTATTTCTAATGTTAGTTGGTTATGGCATCAGACGCTTGGTCATATAAAATTTTGATATATGAATGATCTTGTTTCCGGTAAAATGGTCAGAGGTCTGCCACTCCTCAAGTTTGAAAATGATCGTCTGTGTGTTGTGTGTGAATGTGGGATGCAATCCAAGAAAGGTCATCCTGTTATTATCGAACAATCAATATCGGAACCATTAGAACTCCTTAATTTTTATCTTTGTGGACCTTCGATTATAGAAAGTCCGAGTCACAAAAAAGTACATTCTTTTGATTGTGGATGATTTTACAAGGTTCACTTGGGTCTTCTTCCTCAGGCTGAAATTTGAGACACCTCATTACTCATCAACTTTATCAATGGGATTGAAGTTCTCATCAAACTACCTATAAGACGAATCTGAAGTGATAATGGCTCGGAATTCATCAATGTCACCATTCAAAAATTTCTCTCTGACAAAGGCATTGACCACAAGTTCTTAGCTCCATACACTCCTTAACCTAATGGTGTGGTTGAAAGAAGAAACATAAATATGATTGAAGTTGCACGATCAATGCTCAACTTTGCAAATCTTCCTCTTTATCTTTCGGTTAAAGCTATTCCACAGTTTGCTTTACTCAAAATCGAAGCATCATCAATTGATGCCTCAACATGACATCGTATGAAGCTATGAATGGTAATAAGTCGAGTATCTCATTTCTACATTACTTTGGATGTTTGTGCTTTATCCAAAACAATCATTATCAACTCACGAAATTTCAGCCTAAAGCTAATGAAACCATCTGTCTAGGGTACTCTGGAAAATAAAAGCTTACTGAGTTATGAATCGTCGGAATCGTGTTCTTGAAGAATATTTTGATGTCACCTTCGATGACAACTGTGTTTGGAATTCTGGCCAAACCCATGTCACCACTCACATCATGGAGTCTAATGCTCCATCTTCAGGATGTTCGAATTCCCAACTTATTCATGAAGTTGATTTCGAAACCCTTTTCAGACCCTCAGAAACAACACTTGATTTAGAATCTCGATCAAGACCCTCCTCAACTGCAGCTCAAACTTCCCAAAATTTTTCTGGGCCGACTCCACTTTTCCTCCATTTGATTCCGAATCAATTCAACCTTCTCAGGTTGAGGGGGAGAATGGTCTTCCCTCTCTTGAATCAAATGTTGAAGGATTCCAAGATGCAGCGGATAAATTTGCTGAATTTGATCCATTTCCAGACAACGACGACTATGTTAACTTCTTTGACTTTCCGAATGAAGACGATGTTGATATCTCTGGTTCAGATGTTCAGGGGGAGCATCTGTTTCATAAGGTGTCTAAGTCCATAACTATATTTGAGATGTACTTGAGCCAATCCGGCATGGTCCATTTGGGTTGCACTTCACCTGAACAATTTATATGGATAATCTTTTGAGAATAATATAAGTTATGATTTATTAATATATTATAAGTTCTAATATATTAATAGGAAACCATATTACTTGATTAATATTGATCTAGAATTAATTTAGAATTAATTTAGTGATCAAAAGTATTACTAATTAAGTATGGACTCTTGTATTAATATAGTATAGGCTAATGCTTATTTAGAATGGGCTAGGCTTGCATGGTAAGGCCATGGATAGTCCATGTAGCTTTAACCCATGGATCTCATGGAAATGAAAAGTCATGGGTATTACGGTTACATGGATGTAACCCTAATCCACCACACTATATAAAGGAGTCCTTGGCACTTGAAATCAACTAGTTTTTGTGTGTGAACTAGGAGGGCCAATATCAAGAAGAGTGCTAGTATTCTCTCAAGTTTCCAAGGTTTGTGGTGATTTGAAACTTCCATTTGAGGCATCCACATTATTGGTGCTAGGCTCTCAAACTCCAAGCAATCAACCACTACTAAAAGGTATGTAACTCTACTAGCTTATTATGTTTTAAAAGTTCCCCATGCCATGCTAGTTAGGTTAAGAACCTTGGAAAAACAAATTTGCATGTATCATAGTAAAACATAGATCCAAGGTTTCTAGGGTTGCATGGATACCATAGGTTTGTTAGAATGCTCAATACCGTATAGTGGTATCAAAGCGTAGGGTTGTTTATTTGATACGTGATGCAAATTGTTGAAATGACTCAAGTTTTCTGTATTTTGCAACATGAACTCGTCGAGACCATGGGGGGACTCGACGAGTCCATGAGTAAATTCATCCTACTCATCGAGTAGGTTCGTGCACTCGTCGAGTAAGAGCCTTAGAATGCAGATTTTCAAGTTTTGCTGCTGGAAATGGACTAGAAACATTACCTTAAATTGTTTTGGTGTTATAAAACTTGTTTTAGACGGTGTAATGGTTATGCTAATCCACTTTTAATAGCTATTATCAAAATTTCAAGTTTTATATGGTTATTTTATGATTCTTGAAATAGTTGATATGCAGGTTCATGAACTTATGAGTTTAGAAGATCATAGAAATTATTTGTAACTTGCTTGTTAGTTTAATTATTGATCATTATGTATTTAATGGAATCCATAATTTGTCCTCAAGTTATGGATTACCAAAAGTCACTCTTTTAAAGTCCATTAAAGAAACACATAGGTTACATAAAATGAAAAGTCTCTCATAATAATAAACCATTTAACTCATAAGTTATGAAAGATGAAAATTTTGAAAGTTACAAAACTTGCCATCAAGTTTTGGAACATATAAAGTGTCATACCCCAAAACCAAGAACGGCGGAAACGTTCTGGGGCGGAGGACGTCATGTATAATATCACAACAATGTAAAGTAGTAAACAGGCAACAACATCATCCATTGCGTTAATAATATAATTATTATACAAATGTGTTCTGTGAAATTTTAATAAACACAAAAGCATAAATCAAAATGAAAGATGAGTCTTGAACAGCTGCATCTTCCTTTCTCCTTGCATCGGTACCTATCTATGATAACCTGAGGATACAAGTAATTTTGAAAGTGAGTATCAGCTTTGAAGATGGTGAGATCATAAGTATTTAGTGTCTTAGTTTTGTATGTAAGTATTTGTATGTAAGAATTTGTAGGTAAGACTTTGTATATGAACTGTAAGTATGGAGATGTTTGTAAAACAACTGTAAACGTCTGGAAAACCCTAGAAATGCCTATGATTCCTACTAGTAACAAAAGGAGTCTTCTACCAAGACTTAACTGTTCAGAATGTAGTCTTCTACCAAGACCTATCTGCTCTCAATGTTCGTGTCATGTAAAAGTGTGTAATTTTCCCAAATGTAACTATTATTAACAAAATATAGTTTTTACATTTGTAGTTTAAGTGAATAGATCACTAAATATATGTACATGGAAAATTAAAGTAGTATTGTAGTGTAGTGGTGTAAAAACTACTGTTGTACTAACTACCTTAAACCGGATTTATATTAAGGCATCATGTGATAAATTGCACCATACTATCGACTAGTAACAACGACATAATGAATGGTCGTAATAACGGAATGACGTTTGGCACCCGCAGACCTGCAGGTCCGGCTGTAGCTAGCAGCAAGGTGTAGGATTGTCAATCTAGTATAGATGTATACACAAACTCACGCTCTCCCTCCAAGAGACTCTGGCAACAACTCGAGTCATGACATTTAATTCATGCTCCGATTTAAATCACAATAATTAACGTATTCTTGTATATGTACTATAATGAACCGTTCTAGCTGTAATGTACGTGCTCTCTACCTAGCAAGTATAGTAATATAATCTTTCTAGTATAGTTGTATATGTTCTCTTCCTAGTATGGTTGTATATGTAATGTACTATAATGTTCTAGAAAATATTGACTCATGAATGAACTGACTCATTGTATGATATCGCGTTCTAGTAATAGTTCTAGTATCTTCCTAAACTACCCATATGGTAGTTTACTAGTAATCTAACTGGTACGTATGAACATCGATGTATACCCTTGCTACCCAAGGGTATGGGATGAACTGGAAGGACCTTTTATGACTATATATGTACACATGATATATAACTAATATTTAAACGACCTTCAGACGAGTACCCGATATCCCACCAGACCACATCTCAAACACGAAAAGGAAATAGGGTGGATAGCCTTCCTAAGTCTTTTAAATATTTCTTATATAACTATACATATAGAGGCATGCAATTTATAATATAAAAGCATAAATAAGTTTTGTAAAACATTTGAACATAAATATTATTTTAAGAAAAGATCGACTTGATGTCAATCTATAAAACAGTTTGAAGGCATAAGTTTGATAAAACAGTTTAAGTATAAAGAAACACCTGTTTGAAACACAATTGTAAATAAGTTTGAAATGTAATATACAGATTAAGATGTACAGTGTAATAAGGAGTTTAAAACATATAAAATGTTTATAAAAATCATTTGAAGGAAATTGTTTGGTAAAACGGCTAATGTGTAGCCAAATTATTTGAATGTTGTATATTAATCACATGTGATTGATGTAATAACTAGCATAATTCTACTTATTAATCACATGTGATTGATATAATAAGTAGCATGATTCTACTTGTATCCCCCCATAAAACATTTAAAAAATAGTTTAAAACATTAGTTAAAGGGTAAGAACTCACCTGTAGTAAGTGACTGGACTTGAACGGACTGTTATCGTAAGGAAGGATCGGGCAAGTGCTTGGTGTCAAGTGAAGACTTAGACACACACAATGATCCTAATTACATATGAAAACATATGTATATAAATAATTAGTGATTATAACACTAATTATACAAGTATAAACATTTAAACGCGAGGAAAACACTTTTGGTCAAGTGCTAGGAGGCTAGTGGGTTGCAACAAAGGAGTGCAATGCCCCTAATGGGAGTTTATGGTCTAATTACCATGTTCTTTGGAGTTTACGGCCCAGGGGAGTAAACTCCTGGCCGTAAACTCTCAACCAAGCCCCTAAATGGTGTCTACGAATTACACAACTCATATGGTAACTCCTTTGGGGAGTTTACGGCCCAGAGACCATATTCCCTTGGGAGGGTTTTTATGGTGTTTTCAAGTCTCAAACATATCTAGGTAATGATCTTTGTTGGGTTCTAGGCATAAGGAAGGAGTTAGGGTGTCATTTGACCCCTTTATAGATGTTTACGGCCCAAGAGTTTGTCTTGGCCATAAACTCCTTTTTCCTTTTGATTCCTTATGTTTTCTAGGCTTTAAACACTTTAGGGTACTTGTCCTAATTTAAGTCTAAGCTTTAGGAGGTGTTTCAAAGCATTTTGGCATGTTCAAGGGAGTTTACGGCCTAAGATATTCTTGGGCCGTGAATTCCCAAACTTGGGTGATTCTAGGTTGATTTCACGCCCCTATTACACTCATATACAAGTCCAAGGCATTAGTACATTACGGGGGACAATCTAGGCTTGGTTTCGGGAGTTTAGCGACCAAGTAGACCTTGGGGAGTAAACTCCTAAATCGGATGATTTAGCTATGCAATCTATGTTATGAACACAATTTAAGCTTTCTAACACTACTAGAAAGAGTTACTCACAAATTGGGATAAAAACCCGAAGATCCGTGAGAGAGAATCTTGACTTTTCTCTAAATGGAATTCAACAAATGAACCAATTTGGTTCAGAATTCTATTTATAGTCTTGAGATATTTTTGCCAGAAAATATTTTTATTCCTGGAACGAACTCTAATGTCCTAGAGTCTTGGAATAACAGTGTTGCACAGAACCCTAGTGCACCCACTCTCCTAATATCTCCTTAAGTGTAAAATCCTGAAAACTACCAAACTTATACTCGAAATCTGAGTTTTCACTGTAACTGTTCTACTTCGCCCGCTTGACCTCTCGGTCGAGGGTCACTACGGTTCTAATACAAAGGCGAGGATCTCGACGAGTGGACTTACAAGAGTCCTAACAGAAAGGTATGGTTTCACGATCGAGACGCGAAGAGTAGGATGTACGTTACTGAGTTCACTGAGTAGGTCTAGTTTGTGTGTGACAACCGTCAAATTCTGGTCAATTCAAAGTCAAATAAAGTCAACAAGTCAAACCGGTCAACTCAACTAACCCTTGTGTACTAGGGCTTACGTTATGTATTTAATAAACAACTCGCTATTTTAACGAGAGATCATAAATCGAAAAGCGCATACATCTAGATCTCTTTAACCTAAAACTGTGGTACGTAGCGAGCCAAACCAATAAAACAATATTGCATACTCATCGGGATTATGTGAAATCTCTCTCAAATATCTCTTTGTATGAGAAATCTCTCCAAGAATGTCAAATCTATCCCAAATCTCTCTAAGTATGTGAAATCTCTCTCAAATATCTCTTTGTATGAGAAATCTCTCCAAGAATGTCAAATCTCTCCCAAATCTCTCTAAGTATGTGAAATCTCTCTCAAATATCTCTTTGTATGAGAAATCTCTCCAAGAATGTCAAATCTCTCCCAAATCTCTCTAAGTATGTGAAATGTCTCTCGAATATCTCTTTGTATGAGAAATCTCTCCAAGAATGTCAAATCTCTCCCAAATCTCTCTAAGTATGTGAAATCTCTCTCAAATATCTCTTTGTATGAGAAATCTCTCCAAGAATGTCAAATCTCTCCCAAATCTCTCTAAGTATGTGAAATCTCTCTCAAATATCTCTTTGTGTGAGAAATCTCTCCAAGAATATCAAATCTCTCCCAAATCTCTCTAAGTATGTGAAATCTTTCTCAAATATCTCTTTGTATGAGAAATCTCTCCAAGAATGTCAAATCTCTCCCAAATCTCTCTAAGTATGTGAAATCTCTCTCAAATATATCTTTGTATGAGAAATCTCTCCAAGAATGTCAAATCTCTCCCAAATCTCTCTAAGTATGTGAAATCTCTCTCAAATATCTCTTTGTATGAGAAATCTCTCCAAGAATGTCAAATCTCTCCCAAATCTCTCTAAGTATGTGGAATCTCTCTCAAAATCTCTCTCAACTTTTTATAGTCACTCGGGGCATCCCGACCCTCGAATTTGGCGAAAACAGCCCAAAAACGGAAGTCTACGCGAAAAACGGACTTAAGGAGCCGAAACCCCTCTTAGGACCCGAAAGTCCTCTTAGGACCCGATAGTCCTCTTAGACCCGAACCCTTCTGAGCCGAAGGCTACTGAACCGAACCCGAAAGGTCCTCTCGGGCCCGAACCTCGCATGCCACACCCGAACCCGAACCTTCGGTCCATTTCGAGCCAAGGTTCCCTCGGCTAGTTCGCTTCTGACTTGCTTCGGACCGAGCCTTCGGACTGACCCTCGCCCTTCGCTTCTCGCCTCTGGTTCGCACCTCTCGCAGCCGACTCGGCACCAGCAAGGACCGAACCTCGGCCTAGGGACCGAACCTCGTCCTAGGACCGAGAGGCCTCGCTGGGAATGATTTTTCTCCCGGTTTTCGATTAAATTTGCGTTTTAAGCCCGTTTTTAATTGTTTTAACACGAGATTTTCACCCAAAACTTTATTTTAACATATAAGGACCCATAATTATTAAATTATCACATTTTAAGGATAAAACCTTATCCAAAAGAGAGTAGGTGAAGTACAAAGATGGAGTGTTGACTTTCCTTTAAGTTATGACACAAGCAACCACTCCCATACCCACTCTATGTCACTATTCACCACCAGCCCATACCTTGTCACTTCCTTGTCCTTTTTACCTCTCTAACAAGTTATTCCCACGTTTTTTAGAGCTATATATTTATTCTCTCTCCTCACTTCTCTCATTTTCTCTCTTTTCACCAAAAAGATCAAACTCCTTTCTCTCTCACTTCCTCCCTCTAGAATTCGAGATTCAAGGGCTGATCTTGGGATTTTCCTCCACATTTGGTAAGAATAATCCCTTCTCCTTATGATTATTTCACTTCTTTCTACTCGAATCATGGATATCTTACACAAACTCTCTCATAATTGTGTTAGATCTTTGAATCTTCAAGTGATTCTTCAAGTGTTCTTGGGTTGAACACTTCTCTTCTTCAACACATATCTTCAAAAATCACTCAAGGTGAGTTCATACCCCTACATTTTCATGTTTTCTCAAGTTTTTAGGGGGGGGGGGGGGGGGGGAATACAAGTTAAAACACCAAGAACATAACTAAACTTTTCTAACAGCCTTCATCAGAAAAGTTCAACTCCATTCACGGACTGTTTTGGACAAGTTAAACATTTTAGTTTTCAAAACTGTTTTAGGTGCATGTAGTTCCACTTCTTCGCTTTAAAATGACTACTTCCACATCTCCATACGATTTTTCTACAATTTATGGTGATTTTTACAAAACTGCCTATCATTTCAAACATCAATCCGGACCAGTCTGTGATTATGGAATTTTTCACACAAGTAAGAGGTCATTAAAAATTATAATAAAAATTATGAACAAACTAGACTCATTTTCCAAACTCTCAGAAGTTACAGAACTTGATTTGGACATTTTGTGATTTTTCTACAAATTTTCCAATAACAGTTACAGAAAATGTTTTTAACAGAAAAACACTATAAATTTCATTTCACCTTGTAACATGTTGAGCAAGGTATACATCATTATGTGATTATGTGTTGTTGCAATATATGAAAATTTTGTATTCTTATATAGACATACATCAGAAAACAAATGGATTTTTACCTCCACAAGTATGGTAAATATATAAATGATATTACAAGGCTATATCCATTAAAATACAAACATTGGTAAATTATGACAAGTAAGGCTTATGGTCACTACCCACACAAATATTTAATAAACTATAATAGGTATAGTTTAGGGTTATTTTACATAACAAACACATTATTAAATGTGTTACACATACAAAAGAGTTATTTCCACTATGGATAATTATGATAAACTATAATAAGTATAGTTAAACCATTTTACCCCCACAAACGAACATGCTAGTTATAATCGGTATAGTTATGGCATATATATATTACAAACAAATTGATAAACTATAATAGGTATAGTTTATGTTTCCTCTACACTATGAACTTAATTTCAAGAAAGGAATTCACCATCACCACCACTTTTGATAAGCTATAATATGCATAGTTCATGTTCACTACCACTATCACTATTTGATGAACTATGATATGTATAGGTTATATTCACCATCACAACCACTTTTGGTAAACTATAATATGCATAGTTCATGTTCACTAGTCACTATCACTATCCGATGAACTATGAAATGTATAGTTTATGTTCACAGTCACTATTACTATTTCGTACACTACACTAGGATTGGTTCAGGTTATTGGGTTTAAGTCCACATTCACTTTCGCATTGTTAGTTTTCAACTATAATTTCTAAGTGTATATGCTAGAGTTATATAGAATCTAGTCGTGATTGGCTGAGAATTGGTGGGCCCGCCTCATCTCCTGTTCCTTGTTTGGTTGTGGACCTAGGGCAGACCCATTATATTCAACGTTTTATCAACTTAAATCTTATATAACTTATATACGTTGGACGATTATAGGAGAAGTCTACGAGTCATTTTAGGGTTCATTAATGTATCATATAGGAATATTCTATTCACACTTAACTAAAAAAATATTGGATTTTCTGGAAATCAACTTTATCGATTTTATAAGGAAAACGGTTTCTACTCCAAACAAAACTCTTATGAACTCACCAACTTAATTGTTGACACTCTTTCAAAACTACTTGTATTCTCAGGAAATCAGTGAAACAGGAAAACTTCAGCGCTTTGAGGATGGGACGTTAAACCGTCAACAATTTATTTTTGTCATCATAATGTAATTGATTTTGAAACATGTAAACATATACTTTGGTGTAACTTTTTCAATTATATTTATGATGGTTGTATTTACTTTGAGCACTATTATACACGGTGTTGTGATACTGTACATGAAGTCCTCCACCACCGTACGTTTCCGCCATCCTTGGTTTGGGGGTTTGACATTGTGCGAGGCACAAGACCAATTCTGATGAGAATCTCGGAGGTCCTGTCTGTCTTGGATTTAGCATTCCACGCTTTACGAAGCGTATTAAGCCATTCCCTGAGTGAGTTAATTTAAAGAGCTTGGTCACTCACTTGGAATTCTAAAGGTTCCTTTTCCTGTTTAACTTCCTAGTCAAAGGCCACCCCTTGCTTGGTCAAGGTCGTATGTTTTCCTGTGATTTGCGAGGGTTTCTGGATGAACTATGACAGTAGGTCTGTAAGACCATAGAATTTGGCGAAAGACTGTCGGCGTCTCTGGTGTCGACAAGTGCCCAATGGTTTTGACAAATTGAAAGAGTGCTGACAATTTCCCACATTACTAACAATGTGTAATAGAAATTTGACTTTTCAATTTCCATAACTCGTTCTTAGAGAACTTCGCTAAAAGTTCCTCTGAAGGTATTGTTTCCATGGGTTTTCTTCTTACTACGAGGGTAGATAAGTAAGTTATTACATGGAGAAATGACGAACTGATCCAAGTAAGAAAGACGTAACCCTAATCATTTAGCTCCTGAAACTATGGGCGTATTCGTCCTATCCGAAGGGTATCACTACGGACTCGAAGGGTCCGCATCGAGTTTAGGAGATAGTCTTCTGGACATCCTTCCCTAACACATCGAACTGGTGATATTCGGATCTCAGATCCATTCCTAGAAGTAGTTTCTTTCTTTGTGTTTGCTCAACCATTTCGTCTACGCGAGGCAGAGATAACGATTTCTAATGAAAATCTTGACGGAGTCCTCGATATCCAAGGCACATACGATGTGATCCGTCGATCTCTGGAAGAATATGACTGGGGTTCTCTAGGGTGAGAAGCCAAGTTTTCTAATTCTCTTTCTGTGTAGTTCGTTAAGTTGTTTGTACTGTGCTTGTATCTCCGTAGGTGTTTAAACTATAGGGTGATCTGTTTACGGGAGTCGTACTGGGTTCTAATTTTGTTCATGTGACGATGTGATTACTCGTAGTCTTGAGCAGTTCTCCGTCCTGAAGTTCATATTAGAATTCATACATGGTTTCACAATCATAATTTCGGGTATACGAGTCGTATGTAATTAAGATTGAAAAGGTAGTCGAATAATTGATTCTTCTTTAAGCTCACATCCTATCAGGGAAAAAGATGTTAAAGTGGAATCATCAATTCTAAACCTATAGAAGCTTGATTATATATCACTCTTATGTATACCTTCCTTAGTGATAGATCAATTGCATGAATCCTTGGATTAAACTTGATGCATTGCACGAGTGGTAGTTCGGGGATTTCTTCGAAAAGAAGATAACTAAGAGGTACTCCTGGCATGAGTACTTCGGGGATTTCTTCGGAAAGAAAATAACTAAGAGGTACTCCTGGCATGAGTACTTCGGGGATTTCTTCGGAAAGAAAATAACTAAGAGGTACTCCTGGCATGAGTACTTCGGGGATTTCTTCGGAAAGAAAATAACTAAGAGGTACTCCTGGCATGAGTACTTCGGGGATATCTTTGGAAAGAAAATTACTAAGAGGTACTCCTGGCATGAGTACTTCGGTGTTCTGATATGACGGCTTCGCTGGAAAAGTGATCTAGAAGAAAGAGATGTACGTATGAAGCTGTTTTTTTGAGGATCAAATTGAAGCTAGTTGTATGATAATGTCAGAATCATACTGAAACTTAAAGAAATTAGATTTGAACATAAGACGTTTACAGACAAAACAGAACCGTGGAACCATGAACAGAGTTACAGTACTTTAGATTTACAACAAGACTATTGCTGCGAATAAGATATACTACAAAAGACAAGTATACGCAGCACGAGAATCTATATACTGACAGGATCTCGCAAAAGTAAGACTCTAATTGCACTAGTTCTGGATAGTTTATAAGTCTATTACAACGAAACCCCTAAATTACATTTGATGTGGTTCTGGAGCAGGCTCTCCTGCAGCTGTGATCCTGAGAATCTTCCCATCAGCACCCGAGTTCTTTTCTATAGGGCAATCCTCCTTAGAGTGCCCTATCTCCCCACATTGGTGGCATGACTGGCCAGTACTAGCTTCGGTGACGGGATTGCGGTGTTTAGCCAGTGTTATCTGGACACGAGTGCCTTCCTCGTTACTCCACCTTGAAAATTGGTTCTTAAATCGTTCTGCGTTATAACTCATCCTGTGTGTAGGGTCAGTCCCGATGAAAGGGACTTGAGTGATGGGTCGTTTCGGTGCTCCACAGTCACGAGCATGGTGCCCTATGTTTAGGCAATTGCAACATTGCATCTCATGGCATGCCCCATGGTGATGGAAACTACACTTATCACACTTCGGGATTTTTCCCTCGTATGGCCTGCTCGGTACTGGGATGGCAGGGGTTTCCACTTGCTGCTGTTGTATAGCCAACCTTTGGGATCTCTTGCGTTCTTTCCGAGCTTGACGCTTTCGTTTCTTGTTCTCTGCTTTTCGGCTTTGCAAGCATGTGACTGTTACTGTTTGGTGACTTCCTGGGTGGATACCACGATTGGAAAATTCATTCCCATCAGCAGCATTGACTGTGCTGATAGCGCTACGGTGCGCAAGGACCGCGGTTACGGCAGCCACCACGGCAGCTGTAACTGATGTTTGGAAGGTAGCGGCGTCCATAGGAAAAGATGAGGTTTCGTTGTTCGGCTGATTGCTTCCAGATGACGACATGATTCTGTACCACGAAAGATAAGGGTTTTGTGAGCGATTCTGGTTGACCCTTGATGTACTTAGATTGTTCATGTAAGAGTACGACTATGTTCTTGAAAGTTTGACCTACATCCCTATGATGCAGTCCTAGTACTGAGTGGAGGTGTGTTCATGAAGGGTTGACCTACATCCCTATGATGCAGTCCTAGTAATGGAATGGAAGTATGATCGCGAAGGTTTGACCTACATCCCTATGATGCAGTCCTAGTAATGAGTAGAAGTAAGTTCGTAGAATGGTCTCAAGACGTTTGATGTTCGAGCTGAGGTATCGTGGGTTGGTGGATAACAACATCACACCACTGAAAGAGACTTGGAAATGTCTCCAGAGATAAATCACTATAGTCCAACAACTTGACTAAAGCATGTTTCAGATAGACCCCAATGAAAGTATGATAAGAGTAGTTGAATGAAGAATGACACAAAAGTTAGTCGGCTGTCAATATCTTTGATATTCACAATGTAAAGATTTTGGAAAATGACCTTGTAAAGGTCTTACATCATATCCACAGAAGATAGTTTCTGACAGCATAAAGACCTAACTAAAGTACTTACGGTACTGGATAATTTTATAGAAAATGCCACATCGGGCATAGACAGAAAAACACGATTACTTTCTAACAAGGGAAACAAAGAAAAGAGTCTACTACTGACAATGGTCACCCCTCTGGTGAACTCTCAGTTCAGCCAGTTGACGTTCTACAACAAGTAGGTGTCTTTCGTACACTCCCTGGTGTACTCGGAGCTCTATGACTTCGGATCGTGATTCAGCTAGTGCTTGAAGCAGGGTTTCATGGTTTCTCTCTGATCTCTCGTGAGCATCTTCTTAGACAAATGGTGCAGAGGGTATGCATTCTCGCATTGGCGACAACTTCAGTAACCTGATGTAGGGCTGTCCTGCCTTGAATCTCATTTCAGGCCACTCTGCGGACTAAGATTGGCAAGACTCTATCTGCTAAGCCCCCATTGCTCAAGTCGTAAAAGCTTCAGTCTCCATTAAATGGCATGGGCTAATCTTGTCCTTGGCTCCTTGTTTCCAATCATTCCACCCACTCAGGGGTTGGGCCATGAAAAGTCGGACGAGGGTTAGGAAATGGAAAGGGAGTTGCTCGGGGTAGGTTCTCAACCTTTGGTTCAGAATTAGCATCGTCTGAAAGGTTTTCATCGTGGTGATCATTCAAGGGGAACAGGATGATCATTCTCTGGTTCTTCTCCAAACCAACCAGCTATGACTTCATTCGGAAGATACTGGTTGTCGAGGGGATGGAGCCCAGCTATGTTTTCTATGCGAGAATTTAGGGTAAGAGAATAATTATTAGACGAACTATCTAGATAATTATTTAGAAAATCTTCATCAGTTACATCGCTATTTGTGAAGTGCATACCAGCTATATGTAATCTAAACAGGATAGACCTTCGAATAAGTGATCTTAACTCCAAATTCACACATAATAGGGGTAAAGTAAAATTTTCACAGATTCTAAGTCTATAACATCCTAATTACATGTAGCCTTAGTGTATCCACTTAGCAACTATCAACTTAGTAATGAAGATCCCGTTTTAATTCTCAAGTATAAAGTACTTATAGTAACACCAAATACTCCTATAGTATTTTAATTTTAATCTTATGTTCTATTGTTCTCATTGTGGTAGGGTTGGTAAGATTTTAGCATTGTTGCAACCACACAATTAAACTTAGGCACATGCTAGTCAACCCTCGGATAATATAGGTGATCAGGCTATATCTTCCCAGTTTTGACCATATGTCTCTAAGCCTACTTGTGTTGCCCAACAATCGTAATTCTTTTATACTGTCCTAGTGACACTGATTTTAGTATGAATGTAGCACGTATACTTACTTAAATATTTTGCTATTTAAAGTATAAACTCTGGGTCAGAGTATTTTTAATCCCTTAAGTATTTATAGTTAGTATATATTTTATGGGTTGATATACTTAATTCACTATAAACAATGCTCTGATACCAAACTGTCACAGCCCAAAACCAAGAACGGCGGAAACGTTCTGGGGCGGAGGACGTCATGTATAATATCACAACAATGTAAAGTAGTAAACAAGCAATAACATCATCCATTGCATTAATAATATAATTATTATACAAATGTGTTCTGTCAAATTTTGATAAACACTAAGGCATAAATCAAAATGAAAGATGAGTCTTGAATAGCTCCATCTTCCTTTCTCCTTGCATCGGTACCTGTCTATGATAACCTGAGGATACAAGTAATTTTGAAAGCAAGTATCAGCTTTGAAGCTGGTGAGATTATAAGTATTTAGTGTCTTAGTTTTGTATGTAAGTATTTGTATGTAAGAATTCGTATATGAACTGTAAGTATGGAGATCTTTGTAAAACAACTGTAAACATTTGAAAAACCCTAGAAATCCCTATGATTCCTACTAGTAACAAAAGGAGTCTTCTACCAAGACTTAACTGTTCAGAATGTAGTCTTCTACCAAGGCCTATCTGCTCTCAATGTTCGTGTGATGTAAAAGTGTGTAATTTTCCCAAATGTAACTATTATTAACAAAATATAGTTTTTACATTTGTAGTTTAAGTGAATAGATCACTAAATATATGTACAGGGAAAATTAAAGTAGTACTGTAGTGTAGTGCTGTAAAAACTATTGTTGTACTAACTACCTTAAACCGGATTTATATTAAGGCATCATGTGATAAATTGCACCATACTATCTACTAGTAACAACGACATAATTAATGGTCGTAATAACGGAATGACGTTTGGCACCCGCATACCTACAGGTCCGGCTGTAGCTAGCAGCAAGGTGTAGGATTGTCAATCCAGTATAGATCTATATGTAAACTCATGCTCTCCCTCCAAGAGACTCTGGCTACAACTCGAGTCATGACATTTAATTCATGCTCCGATTTAAATCACAATAATTAACGTATTCTTGTATATGTACTATAATGAACCGTTCTAGCTGTAATGTACGTGCTCTCTACCTAGCAAGTATAGTAATGTAATCATTCTAGTATAGTTGTATATGTTCTCTTCCTAGTATGGTTGTATATGTAATGTACTATAATGTTCTAGAAAATATTGACTCATGAATGAACTGACTCATTGTATGATATCGCGTTCTAGTAATAGTTCTAGTATCTTCCTAAAATACCCCTACGATAGTTTACTAGTAATCTAACTGGTACGTATGAACATGGATGTATACCGTTGCTACCCAAGGGCATGGGATGAACTGGAAGGACCTTTTATGACTATATATGTACACATGATATATAACTAATATTTAAACGACATTCGGACGAGTACCCGATATCCCACCAGACCACATCTCAAGCGCGCAAAGGAAATAGGGTGGATAGCCTTCCTAAGTCTTTTAAATATTTCTTATATAACTATACATATAGAGGCATGCAATTTATAATATAAAAGCATAATTGAGTTTTGTAAACCATTTGAACATAAATATTAGTTTAAGAAAAGATCGACTTGATGTCAATCTATAAAACAGTTTAAAGGCATAAGTTTGATAAAACAGTTTAAGTATAAAGAAACACTTGTTTGAAACACAATTGTAAATAAATTTGAAATGTAATATACAGAGTAAGATGTACAGTGTAATAAGGAGTTTAAAACATATAAAATGTTTATAAAAATCATTTGAAGGAAACTGTTTGGTAAAACGGCTATTGTGTAGCCAAATCATTTGAATGCTGTATATTAATCATTTAAAAAATAGTTTAAAACGTTAGTTAAAGGGTATGAACTCACATGCAGTAAGTGACTGGACTTGAATGGACTGTTATCGTAAGGAAGGATCGGGCAAGTGCTTGGTGTCAAGTGAAGACTTAGACACACACAATGATCCTAATTACATATGAAAACATATGTATATAAATAATTAGTGATTATAACACTAATTATACAAGTATAAACATTTAAGTGCGAGGAAAACACTTTTGGTCAAGTGCTAAGAGGCTAATGGGTTGCAACAAAAGAGTGCAATGCCCCTAATGGGAGTTTATGGTCTAATGACCATGTTCTTTGGAGTTTACGGCCCAGGGGAGTAAACTCCTGGCCGTAAACTCTCAACCAAGCCCCTAAATGGTGTTTACCAATTACACAACTCATGTGGTGAATTGTTTCAAGGGTATAACAAGTGTTTGGGTGCCATATTAACTCCTTTGGGGAGTTTACGGCCCAGAGACCATATTCCCTTGGGGTTTACGGCCGTAAATTCCCTTGGGAGGGTTTTTATGGTGTTTTCAAGTCTCAAACATTTCTAGGTAATGATCTATGTTGGGTTCTAGGCATAAGGAAGGAGTTAGGGTGTCATTTGACCCCTTTATAGGTGTTTACGGCCCAAGAGTTTGTCTTGGCCGTAAACTCCTTTTTCCTTGTGATTCCTTATGTTTTCTAGGCTATAAACACTTTAGGGTACTTGTCCTAATTTATGTCTAAGATTTAGGAGGTGTTTCAAAGCATTTTGGCATGTTCAAGGGAGTTTATGGCCTATGATATTCTTAGGCCGTGAACTCCCAAACTTGGGTGATTCTAGGTTGATTTCATGCCCCTATTACACTCCTATACAAGTCCAAGGCAGTAGTACATCACGGGGGACAATCTAGGCTTGGTTTCGGGAGTTTACCGCCCAAGAACACCTTGGGGAGTAAACTCCTAAATCGGATGATTTAGCTATGCAATCTATGTTATGAACACAATTTAAGCTTTCTAACACTACTAGAAAGAGTTACTCACAAATTGGGATAAAAACCCGAAGATCCGTGAGAGAGAATTTTGACTTTTCTCTAAATGGAATTCAACAAATGAACCAATTTGGTTCAGAATTCTATTTATAGTCTTGAGATATTTTTGGCAGAAAATCTTTTTATTCCTGGAACGAACTCTAATGTCCTAGAGTCTTGGAATAACAGTGTTGCACAAAACCCTAGTGAACCCACTCTCCTAATATCTCCTTAAGTGTAAAATCCTGAAAACTGCCAAACTTATACTCGAAATCTGAGTTTTCACTGTAACTATTCTACTTCTATTGGCTTCAAATGGTTGGTTCAGAATGGAAATTTCGGGTTGTCACATAAAGTCACTTTAAAAACTTTGGTTCCAACCCCTAGAATTTTAAAAGTTTAAATTCAACCCTTATACTTTATAATATTGTAAGTTTAATAATAATTATATATGTATAAGAAAAAGTCGTTTTACCATTATTAGGCCTCATTCATGAAGCCGCTCTATAAAGGGGGTACAAGGTTGCTTCCTTTAAAATGGCAGCTTAATGAATATAAAATAACTAAATGTTTTTATAAATTCACAATCTTAGATACTTTTGGAAAATGTGAATAAGGTGCTAACCCCTAAAATTACACTTTGCACTTTCATTAAGTCGTTAGTGGAGTGTGTGTGGTTAACCGGCACACTAACCTGAACATACAAGGTAGGCAAAGGGTAACTTAATGTTGATCATAGTATTGATGGATCGCGTGTAGTTAACCGGCATATCGATTGAGGGGTAAATATTAAGGGTATCCAGTAATTTGCATGGTCTCTTAACACCTTGTTTTGTGATCCTCGGCATCCCAGTCAAAGAACCTAAAGGGCACACTCGAGATTGAAACATGCCATCGAAAAGTTAGATAAATCTCAAAGAATATAGGAGTTTCAAAACCACTTACAACCTAATAACTAATTTCATTTTTCATGGTGGAAATTGGTGAATCGTCATTCACCTACCTACAAATATTTTACAGCATTGACTACGGCATCCCTCTTCTAAGCTATAAAATATTGTGTTGGGTCCTAGCCTTAATATTACATTTGGGTGTTTTATTAAGGATTATCTTTATATCTAATCTAAACTTGTCTTTCTTCTTTTCAAATGTTTTCCAACAATGCTGCTTCTGGCTCAAACCCTACCAACTCATTCTCTCTCATGAACCTTTGTGGGAGAGTCATCTTTGATGGATCCAACTTTATGGATTGGATCAAAAACATCAGTATGGTCACTCGATATGAGGACAGAGAATATGTCCTCGACAAGGAACTTAAGGAACTTGAGTTGTCTACTACTCCTGAGGAGATCGCTGAATATCAGGCACATAAAAGAGATGCTACCAAAGTGGCATGTATCATGTTGGCCACTATTACAGCCGAGCTCCAAAAATCCTATGAGGAATACTATCCTTTTGAGATGCACCAGGATTTGATGGACCTCTACCATCAGAGAGCTCATCAAGAGCGATATGAAATCATCTCCTCCATGATAACAACCCAGATGAAGGATGGTGAACCCATCACAGGCCACATGCAGAAAATGCAAAGGTATGTGGACCATTTTCTGAAACTGAATGTGAAGTTCCTTGAGGAGTTGGCAATAGACATTGTTTTGCACTCCTTAAGTCCATGTTATGATCAATTTCATATGACATACCAGATGAACAAGGAGGAAGTTACACTCAGCAAACTTCAAGGACTTTTGAAGACCACGGAAAGTGGTCTTTAAGGTATGTCGGTTGTTACCACTCCTACTCTTAACGCGGCCCCTGTCTTGGCAATCGGGCAAGGCAGAGGAAAGAAGAGGAAGAGCCCTTCGAAAGGCAACAACGGGAAAAAAATTGATGGCTCCTCTTAAAGTGGAACCAAGAAAGGTTTCGTCACTCCTTCTGCTAACCCTAAAGAGGCTGAATGCTTCTATTGCCATGAAAAGTCGCACTAGAAGCGAAACTTCCCAAAGTACCAACAAGATGTGAAGGATGGGAAAGTTAAACCCAACCATGCAGTTACATACACTATATTGTCTAATATTTCACACCATTCTAATTCTTGGATCCATGATACAAAATGTGGTATTCACATATGTACTGATTTGCAGGGACTAAGAAGAAGTGAGAATGTGGAGCTAGGGGTGAGGGTTTGTTGGACCTCATACATACTGATGTGTGTGGACCCTCCAGAACTACCACAAGAGATGCTAACCGATTCTATGTGACTTTTACTGATGATTTTAATAGATATGGATATGTCTAATTAATGAAGCATAAGTTAGAGACCTTTGAAAGATTCAAAGAGTTCAGAAGGGAAGTGGACAATCAGTTGGGCAGGAACATTAAGATGCTTGAATCTGATCAAGGTGGTGAGTTTCATAGTACAGAGTTCCTTGACTATCTTAACGAATGTGGGATTATCTCACAATTGACACCTCCCAGGACACCATAGCTTAATGGTGTGGCTGAGAGGCGAAATCGAACCTTGTTGGATATGGTTTTTCTATGATGAGTCGAGCTTCGCTACCATTCTCATTTTTGGGGTATGCCTTACAGACTGCCACCCATATCCTTAATCTATTCCCTACAAAGAAGGTTGCAAAAACACTTTGTGAGATGTGGACCAGAAAAGCTCCCAATCTGGATCACGTCAATATTTGGGGTTGCGAGGCTTTCGTAAGGCGCAAGTCTTACGATAAGCTCGAACCTCGAAGTGAGAGGTGTAGTTTCATCGGCTACCCACAGAGAATTCATGAGCCAAGGAAACAGTGAGAGGGAGATGAACCTTGAAGAAATTCAAGAGTCAAGTCATGAAGGAACATCAAACCCTAGCAATCAACCTGCGGAGGAAACTCCAGTTGATCCGACAGAAGAGTCTTGTAACGACCCAAATTTCAAGTCCAAAAATTTCATTTTTAATTAATTGACTTGTAAAAACGTTTATAAGAAAACACCATCTAATCACAACTTTTCATAAAACAACAAATCATGTCTGAAAACCATTAACAAAATTAAGAATAATGTCAGAGTACAATCCCAAGAAACTCTAATACGGAAAACCAACATGTGTGTGTGATTTTCCGCTACCGCGCCAGTTCCTTCCCCTTTGCTGAAGAGGTACCTGAAACCAAAACTGTAAACTGTAAGCACAAAGCTTAGTGAGTTCCCCCCATCGTACCACATACCATACAATCACATAACATACATACTGCCATGCAATTTTTGGGTGCCCGACCTACCCGGTACGACAATTCTGGGGCGCCGACCTACATGTAAGTCCATTTTAGGGTGCTGACCTACCCATGCGGCAATTCTGGGGTGCCGTCCTACCCGTGTCAAGCCATTTTGGGGTGCTGACCTACCCATGTCAAGCCATTCTGGGGTGCTGACCTATCCGTCGGTCCTATCAACCGACCCTCGGGGACTATTCCACCCCCTACTGCTACTATCACATATATCATAACATAATCTTGCTATCAGACATATCTGGGGTGTCCGAACTACCCTTCGGTCCTAACAATCGAACTTGAGGACTATTCCCCTCCTACTACCACTATCACATATAACATATCATGCCAGCATATAACCGAACTCTACTACTATCACATATAACATATCATGCCAGCATATAACATATCTGGTAGTAGCAAACCTAGATGATACCACAAAGGCAATCATCTAATCATACAACTCCTACTGGGGGGCCGACATTGTGGCTGTAGACCCACCGCTACTGGAAGGTAACTCACCTCATATGAGTAGCTGCTGATAATCTGTGCAGGAAACCTCTGTTTGTTGCTGCTCAGGGAATCTTCCGGCTATAATCCCCACAAAACACTCAGTCAGAAACTGATATCTACTCTTGGGGTAAAAGGACTATTTTACCCCCAACCAAGTCCCAGATAAAGTCCACTGCCAGTTGACCCGACTTGCCGAGTTAGGCCGTCAACTCCTCGAGTCCCTTTCCTTTACTCGTCCTTATCCACGACTCGACTCATCGAGTTTGGAAAAGACTCGATGAGTTCCCTTCTTTATGAACATCAATGAATCGTCATCTGACTCGCCGAGTCGAATGAACACTTGTCGAGTTCATCTTCAACTGATGAACAAGTCCTGACCTTGACACGTTGATTTGTATGAACAACTCGACGAGTTCATCTTCAAACATATGAAGATTACCTTGGACTTGCCAAGTTTGTTCTAGCACTCATCGAGACCCATGAACTCCAGGTCTAAAACTAAGTCCAATGTGTTGGGTCAATCTTTCGGTCCTACTACAACCCTTCTAACCCCCAACTGAGTCCTTATGAACCTCAACAGGTATGGGACTCAAAGCCTTGGACTCGTCGAGTCCCAAGAACGGACTCGCCGAGTCGATAACGTCCATGCTCTATTTCCTCGATTTCTTATGTACAACCCTTGACCAAGAGATAGATCTGAGCCCCTATGCTCGATCTAGCACGTAAAGTTCAAACTTTAGTACATGCATGGGACTAAAAGGCTCTAAAATGACTCTTGTGGTGCATGAAACCTTCCTTGGGTGCAAAAGCAACCGAAATCTACCTTGTGACTCCTTCCAAGACTTACATCCGAAGTCTTGACTCCCAACCATCTTTGTAATCATGGTTGGCCACCTCATTTGGCTTAAAAAAACCAAAATCTTACCCAAAAAGTGATCTAACAAATGAACAAGCAAGGTACAGACTTTATACTTTTCAAGGATTGGAAATGATGCACCAAACTCGAATGCTTCAGTCTCCTCTTGATCCTTCTATGCTCTTTTTTCCACCTTGATGTCAAGACCCACAAAAATCACTCAAAAGCCTTAGATCTTGCACCAAAACGCATAGTTTTACTACAGAGAGTTTCTTGGAGCATTAGGGACGAGTGGTGGCTGATAGAGATGATTAAATAGGTTGAAAACCCTCAGATTAGGGTTTTGTCCAGTCAGAGCCTACTCGTCGAGTTTGGGACCCGACTTGACAAGTCCATTACTTAAATCCTGCATCCCATCCCGCTTCTACTCAGCAAGTTGGTCCTTCAGCTCGCCGAGTCCAAGGCCAAAAATGCAAAATACTTAAATAGAAATACATACCAAGAACCAGGTGCTACAAATCTCCCCCACTTATTTTCGACTTCGTCCTCAAAGTCTGCTGCTCGCTCCAGGAACAGTTCTGGGTAATGCTCCATCATCTCATCCACTGGCTCCCATGTCCATTCCGAGCCCTTTTGGTGCAGCCATTGCACCTTCACGAGCTCCACTCTCTTGTTCCTCAGATCCTTCGACTTCCGGTCGAGGATTGCCATAGGTCGCTCAATGTAATTCAGGCTGTCATCGACCTGAATATCTTTTAAGGGTACCACTGCTGAGTAGTCCACCAGGTACTTTCGCAGCTGGGAAACGTGGAAAGTGCTATGGATCTGGCTGAGTTCGGCTGGTAGATCCAACTTGTAGCCCACCTTGCCTACTCAGGCAAACACCCTGAATGGTCCAATGTACATGGGTCCCAACTTGCCCCGTTTCCTGAATTGGATGACGCCCTTCCATGGCGACACCTTCATGAGAACAATATCCCCGACCTAAAACTCCAAGTCTGATCGGCGCTTATCGGCATAACTTTTCTGCCGAGTTTGAGCAGCATGAAGGCTGCTCCGAACCTAGTGAATCCTCTCTATCATCTTGATCACTACTTCGGTGCTCCCCATTACCCTCTGGCCAATCTCGCCCCAATATATCGGGGTCCTGCACCTCCTCCCATACAACATCTCAAACGGAGGACAATCAATGCTCGCATGATAACTATTGTTACAAGAGAACTCTGCTAATGGAAGGTAGGTATCCCAAATACCTCCGAAGTCTAACAGACATGCTTACAACATATCCTCTAGAGTCTGGATCGTCCACTCGCTCTGACCATCCGTCTGCGGGTGAAAGGCGGTGCTCAAATCCAGACGAGTACCCAGCTCGTCATGAAATTTCTTCCAAAATCTGGAAATGAACCGAACATCTCTGTCTGAAATCACCAAAACTGGCACCTCGTGCCGCGACACCACCTCCCTAATATAGACGTCAACCAACTTCTCAGCCGAGATACTCTCCTGAATCGGATTAAAATGGTCGTGCTCTTGGTCAATCGATCGACGATGACCCATATCGAATCCACTCCTCGCGTGGTCCTGGGAAGCTTTGTGATAAAATCCATCGTAATGTCTTCCCATTTCTACAGCGGCATATCCAACGGACGCACCTTGCCATGTGGCCTCTGGTGACCTTGACCTTCCTGTCTGTCAAGCACCGCTCCACATACTGTCACACCCCGAAAACTGAAGGCGGAAACATTTCCGGGGTTGGCTCCACGTTGAGTATCAAATCCAATGTACATAGTAAGTAAAGTAGAACAACCATTACATTACATATAGAAATGTTTTACAATTGTTTCAAAAGTAAAATTGTACAGTTGTGATACATAGTATATATATATGAACAAAATGAAACGGGTCTTCTGAGCACTCCGACTTCGGGGAAAAGGATCTTCGGTACCTGTTCTAACGTTGACCTGAGAACACAAGCGGTTTGAAAATCAGCATAACACTGGTGAGTTCATAAGTGGTTTTTGTTTTGTGAAATGTTTCCTTTCTGTTTCTGAAAATGTTACGCACGCCAAGAAAATCCCATATTTTCTTAAAATTGTTGGTTGTTGTTACACGATATGTAAAGTAAAGTTGTACACTAAAAACATGTTTACTCTTGTGAAAGTTGTACATTTAGGTTATCTGTTTGGTTATACTATTCTGGTTATGTACCAATGGATCCCCAGGAAAGTCCCATACTTTCCTGGTTGTATATTACCAATTGTAAAAGATGTAAGGTTATCAAGTTTGTTACACTTTTCTAGTTATGCAAATGTTCCCCAGGAAAGCCCCATGGTTTCCTGAATGTTGGTTACCGTTTGTAAAAGATGTATTATGGTTAGACCTGGTTATGTACAAGGTTTCCCTGGAAAATCCCATACTTTCCTGATTGTTGGTTATCAATGTAAAAGATGTATTCCGAAACCTGGTTATCTTGTGAAGTGTATAAATTTGTTCATTATTACTATAAGTAATTCTCTGTTATGCTAATTGCGAGTTCCATAACCATACTATAGACTAAACCTGTGGTAATAAGTAGTCCACATCCTTATGACTTTCGTCACCCTTGAACCATTTCGTTTCGACTGTAGCTAGCAGCCAGGTGTGGGGTAGTTAGCCCCGTATAGATCTATACACTCAAGTCACGCTCTCTAAATCCCAGAGATTCTGGTTACGTGTGTAGTCCTCGACTTGCGTATCTCTGTGGAGTGTTCGCCGAGGACGTGTCTCCAATCATACAGAAATAACAAATTTACTAGTAATAATATAATAGTCCTCCACTCGCGTATCTTTGTGGAGTGTTACCAAGGACAAACAGTATACAAGTTATATTGTTCATGTGTTCTATTGTCATGCTTTTAACTGATAAAATGTAGAAATCCATTTGTGAAATATATAAAACATAACAGTTTATAAAACACATTTCACAAACAAATGTTTACGTGATCTGCATGTTTGAATGGTTATCAGTTGTATCAATCAGTATTAAAAGCATATAAATATGAAATACACACACGAAAGCAAGTTTTTGAGTACAAGAAACCCTTGTACTTTACTTGTGTTCCCCCATAAAAACAGTTATAAACAGTGAAAAAGGGTAGGGCTAGGAACTCACCAGACTCGGAAATCCGACGGTTTCGGACACTGGATGTTGGTTTGGGGCTTGATTACTCGCGTTGTCCCTATGTAAAATGTAATAATGTCCATATATAACTAATTAGATTTATAATTATTAATTATATGGAACATTACACTCTAACGAGGTTAAACTCCTCAAAACGAGCGTTTGAAGTGACCCGGGTGACATCTTCGGATGTATAATGGCACTAGGGACTTAGGAATTGAGTTTACTCCCCAAGTGTAAACATATAAGGGAGTTTACGGCCATATATCACACACACACATGAGTTCACGACCGTGAACTCATGTTTGGGTAGTTTTGGATGCTAAAATGGCTTAAATGGACAAGGGAATGTTGGAATGAACTTCTAAAATGCCTTGGATTAATTTGTTTGGATTTTTACCATTGAAAAGGGAGTTCACGGCTGTAAACTTGGAGTTTACGGCCGTAAACTCTCCTATGGTCAAGAGAAAATTGATTTGAGTCACTTAAAGCAATCACATGTGATTCTAGTTAATTTTCCAAGCTTTGGGATGTTTAAAGGCATCAAATGACACACTTTTATGAGTTCACGGCCTAAGAGTATGTGCTATGGCCGTAAACTCCTAAATGTGGTGTTTTGTTATGTTTAAGGCCTCCACACTAATTTTAGATAGTTCTATGATTTATTCCAAGGCTATTGATTAAGTTTCAAGGCATTCTAACATGTATAAGGGTGTTTACTCCCCATGATTGAGGAGTTTACGGCCCAAGAACAAGCCTTGGTCGTAAACTCTCTTTTTTCCTTCAAAATTCATGTTTTAAGTGTTTCAAGTCCCGATTTGTAAGCCTCAAAGTCATATCTAAGTCCCAACAATGATTTGGAAGTGTTAATTGGCTTAAAAACCCCATTTTTAAGTGTTTACGGCCCAAGCTTGACCTTTGGCCGTAAACACATGTTCTAGGTCCTAAAACTCAATCTAAACATCAATTTGAAGGCTAAAGAGATTAGATAACAAGTTAGGGATGTTACCTCTTTGATTTGGAGCCTTAAATCTTTGTTTTTGGACCTTTAATTATGGATGAGGAGAGAGGTTGGAGAGTGATTAAGGAAAGATGGCCAAAAGCTTCAAATTAAAGTTTTGAGTCCTTTAAATAGTGTTCGGGAATTGGACACTGCGGAATTCTACCCGATACCGGCGTTAGGCGGTGCTTTTGGTCGCACCCGACCAAGTTGCCGTAACCCGATATGGTCGATTCTAGAATTATTCCGATAACTATTATGGGGTGTTAGAATGATTTCAAATGGAATTAAGGCACCCATTAAGTCATTTTAGATCAATACAAGTTAATGACTTAATTAAATGGCGAAATCGGAAACGGATTTGGAAACAGCGTTTGGTTGATCGAATTGGATTACAGTTTGAGTTACAAGAAGTGATATGAAATTTTGGGTTGTTACATTATCCCCCGTTAGAGGGAATTTTGTCACGAAATTCAAGACAACATACAAGACAAAATACAAAACGTGGATCTAGAAAGAGTTGTGGATACTTCTGTCTCATCGAATCTTCCCACTCCCAAGTGAACTCCGGTCCCCGCTTGGCATTCTAGCGAACCTTCACTAACGGGATGCGACTTTGTTTTGTACGTTTGACTTCTCGATCCATGATTTCGATCGGTTCCTCCACGAAGTTGAGGTTTTCATCGATCTCGATCTCGTTTAACGGAATCACTAGGGTTTCATCGGATAGGCACTTCTTGAGATTTGAAACATGGAAGACGGGATGGATGTTACTGAGTTCGCGAGGTAAACGAAGTTTATAGGCTACCGGACCAATCCTGGCGAGGATCTTGAAAGGTCCAATGTACCTCGGATTAAGTTTCCCACGCTTACCAAAGCGTACAATGCCTTTCCAGGGCGAGACCTTCAACAGGACATGGTCTCCAACCTGGAATTCCAGTGGTTTCCGACGGTTATCAGCGTAACTCTTCTGGCGATCACGTGAATCTTTCAATCGTTCTCGGATTTGGATGATCTTCTCGGTGGTTTCACGGATGATTTCAGGACCAGTGAGAGCATTGTCCGG
Organism: Lactuca sativa; assembly: GCF_002870075.4. NCBI lineage: Eukaryota > Viridiplantae > Streptophyta > Magnoliopsida > Asterales > Asteraceae > Lactuca > Lactuca sativa. The sequence continues at coordinate 174,112,846 of NC_056626.2, read as the reverse complement.
GACTCGAATCTTAGCTAACTGTGTATCCCCCACCTCGGCCCAGCACAGAGGGGATCTGCACTTGCAACCGTATAGGGCTTCAAACGGGCAGCCCTAATGCTGGAGTGGTAATTGTTGTTATACGAGAATTTGATCAAAGGTAGATGTGTGTCCCACGACTTTCCAAAGTCAATGACACATGCTCTAAGCATGTCCTCTAGGGTTTGGATTGTTCTCTCACTTTGTCCATCGGTTTGAGGATGATACACTGTGCTCATGTCTAGCTTGGTTCTAAGAGCTTTCTTAAGAGACTGCCAAAATCGGGAGGTAAACCTGCTATCTCGATCAGAGATAATGGATGCAGCTACACCTTGCAGTCAGACTACCTCTTGGATGTAAATCCGCGCGAGTCTTTCCATCTTGTATGATTATTTGATCAGAATGAAGTGAGCGGACTTGATAAACAATCGACAATTACCCAAATGGTATCATACCTACTCGGACACCTGGGTAGTTTGGTGATGAAATCCATGGTAATCATCTCCCATTTCCATTCGGGTATCTCGGGTTGCTGGAGCAGACCCGAGGGTTTCTGGTGCTCAACTTTTACTTTGGCGCAAGTCAGACACTTGCCCACGAACGTAGCTATCTCAGCCTTCATGTTTGGCCACCAGTATTGTTTCTTGAGATCTAAGTACATCTTGTCAGAGCCCGGGTGAACAGAGTATCTGGTTTTGTGCGCTTCCTCCATAACTATCTCTCTGAATCCTCCGAACTTGGAAATCTAGAGCCGATCCATGAAACAATGGACTCCGTCACCTCTGATCTCAAGTTTCTTTTCCATTCCTCTTAAGGCTTCGGTCGACACATTCTCGGGTTTGAGGGCTTCTAACTGGGCTTCTCGCATTTGCATGGGTAGGTTGGAATGGATGGTCATCGTCTGGTTCTTCACTTTACGGCCTGCACTCTCCTTTCGGCTAAGGGCATCTGCTACCACATTGGCCTTGTCGGGATGGTAACAGATTTCACACTCACAATCACTGAGTAGTTCTACCCATCGCCTTTGTCTGATGTTTAAGTCTTTCTGGTCAAAGATGTGTTGCAGACTCTTGTGATCGGTGAAGAACATGCACTTGGTTCCGTAGAGGTAGTGTCTCCAAATCTTCAATGCGAAGACTACGGCTCCTAGCTCCAAGTCGTGTGTGGTATAGTTGACCTCGTGTGCTTTCAGCTGTCTAGAAGCATAGGCAATTACTTTTTCCCTTTGCATAAGCACACAGCCTAAGCCTTGATTAGACGCATCGTAGTAGACAACGAAGTCCTCTGTCCCTTCAGGTAGGGACAGAACAGGTGCGCTGCACAAGGCTTTCTTCAGCGTCTGGAATGCAGTTTCTTGCTTATCACTCCAACAAAAGGGTACACCTTTCTGTGTTAGAGTGGTTAAGGGTTTGGCGATTCTAGAAAAGTTCTGGATGAATCTTCGATAATAGCCAGCGAGACCCAAAAATTGCCGAATTTTTGTGGGTGTCTTCGGTGCTGACCAATTCTCTATCGCTTTTATCTTGGAAGGATCTACATGAATACCCTCCTCGCTTACTACATGACCTAGGAAAGTTACCTTCAGAATCCAGAACTCGCATTTGGAAAATTTCGCGTACAACTTTTCGGATCGCAGGGTTTCCAACACTAGCCTCAAGTGTTGTTTGTGGTCTTCTTCGCTTCGGGAATAGACGATTATGTCATCAATGAACACAATGCCAAAACTGTCTAGATAAGGACGACACACCCGGTTCATCAGGTCCATGAACACCGCCGGTGCGTTGGTTAGACCAAAGGGCATCACTACGAACTCGTAGTGTCCATATCGAGTCCTGAAAGCTGTTTTGGATACATCACTTTCATGAACTCGTAACTGATGGTACCCTGATTGAAGGTCTATCTTGGAAAAGTAACTGGCTCCCTGGAGTTCATCGAAGAGGTCATCTATTCGCGGAAGAGGATATCGGTTTTTGACAGTCAACTTGTTCAGCTCACAATAATCGATACACATATGAAAGGATCCATCTTTCTTCTTGACAAACAAAACCGGAGCTCCCCAGGGTGAGGAACTCGGTCTAATGAATCCTTTACTGAGCAACTCATTGAGTTGACTGGATAACTCCTGCATCTCTGCTGGAGCTAAGCGATACGGAGACTTCGCTACGGGAGTAGCTCCAGGAATTAGGTCAATACGGAACTCAACTTGACGCTCGGGAGGGATTCTTGGAAGCTCTTCGGGAAACACATCAGGAAAGTTATAGACTTCGGGGATGCTCGTGAGGCCTTTAACTTCCTGTTTCTCGTTGATTACATGGGCCAAGAATGCAATACACTCCTTTCGCAGGAGTTTCTGAGCTTTGATGCAGGAAATGATACGAAGGTTGGAACCGAGTTTATCGCCATGGATTACGAGAGTTTGACTCAAAGGAAGGTTGAGACGAATGAATTTTTTGTAACAAAGGATATCCGCATGATTAGGACTCAACCAATCCATGCCAATGATGACATCAAAGCTCTTTATGGATACCGGCATAAGATCGATTGGAAACGAATGGTCGTTCAGGGTAAGGGTACAACCTACGAATACCTTGCTAGCGCTTTCCTTCTCTCCATTGGCCATCTCGACGGTAAACATTTTGGTTAAAGGTTGGGAATTATGTTTTAGGTTATGTTTGAATGCATGACTAATAAAGCTCCTCTCAACACCCGAATCGAAAAGAGTATTAGCATATGAGTCGTCGAGAAGGAACGTACCCGAGACAATGGTGGGATCGGCGACCGCTTCCTCCCGTCCCATGGCAAGGACCCTTCCGGTGTTATCAGCAGTAGACTTTTTGGGGAAGTTTCTTTTAAAGTGCCCAGCCTCACCACAGTTGTAGCAGGCTCGACCAACGCCTGCTCTTGAAGATTGATTGGCCGATTGGGCCGGAATCGGACTGAGTGCCCTTTCTTACCACAATTTATACAAGAAAGTTCTCGATAGGGGCCAAGATTGTGGTGATACTTGCACTTGTCACAGAGAGGGAGATTACCAGCATACCGACTGGTAGGAGTTGGAGCTGTGGTTCCCACAACAGAAGCATCAGCAACAGGGGTAGTAGCAGCATGGACTGCTACTGTTTGCTGTCTTTTGGAGGATCCTTGGGAAGATTGACCCTTCTTCTTCTTCCAGAACTTTCTCTTCTCACCACTGCTTTTAGTCGACTCAGGAGCGGTAGTGGTTTCCTCGACATCATCACTGTGGTCGATTATGGCTTGGGCTAAAGTATTAGCACTATCATATGTGTCCGGGCGAGCAGCTAAGACATGACCTTTTGTTGGATTGGTTAGCCCCCAAATAAACCTCTCGATCTTTTTGCTTTCAAGAGTGACCAAACCAGGGCAGAGAAGGGCAAGATCATCGAATCGAGAAGTGAATGCAGCAATGTTGGAACCTTTCATCTTCAGGTTCCAGAGCTCAAGCTCTGGCTTCTTCATTTCACCACGGGGACAGTATTCGACAATGAGGAGTTGTTTCATGGCGTTCCAGCCCATGGCATTGGCTACGGGTAGCGTCAAGGATTTGACTCGGCCATTCCACCAAGTCAAGGCTTTATTACTGAAGGTACAGGCTGCAAATTTGACCTTATCGGACTCAGCACAAGCACAGATTTCGAAGATGGAGTCGATTTTCTCGAACCATCGGGATAGGGAAATGACACCTCCAGTGTCATCAAAGGATGTTGGTTTTGCATTCATGAAATCCTTATAGGAACCCTCCTTTCGGTGTCCCTGATTGCTTTCTTGATCTTGAGTACCACCTCCCAAACCACCGGAACCACCGGTGTTCATTTGGGACATGGCAGTTGCCACCGCGGCAGTAACAACTGTTTGGAATAACACGGGATCAATTTCAGGAGGAGGTGGTGGCGGAGGGTTGTTGGTCTTTGAGCTTAGTCTCTTTCTGGGAGGCATCTTGATCTAATAAGATCAAGAAAGAGAGGATGATAAGTCCTCTGAATTGAATCGAGAGATATGACAGATATTTATTCCAAATAAGCGATAGAGCAGAAAAGAGTTATCTAAGCAGGTAAACTATCGCTAATGGAATGATCGAGGATCTATACGTGAACGAGAATTCTTACAAGGAATTGGCTCGAGAAATACTCCCATAGTATTTCATGATTCGCTACTACACTGGCGCGTTGGTTCTAGTATTAGGGTACGTTTTAGGCATGCCGCACACCAAAGTCACTCCCAAGCAAATGTTGGCCGTGTATCGAATGAATATAGTTGGCCAGGCTATATTGATCCTAGACACGACTACATAACAGCCCAGGTTTAACCGCAGTACACAACACCCATTTACTTATGTTTTGTTCTACTTGTAGTTACGGATCTCGACGATTCGGTATACTTATATACTTTTGAAAATACTTATAGTTTGAAGATACTTTTATTTCAGAGCACTTAGTCCCTTTAATGTTTATAGTTTTATACCATGTAAGGTTTGGTATACTTTATTCACTATAAACAAGGGCTCTGATACCAATCTGTCACACCCCGAAAACCGAAGGCGGAAACATTTTCGGGGTTGTCTCCACGTTGAGTATCAAATCCAATGTACATAGTAAGTAAAGTAGAACAACCATTACATTACATATAGAAAAGTTTTACAATTGTTTCAAAAGTAAAATTGTACAGTTGTGATACATAGTATATATATATATATATATATATATATATATATATATATATATATATATATATATATATATATATGAACAAAATGAAACAGGTCTTCTGAGCACTCCGACTTCGGGCAAAAGGATCTTCGGTACCTGTTCTAACGTTGACCTGAGAACACAAGCGGTTTGAAAATCAGCATAACGCTGGTGAGTTCATAAGTGGTTTTCGTTTTGTGAAAATGTCCATGTTTCCTTTCTGTTTTCGAAAATGTTACGCACGCCAAGAAAATCCCATATTTTCTTAAAATTGTTGGTTGTTGTTACACGATATGTAATGTAAAGTTGTACACTGAAAACATGTTTACTCTTGTGAAAGTTGTACATTTAGGTTATCTGTTTGGTTATACTATTCTGGTTATGTACCAATGGATCCCCAGGAAAGTCCCATACTTTCCTGATTGTATATTACCAATTGTAAAAGATGTAAGGTTATCCAGTTTGTTACACTTTTCTAGTTATGTAAATGTTCCCCAGGAAAGCCCCATGCTTTCCTGAATGTTGGTTACCGTTTGTAAAAGATGTATTATGGTTAGACCTGGTTATGTACAAGGTTTCCCAGGAAAGTCTCATACTTTCCTGATTGTTGGTTATCAATGTAAAAGATGTATTCCGAAACCTGGTTATCTTGTGAAGTGTATAAAGTTGTTCATTATTGCTATAAGTAAATCTCTGTTATCCTAATTGCGAGTTCCATAACCATACTATAGACTGAACCTGTGCAATAACTAGTCCACATCCTTATGACTTTCGTCACCCTTGAACCATTTCGGTTCGACTGTAGCTAGCAGCCATGTATGGGGTAGTCAGCCCCGTATAGATCTATACACTCAAGTCACGCTCTATAAATCCCAGAGATTCTGGTTACGGGTGTAGTCCTCCACTCGCGTATCTCTGTGGAGTGTTCGCCGAGGACGTGTCTCCAATCATACAGGAATAACAAATTTACTATTAATAATATAATAGTCCTCCACTCACGTATCTCTGTGGAGTGTTACCGAGGACAAACAGTGTACAAGTTATATTGTTCATGTGTTCTATTGTCATGCTTTTAATTGATAAAATGTAGAAAACCATTTGTGAAATATATAAAACATAACAGTTTATAAAACCCATTTCTCAAGCAAATGTTTACGTGATCTGCATGTTTGAATGGTTATCAGTTGTATCAATCAGTATTAAAAGCATATAAATATGAAATACACACACGGAAACAAGTTTTTGAGTACAAGAAACCCTTGTACATCGCTTGTGTTCCCCCCTGAAAACAGTTAAAAACAGTGAAAAAGGGTAGGGGTATGAACTCACCAGACTCGGAAATACGACGGTTTCGGACACTAGACGTTGGTTCGGGGCTTGATTACTCGCGATGTCCCTATGTAAAATGTAATAATGTCCATATATAACTAATTAGATTTACAATTATTAATTATATGGAACATTACACTCCAACGAGGTTAAACTCCTCAAAACGAGCGTTTGGAGTGACCCGGGTGACATCTTCGGACGTATAATGGCACTAGGGACTTAGGAATTGAGTTTACTCCCCAAGAGTAAACATATTAAGGAGTTTGTGGCCATATATCACACACACATGATTTCACGACCGTGAACTCATGTTTGGGTAGTTTTGGATGCTAAAATGGCTTAAATGGACAAGGGAATGTTGGAATGAACTTCTAAAATGCCTTGGATTAATTTGTTTGGATTTATACCATTTAAAAGGCAGTTCACAGCTATAAACTTGGAGTTTATGGCTGTGAACTCTCCTATGGTCAAGAGAAAATTGATTTGAGGCACTTAAAGCAATCACATGTGATTCTAGTTAATTTCCCAAGCTTTGGGATGGTTTAAAGGCATCAAATGACACACTTTTATGAGTTTACGGCCTAAGAGTATGTGCTATGGCCGTAAACTCATAAATGTGGTGTTTTGTTATGTTTAAGGTCTCCACACTAATTTTAGATGTTTCTATGATTTATTCCAAGGCTATTGATTAAGTTTCAAGGCATTCTAACATGTATAAGGGTGTTTACTCCCCATGTTTGAGGAGTTTACGGCCCAAGAACAAGTCTTGGCCGTAAACTCTCTTTTTTCCTTCAAAATTCATGTTTTAAGTGTTTCAAGTCCCGATTTGTAAGCCTCAAAGTCATATCCAGGTCCCAACAATGATTTGGAAGGGTTAATTGGCTTAAAAACCCCATTTTTAAGTGTTTACGGCCCAAGCTTGATCCTTGGCCGTAAACACATGTTCTAGGTCCTAAAACTCAATTTAAACATCAATTTGAAGGCTAAAGAGGTTAGATAACAAGTTAGGGATGTTACCTCTTTGATTTGGAGCCTTAAATCTTTGTTTTTGGACCTTTAATTATGGATGAGGAGAGAGGTTGGCGAGTGATTAAGGAAAGATGGCTAAAAGCTTCAAATGAAAGCTTTGAGTCCTTTAAATAGTGTTCGGGAATTGAACACAGCAGAATTCTACCCGATACCGGCGTTAGGCGGGGCTTTTGGTCGCACCCGACCAAGTTGTCGTAACCCGATATGGTCGATTGTAGAATTATTCCGATAACTATTATGGGGTGTTAGAATGATTTCAAATGGAATTAAGACTCCCATTAAGTCATTTTAGATCAATACAAGTTAATGACTTAATTAAATGGCGAAATCGGAAACGGATTTGGAAACGGCGTTTGGTTGATCGAATTGGATTACAATTTGAGTTACAAGAAGTGATATGAAATTTCGGGTTGTTACACATACCATGCGACATCCCGCTTCATGCAAGGCCACTAATAATCCAAATGAAGATCCCTATACATCTTTGTCGTGCAGGATGAATGGAGAAACGAGATTTGTGCGCCTCCTTCATCATAACCTGGCGCACACCTCCATGGTACGGCACCCACACCCTACGGTGTAGTGTCCGTAATCCTTTGATGTCATAATCGATGGAGGAAACCTGCCCGACGATCCGCTCACTCTTCCGATGTTCCTCATTCATGGCCTCCTGATGGGCCTCCCAAATCCGCTCCAATAGTGGAGTCACCACTGTCATCCTCAGACAAATATCCCTTATCGGCGCTGCCTTGCGGCTAAGTGCGTCGGCCACCACATTGGCCTTCCCCGGGTGGTAAAGGATCTCGCAATTGTAATCCTTCACCACATCGAACCACCGACGCTGCCTCATGTTTAGATTCAGATGATCCATGAGGTACCTCAAACTCTTATGGTCCGTGTAGATGGTACAACAGACCCCATAGAGATAATGAAGCCAAATCTTTAAGGAGAACACAACAACCCCCAGCTCCAAATCATGTGTCGGGTAGTTCGCCTCGTGAGGCATTAGCTGCCTCGAAGCGTAAGCAATAACATGTCCCCTCTGCATCAATACTGTGCCCAAACCCAAGATGGACGCATCGTAGTATACAACAAAATTGTCCGTGCCCTCCGGCAAGGATAAGATCGGTGCCTCGCACAATGTTTGTCTCAATGTCTCGAATGCGGCCTGCTGCTCAGGCCCCCAATGAAAGACCATGACTTTCCTCATTAGCATGGTCAGGGGTATGGCTATCTTGGAGAAATCCTGGATGAATCTCCGATAGTAGCCGACTAATCCTAGGAAACTTCGAATCTCGGATGGATACCTCGGAACCGCCCATCTCATCACGGCCTCCACTTTGGCCAGGTCCAGTGATATCTCGTTCTAGTTGACAAGGTGCCTGAGAAACTGCACCTCGCGCAACCAGAACTCACACTTGAAGAAGTTAGCATACAAGTTCTCCCTTCTCAAAGTCTCCAGAACCTCTCGCAGATGCTCCTCGTGCTCCTTCTGCATCTTGGAGTAAACCAAGATATCATCAATAAACTCTCTCACAGACCGGTACAGCATCGATCTACACACGCGGTTCATGAGGTCCATGAATGCGGTAGGAGCATTGGTTAGCCTGAAGGGCATCTCCACGAACTCGTAGTGGCCATAGTGCGTCCAAAACGCAGTCTTCTATACATCCTCCTCTTTGAACCTCATCTGATGATATCCTGAACGCATATCAATCTTGAAGAACAAAGATTATCCCTTTAGCTGGTCAAAGAGGTTATCAATCCTCAGGAGTGGGTAACGGTTCTTCACCGTTACCTTGTTCAGCTCCCAATAATCTATACGCATCCGATGCGACCCGTCCTTCTTCTTAACAAACAGGATCGGGGCTCCCTGAGGTGAGCTACTCGGCCTGATAAATCCTTTGTCTACTAGCTCCTGTGACTGCGTAGACAACTCTTGCATCTTGGGAGGAACCAACCGATACAGTGCCTTGGCTATCGGAGCCGCACCAAGGACTAAGTCGATCCTAAACTCCACCTGTCGGTCCGGAGGTATCCCAGGCAACTCCTCGGGGAATACGTCACCAACTCTCGTACCACAGGCACCTTGCCCACTGTCGCCTTTCCCGCCTCCCAGGTGTCTATAACATAAGCGACATATCCGACGCAACCCTGCTGAAGGTAACGCCTTGCCCTCGCTGCCGAACATAAGGCTAGCCCTCGGTGTGGCCTCTCGCCTTGAATCACTAACTCTCCCTCTCCTGAGTTCCTGACTCGCACCAACTGTTGTGCGCAATCTATCACCACCCCATTGGGTCTCAGCTAATCCATGTTGATAATCACCTTGTTCACTCTCAACGGAATAGGAACCAGGTCTACCAGGTAACGCTCCTTGAACAATCTCAAAACACAATCTCGAAAGACCTCTGATGCTTGCACTGATCATTCATCCACAGTCTCGACCTCTAGAGGGTAATCCAACAAGCCCGAAGACTCAAGGAACTTCTTGCTAAGCGCAAGAGAGACAAATGATCGGGAAGCACCCGAATCAAACAATACCTGAACTGGAATACCATACACATGGAACGATCCTAAACAGAGCACATACATAACGTATCAAAATCACAACAGCATATCATAATAGCATAAATAAGAAGTCATAGCCGTCACTACATCGGGTGCCGCGCGTGCCTCCTCGGTAGTCAACTAGAAGGCCCAGCTCGTCACCATTGGATCCTTAGTCTTGGCCTGCCGGCCATCAGTAATCCGCAGGGTCGCTGGGGCAGGCACCTTCACCGACGCTGCTGCTGGCCCCTATGGTTGTAGTGAAAACACAACAACTCAGACGTCTGAATAATCAGTGCAGGGTCGGTACAATCCCTGCTGAAGTGCCCTGTCTTGCAGCACTTGTAGCAGCCTGATGATCCCAATCTACGCACCCCCTCATGAGGCATGCCACATTTCTTGCATCGTCCTGTTCCTGACTGGACTTTCGGCCTACCATCAGATCCCTTGGGCTTCTTCCCCGAAGCCCCAGTCGTCTGCCCCTCCTCTACCTTCCTCTTCCGGATATGCTCTAGATCGATCTCCCTCTCCCTTGCCCTGGAAATCATGGAATCCAGGGTAGGGCAAGCTGAAAAACTAACATGCTCCTGAATGTCAGCTCGCAGCATGTCATGATAGTGGTTCCTCCTCATATCCTCATCTCCCGCATATTGGGGCACCAGCAACGCCCTCTCTGGGAAGTTGGCGGTGATCTCCACCACAGTCTCCGTAGTCTGTCTCATGTCTAAAAACTCCTTAGCCAGCTGTTGAAGCTCTACAGCTGGTGCAAACTCCTCCCAGAATATGGTCACAAAGTCTGACCAGGTCATATCCTCAACAACCGAGGCTCCCAATTAGTCACCAACAGACTCTCACCAGTCTCTAGCTCTGTCTCTGAAACACCCTGCTGCATATCTCACCTTCGACCCCTCTGGGAAGAAGCGAGCCAACTGTGTAGACTCAATGTCTGCAATCCATCGTCTGGCAGCAATGGGGTCCTTCGCCCCATGGAAATCCGGCGCACCACTGCCCTTGAAGTCCTTAAAGGACAGTGTGCGGGATCCTGACTGGCTGGTCGCCATGTCACTCCTGAACGCCCTAAGGCGATCCTCCATCAGCTCAACAATCCCTTCCTTGATCAACCCAAAGATGACCGGGGTCGCATCAAGGATGCCTCTAGTGATCCCAGACGCGATGAACTCGCGTAGCCTCTCATCCACTGGTTTGGAGCCTGAACCCGAACCCGATCCCTCCCTAGAACTGCCAACTGCAGGCCTGGAACGTAGTACCACCATTCTGCAATACATCATGACAACCGTTAGTGATACTAGTACATCTATAGGGATCACACACGTCACAAGTTCCTTGGTCTTGCCTCAGCCTTCCTTAATTCGAGTACGGATCCTCTACTTTCAGTAGTACAGGCCCATACTACCCTCCACATCTATCCATACTTTCCTCAAGGACTGCCTTGACTCCACCAAGTCCCTTTTACCCCTGCTGTTCTCTGCTACTCTCGTCCTAGGCTTACCCTAGGGAACCTCTGACTCCACCCAACCCGGTCCTCAGGTGCTAAAGACTTCCTTGTGATGCCAATTAGTAATCACCTGAATACCATCACATGTAATGAGGCTCAGATAATCCTTCGAGTAAAAGACTCGTCCCTACAACGGTTAGACTCAAATGAGAGCTGCACAATAAGGCCAAATCCAACACTCTAAGATTATTCAATGCTAATCACCCTTGACGCGACGTACTCACCTAATGGCTAACTCTCATCATTAAGAGCCCAACAAGCACGAAGCAAGCAGCATTCAATGCTAATCACCCTTGACGCGACGTACTCACCTAATGGCTACTCAAGCACCTCTATTCTTCTAACGAGAAACTATACCAGCATATAATGTTGTGCTCGTAAGCTGAAGCACAAAAAGCAGGCACATAAGGTGTGTCTGAATCCCTCAAACCAGGGCTCTGATACCAACTTGTAACGACCCAATTTTCAAGTCCAATAGGTCTGAAAACCATTCACAAAATTAAGAATAATTTCAGAGTACAATCCCAAGAAAGTCTAATGCGGAAAGCCAACATGTGTGTATGTGTGATGTGCCGCTACCGCGCCAGCTCGTTCCCATTTGCTGAAGAGGTACCTGAAACCAAAACTGTAAACTGTAAGCACGAAGTTTAGTGAGTTCCCCCCATCTTACCATATACCATACAATCACATAGCATACATACTGCCAGGAAATTCTTAGGTGCCCGACCTACCCGGTACGACAATTCTAGGGCGCCGACCTACCCATACGACCATTCTGGGGCGCCGACCTACCCATGCGGCCATTTTGGGGTGCCGTCCTACCCGTTTCAAGCCATTCTGGGGTGCTAACCTACCCATGTCAAGCCATTCTGGGGTGCTGACCTACCCGTCAGTCTTAACAACCGACCCTCAAGGACTATTCCACCCCTACTGCTACTAACACATATATCATAACATAATCATACTATCAGACATATATGGGGTGTCCGAACTGCCCTTCGGTCCTAACAACCGAACTTGGGGACTATTCCCCTCATACTACCTCTATCACATATAACATATCATGCCAGCATATAAACATATCATCACATACTGTCAGTCATATCTGGGGTGTTTGACCTACCCGTCGGTCCTAACAACCGAACTCTACTACTATCACATATAACATATCATGCTAGCATATAACACATCTGCTAGTAGCAAGCCTAGATGATACCACAAAGACAATCATCTAATCATACAACTCCTACTGGTGGGCCAACATTGTGGCCGTAGACCCACCGCTACTGGAAGGTAACTCACCTCATACGAGTAGCTACTGATAATCTGTGCAGGAAACCTCTGTCTGTTGCTGCTCCGGGAATCCTCCGGCTATAATCCCCACAAAACACTCAGTCAGAAACTGATATCTACTCTTGGGGTAAAATGACTATCTTACCCCCAACCATGTCCCAGTCAAATTCAACTGCCAGATGACACGACTCGCCGAGTTAGGCCGTCAACTCGTCGAGTCCCTTTCCTTTACTCGTCCTTATCCATGACTCGACTTGTCGAGTTTGGCAGCGACTCGACGAGTTCCCTTCTTTATGAACATCAATGAACCTTCATCCGACTCGCCGAGTTCATCTTCAAACATAAGAATATTTCCTTGGACTCGCCGAGTCTGTTCTAGCACTCGTCGAGTCCCTTAAACTCCAGGTCTAAAACTAAGTCCAATGTGTTAGGTCACATTTTCGGTCCTGCTACAACCCTTCTAACCCCCAATTGAGTCCTTCTGGCCCTCAACAGGGATGTGACTCAAAGCCTTGGACTCGTCGAGTTCCAAGAACAGAATCGTCGAGTCGATAACGTCCATGCTCTATTTCCTCGATTTCTGATGTACAACCCTTGACCAAAAGATAGATCCAAGCCCCTAAGCTCGATCTAGCACGTAAAGTTTGAACTTTACGTGCATGCATGGTACTTTAGAACCAAAAAGGCTCTAAAATGACTCTTGTAGTGCATGGGACCTTCCTTGGGTGGAAAAGCAACACAAGTCTGCCTTGTGACTCCTTCCAAGACTTAGATCTGAAGTCTTGACCCCCAACCATGTTTGCAATCATGGTTGGCTACCTCATTTGGCCTAAAAAGCCCTAAATCTTCCCCAAAAAGGGATCTAACAAATGAACAAGCAAGGTACAGACTTTCTACCTTTCAACGACTGCAAATGATGCACCAAACTCGAATCCTTAAGTCTCCTCTTGATCCTTCTATGCTCTTCCTTCTTCCTTGATGTCAAAACCCACAAAAATCACTCAAAAGCCTTAGATCTTGCACCAATGCACTTAGGGTTTACTAGGGAGAGTTTCTTGGAGCATCAGGGACGAGTGGTGGCTGATAGAGATGATTAAATAGGGTGCAAACCCTCAGATTAGGGTTTTGTCTAGTCAGAGCCTACTCGTCGAGTCCGGGACCCAACTCGACGAGTCCATCACTTAAATCTTGCGTTCCATCCTGCTTCTACTCGGCGAGTTGGTTCTTCAATTCGTCGAGTCCAAGGCCAAAAATGCAAAATACTTAAATAGAAATACATACCATGAACCAGGTGCTACAAGTCTGTAGCTATGAGGCGTTTGATGAGAGTTAGGAATGCACCTAAGTATTATTATGGTTTCCATATTACCGCGGAAGGTGATACACTTATCGGTGATAGAACACTATGAGTCTAGCTAGATGAACCTAACAACTACCCGAAAGCCATGGCAGACCTTGAGGCTGCTAAATGGAAAGAGGCTATGGACAACGAGATACAATCCATGTATGACAATCATGTTTGGAACTTGGTTGACAATGTACGAGGTCGCAAGACAGTTGGGTGCAAATGGATCTTCAAGAAGAAGATCAACATGGATGGTAATGTACACACTTATTAGGCGCAACTGGTTGCAAAGGGCTTTTCTGAAACTCCGAGAGTTGATTATAATGAGACCTTTTCACCAGTAGCGAAGATTAAGTATATTAGGGTTATGTTTGCCATTGTTGCATTTCATGATTATGAAATACAGAAAATGGATGTCAAACCTGCTTTCCTTAATGGAAACTTGGCTGAGGATGTTTACATGAGTCAGCAAGAGGGTTTTGTCAGTACAGAGTACCCTAATAGAGTGTGTAAGCTTGACAAATCCATTTATGGATTAAAGCAAGCACCTCGCAGATGGAATATTTTCTTCGTTGAGAAAGTCAAAGAGTTTGGGTTTTCTAGGAGTGACGATGAATCTTGTGTATATGTCAAGGCTAGTTGGAGTATAGTCAGCTTTTTGGTATTGTATGTGGATGACATGCTACTCATAGGTAATGACATCCCAACTCTACAGGAAGTGAAGTCCTGTCTTGGGAAGTGTTTCGCTATGAAGGACCTTGGAGAAGCTGCCTATATCCTAGGGATAAGGATTTTGAGAGACAGGAGTAAAAGACCAATAGGACTTAGTTAGTGCACCTATGTGGATAAAGTGTTGAAAAGATTCAACATGCAGAAATCCAAGAAAGGTGAGTTACTAATCCAGAGTAACGCCAACCTGAGTAAGACTCAGAGCCCGACTACAGAGGCTGAGATAGCAGAGATGAGTCGAGTTATGTATGCTTCCTTTGTAGGCTCGATCATGTATGCTATGACTTGTACTCGTCCTGATGTGGCCTTTGCATTGAGCATGGTTAGCAGATATCAGGGGATCCTAGCAAGGATCACTGGACTGCGGTACAGAACATTCTCAAGTACCTACTGAGGACTAAGGACTGGGTCCTTACCCTCGGTGGGAGTGATGACTTGAGAGTAGTAGGGTATAGTGTTGCTAGCTTCTAGACTGATAGGGATAATCTTTGCTCTCAGTCAGGCTTGGTCTTTACCTTTAGCGAAGGAGCAATAACTTGGAAAAGTTCCAAGCACGAGACAGTGGTTGATTCAAATTGTGAATCAGAGTATATAGCGGCAAGCGAGGCAGCAAAGGAGGCTATATGGCTAAATAACTTCATCGGAGACCTTGGAGTTATACCAACTATAAAAGAGCCTATGGAGATTTTCTATGATAGCAATAGTGCGGTTGCCTTAGCCAAGGAACCAAGAGATCATGGCAGATCCATGCACATTGACAGAAAATATCATTTCATCAGACATCAAATAAAAGAAGGACTCCTTGTGGCAAAGAGGGTATCATCGGAGGAGAACCCGACGGATCCCCTCATGAAGGAAATGGGCAGGGTTAAGCATCTCCAGCATGTGAGTAAAGTGTTTCTATCTTTCTACAATCATTCACTATCATTTCATTTTGCATGTTTTGACTTCCAGAATAATTATGTCATGGTATGTCGTAGTATTCAAATTCTCCACAGTCGGTCATATGTTGGAAGTAGATATGAATCATGACTGTTATGTAGTTGGTTGTAGATTGTCACACCCCCGAACCAGACGGCGGAAACGTCCGGGGGCTGTCGTGACTTAATTGAATACCATAACATTGAATATATATGAAACATAACAACATTCGTCACCATTCATCAACATAGTATAACCAGTAGTGTTTACATATCATACATTGTTTAAACATTACATTCCCCAAAAATTAATTTGTTCAATTCATACAAAAATAAACTGCAACCGTCACTGAATATGGTTTCCCTTGATTCACTGGTTCCCTGAGAATACAAGTATTTTGAAAAACGTCAACATATAAAATGTTGGTGAGTTCATAAATTGTATTTGAAAACAATGCTTCGTATCGTTTGAAAACCACCAGAAAATCCGATATTTTCTGAAAATAGTATAGTCAAAAAGGTGTGAAGATCCATAAGTATGCCTGTTTGTTTTCTATACTTGTAAAATATTGTTTATTGAAATCGTATGTGTTCCGAATTTGTATGTATTGAAAACCCTAGGAAAACCCGATGTCTTCCTAATTCTTTGAATTCCATGAAAATTACTTGTGACCATTGCAACGCATGAAGTTGTTATTCCAGACGACATTGGATCATTGATGAGCATGACTATCCGCCACAGACACGCGTTACACAAACGACTAGTCTATAGCAATACCAACGATCCCGAAGGCGTCGTCCGTACTAGTCACGCTATCCAACCGTCCTGTTGTCCCACATCCGAAGAGAAGGAGGACACGAAGGCCTCGACGACTCCATTAGTCGGTTAGGGATAAAAGGTACGAGGGGTCCCAGACCCGCCTCGCAAAAAGGCAGACTTTACTAGCGACACTAAAGGACCCTTGGGGACCAGTAGTCTACAGCCATTGAAAGTCCGGTTACGTTGTGTCGGGATGGTAAAACCCAACACCTCGTAAGATGAAGTCTTTGGGCCTTAAGATCAGGTCGTCGGGCTAGCTAGGCTCAACGAACAAGATTTTACACTTGTGGGGCCCAAAGATAGTGCGTAGACGTCTGTGCACATGTATAATGTATTCCGAATCGTTATTTGTATGAATCATAGTATTGTAGTATCATAGTATCGTTGTATTTGTGGTTTCGGATTTTCATTGGTTCGAGACCGAACCAATTCGTTTGACAACGACTTTTGGTATTGTAGTGTATTGTATTTTGTCGATAGTAGTAGCACCATTATTTGATCATATTGCATGTATAGAATTAGTCTTGGAAATTTTCTGTTTTCAGCCCCTCCTCTTTCGTAAAATTTACCTTTTCAACCCTTTATTTAAAATATTTTCCGGTTTGGTATTTAAATCAATTTTATTGACATTTTAACACCAAAAATTATTGAAATAATCATTTTCCAGCACATTTTCCATAGAAAACAGCTTAAGACCCTGAAAATGCAGTTTCCTTGGTTTTAATCCCTTCTTTTCGCAAATTTGACAATTTTGGCCCAAATAGAAAATTTTTTGCAACTTTGGTCCTTTTTAAATTTAAAAAGCATTTTAAACCTTTGAAAAGGAATTGGAACACTTATAGTCCACTGTTTTACTGAAAGTTACAGTTTTGGCCCTCCAAAACAGAAAAATTCGCATAATGGGCCTTATTGGGCCGAAATTTTCATTTTTAGCCCATTAAGCTTGAAATTCATGTTTTTAGTCCTCTAATTAAGTGTAATTCCAGAAATAGTTTTATGGAAACTGTTTTGGCACACTTCATCCATCAGAATCTGTGAAATGTCAATTTGGGCCCTTATTTTTGTATTTTTCACATTTTAGGCCCAAAATTTGTGTTTTTAACCCAAAGAAAATTATTACTAAACCACTTAGCCATTTTTCTTGAAACACTTTGTGTTTAGAAATATATTTGAAGCTAAAATCATTTAACACAAGATATTTCTCGGTTTTGATGGGTTTTAAGGCTAGATCCAACATTAAAACACATAAAAGCATACATATAAGCATGGAAATCATACAAGGCATACAAACACATATAGATCTACACTTTCACTTGTATTCCCCCCCCCCCCCCACAAAACTCATAAAAACAGAAAATAGGGGGTATGAAGCTCACCTTGGGGTGTTGATTCGGTTTTGCAAGGAAGAATGGAAGGAAAAATGAAGTGTTTTTGGCCTTGGCTCCCTTTGATGAAGATCTCGAGTTTTGAGATGGTTCTAGGGTGTAAGATCACGATTTTTGCATAGGTTAGGAAAGGATTTTGATAACAAAAGAATTTAAACCATAGATCTATGCATAATCTTACCTTAGATGAAGAATTTTGTGGAGATTTCTTCTTGAATGCTTCCTAGAACTCGAGATTTTTGAGTGGAGAGGGAGAGTTGTTCTTGAGTGATCTAGAGAGTGTTTGAGAGATTTTTGGGGTGTGTAGGTGTGTATGGCCGAGAGTGAGAGAGGAGAGAAGAAGAGATGTGATCTTGAAGTGATATGCATGGAAGAATGGGAAATAATGCATGGAAGTCCTATGGGTAATAGTGAGGTGGCACACTTAAGTCAATTATCTTCAAATCCTCTTGGGCTTGGGTATTGGGCCGAAACATGGAGGAAAAAAAAGAAATTTGGGCCTTTTGCTCCTAAGCCCAATATTAGAGTTAGCCTTGGGTATGTTTTTAGTCTAAAAGAATGTAGTAGGATTTTTATATTTTTATTGGACTAGTTTAGGTTATTCATGTATCAAGGCTTTTAATTCATTTAATTCTAGGCCCAATATGGCCCAAAATGTATAAAATAAATAAGTGTGGGTCCAATTAGAGCCCAATTAGGGTTCTAAGCCCATGTTAGTCAAATTGGAAGCTTATTGGTCCGTTTGGATCCAATAAGGAAGTTCTAGTCTAAAATAGACTCAACAAGAACTTCTAGGGTCTCCAATTGTTTGATGACTATTTGTGGTACTTGCATAATGTATTTAATTGAAGTTTTTGATTCATATTAACTTGAATGTATAGATTACATAGCTCAAAATTTTCAGTTGTGACATCATCCCCCCGTTAGAGGGAATTTCGTCCCGAAATTCTGTTTGAAAGCTAGATTTGAGAATGCTAAAATAGGTGAGGGTACTTCTGCTTCATTTGATCTTCGCGTTCCCACGTGAATTCTGGCCCACGCCTTGCGTTCCACCGTACCTTCACGATCGGGATGCGACTCTGCTTAGTACGCTTCACCTCCCTGTCCATGATTTCGATTGGCTCCTCGACGAACAGGAGATTCTCGTTGATTTCGATTTCGTCAAGAGGAATGACAAGGGTTTCATCTGATAGGCACTTTTTCAGATTAGAAACATGAAACACGGGGTGTACACCGTTTAGCTCCGTGGGTAGTTGTAGTCTGTATGCTACTGGACCTATTCGGGCGACGATTTCGAAAGGTCCAATGTATCGCGGTTTCAGCTTTCCCCGTTTTCCGAAACGTATAACCCCTTTCCAGGGTGAGACCTTTAACAATACTCGATCACCGACCTGGAATTCTAAGGGCTTTCGCCGTTTATCAGCATAGCTCTTTTGCCGGTCACACGATGCTTGTAATCGAGCTTTGATCTGGACAATCTTTTCTGTGGTCTCGCGAATGATTTCCGGTCCTGTCATTGCCCTATCCGACGTATGTGTTCTTGCTAGCTGGGTGTCACCTACTTCAGCCCAACATAACGGTGATCTACATTTACGCCCGTACAGTGCTTCGAAAGGAGCCACCTTAATGCTCGAATGATAACTATTGTTATATGAAATCTCGATCAACGGTAGGTGGGTATCCCAAGACTTTCCGAAGTCTATCACGCATGCATGAAGCATGTCTTCAAGCGTCTGAATGGTTCGTTCGCTTTGACCGTCCGTTTGTGGGTGATACGCGGTGCTCATATCAAGATGAGTTCCCATGGCCTTGTGGAGCGACTGCCAAAAGCGTGACGTGAACCTACTGTCCCTATCCGAGATGATAGATTTTGGCACTCCATGAAGTCTTACAATCTCTCGTAGGTACAAACACGTCAGCCTCTCCATCTTGTAGGACTCTTTGATTGGCAGGAAATGGGCAGATTTCGTCAGTCGGTCGATTATTACCCATATGGTGTCCAATCCGTCCGACGTCTTGGGCAGCTTGGTCACGAAGTCCATAGAAATCCCCTCCCATTTCCACTCAGGGATTGCCGGTTGTTGTAACAATCCGGAAGGTTTCTGGTACTCCACTTTCACTTTGGCACACGTAAGGCACTTACTAACATAAGTTGCGATTTCCGCCTTCATGTTAGGCCACCAATAGTGCTGCTTAATGTCCAAATACATCTTGTCCGAACCAGGATGAATGGAGTATCGTGTCTTGTGGGCTTCCTTCATAACGGTCTCCCTGAATCCTCCGATTTTTGGAACCCAAATACGGTTCATGAAGTAGTATACCCCATTCTCTTTGACTTCCAGGTTCTTCTCCATTCCGCGTAATGCCTCGCTAGTTTTATTTTCCGTTTTCATAGCCTCTGACTGGACTGATGCAATTTGAGTGGCCAGATGAGACTGAATGGTTATCGAGTGTGTTTTCGTACGGCGATTTGTGTACTCCTTCCGACTTAATGCGTCAGCTACCACGTTGGCCTTGCCTGGGTGGTACTTGATCTCGCATTCATAGTCATTTAATAATTCCACCCATCGCCGCTGTCTCATGTTCAGCTCCTTTTGATTCAAGATGTGCTGGAGGCTCTTGTGGTCCGTGAAGATGGTGCACTTTGTACCGTACAGGTAGTGCCTCCAAATTTTTAGGGCGAAGACCACGGCTCCCAGTTCTAGGTCATGGGTTGTGTAATTTACTTCGTGCGTCTTTAGTTGACGGGACGCATATGCTATCACTCTTCCACGTTGCATGAGAACGCAACCTAAGCCTTGATTTGACGCGTCACAGTATACTACAAAATCTTCCGTTCCTTCGGGTAGAGATAGCACAGGAGCACTACAAAGAGCTTGCTTCAAGGCTCGAAACGCAATTTCTTGTCGGTCTGTCCACTTGAATGGCACGCTCTTTTGTGTAAGCAAGGTAAGTGGCTTGGCGATTTTAGAGAAGTTTTGGATGAATCTCCTATAGTAGCCTGCTAGGCCTAAGAACTGACGAATTTCTGTGGGCGTAGTCGGAGTTGCCCATCCTTCCATAGCTTTGACCTTAGAGGGATCCACATGAATTCCATCTTGGCTAACTACGTGACCTAGAAAATTCACGCTCCGTAGCCAAAACTCACACTTAGAGAGTTTGGCGTAAAGCCTTTCCGATCGCAGCGTTTCTAGGACTTGTCAGAGATGTTGGCCATGCTCCTCTTTGCTTCGAGAATAGACGAGGATGTCATCGATAAACACAATGACGAAGTTGTCCAAGAACGGTCGACAGATTCGGTTCATTAGGTCCATAAATGCGGCAGGTGCATTTGTTAGACCGAAGGGCATTACAACGAATTCATAATGTCCGTAGCGGGTTCGAAAAGCGGTTTTAGGAATATCTTCTTCTCGGACTTTGAGTTGGTGATATCCAGACCGTAAATCTATTTTAGAAAAATAGCTAGCTCCTTAGAGCTGGTCGAATAGATCATCGATTCGCGGGAGTGGGTAGCGGTTTTTGACAGTGAGTTTATTCAACTCTCTGTAATCGATGCACATTCTGAAAGATCCGTCCTTCTTTTTGACAAAGAGCACCGGGGCTCCCCATGGCGAGTAGCTAGGTCGGATAAATCCCTTGTCCAGAAGCTCACCGAGTTGGCTGGACAATTCCTGCATTTCAGCAGGTGCCAACCGATATGGTGATTTAGCGAAAGGAGTTGCTCCTGGAACTAGGTCGATTCGGAACTCAACCTGTCTCTCTGGGGGTACTCCCGGAAGGTCTTCAGGAAACACGTCCGGGAATTCACACGCTACCGGAATGTCTTGGATGTTAATTTCTTCTTTGGCCTTGTCCACTATGTGGGCCAAGAACGCTAAGTTGTTCTTTCGCAGATGTTTTTGTGCTTTGATGCACGAGATAAGACGAAGATTCGTGCTAGGTTTGTCTCCGTAAATTACTAGGGTTTCGTGATTCGGGAGACGAAGGCGAACGGCCTTCTCGTGGCACATAATCTCAGCATGGTCGGGGCTTAACCAATCCATGCCGATAATCACATCGAAACTCCTAATTGGTACTGGCATCAGATCTATTCGTAAGACGTGTTGATTGAGGGTTAGGGTACATCCGACATAGATCTCCCTAGTGGATTCGGTTTTCCCATTGGCCATTTCCACCGTATAGGTTTCATTTAGCTTCTGGGGTTGTTGTTTTAGTAAATGTTTAAACTTCTCGCTCACGAAACTTCGCTCCGCTCCAGTATCAAATAAGATGCACGCATAAGTGTGGTTTAGGAGGAACGTACCGGTCACAACTGCGGGGTCCTGAACTGCATCACTCTGACCCATAGTCAGCATTCTCCCTGCTCCTCTGTTTCCTGAGTTGTTGTTGTTAGGGCAATCTCGACGGAAATGTCCCATCCTTCCACACCCAAAATAGGTGTGGCTAGGTCCTGCATTGATGCTGCCGGCATTAGTGTTGTTGGTATTGCGGTGGTTGTTGTTGTTGTTCTGGTTGTTTCCCTGACTCTGGTTCTGAGAAGGATAAGTCCTGCAGAACCTTGCAGTGTGTCCCCTTCGGTTGCAACTGGTGCAATGGAGTTCCCTGCATTCGCCGTGATGGTGGAGGCCGCACTTATTGCAACTAGGAAGAGTGCCGGAGTAAGGTCTTGAAGCATTTGAAGCAGCTGAGGCTGGAGCATGTGATGTGACTGTTACCGGCGCAGTGACAGCGTGAACTGCCACCGTTTGCTGCTTTTTAGAGGTCTCGGGACCCTGACGCCCCTTCCTCTTGTTGTTCCATCCTTTCTTACCATCACTCTCCTTCTTCTTCTCAGTCTCTGCCGGTTTCTCGCCCTTTTTGTGGTTATGATCATATAGCCTCTTTGCCAATCTCTTCGCACTGTCAAAAGTTTCAGGGTTCGCAGCGATCACATTCCCTTGAATGGGGGATGTCAGTCCCCAAATGAATCGTTCAATTTTCTTTCCCTCTGATGTGATCATACCCGGGCACAATAGAGATAGTTCGCTGAATCTCGATATGTAAGCATCGATGTTCCCATTCTGCACCGTGAGATTCCATAATTCCTGCTCCATCTTCTGTATTTCGCCTCGGGGGCAGTACTCAGCTGTCAACATCTCTTTCATTTCTGCCCAGGGAATAGAGTTGGCGACAGGGAGTGTCATAGCTTCCACATGACCATTCCACCAAGTGAGTGCTTGGTCCACAAAAGTGCAGGCCGCGAACTTCACTTTCATCTGTTCGGGGCACTCGCATATCTCGAATACCGACTCTACCTTCTCGATCCATCGCTTTAGGGCGATCACTCCTCCGGTACCGTTGAAAGTTCGGGGTTTAGCGTTCGCAAAATCCTTGTAGGTGCACGTTTTAGTGAGTCCTTGGTTCGTCCCGTTGTTCGAACTTCCGGAGCCTTGACCATTGCCTCCTCCACTGTTTCCTCGGTGAAGTTGTGCCATAGCTGCTGTGACCGCAGCAGACACGGCTGCCTGGAAAGCAGTGGAGTCAACTTCGGGCGGGATTGGTTCAGGATTTCCGCGAGTAGCTGGGCGAGGCATCTTTCTGTCATGAAACGGAAAGATGTTGAGTGTACGTGGTTTCTGTGAGGTGGCGACTCTACTAACTAGGTGTATGGTACGAACCTAAACGTTACTATCATCAAGCATACAATCATAATGTCTCAACACATAACAACTGAGAATAATTTAGCAAAACACACAATAGTTTATTAATATTATCCGCATTTAGTACAAGAAAATTTGCTCGTAAGAGCATACATAAGTAACACTAATCCGACAGCATAACGGCTCCATGAGTAGTGTAGTCACTTAAACATAGAGCCGGAGTACATAACATAGTTCCTAATAATCTACTACGATAAGTCTATTCCTAACCGCGATGAGCTGCGTCAGGAGGTGGTGCTGAAGTCATATGCCGAAATGTTGCGCCAATAGCTGCGCCATCTCTGCCATGTCTCCTATAACCTCATCCCTCTCATGCTCTGCTTGCACTGCCCGAGCCTCCATAGCATACAGCTGTTGTCGCAGTGCGGCGATCTCAGCTTCGAGGGAACGGTTCTCTCTTGGGGGGTTCGCTGGTGGAGCAGGGTGATCTGGTTGTGCCTCGTCCTCGGATGGCGGGACGGGGTCCTGGTCCCCGACCTGGCTGTCTTCGTCGTCATCGTCGAGCTCTCCAAGTTCGTAGTCAGTGTCTACGTATTCGTCGGGTCCGACATCGTGTGCTTCACCTGGATTCTCTCCTGGCTCATCCACAAGCATCCCGTGAGCTACTAAGGCCTGATGAAACTGGATACCCTGCTGCTCCTCCTCAGGCTCCTCCTCCTCCTCTAGCCAGCCGTTGTTTCCCTGATTAGGGAAGTAGGGGTCTCCCGGGTGATGAAAGCCAGCCATGTTGTCTGCGCGAGTACGTAAATATGCTACATTATCCTAGGATGCTATGCCTATCATACATACTAAGCAAACATTCTCTTTTTGGGTGATAAAAGGTATAGTGTTAGGTTCCCTGGCTATCCCGATCTCATCAAGACGTGTGTTAATTTTACCTTGGAGAGAATGTAGTTGATCAGGCTACATTCACTCCTTGGTATCACTAAGAACAGTCCCGAATTAACCGAGATACCAGTGTTATGGTGTTTGATTCAGCGTTGGATCTTTATTCCTAATGCAAGCAAGTGTGTTTTATTTACTTGTTCTGTTCAGAGTTATGTTAGTCCCTCTTTTTGGTTTATAGTTGCATATCAATGTATGGCTCGACATGCTAGTTCACTATAAACAAAGCTCTGATACCAACCTGTCACACCCCCGAACCAGACGGCGGAAATGTCCGGGGGCTGTCGTGACTTAATTGAATACCATAACATTGAATATATATGAAACATAACAACATTCGTCACCATTCATCAACATAGTACAACCAGTAGTGTTTACATATCATACATTGTTTAAACATTACATTCCCCAAAAATTAATTTGTTCAATTCGTACAAAAATAAACTGCAACCGTCAGTGAATATGGTTTCCCTTGATTCACTGGTTCCCTGAGAATACAAGTATTTTGAAAAACGTCAACATATAAAATGTTGGTGAGTTCATAAGTTGTATTTGAAAACAATGCTTCGTATCGTTTGAAAACCACCAGAAAATCCGATATTTTCTGAAAATAGTATAGTCAAAAAGGTGTGAAGATCCATAAGTATGCCTGTTTGTTTTCTATACATGTAAAATATTGTTTATTGAAATCGTATGTGTTTCGAATTTGTATGTATTGAAAACCCTAGGAAAACCCGATGTCTTCCTAATTCTTTGAATTCCATGAAAATTACTTGTGACCATTGCAACGCATGAAGTTGTTATTCCAGACGACATTGGATCATTGATGAGCATGACTATCTGCCACAGACACGCGTTACACAAACGACTAGTCTATAGCAATACCAACGATCCCGAAGGCGTCGTCCGTACTAGTCACGCTATCCAACCGTCCTGTTGTCCCACATCCGAAGAGAAGGAGGACACGAAGGCCTCGACGACTCCATTAGTCGGTTAGGGATAAAAGGTACGAGGGGTCCCAGACCCGCCTCGCAAAAAGGCAGACTTTACTAGCGACACTAAAGGACCCTTGGGGACCAGTAGTCTACAGCTATTGAAAGTCCGGTTACGTTGTGTCGGGATGGTAAAACCCAACACCTCGTAAGATGAAGTCTTTGGGCCTTAAGATCAGGTCGTCGGGCTAGCTAGGCTCAACGAACAAGATTTTACACTTGTGGGGCCCAAAGATAGTGCGTAGACGTCTGTGCACATGTATAATGTATTCCGAATCGTTATTTGTATGAATCATAGTATTGTAGTATCATAGTATCGTTGTATTTGTGGTTTCGGATTTTCATTGGTTCGAGACCGAACCAATTCGTTTGACAACGACTTTTGGTATTGTAGTGTATTGTATTTTGTCGATAGTAGTAGCACCATTATTTGATCATATTACATGTATAGAATTAGTCTTGGAAATTTTCTGTTTTCAGCCCCTCCTCTTTCGTAAAATTTACCTTTTCAACCCTTTATTTAAAATATTTTCCGGTTTGGTATTTAAATCAATTTTATTGACATTTTAACACCAAAAATTATTGAAATAATCATTTTCCAGCACATTTTCCATAGAAAACAGCTTAAGACCCTGAAAATGCAGTTTCCTTGGTTTTAATCCCTTCTTTTCGCAAATTTGACAATTTTGGCCCAAATAGAAAATTTTTTGCAACTTTGGTCCTTTTTAAATTTAAAAAGCATTTTAAACCTTTGAAAAGGAATTGGAACAGTTATAGTCCACTGTTTTACTGAAAGTTACAGTTTTGGCCCTCCAAAACAGAAAAATTCGCATAATGGGCCTTATTGGGCCGAAATTTTCATTTTTAGCCCATTAAGCTTGAAATTCATGTTTTTAGTCCTCTAATTAAGTGTAATTCCAGAAATAGTTTTATGGAAACTGTTTTGGCACACTTCATCCATCAGAATCTGTGAAATGTCAATTTGGGCCCTTATTTTTGTATTTTTCACATTTTAGGCCCAAAATTTGTGTTTTTAACCCAAAGAAAATTATTACTAAACCACTTAGCCATTTTTCTTGAAACACTTTGTGTTTAGAAATATATTTGAAGCTAAAATCATTTAACACAAGATATTTCTCGGTTTTGATGGGTTTTAAGGCTAGATCCAACATTAAAACACATAAAAGCATACATATAAGCATGGAAATCATACAAGGCATACAAACACATATAGATCTACACTTTCACTTGTATTCCCCCCCCCCCCCCCCCCCACAAAACTCATAAAAACAGAAAATAGGGGGTATGAAGCTCACCTTGGGGTGTTGATTCGGTTTTGCAAGGAAGAATGGAAGGAAAAATGAAGTGTTTTTGGCCTTGGCTCCCTTTGATGAAGATCTCGAGTTTTGAGATGGTTCTAGGGTGTAAGATCACGATTTTTGCATAGGTTAGGAAAGGATTTTGATAACAAAAGAATTTAAACCATAGATCTATGCATAATCTTACCTTAGATGAAGAATTTTGTGGAGATTTCTTCTTGAATGCTTCCTAGAACTCGAGATTTTTGAGTGGAGAGGGAGAGTTGTTCTTGAGTGATCTAGAGAGTGTTTGAGAGATTTTTGGGGTGTGTAGGTGTGTATGGCCGAGAGTGAGAGAGGAGAGAAGAAGAGATGTGATCTTGAAGTGATATGCATGGAAGAATGGGAAATAATGCATGGAAGTCCTATGGGTAATAGTGAGGTGGCACACTTAAGTCAATTATCTTCAAATCCTCTTGGGCTTGGGTATTGGGCCGAAACATGGAGGAAAAAAAAAGAAATTTGGGCCTTTTGCTCCTAAGCCCAATATTAGAGTTAGCCTTGGGTATGTTTTTAGTCTAAAAGAATGTAGTAGGATTTTTATATTTTTATTGGACTAGTTTAGGTTATTCATGTATCAAGGCTTTTAATTCATTTAATTCTAGGCCCAATATGGCCCAAAATGTATAAAATAAATAAGTGTGGGTCTAATTAGAGCCCAATTAGGGTTCTAAGCCCATGTTAGTCAAATTGGAAGCTTATTGGTCCGTTTGGATCCAATAAGGAAGTTCTAGTCTAAAATAGACTCAACAAGAACTTCTAGGGTCTCCAATTGTTTGATGACTATTTGTGGTACTTGCATAATGTATTTAATTGAAGTTTTTGATTCATATTAACTTGAATGTATAGATTACATAGCTCAAAATTTTCAGTTGTGACATAGATGTTTAAGATGTTGGACATTGCAAAGTGTTTCTACAACACTCATGAGTGCGCATAAGTTCTGAGTATTGGATTCAACCCACGCTCACTGGTATCAATGCATGGAATTTATATCGAGTGATTGTGAGATGGTAATATCATATAAGTCTTCAAAACTAGAGATATGACTTGTTTTCTATAAGTTGGTTATAGATTGATTGTACGAAAACGCATTAGTAACTCAACGTTATAAAACGTGCCTTTGTGTATAATTCAACAAGTCGTAGAACAAGCATATGAGTCGAAGTTTATCTGTTCGTTCTTGGATTAAAAGCGATATCTGGGCCCCTCGATGATTTTGTGTTGAACTATGTACCGGGCCCGGTCAGAACTAAGTTCATGTGTTCAATTATGTTCTATGTCAAACAAATCGGAAATCGAGAAACAAACTGCTTTACAATAATTAAAACATTGTTCCACGTATTTATCCGGCTGATATCTAGAATAGAGGATTATATGATCCCTTATCTAAAACGACGCTTCATAGTTCAACAGAGTTTTAAAAGCTACAATTGTTAGTCAATTCTTGAAGTTATAATTGCAACTATAGTTATTAGACTTATAGAAGTGGGAGACTGTTGGATAAGGTGTCTAATCCATAACTATATTTGAGATGTGTTTGACCCGACCCGGCATGGTCCATTTGGGTTGCACTTCACCCGAACAATTTATATGGATAATCTTTTGAGAATAGTATAAGTTACGATTTATTAATATATTATAAGTTCTAATATATTAATAAGAAATGATATTACTTAATTAGTATAGACCTAGAATTAATTTAGAATTAATTAAGTGATCAAAACTATTATTAATTAAGTATGGACTCTTGTATTTATATTGTAACATCCCGAAATATCAAGAGTAGAGTTGAAGGGCTAAAAGAGTAAATTGGGAGAGAGTGACTCGGCGGGTCCATGGATGGACTCGGTGAGTAGAGTCGCGTGTTAAGTAGCCGACTTGGCGAGTCAATGAGATGGACTCGGCGAGCAGGCACTGAGTGGAGAAAACCCTAATTCTCGGTGTTGAGCCCTATATAAAGAACATTATGTTTCCTTCCCAGCCTCTTTATCACCCCTTGAGTCCCAGAAACCCTAATTTCGTGGAGGAACCCCATTGTTGAGCATATTGGAGCTTGGAGAGGTGGTTGTTGAAGAGATCTTAGAGAAGAAGAGGCTTGGAGCAAGGGGCTTTGCTTGCAATTGAGTTTCATTGCAGTTGGGGCGTTCTTCTGAGGTAATATCTCGTTTTTGAGCTGCTATTTCCTAGATGCATCATTTTGGGGGTATTAGAGATCATATATTTGGATGTATTGGAGTTTAGAGGTTAGATCTGAGGTTGCTACCTCAGATCTGGAATGGAGAAGGGTTAGAATGCATGAAAGTCCCTGTTTGTGAGTGGTTGATGGAGCTATTTTTTCCCAAACCTTAGCCCTAATGTGAAATTGCATAGGTCTCTTTGGATTCATGTAAAGTTTGCCACTTTACGTGATGGATGAGTTGTAGGAGGCTAGATCTATGTTTTGGATCAATTACATGGCCTGGAATGCTTCGCTATGGATTCAGACCGGTGGTACTCGGCGAGTCACATGGGTGGACTCGACGAGTTGCTTGAAGATAAGCTGGAACTCGACCAGTTGGAAGAACAACTCGACGAGTTGGATGAAGATGGCCTGGAACTCGGCGAGTTGTATGAACAACTTGGCGAGTAAGTTGAAGATAGCCTTAGACTTGGCGAGTCTGTTGTTGGACTCGGCGAGTCTTATCGAAGAGTCCCAATATTTTTTGGTTGAGTCGAGAATTGGCGAGTCAAGGGATGACTCGTTGAGTTGTGTGCGAGTGGACTCAGAGTTGTGGGACTCGGCGAGTCTTGGGGTGACTCGGCGAGTAGGGTCAACCAGGAGGGTTGACTTTGACTGAGGACTTTGACTTTGACCATGAGTTGACCGTTGACTTTTAGCGCTTGGTCAGTGATGTGGCCTTTGGGCCAAGAGAGGGGTAAAATAGTCTTTTACCCTTAAGAGGGTGCCATGAGAAGGTTGATTCTAGTCTCAAGAGTTATATTCATGAGAGTATATGCCTTACGTGTTAGGCGGTGGTGAGTTCGAGATTCAAGTGTGGGGATATCTGCTTTCTGCTTGCCAGGTGGGTCTTCTCATTATACTTTACCTTGAGTAGGTAACCAGAGTTATGTAATAGAGTATTTGTATGCTATGTATGTTATGTGTTGTACTGCATTATTTCTATGTGATTTATGTTGTGCATGTTTTCAAAGTTGGAGCTGGAGGGTTCCTAGAGTTAGAACCGGAAGGTTCACAGAGTTAGAACCAGAGGGTTCACCGAGCAGGGTCCACGGACCCACAGAGTTATAGCCTCGAGTGGCTAATATGTGTTATGTGTGGTATTTTGGGGAACTCACTAAGATTCGTGCTTACAGTGTTTTGTTTTATGTATGTGTTGCAGGTTTCTTTCAGGATCACGGGACGGCACCGGCTTGATTGTACACACCAGAGAAAGTGTCATGTTTTGAGGGTCCTGGTTTTCTATACTAGTGAAAATGGAGTCATGTTTTGTAATTCGATTATGAATGAGATTTTAAACAAGTATTTCTAAGAATTAAACGACTATTTTTAAATGAAAAATTGATTGAAATTTTCGGTGTTACATATATAGTGTGAGCTAATGCTTATTAAGAATGGTCTAGGCTTGCATGGTAAGGCCATGGATAGTCCATGGAGCTTTAACCTGTGGATCTCATGGAAATGAAAAGTCATAGGTATTAGGGTTTACATGGATGTAACCCTAATCCACCACACTATATAAAGGAGTCCTTGGCACTTGAAATCAACTAGTTTTTGTGTGAGAAATAAGAGGGCCGATTTCAAGAAGTGCTCTACTATTCTCTCAAGTTTCAAAGGTTTGTCATGATTTGTGACTTCCATTTGAGGCATTCTCATTATTGGTGCTAGGCTTTCAAACTCCAAGCAATCAACCAATACTAAAAGGTATGTAAGTATACTAGCTTATTATGTTTTAAAAGTTCCCCATGCCATGCTAGTTAGATTAAGAACCTTGGAAAAACAAATTTACATGTATCATAGTAAAACATAGATCCAAGGTTTCTAGGGTTGCATGTACACCATAAGGGTGTTAGAATGCTCAAAACCCTACAACATCATCCTCAAATTAAAACAGTTCAGGGGAGCAACATAACACCATTGTTGATATTTGGTCATCACCTGCACAAGATTTTCCGAGATTACATATCTGGACAAAGGATCGTCGTCTAAACCAAGTTAGAGGAAATCCTAATGCCGGTGTAGAAACCATGCAAGAAGAGTTAGCAAAATTCGATAGAAATGAAGTGTGGAATCTCATCCCTCCAACTCAGGATCACCCTAATGTTGGTACAAGATGGGTTTTCTGAAGCAAGCTAGACGACGATGGAGTGATCATTCGTAATAAAGCAAGATTGGTGGCCAAAAGATTTACTCAGATTGAAGGACCTGATTATGATGAGACCTTTTCTCCTGTTGCCCATCTTGAATCCATCAGAATCTTTCTTGCTTATGCAGCTCATAAAGGCTTCAATGTTTACCAAGTGGATGTTAAGAAGTGCTTTTCTTAATTGTTAACTGGATATGGAATTCGATCTCCAACAGCCTCTTGGTTTTGTTAATCCTTCTTTTCCAAACTATTGCTACTGGCTCCAAAAATATGTTTATGGACTCCAGCAAGCTCCTTGCGCCTGATACGAGACTTTCACCAACTTTCTCAAGTGTTTTGGTTTTCAAAGAGGAATTCCTGATCCTAGCCTTTTTCGAAGATCAAATAGAAAACATCTAACGCTAGTCCAAATCTATGTTAATGATAGCATTTGTCGATTCCTAATGAGCATGAATCATGAAGTAAGTTTCTTCCTCGGTTTCCATGTAAAGCTAACCAAAAGAGGAATCTTTACTCACCAAGAAAAATACATTTCCGAGCTTCTCAAGAAATATTCAACGGACACACATGCGTCTGCAATGGTTCCTATGGGTTTCAGACACAAGATCTTCTTGGACCCATTAGGTGTTGCTGTTGATGAAAGAAGTAGAAGGGATGATTGAATTGTTCTCTACCTAGCAACAATTTGTCTGGACATCATGTTCTCTACATGTTTGTGCGCCAGATTTCACGTTAATCCAGAGATGTATCAGATTTGGTGGTTATGCAAATATTTTGACACCTCAAAGGTACAAAGAGTCTCGAAATATGGTATCCAACAAATGAGAGTTTCCTCTTACAAGCTTACTCTGATTCAAACTATGGTGGTCTTCAAATAGATAGAAAACCCACCACTGGTGGCTATCAAGTTTTGGGTGAAAGGTTGGTTAGTTGGTCATCTAGGAAACATAATTACATTGCTCTTTCAATACTCGAAGCGGAATACATTGTTGCTGCTTGTTGCATTTCTTAATTTCTTTGGATGAAATTACAGCTCCTAGACTATGGTTATTGATTTCAATAGATTTCAATCTATCATGACTCTCAAAGTGCCGTTGCAATTTCTCACAATCCAATTTAGCACTCCAAGATGAAGCGCAGTGATATTCAGTACCATTTCATTCAAGATCATGTTTTAAAAGGAAACATTGAACTTATTTTTGTTCCATCTAATGATAAAATTGTTGATGTCTCTACTAAGGCATTAGATGAAACCAAATTTAATGGTTTTCTGAAGAAAAAAAAATGAGTATTACGTTGCCTGATCCTTAATTCTTCCAATAGGCTTGTACTCTCTGATGGAAATATCAGAAAGTAAATTAATTCTGAAACAAAACTCTTTTTAACTCGGAATCATTTCCTCTCAAAATAAATAGGATCATTTTACGTGTCTTTTTGTCTAATTTCTTCGTCTAGCTTAAGTTGTACAACCCACTCCATCCTTTGAAGTTCATATGACCAATATTGTTACGTTGGTATTTTTTCCTTGATCTCTTATTGAAATCTATCTCAAAAGGATGTTATGAGGTTCACCTCAGGATTCAAGTCCGAAATGCTAATGAGCCTTCACCTCCTACCCCTATCTGAGCTCTGACTCTTCTCATCACATAATCTCAAAATCTATTTTAAATATGCCTTCTAAGATCTTTTACATTTTACCTCTGATATTCAGTATGAGTTTGTGCAATCTCGAACTCTATATCATGTACAAGTGTTTTCATTTTCCCCTCAGAAGCATCTTATGACAATTCATCTCGGATCATCCTTGTTCCGAGATCCTCGGTTTCAAAAGAAGTTAGAAATGTTTTTTTTTCATTTTTTTTCAAAATGTTTTCTTTAATGACTTAAACGGTTATTTTTTTAATTATTATCTTTTAACCCTAAATTCTCACGCTTTTTGCACACGTCTTGCTAAAGTGAACATCCATTCAACTGAAATGACGGTTTTCCATTTTACACATATTGCCATCCCATCTTTCGTCATTGTAGCTCATACATATGCCAATTTTGGCAACACATTTAATGTGATTCATTTTCAAATTAGGTATCATCATTACATCTATTTCTCAACCCTACTTGATTTACCAAACTATAAAAGGATTTCAAAACCCATCGGTTTCTTTTTTAAGCTCTCATCTTCTCCCCAAAATTCTCTCTACAAGCTAGTTCTTCGAGCTCCAAACTTGCAATAATGGCGTGCTCCCAAAATACTCCTGAACTCTCAAAAACTACTCCAAAGAAGAAATCTTCCAAAGGCTCTGCTTCATCTTCTTCAATAGAGCCCTTCCTTCGTGAAGCCACACAACTCTTCTCCCTTGATCCTCTTGACTATGACGAATCGATCAGGGTTATGATTGAGTTCATCTCTCATCATCTTATCACCATTCCATTCACAATAACCCGAAATACCCAAATTCCTCTCAAGATCCTTCGTACTACATTTGAAAGAATCAAGATTGAAAACGAAGTGCTAGAAACCAAGATCACAAGTGATCGCATCGTACCTATGTCAAAGCAAACATTTATTAATGCTATTGGGATACAAGAGAAACACAAGGGTTTTATCATGCAAGAACCAACGTCTGAAGAGTTTCATATGTTCCTTAACAACATTGGGTATATAGAAGAGTTCAAGGCCAAGAAATTCTAAAAATATGCAGTCCCTAGCCTTTGGACGATCCTTATGCACCACATTATTTGAGGTCCTTCACGAAAGCATGACGAGACAGATACGATGAACAAGGGTTGGCTCCATGTGGTGTTCGACGTCCACTCTTGGAGATCCAATGTTGTGGATTTGACCGAGGTCTTGTGGAAAGACTTTCATTAATTTCTAGTAAAGAGGAAGCCTCCAGAAATCTCAAGTCTGAGGTTCTGGGAGCTGAACCAAGCAATCGCCACAGAACCAAAAGAGGCATTCATATCCTTTAAAGCTACAAAGGCTTACTGACTTCCAAACAAAGCATCTTTCGGACCCACACGTAGACTACCACAACATATTTTGGCGACTTTACCATCTGAGTCCTCTTATTGGAAATTTAACATAGAGAACTCGATTGTGTACAACCTTCCATAATCTATCCCAGTCTCTGTCGAGCCCCCCTCGGATGTCGTCAAACTAGTCTTGGCTCGTGGCAAGAAAAAGAAGGTAGCCAAATGAAAGACTTCTCCCATAAAGCCAAAATCAAAAAATAGAGTCAAAGTCAATGTTTCCTATGAAAAGGAATCTTTCAAGGACATTCCGATTGACTCTGCTCATCCGCTCTCCTCCCTAGCAACTCTTCCAAAGTGCCCTTTGGAGCTTCAATAGCAAATGCACCCACACTGGGAGTCTCCTCATAATGCACTCTCACCTTGCAAAAAAGGTGATGCCGGTGTTGACAAAAGTTCCTTGCATCCCGTGGAACACACTCACGATTCATCTTGGATATCCCTCCTCTTTCTACACAAGCACAATCAGAGACCACTGTCTTGTATCCTAAGCTTTCTGAAGCTGGGGTTGTCCCTCCAACTTCATGAGCCATAACTTTTCTAACACCTGGCTCAGGTAAAGGACGACAATGTACTAATGATCCAAATTGGTTAGATTTTGTGTAGATGGCTCACAAAAGACATCTGTAGCATACGTGTATTCACGTCGAAGAAACTCTCATCTATGAGAAATCGAGCCATTTAGAGCATTCTTCAATTTATTGCTCCCTCCAATTAAGTCACAAATCAAGAGTTTGCATTAGGATAATGTCATCAAGATACCATCATCTCGGAAGATCCTACAAAGTTACGACACCATGATGCCTTCCATCTTGATCCCGACGAAGAACACTCGACCGAGTTTATGTTAGATGATGACAATGAATCAATTGCAGCTCTTCCCATCTTCTCCGCATTTCAGACTCTGTAAAAGCCATCATCATCAATACCTATATGTGATTTTGGACTATCATCATCCTCTTCAGAGCATGTTGATGAAGAAATCCAAATTCATAACCATGTCCATAATACACTTGGAACTGAAACCAAGTCAAACCCTCCAAAAAAAACAACATAAAACAATCCTACTCCTTCAGAACCTCCTGTCAACAAAGATGGTGACAAAGATAAGTCTGAGATTTCCACCTCGAACACTAGATCATCAGGCGAAAACATACTGATCCATTTTCCCTGTTGGAACTCCGAGACAATATTACTGCTACAGTTTCAAAGGTGGAATCCCTAGACAAATTAGTCTTAAAGCTCGATTCCAAGATCGTTGACAAAGTCTCTAGCCTCGACACCAAAACTGATTCTATCCTCCAATCCTTGTCCAATGTAAAGAAAGTTAGGCCCACTGATGCGAAAATTGTAAAGAAACTAGATCAACTTATCTCTTTATGGTTCAAGCATACCTTGGAAGAGGTGGAACAAAAGTATAAATCCATCCTTTATCACTGCACCGACATCACCTCGACCATGATGAAAATCCACGAAGCCATGATAAGTGCCATGAGTGAACTGATCAAGCAAACCCATTTCAGGCATGAGAAGCAGATTCAGAGGTTGGAGAAGGAAATTAAAAAGAAGGACGAAATGAATCTCATCATGCAGCATCTCCTCTTGAAACTCCTCCGAGCATGTTGGAACATAGTTGATGTTTTGAACAACAAGTTTGATGAGATGATCCCTATCCTTTCTTCCCTATTCAATCACTTGAAAGATTAAACACCTACAACTGAAGCCTATGATGCCCTTACAAAGTAGATAAAAACGAGCTTCCAAAAGGTGTTCGATAGGCCTCGGAAGTCAAAGAGTCTACCAAACTTGCCTCAGAAGTTGGGACATCCGATGCAAGAGGAGGGGACGGAAGTAGAAGGAGTCATACAATTCCTTGGAAGCCTTCCTCGGAGTTCAGTCTTCGAGATGAATCAAATGATGATGAAATTCAAATTTTGTCCATAGTTATCCCTTCAGATGATGATGATGATGATGAATACATCTCAAATGTTGTGGTTGGATTTCAAACTCCGAGAAAATTCTCGGCTAAGGTTCTTTAAGAGGAAGACAAAAGGATATGGTTTGTTATTACCTGGCCATCGTATTTTGCCGACGTTCTTCAGCGAAGTCGCGAAATGGTCCAAGTCAAGACCGAGCTCACAATCGACGCACTTCGAGCTACCCAGTGTATGCTGCCTCCTATTCCCTCTCCAGGAATTTTTCAAATTGATGAAGATTCCACTCTTTGGAAGAATGATGATATCCCGAAGGAGCCTTTGATTCCCTTACCTCTGGAGTTCACAATTATTAAGAATATTCAACAAGTCATCTCTGACTTGAACAAGCAACATCAAGAAAAAAGAAAAAAGTATGTGTTAGAATCGCACAGCCCTGAACTGACATTCAATAAGTCTGAAGGATGGTCACAAGGCCAAATAGATAAAGGCCATGAAGAAAGCACTCGCATCCAAGTTCTTAAAGACAATTTGTATCTAATGTTGGGATTATCCCCTCTTTTTTGTGAAGGGATAATTCATGATTTGGACATTGTGTAATTCATGTATTATGATATACAAACGAAAGATGCAGACCAACTTGATCTCCCAATTTCTCTATATGGAAGATATCACATAAAGTTTTCTCCACTACACCCAGGTGATGGTCCTCAAATGATTGTTAGAACAGAAAGCGAAAGACTGAAGACATTCTACTCCATTAATGCAAGACCTCAAAATGAAGTTTGGTCTCGAAAGAGAATCATAGAGATCTTTGGTTTCGGAAGAAAAGCCTTGATCAAATTTGACTGGAACTGCTTGTTTCACAAGTACTTCATCTTTCGTAACAAATCAAAACAAATCATCATCATGGACAAATACTTCCACTCCATCAATCAAAACGACATTTTGATAATTGTTGCTCACTTCCGAACTCACCAAAACGGTCAAAGGAGCATCACTGCTAATAATGCTACAATGAATTATCTTAAGGACAATGTTGTTGAGTTATGCTGATGTGACTTCGCGCTAGCACATTTTTTTGGAACTGAAAAGTTTTTGGCTAAGATCGACTTTAAGCTGGCTGAAGTAGAGATTCTAGCAGAAGAGCCAATTGATGAACCAGTGTTGGGATATGTCTACATGCAAAAGAAGACCAACAAGAAGGATTTCTTCTGAGTTCTATACAAGCATCTAGTCCCCACTAGAATTCTTCAAAAGTTCATCACAAATGCAGCCAAGTCAGATGCTCTGGAGCGTGTGAAGGTCATATTCATCAGTTAACTCCATTGGTACCTAGAAGTCCGAAACTGGATGTACAGTGCTTATATGTTTATCAATGGAGAAGCATCCTAAGCTAACATGATTGCTAAGTTCACCTAGGGGAGATTGTTGAATCTTGAAAAGTGAATCTCTTGCAATCACAAGTAATCAAGTTCTGATATCAGTTGAGTCTGAGAAGAGTTAAAGTTCCAAGATGAAGATCATTCCAAGATGAAGGGCAATTTCGAGATTAACAGTATGTTCAAGAATTTAATGTATTTTGTCTTATTGATGATGTAACATTTAATAGGACTTACTTTTGTGTATCTTTTAGATATTAGTTTGTCAATGACTAATTATTATCTAGTCCTAGGAATATATCTCCGTTTGTACTACGATCCTTTTGCATTATAAATTGAGTGATTATTTCTTCATTTAACAGACAAGTGAACAAATCATGTTTTACTCCAAAGATAGAATTTATTCTCTTTCATCACTTTCACTTTTCCTTCAAGTCAATGTTCTTTCAGAACATTCCTCTTGCTCTTTAAATATCTTTGCATTGATTATACTCTATGTCTTCTTCATTTAGTACTTGAACATTTTGTTGCATATCTTCTTCAAGTCTTAACTAGTATTGCAAAATTCGAATAGAACCATACATTAAGAGCATAAGTGGATCTTAAAGATTAACTCAAGGTTTGAGTTATCAAATCTTGTCCTTGTGCATTGATTACTTGCTCTTATAATTATGATTCCCAGTAGCTGGATGAATTGTTTGAGACACTTTGTTTTCAGATTTCTCAAGAAACTTAGAACATCCCCTATACCCAGTTTCTTTTTCAAGAGCTTTTCTACCTTTGGTCTTTAGATGAAACATTCCCTATACCCAGTTTCTTTTTCAATGGAATATATAAGCAAGGTTTAATTAGCACTAGAGTCGATTTTGAGACCACCTTGGACATGGAGACACAGGAGTCATATGAGATGTCATCATCACTCTTAAGTTCTACATCACTATCAAGACACGCCCAAAATGAATTGGATTGGTCCGAGTCATGCCCATTTGTCTCAAGAATAATTTCCTCAGTAACATAATTGTTCGGAGGAGTAGAGCTCAGAAAATGAACTCCAGTACATCATGTAACAGGTATGGATTCTGAACATTGATTCAGGTCAATGGATATCAGAGGCAGAAGAGTCATGTAATCAGGACATTTAACAGCGATCGGTTTGAACTTACGAATTAGAGATTGATATTTGTCAAAAGTATCAGGAAGGGACGACCATGGTGAGAGTGGGGTATCTGAATAAGTATGGTACAGAATCTATCCCATAAACATTAGGTTTTTAAGTTCCTGCAAGGGACGGACAACGGGTTTTGGAAACTCGCTTCTGAGATCTGGTGCTTTGTACCAAGGTTGATGAATATTATGTGTCATCTGTTCGTTAGCTTCAAGAACATTAATGGATTTATGTAAAGTATTAGTTTTGGTATTAAGACATTGATTATCAGTAACGAAGATGCTTCTTTTACTAAACTTAATTTCACATTTTTATTTCAGAATATTACATTCATCTTCTGCCATTACAAATTCTCTTTCTAATTATTCAATCTTAAGCATGCGGTCTTCAAAACGTAGTCTAAGTCTAGTGAATTCACTATCCAGCTTCTCACTAACTTCTATGGCAAAGTCATTAGCTCTATGAGTAACTGTCATATCTGGTTGACTTTGAGTTAGATAAGATTCATAAATACTAAAATTAAAATTATTATCAGTGATCATGGATTTTACTTGTTGGGTGATGTTTTGGCCGACTGGATCATTTGTTGTCATGTAGTAGTAGTTTTGCTCAACATTATCATTATCATCTTCCGAACCAGAATTCCAATACCCTTCATCACATTCAACCGATTGTATAACCACTAGACACAAATTCATTGCATATTTTTCTTCACACTCTTCTCCGAACGACCAATACCCATCAACATTCCTTGAAATAATGGTAACAAAAGCTTTTTCACTTTCTGTAACTTCATGTGCTGTAAGTGCATAGTCGGTAGAGTCTTTCAGTTTTGGTTTTTGAGAAGTATCAGCCAAACAGCCTTTTGCAAAGTGGTTTACAAGACCACATTTATGACACACAATCTTCGATTTAATTAACATTATAACTTCCTGAGGTTCTGAGGGGTGAATTGTAATGTTGGTTTGATAAGCATGTGGAATTTCATTGGGTTTAGGATGAGGTTGAGGATTTTTATGATGAAGAGCTTGAAATCGGTTCTAAGGAGGTTTTTGATTAGGATTACAAGGATATTTGTACTTTATAGATAGAAGTGTAAATTCTTGTTGAAAATGATCTCCGAAATAAACGACTTCTAGATCAAGTACTACGTCGTAGAAATAGTTAGAAATCGGATGAATAGGTACAACTGGTTGAGTAGGCTGAATAGGTTGAACATGTCGGATGACTCCACAAGGATTCGAAATAGATGTGATCCGAACATCATTCTTTTCAGTTTCAAGGATGTAGCATATGATCATCCTTTTCAAATGTGCAACAATAGGCTCATACTTCTTTTTTTCTTTTGTAACGATGTGGAACAAAGATATCTAGTCATATGGGTTCATAAATGGAAAGTCCGCCAAAGTGATCTCTTTTAAAATGTGATTAGCTCCTTTGAATCCCTTGAAATATATGTTCAGAAAGT
This sequence comes from Lactuca sativa, assembly GCF_002870075.4. NCBI lineage: Eukaryota > Viridiplantae > Streptophyta > Magnoliopsida > Asterales > Asteraceae > Lactuca > Lactuca sativa. Next base: position 174,072,932 of record NC_056626.2, on the reverse strand, counting down.
CTTCGGTCTGAATAGGCAATCCAACCTTCACAAATATTATTCTCTTCAAGGTCCAGGTCTTGTAATATGCTTTGGCCTATTTCTAGTAAAACAAAAGGGGCTTCTGATTTACTGCACTATCAGAGATCAAAGACTTCTTAATCTTTTCAAAACAACAAAAGAGAAATGCCCTTGGAGTGATGGGAAAATCAAATTGACTTTCCACCCCATTGTCTAAGTCAAACGAGAATGAGGGCTCTAGCTAATAAACACTAGGATCATAACTCGCTTCTTTTTGAATGCGATCCATAGTACAAGAAGGAAATAGTGATTTCTGAGTCTCAAGCACAATTTTTGCATCTTTAGCCTCATCCTATCCTTCCTCTAACTTCTTCCGAACAACCTGGAGATCATCTAGCTCTTTGTCCCGTTTCTACATGGTAATCCTTTCCTCTTCAATCATTTGCAAATTTTCATCAGTGTCATCTTCCAAAACGCCTTTGCCTTCATCTTTGTCTTTGTCTTTACCTGAACCGGAAGCTAGAGTATCCTTCTAATCCGTTGGAGGCTTGTCAGAGTTGCTTTTGAAATGGCAACATTATCTTGCTCCTCATTTCGAAGTGGGTCAACCTCTTGAGGCTGTGTTAAGGTCCTCTCATCAGTCTCGTCTTGAAGAACCGGAGATGGTGATATTGGTTTCTTAGTAGGCTTCCTTGTCTTCTTGGGAGCTTTGACAATTTACGACGGAGCAACCTTGACTTTTCTTTTACCTCCCGTCTTCGGTTTTCTTCTCTCCTTAATCAAATGTCGAAGATTAGATGGCATCAGAAGAACACAAGAAAAAGGTAAATTATGATACTCCCTAAATATTGCATTGTCCAGAGGAACCTAAACCAACATTGCATCCGGTATTGTACCAATAAAATCGAAGTTTCTTGCATACGACATCACAAAAGTTGACATTTGGTGTGTCAGAATTTTATTAAGGAATCTATCATCAATGGGACTTTGAAATGCCCTAGGGCACAGTTGACCATGATAGACAAGAATCTAGAACATGAATTCTAAGTGTGTGGAGTGGTGTATAGCAAAATATAACCATAGTCAAGATTAATATCATGGTATAGCCCATATATGAGAGTGTATAACAATTTACTTGCGCTATCTGAACTAGCAACTCTCTCCAAGAAACTCTTGAACATCAAGGTAAACAACCCAGTCCACATTGGAAGAACTAAGAGTTTCCTGAACTTAGACAACATGGATATGTCGCCATTGTAGCCCATTTGATAGAAAACCTAAATTAAAGAAATGGTTGGAATCGACTCTAGATCCACATGAACTTCAGGTAAAGTAAGCCCTAGAAGTTGGCTAAAATGGGGCTTTATGATTGAGGTCTTGTGAGAGGCAACCTCGAAGTGGATGACCTCATCTTCTTTGTTGTAGATAGCAGACGAGTATGCCTTTGAGAGATGAACCAAGGGAACAGTTCTGCCATTGTTATTTCTTGAGCTAGTGGCGAGAACTTAAGGTATTCGATCATTGACCTGATTACTTCAATGTAGCGTCATGAGTTAAAATCAACAATCAGGTTCTCATTGGGCTTCACGGTAAGCTTGATGTTAAAGGCGGACTAGTCAGCGAAGGAGATGTTCTTAGATGAACCTACCATTGTTATGTTGAAGAAGATAATGAACATTAGAGAGAGAATGGTTTTTGCTTTGAGAGTTTTGAGAATTGTGTTTGTGGTGAGTGAAAGTGAACCGTTCAAAACCCTTTTATACGGTATGTGATAAGTCGAGAGAGAAACCTCCGTTTCACATTCCCGTATGCTGTAAAATTATGACAGCTCATCCACATGTTAACAAACATAGATAAACAAACCACCAACTTTGAAACCACCTCTTAAAATATCGCCATTTCGGAAACGACACATTCAAAATCATTAAACAAACCACCAACTTTAAAACCATGGCATGTTCTCAAAATTAAAGTAACCAATCGGAATTAGAACCAGACTTTAAAAAATCACAAGGATTTCCGTGCAAGAGTGTGCCAAAGATAAAGAAATAACGAAAATCTAATTTTAGGGATTCTGTAATGTCAAACAAGATTAATATGAAAATCAGATGAATCACGGGCAGCGATCTCTTCCTTTTGAGTCAAGAGAGACTCTGAAGTGATTGTGTGGTTTCTCGTTGAATTATGATGGTCAGTTTATTGAGAAATAGTAAAAGCCTTCTTTTAGTAGGCTTTAAGGGTGGCTTAAGCTTTAACCAAATTCTGAAACTCAACATAAGTCAAAAATCCGAATGAAGTACTTGTTTGATCGGTGTAGCCATAATAACAAATAAGCTTTGGATTTTCTTTAAAGTGACTGGATATAATAAAAATAAAAATAAAAAAAATATAAAAATCTGGACCTTTTAGGAAGAAATGACTCGAGTCGAGAACATTTCGTTAAAATCACGCATAAAGATAAATTGAGATTTCAAATATGTAACGGTACTAACCAGTAAAGTTTTATTTGTCAATGCCTTGGATAAATTTTCTAAAACAAAAGGATTTTCACCATCAAGTCAAAAGTAGGAGTCAGATTTTCGGTTTCAGTCGAATTCGTGGTGATAACAATTTTAAGATCATAAACACAGATTTTCTGTAACCATGAACCTCAGTGGTAATTTCAAGGGTTACATTTATGAACACGAAAATGATGGAGAATATATATAGATTGGTTCTAATGAAGATATTGTGCATCTGCTACGTTTGTATGAAAAAGCAGTAAACTCTTAAGTCAATGTGAGAAGAGTAAGGTAGCTCAATGACTTAGGTGAATTAATAGCTTGATTTGGAAGAAACGATCAAAATGAAAGTTTCAATAAGGCTTCAAACATATAATCCAAGAGGCTTGGGACAACATGCAACATCATACTTCTAGGGACGCTTAGATAGTATATAGTTTCAGAATCATACCTGCCCTTCGTTCTGAATTAAGGTAATGGAGAAATTAAGCTGAGAAAAGAATGTCAATTCCTTGAAAATAACTTGTTTTTGGTGTTTTTGATTTTTGAAAATTAAATACAAAAATAAATAATGTATTTTTGAATTTTTGAATTTTCTAAAGAAAATATAAATAGAAATAAAAGCAAAATAATTTTTATATTTTTGATGTTCTGGAAAAAAAGAAAAACATAAATAAAAGAAAATTATTTTTGATATTTATTATTTTAAAGCAAAATAGAAATTAAGAAAAATAACTAAGAAAAAAAGAATTCATAAACCTAAATGAACAGTAAATTCCGAACCGTTCCGAAGCTCAAAATCAGTCGGAAGAGACTTAATTTACAAATGATATACAACGTTCTGAAATGAGGATGAACAGTAGCATCCGAAGCATTTTGAGGATCAGAACCAATCAGAATGAGAATAGTAAATTCTGAAACATTCTAAAGCTCGGAACCATTCGGAATATGAACAGTGAAATCCGAAACATTCCGAAGCTCGGAACCATTTGGAGCATGAATATTAACTCCGATAATTTTGAAGTTGGTTTCGGAACTGAGTAATCTTCTATCATCCGTAACCCTTGTAAAATCCGATTTAAGGATGCTTCAGGTAGGGCCTTTGTGAAGCTATCAGCCAACTGATTTGAGGATCTAACAAAATGAACTTCGGCGTTCCCATCCTCGACATGATACTTTATGAAGTGATATCTCATTACTGTATCTTTTGTCTTGGAGTGTTGCACTAGATTGTGGCAAATACCTATAGCAATTTTGGAATCACAATACAAAGGTATTCTCTTCATGTTGATTGCATAATCTATAAGCTGGTTATGAATCCATAATAGTTGGGATGTACAAGATGTTGCTACAATGTATTTAGCTCCATCAGTCAATAAGGATACATATGTCTGCTTCTTAGATTGCCAACTAAGAAACTTGCCATCCAGAAACTCACATCCCTCAAAAGTTCTGTTCCGATCAAGGCCATTTCCACCTAGGTCAGCATCGAAGTATGCCTCAATAAAGAATCCAAAATTCGATGGATACCATAGACAAAGAGATGTAGCCCGCTTTTGATACTAATAGATATTCATAACTGCCAACGTTTTAGGTTCTTGAGGATTGGCTTGAAATCGAGCATAGTAACACACAACAAACATAAAGTCAAGACGCCTGGAAGTTAAATACAATAGAGACCCAATCATTTGTTGATATAAAATGATATCAACTAGTGGTTTATCAAGAGAAAGAGCGCAACTTTGAATATAGAATCACCTACCATTCTAATTTCTGCAATAAAGTCATGGTGAAGGCTTCATGATTGATCAATATACTTGTTGAACACTTTCTTATATTTGAGCAAAGAAAAAGTTAATTTTACCCATAGAACTCATTTCCAATTTAGTTTCCATTAGTTTTCGGAATTTAACTCTTAAGTTGGGATTAGTTGATCCAAAAATAATGTCACCAACGTAAATCTAAACTATCATTAGATGGTTATCTTCCTTCTTTCGGAAGAAGGTAGCATCAATAGTACATTGCATAAATTTAGATTGCCTAAGGAAGCGAGGAGTTTCATACCATGCTCTCGAAGCTTGTTTAAGACATTGGAAGATATTTCAAATCATAGGCAGGATCAATTTCAGCATAAACTTTTTCAAATTCCAATTGTACATCAATGTCATTATTTTCATTCACCGCCTGAAAGTTTGTATGTTACCCGTCGTTTGCAATTGAATTATCCCCCTAGAGTGGAAAATCTGTATTAAGGTTTGGAGTGGAATTCTCCCCCCTAGACAGAAGCATCAGAAGGTTGTGGATGAGGTTCATTTAGAATTGGTTGCTTAGGGGGATTATTGTTGTCTTCAACAACCTTATTAGTAATCTTTATCAATTCCTCCTCTTGATTATCCTTGGCTTTCGATTCTGAGGAAAGATGCTTTTTCAGGTTCATTAACCAAATTTAAAAATTGGTCATTTAAATTCATAAGAGGAATCTTCATAAAAATTTGTTGACGGAAAGATTTCTTCATATTGACAATCTTCTTTTTTATATTTCTTCATGTAGTTGTCATCACAGGTGAAGTAGTAACTTTATTCAATTTTCTATGATCTTTTGTTCAGAACTCAATATGCCTTTGAAGTTAGTGAATTTCCCAAAAAGATTCCTTCATCGGCTTTTTCATCAAATTCGTTCTGATTTCCTTTGGAATTGAATAGAAAGCACCAAGAACCAACCACATGAAAAAATTGATCTTTAGGTTTGCGATTGCTAAGAATTTCATACGGAGTAATCAAAAATCTTTTGTTGATGTATGAACGGTTATGAGGAAAACAAGCGGTTGCAACAGCATCGGGCCAGAAGTATAAAGGAATATTCACAAATGAATGCATAGTCCTTGTAGCTTCACAGAGAGATCATTTTCTTCTTTCAAATACACTGTTCTGTTGTGGAGTGTAAGGCGAAGAGAAGTTGTGAGCAATCCCTTTGTCATTTAAGAATTCTTCAAATGCATGATTTTTGAATTCCGAAACATTGTCACTACGAATTTTCCGAACAGGCACTCGTAATTGAAGCTTAATCAGCTTGATGAAATCTATCAACTACTGAGTTGCATCGGATTTTTGTCTAAGAAAAAATGCCCAGGTAAATCTACAAAAATCATCAACAATAACCAAAATATATTTCATACCACCAATACTCTCGATTGTTGATGGACCATAAAGATAAATATGTAATAGCTCTAGTGGCTCAATGATTTTGTTATTTATGATAACTGAGTAACTCTTCCTATGTTGTTTTCCAGCTCGTAGGCAGCACATTGGTCTTCTTTTTTGAATTCCAAAAGTGGTAGGTCTTGAACAAGATTACTAATGGCGAGCATTTTAATATCCTTGAAGTTCAGATGGGAAAGCCTTCAATGCCATAGCCAACTATCATTTAAAAATGCTTTCATAAGAAAGAAATTAGATGGTTTCTCTTTTATTGGATTCGAATTCAGAGAATACATCTTTCCATTACTTTTTGACTCTAGAAGAATAGATTTAGATTTATTCTCTACGATTTCTGAACCGTCTTCATCAAGATATACCTTTAGACCTGTACCAACAACCATTTGTGAAACACTAACTAGATTGTGTTGCAAGCCTTCAACATATGCTTCCTTACGAATTGAGAATTCTTCATTCGTTATCATTCCATATCCTTTTATATCTATAGTGGTGTTGTTTCCAAACTTCACTCTTCCGCCATCCTTTAAGGTTCGAAACTCTCTTAACTCTTCTTTCCTTCCAGTAATGTGACGAGAATATCCACTATCATTGTACCATTCAGAATCATACTTTTCGTCACACATAACCTGCAAAATTTAGAGAGTTTTAGGATCCAAAACCATCTTGGGTCCTTGTGAGAACTTCTTTTGCACAAGAAAAATCATTGTTTTGTCAACCCAAAAGGATACTCTTTTCAAAGTACGATTCATCCTTTTTTTCCATTTTGATAACTTCAATCTTTTTGTCATAAAGATTAATTTCAATAAAATTAGGTTTTTGTTGAATATATTGCTTGATTTTTGGTGCCATTCTTTTTGAAAAGCCTTTTTCCTCCTTTTTTAAATTTGCTTTGTATGTTTTGAGAGTAATCTCTGGTTCTGAAGCAATTCTGTTTTCAACCTTATAAACTTTTGTTTTGGTGAGAGGTTTTTGAAAAATGTGGTTTTGAAAACTGTTGTTTTGGAGAACACTTTTATTTTGGGTTCGGAATTTGAGATGAATATTTATGTTGATTAGAAGATTGTGCCTGTCACACCCCGAAAACCGAAGGCGGAAACATTTCCAGGGTTGACTCCACGTTGAGTATCAAATCCAATGCACATAGTAAGTAAAGTAGAACAACCATTACAATACATAATAAAGTTTTACAATTGTTTCAAAAGTAAAGTTTGTACAGTTGTGATACATAATATATATAGACCAAATGAAACGGATCTTCATGTACTCCATCTTCTGATCAAAAGAAATCTTCGGGTACCTGATCTAACGCTGACCTGAGAACACAAGCGGTTTGAAAATCAGCATAAAGCTGGTGAGTTCATAAGTGGTTTTGTTTTGTGAAAATGTTTATGTTTCCTTTCTGTTTCTGAAAATGCATCAGTGTATTCCCAGGAAAGTCCCATACTTTCCTGAATAGTTAGTTATTGTAAAAGATGTAATGATATACAATTGGTTACACTTTTCTGGTTATGTGAATGTTACCCAGGAATGCCCCATGCTTTCCTGTATGTTGGTTTTCAATGTAAAAGATGTATTCTATCAAACCTGGTTATGTACAAAGTTTTCCCCAGGAAGGTCCCATACCTTCCTGAATGTTGGTTATTGTTTATAAAAGATGTAAAATATGAAAAAGATGTAAACTGAATCCTGGTTATCTGTAAAATGTAGTATATGGTTCATTATTACTGTAAGTAAATCTCTGTTATCCTAATTGCGACTTCCATAACCATACTAAGGACTGAACCTGTGGCAATAAGTAGTCCACAACCTTGTGGCAATAAGTAGTCCATAATTCTTATGACTTTCGTCACCCTTGAACCATTTCGGTTCGGCTGTAGCTAGCAGCCAGGTGTGGGGTAGTCAGCCCCGTATAGATCTATACACTCAAGTCACGCTCTCTAAATCCCAGAGATTCTGGTTACGGGTGTAGTCCTCCACTCGCGTATCTCTGTGGAGTGTTCGCCGAGGACGTGTCTCCAATCATACGGAATAACAAATTTACTAGTAATAATAGTATAATCCTCCATTCGCGTATCTCTGTGGAATGTTACCGAGGACAAGACAGTGTACGAAATATATTGTTCATGTGTTGTAAAGTTATGCTTTTAACTGATAAAATGTGGAAAACATTCGTGAAATATATATAACATAACAATTTATAGATCCCATTTCACAAATAAATGTTTAAGTGAGTTGTATATTCTAAAGGTTATCAGTTACGTGTATCAGTATTAAAAGCATAAGAAATGTGAAACACATGCAAGAAAATAATTTTGAGTACAGGAAAACCCTTGTACTTTGCTTGTGTTCCCCCCTGAAAACAGTGAAAAACAATGAAAAAGGTAGGGGTATGAACTCACCGGACTCGGAAACGTGTCGGTTTTGAATGCTAGACGTTGGTTCGAGATTTGATTACTCGTGATGACCCTATGTAAAATGAAATAATGTCCATATATATACAATTAGGGATACATTCACTAATCATATGGAACATTATACTCCAATGAGGTCAAACACCTCAAAATGAGCGTTTGGAGTGACCCGGGTGGCGTTTAAGGACGTGTAAAGGCACTAGGGACATGGGACTTGAGTTTACTCTCCATAAGTAAACATTTAAATGAGTTTACACCCACAAAACACACCTACACATGAGTTTACGGCCGTAAACTCATGTTGGTGTGGTTTTGATGATCTAAGTGACTTAAATGGCTTACATGGACATGGAAATGCTAGAATGATTTATCTAAAATGACTTGGAACACTTGGAATGAATTTACAACATTTAAACATGAGTTTACGGCCATACTCTTAGAGTTTACGGCCGTAAACTCACCCATGGCCAAGAATGGTTAATTTAAGCTACAAGGGACAATCACATGTGATTCTAGTTAATTTTCCAAGCTTTGTTATGAATTTAGAACATCATTTAACACATTTATTGGAGTTTACGGCCTAGAGGTATGTTCTAAGGCCGTAAACTCTCCTTTACCCATGAAAAAGATAGTTTTTGATGCTTAAAACAATCACATGTGATTAATAGGATTTATACCAAGACTTAGAATGAGTTTTATGGGACATATGAGGGGTGTTATGGAGTTTACGGCCCATGAGACCCTCTTCATGGCCGTAAACTCTAATATAGAGTGATATAATGTGTTTCAAGGTCTATAAGTTGCATAGAAGGGCTTCTAAAATTCATCTAAAGGCTTTAGGGGTGTTTAGTTTGCATTCTAACACCAAAAATTTTGGAGTTTACGGCCCAAGAACAATGCCTTGGCCGTAAACTCTTAGAAAACCCACAAATGTTGTGTTTAAGTCCCTTAAACTATTTTTGGTTGGTCCCTTGATTTATTCCAAGGCTTTTGGTGGTGTTGGATGGCTTTCTAACACTTTAAAATCGATTTTATGCCTTGATTTAGGGAGTTTACGGCCCAAGCACTCTCCTTGGCCATAAACTCATATAAGTCCTTCAAATGATATGATTCAAGTGTCCAAATGCTATATCCAAGGTCCTATAATTCATACCTAAGCTATAGAAATGATTTGGAAGGGTTTAAAGGCATGAAAACCCTAGATAATTGAGTTTACGGCCCAAGAATGCTCCTTGGCCGTAAACTCCTTCAAACTTCACAATATTCATGTTTTAATTGTTTAAAGTCCATATCTTAAAGTCCCTTAGCCATAACTAAAGTCCAATTGAGTTTAGGAAGGAGTTTAAGAGCTTAAAACCCCATAAAATGGAGTTTGCGGCCTAAGCTTGCTCCTTGGCCGTAAACTCTTGTTCTTGACCCTAAAACTCAATTAATTCATCAATTTGAAGGCTAAAGATGATGAATAACATGATAGAGAGGTTACCTTAAAGATTTGAAGCCTTAAACTTGTGATTTGGACCTTAATTCTAGCTTGGAGGAGAGAGGTTGTAAGAGTTTAATGAGAATTTGGCCAAAGGCTTCAAATGAAGTCTTAAACATGTTTATATAATGTTCGGGAATTGGACACGATAGAATTCTACCCGATACCAACGTTAATTGAGGTTTTTGGTCGTACCCGATTGAGTTATCGTAACCCGACATAGTAATTTCTAGAAATATTCCGATCATTAAAGTTGGGTGTTTAAAATGATTTCTAATGTATTAAGACACCCATTAAGTCATTTTAGGTCAATATAAATTAATGACTTTAATAAATTGGTGAAATTGGAAACGAACTTGAAAATGACGTTTAGTTGATCGGATCGGATTACAAGTTGTGATACAAGAAGTGATATGAAATTTCGGGTTGTTACAGTGCCGAGTTACCATAACTTTGATTGGAATTCATTTTTTTTCCCAAAATGCTTTCTTTATTTTAAATTCTTTCGATAGCATTCAAGTGCCTTTTCTTTGCAATTAATTCTTTAGCAGATTTATGAATGTTAGGTTTTGATTTTTCTTTTTTGACTGGCGTTTCATTCTGTTCCGAAAAGGTTTCACTTGAGACATTTTTTGGTGTCACTTGCTTCGGCCTTATCATAACAAACGTCTACACAATTTAATGGTTCTGAAACGTATTTCCCTTTTGTGTTCCAAGAGGTCATTTCTAAAAGACCTATTGTTTCATATGCATTATCTATCGACTTTGACTAGAAGAATTCATCACATTCGTTTGCATTATCATCAACAACCATGGACATTAGTTCAGATGTGTCATTTTTTATTTAGTCTTTTCTTTACAAAAACTTGATTTGGAACAGTTTTCACTTTCGGAAAAATAGTTGCTTCTTCTTTTAAAACTTTAGAACCTTTGTTTTCATTAATTCGAACGAATTCAATTGAGTTCTCTAAAATTAGATTTTTCTTAGGTTCATCAAAATTTGCACAAAAGCAGAATCAGTTTCATCCTCTAAAGATATTTCTCTCATTGCACTTCCATCGAATTCGGAAATGTTTTCGGAATCAAAAGTATTTTCTGAATTAAATTTCGTACATAATAAGTCATATTTCTACATAGCACTTAATTTGATTTCTTCTTTATCACTTTCAATTAACATTTATTTTAACATGTTTTTATGGTCTTTGGATTGAATATATTCCTCGACTTTCTTCAGTCCAACCCTTTAAGAATCAGAAACGTCGTCTGAAGAAACAATCGATTCACATTGATAGCTGCCACACCCCAAAAACCGAAGGCGGAAACATTTCCGGGGTTGACTCCACGTTGAGTATCAAATCCAATGTACATAGTAAGTAAAGTAAACAACCATTACATTACATATAGAAAAGTTTTACATTTGTTTAAAAAGCAAAAGTTATACATGTGATACACAGTATATATGAACAACACAAAACGAGTATTCTGAGAACTCCGTCTTCGCACAAAAGGATCTTCGGGTACCCGTCTAACACAGACCTGAGAATACAAGCGGTTTGAAAATTAGCATAAAGCTGGTGAGTTCATAAGCGGTTAGTTTTTCTGAAAATGTACGAGTTCCTTTGTTTTCCTGAAAAAGTGGTTATCCAAGAAAATCCCATATTTTCTTATGTAAAGTTAGTTTCCAAATCCAAAATGTAAAGTAAACGATGTACAATGAAAACATGATTGTTCTTGTGAATTGTAGTTCAGTTATTTAACTTGTTACACTTTTCTAGTTTCGTACTACGATTACTTAGGAAGAATCCCATGTTCTCCTGACTGTGTGTGTGTGAACTATTACCAATTCTGATTATGTTCAGTGTCCTCCCCAGGAAAACCCCATGTTCTCCTGACTGTATGTGTGTATCTTTACCGATTCTGGTTATGTTCAATATTCTCCTCATGAAAGCCCCATGTTTTCCTGAATGTGTGTGTAGGTGTGCCTGTCATCCTTGAACGTACATTAGTTTTATTACGTACATAAAACTAATAAATACTCATAAAGTGTTAATAATCCTGATTGCGAGTCCTTAACCATACTCAGACTAGATACGACTCGGACCAGGGCCAGTATCCTTTTTATGACTTTCGTCACCCTTGAACATTTCTGTTCGACTGTAGCTAGCAGCCAGGTGTGGGATTGTCATTCCCGTATAGATCTATACACTCAACCTACGCTCTCCTACGTTCGGAGATTCTGGTTACAGTGTTAGTCCTCCACTATCTCGTGCCAAGGAATTGTTACGAGAACGTGTCTCCAATCTTTAAGATTACACTTTACTTTTCGACTAGGAAAGTAGTATTTACGACTAGTTATGTTCTAACGTACCTGTCCTTTACACTCGAGCCTAGGTGTTTTATTAAGGACATTACACTCGAGCCTAGGTGTTCTCTAATGATGACTGTCCTTTACACTTGATCCTAGGTGTATTATTAGGGATGTTACAAATGATATATATGTGTTATCTTATGGTGATTGTCCTTTAAGGACATTATAATTGATTTGTGTATTATGATGGTATTTATCTCTCACACTCGAGTCTAGGTGTATTGTTAAGGACATACAGATGTTTTATGTTTTCTGATGGTGTCTGTCTTTTACACTCGAACCTTAGTGTTTTATTATAGACATTACAATGGTTTATGTATTCTATCAGTTTAAATGTGAACAATCGAATATAAGATATAAAATACATCAATGTATAATAAGAATTGAAAATCGGGTTAAAACAAATAACTCTGCAAGTTAAAACAGTTTGTTAAAAGGTTTTCAATTCTTAAAAATGAACAATTATGAAACCATTTAACTAAAATCATGTGTTTAAGTACAAGATATTCTTGTACTTTTGCTTGTATTCCCCCCTGAAAACATTGAAAAACCATTGAAAAAGGGTAGGGGTATGAACTCACCGGACGCGGAAATGTGTCGATTTCGGATGCTAAACGTCGAATCGAGGCTTGATAACACGCGAGGTTCCTATGAAACATGAAATGGCATGCAAATATATCTAATTAGATTCACAAACTCTAATTAGATATGAAGTCACACTCCAACGAACGAAAACACCTCAAAACGGGTGTTTGGAGTGACCCAGGTGACATCTACGGACGGAAATTGAAGCGAGGGACTTGGGATTTGAGTTTACTCCCCAAGAGTAAACTTCCTAATGAGTTTTCAGCCTCTAAACACATAACCACATGAGTTCACGGCCGTAGACTCATGTTCGGGTGTTTTATGATGCTTAATGGGTCATAAATGGCCAATATCACTTGGAAATGCTTGGAATAATTTTTCCTAAGGCTTGGAGTTAATTTAAAACATCAAATAACACACTTAAGGGAGTTTACGGCCTTGGCATGGAGCTTATGGCCGTAAACTCTCTTACTCCCTTGAAAAAAGTGTTTTTAAGGTCCCAAAGTTAGTCACATGTGATTCCTAAAATCCTTACAAGTCGTGAAATGAATTTAGGGCACCAAATGACCTACAATTAGGGGTTTACGGCCTTGGAGCACATGCTATGGTCTTGAACTCTCAAATGAAGGGTTTTGTTATGTTTAAGGTCCCTAAACTACTTTTGGTTGGTTCTATGATTTATTCCAAGGCTTTTGGTGGTGTTGGATGGCTTTCTAACACCTTGAAAATGAGTTTACACGCATGATTGAGGAGTTTACGGCCCAAGCACATGCCTTGGCTGTAAAATCATACAAATCCCCCAAAATTCATGTTTAAAGTGTTCTGAGTCCATTACCAAATTTCTAAAAGTCATATCTAGGTCTAGCTTGAGTCATGGAAGGGTTTAAGGGCTTAAAAACCCTTTAAATATGGGTTTACTGCCTAAGCACCATCCTGGGCCGTAAACTCATATACAAGTCTCTAATTCATGAATAAATCCCGAATTTGAAAGTCCAGTATGATGCAAAATGAGTATAGGAAGGTATCTTGAAGATTTGAGACCTTAAACTCTAGATTTGGACCTTTAAATAGTGTCCAAGTTCGGGACATGGTAGAATTCTACCCGATACCGGCGTTAGACGGAGCTTTTGGTCGCACCCGGCCAATTTGCCATAACCCGATATGGTTGATTCTAGAAATGTTCTGATGATTAATATGAGACGTTAGAATGAGTTCTAAGGGTATTAAGACTCTCATTAAGACATAAAATAAAATCCACATTAATGACTTAATAAAATGTCGGAATCGGAAACGAAATCGGAAACGCCAATTGGATGATCAGAACGAGTCGCGAGAAGGGTTACATTTAGGGATATGAATTTTGGGTTGTTACATTATCCCCCTGTTAGAGGGAATTTCGTCCCAAAATTCAAAGATTCGAACACAGATCACGAAGTGAAAAGAGATATGAGGATGAATCTACTGCTTTGGGTCTCCGTTTGACATTCTAGCGAACCCTCACTGTCAGGATGTGGCTTTGTTACGCATGGTTAACCTCTCAATCCACGATCTCAATTGATTCATACACGAAGGTTCGAATTTTCATTGGTTTTGACCTCATCAAAGGGATTACTAGGGTTTCGTCAGGTTAGCACTTTTCACAAACAACGATGTGGAATACCGGATGCTCGCTGCTGAGTTCTTGAAGATAGCTCGGAGAGGGCTATGGAATCGATTCCTAACGAGGATCTCGAAGAGTCTAAGGTTTCACAAGTTAAGTTTTCCGCACTTCCCAAAGCGTACTATGTCTTTCCAGGGTAAAACCTCCAACAAGTGGGTACATTTTCACATGGCAGAGTAATTAAGGGTCCGATGGTTCTAAGGGAAACTTCTACATCAGTCTACGATTATAATCGGTGGAACCCAAGAATCGACAGGTTTCCATGGGTGTTCCCAGTGCCGACTAATTCTTTATTGCCTTAGCTTTTGGAAAGGTTTACATGTATGACTGCTTTGCTTATCTACATGACCAAGAAAATGGTTCGACTGAAGGGTACCACTACTACCTCGTAGTGATCGTATCATGCTCTGATTGCTGACTTCCACACATCGTGCTTACTGAGGTTTGGCTACGAGGAAATTCTCGGGATTAGGTCGATGCGAGACTGGACTACACGTTCGGAAAGAATTCTCAAGAATTCTTCAGAAAACAACATCGGGAAAGGATTGTAGACTTCTCATTTCTTGATGATCACTCGGACGAGAGATACATGGGAAGACTTTTTTAAGCTTTGATGTACGAGGATCATGAAAGTCGAGTCGGAGGAAAGTTAGAACGAATGGCTTTCTCGAATCTAGGAATTACAACATGAATGAGGCTCGGTCATTACATGCTAAGGGTGACATCAAATTATTTCATAAAAAGTTTGCCAATAGGTCGAATGGAAAAAGAATAATTGCTCGGATTGAGAATACAATCTACGGATACGACACAAGCATTCTCGTTCTCACGTAATAACGATCTTGAAGATATACATTTTCGGTTACTCGCAAACGACGGGGTTAGAAAATGTTCAAATGGATGGTTAAAGAATTTCTTTCGGTGCTAGAATCGAAAAGAATCACAAGCATATAAATTTAACGAGGGGAAATATACCTGTGGCAATGGTGGGATCGGTGTCTGTCTCCTCTTGTCGTATCGCTAGAACTCTTCCGGTGTTGCCAGGTGTTACAGCCTTAGGACAGTTTCGTTTGACATGCCCCACTTCTCCACAACCATAGCAGGCCCGACCAGTGCCTGCTCCGGAAGTTTGACTCATTGATTGAGTTGGTGTCTTACAGTTTTTCGCCATGTGACCCTTTATGCCACATTTGTTGCAAATTACCTCGATACATGGACCGGAAGGAAGCTGATGATAGTTACACTTGTCACAACTAGGAAGGGTTCCAGTATACCTACTGGTAGGTTTCCGAGTTGAGGATACAACAACGGAAACAGTCGCAGGGGAAGTGGCAGCGTGAACTGCCACCGTTTGCTGTCTCTTTGAAGACTCGTGCGATGTCTGACTTTTCTCTTTTTCCCCATGTTTTCTTTTCTCCCCACTCCTCACTGTCGGCTCAAGAGTGGTAACTGCCTCCTCAAGGTCTTCACTATGATCGATTAGGATTTGAGCTAGGCGTTTGGTGCTGTCGTATGTATCCGGCCTCGCAGCTATGACGTTTCCTTTAGTTGGCTGGGTCAGACCCCAGATGAATCTTTCTATCTTCTTACTCTCTGGGGTAACCATTCCCGGGCAGAGTAATGCCAAGTCGTCGAACCTGGAAGTTTAAGCGGTGATATCGGAACCTTTCATCTTCAGGTTCCAGAGTTCGTGTTCTAATTTCTGCATTTCGCCCCGATGGCAGTACTCAGCCAGCAGAAGTTCCTTCATGGCTTCCCAACCCATGGCGTTGGCTAGAGGTAAGGTCAGGGATTTGACTCGGCCATTCCACCAAGTCAAGGCTTTGTCGATAAAGGTGCAGGCGGCAAACTTCACCTTGTCTGAATCTGAACAGGCGCAAATTTCAAAGATGGATTCGATCTTCTCGAACAATCGGGTGAGGGAAATGACACCTCCAGTGCCATCAAAGGACATGGGTTTGGCGTTCATGAATTCCTTATAGGAACCCTCTTTTCGACGTCCCTGACTGTTTTCTTGGTTTTGGGTTTGGGTACCACCTCCCGAACCACCGGAATCGTCGGTGTTCCGTTGAGACATGGCAGCTGCTACCGCGGCTGTAACAGCTGCTTGGAATACTACTGGATCAATTTGGGGAAGAGGTGGTGGCGGAGGGTTGTTGGTCTTGGAGCTGGGTCTCTTTCTCAGAGGCATCTTGATCTAATAAGATCAAGGAAGAGAGGATGATAAGTCCTCTGAATTGAATCAAGAGATATGACAGATATATGCTGAATAAGCGATAATGCAGGATAGAGTTATCAAGACAAGAAAATTATCGCTAAGAGAATGATCAAAGAACAATGTATGAACGAGGATTTCTACCAAGGATTGGCTCGAGAAATACTCCCATAGTATTTCATGATTCGCTACGACACTGGCTCGATGTTTGTGGTATTAGATTAAGTTTTAGGCATGCCGCATACCACAGTCACTCCCAAGCACATGTTGGTCGTGTCTCGAATGAATATAGTTGGCCAGGCTATATTGATCCTAGACACAACTACATAACTGCCCAGTTTTAACCGCAGCGTACAACACCCATTTACATATGTTCTGTTCTACTTGTAGTTACGGATCTCGACGATTCGGTATACTTATATACTTTCAAAAATACTTATATTTTGAAGGATACTTTTAGTTCAGAGCACTTAGGCCCCTTAATGTTTATAGTTTTATACCATGTAAGGTTTGGTATACTTCATTCACTATAAACAAGGGCTCTGATACCAATCTGTCACACCCCGAAAACCGAAGGCGGAAACATTTCCGGGGTTGCCTCCACGTTGAGTATCAAATCCAATGTACATAGTAAATAAAGTAAACAACCATTACATTACATATAGAAAAGTTTTACATTTGTTTCAAAAGCAAAAGTTATACATGTGATACATAGTATATATGAACAACACAAAACGAGTCTTCTGAGAACTCCGTCTTCGCAAAAAAGGATCTTCTGGTACCTGTCTAACACGGACCTGAGAATACAAGCGGTTTGAAAATCAGCATAAAGCTGGTGAGTTCATAAGCGGTAAGTTTTTTCTGAAAATGTGGTTATCCAAGAATATCCCATATTTTCTTATGTAAAGTTAGTTTCCAAATCCGAAAGGTAAATTAAACGATGTACAATGAAAACATGATTGTTCTTGTGAATTGTAGATCAGTTATTTAACTTGTTACACTTTTCTAGTTTCGTACTACAATTACTCAGGAAGAATCCCATGTTCTCCTGACTGTGTGTGTGTGAACTATTACCAATTCTGATTATGTTCGGTGTCCTCCCCAGGAAAACCCCATGTTCTCCTGATTGTATGTGTGTATCTTTACCCGTTCTGGTTATGTTCAGTGTTCTCCCCAGGAAAACCCCATGTTTTCCTGAATGTGTATGTATGTGTATCATTACCAATTCTGGTTCTGTTCAATGCTCTCCCCAGGAAAGCCCCATGTTTTCCTGAATGTGTGTGTAGGTGTGCCTGTCATCCTTGAACGTACATTAGTTTTATTACATACATAAAACTAATAAATACTCATAAAGTGTTAATAATCCTGATTGCGAGTCCTTAACCATACTCAGACTAGATACAACTTAGACCAGGGCCAGTATCCTTTTTATGACTTTCGTCACCCTTGAACTTTTCGGTTCGGCTGTAGCTAGCAGCCAGGTGTGGGATTGTCAGTCTCGTATAGATCTATACACTCAAGCCACGCTCTCCTACGTTCGGAGATTCTGGTTACGGGGTTAGTCCTCCACTATCTCGTGCCAAGGAAGTGTTACGAGGACATGTATCCAATCTTTAAGATTAATCTTTACTTTTCGACTAGGAAAGTAGTATTTACGACTAGTTATGTTCTAACGTACCTGTCCTTTACACTCGAGCCTAGGTGTTTTATTAAGGACATTACAATCGAGCCTAGGTGTTCTCTAATGATGACTGTCCTTTACACTTGATCCTAGGTGTATTATTAGGGACGTTACAAATGATATATATGTGTTATCTTATGGTGATTGTCCTTTAAGGACATTACAATTGATTTGTGTATTATGATGGTATTTATCTATCACACTCGAGTCTAGGTGTATTGTTAAGGACATACAGATGTTTTATGTTTTCTGATGGTGTCTGTCTTTTACACTCGAACCTTAGTGTTTTATTACAGACATTACAATGGTTTATGTATTCTATCAGTTTAAATGTGAACAATCGAATATAAGATATAAAATACATCAATGTATAATAAGAATTGAAAATCGGGTTAAAACAAATAACTCTGCAAGTTAAAACAGTTTGTTAAAAGGTTTTCAATTCTTAAAAATGAACAATTATGAAACCATTTAACTAAAATCATGTGTTTAAGTACAAGATATTCTTGTACTTTTGCTTGTATTCCCCCCTGAAAACATTGAAACACCATTGAAAAAGGGTAGGGGTATGAACTCACCGGACGCGGAAATGTGTCGATTTCGGATGCTAAACGTCGAATCGAGGCTTGATAACATGTGAGGTCCCTATGTAACATGAAATGGCATGCAAATATATCTAATTAGATTCACAAACTCTAATTAGATATGAAGTCACACTCCAACGAATGAAAACACCTCAAAACGGGTCTTTGGAGTGACCCGGGTGACATCTATGGACGGAAATTGAAGCGAGGGACTTGGGATTTGAGTTTACTCCCCAAGAGTAAACTTCCTAATGAGTTTTCAGCCTCTAAACATATAACCACATGAGTTCACGGCCGTGAACTCATGTCCGGGTGTTTTACGATGCTTAATGGGTCATAAATGGCCAATATCACTTGGAAATGCTTGGAATAATTTTTCCTAAGGCTTGGAGTTAATTTAAAACATCAAATAACACACTTAAGGGAGTTTACGGCCTTGGCATGGAGCTTATGGCCGTAAACTCTCTTACTCCCTTGAAAAAAGTGTTTTTAAGGTCCCAAAGTTAGTCACATGTGATTCCTAAAATCCTTACAAGTCGTGAAATGAATTTAGGGCACCAAATGACCTACAATTAGGAGTTTACGGCCTTGGAGCACATGCTATGGTCTTGAACTCTCAAATGAAGGGTTTTGTTATGTTTAAGGTCCCTAAACTACTTTTGGTTGGTTCTATGATTTATTCCAAGGCTTTTGGTGGTGTTGGATGGCTTTCTAACACCTTGAAAATGAGTTTACACGCATGATTGAGGAGTTTACGGCCCAAGAACATGCCTTGGCCGTAAAATCATACAAATCCCCCAAAATTCATGTTTAAAGTGTTCTGATTCCATTACCAAATTTCTAAAAGTCATATCTAGGTCTAGTTTGAGTCATGGAAGGGTTTAAGGGCTTAAAAACCCTTTAAATATGGGTTTACTGCCTAAGCACCATCCTGGGCCGTAAACTCATATACAAGTCTCTAATTCATGAATAACTCCCGAATTTGAATGTCCAATATGATGCAAAATGAGTATAGGAAGGTACCTTGAAGATTTAAGACCTTAAACTCTAGATTTGGACCTTTAAATATAGTTTGAGGAGAGAGGTTGGAGTGATATTTGTAGAATGGAGCAAAAGCTTCAAAATGAAGACTTGGATCACTTTAAATAGTGTCCAAGTTCGGGACATGGTAGAATTCTACCCGATACCGGCGTTAGACGGGGCTTTTGGTCGCACCCGAACATTTTGCCGTAACCCGATATGGTTGATTCTATAAATGTTCCGATCATTAATATGAGACGTTAGAATGAGTTCTAAGGGTATTAAGACTCTCATTAAGTCATAAAATAAAATCCACATTAATGACTTAATAAAATGTCAGAATCGGAAACGAAATCGGAAACGACGATTGGATGATCAAAACGAGTCGCGAGAAGGGTTACATTTACCGATATGAATTTCGGGTTGTTACAATAGCATTCATCGTCGATTTCATTCTTTGTCAAATCAAGAAAGTGTAAAATCATTTTATGCAAAAATTTCCTTATTTCACAATCCAAATGCAGCTGAGTAATATTAAAATATAACCGCTTAGCAATCAAACAAAAAATATTTCTCTATTTGAAAAGTACAATACTATGTCTTTTAAGGTTAATAATATCATCTCTTGATTTAGTAAGCTCTAGTTCCAATGCCTCTATTCTTAATCATCTATCTTCACTCTTAAGTGTTACCCTGTTTAGTTGATCATTCAGATTAGAATTACTTAGACGAGTTCTTTTAAACTATCATCAAAATTAGAAATAGTATAGTGTCACTCATCGAATTCGGATTTATAACAGGAAGTAGAAATATTAAGAGATTTGAGAATAGAATGTTCCTTGTCAACCACCTTCTTGCACTCCTTCACTTGCTCCGAGACTGTCTTCACAACAAAACTACTCTCTGAAGCCTTTCCACCGTTAGTTCCATATCCTCTTGGTTCCGAACAACCGTTCTGAACCATCAAACATTTGCTTTCATATCCTTGCTTTTTTGACTTTACCACAAAGCACCTGTCATTGGTGGGTTTCCTCACCTCATCGTCCTCCGAATCTGTGGACCATACTTCAACTCTCCATCATCACTATCCTCTTGTACACTTAATGTAGGTTTCGCATTTGATGTACTCTTCTTTCGGAGCTTGTCTATCTTCTTAATTTAATAGGTCTTATATTTTTCCTTCTATTTCTTCTTATTCTGCCTCCAAAACAAGCATTCCTTTGCAAAATAATTCTTTCCATGACAATAATTACATTCATAGCTAGAATCACCCATCAACTTTTTTTCCTTCTTCTCTTCGTCATTCTGAGAGTTCTTGGAACTATCATATCTTGGCATTTCTGAACTACAATTTACCTGCTTTTATTTGCTTTTGAAACGAGTGAAATTCTTCATAAAGAACTTCTTTGGATTGGAGACCATTAATGCTTTGTCTTCATTTAAGAGTTCACTATCTGAAAATTCAGATTAAGAATCATCTTCTTCTGACTCCTTTCCTTTCGCAACCAATGCCAACGATCTAACACAGGAAAGAAGCTTCACTTCCTCAGTAACGTCCTCTTCGTGAGATTTCAGAATACCCACGAGTTTGGCCAACTAATATCTTTTGCATTTTTCGTGTGCCTTAATAGTGGAAACTATACCCTCCCATTCGGATCAAAGAGCATTCATGAACGTGTCCTATTGTTCAATGACATGCCGCTCAAGATTGTCTTTCAGCATTCTGCTTAATAAATGATTGAAGCGATTTAACATCTTATCTAACTTTGATAAAAGATTTGTTTGTAAAGAATGTTCTAAATTAGCATCTCCTCAATACAACTCCTTCGGCCTATCCCAAATACCTTTTTGCATTATCACATTCACTAAAAAGACGAAAAGTTCTTGGAGGAAAAGCAAATCGAATAATTCTAATTGCCTTTACATTACTCATCAACTTATGCTTCTCATCATGTGGAATGTTAGTGTGTTCAACAATAAGTTCATTGTAATCATTCAGAGTTTTGATTACTTTTCTACTGCCCGTATGAATAAAAGTTTCCTTCGTCATTCCTTGCCATATCTAAGAACCATATTCTTTGATTCCAAGAACATAATCTATAAAGTGAAGAGCCAAGAACTCATAGTCCTCTTGAAAAAGAATTAGAATCCTTGTCATGGATCGAATGCTGCTAGAGAGATTGAATGAAAGAGAGTGAGGATCGTCATTAAGCATATTGTCATGAATTCACTAAAACAAATATAGAACTATATATAAAACATGAATTAATTTCAAGGGAAATCTAGAGATCTAGATATATGATCTACAATCTATTGAGATAATAACAACAGATCTAAGAAAAACAAAAAACCCTAAATAAACCCTTTACTCAACATAAGAATAGCAAATTGATTACACTATTTCCTACTCTGATACGAGTTGTGAAGACAATAAAAATCGATAGATTCTATATACATGACGTGAATTCAAAACATGAACAATATTGATCAAAAGTGTGTCGAATGATTAGATTGAAACGACTCTAGAAGAGTTCACAAAGAAGAAACTTTTCTATAAGATCTTACAAAAGACTTAAGGGTGTAGCCCTTATATGTTACATGCATGCGCTATATATAGACTACGCTACTATTTAATTTTGAACCTGGACAGGCCCATTTCAGAATAAACAAAGCTATAAAAGCATACGTTTGACACAACACATAATAAACCTAACATTGAACAAATAAATGATGAAGATACCAAGGTAATCATCAATTAACTACAATACGTTCTTATGGATTTAAAGGACAACAAGTTAAGCTCTGATACCAATTGTGAAAATAAGAAACAATCAGTGCGAACGAGATTTGAAAATTCAAACCATGAATAAAATTAAGATCAATGTCTACAGCTAGTAACAATCCAAACAAGTCTGGCAAAACAGTCTTGTCTCAAAATAGAGATCTTCAACAATGTATTCATGAGATAAAATGATTAACAAGTATGAAAATTGTAAAGTAAAGTAACATAAGAACAATATGAAAACAAGAAAGAATGATTTGATTGAATGATTCTTGGTATTGATATGAAAGAGAATGTTGCACTCATGTGTGTTGAAATAGTTAACGTTACATATCCTTAAACAGACAACGAGTGAGACAAATAAGACAAATCTCATAAAGTTCATGGACTAGAAGACAACTGAAGATCTACAAACAGTCGATGTTGCAACTCTTGAGCTTTGTCCCATGTACTGTACAATGAAACAACGACTAAAAGAGAAGCTAGTGCTAGGAACAGTTAATGCATAATACACACTCAAATAGCAAGTAATAAAAAGATGTGTCTCGGATAGATCTTCTCATCGGCATAGGTATCATCTCTAAACCCGTCTACCTCATAACAGGCTTCACTTTGGATTTCTAAGTGATATATTTTTATGTATCAACAATTGCTTATTTTTGGATCTTCATATGCTGCTCATCGAGATCCACAATACCTTTCACATTTCCCGATTGTAGAAGTTTATAGCTGATGATTACACAATCGTGTCATTGGATAACATTTAGATGGATGAGCATATGAATTATGTGTAGGGATTAGTTGCATTATTTACAAGAAGATGTAGGCCTTACGCAAAAAAGTGGTGGGTTTGGAGAAGGTGTAATAGCATCACCGTAAAGATTCCGAATGGAATTTGTAAACCAAGGAGGAGATGAAGGAGCATTACCCTGAGTTATTTGGGGCATTGGATTTCAAGGACGAAATAAGATTCAAGTGGGGGAGAGTTGTAACACCCAAATTTTAAGCTATTATACTTTTTTTTATGATTTCGATATATAGAGTTGTCCCGTCCGTGGCATTACATATTTGTTACCATGGTTTGGTGATTCCATGTCACCGTTCTGCGGTATATAAGGAATATGAGGGTTTTGGTTTCGTCCACCCTCAGCCCCCATCACTCTAGAAGCATTGCCTACAAAACCTTGATGCCCGCTCTTCCACTTTTGAAGTCCTTTTGGTGTTTTGTCTTCATTTGAATGAAGAAGAAGGTAATGAGTAGGAGACCACCAAGCAAGCTCGCAACCATCTTCTTAAGAACATTATGGACCTTTGTAAGTCTCCAAGTTCTCACATTTATGGTTCGTTTTTTATATATCTTGGAATATGAGCTCATTACTCCATGTTTCGTTCATTTTAGGGGTTGCCATTGATAAAGCTTGCAACTTTATTATTCCATGAGGTCCCATTAGCAACGTATGTTATAAATCTTGATTTTTTGTTTATTTTGAAGCCATACATGTGTCTAACCCCATTTTTTATCCTTTTGAACTAACTTATGGTGTGACATGTAGTGAACATGCATGTTTATAAAGCAAGGATTTTATGGTTCATTTGAGTTCTTAGAAGCTTTAAAGAATGTATAAGTGAAGGACTCTATGAATTAGTGGCTTAATCAATTAAGTTGTTTTGGAGTGCCACTGTGGCACGAAGTTTAGCTCACCACAACACAATGGTGTGATTCATCCCACATTTGATTTGTCAATTAGCTTCCACGATGCCTTTAGTGGTTGGCTACAACACGATGGCTGACCGTTGACCTTGACAATTTCTATAACTGATAGCAACATACAGTGAACATCAATCAACATCAAGAATCCTAGAGAAAAACTATGAAATTAGAAAAATGGCAAAATTAGTGTTTACATACCTTAAGATTTCTTCTAGAAAATAAACCTTTTGATTCCTTTCCTTTGCACATTAAAATCTAGCACCTAAAGTTTAGTGCCTCTGATGGCTTGTACCCAAACCCTAACAACTAGAAGACAAGAGATGAGAGGAGAGGGGATAGCAAATTCGGTTATTTTCTTGAAGAATCAAGTGCATGAAAATAGGTACCTAAAGTTTCGTATTTATAGTTGCTTAAGAAACTCCCTTGGAAACCAAAGAGTCCTTACATGATCAATTCTAATTAATCTAGAATTAAATCAAAAACTATAAATTAATTATTCATTACTATTTTAAATTTGTTTATTAGTCATATAACAAATGTCATTTTACTCCGTTTGTAGTGATGAGGCCAACCCAAAACAAACTTTTCTTCTAAGTCAAGCTTATACCGATTTAGTTATGAGCTTAGACACCTTAATTCAACAATCTTCTAGTTGGATAAGTCTACAACTACAATTGCAAGCATAACATTGAACCAAAAAATGAAGTGTGCTTTCCGAAGCAACTTCTGAACTCTGATTCAAATCACAGATTGGCCATAAGATATGTGATCAACGATTCCTTCTTTGTACAAGATATCATTTCAACAGAGCCATGGATATAACCACCAAACTCATGTTCATTTGTTTGTGTCCCGGTTTCCAATTTTGTCGATCAAATTTTAGAATAAAAAATTGAACAGATAACAAACTTTTCTTCTGAACTCTAATTCAGTCCAGACTAGGTTTGGTTCTTATATATCAACTCAAATCACCAAGGGGCCCGTAGATATCACTTTTCCAATTAAGGAAAAAGGAACAAATAAACTTTGACTATATAATCATTCATTTTACTCTCCAAAGCACGCATGAAATTACATTTTATAACACCCAGTTACGAGATGCATTCGTGAAAAGCAATGCACAACTGATTTTCAAAATATGACTTATATATGCTTGTTTGAAGGATAGAAGATATTATCGTTTTAGAACTACTTAAGATAAATCCACAAAGTAATCTCTAAGCGTCGATTTATATAATACTCAAAATCTTAATTTCCATGTACTCATGAATATTGTACCAATCCCATTCAATGTCAAATCTCTATGGACAATCTACAATCGATTCATGACATGCTTGATTCACTACTTATTTTCAAAAGTATGAGGGACTGTGGATCTTTGAATAATAAAATTATTCCCAAAGTAAAACATGCAAAGTGAAACATAATAATAAATTTATTAATTATGGTGTCATACCCGTTGAATATAAATAAATCTCTATTATTAAATCACCTTAGCAATTATGAATTTATTCATTGTATATTGTTTTGAGTAATCAACTAACCAATTGAATCAAAAAAACATCAGTCATGCCATGTTATCAACATGCATACTATGCCTCTCGACAGTCCTTCCTGTATGAACAGATCGAGTGGACATTACTCCAATGATGATCATTTCATAATTCCTAATTCGTGTCCATATCCTAAGATTGTAACATCCGTTTCTAGGTATTTTTCATTTCCATCTTAAATAAAAAATTATTTTCAACATTAGTCCATACGCATGTCATACCTAACGCGCACGTTGGGCGTAAGTTGTGCAAGTTTGACGCGAGTTTCGTCGAGTATGCAGGGCGTACATGAAGAGTACGTAGGGCGTTCTTATACAGACTCCATACCCTAAATTTTAGGGTTAAGACCTTATTTAAGGACCTTAAGTCCCTTGATGCCTACCCATATTCAGCCTCCATCCTCCCCAACCAGTGTCTCAAAATCCTAATCGTTGATTAGATTATGTGAGCCTCTTTTGTGTGTTCTTGGTGCATAGTAAAGGAGTATAAGGTTTTCCTTGAGGATTGTGGTGCATAGAGCTTCAAAATTCAAGACCTTCATCAACATTGCAAGCTTCTAGATGAGTAAAGCTCTTACCTTTACGGTTATATGGTGTAGATCTAGGCTAGAGCTTAGTTTTGCTTCAATTTTGGTCCCATGGTTTGGTTCTTGTGAGTAAAAGTTACTCCTGAGCTCGTGTTTGTCACTTTATGTTTTTCTTAGGATCTTGTACCATAAAAATGAAGTCTTTGTTTTATTACCCATTCATGAAAGAGTCTGAGGTTATAAAAGAGTATTAAGGACTTAGGGTTTAGTCTAGGGCTCTTTTAAGCTATGGAAAAGCTTAATATTGTCAACTTTATCATTTATGACCTTGCCAAGATGTAGATATGGGAGTTTGACATTTAGTCTTTAGCTAATACGAGCTTAAAAATTGTTTTTGGGCAACAAAGGGTTACGTAGGGCGTAACCCATGTGTAAGTACGGCATAACAAGTTTAGCCCCAAACCATTTTCTCTTGAGCTTAGTACGTAGGGTGTAATAGAGGAGTATGTATGAGGTACCACTAAAATTGCATTTGGGCCAAATTTGGGCCTTGGGCCATGCTTAGTTGGGTCTAGTTTGGAGATGGTATAATGGTCTTTTACCCTAAGTAAACGATATAATGTATTAGACCTTGACTATGGGTCATTACCGTAATTATTAATTAGGGTTGGTTTTGGATATGTTTAGTGTGAGGAGCATTTGTACCAACAATGCATGAGTGATCCAGATATATTCAGTTTGAGATTAGTCTCCTCATAGTATTTGCAGGTCAAAGGGAACATTTTCGGCCCATAAATTAATGTTTATAGGATGCCAGTTATTTTTCTGACTCATGTATGTATTGTACGTGTTTGAATGTATACTAGGGTGGGGGCCATCGCATATTTTTAGCAAATTTGTTCTAGGATGAGCCTAATGTCGAGTGTGGTCCATTATATGTATGGTATGTGGTATTTTGTGGAGCTCACAATGCTTCGTGCCAACGGTTTATGTTTAAATGTTTTTCAAGTACTTTAGGATCGAAGAGGAAGGGTCATTATGATTGCATCGCATCCACCAGTGTTCTACAAATATTATTTTGGGATTGTACTATGATAATTATTTTTCCACATTTTCATACTTTGATGGTTTGAAATGAATGATTGATGGATTTGGTTGAGTTAAAAATAAAAAATTTACTTAGTATGTTTGGCATGTAAATAGTTGGTATCAGAGCCTTCGTTTGAGGGATTCAGGCACTCGCTCAGGTGTGTATGAACTCAAAATGAGGAATTGGTAAAAAGAACAATAATTTCTGAAAGTTTTTAATAAAAAATGGGGTGTGAAGCATGCAATCAGCCGATCTCAAGTAATTATTTCCCAAAATACTCATACATGTTTATTTGTTTCAATATGTGAAGATGTGTATAGCATGCTAGATTAGGGCTAAGGATCTGCTCAGAATTTTATGTTAGGATAGACGCATTTGTATGCCTAATTATGCGCCTCTTGAGTAGCATGCTAGTATCCATTACAGATGATATGAAAGGTTGGCCTGTTTAGGCAGTGCACTGGTTAGAACTTGATGCTCGAATGAAACATGCTTTGTGCTTTTTAGGAACCACTATTAATAGTAGATAGCTATCAAGCGAATATGTTAGGTTACATGTAAAAAATAGATAATTTTAGATTGTTAGGATTAACTCTATTGGGAAGCTCTTGTTTGAGTCTAACCGTTGTAGTGTGAGACCTCGCAGTCAAATAATTCTATAGTATTTGTTGCATGTAATTATATTCATAAAGTAGTTAGTTGGTGTTAGTGAGGTTTCTGTTGCAGCTGATGGCGGAGTCTGGTGGGAAGGGAATCCTAGGAGAACCTAAGAAGAATGTTAGCTTAACAGATGTGTTGTTTATCGGGAATGAAGAATGTTTGGTACTAAAGGAGTCAGTTACGTGAATCAAGACGACTCTTGATGAATCTATGGATACATGTTGAAGGTAGTATTGGGCCCGTACACCTAGAAGCACAGGATCTATACTCAAGTCAAGGGGAGTCGTGACTATTGTATGATCAGATGTGAGAGTTCATTTCGTCTGGATTTCCCACACCATTCTGGAGTAGACTCCTGTGATCTTTATTACTATCATGGAGGGCATTATGGAAATTTCGCATAAGCATATAGGCTAGTTTCTTACCAAGATTACGGTTATGGTAGGTGCACGCTCTCTAACTTTACAAGAGTTTTGTGCACGTGGGGCTCCTTAGTTCCTCGGGATGAAGGGCCCCATTATTGGCAGGCGATGATTGGTGGACATCGCGGACACTTTCTGGACTAGCTCATGTCCCAAGGAGGCGAAGGGAAGACTTGCATCATGTCTTCTAAAAGACAAAGCCCATGATTGGTGGGAGGAGGTTTACCATGCCTTGGGAAGCGAGGCAGTTGACACAAGGACTGAATTTGCACGAGTGATGGAGGTTCGATAACTGGAAAGGGAGTTTCAGGACCTTCACCACACATCTGGGAGTGTGGCAAAGATCATCGTTATATTCCGTAGGAGGGCTTTATTGGTTCCGCAGTATGTGGCAGATGATGAGATGAAGAAGGTCAGGTACCATGATATGTTAAAGGATGAAATACAGGAGTTTCTGATCAAGTTGATGGAAATTGGAGGACATGATAGCAAGGGCCCGTGAGTAGGAGATTGATCTCAAGAATTTGAGGAAGAAGAAGCAAGTTCAAGCCTAAGTATCAGAGTGCTTAGCTAGGAAGCTTAATGTTTTTTACTATCGGTCGAGGGGCCAGTAGGACCGGAGCCACTATGCCAAGTGTACCAAGACACATGATGAGGTTTGTATGGTGGCTGGTTTTCGTTCCTTCAGGTGTGGCAAGACCAGTCAGTGCAACAACTATTACTCCGTCACCACCATCACCCTTGTACCTAATTTGATTTGCTTTCATTGCAACCACATGGGCCAGTAAAGGGCTAATTTTCCATGCTTATTAGGAGGAGTGGTTGCAGCACCCGCTGCAACCACATTAAGGGTCACTGACGATCGTTAGGGCCAAGCAGATACAGCAGTTGTGAGGAGCCGAGATTTCCAGCTGACATCCGAAGAGGCTCGTGCAAGAGTAGATATGGTTGCATGCATGTATTTTCGCCCTATTTCATGTACCGATTTCATGTTTATTCTTATTATATTTATAATGTTATTTAGGGATGTTCCTAGTGAACGATGTTCCATCTTTAGTTCCATTTGATTTCGGCGCCACCCGATCGTTTATTTCTTTTGTGCTTTGTAAGAGATATGATGAGGCTTTCGGGGATCTTAATTATCTGTTAGAGGTAGAGATCACCGATGATCATCTTATGCAAGTATCGTGGGTTCATCAAGGTTGTGTTGTAGAGTTATTTAGCGAGTGGTATCCGATTGATTTGGTTTCGAATCCTTTACATGTGAGCAGGGTTATCGTGGGGATGGATTAGACGAACCCTAATAAGGAAATGCTTGATTATGAGCGCTAGTTACTTTGGGTTCGAACCCCATGTGGGGGAGAACTAGTCGTCCGTGGTGAGTGTGCATAGCGAAGGCGAGCTCTTTGTTCAAATGCGAGAGCAAGGAGGTATCATCAGCAAGGGTGTTTTACTTTTATGGCTTTTGTATTGGATACTAGATATGAGAGAAAGACGATGATTTACGATATTCCAATCATTCACGAGTATTCTGATGTGTTCCTAGAAGACTTTCTTGGAGTGCCTTCGAAGAGGCAAGTTGAGTACTATATTGATCTGATTCCAAGTCTGACTCTGATATCCAAATCACCTAATCGGTTAACACTGCCAGTAATGCAGTAGATTTCTACACAGTTGGATGAGCTATTAGATAAGAGGTTATCAGGCCGAGTATTTTACCCTATGGAGGTTCAATATGTTTGTGAAGAAGAAAGATGGATCCCACAAGATGCGCATCTACTACTGGTAGATTTACAAGTTAACAGTGAAGAACTTTTATCCTCTTCCAAGGATTGATGATTTTTTCGACCAGTTGGAGGGTGCGTCTTGGTTCTCAAAGATTCATCTACATTCAGGCTACCACCAGATGACGGTTCAAGATGAGGATATTAAAATAACAACTTTGATGACTCGTTATCATCATTACGAGTTCATGGTGATGCCTTTTCAGCTCACCAATGGACCTGCACCATTCATGGATCGCATGAATAGGGCTTGCAGGTCAATGTTTCATTAGTTGCTAATTGTTTTCATTGATAATATATTGGTCTATTCTAAGACCACGGAGCAGCATGAGAGTCATGTGCATAAGGTTCTAAAGACTCTGAGGAGTGAGAGGCTTTATGCCAAATTCTCCAAGTATGAGTTCTGGTTGTGCGAGGTACAGTTCGTAGGGAACCTCGTCAATCAGAAGGGTATCTTGGTTGATCATGCCAAGATCGAGGTCATGATGCGGTTTAAGTTTTCGAAGTCTCCATCTGAGATTCAGAGTTTCTTTGGATTAGCTGGATATTATTAGTGGTTTATTGATAATTTCTACAGGATCGTAGTTCCTTTTACAAGGATGAGGAAGAAGTCGGTTACTTTCCATTAGGGGCATGAGCAGTAGACGACATTTGAGACCTTGAGGCAGAAGTTATGTGAGGCTCCAATTTTGATGTTACCAAAGGGATTGGATAATTTCATGGAATATTGTGATGTGTCGACTTCGGGTTTGGGTGCAGTTTTGATGCAAATGGGTCATGTGATAGCCTATGCTTTAAGCCAGTTGAAGCTTCAGGAGGCAAGTTATCTCATCCATGATTTGGAGTTGGTTGCAGTGGTTTTTCCCTTAATATTTGGCGTCATTACTTGTATGGGGTTCGTTCTATCATTTACACAGGCCACAAGAGTTTGAGGTATTTAGTTGATTAGCCAAATTTGAACATGAGGTATCACAGGTGGCTTGATGTAATGAAGGATTATGATTATGGGATTGTTTATCTCTCCGGGAAAGCCAAAATGGTGGCCGATGCTCTCAGCCACAAGGCGGCTGCTACTCCTATCAGTGATGTATGTTTAATGATGACAGTTATTACCCCACTCTTGGACCGGATTTACATGGATCAATTTGAAGCTATTTAAGAGGAGCACCAGAAGAGTAAGCGCAGAGTGGGTCACGTGTCCTCTTTTGATTATGATAGTCAGGGATTTTTTACCCATCATCGGAGAGTTTGGGTTCCATATTTTGGGGGTATGTGGTAGTTTTTGATGGAGAATGTGCATAAGTCGAAGTTTTCTATTCATATGCATGGGACTAAGATGTAGAGAGACCTCTGACTCAATTATTGGGTTGACCTACATGAAGCATGTTGTCGCATGGTATGTTGAGAGGCTCTTTACTTGAAGGAAACTCAAGGTTGACCATCAGCATTCTCACAAGATGGATCTGTTGGGAGTTTTTTGTCTTAAAATTGGAAGAGATCACGATGAATTTTATCTGTAACATACCACGCACAGTGTGAGGGGTGGATTCGATTTGGATCATCGTGGATCGATTGACCAAGAGTATGAATTTCATTCCTATTCATGAGAGCATCTATGCAAAGTAACTAACATATGTATATATTTGTGAGGTGGTGACACGTCAAGGGGTACTAGTCTTAGTGGACTCGGATCGGTACCTTTGGTTAAGTTCCACGTTTTAGAAGCAATTTCATGAGGATTTGGGTAGTCAACTACACTTCAACATGACTTTTCATCCACAGCCTGATGGGCAAAGTGAGCGGACCACTCATACCTTGGACAATATGTTTTAGGCATGTGTGCTCAATTTTTGCAGTAGTTGGGATAACTATCCCTCACTCATAGAGTTTTCTAACAATAACAACTACCACGTCATCATTGATCGACCTCCATTTGAGATGCTTCATGGGAGAAGTTTTTGAACCCTAGTTTTCTAGGGAAAGGTCACTCAGAGACTCATGGGTAACATGGAGGTGGTGGTCCGGACAACGGACATGATCCAATAGGTCCGTGGGAGATTGCAGACCATGCAACACTAGCATAAGACTTATGCTGATATGTGTTGATCGGATTTGTAATTTCTGGTCAGTGACATGGTACTCCTGAAAATTTCACCATGGAAAGGTGTCATCCGGTTTAGGAAGCGAGGAAAGCTAGGTCACAAATATATCGGTCCTTTTAGGGTTCACGCCTGAGTAAGAAGGGCTGCATACCAATTATAACTACCCTAGAAGCTCAGTCGCAGTCATAGGACTTTCTACATCTTTCAGATGCAGAAGTGTTTGGTTGATAACTATGTAGTGATTCCAATGGAGGATATTTAGGTGGACAAGCTCCTGAACTACATAGAGGGACCATTTACAATACTCAATAGGAAGAAGAACACATAAGGGTTTTGAGCATTCTAACACTCCTATGGTGTACATGCAACTCTATAAACCTTGGATCTATGTTTTCTCTAATATAGATGCAAATATTCAATATTCAAGGTTTCTTCCTAACTAGCATAATATGAAGTATATACAATACAAGAATCTAGTAGAATGACATACACTTTGATGGAGGTTGAAGTCTTGAATCTTTAAGAGCTTAGTGACCCAACTGTTGCACCTCAAATGGATTACACAACACCAAAAACCCTTTGAACAACTTGAGAATAGGAATACTTAGGTTCACTCTACAGAAATCGGCCTTGCCCTCTTTAGTGTATGCACTAGTCCCATTTCATGAACCAAATACCTCTTTATATAGTGTGGAGGATTAGGGTTACATTCATGTAGACCCTAATACCCATGACCATTCATTTCCATTGGATCCATGGGTTAAAACTGCATTGAGTATCCATGAAAGCTTAGCCCAACCTAAATAAACTTGGCCCATCCTATATATATATATATATATATATATATATATATATATATATATATATATATATACATATATATATATATATATATATATATATATATGGAGAATTTCATATACGACCTTCCTAAATAGCTAAATAACGTATTTTCCTGACCTGAATTCTAAATATCGTATTTGCCCTTGTTAACGTTTTTTAATATCATAAATACACAAATCTAATTTTTTGATTATTTTATCAATTTATAATCTTTTTACAATTTTAAAATCATTAAAGCTAAAAAACATTTGAAATAGACAATTTTGCCCTTGTTCTTAAATTCCAAAATTCATACCCACGTGGAAAGAAAGAAGTCATAGATTCACTTCCTGCTTCATCAATCGGCTTCCCTTGCATCTTCGTCGATCAACAATCATGCACACAATCCTTCCAATCGCATCTTCCTTCGGTGTTGCAACGTCCTTCCGATCGCAGCACACAACGTCCTTCTTTTCCCCTGTTGTTGCACATTGTCATCGTCACATCAGGTAATGTCGATTGTTCAATTGTTCCGATTGTAGATTTCCATTTCTTCAATTTCATTTTTCGGGTTGCTAGTTTCAATTGTTCAAATTCTTTTAACAATCGGCTTAGTTATGTTGTATTTGATAGCTTAGTTGTTTTGATTTGAGCTACGATCAGGTTTCATTTTGCCTTTCCAGTGAACTTCGAACGTTTATTTTTAACTATGATGTTCAACCGAGCTTTGACCCCAATGAAGCCAATCCAGTATGAAGTTCTTCACAAGTAATTGTTTTGTTAATTGGATTTTGGTATTACATAAGCTTACCATGTATTTTGTTGATTATTAAATCTTGAAAAGTATGTTTTGTTTCGATTTTGGTATTAGATCAGCTTATAAATTAGCCTCACATGTCACATGGAATGTTTAAATTTGACTGTAAGGTATGTTATTCATCTTGTAATTTATGTTCTTGAATTACATTGTACCTTTAAATTCATTTTAGTGTCGTATTTGTTTTGATGAAAAAAATCTAATTTGTTATGGTCAGTTGTTTTTCTTGATGCAAGGTAGTGATTACACGACACAATTCCAACTAGGAAATGGTGGCCTCCTTGGAGCTAGTTATATCCAGGTAAAAGATCCCTCATCCTTTTTATTTTAGATATTAATTTATATTGCTTTTTTTAGTTTTTTATATCAGAAATTTCTTGTGAGTACTATTATGCTTGAAGAGTGTGATCCTTCATTGCCATTAGGTGGGAAAGTATTCTGGGTTGGGTCAGCATCACAAATCTGATCTTGGCTATACTACAAGAAACACTACTGAAGTTGTTGAAAACTAGTAACGCCTTGTTAGCTGCCAGTCAACTAGTTAACAATTTCATCAAAGAAGATGGCATCATATGTATTTTGTTTTACTTAGTAATTTTGTCATCCTTAATTATTAAGTTTTACATGTTTCTTTGTTGCTGCTGTTGTAGGTTTGACATTCAAAGCATAAACTATTTGACCGATTACTAAAGTTGAAGTTGGGTTACAAGCCACAAAAGAAAACATACCTAATACCCTCAAATTCACTACGGCAACAAATTGATTTTTGGGGAGTCTTTACATTACCTTTACCTTGTAATGAAGGGTTTCCTGTATATTGTATCCAAGAGCATTCACTCAATAATTTGATCCACTACTCATCAAATGAAAAGATATAAAAGAAGGGCTAAATTCACAAAATAGCATTGTACTTTGCGAAATTCATAAGATATATCATTGAACTTTCTTAATTTTGTAATAGTTTAATTACATTAGCTATATTTTTGATCTTAGTACTTTTTAATTGTAATATATACAATTTTTGTCCATAAAGAATATAGTTAGAATTAATTATAGTTTGATCCCTCTTTTTGTAAATTTATCATTTATTACATTTTGGTGCTTATACTTTTTAAATTATCACTAATTATTGTATGGTCCTTATACTTTTTAATTTTACAATTATTACAGGTTGGTCCCTGAATTTAAAATTTGCACTTATTACAGTTTGGTCCCTGGTCTTCAAATTTGCACTTATGACAGTTTGGTCCCTGGATTTTAAAATTTGCACTTATGACAGTTCGGTACCTTGATTTCAAATTTTCACTTATTATAGTTTGGTCCCTAGATTTAAAATTTTCACTTATTACAGTTTGGTCCCTTGTCTTTAAATTTACACTTATGATAGTTTGGTCCCTGGATTTTAAAATTTGCACTTTTGATAGTTTGGTCCCCGGATTTAAAATTTTCACTTATTACAGTTTGGTCCCTGGATTTAAAATTTGCAGTTATTACTGTTTAGTCCCTGGTCTTTAAATTTGCATTTATGACAATTTGGTCCCTGTACTTTAAATTTGAAGTTAATACAGTTCCGTCCCTGGTCTTTAAATTAGCACCATACATACAAAGTTAACAACAAATGCAAATTCATGAAATAAAAAAATATCAAAATATTTATTGATGTCAAATACTAACAAAAAAATCCATCAATTGAACCCTAATTAAAAACATTTGCAACTTAAGCTAACAAAATTATCAAAAGCACCAACTAATTGCACAAGCTTTTTTTATGTAGACCCTGAAACTCCGAAATCGCGATGCGATTTTGTATTGTTTCCACATTTCCTAAAATGAATAAAAAAAATTATTTTCATTGTTAGTATTGTCATTTAATGAAAAAAATGGAAATTTAAGTAGCCTTTTAGAGGTGGCTGTTTCACTTTGATCGAAACTTTGAGATGCTGGATATTTATATGTTTTTGTCGGTGTCCATAGTCACCACATCATGGACACTTGTGACTTCTTTTAGACTCATCAGATGGTTTAATTCAATTTTTTCTTGGTCGTCCAGGTGGGCGTTTGATAATAGGTGGATATATTTTCTCCCCATTTTTTTCTGCCCATTAATTCGGTTCGTGCATCCGAGTAATTTCAAAAACATATGTAGATTTAAATTTCTCTATAGTGAAATAGGGATCAACATATTTGTCCGAGTTAGCATCCCTTATACAAGTAATAAAAGCTACTGCATGTACACATGGTCGACCCTGAACTTGCGACACTCGACAACTACATTTTCTTTCGTCTAGGTTGACCTCCCAACGTGTTCCCTTATACTTCACTTCAGATGATTCTCACAACTTCTAGTAACTTCATATTCACCCATGTTCTATATGAAAAATTAAAAATATAAATATTTTAGATATATGTATTATTGAAGTGAAAACTAAAACTAATATAGTTATTCAGCTTAATTATTTAATATGCTTACCTTAGCGATTTCGATGAGATGATTTTTAGCAATAGGAACCAATACGCCGTTCCATTCTCATACTATTCTTACTAAATGAGTTAACTTCATCATCATCGTTCATTAGACCATCTTCATTATCAGAACTGAGATGACTATGATAGCTTTCTTCACTAGGACAAGGGTCTGCATCATACTCATCTTGTGGTTCATCTCTGTTGGCACACGAATAGTTAGTACGAATATTGGAGCCGAGTTTATTCTCTATTGTCACATAAATGGTTACCTGTTTCTTGCTTCCATACATGCTAAGCATATCCATGAACTCTTCATCAGAATCAAGCTTAATAAACGAATTGTAAGGTGCATACTTGTCAACATAAAGAATAGACAATTTTGGGTTGTTCTTTGATGAATAATGCTTTATCACTTCTTCATGTAGTTGACTTAACTTGTATAAAGTTGTGTCTATATGGATAGATTTTTGAGAGCCAAATCAATACATTTTCCTACAATTGTTCTTCGTTAGCCAAAAGTAACCCCATATTTCAATTTTAACTTGAACTTGGATGTTGGTATATGCCTGAAATTGAAATTAATTAGAGAAACAATCATACAATTTTGTAAAGCTTTAATAAATTTAAACTAAGATATTCACATTAACATACTCGATTATTGGAGATGTAGCCCTGCTTTCCCAAATTGGTTTTGATGTGTCATCAAGGGTAATATATTCTGTTTGAGAATGATCTTCTGACATTAGTTTTTGTCGCGTCTAAAACATAATTCTAAATCGGCAATAAGAAAAACAGATATAAAGGTATAACACATACAAAATGTATGCTTAAATAAATGTAAGGAATTAATGGATTGTATTGAAGTGGGCCCCTCACTAATATGACTTCAAGCATTCGAGATAGTTGTAATTCAAGATTGTAAATTCTGTAGCTTCAAATATTGAAGTCACAAAAAATTGACACAATGGAAAGAATTCAATGTAATCAAGTATAAGTTTCAACACATTATTCTCATTAATTACAGTTTTTTAAACCGTGAAAATACTTGCATTTACATCTCTGTCAGTTTTAATTCAGGATTGTAAATAATGTAGTTTGAAACACCAATATAGTAGGGTTTCAAAACAGTCACATGAACAAATTAAGCAAT
Organism: Lactuca sativa; assembly: GCF_002870075.4. NCBI lineage: Eukaryota > Viridiplantae > Streptophyta > Magnoliopsida > Asterales > Asteraceae > Lactuca > Lactuca sativa. Next base: position 174,035,326 of record NC_056626.2, on the reverse strand, counting down.
ATCAAAAACAAAATTAAAGAAAGGGAAAATAGGAATAAGGCCGACTTTGGTTTATCATGCATATAATCATGAATTGAATGTTCAGTATACAAACAAAGCCAAAAATAACATGTGGCTGATTGAAATAGTGAATAGGCGACAATGCAACAACGATGTTCGATGAGGGATTGCTGATCGACGATCGGAAGGATTATGTGCGTGATTGTTGATCGACGAAGATGCAAGGGAAGCTGATTGATGAAGCAGGATGTGAATCTGCGATTTCTTTCTTTTCACGTGGGTATGAATTTTGGAATTTAGGAATAAGGGCAAATTTGTCTATTTCAAATGTCTTTTTAGCTTTAATGATTTTAAAATTGTAAAAAAGATTATAAATCAATAAAAATAATCAAAAAATAGATTTGGGTATTTATGATATTAAAAAACCTTAACCAGGGAAAATACGATATTTAGCTATTTAGGAAGGGCGTATATATATATATATATATATATATATATATATATATATATATATATATATGTATAAGAGTCCATATTTAGTTAGTTCCTTTTGATCACAAAATTAATTCTTGATCAATGTTAATTAAATAATATGATTACGTATTAATATATTAGAACATATAATATATTAATAAATGATAACTATTATTTTTCTCATTTTGTCTATCAGATTGTTCCAATGCCATGCAACCCAAATGGACCATGCTACTCTCGGGTCGAATAAATACCAAAAATAGTTATCATCTTAGACATCTAATCCAACAGCCTCCCACTTGGATAAGTCTAAAACTATTATTACGTAGCTCTTAATGTCGTTGCCGAACTCTGACCTATTCAAATGACTTGTCCATTAGATAACGGATCATATATTCCTGTATTCTAGATATCATATGGACTAAGACATGGATTATAATCATTCTCTATGTCGATTTGTTGTTTCCTGATTTCCGATTTATGACGACTAACTAATTGAACAAATCAAATTAGTCCAGGCTTGGCCAAGCACTTAGGGGTTTCATCACTAAATCATCAAGGGGCCCACAAATATTGCTTTTATCCCTCCAAGGGTAAAAGGAATGGGTAAACTTCGACCCATATGCTTGCTCTTTATACTTATCAAATCACACACAAAAATGTGTTTTATAACATCAAGTTACTGATGCGTTTTCACATTATCAATGTGCAACCGACTTGTAGACTGCAACTCATATCTCTTGGTTTGAAGAATATACGATATTATCGTCTCATGATTCACTCGTGATAAAATCCATGAAGTGATTCAAATGAGCGTGGGTTGAATCCAATACACGAATCCCATTCCAAGAGCACTCATGAACACTCCAGCCACTTCGTCCCAGAAAAACTACAGACCGGTCATGACAGTCTTTGTCACACCCCAAAACCAACAACGGCGGAAACGTTCAGGGGCGGAGGACGTCAAGTACAATGTCATAGCAATGAAAAGTAGTAAACAAGCAACAACATCATCCATTGCATTAATAATATAATTTTAATACAAGTGTTATGACAAATTATGATAGTCACTAAAGTAAAATCAAAATGAAAGATGAGTCTTGAACGAGCTCCATCTTCTCTAAACCTTGCATCGGTACCTGTCTATTGATGACCTGAGGATACAAGTAATTTTGAAAGTGAGTATCAGCTTTAAAGCTGGTGAGATCATAAGTATCTTAGTGTCTTAATTTGTATGTAAGTATTTGTATGTATACGAATTGTAAGTATTGAAAATGTATATGAACTGTAAGTATAAAAATGTTTTGTAAAACAACTGTAAATGTTTGAAAAACCCTAGAAATCCGTATGATTCCTATTATTATATAAGGATGTCTTCTACCAAGACCTAACTACTCTGAATGTAGCCTTCTACCAAGACCTAACTGCTCTGAATGTAGCCTTCTACCAAGACCCGACTGCTCTGAATGTAGTCTTCTATCAAGACTTAACTATTCTAAATGTTCGTTTCTTGTAAAAGTGTGTAATTTTCCAAGTGTAACTATCATTAACAAAATGTAGTTTTTACATTTAATGTTTAAGTGAAAAGATCACTAAATATATGTAAAGTGAAAATTAATGTAGTACTGTAGTGTAGTGCTATAGGAACTACTGTTGTACTAACTACGTTAAACCGGATTTATATTAAGGCATTATGTGATTAATTGTACCATATTATCGACTGGGTAACAACGACAAATGTAGGTCATAAAAAGGTATGACGTTTGGCACCCGCAGACCTGCAGGTCCGGTTGTAGCTAGCAGTAAGGTGTAGGATAGTTAATCCAGTATAGATCTATACGCAAACTCACGCTCTCCCTCCACGAGACTCTGGCTACAACTCGGGCCATGACATTGAAGGCATGCTCCGATATAGTGGATCACAATTATGTCAACGTATTCATGTATATGTAATGTACTGAAATGTTCTACGTGTGCTAGCTGTAATGTGTGTTCTCTCTATCTAGCATGAATAGTAATGTACTATAATGTTCTAGTTGTAATGTATGCTCTCTCTCTATCTAGCAAGAATAGTAATGTACTGTAATGTTCTAGCTGTAATGTATGTTCTCTCTATCTAGCAAGTATTGACTCATGAATGAACTGACTCATTGTATGATATCGCATTCTAGTAATAGTTCTAGTATCTTCCTAAACTACCCATATGGTAGTTTACTAGTAATCTAACTGGTACGTATGGACATGGATGTATACCCTTGCTACCCAAGGGCATTGGATGAACTGGAAGGATCTTTATGACTATATATGTACATTTGATATATAACTAATATTTAAACAACCTTCGGACGGATACCCGATGTCCCACCAGACCACATCTCAAGCGTGAAAAGGAAATAGGGTGGATAGCCTTCCTAACTCTTTTAAACTTTTCTTATATATCTATACATATATAGGCATGCAATTGATAATATAAAAGCATAAAATAAGTTTTGTAAAACCTTTGAACATAATTATTATCTAAAAAAAGATCGACTTGATGTCAATCTATAAAACGGTTTGAAGGCATGGGTTTGATAAAACAGTTTAGTATAAAGAAACATTTGTTTGAAACACAATTGTAAATAAGTTTGAAATGTAACATACAGAGTAATATGTACAGTGTAATAAGGAGTTTTAAACACATAAAGTGTTTATGAAAAACATTTGAAGGAAATTGTTTGGTAAAACGGCTAATTTGTAGCCAATCATTTGAATGCTGCTTATTAATCACATGTGATTGATATAATAATTAGCATAATTCTACTTGTATTCCCCCCCCCATAAAACATTTAAAAACAGATAAAACATTGATTAAGGGGTATGAACTCACCTGTAGCAAGTGGATCGGAAGGAAGTGTCGGATAAGTGCTTAGTGTAAAGTGAAGACTTAGACACGCACAAAGATCCTAATAACATATAAGGATATATGTATATGAACAATTAGTCTTTAACAAAACTAATAAACAAAGTCAAGACACTCTAAGGCATGACAAACACTTTGTATAAGTGTTATAAGTGTTCAGGAGTGCGTCTAAGTGTTGTAGGGAAAGGCTAGTATGATTGGGGTTTAAGGAATACTCTTAAAATGAGTTTACTCCCTAAGGATCAACATCCCTTGAGTTTATGGTCGTAAACTCCTAACCTTTTGACCATTTGTTGGTTTGAAGTCTTCTATGCTATTCCAAGCATTCCTACTTCATGATTTAGCCTTAAGAAGTGTTGTGTGGCATCAAAATACTCCTAAATGGAGTCTACAGTCTAAGGACCATTTCTCCATGAGTTTACTACCTTAAACTCATGAGTTTACTACCTAAAACTCATGAGTTTACTACCTTAAACTCCTAAGTTTAGTATTTGGCGGTTTTCAAGTCCTTAGCTCAAACATGGCACTAGTCTAGGTTAGATTCTAGGCATAAGGAACATCCATGGGACATTTATGGGACTTTTACACATCGTATGAGGTGTCTACGGTTTTGGGAGCTCCCCAAACCGTAAACACATAAAAATATATGATTTTGGTGCTTTTTATGTGATACACTCATCAAGGATGGATCTAGACAAGTCCCTAAGGCATTGTGAAGCATCTAGACACCCTAAAGTACCCTAAGGCACTATATTTGGTGTTTACGGTTTTGGGAGCCTCCTAAAACCGTGAACACCTTGTTCTTGGTGTTCTTGGGACTTTTTGTAACACTCGTGTTTCTAGCCTAGGCATTTATATTGAGTTGATAGTCTAGCTTAACCATTGTAACTCATTTTGATGAAATGAAAAGGAGTTATTTGAATATTATGTGAATTATGTGTTTTATGCTTAATTATTAGGGCTTAATTAATTAAGAATAAAAATAAGCATCAACATTAAAGGTTGAGATAAGCCCGATATCTTTACATAAAGTTGTAGTGGTCAAAACAAGGATTTCGGGGATATAAAGAATACCAAAATCCGAGTTATAACGAAGAAGTTATGACCTGTCGAAGTTTCGCAACAAAACCGGCACAGTGCTGAATGTCGTAAAAAGTGAGTTTTCGATAAACTACTTTTTAGCCTTAGTAATCTAAACGAAAGTTGTAGTATTCGTTAAACCGAGAATTTCGATAAAAAGAACGCCTAAATCTGACTTATTATGAGGAAGTTACGATTTTTTGAAGTTTCAGCGTAGTAGTAGACAGCTAAAAACTCGAATTTTAGATCGAGCAATTTTTAGCCGACACAACCTAATTGAGAATTGAAGGTGTCGTCCACGGACTTTCTAGATAGTCCAATGGAACACTAGCAGTTTCGCAACTTGTAGGTGTTGGTTAATTAAATGTTCATTGGCGTACTCCATCCCCCTCATGGTTGCCTTAAGGACATGTATGGATGAGGAAACCCTTTAGCAGTAGTGTGTATCCTGATGATAATCCTTAGGCTAGGTCCCTTGTGATAGGTGTTTAGGGACGTAAAGTGAGGACAACAGGTTGAAAACCCTATATGCTCACCAGGCTCCCAAGCCTGACCCACTCAGTTTTATGATTACAGGTAGTGTACCCCGAGCATAGTCGGAGGACGAAGAGAGATTTTTGGATTATAGGCCAGTAGTTGTAAATAACTGTTGAAAGGCTTATAATGTCTTGTTTATGCTTTTGATCTGTATCGGAACATGAAATCCCGAGATTTTGATATATATGGAAAATATACCTTCTTAATGAAGGATTTTGATAAACTTTTATCATATGTTGTTTGGGGACCAATTCCGCAACATCTTTTAAAAAGATTTCTCTAATTTTATTTTAAAAAGCATAAATTAAATTGGTCTTTTCTGGCCGAGAAATTAGGGGATGTCACACTTTTCCTTGGTATAAACATCTATACCTAGCTTTAAATGACTCTAGGATAGAAGTACTTACATTGTGGAAGCTTGAAATGAATAAGTCCAAGAACACTAGTGTGTGTTCTTGGTGTTTTGGAAAAAACTAGTCAAAACACATAAATGAATGGATTAAAGGATGTACAATCACTAGATTAAGTGATATACTAACTTGAAAGGGTTAGAACACTTACTAGTTTGAAGATCTAGAACAAAATCAAGGATGATACTATTGGATAAGGTGTCTAAGTCCATAACTTATTTGGTATATACTTGACCCGACCCGGCATGGTCCATTTGGGTTGCATTTCATCCGAACTATTTATGGATAATTTTATGAGAGTTATACACATATGTTTATTAATATATTATAAGTTTTAATATATTAATATGAAGTTATGTTATTTAATTAGTCTTAGTCTTAAATTAATTATGAATTAATTTAGAGATTAAAAGGAAGACTAATTAGATTATGGGCTATTGGTTTTATATGGTGTGGGCTATCACTCATTTGTTAATGGGCTAGGCTTGGATGGAAGTCCATGGATGATCCATGGAGCTTTTAACCCATGGATCGTTGGAAAAGGAAAGGTCATGGGTTATTAGGGTTTCACCCTAACCATGCACACTATATAAGCATGCTTATGATGCATGAAATGGCAACTAGTGAACTAGTGGTGTATGCTTGTGTGTGGCCGAAAATATAAGTGTGTGTGTACTCTCTCAAAGTTTTCCAAGAGTTTGTGGTGATTTGTGATTCCATTTGAGGCATTCACACTATTGGTGCTTGGCCCTCAAACTCCAAAGAATCAATCCCATCAAAAAGGTATGTAATCTCTTCTAACTCTTTTATGTTTAAAAGTACCCCATGCCATGTTAGATAGGTTATGAACCTTGGAAAATTATTATTTTGCATTTATTTAGACAAACATAGATCCAAGGTTTATTAGGGTTGCATGCACACTTAGGAAGTGTTAGATTGCTCAAAACCCAACGGTGGTATCAGAGCCTAGGCTTGCTTGTTTGATACTTGATGAAAAATAGTTGAAAAAGTCGAAAAACTTGATGTCTGCCTGATGAACTCGCCGAGTCCATGGGGGGACTCGCCGAGTCCATGTGTATCTTCAACCTACTCGCCGAGTAGGTTCATGCACTCGACAAGTAGGAGCTACAGAGTGCAGATTTTCGACTTTTGATGCTGGAAATGGACTAGAAACATTACCCTAAATTGTTTTGGTGTTTTAAAACTTATTTTAGTTGGTGTAATGGTTGTTCTAATCCATTTACAATAGCATATATCAAAATTCCATGATTTTTTATGTATTCATATAATTCTTGAAATTTTAATGATCATGTTCATGTTCTTATGAATTTAGAAGATGATAGGAATTATTTGTTGAATTGTTTAGATTTAATTCTTGATCATTTATGTGTTTTAATGGAGTCCATAATTTGTCCTCAAGTTATGGATATCCAAAGGTCACTTTCTTTAACACACACATTTAAACACATAAGTTACATGAAAATGAAGAGTCTTCATTTTTATGGTCCTTTAATTCATAAGTTATGAAATGAAAAGTTTTGGATAGTTACAAAACTTGCCCTCAAGTTTTGGAATTTGTAAAGTTTCACACACTTTAATAAACTTTAATTCCAAACCTTAGAGTTTTAATAGTTAAAATTCAACCCTTATACTATTTATAACATTAATGGTTAATTATTATATATATGTATAAGAATAAGTCGTTCTACCGTTAGTAGGCCTCATTCACGAAGCCGATCTATAAGGTGGGTATAAGGTTGTTGCCTATACAATGGCGACTTAATGGGTGTCCACTGTCACCCACCGCTTGCTTGACTGGTGGAGGGTCGTTAGCCGAACGGGTAGGACAATGACTTTAAATCCTCATTAAAAGTATAATGATTATTATAAAGTAACTAAACCTCTTTAATTCCCAATCTTAGTTATTTTAGGAAAAATGTGAACATGGTGCTAGTACATGGAATTCACACTTTGTACCTTACCAAGTCGTTGGTGGAGCGTGTGTGGTTAACCGGCACACTAACTTGGACTAGTAAGGATCACGAAGGGTGACTTAATGTTTGTCATAGATCAATGGAGCGTTTATGGTTAACTGGCACATTGATTAGGTGATAATATTAAGGGTACCAAGTGAATTAGCATGGTTATTCACACCTTGTTTTGTGATCCTCGGCATCCCAGTCACAAAACTTGATGGGCACAATCGAGATTGAAACATGCCATTGAAAAGTTCAATGAATCTCAAAAGAATCTAGGAATTTAAAATCCAATTAAAACCTAATAATACATTTTGTTTTTCATGGTGGAAATTGGAGAATCGTCATTCACCTACCTCTCAAATATATTATTACTTAGATTACGGCATCCCTCTTCTAAGTATAATATGTTGTGATTGGGTCCTAGCCTTAATATTACATTTGGGTGTCTTATTAAGGATTCTATATATCTAATCTAAACTTGCTTTCTTCTTTCAGATGTCTTCCAACACTAATGCTTCAGGCTCTAACCCAACTGGTTGTTTCTCTCTCATGAATCTTTGTGGGAGGGTCATCTTTGATGGTTCCAACTTCATGGATTGGATTAGGAACATTAGGATGGTTACTCGTTATGAGGACAACTAATATGTCCTCGATAAGGAGTTAAAAGAGCTTGATGAGTCTACTGCTACTCTTGAGGAGATCGCTGAATTCAAGACTCATGAGAGAGATGCTACTAAGGTGGCATGTATCATGATGGCCACGATGACAGCCGAGCTCCAAAAGTCATATGAAGATTTCTACCCTTTTGAGATGCACCAAGACCTGATGGAAAGGTACCATCAGAGTGCTCGTCAGGAGCAGTATGAAATAATCTCCTCCATAATAACTACCCGCATGAAGGACGGTGAATCCGTCACGGCCCACATGCAAAAGATGCAAAGGTATGTGGACCGTTTGCTGAAGCTGAATGTGAACATCCCTGAGGAGTTGGCAATTGACATCATTTTGCACTCGTTACGTTCTTGTTATGACCATTTTAGTATGATATATCATATGAACAAGGAGGAAGTTACCCTCAACAAGCTTCAAGGACTGTTGAAGACTGCTGAATCCGGTCTTAAGGGCAAGGCGGTTGTCACCTCTACTACTCCTACTCCAACATCTACCCCTGTTTTGGCTATCGGGCAAGGCAAAGGGAAAAAGAGGAAGCACCCTTCGAAGGGTACCAAGGGAAAGTCTCTTGAAGGCTCCTCATCAAAGACCAAGAGCGGTCCTATCACTCCTTCTGCCATTCCCAAGGATGCTGAATGCTTTTATTGCCATAAAAAGGCACACTGGAAGCGAAACTGCCCTATGTACTTGCAGGATTTAAAGGATGGGAAAGTGAAACCCACCCATGCAGGTATTTACACTATATTGTCTAATTACTCAACATATTCTAACTCTTGGGTGCTTGATACAGGATGTGGTATTCACATATGTTCTGATTTGCAGGGCCTAAGAAGTGAGGATGTGGAGCATGGGAAGATAAACTTGATCATGGGGAATAGGAAGGCTTCCCCTGTTTCCAAGATTGGAGTTTATACTTTGTTGCTTAATAATGGGTTAAAATTAAACTTGAATAAATGTGTGTACTCGTCTGATATGGCGAGGAATATTATTTCTTTTCATGCTTTGTACAAACAAGGTTTTACCTTTTCGTTTGATAATGAATGTGGTGGTATTAATGCTTTCTTTAATAATGTGATTTATTTTAAAGCGTTACCTTGTGATGGTGTGTATGAAACTGTGTCGATTGTAGATAACATAGGAAATAATGTGTTGTATATTGATTCTTCTACTAGCCTAGATAAAGCATCATTGTGGCATTGTCGTCTAGGACATGTAAACTAGAAACGCATAAGCCAACTCCAAAAGAGTGGAGTCTTGGAATCATTCGACCTTAAGTCGGATGATAGTTGTGAATCTTGTCTACTTGGAAAGATGACAAAATCACCCTTCACTGGAACTTGTGAGAGGGGTGAGGGTTTGTTGGACCTGATACATACTGATGTATGTGGGCCATTCAAAACCGCCACAAGGGATGCTAATCGGTATTATGTGACTTTTATTGATGATTTTAGTAGATATGGGTATGTCTACTTAATCAAACATAAGTCAGAAACCTTTGAAAGGTTTCAGGAATTCAAACAAGAAGTAGAAAATCAATTGGGCAGGAACATTAAGATGCTTCGATCCGATCGAGGTGGTGAGTATCTTAGTATCGAGTTCCTTGACTATCTTAAGGAGTGTGGGATTGTCTCACAATTGACTCCTCCCAAGACACCACAGCTGAATGGTGTAGCTGATAGGCGTAATCGAACCTTGTTGGACATGGTTTGCTCTATGATGAGTCGAGTTTCGTTACCAATCTCTTTTTGGGGGTATGCCTTAGAGACTGCCGCCCATATCCTTAATTTAGTCCCTGCAAAGAAGGATACCAAAACACCTCATGAGATGTGGACTGGGAAGGTTCCCGATTTAGACCACATCAAGATTTGGGGTTGCGAGGCTTTCGTGAGGCGTAAGACTCATGATAAGCTCGAACCCCGAAGTGAAAGGTGTATTTTCATCGGCTACCCACAGAAATCCTTCGGTTACCTCTTCTACAGACCCAGTGAGAATGTGGTCTTTGTAGCAAGAAGATGGGTCTTTCGTGAGAGAGAATTTATAACCCAAGGAGACAGTGGGAGGCAAATTGATCTTGAGGAAATTCAAGAAGCAATTGGTGAAGGAACCTCAGACACTAACAATCAACCTGAGGAGGAAACTCCTGTTGAGCAAGCTGACATGCCTGTACCTCCGAGGCGTTCCACACGGGCTAGAAACACACCTTCATTTTATTATGGCTTTCATATTACTACGGAAGGTGATACGTTTATCAGTGATAGTACACTGGTAAATTTGGATGAACCTGGCAGTGTTAAGGAAGCCATGGCAGGCCCAGAGTCTGCTAAATGGAAGGAGGCTATGAACAGCGAGATGCAATCCATGCATGACAATCAAGTTTGGAACTTGGCTGACAATGTACTAGGCCGTAAAACAGTCGGGTGCAAATGGATCTTCAAGAAGAAGACCGACATGGAAGGAAAAGTGCATACTTATAAGGCTCGACTGGTTGCGAAGGGTTTTACTCAAACTCAAGGTATTGATTATGATGAAACCTTCTCGCCGGTAGCAAAGATTAAGTCTATTAGGTTTATGCTAGCCATTGCCGCATTTCATGATTATGAAATATGGCAAATGGATGTCAAAACCGCTTTCCTTAATGGAAAGTTGGCTGAGGATGTGTACATGAATCAGCCATAGGGTTTTGTCAGTGCAGAGTACCCAAATAGAGTATGCAAGCTTAAGAAGTCCATTTATGGATTAAAACAAGCATCTCGTAGCTAGAATCTTTGTTTTGATGAGAAGGTCAAAGAGTTTGGTTTCTCGAGAAGTGAAGATGAGTCTTGCGTGTATGTCAGAGCTAGTGGGAGTATAGTTAGCTTCTTGGTACTGTATGTGGATGACATACTACTTATAAGAAATGACATCCCAACCTTGCAGGAGGTTAAGTCCTGGCTTGGGAAGTGCTTTGCTATGAAGGATCTAGGGGAGGCTGCCTATATCCTAGGGACAAGGATATTAAGAGAAAGGAGAAAAAGACTAATTGGACTTAGTCAGAGTACCTACTTGGATAAGGTGTTGAAAAGGTTCAACATGGAGAATTCCAAGAAAGGAGATTTACCAATCCAAAGCAATGCCAAACTGAGTAAGACTCAGAGTCCGAGTACAGACTTAGAGATAGCTGAGATGAGCCAACTACCATATGCTTCCACTGTTGGCTCGATCATGTATGCTATGACTTGTACCCGCCCTGATGTGGCCTTTGCTTTGAGCATGGTCAGTAGGTATCAGAGGAACCCTGGCAAGGCTCATTGGACCGCGGTAAAGAACATTCTCAAGTACCTGCGGAGGACTAAGGATTGGATCCTTACCCTTGGTGGGAGTGATGACTTGAGAGTATTAGGGTATAGTGATGCTAGTTTTCAGACTGATAGGGATAACTTCCGTTCTCAGTCGGGCTGGATCTTTACCTTAAATGGAGGGGCAATTTCTTCGAAGAGTTCCAAGCAGGAGACGGTGGCTGATTCGACTTGTGAATCAGAGTATATAGCAGCGAGTGAAGCAGCGAAGGAGGCGATATGGCTAAAGAACTTCATCGGAGACCTCGGAGTTGTACCAGCTATTAAGGAACCTATGGAGATTTTATATGACAACAATAGTGCGGTTGCCTTTGTTGGATTAATGTCTAAGTCCATAACTATAATTGGTAAGACTTGACCCGACCCGGCATGGTCCATTTGGGTTGCATGGCATTATGCACTTGGATAGACTAAATGAGAGAAATAAGACACTTATGGGTATTAATATATTATAAGTTCTAGTATATTAATAATAAGAATAATGAGATTATTTAATTAGTATTGATCAAGAATTAATCTAGGATTAATTAAGTGATCAAAAGAAGACTAATTCAATATATGGGTTGATTGTGTAAATCATCCATACTTGTATAATGGGCTAATGCTCCATTGATAATCAAGTTGGGCTAAAACCCATAAGATGGTTCATGGATGCTCCATGGTGTATTTGAACCCATGGATCCATGGAAATGGAAAGCCATGACAACTAAGAGTTTACCCTAATTGTAACACTATATAAAGATCACATTCTTGGGAAAAATCGGCCACTAGAGAGAGTGAGAAAGGGCTAGCCGATTTTCATGAAGTGTAGAATTCTCTCAAGTTAATCCATGTGTATTTGGTGTTGTGTGAACCATTTGAGGTGTCACACTTAGGGCACTTGGCACTCAAGCTTCATGAAGACTTTCTACATCAAAGAGGTATGTATTCTATCTTGCTATAGTCATTGTTTTGTATTCTAGATTAGGATAATACCTTGGAAGTTCTTATTTGCATGTATAATAGAGAAAACATAGATCCAAGGTATTTAGGGTTGCATGTACACTTAGGAGTGTTAGAATGCTCAAAACCCAACAGTGGTATCAGAGCCTATGCTTGTTTTCTTGTTATACTTGCAAAACTGCTTAAAAAAATCGAATTTCTTGCTGTCTGATCATCAGACTCGGCGAGTCCATCAGGAGACTCGGCGAGTCCATGCCTAAAAAGTGATGAAATGGATCCAACTCGCCGAGTTGGTTCATGCACTCGACGAGTTGGACCCCCAGACAGCATATTTTCGAGTTTTTTGGCTAGAAATGGACTAGGAACATTACCCTAAGTTGTTTTGAACTTATAAACTTGTTTTTTGATGTGGTAATGTTCATGCTAATCCATTTTCAAAGATAATTGTCAATAGATTCATGTTTTGTATTAGTTTAAGGTTTAGACTAATTACATGAAAAAGTTTGATTTGAATTATCTTGTTCTTATGAGGTGCTTAGATTAATAGAAAAGTTAATTGAAATAGTTGTTTTCAATCCATTTTAATCTAAGAGTTGAGTATAAAATGTGTTTGTGTAACTTGTCCTCAAGTTACATGAAGAGTCACATTAAAGACTCATAAAATTCATAAAAGTTGGCAACGGTTACAAAATGAAGAGTCTTGTGTCATTGAATAATTTTTTTTATGACTCCATAACTTGTCCTCAAGTTATGGAAGTTCAAGAGTCACTTCATTAAAGAAAAATATGTAACCATAATTAAATCCATAAGTTATAAAATAAAGAAAAAGTTAGTTCTTTTATTAGTTTAAAGTCTTCCATAACTTGTCCTCAAGTTATGGAACTTGAAGAGTTTTTGGATTAAAACTACTTTAAACACATAAGTTATGGAATTAATTAGTTTTGAATAGTTTCAAAATTTGCCCTCAAGTTTTGGAATTTGAAAAGTTTTCCTTATGAATACTTTAATTCCAAGTTAGCCCTTAGAATTTTAAAAGTTAAAATTCAACCCTTATACTTTATAATATTATAAGTTAATAATATATATATATATATATATATATATATATATATATATATATATATATATATATATATATATATATATATATATGTATAAGAGTAAAGTCAGTCTTACCGCTAGTACGCCTCATTCATGAAACCGGTCTATAAGGTGGGTATAAGGATGTTGCCTATAAAATGGCAATTTAATGGGTGTCCACTCTCACCCACCGCTTGCTTGACCGGTGGAGGGTCGTTAGCCGAACGGGTTTGACAAGACTATAATTCTCCCTTCATTAAAAGTATTAATGATAATACTAATAAACTAAACTCTTAATAATACCCAATCTTAGTTACTTAGGAAAATGTGAATAAGGTGCTAATCCATGAAATTACACTTTACACTTTGTCAAAGTCGTTAGTGGAGCGTGTGTGGTTAACCGACACACTAACTTGGACTTAACAAGGTAGGTAAAGGGTGACTTAATATTTATCATAGTATCAATGGAGCGTGTGTGGTTAACCGGCACATCGATTGAGGGGTAATTTATTAAGGGTACCAAGTAATTTGCATGGTTACTTCACACCTTGTTTTGTGATCCTTGGCATCCCAGTCACAATACCTGAAGGGCACACTCGAGATTGAAACATGCCTTTGAACAGTTCAATGAATCTCAAAGATCTAGGAGTTTCAAAACCAATTAAAACCTAATAATATATTTCGTTTATCTTGGTGGAAATTGGTGAATTGTCATTCACCTACCTTCAAGTATTTTATAGCTTAGATTACGACATACCTCTTCTAAGTTATAAAATAGTTTGTTGGGTCCTAGCCTTAATATTTCATATTGGGTGTCATATTAAGGACTTAAAATCAACTATCTTGAATATCTCCCAAAAGATGTCTGGTTTAGACACCTATGATCTTCCCAAATCTCTTGAAACAAGGTTTCCTAATGAAGATGATGTCCCATGGATATCATACTTCTTTCTCCTCCTCCAACCATTCTCCCTAACCCACAAGTTCTTGAAAAGTTTAAGGTCACTCAAGCCCTATTGGCAAGGCAAGGTCTAGGTGTGGTCACATCTTGGAGATGTAGTCACATATTGACAAGCCGGGGGAGTTGGGTGTCAAAGTCTTGAGAAAGTTGGTGGTTCAACTACTTTCTAAGTCACATAGTGAGTTCTTTTGGAACACCTATGAAACAGACTATGACAAGACCCTTAATGATCTTATCTATTTGCTAAGATCAACTTCCTAAAACTTTATGGACATTGACAATAGTGACACAGGAAATCCAGAAAAGCATTCTCTTCCCAATGGAAAGGGATCGGCCATAGTCAACTCGGTTGACCAAATGGTAAAGAGAAAAACTAAGTATGTGATAGTCCTGTGCACCTTTATCAAAGGATCCATATGTTTATATTGCCAAAGAAAGGGGCATTGGTTGCGAAGCTGCGAAATTTACCTAAGGATGTTAAAGTCAATGAGTTTGACTCTACTTCAGGTAAAGTCCACTATCTAACTCTGTTAAGTTTCTATTCTGAGATTCTTGATACATGATGTGACCGGGTCGCATGGTGATGTTTTAAGAATCAAAGAAAAGTGAAGAAACTTAAAGAAAGAATATGCTGAATCTGATCGCATAGATGGATTTCTATCGCATAGTTTGAAGATCGGATTCTTGAGCTACTTCTCAGGAGTTATGAGATATTGCTTAGGAATAGATAACAACAAGTTTTCATATGGATTGTAAGGATAAGTTTTCCGCAAAGTGTTAAAATAAAAGAAAATTTTTGATTTTATTTATTTTAAAATATCCTTACAATGGCATTTGAGAAAAAATTGTTGCTTATATGATTCCAATAATAGCAAGAGTGGAAATATGAAATTGATTCTTTCATTTGTGGTAATGTCTAGATTTACCAAATAAGGAAAGATTTTCATCACCCAAGTTTCAATTGGACCGGAACTTGGAATCATGCAAGTTGTATAGCATGATGAATGAGAACTTTCAAGTTTTGGAAAATTAAGACTAATTACTTATTCACATGGATGTGTGAGTCAAGTAATGGACTAAGGGATCGAGTACATAGTCTTGTGCACTGGTTAAGTCCACCACAAAAGATTGATAAGACTATTCATCATAGTTTACTAAAGTTCCGTAAATATGATTATACTTACAAGCTTAAGTGTAACTCTGAGACATTGGGAAAAAGGTTCCAATGTATGACAGAGCGAATAAGAAGAATCAAATTAGGCAGAAGGATAAAAGTATCTCAAATCTGGAAAGATGGGAGAGTACTTTAGTATCAGTTTTTGTGATCATCTTAATGATTAAGAAACCATAGCACAATTAGTTCTCTAAGGAAGTCTTAGTACATTCTTATGACTAAGAAGAGGGATCTTGAATTGTTGAAATGGTTAAATCAAGAAGATGAGTCATACTGCAAGTCTTAGAGTCATACTCCAAGATTGTAATTTGAGTGACATGTCTTAAAGAAAGTTTAAAACACTTGTCAAAATGTAAGAGTAAAAGTTTTCTACTCTTGTACATTTGAAATTGGTAAGTTGTGATATTTTGGGTAAAACAAAGACCAACTTAGGCCAATTGTGTGAAGTGTTTGTCTTGATTAGAATCCACACTATCTCTTGGATATTTGACAAGGGAGTCTTATAGGTCAAGAGGACAGTGGGAGTCTTAAAGGTCTTGAAAGTCTCAATAACTAATCAAGAATAGAACCTGAAGTTCTTCACTAGCACACGACTTGAGGTTTATAACCTATCGTGTTGAGATATTCTGTGCCCATTCCAGTTAAAGTTGGCTTTGCATATGAGTTCTTAGAGTTCTCAATTTGTTGCACAACAACTTGGAAGCAATGGCAGGTCTTTGAGCTGCCAGGTGGCAAGAAGTTAAGATTGAGTTCAATCCATATGGTTTTGGATTTGTCATTATCTTTGTCTTATGATTATGGTTTTGACAAATTCATATGGGTAGGAACTCATACACCATTAAATCTAAGTGTCATAAGGTTTCTCTCCGATTCATGAAAATGATGGTGAGGAAACACTTTCACTAAGTAGATTTTATCTAGATAGCAATTGTGATATTTGCATTCTCAAAGTCGTTAGTGGAGCACGTGTGGTTAACCGGCACACTAATATGGACTTGTGAGAAGTGGCAAAAAGGTCTAACCATTATGATTACGGCATACCTCTTCATAATTGTTTAGACACACAAGTGTGCTATCTAAGGGAAGGTGTATGTTTTTGATAAAGTCTTATCAAAACAATCTAGTATCCGAAATCTGAACTTTGGAAGAAAGTCAGCTGATTTCTGAATACATGTCAGAGCTAGTGGGAGCATAAGTGTTATGCTAATAATCATCATGTTAGTGGGAGCATGATAATTATGATAAGTATTGCAAGATTAGCAATGTTAATTATAGAAAACAAAAGGTTTCAATTGGGAAAAGTTGTTTTGCTATAATTAAGGGAGAGGAAATTATACTTCATCTCAAATCTATAAGCTTAGATCGTGAGGTTTTAATGATTTAGTCAAGGATATATATATGAATTTCCTGTTGGAATGGCTCAACATAAGGAAATTCTATATATGGGTCCATTATTTGCGTTCTAAAATTTGGTTATGATTACGACATCCCTTTTCATAATCTGAATTATGAGAACTTGTCAAATTGAAATGGAAAAGTTATAGCAAAAGACTGGTTTAGTCTTTATGTGAGACATCATGAATCGTGTCCGATATGCTTCGGATATAGGATCGATTACATGTGCTATAATCATCTGTTCTAAAATTTTCCAAATGCCTGGGGCATTAAGAAGGGAAAAGGTTTAGAACTGGATATGACTAAAAGGATTAAACAATTATCGAGGACAATCTAAGGTTTACCAAAGATTGGTTACTCAAGGACAATTGGAAGTGTAGTGATAATTCTGGAAGGACCATATTGACATAATCTGTAAGGAGGCAACTCTTGTTCAGAAGTGATAGTCAAAATGGAATCTGGAAATGTTTCAACGTTAGAATTTTCAATCTGTTTAAGATTAAGGAAACTTAATGCAAGAAGGATGTTTCCAAGGAGCTGATCTCCTTTGGAATACTCTGTAATGATTGTTGTCAAGTCTTTCTGACTTTGTGCATAATCATTACAAGAGGATCAATGCATATAAGTTTAGAATCTAACATATTTCAGTAAATGGCATGAATTTGGAATTCTTGCATTTGCAGTAAGGATTTGGGAGTGTGAAAAGAGAATCATTGAAGTTATGTTTAATTGATCTAGTTCACAAAGTAAGGATCATAGACAAACATAGTATGCATACTTGGTGTATGGCATGACTAGTGTTTAAGAAAACATAGTGTACATGCTTGGAGCATGGGACAACTATTGTTTTAAATTCAAGAATAAAGTTGATAGCTGAAACAGTATACAATGAATAATGTGTAATCATATGGTGATAAATAAAAGGTGTTTTATTTATGTTCAAAGAGTTGATACCATATTGGATTCAATTATTATTGTGTTTCATTTTGCATATTTTGACTTCCCGAATAAACTGGGTTATTCTTTCGGAATGACTAAGTTATTCAAACCATCCACAGTCGGTCATATGTTGGAAGTAGATATTAATTAAGACTGTCATGGGTTGGCTTGTAGAGGTCTAAGGTGTTGGACAAGGCTACAACAATCATGAGTGCTAATAAGTTCTGAGTATTGGATTCAACCCGCGCTCATTGGAATCACTTCATGGATTTTATCACGAGTGATCATGAGACGATAATATCTTATATTCTTCAAACCTAGAGATATGAGTTGTTACTATAAGTTGATAGTACATTGATTGCATGAAAACGCATTTGGTAACTCGGTGCTATAAAACGTGCCTTTGTGTATGATTCAACAAATAGTAGAACAAGCCATATAAGTCGAAGTTTATCCGTTCCTTTTACCTTCGGATAAAAGCGATATCTGTGGGCCCCTCGATGATTTGATGATGACAAATGGAAGTGCTCGGCCGGGCCAGGACTAATTTGATTTGTTCAATTAGTCAGTCGTCATAAATCGGAAATCGGGAAACAACAAATGGACAGAGAGAATGATTATAATCCATGTCTCAGTCCATATGATATCTAGAATGGAGGAATATATGATCCCTTATCTAATGGACAAGTCATTGACAAAGGTCAGAGTTCATCTACAAGGTCAGAGTTCGACAGAAGCTTTTGAGAGCTACGATTGCCAGTTGGTTCCTGAAGTCATACGTAATAATAGTTTTAGACTTATCCAAGTGGGAGACTGTTGGATTAATGTCTAAGTCCATAACCATAATTGGTAAGACTTGACCCGACCCGGCATGGTCCATTTGGGTTGCATGGCATCATGCACTTGGATAGACTAAATGAGAGAAATAAGACACTTATGGTTATTAATATATTATAAGTTCTAGTATATTAATAATAAGAATAATGAGATAATTTAATTAGTATTGATCAAGAATTAATCTAGGATTAATTAAGTGATCAAAAGAAGACTAATTAAATATATGGGTTGATTGTGTAAATCATCCATACTTGTATAGTGGGCTAATGCTCCATTGATAATCAAGTTGGGCTAAAACCCATAAGATGGTTCATGGATGCTCCATGGTGTATTTGAACCCATGGATCCAAGGAAATGGAAAGCCATGACAATTAAGAGTTTAACCTAATTGTAACACTATATAAAGATCACATTCTTGGGAAAAATCGGCCACAAGAGAGAGTGAGAAAGGGCTAGCCGATTTTCATGAAGTGTAGAATTCTCTCAAGTTAATCCATGTGTATTTGGTGTTGTGTGAACCATTTGAGGTGTCACACTTGGGGCACTTGGCACTCAAGCTTCATGAAGACTTTCTACATCAAAGAGGTATGTATTCTATATTGCTATAGTCATTGTTTTGTATGCAAGATTAGGATAATACCTTGGAAGTTCTTATTTGCATGTATAATAGAGAAAACATAGATCCAAGGTATTTAGGGTTGCATGTACACTTAGGAGTGTTAGAATGCTCAAAACCCAACAGCCTTAGCCAAGGAACCAAGAGATCATGGCAGATCCCGACACATTGACAGAAAATATCATTTCATAAGACACAAGATTGAAGAAGGACTCCTCGTGACAAGGAGGATATCGTCGGATGAGAATCCTCCAGATCCCCTTACGAAGGAACTGACGAGGGTTAAGCATTTTCAGCATGCGAGGCGCATCGGGCTGAGGGACGATATTAGTTTTACAGATTAGATAGTTTTCCTGAAGCTTGTAAAATGTAATCGACGTTTGATGATGAATAAAATTTGTGATTTATTTATGAGTAAAGTGTTACTGTCATTGTCAATTATTTACTATTGTTTCATTTTTGCATGTTTTAACTTCCAGAATAATTAATTTATTCAAACCTCCACAATCGATCATACGTCGGAAGCAGGTATGAATCAAGATGGTCATGAATTGGGTTTGTAGATGGATAAAGGTGTTTAGACATGACAATGGTTGCTGCAACATTCATGAGTACTCATAAGTTATGAGTATTGGTATAAACCCACGCTCACTTGTATCACTTCATGGAATTTATCTCGAGTGATCGTGAGACGATAATATCATATAAATCTTCAAACCTAGAGATATGAGTTGTTACCTATGAGTTGGTTGTGCATTGATTGCACGTAAACGCATCAGTAACTTGATGTTATAAAACGTACCTTTGTGTACAATTCAACAAGTAGTAGAACACGCATATGAGTCGAAGTTTATATGTTCCTTCTAGAAATAAAAGCGATATCTGGGCCCCTCGATGATTTTGTGTTGACCCATGTACCGGGCCCGGTCAGAACTAAACCGATGTGTTCAGTGAAGTTCTTTGTCAAACAAATCGGAAATCGAGAAACAACTGCCAGACAATAAGCAAGACATAGTTCCATGTGGTTGTCCGGATGATATCATGAGAACAGAGGATTATATGATCACTTGTCTTAAAATGGCGCTTCATAGTTCAGCGGAGTTTTCGAGAGCTACGATTGCTGGTTGGTTCCTGAAGTTATATAGGAAAATACAGTTATTAGAGATATCCAAGTGGGAGTCTGTTGGATAAGGTGTCTAAGTCCATAACTTATTTGGTATATACTTGACCCGACCCAGCATGGTCCATTTGGGTTGCATTTCATCCGAACTATTTATGGATAATTTTATGAGAGTTATACACATATGTTTATTAATATATTATAAGTTATAATATATTAATATGAAGTTATGTTATTTAATTAGTCTTAGTCTTAAATTAATTATGAATTAATTTAGAGATTAAAAGGAAGACTAATTAGATTATGGGCTATTGGTTTTATATGGTGTGGGCTATCACTCATTTGTTAATGGGCTAGGCTTGGATGGAAGTCCATGGATGATCCATGGAGCTTTTAACCCATGGATCCTTGGAAAAGGAAAGGTCATGGGTTATTAGGGTTTCACCCTAACCATGCACACTATATAAGCATGCTTATGATGCATGAAATGGCAACTAGTGAACTAGTGGTGTATGCTTGTGTGTGGCCGAAAATATAAGTGTGTGTGTACTCTCTCAAAGTTTTCCAAGAGTTTGTGGTGATTTGTGATTCCATTTGAGGCATTCACACTATTGGTGCTTAGCCCTCAAACTCCAAAGAATCAATCCCATCAAAAAGGTATGTAATCTCTTCTAACTCTTTTATGTTTAAAAGTACCCCATGCCATGTTAGATAGGTTATGAACCTTGGAAAATTATTATTTTGCATGCATTTAGACAAACATAGATCCAAGGTTTATTAGGGTTGCATGCACACTTCGGAAATGTTAGATTGCTCAAAACCCAATAGATACTTGAAAGGATATTTTGGAGTTTACTCTTTTGGTGTTTGGGGAGTAAACTCAATAATGACTAGTCTTGGGGAGTAAACTCATACATAGGTATGAGTTCACGGTTTTTCGGTGATTTTTTAACCCAAACCTAAAAGTTTGGTCGGGAATATCTATGACGCGAGGTGCTTGAAATTTTTAAAATTCAAAACCCGAGACAGCACTTTGTTTCACCCGTTCGTTTAATAAAAATAATAAAATAGTCAAACGAACTTTATATTTCTTATAAATAAGAAATAATGACATTGACTTATGATACGAAGTGGTTGACTTTTAGGGTTTGACCGAATGGAAATTTCGGGTTGTCACAGTCTTGCCTCAATACCTACTTCCAAAGTATGATTGACTGTGGATAGTTTGAATAACCTAGTTATTCGGGATGTCAAAACCTGCAAAATGAAACACAAGAATAATCGAATCCAATATGGTCTCAGAACTTATGAATATAAATAAAACACCTTTTATTTATCACCATAATGATTACACATTATTCATTGCATAATGTTTCTAATAATCAAATTAATACTTGAATTAAAACACTAGTCATGCCATGCTCCAAGCATGCACACTATGTTTGTCCAAGCAATAGTTATGCCATACAGCAAGTATGCACACTATGTTTGTCTATGATCCTTACTTGGTGGAATAGATCAATTGAACGTAATTCCAATGATTCTCATTTCACAATCCCAAGTACTCATTGTAAGTGTATGAATTTTAAATTCCTTCCATTTACCGAAATCTGTTAGATTCTAAACTCATAAGCATTGATCCTCTTGTAATGATTATGCACACAGTCATAAAGACTTGGCAACAGACATTACAACATACTCCAATGGAGATCAATTCCATGGAAACGAAGTCTCAAATGCAAAGTACAATCCTTTGAACATCCTTCTTGCATTAAGTTTTTCTAATCTTATATAGATTGAATAACTTCCACCTATGGAGACATTTACATATTCCCATTTTGACTATAACTTTTGAACAATAGTTACCTATTTTTCAGATTATGTCAATATGGCCCTCTTCCAAACGTTTACACCTTACTTCAACCTATCCATGAGCAACCAATCTTTGGTAAAACCTCAGATTCTCCTCAACAATTGCTTAATCATTTTAGTCATATCCAATTCTAGACATTTTCCCCTCTTAATGCCCTAGGCACTTGGAAAATTTAGAAAAGATAAATATTATAGCACATGTAATCAATGCTATACCCAAAGCATATGGGACACAATTCGTGATGTCTCACAGAAAGACATTATCCTAGATCAGTCTTTTGCTACAATATTTTTTTATTTGCCATGTTTCCATAATTCGACTATGAAGAGAGATGCCAAAATCATAATCTAATTTTGAGAATGCACTATATATAGAATTTCCTTATGTTGAACCATTCCAAGATAGAATTCATATAGATATCCTTGACTAAAGAAGATTAAAAACTCAATCTAAGCTTTTAGAATTGAAATGAAGTATCATTTCCTCTCCCTTAATTATAGTGAAACAACTTTTCCCAATAGAAACTTCTGTTTTCTATAATTAAAATTGCTAACTTGCAACACTTATCATAATTATCATGCTCCCAGTAACAAGATAATTATCAGCATCGCACTTATGCTCCCACTAGCTTTGATATGTATCTAGAAATCAGCTAGACTTCTTGAAGTCAATACTCTATTAACTTTCCTACCAAAGTTCAGATTTCTGATACGAGATGCTTTGATAAAACTTTATCAAAATAATAGACCCTTCCATAGATAGCTCACATATGTGTCTAAACAATTTTAGAACTATGAAAAAGGATGACGTAATCATAATGTCAATTGTTTAGACCTTTGGCATTTCTCACCAGTCCATGTTAATGTGTCGGTTAACAACACATCCTACACTAACGACCTTGAGAATGCAAATATCACAATTGCTATCTACATAAAATTTACTTAGTGAAAGCATTTCCTCACCATCATTTTCATGAATTGAATAAAACCTTATGACACTTAGATTTCAATGGTGTATGTGTTACTGTCAATGTGAATTTGCCAAAACCATAATCACAAGACAAGGTTAGTGACAAACTTAAACTCATATGGACCGAACTTGTGCAATCTTAACTTCTTGCCACTTGGTAGCACAAGGGCTACCATTACTTCTAGGTTGTTATGCAAACAGTTGAGAACTTGTAGATCTCAGATGCATAGTCAACTTTAACTTGAATAGGCACATAAATACGAATATGTCAACATGATAAGTTACACACCTCAAGTCGTGCGCTAGTGATAAACTAAAACTTTTATTCTTAGTTAGTTCTTGAAATTCTTTCATGATCTTTTAGACTCCCACTATCCTCTTGACATACAAGACTATTTTGCCAAGAACCATTCCTTGACAAACAAATATTCAAGAGATAGTCCAGATTCTTATCAAGACAAACACTTCACACAATTGGCCTTACATGGTCACTGTTTTATCAAAAACATCACAACTTACCAATTTCAAATGTACAAGAGTAGAAACCATTTTACTCTTACATTTGACAAGTGTTATAAACCTTCTTTAAGATGTGTCATTCAAGTTACAATCTTGGAGTATGACTCTAAGAATTGTTTTTAAATGACGTATGACTCATCTTCTTGATTTAACCACTTCAACAATTCGTGATTCGTCTTCTTATCCATAAGAATGCACTAAGATGTCCTTAGAGGATGAATTGTGATATGGTTTCATAATCATTAAGATGATCATAAAACATGATACTAAAGTACTTTTCCATCTTTTCAGATTCGAGTAACTTTTATCTTTTTGCCTAATTTGATTCTTCTCATTCCTTCTACCATACATTGAAACTTTTCTAATGTTTCAGAATTATACTTAAACTTGTAAGTACAACCATGTTTACTAAACTTTAGTAAATCATGACGAATGTCCTTATCAGTCCTTGTGGTGGACCTGACCCCTTTGTCCTTCACTTGACTCACATATACATGTGAACAAGGAATTAGTCTTAATTTTCCAAAGATGAAAATTCTCATTCATCAAACAACACAACTTGCGTGGCCCCAAGTTTCGGTCTAATTGAAACTTGGGTGATGAGAATCTTTCCTTATTTGGTAAATTTAGACACTACCACAAACAAAAAAATAGAATTCATATTTCCATTATTGCTAGAAACATACAAATATCAATTTTCCATAAATGCCATTGCAATTAGATATAAAATAAAATAAAACAAAATTTTATTTAATTATGAAATGTGGAAAAAACCTTTTTCTTACATTGCAAATTTAAATAAAAATATGCTAGCTATCTATCATAACCCCTAAGTAGTAGCTCAAAAATTCGATCTTCGAACCATGTGATTGAAATCCATCTTCGCGATCAGATTCAGCATACTCTTCTTTTAAGCTTCCTTCCCTTTGTGTGATCCTGCAAAACATCAAAATGTAACCTAGTCAAATCATGTATTAATAATCAACAATTAGGAACTTAACAGAGTTCGATAGTGGACTTACCTGAAGTAGAGTCAAACTTTTTTATTCTTCCTTCTCTTAAATCATTTAGGTAGTTAGTGAAGCTTCTCAACCAATGCCCTTCTCTTAACAACATAAACATATACACTCTTTGGGGATGGTACACGGGACTATCACAATCTTAGCGTTTCCCTTTACTTTTTGGTCAACCGAGTTTACCAAGGCCGATCCCTTACCATTGGGAAGAAAAGTCTTTTCAGAACTTCAATTGTTAACATTGCCAATGTGTTGGATATAGTGTCTAAGTCCATAACTATATTTGGTTTGTACTTGACCCGACCCGGCATGGTCCATTTGGGTTGCACTTCACCCGAACAATTTATGGATAATCTTTGGAGAATAGTATAAGTTATGATTTATTAATATATTATAAGTTTTAATATATTAAATAAGATAATATTATTTAATTAGTATTGATCTATAATTAATCTAGGATTAATTTAGAGATCAAAAGTATTACTAATTAAATATGGGCTCCTATATTTATATATTGTGGGCTAATGCTCATTTGGAATGGGCTAGGCTTTCATGGAAACTCCATGGATACTCCATGGAGCTTTAACCCATGGATCTCATGGAAATGAAGAGACATGGGTATTAGCGTTTACATGGATGTAACCCTAATCCACCACACTATATAAAGGAGGCTTTGGTTCTTGAAATCACACTAGTTGTGTTGAGTAAAGCAACAGGACCAATTTCAAGAAGAGTTATTATTCTCTCAAAGTTCCAAGTTTGTGCTGATTTCTGATTTCCATTTGAGGCATCCATACTATTGGTGCTAGGCTCTAAAACACCAAGCAATCAACTACAACTACAAGGTAAGTAATTCTACTAGCATTATTTGATTCAAGTTCCCCATGCCATGCTAGATAGGATAAGAACTATGGAAAATAATTATTTGCATGTATCTTAGTCAAACATAGATCCAAGGTTTATTAGGGTTGCAAGTACACATAGGAAGTGTTAGAATGCTCAAAACCCATCACAATGTCCATGGAAGTTTGAGAAATAGACCTTCCACCAAAATTTACTTTTCCTATGCGGCAAAACATTTTTGATTCAATAGCAACAAGCAAATAAGAAAGATCAATAAGGGTCATGTCATGATCTCTCACATTGTAGTCCTTAATGAACTCACTATACGACTCAGGAAGTGACTGAAGAACCCAATCAACAGCCAACTTCCTTGGGATATCGACACCCAACATTCTCAACCTATCAATGTTTGACTTCATCTCTAAGACATGAGCACACACATGTCTTCCATCTTTATGTTTCATTGCAAGTAGGACATGAGTAATTTTGAACTTTTCAAGTCTTCGAGATTGTGGGTTAGGGAGAATAATTGGAGGAGGTGGAGGAAGAGAAGTATGATCTCCATGATCCAATCATGGGACATCATCTTCATTATGGAAGCTTGTTCCAAGAGATTTGGAAAGATCATAGTTGTCTAAACCAGACATCTACAATGGGAAAAATTCAAGCTAGTTGATTTAAGTCCTTAATAGAACACCCAATATGAAATATTAAGGCTAGGACCCAACACAATATTTTATAACTTGGAAGAGGGATGCCGTAATCCAAGCTACCAAATATTTAAAGGTAGGCGAATGACGATTTCCCAATTTCCACCATGAAAAATGAAATAAATTATTAGGTTTTAATTGGATTTGAAATTCCTAGATCTTTTAAGATTCATTGAAATTTCAATGGCGTGTTTCAATCTCGAGTATCTCCATCAAGTTTTGTGAATGGGATGCCAAGGATCAAAAAACAAGGTATGAATAACCATGCAAATATACTTGGTACTCTTAATTTTTATCACCTAATCGATGTGTCGATTAATCACACGTGCTCCAACGATCTATGATAAACCTTAAGCCACCCTTTGCCAACCTTGTTAAATCAATGTTAGTGTGTCGGTTAAGTACACGCGCTCCACTAACGACTTAAGCAAGGTGCAAAGTGTAATTTCATGGGTTAGCACCAAATTCACATTTTCCTAAGGTAACTTAGATTGGGAATTAAGAAAAGGTTTAGTTACTTTATATTTATCATTATACTTATAATGAGAATTATAGTCCTTGTCCTACCCGTTTGGCTAACGACCCTACACCAGTCAAGGAAGCGGTGGGTGAGAGTGGACACCCATTAAGTTGCCATTTTATAGGCAACAACCTTATACCACCTTATAGACTTGCTTCATGAATGAGGCCTACTAACGGTAAGACTGACTTGCTCTTATATATATATATATATATATATATATATATATATATATACACACACACACACACACATATATATATATATACATATATATAATTAACTTATAGTATTATAAAGTATAAGGGTTGAATTTTAACTTTTAAAACTCTAGGGTTTGGAATTAAAGTGTGTATGAGGCTTTACAAATTCCAAAACTTGATGGCAAGTTTTCAACAATACAAAAAACTTTTGGATTTTCATAACTTATGAGTTTAATAAATGTTTTAAAAATTTTAGCGAAGAGACTCTTGAACATCCAATAAATTGAGGACAAGTTATGGAGTCCATAAAACTATTTATGATCACAAAATTAATTCTAAATTAATTCTTGATCAATACTAATTAAATAATATGATTTCATATTAATATATTAGAACTTATAATATATTAATAAATCATAAGTATCCTTTTGCTCATTTTGTCTATCCAATTGTTCCGTTGCCATGCAACCCAAATGGACCATGCTACTCTCGGGTCGAATACGTACCAAAAATAGTTATCTGCTTAGACATCTAATCCAAAAAAGAGTATGTGAAACAAGGAGGTGGGTTTAGTGAAGGTGCAATGGCAGCACTAGAGTAACTCAGAGTCTACTTAGGATCCTAAGGAGGAGATGAGGGAGCATTATCTAGAGCTTTTATCCAATGCAGACTTCAAGGGAAAAGCCTGATTCTAGTGGGGAGAGTTGTAACATCTGTTTCTAAGTACTTTTTACTTCTATTTTAAATAAAAAATTCTTTACAAAATTAATGCCTATGCATAACATACCTGAAGTGTACGTTGGGCGTAGGTCGTGTAAGTTAGACGTGTGATTCATCAAGTACGCAAGACATACATGAGGAATATGTAGGTCATACTCATGTAGAATCCAAAGCATAAAGCTTAGGGTGGAGACCCTATATAAGGGCCTTAAGTCGTTTGAGGCCACCCCATATGCAACCTCCATCTTCATCAACAACTGTCTCAAAACCGTAATCCTTGATTAGCTTGCACGAGCCTCTTTTGTGTGTTCTTGGTGCATAGTAAAGGAGTAGAAGCTTTTACTTAAAGATTGTATTGGCTAGAGCTTGAAGATCTAGGGCCTTCATCACCTTTTCAAGCTTTTCGAGGTATAAACCTATTACTTTTATGGTTCTATGGTTTAGATCTAGGCTAGTGTTTAGTTTTTTTTAGCTTTTGGTCCCATGGTTTTGTTATTGTGAATAACAGCTACTCCATAGCTCAATTTTGTTACTTTATATTGTTTTTAAGGATCTTGCATCACAAAATTGAGGTTAATAATGAGTATTATGGACTGAGGGTTTTGTCTAGGCCTCTATTAAGCCATGCAACAACTTGAATTTGACGAATTTGTCAATTAAGACCTTCCGATGATGTAGATAGGTGAGTTATATGTTTAGTCTTTAGGTATTAAGAGCTTAAAAAGTGATTTTGGGCAACAGAAGGTTACGCAGGGTATAACCTCTATGTACGCAGGATGTAACAAGTTTATCCCCAAACCATTTTCGTTTGAGCTCAATATGTAAAGCATAATGGAGGAGTTCACAAGGCATATTTCTGGAAGTGCATTATGGCCATTTTTGGGCCTTAAACCATTTGGGGCCTTTGGTGATGCTTACTTGGGACTAGTTTGGGTAGGGTAGAATGGTCTTTTACCCTTAGTAATAGTGATTATGTTTTGGACATCGATTTTAGGTTATTACCATAATTATTAATTAGGCTAGGTTTTAGATATGTTCAGTGTGAGGAATCTTTCTAGCAGGAGTTAGTGTTTGATTTGCATATCTTTAGCTTGAAGCAAGTCTCCTCAGAATATTTGCTTGTCAAAGACCATAGTGTTGGCCCATGGATTTATTTTTATAGGATGCTAGTTGTATGTGTGACTCTTGCATGTATTGTTTGTATTTGTATGTATATCGGGCGGGGCTTGATGCGAAGCAGGGCCTGATGAATGTCTTAGGTGGGCCTGTCACATGTTACTAACAAATTTGTACTGAGGGGGGCCTGATGTCCAGATGGACCCTTTATATGTATTGTATGTGGTATTTTGGGGAACTCACTAAACTTTGTGCTTACAATTTATGGTTAATTTTTTTCAGGTACTTCCAATTTAAAAAGGAAAGGCCCAACATGATCACATCGCATCCACCACTTTTCAATATTTTATGATTTTCGGATAGTGGTCTGGTAACTATTTTCCCACATTGTCATACTTTGACCGATTGAAAGAACTAATTGATGGTTTTGGTTGACTTAAAAATAAAACAATTTCCTTAGTATGTTTGGAATGTTACAAATATGTTGTGGAATTTCGTAATTACACGCACTAACCTTCTATGATGTCAAGGTTCTAAGGTCACAAAGACCGGGCCTCTAGTATTACAGAATGTTCCACTAGAACTTGTTGCTAGAAACAATTCCGTAGTTATGAAGTATCAAATTCAATATATACTCCTTGAAGACTTCTCATGCGTTAAAGTTTCCAAATCAAGTGTAGATTCTACAAGCATCTTTCATTAAGGAAACATTTGCGTATTTCCATATGACTATCAATTATGACCAAGAGCAAGTCACAAACACCATGAGCAAGTGGAGGATAATGAGAGAGAGGTTGTAGACCTCAAAATCGGCTAGACAATAACCTTGGAGTACTAGTGGCCAATTTTTCATGCTTAGGGACCCTATTTCTAGTTTAGAGTCTTTAGGGTTTAAACTTGTAAACCTTAATTCACTTGGGATTTTAATCCATTAACTCATTAGCCTTATGGACTAACTCTTGATGGACTCTCACAAAGATTTAGTCTAATCCTAATCAACATGGATCATTAGCCCAAACTATAAATATTACTAATTTACATAATCACTCCCTGCAAATTTAATTCGTCTCTTTTGATACTCAATTAATTCTTGACCAATACTAATTATGCAATATGAGTTCTCAATTAATATATTATTCTTATAATACATTAATAAATCACAAATAACCTTTTTCTCTAATATCCAACCTATCAAATTGTCTTGGTGAAGGGAACCCGAAATGGACCATGCTACTTTCGGTTCTGTATGACTTTGGTACCTCGACATTACAAAAGATATTATAAGCATAAACATGATAAAAGTTTATCAAAACCTTTCCTTAAGAAATGTATAGTTTCATTTCATATCAAAACCTCGGTATGTCATGTACCGATATAGATCAAAGCATAAACAAGACATTATAAGCCTTTCAACAGTTATTTACAACTACTGGCCTATAATCAACATCTCTCATCATCCTCCGACTATTCTCGGGGTCCACTACCTGTAATCATAAAAAAACTGAGTGGGTCAGGCTTGGGAGCCTGGTGAGCATATAGAGTTTTCAACCCACAATAATAATATAATTATTAAGTTCACCAATCAACAATAACCCTGATTACCTATTCCCGTTGTCCTCACTTTACGTCCCTAAACACCTATCATAAGGAACCTAGCCTAAGGAATATCATCGGGATGGACACTACTGCTAAGGGGTCTTCTCATTCATACATGTCCTAAAGGCAACCATGAGGGGGATGTAGTACGCCAATGAACATTTAGTTCATCAACACCTGCAAGTTGCGAACTTTCTAGTGTTCCACTGGACTGTATAGAAAGGTCCGTGGTCATCATCTATACTCCGCTAGATGACAACAACAACAACAACAACAACATCGAGGTCTCTCACCATTTTAACACACACCGACTATTTCATCTACCCATGTTCTACCCAACATATTTTGTAGATAAAATATATATAGAGTTTAAAATTTGTATAAAACATTTATTCAACAGTCACCTAAAATAAACACTTAATATAATTACACATAGCACGTATTTTAAATAAAATACTTCATATCTAGGTGTAAGATGAAAGTGACTACACACTCATAGGATTTGATGATAACCGGGCAGCAATTCGTTGCTTAAAACGATCATTTCTAATAAAACCTCGAGTTTTATTGAGAAATTGGGCTCTGCAAAGGTCGGTCTTCGAAACCGAAAAGATAAATTTTCTGGGATTCTCGGGTACTATGTGGCGTATTTCGGGGCTTATAATCGACACCGGGGCTTTGAAGGATGTTAATATGAAGAAAATATGAAGAAAGGGGCTAAATATGGCAATTTCTTAAAAATATCTGAGAAGGCTCGCAACCATCTATTTATAGGGAGAAGCTTCTGATCGGACGGCTGAGAAACCTCTAGATGGCGAAGATTCGAGGCTCGCAGGAGAGGGCTCCCGCATGGGCTGCGCGTGCGAAGTGGCTACTGGAAGCTTGTGATTGGATCAAGGTCAAGTCCGAACTAGGGGGGTTCGTAACCATGCGAAGGATACAAACACGAGATAAAGGGCACGTGTCGAACACCCATTGGACCGGACTTCGGATGCGAGGGCAGGTGACACGTCTCGCCAGCTGGCTTTGGTGACTCAACATATTTCGGATACGTGGCGTGTTTTGAGCGAGGGTGACGTGGTCGAAGTCCACGTATGCGAGATTTCTCGGTTTTTGTGCTGAAACTTTTAAAATCCATAAATTTCGCATACAAGCTTTGTTTTTCACGTTGTTTATATGCACGCGTAGGTAAAATTACGCTCTACAATTTTAGTTTAGAATTCGTCGGCTAATTTTAAAATTTAATTTTTATATTATTATTTTTAACTGATCGGGACAGGAAATCCGTTAAAATTTCATAACTTCTTCATCCGACGTCCGTTTTCGTTAGACTTTTTACCGTTGTTCTACTAATGATGATACCTTCAATTCTCGTTTAGGTTGTGTCGGCTAAAAATCACTCGATCTAAAATTCGAGTTTTTAGCTGTCTACTGCTAAGCTGAAACTTTGAAAAATCAAAACTTCCTCATACGAAGTCAAATTTGGGCGTTCTGTTTATCGAACTTCTCGGTTTAACGAATACTACGACATTCATTTAGATCACTAAGGCTAAAAAGTAGTTTATCAAAAACTCACTTTTTACGACACTCGGCCCAATGCCGGTTTGTCGCGAAACTTCGACAGGTCATAACTTCTTCGTTATAACTCGGATTTCGGCATTCTTTATATATCTGTAATCCTTGTTACGCCCACTACAAGTTTCTAAATAGATATTGGCTTTATCTAAAATTTACTTTTGATGCTCATTTTCATTCTTAATTAATTAAGCCCAAGTAATTAAGCATAAAACACTTAAAACACATAGAATTCACATAATTCCTTTTTCATTTCTTCAAAATGATTTACAAAGGATAACCTAGACTATCACCTTAATATTAATGTATAGGCTAGAAACACGAGTGTTAAAACTTGGCAGCACAACGGCCTACCATGTCATCCAAGTTGTTGAGCAGATCACCCTTACTTATCAATGAACTTTCACTGATCAAGGCGTTGTTCCTTATGCAAACAATTGAGAACTCATAGAACTCACATGCATAGACAACTTTAACTGGAATGAGAATAGAAACAAGAATACACCAACACGATTCGTTACAAACCTCAAGTGTGTGCTAGCGATAAACAATAGGTTTATTCTCGATTAGTTCCTGAAACTTTTCAAGATCTTTAAGAATCCCACTGACTTCTTGATATATAAGATTCTCTTGTCAAGAACCATTCCCTGAGAAACAAATATTCAAGAGTTAGTGTGGATTCTTATCAAGATTAACACTTCACCGAATTGGTCTCAATTGGTCTTTGTCTTATCCAAGACATCACAACTACCAATTAAAAATGTACATGAGTAAGAAAACTTTTCTACTCCACATTTTATGATGTGTTACAAACATTCTTAAGATATTTCACTCAAGACACAATCTTGGAGTGTAACTCTAAGACTTGACTTTGGAACGAAGTGTGACTCACCTTCTTGATTTAAACAGTTCAACAATTTTTAATACCACTTCTTAGTCATGTAAATGCACTAAGGTGTACTTTGAGGATCAATTGTGATATGTTTCCATAATCATTAGGATGATCATAAAACACGATGTTAAAGTATTCTCCTTTACTTTCAGATTATAGAAACTATCATCTTTCTACCTAATTGATTCTTCATATTCGTTCTCCTATACATTGAAACATTTTGAATGGTGCAGAATTATACTTAATCTTTTAAGCATAATCATATGTACTAAACTTCTAGTAAATTAGGACGAATAGTTTTATTTTTCTTTATAGTGGACTTGACTAGTACACAAAAATGTGTACTTGATCCCTTAGTCCTTCACTTGACTCACTTCTATATGTGAACAAGGAATTAGTCTTAATTTCGCAAAGATGAAGGTTCTGATTCATCATACAATACAAGTCACATGATTCCAAGTTTTTGTCCAATTGAAACTTGGGTGATGAGAATCTTTCCTTATTTGGTTAATTTAGACATTACCACAAACGAAAGAGTCAAATACATACTGCTAAAAATAAAAACATACAAACATCAATTTTCACAAAAGCCATTGAAAGGAAATATAAAATAAGATAAAATCAAAATTGCTTCTTTATTTATAAAATGCATAAAACTTTTTATTACAATGCAAGTACATATGAAAACTATGTTTCTAAATATTCCTAAGCAATCTATCATCACTCCTAAGTAGTAGCTCACAATTCTGATCATCGAATCATGCGATCGAAATCCATGTCTTCGCGATCAGACTCAACTTGCTATTTCTTTAAGCTTCCTTTCTTTTCTTTAATCCTACAAAACATCGAAATCTAATCTCATCACTTCATGTATTAAGAATATTCAAATAGGAACTTAATAGAGTTAGATAGAGGACTTACCAGAAGCAGAGTCAAACACTTTGACTTTACCATCCTTGTGATCATTCAGGTAAATAAGGCAGCTTCGCAACAAATTCCCTTCTCTTGGCAGTAGTAAAAAAGAGAATCTTTCAGAATAGTACACGGGATAATCTCAGACTTAGCCTCTCTCTTTATCATTTGGTCTAATGTTTCAACCATGGCCGATTCCATTGGGAAGAGAAGACTATTCAGGACTTCCAATGTTTCCATTGTCTATGTCAATGGAAGTTTGGGAAGTATATCTTCCAATCAAATTTGCATTACCAGTGCGCAAAATCATTGTTGTTTCAACAACAATTAGCAAATATGTAAGATCAATAAGGGTCATGTCGTGATCTGTCCTACATTATTCTTTAACAAACTGACCATACAACTCGGGTAGTGACTGAAGAACCTAGCTAACAACCAACTTTCTTGGGAAAACGACACCCAACATTCCCTGCCTGTCAATATGCAACTTCATCTCCAAGACGTGAGCACATACAATCTTTCCATCTTCCTGTTTGCTTGCCAATAGGGCTTGAGTGACCTTGAACTTTTCAAGTCGACGAACATGTGGGTTAGGTAGAATTATTGGAGGAGGTGGAGGAAGTGAAGTATGATTTCCATTTCCACAATCCAAATGTGGAACATCAACTTCATAGGGATTGTTTTTTTCAAAAGATTCGAGAAGACCAGAGTTGTCTGAATTAGAGATTTACAAGGGGAGAAATTCAAGTTAGTTGATTTAAGTCCTTAATATAACACCCAAATGAAATATTAAGGCTAGGACCCATGAAAATAATTTACAATTGGTAAAAGGGATGCCGTAATCCAATTGCAAACTATTTGTCGGTAGGTAAATGACGATTTACCCATTCCAGCATGAAAAGAAAATTTAAACGAATTAAGTTGTAAATGAAACCTGTAAGTCCCTAGAAATAGGATCTTAACCAGTGATCACGCAATCTAAAAATCAAAGAAGATAAGAATTGAGTAGAAGAAGATTAAACCAAAGCGTGCACATGTTTATAGCAGAAGAACGTCTAGTACAACTTGGACACATACTAATCGCCATAAAAAATAATTAATCATCAACATACACAACAGACTCAGACACTCACTATATATAGGGCAAAAGACTTGGCCGTAAACAGGTTTACGGTCGTAAACTCTCTCTGGCCGTATACTCACCAACAACATATCAATTACATGCTAAAGACTCAAAAAATACCTATACATTAATTAGCCTAGCCCAAACCATTAATTAGACCCTTCAGTCTCCCCTTGGTTTGTGGCTAGCTGTGACTCAATTTTCAATTATAAGCACATCGGACCCCCCCCCCCCTTTTTCCCTTGCCACATCTCTTTTGCAATAATCTCGGTGATCATTGATGTGAACTCTTTAGCAGCAGCCTCAAAAATTTCTTTAGCCACCTTGATCTGATGTAGAGACAATTGATGAATATCCCACATTCCAAATTTAACTAGGTCTCTTTTGTCATACAGACGAAAGCAACCATCTTGGAATTTTATTATAGCATTCGCAGTTGTTTCATCATAGACCCAGTAAAGCATTTTAGCAAGAAATCCATCACTAAAGTTTTGCAGCACTAGAATCTACCTGACATGATTGGTTGGCGACCACAAAACAGTCTAAAAAGGCTTATTTGTCTTGGGATCTAGTACTTTAGGGAAGCTTTTAATAAAAGACTCAGCAGTCTTCATGCCAGAAAATCCCTTCTTTACTTGGTCCTCTAAGAACAATTTGAAATGAGTCGCCTTTGGATCTCCAGAAGGATTTGTGAATGGAGCACTTTGTTGTTCTAAAAGATCAACCCTAGTCCAGGAACTGAAATCTTGTGAGTCTTTGTAGTACTCCACATTTTTGCTTTTGCATCTCACTAACCACATGTTTAGCTCGTTATTAAAGCCCCATGAGACAATTCATGTCCTATAACCGTACCTGTGTCTAAATTTCTACTTTTCAAAACTAGTGACAGTGATTTTGGGTTCATCTCTCGCAGCGTTTTGATCTGAGCAATTCTTGAATAGTAATTTCTTTTTCTTGTCTAATGCTGCAAGTTTTGCACGTTTAAGAGCAACTACATTTGGTGCTTGAACTGGTTAGGTATCAAATCGATCAATGACCCGAGATTTTCTTTTAGTAGGCGAATTAGCAGAGGGATCTTGAACAGATGACTGGCCAACACAGGATTTGAATTTCTCGCTAAACTCCTCTGTCAGTTTCTTCTTTAGATCAAAATAATATGTAGTCAAAGTTCCCATGTGTATTTACAGATCATAAATTTGTTGTGATTTCAGAGTTTTATCTGCTTCAAGATCCGCGACACAAATTTTAAGTTGGGCCATTTCAGCTTCAAGATTAGCCACACGGATAGCAAGCTTAATATTATTCTGATTAAACATGTTGATCTACTTTTGAAGTCCAAGAAGGGTGGGATGATCTTTTCCTGTGTGGCCTTCGTCAATAGAAATTCGTTTAGCTCGGGAGGAGGGCTCTGAGCATTGCTCTTGGGCCAAATGTAAAGCAAGTCTCTCAGAGACAACTTCATCATAAGGCTTTGGGGAACTAAAGAACCACCAACCTCAAAAATAGTACTTGGACCTTCATTGGATGGAATAGATGAAGCAACAGGAAAAGAAGTAGTTATTGGTCGAGTCTGAAGCCCTTGAGACAGTTCAGGAACAAGAACTACCTATCTTGGATCAAGTCTTCTCATCTTTAATGGAGGCTGGGATGTCTGAGTTGTTTCTGGATCACTCACAAGTGGCTCTTTAGTAGGGGGAAAATCATCAAGGGGAGGCATCCTTGAAGCTGTCTCCATTGGATTTGTAGTTTCAGCCAATATGTTGGAGGAAGGAGGCGTTGTTTCGAAAACATCTTCTGATTCCCGTATCTCCGTTGTTAGATGAGCAACATCATGGACATTGTTAAAGAACGTATCGAGGTCTTCATTTGACAAAAAGTTTTCATTGCATCCAAGATTCAAGGAAATATCATCCTTATCAAGACCAGTAAGATCAAAATTAGTAAAAGAATCAACATCATCTTCTTCGTTCTCTGTCGCATTCTATGTCGTTCCTTCGATGAAACCACTCTCAACTTGTACCAAATGTAGATCATGCTCTCCAGCTACAATGGCAGCTGTGTAGCTACATCATCTTCGTGATCTGAAACCAGAATAAAGTCATCTTCAGAAATGATTTCGTCTTCCGAGGTCATGCGATCAGATGATACATGAGACTCAGAAGCCTCACATGAATCGGCAAACAAGCCAAACTTCACCAACGGATACTTTCCTTGAAAAGTGATTTCCCCTTTTTTTTTTTGCTTAATTAAACCGACGGTCTTTCGCCATTGCTAGAAATTGTTCATTAATGAACACTTGATGAATCTAGGGTACAATAAGAACTTGTCCCTTGTCTTTGCTTGGACTTTTGCAATCAGCTCATGGAGGATGAATTTGGAGAAATTGTAATTCAGTCCTGAGCCAGAGAGATGATGGAACCAGTATTCCTCAAAGAAATTTCATATGCACTAGATTTTCTGCCGGAAATGCAGCTCACAAAGACATGAGCTAAGAATCTCTAGAATGGTGGTAACAGCCTCTTCAAAGATGGAGGGAAAGCACCTTCATATCCCATTATGATAAAAAATTCTTAAACTTGAGAGATCTCGATCTCAGAGGGGAAGATTGATTAATCATCAATTTTGAGAACATCCCCGATGAACTGTTCTGTGATGTTGATTTTGTAGTCTTTGACTGTACTTCACCAGAAACAGAACCATCACTTCCTTTCTTCACATCTGCTGTCTTCCAGAATCCTTTTGTAAGGCCTTGAAATATAACTGGATTAAACAGTCAGCGTAGTAGACAGACGGCATTCTCGCAATCCATTCATCATTGAATGAAATTCTTTGTGGGCAGCCAGAGGATCAGCCAAGAGAATAGCCAAATTTTGACTGTCATCAAACTTACATTCTGCCATTACAATCTGCACTAAACCAAGCCAACTGAGAAAAAAAACAATCTATTTAAACATTTAAAGGTTGATGTTTTTCTCATGTTATAATTTACTTTGGCTTTTAAATAACCAAGAATTTGAAAAGTCAAAATTAGGTTGACTAAAACCGAGTTTACGGTCAAAGGAGAGTTTACGACCGTAAACTCGTGGCTATAAACACCTGGCCGTATGCTCTGGCCGTAAACACCTTCCATAAACTTCTTGGTCGTAAACGATCTGGCCGAAAACTGCCTAGTCGTAAACACCACCAGTTCGATCTTTCTTCGATTATACTCTCAATACAGGTCGGTTTGATGTGCGAATAGTCTATTGAGGATCAAAAATAGCATACTTACAGATTGAACTAGTCAATTTCATGAGAAAACAGAAAATATTAGAGAAAGAGAGAGAGAAAGGAGTTTGCGGCCGAAAACTCGAAAATGAGACGAGAAAGTTGTTCTTGGCTGGAAACTTTTCTTAATATACTCGGTACAAAAATGGGATGCAACCCATAATGCCTTAAAAATAAAGCCCAATACTCCAAATCTTTATTAAAAATAAAAGCATTTTCAGGACCACAAATAGAATAAAACTGAAAATAAAATAAAACTAATTTTAAAACTAATACTAAAAATTTATTAAAAATTTTATAAAGTATAAAAGTAAAAATAAAAATAAAATTAAAAATATAATTGAAGTGAAATTGAAATTTAACAGTAATTTAAACTAATTTCACCTCTTACTAAAACTAATAACAATCTTGTGATATTAGGATCAAAGTTTTTTGACAGCCTTGGTCCACTTATCGATACTTCTGTTTTCACGTCCATGTGTAGTCAATCGCTGGTATTTTGGTCCACTTAAACACGAAAAGTTTTGATAAATTTGAGGACATACTATAAGTGACAAGACCTTAGATCTTATGAACTTAGATAATGTTCCTAAAAGACCATTCAGCTGACGATGACCAAGGATATTGTTGTCCACTTAAATTGAGCAGCGAGATCTACATACAATCTCTTAAGTGTTCAATTTTAATTGCATTACAACGTGTTTCCAGTATCCTGGTATACTCCAATAATCAAGGATTTCCATAATGCTCCTTACTTCAGGTGAGCACACAATTATTAGGAAGGAAGATAGATTTGGAATGCATATGTTGTACACTTAGGTTAGATCTCTTCCAATCTGTCACACCCGAAAGCCTGAATAGCGGAAACGTTCGGGGGCGGAGGACGTCATGTATAGTATCACAACAATGCATAACAGTAAACAAGCAACAACATCATCCATTCCATTAATAATATAATTTTAATACAAGTGTGTTCTGTAAAGTTTATAAGACACCAAAAATATGAATCAAAATAAGAGATGACTCTTGAACATGCACCATCTTCTCAAAACCTGGCATCGGTACCTGTCTACTGATGACCTAAGAATACAAGTTATTTTGAAAGCGTAGATTAGCATTAAAGCGGGTGAATTCATAAGTATTTTACTATCGTTGCTTGTATGAAAGTGTTTGTTAATGTTTGATGTAAATTTTTGTAAGAGTTTGTAGTAAATGTTGGTAGTAAGTGTTTGTATCTCCTAGGAAATCCAATATTTTGTACTAAAAGTAACCTTCTACCAAGTCCCAAATGTTCTGTGTGTTGTGTTATTTATAAAAGGGTATCTTTCCCAAGTATGACTATCATTACCAAAATATAGTTTACATTACCGTTTATGTGAGAAGATCACAATGTGAATGCAATGGGAAAATAACAGTCAGTAGTATTGTATGTAAGTATGTAAGTGACTACCAATGTACTAACCACCATAAATGAGTTTGTTAATTAAGGTAAAATATGATATGATTGTAACCATACTTGATAGAATTAGTATAACACGACGCTCTAAGGCATCGATGCGGTATGACATTAGTCACCCGTAGACCTGTAGGTCCCACTGTAGGTAGCAGCAAGGTGAAGGATAGTCAATCCCATATAGATCAATACAACAACTCAGGATCTCCCTCCAGGAGACTCTGGTTTCAAAACGTGATACAACAGTAGGTTGTCATGCCATGAAGTAGTGGCTCACATTAATGTTATAGTGTTCTAGTGTTTGTATAGTATGTACTAGTGTAGTGTAAGTTCTCTCTTTCTAGTAGGTAGTATGTTCTCTAGTGTATAGTGTGTAGTATGTATTGGTTCTCGTTATAGTATGCTTTATATGTTTCTCTTTATAGTGAGTATTCTTTCTCGTTATAGTATTCTCGACTTGTTTCTCTTTATAGTGAGTATTGTTTCTCGTTATAGTATGTACTGACTCATGTATGAACTAACTCTATGTATGTTTCGTTGTTTTAGTAAAAGTAATGGTGACTTCGTAAACTATACCCATTATAGTTTACTAGTAAAGTTGTTGTGTAAATGAACATGTTTGTACACACTTGCTATCCAAAGGTATTGAACTGAATTTAGTACTTTAATATCCATATACATCCACCTATGTCCACAACCAAACAAGGAACAGGAAATAAGGCGAGTTATCAGTCCTAAGTCCTTTCAATCCAACTTATATAACTATATCTACTTACACATGATTTTGACAATATATAAGTTTGAAATAGTTTAATAAGGAGTTTTGCATATAAAAATTTTGTAAAACGATTTGAAGTAGTTTTTTTGATAACATAGTTTGAAGTATAGTAAATTCATCTGATTAATATTTATTACTCACATGTGATTGATATAATAACTATAATGTTTTCAACTTGTATCCCCCCATAAAAGCGTTTAAAATCATTAAAAAGGTAAGTTAAGGGGTATGAACTCACCTGTAGTGAGTGGTTTGGATGAACGAGTGGTATATAATGCTAACTGTAAAGTGAAAACTTAAGCACAAACACGAATCCAATTTAGCATATAATGACACATATATGCATATAATTAGTGTTTAAACAACTAATAATATATGGAAAGACACCCTAGGACTTAGGAAACAATCATATTGAAATGTTAGAAGTACAAAGGGTTGCATCTAAGTGATGTATGGCCACACAATGGTGTTTACGCCAAGGAGTTCATGGTCTTAGGAATTCACGGCCCTACAGTTTACGGCCTCATGACGGCCGTAAACTCATGATGATTTGTGCCAAATGTTGTTTAAAGGTCTTACAAACAACAAGGAAGTGTTATAGCCTCATGTACAAGCTTTAGGAAGAGTTTAAGGGTCATATGTACCTCTAACTAGTGTTTACGGCCAAAGGGGATGCTCTTGGCCGTAATGTGACAACCCGAAATCTTCATTCGGTAAAACCCTAAAGTCAACCATTTCAAATTATAAGTCAAGTTCACTTTTATTTGTTTTTAGAAAATTTAAAGTTCGTTTGATTATTTTAATAATTAATCTTTAAACGATCGGGTGAAAGGATGCTGTCTCGAGTCTTGAAATTTCAAAACCGCGAATACCACGTAGCTTAGAAGTTCACGGCCAAACTTTTATGTTTGGGCCTTAATTTACCCCAAAAACCGTAAACTCATGCTTAAGCATGAGATTACTCCCCAAAACACTTCATTTCTCATTTGTAAACTCAAGTGTAAACTCCAAAACTCTCTCAAGTATCATCCAAGTTTTTGTTCAATATCTTCAATCTAGTAAGTGTTTCTAGCCCTTTCAAGTTAGTACACCAAGAACAGACACTAGTGTTCTTGGGCCCTTAGCACCTTTTCGAGCTTCTAACTAGTAAGTACTCTCATCCTAGTGTATTGTAAGGCTTATTATACATCATTACATCAAGGAAATGTCCC
This sequence comes from Lactuca sativa, assembly GCF_002870075.4. Taxonomy (NCBI): domain Eukaryota; kingdom Viridiplantae; phylum Streptophyta; class Magnoliopsida; order Asterales; family Asteraceae; genus Lactuca; species Lactuca sativa. The sequence continues at coordinate 173,993,577 of NC_056626.2, read as the reverse complement.
ATGAACACCAAGAACAAGGTGTTAACGGTTTTGGGAGGCTCCCAAAACTGTAAACACCAAGTAAGGAGCCAAAGGGTGCCTTAGGGTGCCTAGATTCTTCACAACGCCTTAGGGACTTGTCTATATCCTTACTGGATGATTTTATCACACAAAAAGCACAAGAATCACTCATTTATATGTGTTTACGGTTTGGGGATCTAACAAAACCGTAAACACCCGAAAGAGGTGTAAAAATGGCCCTAGTCCCTTCACAAGCTTAGGAAACTAGTCTAGATTTATTCCTTGTTATGCTTGGGACTTGAAAACATAAAAATACCTTAGTCCATAAGAGTTTACAGTAGTAAACTCATGGAGAAATGGTCCATGGACCGTAAACTCCATTTAGGAGTGTATTGATGCCACAAAACACTTCCTAAGGCTTAAACATGAAGTAGGAATCCTTGGATTAGCTTAGAAGGCTTCAAACAACAAATGGTCATAAAGAGGATGAGCTTACCACTGTAAACCCAAGGGTTTACGACCGTAAACCCTTTTGGTTTAGACCACAAAACCGTAAACTCCCTAATGGAGCTTTCCTTGAACCGCAAAGACACTAGCCTTTCCCTACAACACTTAGATGCAATCCTTAGCACTTATAACACTTATACAAAGTGTTTATCATGCCCTAGGATGTCTTACCTTTGTTTATTAGTTGTTTAGAGACTAATTGGATACATATATGTAATATTATATGTTAACTAGGGTCATAGAGTGTGTTCATGACTTCACTTGACACCTAGCAGTCCTACATCTTCAGTTCATCCGTACCACTCACTACAGGTGAGTTCATACCCCTTAATCAATGTTTTAAATGTTTTTAAATGTTTTTATTGGGGGAAGGATACAAGTAGAATCATGCTAGTTATTATATCAATCACATTTGATTAATAACAACATTCAAATGATTTACTACTCATTAGCTGTTTTACCAATCAGTTTTCTTTAAATGATTTTCATAAACGTTTTATATGTTTAAAACTCCTTATTAAACGGTTCATTATACACTGTATGTTTCATTTCAAACTCATTTACAGATTTGTTTCAAACAAATGTTTCTTTATACTTAAACTTTTTTATCAAACAAATACTTTTAAACCGTTTTATAGGCTGACATAGAGTTGACCTTTTCCTAGATAGTAATCTTGTTCAAAGGTGTTACAAAACTTATTTTATGATTTTATATTGTCAATTGCATGCCTAGATATGTATAGTTATATAAGTAATGTTTGAAGGGCTTAGGAAGGCTAACCCGCCTTATTTCCTTTTCCCCGTTGGGATGTGGTCTGGTAGGGTATTGGGTATCTGTCTGATGGTCGTTTAACTATTAGTTATATATCATGTGTACATATATACTTATAGAGGTTCTTCGTATCAATTCAATACCCTTGGGTAGCAAGGGTATACTTCCATGTTCATCCGTACAAGTTATATTACTAGTAAACTACAATAGGCGTAGTTTAGGGTTTTACTAATACTAATACTAGAGCAATGAATCATTCAAAGAGTCAGTTCATACATGAGTCATAATACATAGTGATGAGAAACAAACATAAAACATAGTGATGAGAAACAAACATAATACATAGTGATGAGAAACAAACATAATACATCGTGATGAGAAACAAACATAATACATAGTAATGAGAAACAAACATAATACATAGTGATGAGAAACAAACATACAGGATAGACAAACGAAGAACACACAATACAGCTAGCACATACATTACATATACATTACATTCAGTTATGTGAGCCATTAAACGGGTCATGGCACTACCTGCCATGACTGTTTTTGTGTCAAGAATCTCCTTAATTGGGGAGCATATGAGTTTGCGTATAGATCTATATTGGATTGACTATCCTACACCTTGTTGCTCGCTATGGTGGGACTTGCAAGTCTACGGGTGCCAAATGTCATTTCTTACGGCATCTAACGTCGTCGTTTTACTATTGAGTCGGTAGATAGATACAGGCCGATCACATGTTACTTTAACTTTCATTTGGTTTAAGGTAGTTAGTACAACAGTAGTCACTTATTATAAAACTACAGTAAATTATTATTTCCCCATTACATTCACTTCGTGAACATTCACACGATGCACGGTAATGTAAATACTATATTTTTGGTTAATGATAGTTAGATTTGGGAAAATACACACTCTTACAATAGACACAGGTAGATACTATATGCCTTGGTAGAAGGCTACTTTCAGTAGGAAGCATAGGGTTTTCTAGGTTATTCAAAACTTTTACATACTCATACTTACAATTACAGTCTTACAAATACTTACAGTTCATATAGATACAAATACTTACATTTCATATACGTACAAATACTTACATACAAATTAAGACACTAAAATACTTATGATCTCACCAGCTTTAAAGCTGATACACTCTTTCAAAATAACTTGTATTCTCAGGTCAACAATAGACAGGTACTGATGCAAGGTTTAGAGAAGATGGTGCTCGTTCAAGACTCATCTTTCATTTTGATTTATACTTTAGTGTTTATCATAATTTGACAGAACACACTTGTATTAAATTATATTATTAATGCAATGGATGATGTTGTTGCTTGTTTACTACTTTTCATTGTTGTGATACTATACATGACGTCCTCCGCCCCAGAACGTTTCCGCAGTTCATGGTTTTGGGGTGTGACAGATTGGTATCAGAGCATTGTCTATAGTGAATTGAGTGTATCAACCCATAAAAGATATATGAACTATAAACACAAGCGGGATTAAATTACTCTAATTAAGAGTTTATACTTTAAAAATAAAATATTTAACTAGGTATACATACCTGCATTCATACTAAAATTAGTGTCACTAGGACAGAACAAAAGTATTACGATTCTTGGACAACACAAGAAGACTTAGAGACATATGGTCAACCCTGGGAAGATGTAGCATGATCAATTACATTATCTGAGGAGTGACTAGCATGTGCCTAAGGATGGTTGTGAGGTTGAAACAAGTCTTAAAACTTACCAACACTACCACAATAAGAACAGTAGAACATAACATTAAACTTAAAGTACTATAGGAGTATTCTGTGTTACTATAACTGTTTACCAGGGAACTAAAGGTCTTTATTGGTATGCCCAAGTCAAGTATTAGAGTAACTGATAAAGATCACCTTATAATTATCTAGTTAGCTCGTCTATTAATTATTTCCTTACCCCCTTTTCTCGCATAGATATCATGGCTGGATTCCATCATCATGACAATTCGTACCTTCCAAACGAAGTCATTGCTAGATGGTTTGGAGAAGAACCAGAGAATGATCATCCGATCCCTTTGAATGAACACCATGGTGAAGACCTTTTGGATGATGCTAACTCCGAACCCGAGGTTGAGAACCTACCCCAGGCAGCTCCTTTTCCAAATCCAAACCCTCGTCCAACTTTTCATGACCTGACGCCTCCTTGGGTGGAATGCTTGGAAACATGGAGCCAAGGACAAAATCAGCTCATACCATTTAATGGTTACCGAAGCTTTTATGACCTGAGCAATGGGGGATCAGCAGACAGAATCTTGCCAATCCTAGTCTGCAGAGTGGCTCAAAATGAGATTCAAGGCAGGACAACCCTATATCAGATCACAGAAATTGTCACAAATGCGAGAATGCATACCCTCCGCACCATTCGCCTTGAAGATGCTCATGAGAGATCTGAGAGAGACCATGAAACCCTACTACAAGCACTTGTTGAATCACGAGCCGAATTCATAGAACTTCGAGTACGGCAGAAGGTGTACGAAAGACAACTACTTGATATGGAACGTCAACTGGTTGAGCTAAGAGTTCACCAGAGGGATGATTGTCGCCAATAGTAGATGCCTTACTTTATTTTTCCTTGATAAAAGGAACCATTTTTCTGTCGATGCCCGATGTGGCATTTACTATGAAACTATCTTGTACTGTAGGTACTTTTAGTTAGGTCGTTATGTTGTCAAGGACTTTCTACTCTGGATATGATGTAAGACCTGTTACAAGGTCATTTTCCTGAACTTTTACATCGTGAATATCAAAGATATTGACAGTCGGCTAACTTCTGTGTCATTCTTTATTCAATTACTTTCATCATGCTATCATGGGAGTTTATTTGAAACCCATTGTAGTTGAGTTATTGAACTAGGGTATTCTAGCTCAGGGATAATTCCTAATTCTTCATCAAGGGTTGGATCATGTTATTTACCAGCCGATGGTACCCTGTTTTAGACATCAAGCGTCATAGGACCATACTACGAACTTACTTCCACTCATTACTAGGACTGCATCATAGGGATATAGGTCAAACTTTCGAGAACATACCCTTACTCTTTACTTGAAGAACCGAGGTACAACTAGGGTCAACCAGGATCGCTCACAAAATCCTTATCTTTTGTATTAAAGAATCATGTCGTCATCCGGAAACATCCAGCTGAACAACGAAACCTCTGCTTTTCCTATGGATGCCACTACTTTTCAAGATGCAGTTACAGCTGCCGTGATGGTTGCCGTGACAGCTGTCCTTGCAAACTGCAGCACTGTCAACGCAAACAAGACTAAAAAATGAGTTGACAATCCCGATCGTGGTAACGATCCGAGAAATCAACAAATAGTAACAGTCGTCACCACCCAAAGCAACATCTCAGAGTTCAAGAAAAGAAAATGTCAAGCCAAAGTGGAACGCAAACGATTTTAGAGGATGGCCATGCAACAGCAACCAGTGGCAACCCCTGCCATCACAACACCGGTCAAACGATACGAGGGAACACTCCCAATGTGTGACCGGTGAAACTATCACCATACAGGAATTTTCCGAGCAAGGCAATGAAACAATTACAACAAGATGGGACACATTTCTCACTTCTATAGAACTACCCCCACCAATGGAGCTAGCATAGTTTGCTATAATTGTGGTGAGGTAGGGCACTATTACAGAAATTGTCCAAAAGAGAAGATCAACGAAAGCAACCGTGTCCCCATAACTCATACCCAACACTTCACTTCCACTACCAATGCTGGTACTAGCCAGATATGTCATTTATGTGGAGAGATGGGACATCTCAAGAAGGACTGTCCAATAACAAAGAACTCGGGCACAGACGGGAAGATTCTCAGGATCACAGCTGTAGGAGAAACTACGTCGGACCCTCGTTAGAGTATCTAAGGTATTCGTTGTAACAGACTTATAAAACCATCCAAAACTAGTGCAACTAGAGTCTTATCTTTTGCGAGATCCCGCCAGTAATGGGATGCTCTTGCTGCATATACTTGTCTTTTGTAGTATACCTTGTTCGCAGCAATAGTCTTGTAGTAAGTCTAAAGTATTGTTACTCTGTTGATGGTTGCACGGTTGTGTTTTGTCTATAAGGCCTTTATGATCAAGTCTGATGTCTTTATTTTCCAAGTAAGTCCGATATTACCATACGACTAGATGCAATTTGATCCGCACGATACCAGCTTCATACGTACATCTCTTTCTTTGAGATCGCCTTTCCAGCAAAGCCGTCATATCAAAACACCGAAGTACTCATGCATGGAGTACCTCATAGTTCTTTTGCTTCCGAAGAAATCCCGAAGTACCACTCATACAGTACGTCAAGTTCAATCCAAAGATCCATACGGTTGATCTGTCGCTGAAGAAGGTATACATAAGGGTGGTATATAATCAAGGTTCTATAGGTTTAGAATTGATGATTCCACTTTAACTTCTTTCCCTCATATGGATAAGAGCTTAAAGAGGAATCAGTTATTCGACTACCTTTTAAATCTTAATTATATACGACTCGTATACACCAGACTGTGATTGATGAACCATGTATGACTTCTAAATGTGAACTTCAGGATGGAGACTGCCCAAGACTACGACTTATCGTAGCATCATGTGAACAAACTAAGAACCAGTACGACTTCTGCAACCAGATCGCCCTACAGTCTAAACACCCCCAGAAAAACAAGAACAATCTGGACAACTTAGCGGACTAGTCAGCACTAGAATAGAAAGACCAAGCTTCTCATCCTAGAGAGCTTCGGTCTTATTTGTCAAGAAGATAGACGAAATGCTTCGTAAGTCCCTCATCTTCAGTGACCTCGTCAAGATTTCAATTAGAAATAATTATCTCTACCTCGCATAGATGAGTTGATTGATCAAACGCAAGAAACAAATTTCTTTTCAGAAATGGACCGAGAGCCGAGTATCAGCAGTTTCGAGTGTTAAAGAAGGATGTCCCGAGGACTACCTTCCGAACTCGATACGGACACTTCAAGTCCGTAGTGATACCTCTCGGATAGGACCAATACGCCCATAGCATTTATGAGCTTAATGGGTAGGGTACGCCATTCTCACTTGGATCAGTTCGTCATTCCCCTTGTAATGACTTACTTATCTATCCTCGTAGTAGGAGGGAACCCATGGAAACATTACCCTCAGAGAAACTTTTTGCGAAGTTCTCCAAACACGAGTTTTAAAATTGAAGAGTCAGATTCCTAAGACACACTATTAGTGATGTGGAAATTTTTTAGTACTCTGTAAATTTATCAAAACTGTTGGGAATTTGTCAGCACTGAAGACGCCGAAAGAAATTTGCCAAATTCTAGGTCTCGCCGACTTACTGTCAGGATTCCATTCAGAACTCCTCGCGAATTACAAAAACCCTTACGACTTTGACCCAGCAGAGGGTGGCCCTTGACTAGGTAGATAAACAAGAAAAAGAAACCTTGGAATTCCAAGTGAGACACCAAATTCGTCAGGAAGTCTCACTTTGGGAATTGCTTGAATACGCTTCTGAAAGCATGGAGAGCTAAATCCAATATAGTTACGACCTCCGAGATTCTTACCCGAATCGGTCCTGTATCTCACATACTATACCTACTCAACAAGCTTAGTAACGTACATTTTACCCTTCGCGTCTCGATCTTGAAACCGTACCTTTCCATTAGAACTCTCGTAAGTCCACTCGATAAGATCGAGATTAACGAGATCCTCGCCTACTTGGAAGAACTATTGTGACTAAGGACCGAGAGGTCGTGCAAATGATTCATAGTCGTTTCCCTTTTAGTGAAGGTTCGCTAAGATGCCAACCAGGGACCCGAATTCACTTGGGAGCACGAAAATCGATCGATTAGGGAGTATCCCCACTTATTGGCTTGATAATTCATGCCTACTTCCTTACCTAGATTCTAATTTTGGGACAAAATTCCTTCTAACGAGGGGATGATGTGACAACCCGAAATCTTCATTCGGTAAAACCGTAAAGTCAACCTTTTCAAATTATAAGTCAAGTTCACTTTTATTTGTTTTTAGAAAATTTAATATTTGTTTGATTATTTTAATAATTAATGTTTAAACGATCGGGTGAAAGGATGTGTCGTCTCGAGTCTTGAAATTTCAAAACCGCGAATACCACGTAGCTTAGAAGTTCACGACTAAAATTTTATGTTTGCGCCTTAATTTACCCCGAAAACCGTAAACTCAAGCTTAAGCATGAGTTTACTCCCCAAAACACTTCATTTCTCATTTTTAAACTCAAGAGTAAACTCCAAAACTCTCTCAAGTATCTTCCAAGTTTTTGTTCAATATCTTCAATCTAGTAAGTGTTTCTAGCCCTTTCAAGTTAGTATCACTTAATCTAGTGATTATACATCTTTTCATCCATCCATTTATGTGTTTTGACTAGATTTCAAAAACACCAAGAACACCATGAACACACACTAGTGTTCTTGGGCCCTTAGCACCTTTTCAAGCTTCTAACTAGTAAGTCCTCTCATCCTAGTTTATTGTAAGGCTTATTATACATCATTAAATCAAGGAAATGTCCCATGAACACCAAGAACAAGGTGTTCACGGTTTTGGGAGGCTCCCAAAACCGTAAACACCAAGTAAGGTGCCAAAGGGTGCCTTAGGGTGCCTAGATGCTTCACAATGCCTTAGGGGCTTGTCTAGATCCTTCCTTGATGAGTTTATCACACAAAAAGCACAAGAATCACTCATTTTTATGTGTTTACGGTTTGGGGATCTAACAAAACCGTAAACACCCGAAAGAGGTGTAAAAATGGCCCTAATCCCTTCACAAGCTTAGGAAACTAGTCTAGATTTATTCCTTGTTATGCTTGGGACTTGAAAACATAAAAATACCTTATTCCATAAGAGTTTACGGTAGTAAACTCATGGAGAAATGGTCCATGGACCGTAAACTCCATTTAGGAGTGTATTGATGCCACAAAACACTTCCTAGGGCTTAAACATGAAGTAGGAATCCTTGGATTAGCTTAAAAGGCTTCAAACAACAAATGGTCATAAAGAGGGTGAGCTTACCACCATAAACCCAAGGGTTTACGACCGTAAACCCTTTTGGTTTAGACCACAAAACCGTAAACTCCCTAATGGAGCTTTCCTTGAACCCCAAAGACACTAGCCTTTCCCTACAACACTTAGATGCAATCCTTAGCACTTATAACACTTATACAAAGTGTTTATCATGCCCTAGGATGTCTTACCTTTGTTTATTAGTTGTTTAGAGACTAATTGGATACATATATGTAATATTATATGTTAACTAGGATCATAGAGTGTGTTCAAGACTTCACTTGATACCTAGCAGTCCTACATCTTAGTTCATCCATACCACTCACTACAGGTGAGTTCATACCCCTTAATCAATGTTTTAAATGTTTTTATAGGGTGGGGGGATACAAGTAGAATCATGCTAGTTATTCTATCAATCACATGTGCTTAATAAGAAGCATTCAAATGATTTACTACTCATTAGCTGTCTTACCAAATAGTTTTCTTCAAATGATTTTCATAAACGTTTTATATGTTTAAAACTCCTTATTAAACTGTTCATTATACACTGTATGTTTCATTTCAAACTCATTTACAATTGTGTTTCAAACAAATGTTTCTTTATACTTAAACTGTTTTATCAAACAAATACTTTCAAACCGTTTTATAGGCTGACATCAAGTCGGCCTTTTCATAGATAGTAATCATGTTCAAAGGTGTTACAAAACTTATTTTATGCTTTTATATTGTCAATTGCATGCCTAGATATGTATAGTTATATAAGAAATGTTTGAAGGCCTTAGGAAGGCTAACCCGCCTTATTTCATTTTCCTCGTTGGGATGTGGTCTGGTAGGGTATTGGGTATCCGTCCGAAGGTCGTTTAACTATTAGTTATATATCATGTGTACATATATAGTCATAAACGTTCTTCCAGTCAATCCAATACCCTTGGGTAGCAAGGGTATACTTCCATGTTCATATGTACAAGTTATATTACTAGTAAACTACAATAGGCGTAGTTTAGGGTTTCACTAATACTAATACTAGAACAATGAATCATACAAAGAGTCAGTTCATACATGAGTCATAATACACAGTGATGAGAAACAAACATAAAACATAGTGATGAGAAACAAACATAATACATAGTGATGAGAAACAAACATAATACATAGTCATGAGAAACAAACATAATACATAGTAATGAGAAACAAACATAATACATACTGATGAGAAACAAACATAATACATACTGATGAGAAACAAAGATACAGGCTAGATAGAGGAAGAACACATAATACAACTAGCACATACATTACATATACATTACATTCAGTTATGTGAGCCATTAAAGGGGTCATGGCACTACCTGCCATGACCGTTTTTGTATCCAGAATCTCCTTAATTGGGGAGCGTATGAGTTGGCATATAGATCTATACTGGATTGACTATCCTACACCTTGTTGCTCGCTACAATGGGACTTGCAAGTCTACGGGTGCCAAATGTCATTTCTTACGGCGTCTTACATCGTCGTTTTACTATTGAGTCAGTAGCAGGATACAGCCGATCACAAGTTACTTTAACTTTCATTTGGTTTAAGGTAGTTAGTACAACAGTAGTCACTTATTAGAAAACTACAATACATTATTATTTCCCCATTACATTCACTTCGTGAACATTCACACGATGCACTGTAATGTAAATACTATATTTTGGTTAATGATAGTTAGATTTGGGAAAATACACACTCTTACAATAGACACAGTTCGATACTAGTTGCCTTGGAAGAAGGCTACTTTTAGTAGGAAGCACAGGGTTTTCTAGGTTATTCAAAACTTTTACATACTCATACATACAATTACAGTCTTACAAATACTTACAGTTCATATACATACAAATACTTACATTTCATATATGTATAAATACTTACATACAAATTAAGCCACTAAAATACTTATGATCTCACCAGCTTAAAAGCTGATACTCTCTTTCAAAATAACTTGTATCCTCAGGTTAACAGTAGACAGGTACTGATACAAGGTTTAGAGAAGATGGTGCTCGTTCAAGACTCATCTTTCGTTTTGATTTATACTTTAGTGTTTATCATAATTTGACAGAACAAACTTGTATTAAAATTATATTATTAATGCAATGGATGATGTTGTTGCTTGTTTACTACTTTTCATTGTTGTGATACTGTACATGACATCCTCTGCCCCAGAACGTTTCTTCCGTTCATGGTTTTGGGGTGTGACGCGTAAACACCTCTTGCTCTTAGGAAATGGACGATTTCAAGGTGTTTAACATGTGTTTCAACTAGGTATCGAGTATAGGGAAGCAGTACTTACGACAATGAAGCTAAAAAGGTTGATTTTGACAAAAACACTAGTGTGTCTTCTTGGTGAAATGAAGAACACTTGAAGATCTAACGAAAAGAAGAGATTTCATGGATGAAATCATTTATCTTCACTAGATATATAAGGATATCAACTTGAAAATGGAAAGATTACTTACTAGATTGAAGATCAAGATGAATGTTCGTGATGATACTTGAGAGACAAGTCAAGTTATTGAGGTGTAATGGTGAATAATGAAGAAAAGAGATGGAATATCATGTTTAAGGACATGATTTTACCGCCACCTTGAGTTTATGGCCGTAAACTCATATGGTGTGGCTGCAAGCTCCAAATGATGAAGTTTATGGCTTGCTTGGTGCACAATGGAGTCAAGCAGATAAATCCTAACACTCATTTCTTGGATGTACTAGGCTTAAAACACTCTAATTGACTCTAAACAATGCTAGATGATAGAAAACTGAGTCCAAATTTGATCACATCATCCCCCCGTTAGAGGGAATTTCATCCTAAAATTACATTTTAAGCAATTAAGTAGTTACAAATAACTAAACGAAAAGATGAGGATATTTCAATTTCATTTGATCCTCGCGTTCCTAAGTGAATTCAGGTCCTCGCTTGGCATTCCAGCGAACCTTCACTATCGGGATACGACTTTGCTTCGTTTGCTTGACCTCTTGGTCCATGATCTCTACAGGTTCTTCCACCAAGTTGAGGATCTCATTGATCTCAATCTCTTCAAGTGGGATTACAAGAGTCTCTCCGGACAGACACTTTTTCAAGTTTGAGACATGGAAAGTAGAATGTATGTTACTAAGTTTGCGAGCTAGATTGAGTTTGTTAGCTACAGGGCTGATTCTATCGAGAATCTCGAAAAGCCCTACGTATCTTGGATTTAGCTTTCCACGCTTTCCGAAGCATATCAAGCCCTTCCAGGGTGATACCTTCAATAGAACATGGTCGCCAACTTGGAATTCCAAAGGTTTCCTTCTCTTTACTGCGTAGCTTTTCTGTCGGTCTCTAGAGGTTTCCAATCATTCAAGGATTTGAATGATCTTCTCTGTTGTTTCCCTAATGATTTCTGGACCCGTGAGAGTACTATCATGAACTCGTCCTTTAGCTAACTGCGTATCGCCCACCTCAGCCCAACACAGAGGGGATCTGCACTTAAGGCCATAGAGCGCTTCAAATGAAGCAGCTTTTATGCTCGTGTGATGACTATTGTTGTAGGAGAAATCGACAAGGGGTAGATGAATATCCCATGCCTTTCCAAATTCAATCAAACATGTTCGCAACATATCTTCCAGAGTTTGAATGGTCCTTTCAATTTGTCCGTCAGTTTGTGGATGGTAGGCTGTACGCATGTCCAGCCTAGTTCTTAGGGATCTTTGTAGCGACTGCCAGAACCTCGAAGTGAATCTACTATCTCTATCCGAGATAATGGATATGGTAACACTGTGCAAGTGCACTATTTCCCTAATGTATGTTCTAGTTAGCTTCTCCATCTTGTCAGTTTCTTTGATAGGCAGGAAGTGTGCGGACTTGGTTAACCTGTATACGATCACCCAAATGGTATCGAGACCACTCGTTGTCTTGGGCAACTTGGTTATGAAGTCCATTGTAATCCGCTCCCACTTCCATTCAGGTATCTCCGGTTACATGATGGTTTCTGGTATTCAACCTGAACCTTGGTGCTAGTAAGGAATTACCCACCAGTATAACTTCTTAAGATACAGATACATCTTATCTGAACCTGGGTGGATAGAATATCGAGTGTTGTGCGCTTCGTCCATGACTAAGTCTCTGAAACCACTGTGTTTCGGTGTCCAAATCCAATACATGAAATATAAGGCTCTGCCATCCTTGACATCCAAGTTCTTATCCATCCCTCTCAGGGATTCACTCGCCACAATTTCTGGTTTCAAAGCTTCAAGCTGAGCCTCCTTAATTTGTGTGGATAAGTGTGAATGGATAGTCATAGTCAATGATGTTACTCTACGACCAGAGTGTTCTTTCTGATTCAGGGCGTCAGGTACTATGTTGGCCTTGTCGGGATGATAACGAATTTGGCATTTGTAATCACCGAGTAGCTCAACCCACCGTCGTTGTCTCATGTTGAGCTCCTTCTGGTCAAATATGTGTTATAGGCTCTTGTGGTCTGTAAAGATAGTGCTTTGCGCGCCTTACAGGTAGTGTCTCCAAATCTTCAGAGCAAACACTACTGCTCCTAACTCAAGATCATGTGTTGTGTATTTGACCTCGTGCGTGTTCAGCTGTTTTGAGGCATAGGCGATGACCTTACCTCGTTTCATCAGAACACAACCAAGCCCTTGGTTCGATGCATCGCAATAGACCACGAATTCTTCTATTCCTTCTGGGAGGGATAGTATATATGTGATGCATAAGGCCCATTTCGACATTTGGAACGCCTTCTCTTGTTTCTCTTTCCACTCAAAGGCTACGCCCCTCTAGGTCAATGTAGTAAGCGGTTTCGTGATTCTAGAGAAGTTATGAATGAACCTACGATAATAGCGAGCGAGGCCTAGAAATTGGTGAATTATAGTAGGCGTCTTCGATGCTGACCAGTTCTCAATGGCTTTGATTTTGGAAGGGTCGACATGAATTCCCTCTTCACTAACAACGTGACCCAAGAATTTGACTCTTCGTATCCAAAACTCACATTTAGAGAACTTCGCGTAGAGCTTCTCTGATCGTAATGTTTCCAAGATCTGACGTAGATGCTTAATATGCAATTCCTTACTACGAGGGTAAATAAGTATGTCATCAATGAATACAATGACGAACTGATCCAAGTAAGGACGACATATCCTACTCATTAAATCCATGAATATTGTTGGCGCATTAGTCAATCCGAATGGCATCACTACAAACTCGTAGTGCCAATAACGAGTTCGGAATGTTGTCTTCGGAACATCCTCCTCTAGCACTCGTAATTGGTGATACCCGGATCTCAGATATATCTTCGAAAACTAGTTCGCCTCTTGAAGATGGTAGAACAAATTGTCTACTCGAGGTAAAGGGTAACGATTCTTCACGATGAGCTTGTTTAGTTCTTTATAGTCGATGCAAATACAAAACGATCTGTCTTTTTTCTTTACGAACAAGACAGGGGCTCCCCAGGGTGAGATGCTTTGTTTTAATGAGGCCCTTGTTGAGCAGTTCGTTTAGTTTGCTAGATAGTTCATGCATCTCGGCTGGTGCTACACGATATGGCGATTTTGCTAATGGGGTAGCCCCTAGAACTAAGTCGATTTTGAACTCGACTTCACGTTACTGAGGTAATCCTGGGAGTTCTTGTAGAAAGTTGTCAGGAAAATCGCGTGCTACTGGAATGTTCTTAATGTCCTTCATTTCTTGGCTCACATCGACAACGTGAGTAAGAAATGCGCGCCATTCCATTCATAAGTACTTATGGGCTTGAATAGTCGAGATGATACAATGGTTCGTGTGGGGTTTGTCGCCATAGACTGCCAAAGTTTTTCCAGATGGTAGATTAAGGCGAACAGCCTTTTCATAACACATGATGTCAGCACGATGCAAGCTCAACCATCCATGCTAATAATGAAGTTGAAACTTTTACTTCAGACCGACTTGAGGTCGATTGAAAATGAATGGTTGTCTAGAGTTAGAGTACATCCTATGTATATACTGCTAGTGATCTCAGTTTTTCCGTTAGCCATTACTACAGTGAACGGTTCTTTAAGCGATCGTGATTTTTTCTTAAGTAAGTGAGCAAATTTTTGGTTCACAAAACTCCTCTCCCCTCCACTATCAAACAGAACGCATGCATAATAGTTATCGAGGAGAAACGTACCAGTGACCATTGTGGGTTCGGAAATAGCTTCCTCGTGGCCTATAGCCAAAACACTTCCTACTCCACCAGCATTCCCTACCTTTGGCCAGTTCCTTTTGTAGTAGCCCACCTCGTCACAGCCGTAGCAAGTCTGGCTTACACCAGTGTCGGAGACTTGGTTGATTGGCCTTGTCGGAACTTTGCAGAAACGTGCAGTGTGCCCCTTCCTATTGCAATTAGAGCACTGCATTTCTCAGCAGGGTCCGTTGTGGTGGAAGCTGAATTTGTTGCACTTCGGCAAACTCTTCGCATACTACTTTACCGGTGTAGCAGCGGCAGGTGCTATCGCAGAATGATCCGTTATGACCTACTGATTTTTGGCAGCTTTCTGCATAGCGTTCTTCTTCTTGTCATCCCAGAATTTCAGCTTGTTATCAGCGGCTTTGGAGGGTTCTGAGATGGCTAGGGTTGTTGCTGTTGACGGGGTACGGACTCCATGGTAAATGAGCCGTTGTACCAATGGCTTGGCATTATCGAAGGTAGCGGGGTTTGAAGCTAGTACATTCCCCTGGAATAGAGGCACCAGCCCCCAGATATACCTCTCTACCTTCTTTGCTTCAGAAGGGACCATTCCTGGACATAGCGCTACCAGATCGCTGAATCGGGCAGTGTAGGAAACTATGTTGGGGCCATTCATGGTTAGGCTCCAGAGCTCCTACTCTAGTTTTTAAACTTCGCCCCTTGGGCAATACTCTTTGATCATTGGCTCCTTCAAAGCTTCCCAGCCGATAGCATTTGCCACTATAAGAGATAGTGACTTGACATGGCTATCCCACCATGTCAATGCTCGGTCCGCGAAGGTGTAGGTGGAAAATTTGACTTTGCTCCCTTCCGGATAGGAGCATATCTCAAAGATCGACTCTGTGTTCTCGAACCATTATGAGAGGGAAATGATTCCGCCAGTTCTATTGAAGGTCCTGGGTTTGCAGCTTGTGAAATCCTTCTACGAGCACTCTCTAGAGCGCACTCGAGCTTTGACAACAAAGGAAGGCACATAAGTCCCACTCCCACTAGTACCGATAGTGGTGAATTGTTCTAAAGCTGACGTAACAGCCGCATTCACAGCAACTTGGATAGCTGCTGGGTTGTATTGAGGAGGAGGAGTTGGAGTTTGATTCGGAGTTATTGGAGTAGTGTGTCTGGCTAATCAACACAGAGGAATTTTGTAGCTATAAGATAACAAGGATAAAGATAGGGTTACGAGTTTGATAGAGAAAATGATGAGAGTGACGCATGGACTAACAATCCATAGTCCAACAACACAAACGAAAGTATGATTGAATAGAGTTCTAGTACTAGAAAGATGAAAGCATTTGGATATTAAAAGTCCATGATATTAGATATCTGTCAATAATACTGGTATTACAGATGTAACATGTTTGGGAAAAATGACCTAGAAGTAGGTCTTACATCAAACATGGATAGGAAAATTTTGACAAATTTAAGAGTTAACAAGTTTAAAGTCTTATCATAGACAGGAAACTACAACTAGAGCTTTTACATAGACCTATGTTATATCCAAAATAGAAAGTTGAGAAGGCCCTATCTACGAAGAGAACCACTAGAGTGAGTCCTTGATTCTGCTAGACGACTTTCCATATCTCTCATGCGTCATTCATATGTTGCCTGCCGAGCTCGAAGTTCCCTGACTTCAACTTGGTTTGCAGTAAGATCTCTCTGTAGGGATGCATTCTGGTTCTAAGTCCTTTCATATGTAGACTCCAGATGGCGAATGGGAATGGTATTGAGTCTCGCATCGGCATCAACTTCCATGATTCAGTTGATGGCTGCTCTACCCTGCTCATCATTACGAGTAATACTTCAGACCAGAACAGGCAGGACTCTGTCCGCTGAGGCTCCGTTGCTCAAATTATAAATGCTTCGATCTCTGTTGTAAGGTAAGGGTTGACCCTGTTCAAGGCTCCAACTATTAAAGTTTTGTTGCACACAGGGGTGTGGGACCTTGAAATGTTGGACGAGGGTTGGGGTTTGGGTTTTGAGCCATTGGGGGTAGGTTACTAACTTCGGGATCAGAGTCAGAATCCTCCGAGAAGTTCTTTACAAAGTCATCATCCAGAGGGATTGGATGATTTTCTTCTGGCTCTGCATCAAGCCATCCTTTGTTACCTTGGTTGGGGAAGTACAGGTCACCAGGGAGATGGAATCCAACCATGTTATCTATAATAGAAAAGGGATGAAAGAGATAGTTAATAGACATACTAATTAGGATAATTATAAGATGATCTTTATCATTTACTTCAATACTCACATAGTGCATACCAGTTACATGTAATCAAAATAGGATAGACCTTTGATTAAGTGACCCTAACTCCAAATCCACAACCAAACAAGGAACAGGAAATAAAGCAAAGATCACAGATTCTAAGTCTATGACACCTTAGTCACATATAACCTTAGCGTATCCACAAAGCAACTATGGACATACTAATAAGGACCTTTAGTTCTTAAATAAGAATTATTGTAACACAAAATACTCCTATAGTATTTTAAGCTTATGTTCTGTTCTAATGTTTTTATTGTAGTCATGTTGGTAAGTTTTTAGACTTGTTGCAACATCACAACCATTCCTAGGCACATGCTAATCACTCCTTGGAAAGATATAGTTGATCAGGCTATATCACTCCCAGATCTGATTATATGTTCCCAAGCCTGATTGTGCTGTTCAACAATCGTAATACTTTTGTTATGTCCAAGTGACACTGATTTTAGTATGAATGCAGGTATGTATACTTAGTTAAATATTTTATTATTTAAAAGTATAAACTCTTGGTCAAAGTATTTTAATCCCGTTGTGTTTATAGTTGGTATATCTTTTATAGGTTGATATACTCGATTAACTATAAACAAAGCTCTGATACCAATCTGTCACACCCTAAAACCTGAACGGCGGAAACGTTCGGGGGCGGATGATGTCATGAATTGTATCACAATGATGCATAATAGTAAACAAGGAAAAACATCATCCATTGCATTAATAATATAATTTTAATAAAATTGTGCTCTGTTTAGTTTATAAGACATTAAAAATATGAATCGAAATAAGAGACGAGTCATGAATGTGCTCCATCTTCTCAAAACCTGCATCGGTACCTGTCTACTAATGAGCTGAGAATACAAGTTATTTTGAAAGCATAGATCACCATTAAAGCTGGTGAGTTCATAAGTATTTTAATGTCGTTGCTTGTATGAAATTGTTTGTAAATGTTTAATGTAAATGTTTGTAAGAGTTTGTAGTAAATGTTTGTAGTAAGTGCTTGTATCTCCTAGAAAATCCTATACTATCTACTGAAAGTAACCCTCTACCAAGGCCCAAATGTTATGTGTGTTGTGTTGTTTGTAAAGGCGTATCTTTCCCAAGTACGACTATCATTACCAAAATATAGTTTACATTACCGTTTGTGAGAGAAGATCACAATGTGAATCCAATGGGAAAATAATAGTCTACAGTAGTATTATATGTATGTGACTACCAATGTACTAACCACCTTAAATCAGTTTGTTAATTAAGGTAAAATGTGATATGATTGTAAGAATACTTGATAGACTTAGTATAACATGACACTCTAAGGCATCGAAATTGTATGACATTAGTCACCCGTAGACCTGCAGGTCCCACTGTAGCTAGCAACAAGGTGTAAGATAGTCAATCCCGTATAGATCTATACACCAACTCACACTCTCCCTCTAGGAGACTCTAGTTGCAAAACGTGACATAGTAGTAGGTTGCCATGCCATGAAGTAGTGGCTCACATTAATTTTATAGTGTTCTAGTGTTTTTATAGTATGTACTAGTGTATTGAAAGCTCTCTCTGTCTAGTATGTAGTATGTTCTCTAGTGTAGAGTGTGTGGTATGAATTGGTTCTCGTTATAGTATGCTCTATCTGTTTCTCTTTATAGTGAGTATTGTTTTTCATTATAGTACTCTCCAACTGTTTCTCTTTATACTGAGTATTGTTTCTCGTTATAGTATGTACTGACTCATGTATGAACTGACTCTTTGTACGTTTTGTTGTTCTAGTAAAAGTAATAGTGTCTTCCTAAACTATACCTATTATAGTTTACTAGTATAGTTGTTGTGTAAATGAACTTGTTTTTACTCCTTTTCTAACCAAAGGTATTGAACTGAATGTAGTATTTTAATATCCATATACATACAAATAATATATAACTAAGATTCAAACGACTGTCGGACGAAAAACCGAATACCCTAAGTCCACAACCAAACAAGGAAGATGAAATAAGGGGAGTTATCAATCCTAACTCCTTTCAATGCTACTTATATAACTATATCTATATAGACATGATTTTGACAATATATAAGTTTGAAATAATTTAATAAGGAGTTTTGCATATAAAAAGTTTGTAAAACAATTTGAAGTAGTTTGTCTGATAACACAGTTTAAAGTATAGTAAATCCATCTGATTGATACTTACTAATCACATGTGATTGATATAATAACTATAATGTTTCCAAATTGTATCCCCCCTATAAAAGCATTTAAAATCATTTAAAAGGTATGTTAAGGGGTATGAACTCACCTGTATTGAGTGGTTTGGATGAACGAGTGGTATAGGATGCTAAGTGTCAAGTGAAGACTTGAGCACACACACATATCCTTTTTAGCATATAATGACACATATATGCATATAATTAGTGTTTAAACAACTAATCATGTAAGGAAAGAGACCCCAGGACTTAGGAAACACTCATATTGAAGTGTTAGAAGTACAAAGGGTTGCATCTAAGGGGCGTATGGCCACACAATGGTATTTACGGCCAAGGAGTTCATTGTCTTAAGAGTTCACGGCCCTGGAGTTTATGACCTCATGAGTTTACGGTCGTAAACTCATGATGATTTGTGCCAAATGCTATTTTAAGGTCCTAAACTAGGCAGTTATGGCAGTCCAAAATCAAATATCGGTCAAGGGCCGATATTTAGGATATCGGTTATCACAATGGGATATCGGTGGGATATCGGTATTTTTATGTCATGCATAATATATATATATATATATATATATATATATATATATATATATATATATATATATAAACGTAAAACATATATAAAAGTAATATAAAAATTCAAAATTCAAAACTGTCAATGTTTGAAACATAATCTTACGTAAGCCATGGAATCTTTCTCAATGTACACATCAACCAAGGCATCCAATTGTTTTATCTAGATCATCCAAATCAACTCTAATATCATCATCATAATTTAAGAATTATGTACATAACACCGCAACATGATAAAACCTATAGAAACTAGCAAGTTAACACTTAAGTATGTAACAATTAACATAAAAATAAGATTGGTTAATACTTGAAAGATGAGTCTAGGACCTAAAACTAACAATAAAGTACTTTAGTCCATAAGACATAAGGCCATGACTTAACACTAAAAAAATCAAGTACAATTACTAAACTGATATCCCACCTGGAAATCGCCTGGAAATATCAATAAATATCGGTTAAATATCAGTAAATATCACCGATTTTTGCGGTCCGATATTTTGGACCGATATTTGACACCGCTATTTTCAAAGGTACCGATAATCGATATCCCACCTGGAAATCGGCGATATTAACTGGTTAGCTCTTAAAAACAACAAGGAAGTGTTCTAGCCTCATGTTCAAGCCTTAGGAAGAGTTTAAGGCTCATATGTAACTCTAACTAGTGTTTATGGCCAAAGGAGATGGTCTTGGTAGTAAACACCTCTTGTTCTTGGGAAATGGATGATTTCAGAGTGTTTAACATGTGTTGCAACTACATATCAAATATAGGGAAGTAGTACTTACGATATAAATGCTAAAAAGGTTGACTTTGGACCAAAACACTAGTTTGTGTTCTTGGTGTTCTTGGTGAAATGAAGAACACTTGAAGATCTAACCAAAAGAAGAGATTTCATGGATGAAATCATGTATCTTCACTAGATATAGAAGGATATCAACTTGAAAATGGAAAGATTACTTATTATATTGAAGATCAAGATGAAAACTCGTGATGATACTTGAGAGAGAATTCGAGTTCTTGAGGTGTAGTGGTGACTAATGAAGAAAAGAGATGGAATATCATGTTTAAGGACATAAGTTTACGGCCACCTTGAGTTTACGGCCGTAAACTCATATGGTGTGGCCGTAAACACCACATGTTGAAGTTTATGGCTTGCTAGGTGCACAATGGACTCAAGCAGATAAATCCTAACACTCATTTCTTGGATGTACTAGGCTTAAAACACTCTAATTGAATGTAAACAATGCTACAAGATAGCAAATTGAGTCCAACTTTGATTGATTTGAACAACTATTCAAGATAGAAATTTCGGATTGTCACACAATCACGTAGAGAGTGAAACATATGACTAACTAGAGTTTTAAGGGATTGAGAAATTAAAGGATGCAGATACTATGTACCAACTCGGATTATAAATCATGCAAAGGAGACAATATATGAAAAATAGGTAGGAAGAATAGCATAAAAGAGGATGCATAGAGAAAAAGTTACATATGTTGCATTCCAGGTCGGATCTCTTCCAATCAGCAGAGGAAGTAACATATGACTAACAGACAGAAAGAAAGAAAATAATTTTCTGAAGACCGAATTTATCAGAATTCCCCAGTTGCCCCGTCAATACTGGAATGAAGGACATAGTCCGCACATCGAGGAAAAATTTAATCCACAATTATACAGATCATTTAATGTATCCACAGATTCTCATGTATATCTCTCTACTCAACTTACCCAAGCGTCGTATTGTCAGGCCAAGTGGAACTATATAGGTCAAGAGTTGTCAGGTCTCTAGATTCCTTAAGTTCATCTGATCCTAGTCAAGTCCATTTTGAAAAAATTCTATGCCTACTAGCGCATCGAACACAGAGTCTAGACAATTTGACTTTGGCTCCTTACACAGATTCAGATTGTCTGTTATCACATGATTATATCACTTCTCGACACATCACCAAAAGACAAGAACTATCAGCAACATTTTTTTTTATTTTCATATTTTCTTAATGTTTTGGATTTTTAAATTTCTTGTTTTTGTTTGATTTTTGTTTATTTCTCCCCCTAAATTTGTGCATGGCTGAGAATGAAATTAAAATGCACAAATTTAAATTAACCTAAAACAAAAATTAGTCCTCAAAACATATCATTTTCAAAAAGCTCACAAGCACATCGAATCGAGCTTTGTTAAACGGCTTTCTGATCAGATCTGCCACATTATTTGCAGTGGGAACCTGTTCTAGCCGAATAAGCGAACGCTTATCACAATCTCTAATGAAATGAATTTTGATGTCAATGTGCTTGGTTTTCGAGTGTTGGACTGGATTTTTAGCAATTTGAATTGTACCCTTATTATCACAAAATATAGGGTTTCTAAATAGTTCAATCTATAATCCAACAACTGATGTTGGATCCATATAACTTGAGTGCAACAAGCAAAGGCAACAACATATTCCGCTTATGTTGTTGAGGTTGAGACGGTGTGCTGTTTCTTGCACTGCCAAGACACCAGCCGGTCACCAAGGCATTGAGATCCTCCTGATGTAGACTTCCTGTCAAGCTCACAGCCTCCATAATTTCTATCAACAAATGCATTTAAATGAAATTCAGAATTTTTCAGATACCAAAGACCCAAATTTGGGCTGCCTTTAAGATACCAAAAGATTCTTTTGACAACAATAAGATGTGAAAGTTTAGGATTAGCTTCATAGCATGCGCATTGACAAACTGCAAACATGATGTCTAGACGACTTGCAGATATATACATCAACAAACCGATCATTAATGTGTAGTGAGCTTGATCTACGGATTCGCCCTCAATATCTGGAGTAAGCAAGGGTCTCTCAACCATTGGCGTCAAGGCAGGTTTTGTGTCTTGAAACCCAAACTACTCAAGTATATCTTCCACATACTTTTCTTGATGGAGCAAGATTCCAGTTGATCTTTGTTGTACCTGAAGCCCCAAAAACATGGTCATTTTGCCTAACGAACTCATCTCGAACCTCGTTTTCATCACTCCTTCGAACTCTTTGGATAGTTGTTGACATGTATACCCGAAGATAATGTCGTCAACATAGATCTGGACTAGAATCTGACTATTACCCACATGCGTGATGAACAAAGTTTGATCGATAGTGTCGCAAGAATATCCATATTCGAGCAAGTGTTTTGTGAAATTTACATACCATGCTCTAGGAGCTTCATGTAACCCATACAATACCCTGTCCAACTTGTAAACATGATTGGGAAACTTCGAGTTAATATACCAAGGAGATTGATCAACGTAGATTTCTGCTTTCACCTTGCTATACAAGAAGGCTGTCTTGACATCCATTTGCTAATCTGTGAAGTTCATGTAGGAAGCGTATGCAAGGAAGATATGGATAGCGTCCAAGCGAGCCACCGAAGCGTAAACCTCAGTGTATTCAAGACCCTCAATCTGTCTAAACGCACGAACCACCAATCTTGCCTTGTTGCACACTATGACTCCAGAATCATCCTGCTTGTTGTTGTATACCCAGTGTGTGTCAAGAGACTTTCTTCCCTTAGGAAGTTCAACCAGCATCCAAACCCCGAGTTTCTCAAATTGATTTAACTCTTCTTACATAGCATCTACCCAGTTGGGCTCATTCAAAGCCATTTCAACGTTCTTTGGCTCTATTTGAGAGATAAAGCAAGAATAGAGACATGTATTAACTGTTGGATTAATGTCTAAGTCCATAACTATATTTGGTATGTACTTGACCCAACCCGGCATGGTCCATTTGGGTTGCACTTCACCGACACAATTTATATGGATAATCTTTTGAGAATAGTATGTTTATGATTAATATTAATATATTATATGTTCTAATATATTAATATGGAATCATATTATTTAATTAGTATTGATCAAGAATTAATTTATAATTAATTAAGTGATCAAAAGGAACTAATTAAATATGGACTCTTATATATATGGAATGGGCCAAGTTCATTTAGGTTGGGCTAAGCTTTCATGGGTAGTCCATGGAGTGTTTAACCCATGGATCCTAGGAAATGAAAGGTCATGGGTATTAGGGTTTAACCCTAATCCTCCATACTATATAAATATGTCTTTGGTTGGTGAAATTAGCACTAGTGTGGATACACTAAAGAAGGGCTAGCTAATTTCACTAGAGAGAACCAAGTAATCATATTCTCTAAAGTATTCCAAGGTGTCTTGGTGATTTGTGATTCCACTTGAGGCTTCCACACTATTGGGGCTAAGCTCTTAAAGCTTGAAGACATCAAGCTACATCAAGAGGTATGTATTCTATCTTGTTACATTCATAGTTTTTGTATGCTAGATTAGGATAATACCTTGGATGTTCTTATTTGCATGTATAATAGAGAAAACATAGATCCAAGGTATTTAGGGTTGCATGTACACTTAGGAAGTGTTAGAATGCTCAAAACCCAACAGTGGTGTCAGAGCCAGGTTGTTTTCTGTTATATTGATGCAAATATTTTATTTTCAAAGTTGAAAAAAAAAAGAAAAAAAAACATGAAGTTCGTCAAATTTTAAGATAATTACTTGTTCTTGTGAAAGACTAATTATTTGTAAAATTTGAATAATTTGCTTTATGAGTTGAATAGGTCAAATTTAATAAAAGATAAAATAATATGATTATTTTATTAGTTTTAAAAGTTTGATCTAAAAAGTTTTATTTTTTTTGAAACCTCCATAAGTTATGGATTTGAAAAGGTTTTAAAAAAAAAATTGATTCAAAGTTTTTTTTGGAGTTACAAAATTTGGTGTTAATGTTTTAAAGGATTACATAACTTAAGAATAAGTTATGGATCACCAAAAGTTTTTTGTGTTATCTTGTTTTATGAGTGAATTTGGATTAATGATGAAAATTATGTGATAGTTGGTTTTAATCCAAATTAATCTAAGAATTGATTCTAAAATGTGTTTTTGTAACTTGTCCTCAAGTTATATGAAAAGTCACATTTAAGAATCATAAAACTCATAAAAATTGGCAAAGGTTACAAAATGAAGAGTCTAGTTCTAATTAAATGGTTTTATGACTCCATAACTTGTCCTCAAGTTATGGAGGACCAAGAGTCTCTTCATTTAATAAAATAAATATAAAATAAAAAAAAAAGTGTAACCTTAATTAATTCCATAAGTTATAAAATAAAGAAAAGTTAATTCTTTTATTAGTTTAAAGTCTTCCATAACTTGTCCTCAAGTTATGGAACTTGAAGAGTTTTTGGATTAAAACTACTTTAAACACATAAGTTATGGAATTAATTAGTTTTGAATAGTTTCAAAACTTGCCCTCAAGTTTTGGAATTTGTAAAGTTTTCACTTATGAATACTTTAATTCCAAGTTAGCCCTTAGAATTTTAAAAGTTAAAATTCAACCCTTATACTTTATAATATTATAAGTTAATAATATATATATGTATAAGAGTAAAGTCAGTCTTACCGCTAGTACGCCTCATTCACGAAGCCGGTCTATAAGGTGGGTATAAGGTTGTTGCCTATAAAATGGCAACTTAATGGGTGTCCACTCTCACCCACCGCTTGCTTGACTGGTGGAGGGTCGTTAGCCGAACGGGTTTGACAGGACTAGAATTCTCCCTTCATTAAAAGTATTAATGATAATACTAAGTAACTAAACTCTTAATAATACCCAATCTTAGTTACTTAGGAAAAATGTGAATAAGGTGCTAATCCATGAAATTACACTTTGCACTTTGTTTAAGTCGTTAGTGGAGCGTGTGTGGTTAACCGGCACACTAACTTGGACTTAACAAGGTAGGTAAAGGGTGACTTAATATTTATCATAGTATCGATGGAGCGTGTGTGGTTAACCGGCACATCGATTGAGGGGTAATTTATTAAGGGTACCAAGTGATTTGCATGGTTACTTCACACCTTGTTTTGTGATCCTCGGCATCCCAGTCACAAAACCTGAAGGGCACACTCGAGATTGAAACATGCCTTTGAAAAGTTCAATGAATCTCAAAGATCTAGGAGTTTCAAAAACCAATTAAAACCTAATAATTCATTTCGTTTATCTTGGTGGAAATTGGTGAATCGTCATTCACCTACCTTCAAATATTTTATAGCTTGGATTACGGCATACCTCTTCTAAGTTATAAAATAGTTTGTTGGGTCCTAGCCTTAATATTTCATATTGGGTGTCATATTAAGGACTTAAGATCAACTATCTTGAATATCTCCCAAAACATGTCTGGTTTAGACATTTATGATCTTCCCAAATCTCTTGAAACAAGCTTTCGTAATGAAGATGATGTCCCATGGATATCATACTTCTTTCTCCTCCTCCAACTATTCTCCCTAACCCACAAGTTCTTGAAAAGTTGAAGGTCACTCAAGCCCTATTGGCAAGGCAAGGTCTAGGTGTGGACACATCTTGGAGATGTAGTCACATATTGACAAGCCGGGAGAGTTGGGTGTCAAAGTCTTGAGAAAGTTGGTGGTTCAACTACTTTCTAAGTCACATAGTGAGTTCTTTTGGAACACCTATGAAACAGACTATGACAGGACCCTTAATGATCTTATCTATTTGTTAAGATCAACTTCCTTAAAACTTGATGGACATTGACAATAGTGACACAGGAAATCCAGAAAAGCATTCTCTTCCCAATGGTAAAGGGATCGGCTATAGTCAACTCGGTTGACCAAATGGTAAAGAGAAAAGCTAAGTCTGTGATAGTCCTGTGTACCATTATCAAAGGGTCCATATGTTTGTATTGCCAAAGAAAGGGCATTGGTTGCGAAGCTGCCAAATTTACCTAAGGATGTTAAAGTCAATAAGTTTGACTCTACTTCAGGTAAAATCCACTATCTAACTCTGTTAAGTTTCTATTCTGAGATTCTTGATACATGATGTGACCGGGTCGCATGGTGATGGTTTAAGAATCAAAGGAAAGTGAAGAAACTTAAAGGAAGAATATGCTGAATCTGATCGCATAGATGGATTTCTATCGCATAGTTTGAAAAATCGGATTCTTGAGCTACTTCTTAGGAGTTATGAGATATTGCTTAGGAATAGATAACAACAAGTTTTCATATGGATTGTAAGGATAGTTTTTCCGCAAAGTTTTAAAATAAAAGGAAATTTTTGATTTTATTTATTTTAAAATATCCTTACAATGGCATCTGTGGAAATTTTTGTTGCTTATAAGATTCCATTAGTAGCAAGAGTGGAAGTATGAAATTGATTCTTTCGTTTGTGGTAATGTCTAAATTTACCAAATAAGGAAAGATTCTCATCACCCAAGTTTCAATTGGACCGGAACTTGGAATCATGCAAGTTGTATAGCATGATGAATGAGAACTTTCAAGTTTTGGAAAATTAAGACTAATTACTTGTTCACATGGATGTGTGAGTCAAGTAAAGGACTTAGGGATCGAGTACACATTCTTCTGCACTGATTAAGTCCACCACTAAAGATCGATAAGAAGAATCAAATAAGGCAGAAGGATAAAAGTTTCTCAAATCTGAAAAGATGGGAGAGTACTTTAGTATCAGTTTTGTGATCATCTTAATGATTAAGAAACCATATCAAAATTAGTTCTCTAAGGAAATCTTAGTGCATTCTTATGACTAAGAAGAGGAACTTGAATTGTTGAAATGGTTAAATCAAGAAGATGAGTCATACTTCGTTCCAATACAAGTCTTAGAGTCATACTCCAAGATTGTCATTTGAGTGACATGTCTTAAAGAAGGTTTAAAACACTTGTCAAATGTAAGAGTAAAAGTTTTCTACTCTTGTACATTTGAAATTGGTAAGTTGTGATGTTTTGGATAAAACAAAGACCAACTTAGGCCAATTGGGTAAAGTGTTTTTCTTGATTAGAATCCGCACTATCTCTTGGATGTTTGACAAGGGAGTCTTATATGTCAAGAGGACAGTGGGAGTCTTAAAGGTCTTGAAAGTCTCAAGAACTAATCAAGAATAAAACCTAAAGTTCTTCTCTAGCACACAATTTGAGGTTTATAATCTATTGTGTTGACATATCTGTGCCCATTCCAGTTAAAGTTGGCTTTGCATATGAGTTCTTAGAGTTCTCAATTTGTTGCATAACAACTTGGAAGCAATGGCAGGCCCTTGAGCTGCCAGGTGGCAAGAAGTTAAGATTGAGTTCAATCCATATGGTTTTGGATTTGTCATTATCTTTGTCTTGTGATTATGGTTTGACAAATTCATATGGGTAGGAACTCATACACCATATAAATCTAAGTGTCATAAGGTTTCTCTCCGATTCATGAAAATGATGGTGAGGAAACACTTTCACTAAGTAGATTTTATCTAGATAGCAATTGTGATATTTGCATTCTCAAAGTCGTTAGTGGAGCGCGTGTGGTTAACCGGCACACTAACCTGGACTTGTGAGAAGTGGCAAAAAGGTCTAACCATTATGATTACGGCATACCTCTTCATAATTGTTTAGACTCACAAGTGTGCTATCTAAGGGAAGGTGTATGATTTTGATACAACTTTATCAAAACAATCTAGCATCAGAAATCTGAACTTTGGTCAATGAAGTATTGATTTCTAGAAGTCCAGCTGATTTCTGAGTACATGTCAAAGCTAGTGGGAGCATAAGTGTTATGCTAATAATCATCATGTTAGTGGGAGCATGATAATTATGATAAGTATTGCAAGTTAGCAATGTTAATTATAGAAAACAAAAGTTTCAATTGGGAAAAAGTTGTTTTGCTATAATTAAGGGAGAGGAAATTATGCTTCATCTCAAATCTATAAGCTTAGATCGTGAGGTTTTTATCATTTAGTCAAGGATATATATGAATTTCATGTTGGAATGGCTCAACATAAGGAAATTTTGTATATGGGTCCATTATTTGCATTCTAAAATTCGATTATGATTACGGCATCCCTTTTCATAATCTGAATTATGAGAACTTGGCAAATTGAAATGGAAATATTATAGCAAAAGACTGGTTTAGTCTTTATGTAAGACATCATGAATCGTGTCCCATATGCTTCGGATATAGGATCGATTACATGTGCTATATTCATCCGTTCTAAAATTTTCCAAATGCCTGGGGCATTAAGAAGGGAAAAGGTTTAGAACTGGATATGACTAAAAGGATTAAACAATTGTCGAGGACAATCTAAGGTTTACCAAAGATTGGTTGCTCAAGGACAATTGGAAGTATAGTGATAATTCTGGAAGGACCATATTGACATAGTCTGTAAGGAGGCAACTCTTGTTCAGAAGTGATAGTCAAAATGGAATCTGGAAATGTTTCAAAGTTAGAATTTTCAATCTGTTTAAGATTAGGAAACTTAAACTTAATGCAAGAAGGATGTTTCCAAGGAGCTGATCTCCTTTGGAATACTCTGTAATGATTGTTGTCAAGTCTTTCTGACTTTGTGCATAATCATTACAAGAGGATCAATGCATATAAGTTTAGAATCTAACAGATTTCAGTAAATGGCATGAATTTGGAATTCTTGCATTTGCAGTAAGGATTTGGGAGTGTGAAAAGAGAATCATTGAAGTTATGTTCAATTGATCTAGTTCACAAAGTAAATATCATAGACAAACATAGTATGCATACTTGGTGTGTGGCATGACTAGTGTTTAAGAAAACATAGTGTACATGCTTGGAGCATGGGACAACTATTGTTTTAAATTCAAGAATAAAGTTGATAGCTGAAACAGTATACAATGAATAATGTGTAATCATATGGTGATAAATAAAAGGTGTTTTATTTATGTTCAAAGGGTTGATACCATATTGGATTCAATTATTATTGTGTTTTATTTTGCATGTTTTGACTTCCCGAATAAACTGGGTTATTCTTCCTGAATGACTAAGCTATTCAAACATCCACAGTCGGTCATATGTTGGAAGTAGATATGAATTAAGACTGTCATGGGTTGGCTTGTAGAGGTCTAAGGTGTTGGACAAAGGGCTACAACACTCATGAGTGCTCATAAGTTCTGAGTATTGGATTCAACCCGCGCTCATTGGAATCACTTCATGGATTTTATCACGAGTGATCATGAGACGATAATATCTTATATTCTTCAAACCTAGAGATATGAGTTGTTACTATGAGTTGGTTGTACATTGATTGCACGAAAAACGCATTTGGTAACTCGGTGCTATAAAATGTGCCTTTGTGTATGATTCAACAAGTAGTAGAACAAGCCATATGAGTCAAAGTTTATCCATTCCTTTTACCTTCGGGATAAAAGCGATATCTGTGGGCCCCTCGATGATTTGATGATGACAAATGGAAGTGCTCGGCCGGGCCAGGACTGATTTGATTCGTTCAATTAGTCAGTCGTCATAAATCGCAAATCGGGAAACAACAAATGGACAGAGAGAATGATTATAATCCATGTCTCAGTCCATATGATATCTAGAATGGAGGAATATATGATCCCTTATCTAATGGACAAGTCACTGACAAAGGTCAGAGTTCATCTACAAGGTCAGAGTACGACAGAAGCTTTTGAGAGCTACGATTGCCAGTTAGGTTTGAAGTCATACGCAATAATAGTTTTAGACTTATCCAAGTGGGAGACTGTTGGATTAATGTCTAAGTCCATAACTATATTTGGTATGTACTTGACCCAACCCGGCATGGTCCATTTGGGTTGCACTTCACCGACACAATTTATATGGATAATCTTTTGAGAATAGTATGTTTATGATTAATATTAATATATTATATGTTCTAATATATTAATATGGAATCATATTATTTAATTAGTATTGATCAAGAATTAATTTATAATTAATTAAGTGATCAAAAGGAACTAATTAAATATGGACTCTTATATATATGGAATGGGCCAAGTTCATTTAGGTTGGGCTAAGCTTTCATGGGTAGTCCATGGAGTGTTTAACCCATGGATCCTAGGAAATGAAAGGTCATGGGTATTAGGGTTTAACCCTAATCCTCCATACTATATAAATATGTCTTTGGTTGGTGAAATTAGCACTAGTGTGGATACACTAAAGAAGG
The DNA here is from genome assembly GCF_002870075.4 of Lactuca sativa. Lineage (NCBI taxonomy): Eukaryota > Viridiplantae > Streptophyta > Magnoliopsida > Asterales > Asteraceae > Lactuca > Lactuca sativa. The sequence continues at coordinate 173,962,989 of NC_056626.2, read as the reverse complement.
GCTAGCTAATTTCACTAGAGAGAACCAAGTAATCATATTCTCTAAAGTATTCCAAGGTGTCTTGGTGATTTGTGATTCCACTTGAGGCTTCCACACTATTGGGGCTAAGCTCTTAAAGCTTGAAGACATCAAGCTACATCAAGAGGTATGTATTCTATCTTGTTACATTCATAGTTTTTGTATGCTAGATTAGGATAATACCTTGGATGTTCTTATTTGCATGTATAATAGAGAAAACATAGATCCAAGGTATTTAGGGTTGCATGTACACTTAGGAAGTGTTAGAATGCTCAAAACCCAACATTAACATCTCCACTCTGACTTCTTGTTCTAACACCATCACCCAACTGGCGAATGACATTTTCGATCCGATGATCACGTTGAATATGGGAAGGTATCTCCTGGATGATATCATTGAGTGAAACGGGAAGATTGTGAATGTTGATAACTCTATCATATGCCGAATGATTCACTTCAGACGAACCCGTCTCATTAGAAGGATCTACCACAAACTCATTAGCACTTTGCTCACGAAAGAGAAGTTCCATAAAGTTTGAGTAACAGTAGAAGCATCTCTGGACATGAACTCTCTTTCATCAGGAGTTAGAGGTGTAGCATCAGCATCTGGAGTATTTTGTTGACTTGGAGATTCTGGACAAGTAACTGGAACAGATGACTCCACTGCAGGAATTGTATAAGACACTATCGGCGGTTTGTAAGCAACTTATTCGTCTTCATCTTCATGTATAGTCTTTGAACCAGAAATAGAACTGGATAAACTATTTGAACACACATTGAATGTTTTAAACAATGACGTGTAATCAAACAGCCAATCAGGACCCACTCTAGCATCCGTTTCATTCTCCTCCAACCAGCACACGTCGAAGGATTCTATGATTTGCTTTGTTCTTTTATTGTAGACCCTATACGTAGTGGGACTAGCATACCCCACAAAATACCAGTCATCAGCTTTGGCATTGAACTTCGGGTTGGACTCCAGGTGAAGAAGGGTACAAGCGCAGCCAAATACTTGGAAATGGCTGACAGATGGCTTGAGACCATATAGAATTTCATACGGAGTCTTCATCTAGGCTTTGCTGATCAAAAAACGATTCTGAACATAACATGTTGTGTTGATTGCCTCTGCCCAAAAGAAAACATGTAATTTGGAGTCACACAGCATCGTCTTTGCAGCGTCTTGCAGCATTCGATTCCTCCGTTCAGCAACACCGTTTTGCTGAGGCGTGAGAACGGAACTATATTGACACACAATTCCCTTTTCTACACAAAAGTGATCAAGAACAGCATTGTTGAATTCTGTTCCATTATTAGTCCGAGTGCCTTCACCCGTTTGTTGGTTTGGTTCTCTATCATTACGATGAACTTCGTGATCAGATCAGATACCTCAGATTTGTTGGACACAAAGAAAACCCACGTGAAATGCGAGAAGTCATCGATCACAACAAGACAGTATGAATTCATGTTGATGCTTAGGACATTGACTGGATCAAATAAATCCATGTGCAACAATTGGAGCACCTGGCTGATTGAATTGACCTGTTTTGGCAGGTACGGTTTTCTATGATGCTTTCCCTGGGCACATGACACATATTTTTCAAATGTTATGAAGTCTCTGACAGGTAGGCCACACACAATTTCATGTTTAGTAGTATGATTAAGATTCTTAGCATTTCCATGACCAAGTAGTCGGCGCCACAACATACTATTTTGTTCTGAGACTTTTGAAAAGAGTTAGGTGAGTTGTTCGTGAATGTTGCTATTCATGTCGATGATATATGCATTTCCATCCTGCTTTGATTTAATAGGAATCCACTCATCCGGGATGACAATTCCTGGTTTCAATATCACACACTCTTTATCACTAAACTACGTTGAATAACCCTTGTCGCAAATCTGAGAAATGCTCAACAAGCTATGCTTTAACTCGGGAGCATACATGACGTTCTCAAAACTCAACACTCCGTTCGTCACAGTTCCTCTTTTCATAATTTTTCCGCCTTCTCCGCTCGCAAAGGAAACGAATCCCCCATTAAAAGTTTAAATGTCGTTCAAGTGGGATCATTTAGATTTGGGGACCCAGGTTATTGCTTTCTAGGGTTAACCCTTTATGATCACAGACTTATCTTTTGAGCCTTTTGATTTTGAATCATCATTTAAAGCACTCTCAGAGGATGACAATGATTGGTTGGAAGTTAATTTGGGCACCCACTGGTATTTAGGTTTCTTAAAAATCATGGGTGACTTTGAAGTATTTTTCTTTTCATTTTGGTTTGATCATTTGTATTTTCTACCAGAAGTGGCTGAAGATCCAGATCTACTCTTTAAGAAAGCCGACCTTGGCTTAGCCTTACTCGATTTTGGCAAACTGTTTATGACTTTAATATTGAAAAAATGTTTTTTCTTTTGAAAAACTGCCCTTTTCTTGCTATGATTATCCTTCCAATCATCATCTTGAGGGAGAGATCTCGAGGACTTTCTACATGAAGACCTTCCTCGAGAATTGTTCTCTCTCCTTGGTGAAGAAAAATGCACAAATTGCATATTAGGATAATTTCGAGCGATATGATCGGCAATACCACAATTGAAACAAATTTGCTTATTATAACTAGACTTGATACCGCCCTAATCAGATTTCATGCTTTATCTATTTTTCTAACTTTCCCACATGTACACGTGTAGGAGTTAGACTCTATGACAAATGTAAATGGTGTAGATGTACTAGTGTCAGATTTGATAGGTTTCTCAAAAGCAACACTACATTTTTAAGAATTATGAATTTTAGACATCACATCATCACAAACAAAAGCATTAGTCTGAATTTTAGACACAGACTCATCACAAACGGGAACACCAAACTTAGACACTAATTTACTAGACTCAGACATCTCATCTCCTTGCTTTCCTTGGCTTACTGACACATTTGCATTTGAAGTAGAAATGTTAGTATCCAAAACCCTAACACTAGGTCATGTTGCCTATTCAGCAGATGGTTTACCATAAATCATGTATGGTTCTCTATCAATTTCTTCTTGGGTCAAAGGAGTAGGAATATAGTTGTGATTAAATAGAGGAGGGACACTCTCATATCCTAAACCTACATGTTTTTGATCTCTCCACTTCATTTGTTCTTCAATTATTTTTTCAATGTTTTCACTTGACACATCGAACTTCTTAAAATTAAAATCAACATTTTCAAAACGAATTTTCAATGTGTCAAGTTCTTTGGTTAAAAAAGCAAGTTTATTTTTGGTGTGATCATAATTCTCACACTTGTTGTTGTAATCTTCTTTCAATTTCTTGAAATCTTTAATTTTAGACTCCAATTTTTCTTTTAATGGCTTTTGTTCTTTCCTAATAGTGTACCATTCACATTTTGGGTCCTCATTTTCTCTCTTAATCAACTCAATTTGGTCACATAGGAATTTGACAGTTTTAATGCAAAATTGAAAACAAGTAATTTCACTAACCTCCGGCTTTGCAGGCTCCGGCGTGGTTTGAACCATCAATGAAAATTGGACTTCCATCATTTCTGCTTCTGGGTGTGTTTCAGCTTCACCTTCCGCAACATCAATGATTTGGGCGAGATGACCAAATTCAGGACCAGAGATGCTCAGAGCCTGAATTTGATCTTCCCAGTAAAATGACTAAACCACCATAGCGAGATTTGTTTTCTGATTGTTGATGGTAGCTCCTCTGCTGCTATTCACCAGCACCATAGTTCTTTCACCATTTTCCCTTCTGTCAGGATTTATGCTTTTAAATAATTTCAGAGTAAATCCTTTTGATTTGAAAGAGCTGCGGAATTTGTTCCAAAAACAAAACATGATAAAATAATATTTATCAAAGCATTTCATCAAGAGATGCATTTTCATTATGTAATCAAAACTCGGGATGTCATGTTCCAATACAGACCATAAAGCATAAACGATAACATTACAAGTCATTCAACAAATATATACATATACAGACTTGTAAACAAAACAACTCAATGATTCATCCATCTTACGCCCTTGCGCCACTTCCTGTAATACAAATAAAACTGAGTGGGTCAGGCTTGGTAGCCTCGTGAGCATATAGGGTTTTCAACCCACAATAAATAAAATTATATTTAATTTCACCAACCAATCACTATCCCGATTACCCATTCCCGTTATCCTCACTTTACGTCCCTAAAACAACAATTATCTCAAGGGACCTAATCTAGGATTTTCAATCGGGACGGACATTACTGCTAAAGGGTTTCCTCAACAATAGATATCCTAAAGGCAACCATGAGGGGGATAGAGTACACCGGTGAACACATCGTTCACAACACCTACAGGTTATGAACCTGCTAGCGTTCCACTAGACTGTCTAGAAAGAGTCCGTGGTCGTTATCCATACTCCGCTGAATAACTAGATCAACAACAACAACATCGAGGCCTCTAATCTGTTTATTACACACTAGCTATCTACCCATGTTCTACCCAACATATTAGTAGATAAAAATATATATTTTTATACATAGTTTAAAACCTGTATATCGTTTTCATTCAATACATATTCCACATACCAGATAAGGCACACCCACGTAACACGTATTTCATAGAAAGCAATTCAGATCTATGAGACAGAAGAGGGTGTATACATTCACACACATAACAACAAAATTATACACATAACACGTATTTCGTATAAAATACTTCATAATCATGCGTTAGAAAAAAGTAACTACACACTCACACATATAAACAACAATATACTTAATACACTCGAACCATAATTGTATTATTATCGTGTTTATGAAAGGTAGTATACACTCACTTGATCAGAAGATGATCGGACAGCACTACGACTTGCAGAAGTAGTAATTCTCAGCAGATCTGGAAGATCTCTACAAAAATCGAACTTCTCGCGGGCAGAGCTTCGGCTCAGGAATCGCACTTCTCGGGATCTTCGGGGTCTCGGGACTTTCTTTGGCGCTCGAGAATATTACCGGGGCTTCGGGGTATTTCTGGCACGCAAATCGAGGTAAAACGGGAGAGAGAAGGGAGAAAAGAGCAAAAGAACTCGGCTGCCCTCGCATCCTATTTATAGGAGGCTGGAGCCTCGGAGTACGCGGGGCGTACTACCTCAGAAACGTCACTGCTTATGCATCTGAAGTGCTCGAGTGTGAGTGTCGACATTCCTCGGTGTACGCGGGGCGTACTTTGGATGAGTCCAATGACTCCTCTTCGGATAATGCTGGAATTAAAGATTAAATTTAAATACAAATTATTTAATAAACTTCGGAAATTCATATCTTCTTCATACGAACTCCATTTTCGATGTTCTTTATATCCACGCGTAGGTGAGACTATGCTTTACAACTTTCATTTAGACTCCGTCGGCTAATTTTGAATTTATTTTTATTATTTATTTTTAATAGGTCGGGACAGAAAAACTTCGTTATAAATTCATAACTTCTTCGTTTGACTTCCGTTCTCGCCTAACTTTTTTTCGCTTCGATACCAACAACGAGATCTTTAATTCTCGTTTAGCTTGCTCGGCTAAAAACCGCTCGATCTTAAATCTAGTATTTCAGGCTGCATACCCCTAAGTCGAAACTTCGATAAATCATAACTTCCTCATACGAAGTCAGATTTGGGCGTTCTATATATATTCGGAAACCTCGTTTCAACTACTACAACTGTCACACCCCAAAACCAAGAACGGCGGAAACGTTCTGGGGCGGAGGACGTCATGTATAATATCACAACCGTGTAAAGTAGTAAACAAGCAACAACATCATCCATTGCATTAATAAAATAATTATTATAAAAATGTCTTCTGTCAAATTTTGATAAACACTAAAGCATAAATCAAAATGAAAGATAAGTCTTGAACAAGCTCCATCTTCCTTTCTCCTTGCATCGGTACCTGTCTATGATGACCTGAGGATACAAGTAATTTTGAAAGCGAGTATCAGCTTTGAAGCTGGTGAGATCATAAGTATTTAGTGTCTTAATTTGTATGTAAGAATTTGTAAGTCTATGTATTCTAAGTATTGAAAGTGTATATGAACTGTAAGTGTTTGAAAAACCCTAGAATCCCTATGATTCCCACTAGTATATGAAGGTGTCTTCTACCAAAACCAAACTGTTCTGAATGTAGTCTTCTACCAAGACCTAACTGCTCTGAATGTGTGTCTCTTGTAAGAGTATGTATGTTCCCAAGTATAACTATCATTATCCAAAAATATAGTTTCTACATTACCGTGCTTCGTGTGAATGTTCACGAAGTGAATGTAATGGGAAAATGAAATAGTACTATGGTGTAGTGCTATAAGAACTACTGTCGTACTAACTACCTTAAACCGGATTTATATTAAGGCATTATGTGATAAATTGCACCATACTATCGACTAGTAACAACGACATAATGAATGGTCGTAATAACAGAATGACGTTTGGCACCCGCAGACCTGTAGGTCCGGCTGTAGCTAGCAGCAAGGTGTAGGATTGTCAATCCAGTATAGATCTATACGCAAACTCATGCTCTCCCTCCAAGAGAATTCTGGCTACAACTCGAGCCAGGACATTTAAGTCATGCTCCGATTTAAATCACAATAATTAACGTATTCTTGTATATGTAATGTAATGAACTGTTCTAGCTGTAATGTACGTGCTCTCTGCCTAGCAAGTATAGTAATGTAATCATTCTAGTATATTTGTCTATGTTCTCTTTCTAGTATAGTTGTATATGTAATGTACTGTAATGTTCTAGAAACTATTGACACATGAATGAACTGACTCATTGTATGATATCGCATTCTAGTAATTGTTCTAGTATCTTCCTAAACTACCCATATGGTAGTTTACTAGTAATTTAACTGGTACGTATGAACCTGGATGTATACCCTTGCTACCCAAGGGCATATGATGAACTTGAAGGACCTTTTATGACTATATATGTACACATGATATATAACTAATATTTAAAGAACTTTCGGACGAATACCCGATATCCCACCAGACCACATCTCAAGCGCGAAAAGTAAATAGGGTGGATAGCCTTCCTAAGTCTTTTAAACATTTCTTATATAACTATACATATAGAGGCATGCAATTTATAATATAAAAGCATAAATAATTTTTGTAAGACATTTGAAACATAAATATTATTTTAAGAAAAGATCGACTTGATGTCAATCTATAAGACAATTTGAAGGCATAAGTTTGATAAAACAGTTTAAGTATAAGGAAATTTGTTTGAAACACAGTTGTAAATAAGTTTGTAAGGTAATGTACAGAGTAAGATGCACAGTGTAATAAGGATTTTAAAACATATAAAATGTTTATAAAAATCATTTGAAGGAAACTGTTTGGTAAAACGACTAATGTGTAGCCAAATCGTTTGAATGCTATATATGAATCACATGTGATTGATGTAATAACTAGCATAATTCTACTTATTAATCACATGTGATTGATATTAGAAGTAGCATGATTCTACTTTTATCCCCCCCCCCCCATAAAACATTTAAAAATAGCTTAAAAAATTAGTTAAGGGGTATGAACTCACCTGCAGTAAGTGACTGGAATTGAACGGACTGTTATCGTACGGAAGGATCAGACAAGTGCTTGGTGTCAAGTGAAGACTTAGACACACACAATGATCCTAATTACATATGAAAACATATGTATATAAATAATTAGTGATTAAAACACTAATTATACAAGTATATACATTTAAACGCAAGGAAAACACTTTTGGTCAAGTCCTAGGAGGCTAATGGGTTGCAACAAAGGAGTGCAATGCCCCTAATGGGAGTTTAAGGTCTAATGACCATATTCTTTGGAGTTTACGGCCCAGGGGAGTAAACTCCTGTCCGTAAACTCTCAACCAAGTCCCTAAATGAAGCTTAGAATTATTACAACTCATGTGGTGAATTGTTTCAAGGCTATAACAAGTGTTTGGGTGCCATATTAACTCCTTTGGGGAGTTTACGGCCCAGAGACCATATTCCCTTGGAGTTTACGGCCATAAACTCCCTTGGGAGAGTTTTTATGGTGTTTTCAAGTCTCTAAATTAACTAGGAACTGAACTAGGCTTTTGTACTTGTCTTTAGAAGAGTTTATGGCACCATTTGCCACCATTTTATGGAGTTCACGGCCCTAGAAACTTTTGGTCCGTAAACTCCCTTACTCTTGGTGTTCTAATTGTGTTAGCAAGTCCAAAACTCATTTAGGTACATGCACAAATTGTTCTCTTGGCTTAAGGAAGGAGTTAGGGTGTCATTTGACCCCTTTATAGGTGTTTACGGCCCAAGAACTTGTTTTGGCCGTAAACTCCTCAATACTAGTGATTCCTTATGTTTTCTAGGATATAAACACTTTAGGGTACTTGTACGAATTTAATCTTAAGCCTTACGAAGTGTTTCAAAGCATTTTGGCACCTAAAACATGGAGTTCACGGCCTAAGAAGCTCCTTGGCCGTGAACTCACTTCTAGTCATGATTCCTAATTGTTTTGTGGTCTAAAGCATGAATTGGAGGCTTCTAGTTCGAGTTCTAAAGCTTTGAGGGTCATTGGAACCCTTTAGGACCTTAAAATGGAGTTTACTCCTCAAGAACGTTTTTGGGCGGTAAACTCCCGAGTCTAGTCGTTTTGACATGTAATTGATGTTTCTAAACATAATCTAAGCTATAAAACATAACTAGATCGAAGTACTCACAATTTGGGATAATAACCCGAAGATCCGTGAGAGAGAATTTCGACTTTTCTCTAAATGGAATTCAACAAATGAACCAATTTGGTTCAGAATTCTATTTATAGTCCTGAGATATTTTTGGCAGAAAATATTTTTATTCCTGGAACGAACTCTAATGTCCTAAAGTATTGGAATAACAGTGTTGCACAAAACCCTAGTGCATCCACTCTCCTAATATCTCCTTAAGTGTAAAATCCTGAAAACTACCAAACTTATACTCGAAATCTGAGTTTTCACTATAACTGTTCTAACTTCTATTGGATTGAAATGGTTTGTTCAGAATGGAAATTTCAGGTTGTCACATCATCCCCCTGTTGAAGGGATTTTCGTCCCGAAATTAGAATTTAGGCATGAAAGTATGCACGAATGACCGAGTCATGAGGAGGAAAGTTCCTAATTGATTGGTTCTAGCGCACCTAAGTGAAATCGGGTTCTCGGTTGGCATTCCAACGAACCATCACTAACTGGCGACGGCGTTGCTTCGTCCGCTGGACCTCTTGGTCGAGGGTCACTACGGTTCTAATACGAAGGCGAGGATCTCGACGAGTGGACTTATAAGAGTCCTAACAGAAAGGTATGGTTCCACAATCGAGACACGAAGAGTAGGATGTACGTTACTGAGTTTGCGGAGTACGTCTAGTCGTGCGAGGCACAGGACCGATCCTGATAAGAATCTCGGAGGTCCTATCTATATTGGATTTAGCTTTCCACGCGATACGAAGCGTATTAAGCCATTCCCAGAGTGAGTTAACCTAAAGAGCTTGGTCACTCACTTGGAATTCCAAAGGTTCCTTTTCCTGCTTAACTTCCCAGTCAAAGGCCACCCCTTGTTGGGTCAAAGTCGTACGGGTTTCTATAATTTGCGAGGAGTAATGAATGAACTATGACGGTTGGTCGGTAAGACCTAGAATTTGGCGAATGACTATCGGCGTCTCTGGTGTCGACAAATGCTCAACGGATTTGACAAATTGAAAGAGTACTCAAAATTTCCCACATTACAACAGTGTGTCATAGAAATTTGACTCTTCAATTTCAAAACTCGTGCCTAGTGAACTTCGCTAAACGTTCCTCTGTAGGAAAGGTTTCCATGGGTTCCTTCTTACTACAAGGGTAGATAAGTAAGTCATTACATGGAGAAATGACAAACTGATCCAAGTAAGAAAGACGTACCCTATTCATTTAGCTCATGAAAACTATGGGCGTACTGGTCCTATCCGAAGGGTATCACTACGGACTGGAAGTGTCCGCATCGAATTCGGAAGATAATCTTCCAGACATCTTTCCCTAACACTCGAACTGGTTTCGGATCTCAGATCCATTCCTGGAAGTAGTTTATTTCCTTGCGTTTGCTCAACCATTTCGTCTACGCGAGGCAGAGATAACAATTTCTAATGAAAAATCTCGACGGAGTCCTCGATAACCGAGGTACATACAATGCGATCCGTCGATCTCTGGAAGAATATGATCGGGGTTCTCTAGGGTGAGAAACCTAGTCTTCTAATTCTATTTCTGTGTAGTTCGCTAAGTTGTCCGGACTGTTCTTGTATCTCCGTAGGTGTTTAAACTATAGGGTGATCTATTTACGGGAGTCGTACTGGCTTCTAAGTTTGTTCACTTGACGATGTGATTACTCGTATACTTAGGCAGTTCTCTGTCCTGAAGTTCAGTTTAGAATTCATACATGGCTTTACGATCACAATCTTGTGTATACGAGTCGTATATAATTAAGATTGAAAAGGTAGTCGAATAACTGATTCTTCCTTACCCTCACATCCCAATGAGGAAAAGAGTTAAAGCTAAATCATCAATTCTAAACCTATAGAACCTTGATTATATAACACTCTTATGTATACACTCCTCAGTGATAGATCATCCGCATGAATCCTTGGATTGAACTTGACGTACTGTACGAGTGATACTTCGGGGATTTCTTCGGAAAGAAATAACTAAGAGGTACTCCTGGCATGAGTACTTCGGGGATTTCTTCGGAAAGAAAATAACTAAGAGGTACTCCTGGCATGAGTACTTCGGGGATTTCTTTGGAAGGAAAATAACTAAGAGGTACTCCTTGCATGAGTACTTCAGGGATTTCTTCGGAAAGAAAATAACTAAGAGGTACTCCTGGCATGAGTACTTCGGGGATTTCTTCGGAAAGAAAATAACTAAGAAGTACTCCTGGCATGAGTACTTCGGTGTTCTGATATGATGGATTCGTTGGAAAAGTAATCTAGAAGAAAGAGATGTGCGTATGAAGCTGTTTTTGTGAGGATCAATTTGAAGAGAGTTGTATGATAATGTCGAAATCATACTGAAACTTGAAGACATTAGATTTGAACATAAGACGTTTTACAGACAAAACACAACCATGCAACTATCAACAGAGTTACAATACTTTAGACTTACAACAAGACCATTGCTGCGAAATAAGGTATACTACAAAAGACAAGTATACGCAGCACGGGAATCCCTATACTGAAAAGATCTCGCAAAAAGTAAGACTCTAGTTGCACTAGTTCTGGATAGTTTATAAGTCTATTACAAAAAAATGCCTAAATTACATTTAACGTGGTTCCGGAGCAGGCTCTCCTGCAGCTGTGATCCTGAGAATTCTCCCATCTGCTCCAGAGTTCTTTGCTATCGAGCAATCTTTCTTGAAGTGCCCTAACTCACCGCATTGGTGGCATGACTGGCTAGTACTAGCTTTGGTGACGGGATTGCGGTGCTTAGCCAGTGTTATGTGGACACGAGTGACTTCCTCGTTACTCCACCTTGAAAATTGCTTCTTAAATCGTTCTGCGTTATAACTCATCTTGTGTGTAGGGTCAGTCCCGATGAAAGGGACTTGAGTGATGGGTCGTTTCGGTGCTCCACAGTCACGAGCATGGTGCCCTATGTTTAGGCAATTTCAACAGTGCATCTCATGGAAAGCCCCATGATGATGGAAACTACACTTATCACACTTCGGGAGTTTTCTCTCGTATGGCCTGCTCGGTACGGGAACGGCAGGGGTTTCCACTTGCTGCTGTTGTATAGCTAGCCTTTGGGATCTCTTGCGTTCTTTTCGGGCTTGACGCTTTCGTTTCTTGCTCTCTGCTTTTCGGCTTTGCGAACCTGTGACTGTTACTGTTTGGCGACTTCCTGGATGGATACCACGATTGGAAACTTTGTTCCTATCAGCAGCATTAACTATGCTGATAGCGCCACGGTGCGCAAGGACCGCAGTTACGGCAGCCACCACGGCAGCTGTAACTGCTGTTTGAAAGGTAGCGGCATCCATAGGAAAGGCGGAGGTTTCCCTGTTCGACTGATTGCTTCCGGATGATGACATGATTCTGTAACATGAAAGATAAGGATTTTGTGAGCGATTCTGGTTGACCCTGATGTACTTAGATTGTTCATGTAAAGAGTAGAAGTATGTTCTCGAAAGTTTGACCTACATCCCTATGATGCAGTCCTAGTACAGAATGAAAGTATGTTCGTGAAGGTTTGACCTACATCCCTATGATGCAGTCCTAGTAATGAGTAGAAGTGAGTTCGTAGATTGGTCTCAAGACGTTTGTCGTTCGAGCCGAGGTATCGTGGGTTGGTGAATAACAATATCCAACCACTGAAAGAGACCTGGAAATGTCTCCGGATCTAACTTGCTATAGTCCAATGACTTGACTAAAGCATGATTCAGATAGACTCTAATGAAAGAATGATAAGAGTACATGAATGAAGAATGACACAGAAGTTAGCCGGCTGTCAATATTTTTGATATTCACGATGTAAAGATTCTGGAAAATGACCTTGTAAAGGTCTTACATCATATCCACAGAAGATAGTTCTTGACAGCATAAAGACCTAACTAAAGTACTTACGGTACAGGATAATTGTTGGATTAATGTCTAAGTCCATAACTATAATTGGTAAGACTTGATCCGACCCGGCATGGTCCATTTGGGTTGCATACCATCATGCACTTGGATAGACTATAATGAGAGAAATAAGACACTTATGGTTATTAATATATTATAAGTTCTAGTATATTAATAATAAGAATAATAAGATTATTTAATTAGTATTGATCAAGAATTAATCTAGGATTAATTAAGTGATCAAAAGAAGACTAATTAAATATATGGGTTGATTGTGTAAATCATCCATACTTGTATAGTGGGCTAATGCTCCATGGATCATCAAGTTGGGCTAAAACCCATAGGATCGTCCATAGATGCTCCGTGGTGTATTTGTACCCATCGATCATGGAAATGAAAGCCATGTCAATTAGGGTTTACATGGTGTAACCCTAACTATATAAGCATCTTATTCTTGACCAAATCGGCACTAGTATTATTCTAGAGAGGGCTAGCCGATTTCATGAGTTGTAGAATTCTCTCAAGCTATTCTAAGTGTTTTGATGATTGTGATTCCATTTGAGGTGTCACACTTGGGGCACTAGGCACTCAAGCTTCATGAAGACTTTCTACACCAAAGAGGTATGTATTCTATCTTGTTATAGTCATTGTTTTGTATGCTAGATTAGGATAATACCTTGGAAGTTCTTATTTGCATGTATAATAGAGAAAACATAGATCCAAGGTATTTAGGGTTGCATGTACACTTAGGAGTGTTAGAATGCTCATAACCCCACAGTGGTATCAGAGCCTAGGCTTGTTTTCTTGTTATACCTGCAATAGAAGCTGAAAAAACGAATTTGGTGCTGTCTGATCATCAGACTCGGCGAGTCCATTAGTGGACTCGGCGAGTCCATGCCTAAAAAGTGATGAATTCGATCCAACTCGCCGAGTTGGTTCATGCACTCGACGAGTTGGACCCCCAGACAGCATATTTTCGAGTTTTTTGGCTAGAAATGGACTAGGAACATTACCCTAAGTTGTTTTTGAACTTATAAACTTGTTTTTGATGTGGTAATGTTCATGCTAATCCATTTTCAAAGATAATTGTCAATAGATTCATGTTTTGTATTAGTTTAAGGTTTAGACTAATTACATGAAAAAGTTTGATTTGAATTATCTTGTTCTTATGAGTTGCTTAGATTAATAGAAAAGTTTATTGAAATAGTTGTTTTCAATCCATTTTAATCTAAGAGTTGAGTATAAAATGTGTTTGTGTAACTTGTCCTCAAGTTACATGAAGAGTCACATTAAAGACTCATAAAATTCATAAGAGTTGGCAATGGTTACAAAATGAAGAGTCTTGTGTCATTGAATAACTTTTTATGACTCCATAACTTGTCCTCAAGTTATGGAGGTTCAAGAGTCACTTCATTAAATAAAAATATGTAACCATAATTAAATCCATAAGTTATAAAATAATGAAAAAGTTAGTTCTTTTATTAGTTTAAAGTCTTCCATAACTTGTCCTCAAGGTATGGAACTTGAAGAGTTTTTGGATTAAAACTACTTTAAACACATAAGTTATGGAATTAATTAGTTTTGAATAGTTTCAAAACTTGCCCTCAAGTTTTGGAATTTGAAAAGTTTTCAAGTATGAATACTTTAATTCCAAGTTAGCCCTTAGAATTCTTAAAAGTTAAAATTCAACCCTTATACTTTATAATATTATAAGTTAATAATATATATATGTATAAGAGTAAAGTCAGTCTTACCGCTAGTACGCCTCATTCACGAAGCCGGTCTATAACGTGGGTATAAGGTTGTTGCCTATAAAATGGCAACTTAATGGGTGTCCACTCTCACCCACCGCTTGGTTGACTGCTGGAGGGTCGTTAGCCGAACGGGTTTGACAGGACTAGAATTCTCCCTTCATTAAAAGTATTAATGATAATACTAACTAACTAAACTCTTAATAATACCCAATCTTAGTTACTTAGGAAAAATGTGAATAAGGTGCTAACCCATGAAATTACACTTTACACTTTGTTTAAGTCGTTAGTGGAGCGTGTGTGGTTAACCGGCACACTAACTTGGACTTAACAAGGTAGGTAAAGGGTGACTTAATATTTATCATAGTATCGATGGAGCGTGTGTGGTTAACCGGCACATCGATTGAGGGGTAATTTATTAAGGGTACCAAGTGATTTGCATGGTTACTTCACACCTTGTTTTGTGATCCTCGGCATCCCAGTCACAAAACCTGAAGGGCACACTCGAGATTGAAACATGTCGTTGAACAGTTCAATGAATCTCAAAGATCTAGGAGTTTCAAAACCAATTAAAACCTATTAATACATTTCGTTTATCTTGGTGGAAATTGGTGAATTGTCATTCACCTACCTTCAAGTATTTTATAGCTTGGATTACGGCATACCTCTTCTAAGTTATAAAATAGTTTGTTGGGTCCTAGCCTTAATATCTCATATTGGGTGTCATATTAAGGACTTAAAATCAACTATCTTGAATATCTCCCAAAATATGTCTGTAATAGACACCTATGATCTTCCCAAATCTCTTGAAACAAGCTTTCCTAATGAAGATGATATCCCATGGAAATCATACTTCATTCACCTCTTCAAATTATTCTCCCTAACCCACAAGTTCTTGAAAAGTTTAAGGTCACTCAGGCCCTATTGGAAAGGCAAGGTCTAGGTGTGATCACATCTTGGAGATGTAGTCACATATTGACAAGCCGGGAGAGTTGGGTGTCAAAGTCTTGAGAAAGTTGGTGGTTCAATCACTTTCTAAGTCACATAGTGAGTTCCTTTGGGACACCTATGAAACAGACTATGACAAGACCCTTAATGATCTTATTTATTTGCTAAGATCAACTTCCTAAAACTTTATGGACATTGACAATGATGACATTGGATATCTAGTAAAGCTCTCTCTTCCCAATGGAAAGGGATCGGCCATAGTCAACTCGGTTGACCAAATGGTAAAGAGAAAAGCTAAGTCTGTGATAGTCTCGTGTACCATTATCAAAGGGTCCATATGTTTGTATTGCCAAAGGAAGGGGCATTGGTTGCGAAGCTGCCAAATTTACCTAAGGATGTTAAAGTCAATAAGTTTGACTCTACTTCAGGTAAATTCCACTATCTAACTCTGTTAAGTTTCTATTCTGAGATTCTTGATACATGATGTGACTGGGTCACATGGTGATGTTTTAAGAATCAAAGAAAAGTGAAGAAACTTAAAGAAAGAATATGCTGAATCTGATCGCATAGATGGATTTCTATTGCATAGTTTGAAAAATCGGATTCCTGAGCTACTTCTTAGGAGTTATGAGATATTGCTTAAGGAATAGATAACAACAAGTTTTCATATGGATTGTATGGATAAGTTTTTTCCGCAAAGTTTTAAAATAAAAGAAAATTTTTGATTTTATTTATTTTAAAATATCCTTACAATGGCATTTAAGGAAAAATTGTTGCTTATATGATTCCATTAAGAGCAAGGGTGGAAATATGAAATTGATTCTTTCATTTGTGGTAATGTCTAAATTTACCAAATAAGGAAAG
This sequence comes from Lactuca sativa, assembly GCF_002870075.4. NCBI lineage: Eukaryota > Viridiplantae > Streptophyta > Magnoliopsida > Asterales > Asteraceae > Lactuca > Lactuca sativa. The sequence goes on along the minus strand of NC_056626.2, from coordinate 173,946,818 downwards.
ATTCTCATCACCCAAGTTTCATTTGGATCGGAACTTGGAATCATGAAAGTTGTATAGCATGATGAATGAGAACTTTCAAGTTTTGGAAAATTAGGACTAATTACTCGATCACATGGATGTGTGAGTCAAGTAATGGACTAAGGGATCGAGTACACATTCTTGTGCACTGATTAAGTCCACCACAAAAGTTTGATAAGACTATTCGTCATAGTTTACTAAAGCTCAGTAAATATGATTATACTTACATGCTTAAGTGTAATTCTGAGACATTGGAAAAAGGTTCCAATGTAAGGCAGAGCGAATAAGAAGAATCAATTTAGGCAGAAGGATAAAAGTTTCTCAAATCTGAAAAGATGGGAGAGTACTTTAGTATCAGCTTTTGTGATCATCTTAATGATTAAGAAACCATAGCACAATTAGTTCTCTAAGGAAATCTTAGTGCATTCTTATGACTAAGAAGAGGGATCTTGAATTGTTGAAATGGTTAAATCAAGAAGATGAGTCATACTTCGTTCCAATACAAGTCTTAGAGTCATACTCCAAGATTGTAACTTGAGTGACATGTCTCAAAAGTAGGTTTAAAACACTTGTCAAATGTAAGAGTAAAAGTTTTCTACTCTTGTACATTTGAAATTGGTAAGTTGTGATGTTTTGGATAAAACAAAGACCAACTAAGGCCAATTGTGTGAAGTGTTTGTCTTGATTAGAATCCACACTATCTCTTGGATATTTGACAAGGGAGTCTTATAGGTCAAGAGGACAGTGGGAGTCTTAAAGGTCTTGAAAGTCTCAAGAACTAATCAAGAATAAAACCTGAAGTTCTTCACTAGCACACGACTTGAGGTTTATAACCTACCGTGTTGACTTATTCTGTGCCCATTCCAGTTAAAGTTGGCTTTGCATATGAGTTCTTAGAGTTCTCAATTGGTTGCACAACAACTTGGAAGCAATGGTAGGCCCTTGAGCTGCCAGGTGGCAAGAAATTAAGATTGAGTTCAGTCCATATGAGTTTGGATTTGTCATTATCCTTGTCTTGTGACTATGATTTTGACAATTCACATGGATAAGAACACATACACCAGTAAATCTAAGTGTCATAAGGTTTCTCTCCGATTCATGAAAATGATGGTGAGGAAACACTTTCACTAAGTAGATTTTAGCTAGATAGCAATTGTGATATTTGCATTCTCAAAGTTGTTAGTGGAGCGCGTGTGGTTAACCGGCACAATAATATGGACTTGTGAGAAGTGGCAAAAAGGTCTAACCATTATGCTTACGACATACCTCTTCATAATTGTTTTGACACACAAGTGTGCTATCTAAGGGAAGGTGTATGTTTTGATAAGGTCTTATCAAAACAATCTAGTATCAGAAATCTGAACTTTGGTAAGAAAGTCAATGAAGTATTGATTTCTAGAAGTCCAGGGGATTTCTGAGTACATGTCAAAGCTAGTGGGAGCATAAGTGTTATGCTAATAATCATCATGTTAGTGGGAGCAAGTTAGCAATGTTAATTATAGAAAACAAAGTTTCAATTGGGAAAAAGTTGTTTTGCTATAATTAAGGGAGAGGAAATTATACTTCATCTCAAATCTATAAGCTTAGATCTTGAGGTTTTAATCATTTAATCAAGGAAATATATGAATTTCATGTTGGAATGGCTCAACATAAGGAAATTCTGTATATGAGTCCATTATTTGCGTTCTAAAATTCGATTATGATTACGGCATCCCTTTTCATAATCTGAATTATGAGAACTTGGCAAATAGAAATGGAAATGTTATAGCAAAAGACTGGTTTAGTCTTTATGTGAGACATCATGAATCGTGTCCCATATGCTTCAGATATAGGATCGGTTACATGTGCTATAATCATCTGTTCTAAAATTTTCCAAATGCCTGGGGCATTAAGAAGGGAAAAGGTTTAGAACTGGATATGACTAAAAGGATTAAACAATTTTCGAGAACAATCTAAGGTTTACCAAAGATTGGTTGCTCAAGGACAGTTGGAAGTATAGTGATAATTTTGGAAAGACCATGTTGACATAATCTGTAAGGAGGCAACTCTTGTTCAGAAGTGATAAGTCAGATTGGAATCGGGAATGTTTCAAAGTTAAGGTTTTTTCAATCTGTGTAAGATTAAGGAAACTTAATGCAAGAAGGATGTTTCCACGGAGTTGATCTCCTTTGGAATGCTCTGTAATGTTTGTTGTCAAGTCTTTATGACTTTGTGCATAATCATTACAAGAGGATCAATGCATATAAGTTTAGAATCTGACAGATTCCAGTAAATGGCATGAATTTGGAATTCTTGCATTTGCAGTAAGGATTTGGGAGTGTGAAAAGAGAATCATTGAAGTTATGTTCAATGGATCTAGTTCACAAAGTAAAGATCATAGACAAACATAGTATGCATACTTGGTGTGTGGCATGACTAGTGTTTAGAAAACATAGTGTACATGCTTGGAGCATGGGACAACTATTGTTTTAAATTCAAGAATAAAGTTGATAGCTGAAACAGTATACAATGAATAATGAGTAATCATATGGTGATAAATAAAAGGTGTTTTATTTATATTCATAAGTTCTGAGACCATATTGGATTCAATTATTATTGTGTTTCACTTTGCATGTTTTGACTTCCCGAATAAACTGGGTTATTCTTTCGGAATGACTAAGTTATTCAAACCATCCACAGTCGGTCATATGTTGGAAGTAGATATGAATTAAGACTGTCATGATGGGTTGTAGTGGTCTAAGGTGTTGGACAAGGCTACAACACTCATGAGTGCTCATAAGTTCTGAGTATTGGATTCAACCCGCGCTCATTGGAATCACTTCATGGATTTTATCACGAGTGATCATGAGACAATAATATCTTATATTCTTCAAACCTAGAGATATGAGTTGTTACTATGAGTTGATAGTACATTGATAGCACGAAAACGCATTTGGTAACTCGGTGCTATAAAACGTGCCTTTGTGTATGATTCAACAAGTAGTAGAACAAGCCATATGAGTCGAAGTTTATCCGTTCCTTTTACCTTCGGGATAAAAGCGATATCTGTGGGCCCCTCGATGATTTGATGATGACAAATGGAAGTGCTCGGCCGGGCCAGGACTGATTTGATTTGTTCAATTAGTCAGTCGTCATAAATCGGAAATCGGGAAACAACAAATGGACAGAGAGAATGATTATAATCCATGTCTCAGTGCATATGATATCTAGAATGGAGGAATATATGATCCCTTATCTAATGGAAAAGTCATTGACAAAGGTTAGAGTTCATCTACAAGGTCAGAGTTCGACAGAAGCTTTTGAGAGCTACGATTGCCGGTTGGTTCCTGAAGTCATACGCAATAATAGTTTTAGACTTATCCAAGTGGGAGACTGTTGGATTAATGTCTAAGTCCATAACTATAATTGGTAAGACTTGACCCGACCTGGCATGGTCCATTTGGGTTGCATACCATCATGCACTTGGATAGACTATAATGAGATAAATAAGACACTTATGGTTATTAATATATTATAAGTTCTAGTATATTAATAATAAGAATAATAAGATTATTTAATTAGTATTGATCAAGAATTAATCTAGGATTAATTAAGTGATCAAAAGAAGACTAATTAAATATATGGGTTGATTGTGTAAATCATCCATACTTGTATAGTGGGCTAATGCTCCATGGATAATCAAGTTGGGCTAAAACCCATAGGATGGTCCATGGATGCTCCATGGTGTATTTGTACCCATGGATCATGGAAATGAAAGGCCATGTCAATTAGGGTTTACATGGTGTAACCCTAACTATATAAGCATCTTATTCTTGACCAAATCGGCACTAGTATTATTCTAGAGAGGGCTAGCCGATTTCATGAGTTGTAGAATTCTCTCAAGCTATTCTAAGTGTTTTGATGATTGTGATTCCATTTGAGGTGTCACACTTGGGGCACTAGGCACTCAAGCTTCATGAAGACTTTCTACACCAAAGAGGTATGTATTCTATCTTGTTATAGTCATTGTTTTGTATGCTAGATTAGGATAATTCCTTGGAAGTTCTTATTTGCATGTATAATAGAGAAAACATAGATCCAAGGTATTTAGGGTTGCATGTACACTTAGGAGTGGTAGAATGCTCATAACCCAACAATAATTTCATAGAAAATGCCACATCGGGCATAGACAGAAAACACGATTCCTTTTTAATAAAGAAATAAAGTAAAGCGTCTACTACTAGCGACGGTCATCCCTCTGGTGAACTCTTAGTTCAGCCAGTTGACGTTCCATGTCAAGTAGGTGTCTTTCGTACACTCTCTAGTGTACTCGGACCTCTATGACTTCGGCTCGTGATTCAGCTAGTGCTTGCAGCAAGGTTTCATGGTTTCTCTCTGATCTCTCATGAGTATCTTCTAGATGAATGCTGCGGAGGGTATGCATTCTCGCATCAGCGACAACTTCGGTAATCTGATGTAGGGCTGTCCTGCCGTGAATCTCATTTCGGGCCACTATGCGGACCAAGATTGGCAAGACACTATCTGCTGAGCCCCTATTGCTCAAGTCGCAAAAGCTTCGGTCGCCATTAAATGGCATGGGCTGATCTTGTCCTTGGCTCCATGTTTCCAAGCATTCCACTCACTCAGGGCCGGGCCACGAAAAGTCGGACGAGGGTTAGGAATTGGAAAGGGAGCTGCTTAGGGTAGGTTCTCAACCTCTGGTTCGGAGTTAGCATCGTACAAAAGGACTTCATCATGGTGATCATTCAAGGGGAACAGGATGATCATTCTCTGGTTCTTCTCCAAACCAACCAGCTATGACTTCATTCGGAAGATACTGGTTGCCGAGGGGATGGATTCCAGCTATGTTTTCTATGCGAGAATTTAGGGTAAGAGAATAATTATTAGACGAACTATCTAGATAATTATTTAGAAAATCTTCATCAGTTACGTCGCTATTTGTGAAGTGCATACCAACTATATGTAATCTAAACAAGATAGACCTTTGAATAAGTGATCTTAACTCCAAATTCACACAGAATAGGGGTAAAGTAAAATTTTCACAGATTCTAAGTCTATAACATCCTAATTACGTGTAGCCTTAGTGTATCCACTTAGCAACTATCAACTTAGTAATGAAGATCCTGTTTTAATTCTCAAGTATAAAGTACTTATAGTAACACCAAATACTCTTATAGTATTTTAAATTTTAATGTTATGTTCTATTGTTCTCATTGTGGTAGGGTTGGTAAGATTTTAACATTGTTGCAACCACACACTTAAACTTAGGCACACGCTAGTCAACCCTTGGATATTATAGGTGATCAGGCTATATCTTCCCAGTTTTGACCATATGTCTCTAAGCCCACCTGTGTTGCCCAATAATCTTAATTCTTTTGTACTGTCCTAGTGACATTTATTTTAGTATGAATGCAGCACGTATACTTACTTAAATATTTTACTATTTAAAGTATAAAATCTTGGTTAGAGTATTTTTAATCCTTATGTATTTATAGTTAGTATATCTTTTATGGGTTGATATACTTAATTCACTATAAACAATGCTCTGATACCAATCTGTCACACCCCAAAACCAAGAACGGCGGAAACGTTCTGGGGCGGAGGACGTCATGTATAATATCACAACAATGTAAAGTAGTAAACAAGCAACAACATCATCCATTGCATTAATAAAATAATTATTATACAAATGTGTTCTGTCAAATTTTGATAAACACTAAAGCATAAATCAAAATGAAAGATAAGTCTTGAACAAGCTCTATCTTCCTTTCTCCTTGCATCGGTACCTGTCTATGATGACCTGAGGATACAAGTAATTTTGAAAGCGAGTATCAGCTTTGAAGCTGGTGAGATCATAAGTATTTAGTGTCTCAATTTGTATGTAAGAATTTGTAAGTCTATGTATTGTAAGTATTGAAAGTGTATATGAACTGTAAGTGTTCGAAAAACCCTAGAATCCCTATGATTCCTACTACTATATGAAGGTGTCTTCTACCAAGACCTAATTGTTCTAAATGTAGTCTTCTACCAAGACCTAACTGCTCTGAATGTGTGTCTCTTGTAAGAGTATGTATGTTCCCAAGTATAACTATCATTATCCAAAAATATAGTTTCTACATTACCGTGCGTCGTGTGAATGTTCACGAAGTGAATGTAATGGGAAAATGAAATAGTACTATGGTGTAGCGCTATAAGAACTACTGCCGTACTAACTACCTTAAACCGAATTTATATTAAGGCATTATGTGATAAATTGCACCATACTATAGACTAGTAACAACGACATAATGAATGGTCGTAGTAACGGAATGACATTTGGCACCCGCAGACCTGCAGATCCGGCTGTAGCTAGCAGCAAGGTGTAGGATTGTCAATCCAGTATAGATCTATACGCAAACTCATGCTCTCCCTCCAAGAGAATTCTGGCTACAACTCGAGCCAGGACATTTAAGTCATGCTCCGATTTAAATCACAATAATTAACGTATTCTTGTATATGTAATGTAATGAACTGTTCTAGCTGTAATGTACGTGCTCTCTACCTAGCAAGTATAGTAATGTAATCATTCTAGTATAGTTGTATATGTTCTCTTTCTAGTATAGTTGTGTATGTAATGTACTGTAATGTTCTAGAAAGTATTGACTCATGAATGAACTGACTCATTGTATGATATCGCGTTCTAGTAATTGTTCTAGTATCATCCTAAACTACCCATATGGTAGTTTACTACTTATCTAACTGGTACGTATGAACATGGATGTATACCCTTGCTACCCATGGGCATATGATGAACTGGAAGGACCTTTTTTGACTATATATGTACACATGATATATAACTAATATTTAAACGACTTTCGGACGAATACCCGATATCCCACCAGACCACATCTCAAGCGCGAAAAGGAAATAGGGTGTATAGCCTTCCTAAGTCTTTTAAACATTTCTTATATAACTATACATATAGAGGCATGCAATTTATAATATAAAAGCATAAATAAGTTTTGTAAGACATTTGAAACATAAATATTATTTTAAGAAAAGATCGAATTGATGTCAATCTATAAAACAATTTGAAGGCATAAGTTTGATAAAACAGTTTAAGTATAAGGAAACATTTGTTTGAAACACAGTTGTAAATAAGTTTGAAAGGTAATGTACAGAGTAAGATGCACAGTGTAATAAAGAGTTTAAAACATATAAAATGTTTTTAAAAATTATTTGAAGGAAACTGTTTGGTAAAACGGCTAATGTGTAGCCAAATCGTTTGAATGCTGTATATTAATCACATGTGATTGATGTAATAACTAGCATAATTCTACTTATTAATCACATGTGATTGATATTAGAAGTAGCATGATTCTACTTTTATCCCCCCCATAAAACATTTAAAAATAGCTTAAAACATTATTTAAGGGGTATGAACTCACCTGCAGTAAGTGACTGGAATTGAACGGACTGTTATCGTACGGAAGGATCAGACAAGTGCTTGGTGTCAAGTGAAGACTTAGACACACACAATGATCCTAATTACATATGAAAACATATGTATATAAATAATTAGTGATTAAAACACTAATTATACAAGTATAAACATTTAAACGTGAGGAAAACACTTTTGGTCAAGTGCTAGGAGGCTAATGGGTTGCAACAAAGGAGTGCAATGCCCCTAATGGGAGTTTAAGGTCTAATGACCATATTCTTTGGAGTTTACGGCCCAGGGGAGTAAACTCCTGGCCGTAAACTCTCAACCAAGTCCCTAAATGAAGCTTAGAATTATTACAACTCATGTGGTGAATTGTTTCAAGGCTATAACAAGTGTTTGGGTGCCATATTAACTCCTTTGGGGAGTTTACGGCCCAGAGACCATATTCCCTTGGATCTCACGGTCGTAAACTCCCTTGGGAGGGTTTTTATGGTGTTTTCAAGTCTCTAAATTAACTAGGAACTGAACTAGGCTTTTGTACTTGTCTTTAGAAGAGTTTATGGCACCATTTGCCACCATTTTATGGAGTTCACGGCCCTAGAAACTTTTGGGCCGTAAACTCCCTTACTCTTGGTGTTCTAATTGTGTTAGCAAGTCCAAAACTCATTTAGGTACATGCCCAAATTGGTCTCTTGGCTTAAGGAAGGAGTTAAGGTGTCATTTGACCCCTTTATAGCTGTTTACGGCCCAAGAACTTGTCTTGGCCATAAACTCCTCAATACTAGTGATTCCTTATGTTTTCTAGGCTATAAACACTTTAGGGTACTTGTCCTAATTTAATCGTAAGCCTTAGGAAGTGTTTCAAAGCATTTTGGCACCTAAAACATGGAGTTCACGGCCTAAGAAGCTCCTTGGCCGTGAACTCACTTCTAGTCATGATTCCTAATTGTTTTGTGGTCTAAAGCATGAATTGGAGGCTTCTAGTTCGAGTTCTAAAGCTTTTAGGGTCATTGGAACCCTTTAGGACCTTAAAATGGAGTTTACTCCTCAAGAACGTTCTTGGGCGGTAAACTCCCGAGTCTAGTCGTTTTGACATGTAATTGATGTTTCTAAACATAATCTAAGCTATAAAACATAACTAGATCGAAGTACTCACAATTTGGGATAATAACCCGAAGATCCGTGAGAGAGAATTTCGACTTTTCTCTAAATGGAATTCAACAAATGAACCAATTTGGTTCAGAATTCTATTTATAGTCCTGAGATATTTTTGGCAGAAAATATTTTTATTCCTGGAACGAACTCTAATGTCCTAAAGTATTGGAATAACAGTGTTGCACAAAACCCTAGTGCATCCACTCTCCTAATATCTCCTTAAGTGTAAAATCCTGAAAACTACCAACCTTATACTCGAAATCTGAGTTTTCACTGTAACTGTTCTAACTTCTATTGGATTGAAATGGTTTGTTCAGAATGGAAATTTCAGGTTGTCACAACAACATTAACCATAGATATTAAGATTATTTTACACTTAAATTTTGACGCTTATTTTTATTCTTAATTAATCAAACCACATAATTAAGCAATTAAGCACAAAACACATAATACTCAAATAATACACTCTTATTATTTCAAAACGGGTTACAAAGGTTAACCTAGACTATTACATTGCTAAAAACGGCAAGCCCGGAAACACAGGCGTTACAATTCTTTCCACCTTAGAATGATTCCGTCCTCGGAATCACACATCAACAAACAAATGCGGATAGTGACCCATCATGTCACTCTCCGTTTCCCAGGTGAGATTCAGCCCATTCGTGTGTTTCCATCGGACAAGCACTAACCCAACCATTTTGCGTCGCAACTTCTTAGTCTTTCGGTCAACAATTGCCTCTGGTTCTTCAATCAACCTTTTGTTCTCATCAATTCTCAACTCCGAAAGTGGAATCATGTTGGGAACTTCCCCCGTGAACTTCCTCAAATACCACACATGAAAAGTGTTGTGAATTCCATTCAGTTCTTCGGGTAATTCGAGCTTGTAAGCTTGGTTCCCAACCCTCTGAAGAACTTTAAACGGTCCAATAAACCATGGACTCAACTTTCCCCTTATACCAAATCTTATAAGTCCCTTCCATAGCGAGACTTTAAGCAAAACCGAATCTCCAATTTCAAAAGTCATCGATCTTCGCTTCTTGTCAGCATAGCTCTTTTGACGATCCTGAGCTGCTAACATTCTTTCCCTAATTATTTTCAACTTTTCAGCAGTTTGATGAACCATCTCCGGTCCCATAAACTGCTTTTCCCCAGCCTCAAGCCAACAAGACGGCGTACGACACTTCTGTCCATACAAAGCTTGATAAGGTGCCATATTAATGCTCGAGTGGAAACTATTATTATAGGAAAATTCTACCAAAGGTAAATGTTCATCCCAATTACCTAGGAATTCCAAGGTACATGCTCTCAGCATATCTTCAAGTGTTTGTATCGTTCTTTCACTCTGACCATCAGTCTGCGGATGGTAAGCTGTACTTAAACACAACTTGGTACCCATTTCCTCTTGTAGACTTTTCCAAAATCATGAGGTGAAACGGCTATCACGATCCGATACAATCGTTAACGGAACACCGTGAAGCCTCACAATTTCCTTCACGTAAGAAGTTGCAAGCTTCTCCATAGACCATTTCTCCTTGGCTGCTATGAAATGCGCACTCTTAGTGAATCGATCAATGACCACCCAAATCATGTTGTGACCATTCTTTGTTCTGGGCAGTTTAGTGACAAAACTCATAGCAATGTCTTCCCACTTACCCATAGGCACAGGCAATTGTTCTAAACTCCTGTACAGTTTCTGATGTTGTGTCTTTACTCTCGCACAAGTCACACACTCAGCCACATACTTTGCAACATCAAGCTTCATCGTCGGCCACCAGTAGTAGGGTTTCAGGTCCCTATACATTTTAGTGCTACCCGGATCAATCGAGTACATGGTCTTGTGAGCTTCTTCCATCAGAAGATCTCTAATTCCTCCGGACTTAGGTACCCAAATCCGATCTTGGAACACCTTCAGTCCGTGACTATTTACACCGAATACCAACGTTCTGCCCAAACGTTCCTCCTTTCGGTCATTCTTTTCAGAAGCTTCCTCTTGAGCTTTCTTTATACTTTCCACAATGGTCGAGACAACTTCAATTCTCAACGCTCTTGGCCTTTTCCTTTCAAGATTGACCTTCTGACTGAGAGCATCAGCAACAACATTAGGTTTACCGGGGTGGTAAAGTATCTTGCAGTCATAGTCCTTAAGTAATTCTAGCCAGCGTCGTTGCCTCATATTCAATTCTTTCTGATTAAAGAGATATTGGAGACTCTTATGATCAGTGAAAAGTTTGCACTTCGTGCCATAAAGGTAATGCCTCCATATCTTCAAAGCGAAAACTACCGCTGCCAACTCGAAATCATGATTCATGTAGTTCTTTTCATGCTCCTTCAGCTGTCGCGACGCATATGCTATCACCTTTTCTCTTTGGGTCAAAACAAAACCCAATCCAACCCCAGACGCATCGCTATAAACAGCGAAGTCTTCAACCCCATCGGGTAGAGAAAGTATTGGTCCCTCGCATAGCTTCCTCTTTAGCCTCTCGAATGCTTCTTTATGCTTATCGCTCCAAGCATAAGTAGCTCCTTTGTGGATCAAAGTTGTCAATGGACTAGCGATCGAAGAAAAGCCTTGGATAAACCTTCGGTAATATCCGACTAATCCTAAAAAGATTCGAATCTCTGTGGGACTTTTCGGTTGTTCCCACTTCATTACAACTTCAATCTTTGCTGGATCAACCATTATCCATTCTTGGTTGACCACGTGACCCAAGAATTGGACTTTACGAAACCAAAAATCACATTTAGAGAAATTTGCATACAACTTCTCCTTCTTTAAAACTTCCAACACTTCTCGCAAGTGTCTGCCATGCTCCTCCTGGCTTTTCGAGTAAATCAGAATGTCTTCTATGAATACTCTCACGGATTTATCAAGGAAAGGATTACAAACCCTATTCATTAAATCCATGAAAGCTGCCGGAGCATTGGTTAGTCCAAACGACATAACCAAGAACTCGTATTGTCCATATCTAGTTCTGAATGCAGTCTTCTCGATATCTTGCTCTCTTACTTTTAGCTGATGATATCCAGAACTTAGATCGATCTTCGAGAAATAGCTCGAACCTTGCAATTGATCAAACAGGTCATCAATCCTTGGCAACAGATATCTATTCTTTATTGTTGCCTTGTTCAGCTCTCTATAATCAACGCACATTCTCATACTTCCATCTTTCTTCCTTAAAAATAACACCGGAGCTCCCTAGGGTGATGAACTAGGTCTAATGAAGTCGCATCATTAGCTCCTTCATCTCCGTCGGTGCTAATCGATAAGGTGCTTTTGCAATTGGCGTTGTTCCTGGCACCAAGTCAATACGGAATTCCACTTGTCGATCAGGCGGTAATCCAAGAAGAGTTTCGGGAAATACTTCCGGATAATTACACACAACTGGAATACCCTGCATCACCTTCTTTTCCTTCTTAGCATCAATCACGAATGCTAAATATGATGTACATCCCTTGGTCAAACACGTTCTGGCTTTCATTCGGGAAATGATTCCAAAATTCACTCTGCGTTTGTCCCCATACACCATAAACGAATCTTTGCCAGGCGGGTTTACTTTAACTAATTTCTTCTTGCATAAAATTTCGGCATCATTGGCGCTAATCCAATCCATTCCCAACACGATGTCGAAACCATTTAATTCGATAGGCAATAATTCCTTGAGAAACTTATTCCCATTAAGTTCAATTAAGATGCTTTTCATACGATGGCTAATAGGTACAAACTTGCCACTAGCAACTTCGACTAATAAGGCATTATCTAGTCTAACAACAAGAAAAGCTAGTTTTCTACCAAATTCATGCGATATAAAGGAGTAGTTGGCTCCAGAATCAAATAAAATTTGGGCTGGCAATGTGTTTACGAGAAAGGTACCTGAAGCGACATCAGCTTCATCTTTAGCAGCTTCCAGTGTCATCTGGAATGCTCTCGCCTTTGGCTTTGGCGGAATGTTGGGTCTAGCTGCCTCCTTCTTCTTCGGGCAGTCCCTCATCATGTGTCCCTCCTCACCAAAATCATAGCAAACTTTCTTAGAGAGGGTACACTCATTGGCATAGTGCCTTGGCTTTCCACATTTGTAGCATGTATTCGCTACCTCACATTTTCCATGATGCTTCTTCTTACATTTGTCGCACCATTTCGCTTCGCCTCCACCTCCCCTCGAACCAGACTTCGAGAACTTGTTTTTCTTGTTGGACCCTGAAGTTCCATCGAACTTCCTCTTTTCGCCAACATCTATCCTTTCCAGACCCTTTTCCTTCTACTGGGCCTCCACATTCTTAGCTACACGAACAGCCGTTTTCAGAGTAGTTCCCATCTTGACTGTCGGACCAAAGTCGGCAGACAGTCCATTAGCAAACCTCTCAATCTTGGAGAGTTCCGTTGGCACTAGGTACGGAAATAACTTCATTTTCTCGGTGAATGCAGTAGCATAGTCATCTATGCTCATCCTCCCCTTCTTCAAGTTTTGGAACTCATTGTTCAGATCAATTAGATCTATCTCTGAACAATACTGCAACCTTAGTTGTTCCAAGAACTCCTCCCATGACATTTTTAGGGCTTCTCCTCGTGGCATAGTATCTGCCAACAACTTCCACCAACTCAAGACTCCAGTCCTCAGTTGTCTAACTGCAAAGACGGTCTTCTGTTTGTTGCTACAGTCGCAACTTTCAAATACCATCTCCATTTTGGAGATCCAATCCATTATCTCAACAAGCTTTGGGCTTCCAGAAAGACTTGGCAGCTTGGCGCCCAAGAAGTTCTGGTACATTCGCTCATCATTGTTGTTTCTCCTTTCTGGATCGTTCCTTCGTTCTCCTTGAGTCCCAACTTGACTCATAATGCAACTATTGTTCCCTTCCTCCGATTGCTTGGGAATCAATTCGGGTTCCTTAATAGGTATGATAGGTTCATCCCTATTATCATGCAACATTTGTTGCATCTCATCCCTTTGTTCGGCTAACATAGCCCGAATCATGGCTTGCACCCCAGCCATTGTTATTGGTTCTGGTGCTACTGCTACAACAGGTATTTGCTCAATCATTGGCGGTTAATTCCTGTTTTCATCCATGTTTCCAACGCCACTCCTTGTTCTCACCATTTTTGATCTACACACCGAATAAGGTGAAATTAGATCCTCATTCACGATAGATATTCAAATCATCCTTATTACTCCAAAACGCTTACATGCTAGTTCTAATAACGTAGACATACGCTTAGAATCCTACACACATAAGGTTTCCAGATCCGGTCGGCAACAGACCGTAGATCCGAACAATTAATATCATGTATGGCAACATATAACAATTAGCACATAAAAGCATTTTAGGCAACTTCCCTAAAATAAACTAGTGCTCGTGTCTAAAATCCAACAGACACACACCTCACAATCTCCTCTTAGCATTCTAAGTTTAAGTCTAGAAATCCTACAAATTCCTAGTTCGCTTAAACTAATGCTCTGATACCAACTGTGACATCCCCAAAATCACGGCCAGAAAAGACCAATTTTTCATTTATGCTTTTAAATAATTTCAGAATAAATCATTTTGATTTGAAAGAGTTGTGGAATTTGTTCCCACAACAAAACATGATAAAATAATATTTATCAAAGCATTTCATCAAGAGATGCATTATCATTATGTAATCAAAACTCGGGATGTCATGTTCTGATACAGACCATAAAGCATAAATGATAACATTACAAGTCATTCAACAAATATAAACATATACAGACTTGAAAACAAAACAACTCGATGATTCATCCATCTTACGCCCTTGCGCCACTTCCTGTAATACAAATAAACTGAGTGGGTCAGGCTTGGGATCCTGGTGAGCATATAGGGTTTTCAACCCACAATAAATAAAATTATATTTAATTTCACCAACCAATCACTATACCGATTACCTATTCCCGTTATCCTCACTTTACGTCCCTAAAACAACATCTATCTCAAGGGACCTAATCTAGGATTTTCAATCGGGACGGACATCACTGCTAAGGGGTTTCCTCAACAATAGATATCTTAAAGGCAACCATGAGGGGGATAGAGTACACCGGTGAACACATCGTTCACAACACCTACAGGTTGTGAACCTGCTAGCGTTCCACTGGACTGTTTAGAAAGAGTCCGTGGTCGTTATCCATACTCCGCCAAATAACTAGATCAACAACAACAACATTGAGGCCTCTCATCTGTTTATTACACACTAGCTATCTACCCATGTTCTACCCAACATATTAGTAGATAAAAATATATATTTTTATACATAGTTTAAAACCTGTATATCATTTTCATTCAATACATATTCCACATAACAGATGAGGCACACCCACGTAACACGTACTTCATAGAAAGCAATTCAGATCTATGAGACAGAAGAGGGTGAATATACATTTACACACATAACAACAAAATTATACACATAACACGTATTTCGTATAAAATACTTCATAATCATGCGTTAGACGAAAGTAACTACACACTCACACATATAAAAAACAATATACTTAATACACTCGAACCATACTTGTATTATTATCGTGTGTATGAAAGGTAGTATACACTCACTTGATCAGAAGATCATCGGACAACACTACGACTTGCAAAAGTAGTAATCCTCAGCAGATCTGGAAGATCTCTACAAAAATTGAACTTCTCGCGGGTAGAGCTTCGGCTCGGGAATCGCACTTCTCGGGATCTTCGGGATCTCGGGACTTGCTTCGGGGCTCGAGAATATTATCGGGGCTTAGGGGTATTTATGGCATGCAAATCGAGGTAAAACAGGAGAGAGAAGGGAGAAAAGAGCAAAACAACTCGGCTGCCCTCGCATCCTATTTATAGGAGGCTGGAGCCTCGTAGTACGCGGGGCGTACTGCCTCAGAAACGTCACTGCTTACGCATCCGAAGTGATCGAGTGCGAGTGTCGACATTGCTCGGTGTACGCGGGGCGTACTTCGGATGAGTCTGATGACTCCTCTTCGGATAATGCCGGAATTAAAGATCAAATTTAAATACAAATTATTTAATAAACTTCGGAAATTCATATCTTCTTTATACGAACTCCGTTTTCGACGTTCTTTATATCGACGCGTAGGTGAGACTATGCTCTACAACTTTCGTTTAGACTCCGTCGGCTAATTTTGAATTTATTTTTATTATTTATTTTTAATAGGCCGGGACAGAAAAACTTCGTTATAAATTCATAACTTCTTTGTTTGACGTCCGTTCTCGCCTAACTTTTTATCGCTTCGATACCAACAACGAGATCTTCAATTCTCGTTTAGCTTGCTTCGGTTAAAAACCGCTCGATCTTAAATAGAGTATTTCGGGCTGCATACCGCTAAGTCGAAACTTCGATAAATCATAACTTCCTCATACGAAGTTAGATTTGGGCATCCTATATATATTCGGGAACCTCGTTTCAACTACTACAACATTAACCAAAGATATTAATTTTATTTTACACTTAAATTTTGACGCTTATTTTTATTCTTAATTAATCAAACCACATAATTAAGCAATTAAGCACAAAACACATAATACTCAAATAATACACTCTTATTATTTCAAAACGCGTTACAAAGGTTAACCTAGACTATTACATTGCTAAAAACGGCAAGCCCAGAAACACAGGCATTACATCATGGCAGTTGAAACAACAAAGTTTGCATGTGTTGAATCCAACCTTTTTTTCAGCATTCATGGCCTAGTTATTTTTGCCTATCTTCTTGGAAAACAGTTTAGCTCTAAACATGGCCATAGCAATTTGCCATGTGATTTCCATTTCTTCAACATCTTCTAGATGAATTTGGTCCAGATCAGCAAATGACAATTGAGGGGGCAGCTCACCAGCTACAAAAGCATTATATCAATTTACGTGACCAGTTGCAAAAGCCATATTTTCAGCATTTTCATTGGGTGTTGGAGTTGGGGTAGGAGCTGAAGCAGCAACTGGAAAAGATTTCTTTGAAATGGAAGCAACTTGCGGGTAGGACATTGAAGACTGAGCACTTTGCATAGATGGAGTGACATATGATGATGGTTGGGAAGCAGCAAATGGTTGAACTTGAGGAGTGGTGAAAGATGAAAAGGTATTTTTTGATTGAAGTCCTAGATTTGCAATGGAGTAAGAATTGACATGGTTAATCTCTCTCTGCTTGTCATCCAATTCAGAAGCTTTAAGTGCCATTGTTTTAGCTAAACTTTTACGATTGAGATCTTTATTTTTCTTGATCACGGAAACATTCATATCGCAAGACCTTGGCATAGAATTGAGCAACTTTGTGTTTATTTCAGATTTAGACACAAAAATTCCTGACGGCTCTCTTTGATGTCTTCGTTTCATTCATAGTCTTGAATCAAAGCATCGCACAGAGCTTTGGCTGAAGTGTATTCTCTAAAACCTTGTGCAATCTCTGGAGATAATGCCATTGTGAGTGTAGCTAATGCCTCTTCTTGCTCTTTAATTTTTTTCAAAGTCATCATCCGTGTAGTTTTTAATTTTCTTGTCAATGATTGTTTAGTCTTCAAGTGTTGTGGTGATATGAGTTGGTCCTCTTAAAATGCCTCTCCAAATTTTGATGTCTTTCATTTTAATGTATTTTTCAATTCGATACTTTCATTCTGGAAATCCCTCAATGGATAATAGTCTAGGAATGGGTGAGGTGGTACCCATGATAGCATCCAGTTCTTGATTAGCAAATGCTGTTCGTGATTCCCTTTTTTATTTTTTTTAAATGATTTGAAAATTAAACTAAAAGGTCAAACATATAGTTCACGGTCAGAAGATTACGATCGTAAACAGGAGTTTACGGTCAGATCAGGTTTGCGGTTGGTAGTTTTTGCTTGTGATTGTGGTTGAGCTCATTTTATGGTCGTGAACGGAGTTTACGGCTGTGAACAATGTATTTGGTTGATGAATAATGCTAGTTTGCGGCCGTAAATAGTAGTTGATGGTTGTGAACTCTTGACCGTAAATACACAGTTCCTGAAGAAAATGTGAGTTTTAAGTAGATCTAATTCCTTTTTGCCACGAAAAAACCAAAACAAACCTTGAACGATGATGAAACTGTTGGATAAGGTGTCTAAGTCCATAACTATTTCAGGTGTGTACTTGACCCGACCCGGCATGGTCCATTTGGGTTGCATGGCACCATGCAACTGGATAGACTAAATGAGAGAAATAACACTTGGAGATTATTAATATATTATAAGTTCTAATATATTAATAATATTATTTGATTAGTTGATCAAAGAATTAATTTGGAATTAATTAAGTGATCAAAGGATAACTAATTAAATATATGGGTTGATTATGTAAATCATCCATATCTTGTATAGTGGGCTAAGAGGCTCCATGGATTATCAAGTTGGGTTCTACCCATAGGATGCTCCATGGATGCTCCATGGGAGTTACAAACCCATGGGTCATGGAAATCAAGAGTCATGACTCATTAGGGTTTACATGGTGTAACCCTAGATGTGTCAACACTATATAAGAAGCATATTCTCCACCAAAATCGGCTACACTAAGAAACTAGAGGGCTTGGCCGATTTTTAGAAGTGTGTATTATCTCAAGAGTCTTTCCAAGAGCATTTGGTGTTGTGTGAAGCATTTGAGGCATCACACTTGGGGTGCTAGGCTCACAAAGGTTTCAAGGAACATAAGCAACAACAAGGTAAGTTATTCTATCTTTCATTCAAGTTAAAATTGTTCCCCATGTATGCTAGATAGGAATATAACCTTGGAAATTCAACTTTGCATGATAATTAGACAAACATAGATCCAAGGTTATTAGGGTTACATGTACACTTAGGAAGTGTTAGAATGCTCAAAACCCATCAGTGGTATCAGAGCCTAGGCTTGTTTGTTTGTTATTTGTGCTTAAAAGTTGAAGAAAGTCGAAAATTCTGCTGTCTGACTGATGGACTCGGCGAGTCCATGGGGAGGACTCGTCGAGTTCATGTGTATCTTCAACCTACTCGGCGAGTAGGTTTATGCACTCGGCGAGTAGGGTCGACAGAGTGCAGAATTTCGACTTGAGTTGCTGGAAATGGATTAGAATGATTACCCTAAAATGTTTTGGTACTTGAAAACTTGTTTTAGAAGGTGTAATGTCTTTTCTAACTCATTTACAACAACTAGTTATCAAAATTACAAAGATTAAATGTGATTTTGATTCTTGAAAGTGTTCATATTCATATTCTTGTTCTTATGATGTTTAGATGATCATAGGAATTATTTGTAACCTATGTGGTAGATTAATTCATGATCATAATGTGTTTTAATGGAGTCCATAACTTGTCCTCAAGTTATGGAAAACCAAAAGTCTCTTGGATTAAAAACCATTAAAAGAACACAAGAGTTAGGAAAAATGAAAAGTCCTCATTTTATTACTCTATTAAACTCATAAGTTACAAGAAATGAAAAGTTTTGAAAGTTTAAAAAACTTGCCCTCAAGTTTTGGAACAAGTAAAGTTAAGTTAAAACTTTAGTTCCAACCCCTAGAATTTTAAAAGTTAAAATTCAACCCTTATACTTATATTATTATGATTTAATAATTATATATATATATATGTATAAGAACAAAGTCGTCTTACCGCTAGTACGCCTCATTCACGAAGCCGGTTTATAAGGTGGGTATAAGGTTGTTGCCTATAAAATGGTGACTTAATGGGTGTCCACTCTCACCCACCGCTTGCTTGATCGGTGGAGGGTCATTAGCCGAACGGGTAAGACAAGGACTTATTAATTCTCATTCAAAGTATGATGAATATTATAAATTAACTAAATGTTTTATTAAATTCCGAATCTTAGTTACTTTAGGAAAAATGTGAATAAGGTGCTATTCCATGAAATTACACTTTACACTTTGATTAAGTCGTTGGTGGAGCGTGTGTGGTTAACCGGCACACTAACTTGGACTTAACAAGGTAGGTAAAGGGTGACTTAGGATTTATTATAGTATCGATGGAGCGTGTGTGGTTAACCGGCACATCGATTAAGTGATAAACTTTAAGGGTACCAAGTGATTTGCATGGTTACTTCACACCTCGTTTTGTGATCCTCGGTATCCCAGTCACAAAACCTGGAGGGCACACTCGAGATTGAAACATGCCTTTGAAAAGTTCATTGAATCTCAAAGAATCTAGGAATTTCTAAGAACCATTCAAAAACCTAATACTAAAATATTGCGGTTTTCGTGGTGGAAATTGGTGAATCGTCATTCACCTACCTTTCAAATATGACATAGCTTAGATTACGACATACCTCTTCTAAGTTATATTATATTGTGATTGGATCCTAGCCTTAATATTACATTTGGGTGTTTTATTAAGGACTCTCTTATATCTAAACTAATCTTGTTCTCTTTTCTTCAGATGTCTTTCAACAATGCTTCTGGCTCTAATCCTAATGGCTCCTTTACCCTTATGAACTTGTGTGGGAAAGTCACCTTTGATGGATCCAACATCAATGAGTGGATCAGAAACATCAGGATGATTACCCGCTACGAGGACAAAGAATATGTCCTTGACAAGGAGCTTAAGGAGATTGATGAGTCCACTGCAACTCCTCAGGGGATCGCTGAATTTCGGGCACATGAAAGGGATGCTACGAAAGTGGCTTGCATCATGATGGCCACGAAGACAGCGGAACTCCAAAAATCTTATGAGGATTTCTACCCTTATGAAATGCACCAAGATTTGATGGAAAGATACCATCAAAGTGCACGACAAGAGAGGTATGAAATCATCTGCTCCATGATAACAACCATGATGAGGGACGGGGAATCCGTCACGAGCCACATGCAGAAAATGAAAAGGTATGTGGATCGTTTGCTGAAGCTTAATGTGAACTTCCCGGAGGATCTTGCAATAGATATTATTTTGCATTCCTTACCATCGTGCTATGATCAATTCCGCATGACATATCACATGAACAAGGAAGAATTCACCCTCAGCAAACTTCAGGGACTTCTCAAGACCGCAGAATCAGGTCTTAAGGGGAAGTCGGTTGCTATCACTCCTACTCAAAACTCTACTCTGGTTTTGGCAATCGGGAAAATTCGAGGGAGGAAGAGAAAGAGCTCTTCTAAGGGTACCAAGGTTCGGACCCTTGATGGCTCTTCTTCAAGTGGAACCAAGAAAGGTTTCATTACTCCTTCTTCTGACCCAAAAGAGGCTGAATGCTTTTATTGCCATGAAAAATCTCATTGGAAGCGGAACTGCCCAAAATACCAGCAAGATGTGAAGGATGGGAAAGTTAAACCCAACCATGCAGGTATTTACACTATCATTTCTAATAACTCACCCCATTCTAATTCTTGGGTCCTTGATACCGGGTGTGGTATTCATATTTGTTGTGACTTGCAGGGACTAAGAAGAAATGGGGATGTGGAGCAAGGAAGGATAAAATTGATCATGGGGAATAGGAAAGCTATACCTGTTACCAAGATTGGAGTTTATACTTTATCGCTAAGTAGTGGGTTTAGTTTAGATTTGAATAAATGTTGTTACTCGCCAGGAATGGCAAGAAATATTATTTCCTTTCATGCTTTGTACAAACAAGGGTTTACCTTTTCATTTAATAATGAAGTTGGTTCTATTGATGCTTTCTTTAATAATGTTCTTTATTTTAAAGCATTACCTTGTGATGGTGTGTATGAAGCTGTATCTGTTGTAGATAACTTAGGAAATAATGTTTTGTGTATTGATTCTACTAATAATAACTTGGATAAAGCATCTTTATGGCATTGTCGTCTTGGACATATAAGCAAGAAACGCATAGGCCAACTCCAAAAGGATGGAGTCTTGGAGTCGTTTGACCTAAAGTCAGATGATAGTTGCGAATCATGCTTACTTGTAAAAATGACAAAGTCACCCTTCACAGGTTCGTGTGAGAGGGGTGAAGGTTTGTTGGACCTTATACATACGGATGTGTGTGGACCATTCAAACATGCCACAAGGGATGCTAATCGTTATTATTTGACTTTTACTGATGATTATAGTAGATATGGATATGTCTACTTGATCAAGCATAAGTCATAGACTTTCGAGAGGTTTAAGGAATTTAAACAGGAAGTCGAGAATCAATTGGGCAGGAACATTAAGATGCTTCGATCCGATCGTGGGGGTGAGTATCTTAGTTCAGAGTTCCTCGACTATCTAAGGGAATGTGGGATAGTCTCACAATTGACACCTCCTAGGACACCACAGTTGAATGGTGTGGCTGAGAGGCGTAATCGAACCTTGTTAGATATGGTTCGTTCCATGATGAGTCGAGCTACGCTACCAATCTCATTCTGGGGGTATGCCTTAGAGACTGCTGCCCATATTCTTAATCTAGTCCCTACAAAGAAAGTTGCCAAAACTCCTCACGAGATGTGGACTGGTAAAGTACCTAAACTAGACCACATCAAAATTTGGGGTTGCGAGGCTTTCGTGAGACGCGAGACTCATGATAAGCTCGAACCTCGAAGCGAGAGGTGTATTTTCATCGGTTACCCACAGCGATCCTTTGGTTACCTCTTCTACAGACCTAGTGACAATGTGGTCTTTGTAGCAAGAAGAGGAGTCTTTCGAGAAAGAGAGTTTATAAGCCAAGGAGACAGTGGGAGGCAGATTGATCTTGAAGAAATTCAAGAATCAAGCGGTGAAGGAACTTCAAACTCTAGCCCTCAACTTGAGGAGGAAACTCCTGTTGAGCCAATTGACAAATCTATACCTCTGAGACGTTCCACGAGAGTTAAGAGTGCACCTGAGCATTACTATGGATTCCATATTACTGCAGAAGGTGAGACACTTATTAGTGATGGGACACTAGTAAGTCAAGATGACCCTAACAGCTACGAGGAAGCCATGGCAGGCCCCGAGTCTGCTAAATAAAAAGAGGCTATGGATAGCGAGATACAATCCATGTATGACAATCAAGTTTGGAACTTGGTTGGAAATGTACCAGGTCGTAAGACAGTAGGGTGCAAATGGGTTTTCAAGAAGAAGACCGACATGGATGGTAAAGTACACACTTATAAGGCTAGACTGGTTGCAAAGGGCTTCTCTCAAATTCCTGGAGTGGATTATGATGAGACCTTTTCTCCAGTACCCAAGATTAAGTCTATTCGGGTTCTGTTAGCCATTTATGGATTGAAGCAAGCACATCGCAGATGGAATCTTTGCTTTGATGAAAAGGTCAAGGAATTTGGCTTTTCTAGGAGTGAAGATGAATCTTGTGTGTATGTCAAGGCTAGTGGGAGTATAGTTAGCTTTTTGGTATTGTATGTGGATGACATACTACTCATAGGAAACGACATTCCAACCCTGCAGGAAGTAAAGTCCTGGCTTGGGAAGTGTTTCGCTATGAAGGACCTTGGTGAAGCTGCCTATATTTTAGGGATAAGGATCTTGAGAGATCGGAGTAAAAGACTAATTGGACTTAGTCAGAGTACCTACTTGGATAAGGTGCTGAAGAGATTCAGCATGCAGGATTCCAAGAAGGGAGAGTTACCCATCCAAAGTAACACCAGATTGAGTAAGACACAAAGCCCTAGCACTGAGGCTGAGATAGCAGAAATGAGTCGAACACCTTACGCTTCGGTTGTAGGATCGATCATGTATGCTATGACGTGTACTCGACCCGATGTAGCTTTTGCCTTGAGCATGGTTAGCAGGTATCAGGCGAACCCTGGCAAGGCACACTGGACTGCGGTAAAGAATATCCTCAAGTACCTACGGAGGACTAAGGACTGGGTTCTTACCCTCGGTGGGAGTGATGACTTGAGAGTTGTAGGGTATAGTGATGCTAGCTTCCAGACTGATAGGGATAATTTCCGCTCTCAGTCGAGTTGGGTCTTTACCCTAAATGGAGGAGCAATTTCTTGGAAGAGTTCCAAGCAAGAGACAGTGGCAGATTCTACTTGTGAATCAGAGTATATTGCAGCTAGCGAGCCAGCAAAGGAGGCGATATGGCTGAAGAACTTCATTGGAGACCTTGGAGTTGTACCAGCTATTAAAGAGCCAATGGAAATTTTCTGTGATAGTGAAAGTGCTGTTGCCTTAGCCAAGGAACCAAGGGATCATGGGAGACCCAGACACATCGACAGAAAATACCATTTCATTAGACATCGGATCGAAAAAGGACACCTCGTGGCAAAGAGGGTATCATCAGATGAGATTCCGGCAGATCCCCTCACAAAAGGACTGACTCGGGTTAAGCATCTTCAGCATGCTAGGAGCATAGGGCTGAAGGATGATATTAGATTTAGTAGTTAGATAATATCAAAATTTGTAAAGTGTAATTGACATTTGATGATGAATAAAAGTGTTTTATTTATGAGTAAAGTGTTGCTATCTCTTGTCGATCGTTTACTATATTTCTTTTGCATGTTTTGACTTCCAGAATAATTTTGTTTGGTATAACATATTATTCAAACCTCCACAGTCGGTCATATGTTGGAAGTAGATATGAATCAAGACTGTCATGTTTGGTTGTAAAGGTCTTGGACAAGGCTACAACAATCATGAGTGCTCATAAGTTCTGAGCATTGGACTCAACCCACGCTCACTGGAATCACTTCATGGAATTCTATCTCGAGTGATCGTGAGACGGTAATATCATATAAGTCTTCAAACCTAGAGATATGATTTGTTACTTACAAGTTGGTTATGCATTGACTGTACGAAACCGCATTGGTAACTCGATGTTATAAAACGTACTTTTGTGTGTAATTCAATGAGTGGTAGAACAAACATATGAGTCGAAGTTTATCTGTTCCTTCTTGGATTAGAAGCTGATATCTGGGCCCCTCGATGATTTTGTTTTGACCCATGTACCGGGCCCGGTCAATACTAAGT
Organism: Lactuca sativa; assembly: GCF_002870075.4. Classification (NCBI taxonomy): domain Eukaryota; kingdom Viridiplantae; phylum Streptophyta; class Magnoliopsida; order Asterales; family Asteraceae; genus Lactuca; species Lactuca sativa. Next base: position 173,922,376 of record NC_056626.2, on the reverse strand, counting down.
TGATGTGTTCAATTAAGTTCTATGTCAAACAAATCGGAAATCGGGAAACAAATGCTGGACAATAAGCAAGACAATGTTCCATGTATTTGTCCGGCTGATATCTAGAACAGAGGATTATATGATCACTTATCTTAAATGACGTACCATCATCTTCTCAGTTCCGAGAAACCTTGAAAAGAGCTACGATTGCCGGTCGGTTCCTGAAGTACTAGAGATATATAGTTATTAGATTTATCCAAGTGGGAGACTGTTGGATAAGGTGTCTAAGTCCATAACTATTTCAGGTGTGTACTTGACCCGACCCGGCATGGTCCATTTGGGTTGCATGGCACCATGCAATTGGATAGACTAAATGAGAGAAATAACACTTGGAGATTATTAATATATTATAAGTTCTAATATATTAATAATATTATTTGATTAGTTGATCAAAGAATTAATTTGGAATTAATTAAGTGATCAAAGGATAACTAATTAAATATATGGGTTGATTATGTAAATCATCCATATCTTGTATAGTGGGCTAAGAGGCTCCATGGATTATCAAGTTGGGTTCTACCCATAGGATGCTCCATGGATGTTCCATGGGAGTTACAAACCCATGGGTCATGGAAATGAAGAGTCATGACACATTAGGGTTTACATGGTGTAACCCTAGATGTGTCAACACTATATAAGAAGCATATTCTCCACCAAAATCGGCTACACTAAGAAACTAGAGGGCTTGGCCAATTTTTAGAAGTGTGTATTATCTCAAGAGTCTTTCCAAGAGCATTCGGTGTTGTGTGAAGCATTTGAGGCATCACACTTTGGGTGCTAGGCTCACAAAGGTTTCAAGGAACATAAGCAACAACAAGGTAAGTTATTCTATCTTTCATTCAAGTTAAAATTGTTCCCCATGTATGCTAGATAGGAATATAACCTTGGAAATTCAACTTTGCATGATAATTAGACAAACATAGATCCAAGGTTATTAGGGTTGCATGTACACTTAGGAAGTGTTAGAATGCTCAAAACCCATCAGAAACAATGCTCCTTTGACTGAGATCATGATTGAAAGTTGATTTGACGTCGTACATGCTCGAATACCAATTTTAAGCCCCTGGAAACAGGATCATAACCAGTAATCAAGCAATCTAACAATCAAACAAGATAAGAATTGAGTAGAAGAAGATTAAACCAAAGCTTGCACACATTTATAGCAGAAAAACGTCTAGTACAACTTGGACACACACTAATGGCCGTAAACAATAGTGAATCATCAACAGACACAACAAACTCAGACACTCACTATATATAGGGGAAAATACTTGGCCGTATACAGGTTTATGGGTCGTAAACCTGTTTACGGCCATAAACTATCTATGGCCGTAAGCTCACCAACAACACATCAATTACATGCTAAAGACTCAAAAAGAACTATACATTAATTAACCTAGCCTAAATCATTAATTAGACCCTTCAGTTCCTAGATCTTTTGAGATTTATTGAATAACCATGCAAGTTAGCTTGGTAATCTCGAAGTCATTTATCACCTCATCATTGTGCCGGTTAACCACACATGCTCCATTGATCTATGATAAACATCTAGCTACCCTTTGCCACCCTTACTAGTCCAAGTTAGTGTGTCGGTTAACCACACACGCTCCAATAATGACTTGGCAAGGTGCAAAGTGCAATTTCATGGATTAGCATCAAATTCACATTTTTCCTAAAGTAACTAAGATTGGGAATTTATAAGGGTTTAATTAGCTTATTTTTCATTATACATTTAATGAGGATTTAAATGTCCTGTCAAACCCGTTCGGCTAACGACCCTCCACCGGTCGAGGGTGTAGTGGGTAAGAGTGGTTACCCAATGGGGGTCATTTTATAGGTCGCTTCCTTAAACACCCCTTATAGACCGTCTTCGTGAATGAGACCTTCTAACGGAAAGACAAACCTTTTTACCTATGCATATATAATATGTTAAACCTTTAACTTTATATAGTATAAGGGTGAATTTTACACTTTTAAATACTAGGTGGTTTCATCTATTAATAAATTATAGTCTTAATTTAATTAACTTTAAACCGTATGATTATGGATTTATTAATTTTCTTTTAATTAAACACGTTAATCAATTTAATAAAGTCCATAAGGTGTAATTGAACTATTCAAAGCATCAACGTTATAAAAAATCAAAATTAAGAACTATTTAATTAATTTTGAAGTTATGAACCAAAGAGTTGCACCTTTTTGAAGCCTTTCAATTACTAGATGTTTTAGAATTCATTATTTCAAATTAAAACCTTTTAATAAAAGTTTTTAAATTCCAAAACTTAATTCAAAACTCTTGAATTCCAAACTTGATGGCAAGTTGTGTAACTCCTTAAAAACTTTTGAGTTCCAAAACATGATGGCAAGTTTTTATAACTCTCTTTAGTCATAAAAAGAGACTTTCAAAGTTTCATAACTTGAGGCATGTTATGAACCTCTTCAAATCCATTTAGATCAAATGTTTGACTTCTAAAATAATCATAATTTTATCCTTTTACCAATTTGAGCTAATGCAACTCTTATAGCAAGATAACTTCAAATCAAAGAATTACAAACAATTATCTTATCATGTAAACTAGTAATTATCTCAAGATTTAACAATTTATATTTTAATTGGATGAGGTTAATCACTACCATATAAAAAAACATATTTTATGATATAAAACAGTTCATGGTAATGATCATAATCCAATGTTGGCCAAAAAACTCGAAAAAATGAAACCAGCATATCCAACGCATGAAGTCAGATACTGGACTCATCGAATTCGCTTGATAAGTGCTTGATTCGTCGTGTCTGAGAATAGGACTCTTCGAGTCCACTATCCAGAGAGTTGTTTTTCAATTTTTCCAGCTTTGAACAAATAACCCATGCATCTATATAACAAAAAACAACCCATGGCTTAGATACCACTATTGTGTTTTAAGTATTATGACGCTCCTGTGGTGTACATACAACCCTAAAGCTTTGGAGCTAAGTTTTCTCTATTTATTCATGCAATTTTCATTTCCAAATCATGAAACCTAACTATCATACAATATTGATATTTTAAAACTAGTTAGAAGATTACCTCTTTGTTATATCTTGTAGAACTTGGCCTTTCAAGAGCTTAGCACCCCATGTGTGATGCCTCAAACAAGTCACAAACACCATGAACAAGTGAATGATAATGAGAGAGAAGTTGTGGAGCTCAAAATCGGCTTGGCAATAACCTTGGAGTACTAGTGGCCAATTTTGCAAGCTTATGGACCCTATTTATAGTTTAGAATCTTTAGGGTTTAAACTTGTAAGCCTTAATTCACTTGTGCTTTTAAACCATTAACTTATTAGCCTTATGTAATAACTCTTAACGGATTCACACAAGGATTTAGTCCAATCCTAATCAACATGGACCAGTAGCCCAAACTATAAATATCACTGATTTACATAATAAGTCCTGACAAACTTAATTAGTCTCTTTTGATCACTAAATTATTTCGAAATTACTAATTGACCAGTACTAATTAAATAATATGATTTCTCAATTAATATATTATTCTTTTAATATATTAATAAATAAAAATAACCTCTTTCTAAAATATCCATCCTGTCAAATTGTCCTGGTAAAGGCAACCCGAAATGGACCATGCTACTCTCAGGTTAAGTACATACCAATTACAGTTATGGGCTTAGACACCTAATCCAACAGAAAGGACTTGGCGTTCGGGTTCTTCAATTGGATTATGTTCAACCCTAACCTGGGGCAATGGTATTATTGTTTAGCAGGGATGTTCATACACTTTTAGGAGAGCAGCTTTAGGATTCAACAAATAGAGGTGAGTCTTCTCACCATAACAATGGGTCGAAGGCATGAAAGTCGGCCCATTTTATGATATGTAGTATACTAGTTGATGTAGTGTTATGTGGCATGTTATTTGGTTATGTGCTAGGACATATGCTAGTTGCATATGTGGTATAATTTTATGGAAGACAATGTGACAACCCATGTGGAAGTAAGACCATGTGGGGAGCCCATGACATTCCTATTAAAGAAGATGGGGAGCCCATGGCACCTAGATGTAAGAACATGTGGGGAGCCAATAGCTTTCCTATTAAAGACCATGGGGGGAGCCCATGGCACTTAGGTGTAAGACCATGTGGGCAGCCCATGGCATCCTGAAGTAAGACCCTGAGGGAGCCCATGACATCCTTATATGTTTGTATGCATGGATATTATGGTTTATGTAGCTTTTATAGCTAATATGGATTATATGATTATGTGGACTGTGTGGGTTACACTCTGGGGAACACACTAAGTACTTCTGAGCCTAAGGGCATGGGCAAGGCTTGACGTTGCGGCTTGAACTCTCTCAGGCATTTTTGTGGAACACATTGATATTTGAAATAAAAGCGTTGATGTTATGCATATAAAAAAAATTCTTGAGATTTGCGGTTTATTGGAAACGTTTTGCTTATTTAAAAATGAAAATTTTATTTTGAAAATTGGGTTCTTACAAGTTGGTATCAGAGCCTTGGTTAGAGGGATTTGAGCACACTCTCGGGTGTGTCAGGACTGAAACTAAGCGAATGGTAAAAAAAATTCAAAAAAATAAAAGTTAAAAACTGCTTAAAATGGAAAAGAGGTGAGTGCAATGCACGTGATCGGTTGAGCCAAGTAAGTAGTTGTGACGACCATAAAATTTGGTCAAGATGAGTCAACAAGTTAACGCGGTCAAGTTAGCTGGTACTTGTATGTTATGGCTCACTCTATGTTTTCTAAAGTACAACTCTCTATCCTAATACAAATTATCACTCGGAAGTTTCCAATGTTCAGAAAAATCTAAACCCTAATTAGCATGAGTGATGTAACAACTCAATAAAACTCTATTACGTTCCCTTAGGGGTTGTATAACACTCAATGCTAACACTACTGGGAAAAACCCTAGCAAAGGCTACAAAAAAAGTCTCTCTTAATCTCTACCACCACATCTCTCAACGAAATATCTCTCAATATCTCTCCCAAATCTCTCTCAAGATGCGAAACCCTCTCAGGATGTGAACCCTCTCTGGATGCGGAACCCTCTCAAGATGCAAAACCCTCTCAAGATGCGAACCCTCTAAGGAAGCAGAATCTCTTAGGATACGAACCCTCTCAAGATGTGAAACCCTTGCAGAATGTGAAACCCTCTCAAGATACAAAACCCTCTCAAGATTCTAACCTTCTCAAGATGCGAAACCCTCTCAAGATGTGAACCCTCTCAGGATGCAAACCCTCTCAGGATTCGAAGCCTCTCAGGATATGAACCCTCTCAGCAACGAACCTTCTCGCTTCTCAAGTCTGGTTTTTTGACCAGTTTCGCATTTGGAGTCCGTGTTTGGTGTTTTTGATGTGTGATTTTCACCTAATTCATATTTTTGACGTCTTAGACCCTCTAAACTCATATAGTATCCACACCTTGAAGATTTGTTTAATATAAATCATATTTTTTTTAGGATAATATTAAGAGGACATAAAGGTACTTGTTGATATTTTACATAAAGTTATGACACAAGCCACCTCCATGCCTACTTTATGTCTCTATTCACTATCTAGCTTGTCAATTCATTGTCTTTTTCTTCATTTCTCCCAACAACCCATCCAATTTACAATTGTGAAATCTCTATAAATGAATCCCATGGGATTATTCCTTCTCCTGCAAGATTTCCACTTTCTCACCATAAGAAAACCCCTCTCACACTCTATCTCAAGTCACAAATTTCCAAGAGGTGTTCTTGACTCTTCCTTCCTTTAGGTAAGTGATCCTCCTTCAGCTTCAAACACTCTACACATACTCATATAGGCCATAAATCATTTACACAAATATTCACATGTTTGTTCTTAGGATCTTCAAATCTTCAAGTATATTTGAAGTATTGTTGACTTGAAACTCATCATCCTCAACCTTCCACTCTTCATGAAATCACATAAGGTGACCCTACATTTTCATGATTTCTTCAATTTTTCTGGCGGGGGGGGGGGGGGATACAACTTATAACACCAAAACATAATCTAAACCTAAACATCAGCTTTCCACAAAAAAGTTGTGATCTGTTGACGACCTATTTTACCCATCTTTAACTTCACATTTTTCAAAACTGTATAATATAGAAGTACTTCAGGTTTATACCACTTTTATGTACTACTTGCATGAATTCATACAATTTTTCTACAATTTATTATGATTTTTACAAAACTTCCTGTCATTCTAGAAAGGATCTCGGATGGGTCTTTGAAAATGAATATTTTCAAACTAGTTAGAAACCGCTAAAGGCCATAATAAAAATTATGAACAAAGTAGACCCATTCTCGAAACTCTCAGAGTTCATGTATTCAGATTTCGACTTACGATGATTTTTCTACAAATTTTCTAAAAATGTGAACAAGAAAATTAAACTAGAAAAATGGTTTATAGATTTATTTACACTTTGTAACATGTTGAACAACAAGAGTATTTTCTCAAAAACTTTATTACCGTTTATACAAAAACATTAAACTGAAAAGGTCTTTCATTACATATAGAACATACATATAAACTGATGGGTTTGAGCCAAAACAACATCCTATATGGTCATGCAAACCCTAATGCTTGGATCTAGGTTTCTTTATTTTACATGCAATTCATCCAAGACTCAAGAACCCTAATCTAGCATATGCATTTCAAAATTATCACATAAGAGCAGATCTAGATGATTACCTCTTCTTCAATGGCTTGTATCTTCTTGTCTTTGTAGCTTAGAGCCACAAGTATCACACCTCTAATGGCATACAATCACCAAAAGCAAGAAAATGACATATGAGAAGGAGTAGGAGCACCAAAAACGACCTAGGGTTCTTCCAAAAGACTTCACCACCATTTTGGGGCCATAGGGGTCTTTATATAGTGAGGCTATTAGGGTTTTTAACTAGGAAACCCTAATTTGACTGCTTAGGCCCTAAGTAGAACATGGAATCCCTTTAGGACACCCCTTGGACGAATTCCTTATGGGCTTCCCATAGAATTCATCCAACCTATGTTCCAAGCTGATCCATAGACCAATTGCAATTATCTTATAATTACAATTCCAGTCGCCTAAGTTTAATTAATATCTTTTAGTCACAAAACTAATTATCAATTAATTCTTGACTAATATTAATTAAAAAAATATGATTTCTCCTTTAATATATTAATAATCATAATTAATCCTCTTTCTCCATAAATCATCCTATCAAGTTGCTTTGGTGAAGACAACCCAAAAGGACCAGGCATAACCGGGTGAAGTACATACCAAATATAGTTACGGGCTTAGACACTAATCCAACATAAACTATAATAGGTCTAGTTTGTGGAACTTACATACTATTTTACAAAGTCGGAAAAGAATACAAAAACCAACATATAAACTATAATAAGTATAGTTTAGGAGACATACATTACGATATCACTATGAAATGGGTAATACATACGATTCATCATTTCAAAACAGCTTTTCAATATTCTACATGTAATTCTTAATATAGCTTTATGAGACACGCCTTTAAGTACTTATCTAAGTACCAACATAAGTCCTAATTTTATAACCAGAGTCTCATGGAGGGAGGGCGTGAATTTGTATATATAGAACTATACAGGACTGAAAATCCCACGCCCTAACTGTTAGCTACAGTTGGAACAGAAGTTTTGAAAAAATTCATAATGATTTTGACGCCTGAAGAACGTCGTATCAGGCCATCTTAGGTCATCAAGCATGGTTATAATAACTCAAAATTTGGTATTAACAATACAATTAGTGTACGAATACATAGATAACTTCAAATGATTTTATTAAATAATAAAACTATAAAACAATGTTTTACTGTACATCTGGTGGATCCAGGATTATATATATAAATACAACTACAATATGATACTTTTCTAGTACAATACAACTTACCTTTTTTAATGGACCATTATTGTTAACTCTATGATTTCCTAGTACACTACATCTTACTTCCTGTCACACTACTTACATGAATTCATACTTCATATTACAAATTTTAAGCATAAGAAACTTATACATTTTGGTCTTAAGGTCTAAGACTACATTTCATTTACAAAAGAAAATATTGGACTTTCTGGAAGGACTCACTAACGCTCTCAAGGAACAAAGAACATACCTATTCAAATAGAATGATTATGATCTTGGTAACTTAAATGTTGATATACTTTCACAACCACTTGTATTCTCAGGGAATTAGTAGACAGGTACATGCACAAGTTTTGGGAAGAAGGAGCATAGTAGCTCCAAGTCTTTGTTTTTGCTATATACTTTTTGAGTCAAATATAAAATGATTCGAATGCAATGTAAATACTATATTATCATTACAATGGTTTTTTTTCTTTGAGTACTCCTATGCAATTGTCGTGATACTGTACGTGACTTCCTCCTCCCCCGAACATTTTTGCCAATCTTGTTTGGGGTGTGATAGTAGTTCCCTAATATGTTAGCCATGTTATATTGATATTTGGATTATGTTAGTTGGATGGATATTGCTATGTGTATGCTTTTAAAATTGTATAAAGTTAGGAGATTATAGCCTTAGAATGATTGATTTGGCCTTATTTCCTATTCCTTGTTTGGTTTTGGTCCTAGGGTAGAATCTATTTTTCGAAAGTCTATTTGATCATCTTCTGTGTATAATTTGCATGCGTAAAGGCAACCTGTTATGATTGAGTTCTGGTTTGATCTGGATGGAGTAAATCTGAGGATAACCTAGGATTTGAGTCATGCGGTAGCTTGTGAGATATGACTTGTTCTGGGGCGAATTAGAGTTATCAGGTAGAGCCTTGGGGAAGGTACAGGTAGGTATGGAAGGTAGTATTGGGCCCGTACTACTAGAACCACATGACCTGTACCCAAACCAATGTTAGATCTAGAAGCTCTAAGGAGAACCGATGTGGAAGGACCCACTTTTAGATATCCTAATCATTATGTTTTATGGTATTGCAGTACAGTATGATGGTGACAGGACATGGAGCTAGGGGATCAGGATAAGGATTTGGGGCTGGGTCAGGCGATGGTACCGAGCCCATTGACGATAGGCTACACGAGCTCATAGCAGTCGAGGTTACGAGGGGCATCGGTGACGCTACCCCAGTGATTTTTAAGAAGGTCAAGAAATGGATGATGGAGATTATGGAGGAGAGGCTCAGTGCAATCAGAGCCAAGATTGTTGTGGGCTTAGTCGGGTCCCAAACTCCCACCTTCTACGAGTTCAAGGCATGCGGGGCGCCGGAGTACTTCAGGGTCAGGGACCCCATAGTTAGTTGACACTGGGTGGCGGATATAGAGAATGCCTAATGCACGAGTTGTTGCCCTCATGCGTTGAAGGTGGGTTTTGCTTCGTGTAAGCTGAGGGATCAAGCCAGGGATTGGTGGGGTAAGGTGACCAGCCAGGTGGGAGCAGCCGGTGTGGCCGAGATGACATGTGAAGAGTTTGCCAGGCATTTTGATTTGGATTTTGCGCCACCTATTGAGGTGCAACGGCTAGTAAGGGAGTTTCATGAGCTCTAGTAGACTACCGATACTATGGCGGAGATCACCGCCATGTTTCGGGAACGAGCACTATTGATCCTACAGTATGCTACAGACAAAGATATGAGGAGGACGAGGTATCATTCTATGCTGAAGGATCGTATATGTGAATTTATGAGCTTTACGAGGTGAAAGACCCTGAATGAGATGGTGGAGAAGGCCCATTTTCGGGAGATGGAATTGAATTTCCACACCAAGTAGAAGCTCGATCATGCATAGATAGCAGTAGGTCAAGCTAAAAAGCCTAAGACCTCAGATTCTTCCAGTATGGGCCAAAAGGGTCGTAGCCGGTGTGCCAAGTGCAATAAACTACGCAATGGGGCTTGTCGTATCGTTGGCTCGTTATAGTACGCATGTGGTAGTCGGGCCATGTGATCAGGGATTGCCCTAAGAAGGGCTCTATTTGTTTTCACTACAAGCAGACCGGCCACAAACGGGCTGATTGTCCGAGGATGCAGGGGGAGGAGGAGTAGTGGTGGCGCTTGCACCCGCCATAATGAGGATCACTGATGGTCGCCCTGCTAAGACGGATGCTCTAGCGGTGAAGAGTCGTGCATTTCAGTTGACTACCAAGGAGGTTCGGGTCAGACGTCGTTGCTGGTACGTGTGTTATCTTTTCCTGCTTGATATTGATTTGTATTGTTTATGTGTATATAGGTGCTCATGTATAGGCACCGTTTCGATCAATGGTATGTCGGCTCACTTTCTATTCGACTCAGGTGGTACCCGATCATTTGTATCTCTTACGATTAGCAAGAAGTTATGGGATGCAACGGGGACTTTAGATTGCCTGCTTTGAGTTGATATTGTGGATGGCCACACTATGAGTGTTGTGGGGGTGTATCGGGACTGTGTCCTGAATGTGCTTGGGGAGAGGTTTTGTGTTGATCTAGTTCTGATGTTGTTGCAAGGGCTGAAGGTGATCATTGGGATGGACTGGTTAGGAGCCAATGGGGCCATGATCGATTTTTAGCACAATCTGGTGACGGTTGGAACCCATAGTCGGGGAGAACTCATTATTCATGGAGAAAGGGCCTCGCAGGGGCGAAACCTCTGTTCAGATGCAAGAGCTAGGAGATGGCTTCATCAGTGTTGCTCAGGACTTTTTCTTATATATCAGATACAAGGGTTGAGTCCATGGCGGATTTGGGCTGTGTACCAGTTGAACAAGAGTTTTGGGATGTCTTTCCTGAGGAGTTACCTGGACTGCCTCCAGAGAGCCAGGTGGAGTTTCGCATTGATTTGATTCTGGGTGCCACCCCGATAGCCAAGCCGACATACCGACTAGCTCCCCCAGAGATGAAAGAGCTATCTACGCAACTTGAGGAGCTACTGGACCGAGTGTTTATTCATCCAAGTTGTTCCCCGTGGGGAGCACTGATCATGTTTGTGAAAAAGGTGGATGGGTCACACAGGATGTGTATTGATTATCGAGAGTTGAACAAGCTAACGGTGAAAAACTGTTATCCGCTCCCGAGGATAGACGATTTGTTCGATCAGCTGCAGGGTGCATCTTGGTTTTCAAAGATTGATCTTCGATCAAGGTACTATCAGATAAAGATTAGAGAAGAGGATATATCAAAGACAACCTTCAGGACTCGGTATGGGCACTATGAGTATGTGGTGATGCCATTCGGGCTCACAAACACCCAGGCAACATTCATGGATCTCATGAACAGGGTGTGTAGACTGATGCTGGATCGGTCAGAGATCGTTTTTATTGATGATATCCTGGTTTATTCTAAGACCAAGGACCAACATGAGCAGCATCTGAGGGAGGTATTGGAGACACCAATAACGAAAAGGCTTTTTGCCAAGTTCTCAAACTGTAATTTCTGGTTGTGAGAGGTGCAGTTTTTGGGGCTCATCATCAACCATGAGGGCATTTTGGTGGATCCAACCAAGGTTGAGGTAGTGATGTGGTGGGAAGTACCGAAGAATGCATCTGAGATTCGTAGCCTCTTGGGTATAACAAGGTACTATTAGAAATTCATCTACGATTTCTAAAAGATTGTGGTGCCTTTGACCCGCCTGACCAACAAGAATGTGACATTTTGATGGGGCCCGAAGCAACAGTTGCGTTTTGAGATCCTGGGACAAAGACTCTGATTCTCGTACTACCTGAGGGGCTGGATGATTTGGTATTGTACTGTGATGCATCGATCTCGGGGTTAGACACCATACTGATGTAGAGAGGGCATGTGATCGTGTACGCCTCAAGGCAGTTGATGCCTCACAAGGCGAACTACCCCACTCATGACCTAGAATTAGGAGGCAGTGTTGTTTGCCCTCAAAATTTGGAGGTACTATTTGTATGGAGTTTGGTTCACCATCTTCACTGACCACAAAAGTTTGAATTATTTGATGGATTAGCAGAACCTAAACATGTGAAAGACGAGGTGGTTGGATGTACTGAATGATTATGATTGCGAGGTCTTGTATCATCCAGAGAAGGCCAACATGGTGGCCGATGCCTTGAGCCACAAAATAGCAGGTTCTCCGATCAGGAATGTCTGTTTGGAGATGAAGGTGGTCTCTTCGCTGCTAGATATGATCATGAAGGCTCAAGTGGAAGGCTTGAAGAAAGTGAACTAGAAGATAGAGAGGATTCGAGTTCAGTTTCTCTTGTTTGTTCGGGCTAGTCGCGCTCTTCTGACATAGTGTAGCCGGGTGCGAGTACCGGTAATCGGGGGTGTGAGACAGAAGATCATGGAGGAGGCATAGATATCCAATTTCTCTAGTCACCCAGGGACGATAAAGATGTACACGGATTTGAGGTTGACTTAGTGGTGGCCCTGCATGAAGCGAGAGATTGCATGGTTCTTGGAGCAGTGCTTGAGCTGCAGGAAGGTCAAGGCAGAACATCAGAGGCCTCACGGCAAGGTTCAGCCGTGAATGTCATATGGGTTATGGTGGATAGGTTCACAAAGAATATGCACTTTATCCTGATCTCCGAGAGCATCTCTGCTGAGAAATTATTGGGTATTTATGTGTGTGAGGTGGTGGTTAGGCATGGGGAGCCAATGTGGGTGGTCTCTGACTGGGATGTCCGATTTACATCTAGGTTTTGGAAGAAGTTCCACAAGGAACTAGGCACTTAGTTACATTTAATCATGGCTAACCACCCTAAGAAATATGTCCAGAATGAAAGGACGATCCAAACACTAGAGGATATGCTTTGAGCATGTGTATTCGACTTCGGAGGGAGTTGGGATACATACCTCCCTCTAGCATAGTTTTCATATAACTATACTTATCATGCTAGTATTGACCGACCCCCATTCAAGATATTGTATGGTCGGAGGTGTAGGACCCCTGTTTATTATGGCGAGGTTGGACACCGAGGTGGTGCTCTGGACTTGCGAGTTGATTCAGTTAGTGCACCGCTCCAAATAGAGAAGCTATGTTGACCGGTGCCGATAGGATCCTGAGTTTCAAGTGGCGGACTTTGTTTTACTGATGGTGTCGCCATGGAAGGGAGTCATCACATTTCCAAAGAGGGCAAGTTAGGACCCCGATACATTGGTCTAGTCAAGGTTTCTGCCCGGGTGGCAAGATTGCTTACCGTTTGGATCTGCCGAACGAGCTTAGCCAGATTCACAACAACTTCCATGTGTCTTTGCTTCAGAAATGTGTCACTAACGAGGCTACAATTATTTCATTGGATGACATTAAGGTTGATGAGATCCTGACTACATTGAGTGACCCAGTTTGGTTTTTTATAGGAAGACTAAAGTTCATCGTAACAAGAAGGTGAAGCTGGTGAAGTTGAAATTGATGGGTTTTGAGCATTCTAACACTTCCTAAGTGTACATGCAACCCTAATAACCTTGGATCTATGTTTGTCTAATTATCATGCAAAGTTGAATTCCAAGGTTATATTCCTATCTAGCATACATGGGAACAATTTTAACTTGAATCATAGATAGAATAACTTACCTTGTTGTTGCTTATGTTCCTTGAAACCTTGTGAGCCTAGCACCCCAAGTGTGATGCCTCAAATGCTTCACACAACACCAAATGCTCTTGGAAAGACTCTTGAGATAATACACACTTCTAAAAATCGGCCAAGCCCTCTAGTTTCGTAGTGTCCCGATTTTGGTGGAGAATATGCTTCTTATATAGTGTTGACACATCTAGGGTTACACCATGTAAACCCTAATGTGTCATGACTCTTCATTTCCATGACCCATGGGTTTGTAACTCCCATGGAGCATCCTATGGGTAGAACCCAACTTGATAATCCATGGAGCCTCTTAGCCCACTATACAAGATATGGATGATTTACATAATCAACCCATATATTTAATTAGTTATCCTTTGATCACTTAATTAATTCCAAATTAATTCTTTGATCAACTAATCAAATAATATTATTAATATATTAGAACTTATAATATATTAATAATCTCCAAGTGTTATTTCTCTCATTTAGTCTATCCAATTGCATGGTGCCATGCAACCCAAATGGACCATGCCGAGTCGGGTCAAGTACACACCTGAAATAGTTATGGACTTAGACACCTTATCCAACAGTCTCCCACTTGGATAAGTCTAATAACTATATCTCTAGTACTTCAGGAACCGACCGGCAATCGTAGCTCTTTTCAAGGTTTCTCGGAACTGAGAAGATGATGGTACGCCATTTAAGATAAGTGATCATATAATCCTCTGTTCTAGATATCAGCCGGACAAATACATGGAACATTGTCTTGCTTATTGTCCAGCATTTGTTTCCCGATTTCCGATTTGTTTGACATAGAACTTAATTGAACACATCAACTTAGTTCTGACCGGGCCCGGTACATGGGTCAAAACAAAATCATCGAGGGGCCCAGATATCAGCTTCTAATCCAAGAAGGAACAGATAAACTTCGACTCATATGTTTGTTCTACCACTCATTGAATTACACACAAAAGTACGTTTTATAACATCGAGTTACCAATGCGGTTTCGTACAGTCAATGCATAACCAACTTGTAAGTAACAAATCATATCTCTAGGTTTGAAGACTTATATGATATTACCGTCTCACGATCACTCGAGATAGAATTCCATGAAGTGATTCCAGTGAGCGTGGGTTGAGTCCAATGCTCAGAACTTATGAGCACTCATGATTGTTGTAGCCTTGTCCAAGACCTTTACAACCAAACATGACAGTCTTGATTCATATCTACTTCCAACATATGACCGACTGTGGAGGTTTGAATAATATGTTATACCAAACAAAATTATTCTGGAAGTCAAAACATGCAAAAGAAATATAGTAAACGATCGACAAGAGATAGCAACACTTTACTCATAAATAAAACACTTTTATTCATCATCAAATGTCAATTACACTTTACAAATTTCGAGATTATCTAACTACTAAATCTAATATCATCCTTCAGCCCTATGCTCCTAGCATGCTGAAGATGCTTAACCCGAGTCAGTCCCTTTGTGAGGGGATCTGCCGGATTCTCATCTGATGATACCCTCTTTGCCACGAGGTGTCCTTCTTCGATCTGATGTCTAATGAAATGGTATTTTCTGTCGATGTGTCTGGGTCTCCCATGATCCCTTGGTTCCTTGGCTAAGGCAACAGCACTTTCACTATCACAGAAAATTTCCATTGGCTCTTTAATAGCTGGTACAACTCCAAGGTTTCCAATGAAGTTCTTCAGCCATATCGCCTCCTTTGCTGGCTCGCTAGCTGCAATATACTCTGATTCACAAGTAGAATCTGCCACTGTCTCTTGCTTGGAAGTCTTCCAAGAAATTGCTCCTCCGTTTAGGGTAAAGACCCAGCTCGACTGAGAGCGGAAATTATCCCTATCAGTCTGGAAGCTAGCATCACTATACCCTACAACTCTCAAGTCATCACTCCCACCGAGGGTAAGAACCCAGTCCTTAGTCCTCCGTAGGTACTTGAGGATATTCATTACCGCAGTCCAGTGTGCCTTGCCAGGGTTCGCCTGATACCTGCTAACCATGCTCAAGGCAAAAGCTACATCGGGTCGAGTACACGTCATAGCATACATGATCGATCCTACAACCGAAGCGTAAGGTGTTCGACTCATTTCTGCTATCTCAGCCTCAGTGCTAGGGCTTTGTGTCTTACTCAATCTGGTGTTACTCTGGATGGGTAACTCTCCTTTCTTGGAATCCTACATGCTGAATCTCTTCAGCACCTTATCCAAGTAGGTACTCTGACTAAGTCCAATTAGTCTTTTACTCCGATCTCTCAAGATCCTTATCCCTAAAATATAGGCAGCTTCACCAAGGTCCTTCATAGCGAAACACTTCCCAAGCCAGGACTTTACTTCCTGCAGGGTTGGAATGTCGTTTCCTATGAGTAGTATGTCATCCACATACAATACCAAAAAGCTAACTATACTCCCACTAGCCTTGACATACACACAAGATTCATCTTCACTCCTAGAAAAGCCAAATTCCTTGACCTTTTCATCAAAGCAAAGATTCCATCTGTGAGGTGCTTGCTTCAATCCATAAATGGCTAATAGAACCCGAATAGACTTAATCTTGGGTACTGGAGAAAAGGTCTCATCATAATCCACTCCAGGAATTTGAGTGAAGCCCTTTGCAACCAGTCTAGCCTTATAAGTGTGTACTTTACCATCCATGTCGGTCTTCTTCTTGAAAACCCATTTGCACCCTACTGTCTTACGACCTGGTACATTTTCAACCAAGTTCCAAACTTGATCGTCATACATGGATTGTATCTCGCTATCCATAGCCTCTTTCCATTTAGCAGACTCGGGGCCTGCCATGGCTTCCTCGTAGCTGTTAGGGTCATCTTGACTTACTAGTGTCCCATCACTAATAAGTGTCTCACCTTCTGCAGTAATATGGAATCCATAGTAATGCTCAGGTGCACTCCTAACTCCCGTGGAACGTCTCAGAGGTACAGATTTGTCAATTGGCTCAACAGGAGTTTCCTCCTCAAGTTGAGGGCTAGAGTTTGATGTTCCTTCACTGCTTGATTCTTGAATTTCTTCAAGATCAATCTGCCTCCCACTGTCTCCTTGGCTTATAAACTCTCTTTCTCGAAAGACTCCTCTTCTTGCTACAAAGACCACATTGTCACTAGGTCTGTAGAAGAGGTAACCAAAGGATCGCTGTGGGTAACCGATGAAAATACACCTCTCGCTTCGAGGTTCGAGCTTATCATGAGTCTCGCATCTCACGAAAGCCTCGCAACCCCAAATTTTGATGTGGTCTAGTTTAGGTACTTTACCAGTCCACATCTCGTGAGGAGTTTTGGCAACTTTCTTTGTAAGGACTAGATTAAGAATATGGGCGGCAGTCTCTAAGGCATACCCACAGAGCGAGATTGGTAGCGTAGCTCGACTCATCATGGAACGAACCATATCTAACAAGGTTCGATTACGCCTCTCAGCCACACCATTCAACTGTGGTGTCCTGGGAGGTGTCAATTGTGAGACTATCCCACATTCCCTTAGATAGTCGAGGAACTCTGAACTAAGATACTCACCACCACGATCGGATCGAAGCATCTTAATGTTCCTGCCCAATTGATTCTCGACTTCCTGTTTAAATTCCTTAAACCTCTCGAAAGTCTCTGACTTATGCTTGATCAAGTAGACATATCCATATCTACTATAATCATCAGTAAAAGTCAAATAATAACAATTAGCATCCCTTGTGGCATGTTTGAATGGTCCACACACATCCGTATGTATAAGGTCCAACAAACCTTCACCCCTCTCACACGAACCTGTGAAGGGTGACTTTGTCATTTTTCCAAGTAAGCATGATTCGCAACTATCATCTGACTTTAGGTCAAAAGACTCCAAGACTCCATCCTTTTGGAGTTGGCCTATGCGTTTCTTGCTTATATGTCCAAGACGACAATGCCATAAAGATGCTTTATCCAAGTTATTATTAGTAGAATCAATACACAAAACATTATTTCCTAAGTTATCTACAACAGATACAGCTTCATACACACCATCACAAGGTAATGCTTTAAAATAAAGAACATTATTAAAGAAAGCATCAATAGAACCAACTTCATTATTAAATGAAAAGGTAAACCCTTGTTTGTACAAAGCATGAAAGGAAGTAATATTTCTTGCCATTCCTGGCGAGTAACAACATTTATTCAAATCTAAACTAAACCCACTACTTAGCGATAAAGTATAAACTCCAATCTTGGTAACAGGTATAGCTTTCCTATTCCCCATGATCAAGTTTATCCTTCCTTGCTCCACATCCTCATTTCTTCTTAGTCCCTGCAAGTCACAACAAATATGAATACCACACCCGGTATCAAGGACCCAGGAATTAGAATGGGTTGAGTTATTAGAAATGATAGTGTAAATACCTGCATGGTTGGGTTTAACTTTCCCATCCTTCACATCTTGCTGGTATTTTGGGCAGTTTCGCTTCCAATGAGATTTTTCATGGCAATAGAAGCATTCAGCCTCTTTTGGGTCAGAAGAAGGAGTAATGAAACCTTTCTTGGTTCCACTTGAAGAAGAGCCATCAAGGGTCCGAACCTTGGTACCCTTTGAAGATCTCTTTCTCTTCCTCCCTCGACTTTTCCCGATTGCCAAAACCGGAGTAGAGTTTTGAGTAGGAGTGATAGCAACCGACTTCCCCTTAAGACCTGATGTTGCGGTCTTGAGAAGTCCCTGAAGTTTTCTGAGGGTGACTTCTTCCTTGTTCATGTGATATGTCATGCAGAATTGATCATAGCACGATGGTAAGGAATGCAAAATAATATCTATTGCAAGATCCTCCGGGAAGTTCACATTAAGCTTCAGCAAACGATCCACATACCTTTGCATTTTCTGCATGTGGCTCGTGACGGATTCCCCGTCCTTCATCATGTTTGTTATCATGGAGCAGATGATTTCATACCTCTCTTGTCGTGCACTTTGATGGTATCATTCCATCAAATCTTGGTGCATTTCATAAGGGTAGAAATCCTCATAAGATTTTTTGGAGTTCCGCTGTCATCGTGGCCATCATGATGCAAGCCACTTTCGTAGCATCCCTTTCATGTGCCCGAAATTCAGCGATCTCCTGAGGAGTTGCAGTGGACTCATCAATCTCCTTAAGCTCCTTGTCAAGGACATATTCTTTGTCCTCGTAGCGGGTAATCATCCTGATGTTTCTGATCCACTCATTGAAGTTGGATCCATCAAAGGTGACTTTCCCACACAAGTTCATAAGGGTAAAGGAGCCATTAGGATTAGAGCCAGAAGCATTGTTGAAAGACATCTAAAGAAAAGAGAACAAGATTAGTTTAGATATAAGAGAGTCCTTAATAAAACACCCAAATGTAATATTAAGGCTAGGATCCAATCACAATATAATATAACTTAGAAGAGGTATGTCGTAATCTAAGCTATATCATATTTGAAAGGTAGGTGAATGACGATTCACCAATTTCCACCACGAAAACCGCAATATTTTAGTATTAGGTTTTTGAATGGTTCTTAGAAATTCCTAGATTCTTTGAGATTCAATGAACTTTTCAAAGGCATGTTTCAATCTCGAGTGTGCCCTCCAGGTTTTGTGACTGGGATACCGAGGATCACAAAACGAGGTGTGAAGTAACCATGCAAATCACTTGGTACCCTTAAAGTTTATCACTCAATCGATGTGCCGGTTAACCACACACGCTCCATCGATACTATAATAAACCCTAAGTCACCCTTTACATACCTTGTTAAGTCCAAGTTAGTGTGCCGGTTAACCACACACGCTCCACCAACGACTTAATCAAAGTGTAAAGTGTAATTTCATGGAATAGCACCTTATTCACATTTTTCCCAAAGTAACTAAGATTGGGAATTTAATAAAACATTTAGTTACTTTATAATATTCATCATACTTTGAATGAGAATTAATAATTCCTTGTCTTACCCGTTCGGCTAACGACCCTCCACCGATCAAGCAAGCGGTGGGTGAGAGTGGACACCCATTAAGTCACCATTTTATAGGCAACAACCTTATACCCACCTTATAGACCGGCTTCGTGAATGAGGCGTACTAGCGGTAAGACGACTTTGTTCTTATACATATATATATATATAATTATTAAATCATAATAATATAAGTATAAGGGTTGAATTTTAACTTTTAAAATTCTAGGGGTTGGAACTAAAGTTTTAACTTAACTTTACTTGTTCCAAAACTTGAGGGCAAGTTTTGTAAACTTTCAAAACTTTTCATTTCTTGTAACTTATGAGTTTAATAGAGTAATAAAATGAGGACTTTTCATTTTTCCTAACTCTTGTGTTCTTTTAATTGTTTTTAATCCAAGAGACTTTTGGTTTTCCATAACTTGAGGACAAGTTATGGACTCCATTAAAACACATTATGATCATGAATTAATCTACCACATAGGTTACAAATAATTCCTATGATCATCTAAACATCATAAGAACAAAAATATGAATATGAACACTTTCAAGAATCAAAATCACATTTAATCTTTGTAATTTTGATAACTAGTTGTTGTAAATGAGTTAGAAAAGACATTACACCTTCTAAAACAAGTTTTCAAGTACCAAAACATTTTAGGGTAATGATTCTAATCCATTTCCAGTAACTCAAGTCGAAATTCTGCACTCTGTCGACCCTACTCGCCAAGTGCATAAACCTACTCGCCGAGTAGGTTGAAGATACACATGAACTCGACGAGTCCTCCCCATGGACTCGCCGAGTCCATCAGTCAGACAGCAGAATTTTCGACTTTCTTCAACTTTTAAGCACAAATAACAAACAAACAAGCCTAGGCTCTGATACCACTGATGGGTTTTGAGCATTCTAACACTTCCTAAGTGTACATGCAACCCTAATAACCTTGGATCTATGTTTGTCTAATTATCATGCAAAGTTGAATTCCAAGGTTATATTCCTATCTAGCATACATGGGAACAATTTTAACTTGAATCATAGATAGAATAACTTACCTTGTTGTTGCTTGTGTTCCTTGAAACCTTGTGAGCCTAGCACCCCAAGTGTGATGCCTCAAATGCTTCACACAACACCAAATGCTCTTGGAAAGACTCTTGAGATAATACACACTTCTAAAAATCGGCCAAGCCCTCTAGTTTCTTAGTGTCCCGATTTTGGTGGAGAATATGCTTCTTATATAGTGTTGACACATCTAGGGTTACACCATGTAAACCCTAATGTGTCATGACTCTTCATTTCCATGACCCATGGGTTTGTAACTCCCATGGAGCATCCATGGAGCATCCTATGGGTAGAACCCAACTTGATAATCCCTGGAGCCTCTTAGCCCACTATACAAGATATGGATGATTTACATAATCAACCCATATATTTAATTAGTTATCCTTTGATCACTTAATTAATTCCAAATTAATTCTTTGATCAACTAATCAAATAATATTATTAATATATTAGAACTTATAATATATTAATAATCTCCAAGTGTTATTTCTCTTTAGTTGCTTGAAATTGAAAAGATGGCATAAAAGCTCCCCTAGTATGCGGGGCATACTCCAAGAGTATGCTTAGCGTACTAAGGATGCATGAACGTGGAGGGTGTCGATGTACGCATGTCATACATATAGGTATGTGGGGCATACACGACAGAGGGCCAAAACCTTCATTCTTGGACTTGATGCCTATTTAATTACCCTTAAGCCTCATGGACCAAACCCTAATCAGCCTCCATAACCTCATTTCGCCCTTCTACACCAGAGATACCTTATGAGAGTGTGTTTGAGCTTAAGGAGTATATTTGTGGCCATTTTAGAATTCACTCAAGAGGAAGGAATTGCTAAGAAAGCTTGGAGTGGCATTGGGGTTCAAGAATCTACATCTAGTTCACCATGAAGATCCTCTAGAGGTGGAAAGTCTTAATCTTGCCATCTTATTCATTAGATCTAGCTAGGTTTTCTATATTTTTCGTTTAGTTGGTTTTGGACCTTCTCTTGAGAGTTGAGCAACTCTAGAGACTAAAATGGTTAGATTGGAGGATTTCATAAGGAGCTCAGATCTGAAATTAGATGTTAGAACATCGAGTATTAAGCACTTAATGGAAGAAGGTGCTTAATTAGTTTGTACGCTGGGCATAACTTAGAGTACACAGCGCGTGCAACTCAGGGACTCGGTAGGCTACATGTACCAGGGTGGTACGCAACGTGTATGCACCTTAGATGGGCTCAGACTTGTTTTGGGCTTGTAAGCCCTTTAGGACTTAATTCTTCATTGGCCTGGTCACGTTTTGAGTTAGTGGGCCAACTTATCTGTTTTGGGCCATGGTTACTGTGGTAGGGCTTTATTGGGCCATGAGGCCCATTAATAACTTTGAACATGGACTTTGGGCCCATTAGCAAAAGAAGACTTTTTGGGCCATTGTGAAAGGACATGGGGTTTGGGTTCTTCAATTGGATTATGTTCAACCATAACCTGGGGTAATGGTATTTTTGTTCAGAACGGGTGTGTTGGATTAGGTGTCTAGGCACATAACTATAATTTGTATGTACTTAACCCGAGATTAGAATAGTCCATTTGGAGTAACTTCACCAGATCAATCTGATAGGATGGATATTTGAGAAAGAGGTTATGTATGATATACTAATAAATTATAACTATAATACATTAATTGAGAAATCAAAATATTTAATTAGTATTGATCAAGAATTAATTTGGAATTAATTTAGTGATCAAAAGAGACTAATTAATTAAATTAATGGGGGCTGAGTATCTAAATCAGTGACATATATATTGTTTGGGCTATCAATCCATGATGGGAAAAGTTTATGTAAGTATCCATGAGGAGTTAGCCCACATTAAATATTGATCATAACCCAAGTCTATGGATTAGGTTTTACCCATGACTCTTGGAATCCTATATTATATAAATGTTACCCCTTAGCCAAAATCGACACCTATGTATTCTAAGAGAATCGTAACTAATTTTAGTGTGGCTAGCCTCTCTCTCAAAGTCTTCCTTTGTTCATGGTGTTTGAGAACCATTTGAGGCATCACACTTGAGGTCTTAAGCTCTTGAAAGGCCAAAACTACAAGCTACAATAAAGATGTATTATTCTAACTAGTTTTATGATTCATGTACCAAAATTGTATTCTAGTTGTAGGCTTCATGCTATGGAAATTGTATTGCATGTATAACTAGAGAAAACTTACGTCCAAAGCTATTAGGGTTGTATGTGCACTATAAGAGTGTTATAGTACACAAAACCCAAAAGTGGTATCAGAGCCATGGGTAGTTTTCAGTTATATAGTTGCGTTTGGAAATTGTTCAAAGTTGAAAAAACTGAAAATGGCCTCCTGCCAGGCTGAACTCACCGAGTCAATTGATGAACTCGACGAGTTTATGAACAAATCGACGAGTCCAAAACCTTGCTCGAAAAGTTGCACTGGCAGATGGCAGATTTTCGGGTTTTTTTGGCCTATATTGGATTGGGATCACTACCACAAACTGTTTTGTATCATAACATATGGTTTATCTGATATGGTAACTATTATACTCATCCAATGAATAAATAATTGTCAAAGTATTAAGATAATTGTTGGTTATATTATAAACAAAGTTACTTGTAAATTGTTTATATGAATTATCTTTCGTTATGAGTTAAATTAGATCAATCTATAGATTATATGATAATTCTATTTGTTAAAATCGATCTAAATGTTTTTAATGAGATTCATAACTTGTGCTCAAGTTCTGGAACATGAAAAGTCTCATCCCTTAAAATAAGATTAAACTCATAAGTTATGAAATTCAAGAGTCTTAGATGGAATCCAAACGGTTTTGAAGAGTTTCAAAACTTGCCCTCAAGTTTTGGAATTTGGAAAGTTTAGTTAAAAGGTTTTAATTTGTAATATTGAATTCTAAAATATCTACCAATTGAAAGGTTTCTAAAGATGCATCTCTTTTGGTTCATAACTTAAAAATTAATTAAATAGTTTTAATTTTGAATTTTTAATAACCTAGCTGCTTTGAATAGCTCAATTACACCTTATGAACTTTATTAAATTAATTAAAATTTTTAATTAAAAGAGAAATTTAATAATTCCATAATAACATGGTTTAAGATTAATTAAATTAAGAGTATAATTTATTAATAGATTCAACCACAAAATATTTTTAAATGTGTAAAATACACCCTAATACTAAAAAAAATTAAAAAGTTTAATATATTATATGTATAAGTGAAAAGTCAGTCTTACCACTAGTAGGCCTCATTAACAAAGCTGGTCTATAAGGGGGGTATAAGGTTACTACCTATAAAATGGTGGTTTAATGAGTGTCCACTCTCACTCACCGCTTCCTTGAGTGGTGGAGGGTCGTTAGCCGAACGTGTAGGATGGAATATTAATTCTAATTAAAAGTGTAACATCATATATTTTCACACAAATTTTTCACTTTTAAAATCACATAATTGTCATCAACACATATCACAAAATCTCAATATATCAATTATCAAAAACATGTGTTCATTTTTATTTGAATAAAATCCAGGATCCTCGATCACAACTCCATCTCGTGCGTACAATCAAGCCGAAGCCTTCCCGTGATCCTGAGAGGTACCTGAAACACATAACACATAACACGGTAAGCACGAAGCTTAGTGAGTTCCCTAACATACCAAATACAACACATTAGCCACTCGAGGCTATAACTCGGTAAGACCCTCCGGTCTATGTGACTCAGTGGGACCCTCCAGTCCCATAGCTTGTTGGACCCTCTGGTCCGCTCATAGTGAGGACCCTCCGGTCTCAAAGCTCGTTGGAGCCTCCGGTCCGGTCTCAGTGAGGACCCTCCGGTCTCACAGCTAGTTGGACCCTCCGGTCTGGTTATAGTACCACATAATATAACATATATATATATATATATATATATATATATATATATATATATATATATATATATATATATATCACACAGACAAATGCACAACTCAAGTAAGCACATAAGATTAAGATATACACAGATTACTATAACCACATAAGTCATAAAGACAGTATGCACGATAACACATAATACATTATAAAAAAATAAGACCCTCTGGTCGATAATGTACTAAGACACTCCGGTCTAAAATGTACTAAGACCCTCCGGTCTAAAATGTACTAAGATCCTCCGGTTGATAACACGATTAAGACCCTCCGGTCACACATAAATAACCACATGGGTAAGTATACTGAGAAGACTCAGCTTGGATGGCGAACAGATCCTATAAATGTTGCCGTTGTACTCCGACTTCTAACATTGAGCAAAACCCAAAACTAACCCATTAGGATCTAAGACCATCCTGCACATATTATATATAAATATAGTCCAACAATCTGGTCCAAAATTGCCCAAGCCCAATGGGCCCTCCAAGGACTAATACCAAATGGGTTCACAAAAGCCCACTAATGGCCCAATTTTCCAAATTGCGCCCAAACCCTCATATGGGCCTTACCCCAAATCCCATCTAAATATTCTAGTCCACATGGTTGTTCTTGGATGGCCCATCAATAGCCCAATCACCGAAGTCCAATAAAAAGGCCCAAATCAAGGCCCAAGCTTAATTTGGGCTTTCACATAAAATGACGATTAGGGTCAAGTTTTTCTTACTTAACACATTAAGTCCCTTACTCCCCTAGGCCATTCACACAATGAAGTCGGACATAATTCACAATATCAATCTAACAGTCCAATCGCGGGTCCCGGTAAAATCCAAACTAACAAACCCAAAAATTAGGTTTTTCTAAACCCTAATTAGGGTTTCCTAGCCCAATCACAAAGCAGCCCAGTCCAAGGTTAAGTGGTTAGGCCCATTAGGGTTCTACTAGGTCGGGCACCACCCACCACCACCTCGGGTGGTGGTGATCGGCGACGACTCAGGGCGGCGGGCGGCGACAGCCACCATTTCCATTGGTGGTGGTGGTTCCCACCTAAAATCACACATACCACTTCACATACTATAATCACACACACACAGCCACCTCCCGCTGAGGATGGTGGCGGCCAAGGGTGGCAGAAAAATGTCAACGGGTGGCAGCTACCGCCTCACCGTGGTGGCAATGGGTTCGCGGCTACAAATGCACACAATCGACACCACAACTACCGAAACCAACCGATGCAATCAAATATAAGCACAATCAGCCACCACTTGGCATCACACGTCGCCGGAAAAAAAATGAAACAGCAGCCTAACGGCCGCCGACGTCGGGCATGATGCTCCCAGTGTTGCACCCATAGAAATAGCGAGGGAGAGAAAGAAGGTTGGTTGCGGTGACTTACCGATGGCTCCCCAGTTGCTGTCCACCCACGAATGACGAGCTAGATACGCTTGGATCACGGTGGCCCTTCCAATCTCCCATTGTTTCTCCGACTGGAAGCGTCGTTGTGGCAGTGCTACATCAACAAGGTAGCTGTTGGCGGCTTCATCCGATCAGAAATGAACAAGAAGGACGGGTGGCGGCAGTAGTGCATCGCTCTAGGTTTAGGGTTGTTTCAAAAGAACATGACTTGGGGAAGGGATACAGGTAAGTCCCATATCTCATTTCTAACATTGTGCCAGTTCTCCAAATTTGGTCCCTCCTCCTCAAAACATTTTCAAATTAAGTACCATATTTACCAATCAACCCCCTATCTTTAACAATTCATTACAATACAAGTCCCAACAATTACCAACCAGCCCCCGCCTCTAGAAATATTTACAAAGTGGCCCGGAAATTACACTTTAACCCTCGAAATCCATAATTAAATTAATTTGCTCCCCAACACCAACACCCCGCTCAATATTATTTAATCCAGGACTATTATATGTTTATAAATATTTATCTACTTATTTAATCAATAAACAGGATGTTACAATTCTCCCCCACTTAAATTAGATTTTGTCCTCAAAATCATTCCTCACCATCCCTTACATGCCCAATAACTTCAACGGCATGGCTACAATCCCGAGTATAACCCCAGTCGTTCAATCCAACAGAGCTATCCTAAGCAACCACATTGCCTACAATCACTAAGTTCGCTTTAGTCCAAGCAATATTTCAACCGATCTATAGACACACATCATTTCTGACCTCTGTCGTCTAACACTCACTAACTCCATGAATGTTGCGGTCCTTCTCAAACCAATCGAGCCGACCATCCCAGGTCAAGAACATCAGATGCAAACCATAAATCACTCAAAATGAAACCCATAGGGAATATGAAATCTCAACTCATCTATCATTTACACAAATATGGTTAAATGAAACTCGAGAGTCTGGTTCGATATCAAAATTGGAACCACTCATATCCAATCTGATACTCAACTCACGAACCGTGATATGCGAATCTACGCGTACATTACTTCTCCAATTCTTTCCAATTTGCGACAATCTCTCACCAATTCGAGATATAACAGATCCTAACCATCATAGAGACCCTGGTATCTCCACTGGCCTGACCACCGGGTTCCCAAAAACTCAGTCGTCAAGGCTACCCAAGCCTAGGAACTCCTCTTTGTCATGCCTTGACTAGTGAATGTGACGGCTCCTCGCAGTGTTATAACAGTCTCACACTGACTCGTGAATGCTATGACTTCCCGTAGGCTTACATCACCCGCTTACTCACCATGGGCTCTCCCCATTGTTTTTCCCTGATACTACAATGAGATTGCTTCGAACTGGGTCCTCCCAATCTCATCATTAAGCCATGACCCTAACGTGTTTGCTAAACTCATGCTCCGCGATCCATCATGGACAGGTGTACACACCCACCTAGATTAAACATGACTACCCCAAACAACAATTTTTGCTACAAAACACTTTCCTTTGATACAATTCAAATTCTTGAATAATTCCCTATCTAAAGAAAATTAGTTGATGGCTTCCCACTAGAACAATAGCTAACCGATACTCCACTTATCTTATCATAAACTTGGGTCTCAAAATAATCCAACAACTTAGGGCATCATACTCGGATACCCCGATACATCATCATAGAATGTCACACTCGCTTGCCTCAACCACTGATCTGCCTCTCACACAACCCATATCCTTGAAATACTGTACTCAAAATTGAAACACGGAGGAATCGTCAATGACTGAGAACGCTTTGCCGACCATTCGAAACCCCATCCTCTTTCTAATCAAAACCCATGCCAAGCAACTCATACCGACTCTGAGAGTAATTGACAAATCAATTGTTGCTACTCCCGGAGTATTGTTAACAATCTATACATTGAACTGGAAAATCTCAAAAATCGAAACTGGACCTCAACGAACCAACCGCCTTGCCATTGCAAACCCGAAGAGTCCCTCACCACAAAAGATCCATGGCTCATGGATACTCGACGTGGGTACACCCATTCTTTCTTGTACACGTACAATATGTGTCACCTCGCTCCACACCTTGCCTCGTCCAACAATAAACCCAAGGCTCATATGTCCATACTGCAGATCCCCATAACCAAATATCCTAACCACAACTTTAACAGATTGTTGATCCTCTCGACAAAATACCCAGTCTCCCCCACTCAAGGTTCAACCATCACCAATTGACATATCAACAGTCTACCCCACGAACTGTTTCCACTAGTTACTCCCCACTTGACTCTTGGAACATACTACGTAACACTTAATGATCTTCCAAAGAAAGAGCAAAAAACACGACATCTCCTGAATCTAAGATGAAATCCTTGGAACTTCCCAATGTGACTGTCTCCAGTCATCCAGAATCCTGTCCGGTTGCATATGCAATTCTTCCGACGGTCCTAGAATAGCACTTTCTCCTTTTCTATAAATAATGGACTATCACACACTTCATTCTCAGAATCCTTAATCATCAACCCACTCCAAGATTCGACATGGCATGGGAGACCTCACTCCCACAGTCGACCAATTACATAGCCACGAAGGTCCAAAAATAGCCCAAGCCCAATAGGCCCACCAAGGCCCAATCCTCTCGTTTCCCTACAACTGTTGCTGATATACGACATACCAAAATCAAACAAGGCATACTCGAGCCCTCGCTAGTCACAGTCCCTACTAATGACTCCTTCCTGATATAGGAATGCAATCCAATGCTCTCATACAACAAAACCCTCTTGGGGCGAATATCACAACTACCTGGTGCCCCAGAAGGTCTTCCTCCAATCCCTGTCATCAGAAACTCACTCACCCATCCTCTCAAAATGAGAAACAGGAACAATATAATCATTAAAATAGTATTTGGCATCACAGGCCATCACCGGACCACTAAACTCAGACTACAATTATCCACTATACATCATCTCCACCCCTTATTTGAGAATTGCGACTCTAACTGTCATCTCACCAGTCAAAACCCTCGAGATCTAAACTTAGAATTTCCCTAACAGGGCATACTCCATCTAAAATCAACAGACATGGCCCTCTGGCCCCACAATCTCCCATATCCACTCCGAATCTGGACAATCACAACCGGATAACTGATAAAGGTAAAAATACTCTCTGCTACGAATCATGGTACCCGAACCATGTTATTTCTCCTCATCCTGCTACTTAGAACCTTTAGGATTTTCCCTACTTCAAGTACGGGTCCTCTGCCTTCAGTAGTATGGGCCCATACTGTTGGATTAGTGTCTAAGGCTGTAACTATATTTGGTAAGTACTTGACCCGGTTGTGCATGGTCTTTTTGGGTTGCCTTCACCATAGCAACTTGACAGGATGATTTGTTAAGAGATAAGAGATATTATTGTTAATATATTATGAGAATCATATATTAAAGGAATAATAATGTTATTTGATTAATATAAGTCATATATTAATTGAGAATTAATCTGGTGATTTAAAGAGGTTAATTGAATAAAGGGGCATAAACTATCAAACGTGTGATAGTTGTGTTTTGGGCTATGTACCCTTATGGATATAAGGGTGGACGGATTTTAGGGTTGGAAGACCATAAAATCATCAAAGCCTGATATCTAGGAGGATCTTTGGATTGCTTAGGGCCTAAGTTATTCAATTAGGGTTAAAGGTGAAACCCTAGTGGCTCATAGTATAAATAAATCCCTTGGGTGAGGGAAATCGGCATTCGTGCAAGGCAAGAAACCCTAGAGCCAATTTCTCACCCTCCTCTCTCTCTCTCTCAACATCATCCAATTGCTAGTTGGTGTTTGTAATCCATTAGAGGAGTGACAGTTGTGACTCTAAGCTCCAAGAAGAAGAAGTTTTAGGCAAGTAACTCAAGGTAATGTTCTAGATCCAATTTCATATGATTAGTGAAGCGTTAAGAAACTCTTTGATCGTTTAGATCTTTTAACAGGTTAATCACTAAAGCGAAAACAGTAATATAAAACACAAGAATGAATCAGAATATGTCGAATGATTCAATTGATTCAATCCTTAGCAGAGCTCGATAAAGAACTTCCGCTGTAGAGGATATTAGGGTTACAAAAGATAAAGATCAAATTCTTCAAAAAAAACGTCCGTACTAAGATCCATGCAACCACCTATAAATGCAAAACCCTAGAAAATAACTCTCGGATGGACAGGCCCAATTCGGAGACTAAATGGAGTAAATATCGAGCCCAAGACGCAACACCTTTCGGACCTAACAATCTCCCTCTTTACATCAATTGCAGCGAGACTATCACTTCGGCTTGCTGGGTCCAGCTGCAGGAACTTTCTTAGTGGTTTCAAACAGACGTGGGATGAGAGCAAGGATGGTCTGTCTGAAGCGAATGTACCACTGGATCATGTCGTCAAAGTACTTCTTGTCGTCTGCTGAATTCTGCTTGCATCGATGAATGATTCCCAGAACAGGTTCCAAGCACGCAGTGGTGTAAAGGTGCTTATCTACCAAGGCGAACTGGCATTTTTTGGCCTTCGTTCCTTGTAAACATGACAG
The DNA here is from genome assembly GCF_002870075.4 of Lactuca sativa. NCBI lineage: Eukaryota > Viridiplantae > Streptophyta > Magnoliopsida > Asterales > Asteraceae > Lactuca > Lactuca sativa. The sequence goes on along the minus strand of NC_056626.2, from coordinate 173,891,914 downwards.
AATTCCGTTTTGGGTCGATACTTCCCATCTGCATCATGTTCAAATCACTAGCTGAGCCAATAGGAGAAACATTGGGCTTTTTCTTGAAGATCCTAGCGATCTCCTGATCCATCTTGGCAACTTCCATAATGTAGCATACGAGCATCCTCTTGAAGTGATCAATAATTGGAACATACTCAGCTTCATTGGTGAGAAGGTTGTTATGCAAAATAATCCAGTCATGTGGATTCAGGTTGGGAAGATCAGCAAGTGATATAGCATGCTCGGTTTTTGCAGAACCCCTTAACACTTTGAACCGAACGTTCGTGAAGTTCCCCTCCCAAAACGGTTTGAGGACCTGAACGTTGACGATCTTCTGAGCGCTCCAAGTTTGATACTATGGTTGAGCAGACTTCAGATAGAATTCGACGAGTTCCCTATCAACTTTTGGATGAGGATGAGGGACATCAGCAACGTTATCAAAGGAATGGAAGATGAAGGCTTTTCGGGGCAGTGGCATGTCGAACTGAGAATCAACAGAATTGATACGATCCAATGAAATCACTGGTTCAAGCCACAAAATGCTGGGAGTTTCAATCGCCTCTTTTAAAAGCTTCTCAAGAGTCCACGGAGGAAAAAGAGTTTTCCTACTCTCAAGAAGGTCATGAGCCTCCTTTATTTTTCTTTCGTTTGCCTCAAACTCTCAGGCAACACGAGCACTCATGTTAGCATCTTTATCGCGACCTTGTTTCTTTAAGAGATCTGCGATCGTTTCTTTATCATCATCATCACTGTCTTCAGCAATCTTCTTTCCTTTGTCTTTGAAACCTGAACCTGAGGCTTGACCTGCTGAAGGAGGTTCGGTTGCTTTAGTTGCTGTAGAAGTGGGAGGTGTTGAGATACATCTTCTCCCCCTTGTTTCGGATAGGACATGAACTCAAGGAGCCCTTCAAGTTTGCTTAAGAGAGCAAGGGCAGGAGCAAGCTTCTCTACGAGAGTACGCCTCACTCTGTAATTCAGGATCGGATCAAGTGCTTCAATGATGTTGGAAAGGGCGGTGTGGACATCCGAAACACATGAAGAAATAACCTCACGCTCATATCGAAGGGATTCAACTTCCTTTTGAGAATGAAAAAGATGAAGACTCTTGACCTTTAGAGCAGTAGTCTTACAAGTGAGAGCATCCATCACGGAGTTCTCTAACGCTAGGTCTTCATGCAGCGTAGTCAGGCGCTCCTCAACAGTCACCTTAAACAATTTGTTGTCATCACTGAGAGATTGACGAAGACTGGAAAATGACTATAGTTCGGAGGAAACTGAGGTGGCCAGCTTGTTGACAAGAGAGTCAAGCCTCTCTGCATTGGAGTCAGCAGTTCCCTGTAAAGACTGCAAAAGAAAAGAAGCGTCAGCAAATAATTTTTTGACTTTTTTGGTCGCAGCAGCACACGCCTTGGTAGAGGTGTCGATAGCGGCAGTGGCAGAGTTGATAGAGGCTTCATGAGCCTTAGTAAACGTATCAACAATCCCATGAATAACAACCTCTGAGATAGTACATTGTGAGGAAGAAGAGGAGGAAGCAATGAGAGAATCAATTTTCTCATGAAGCTCCTTGAGATGCTTCTTGGTTACTTGAGCATCATCGTAATCATCACTTTGCAATTGTTACGGACTGTAATAGACCGAGTCAAACGTCATGTTTTCTCCTCCAATAAAAGGTTCTTCATTATCTGCTGATTGAGCAGGAAATGAGGGTGAGGGTGAGGAAGGAGGTGAAGGTGGAGGCTCGGATGTGGAAGTGGGTTCGAGTACGGATATATGTTCGGTAGTTGGAGTGGTTTCGGGTGCTGTAGTAAGAGGCCCCGTATCAGATACGTTGGTTCTAACTTCAACGGTGGTTGTTGTGGTAGCTTCAGTGAAAATGGGAGGTGCTATAGGGATAGAGGTGGGTGGTATTTGAGTAGTGGAGGTTATAGGGGGAATGGAAATAGAGATGGAGATTGGGGGAGGAGAGACAGGTCTAATGGAAACATGTACTTCAGGGGTAGGCGAACGTGGAGGAGTATTACATCGTAGGGACTCTTCGGAGTCTGAACTCTCTTCCTCAGATTCGCTGGAGGAGGAGACAAGAATAAGCTTTCGCCTTGTCTGAGTCTTCCTCCTCTTAGGTGGAGGAGATTGAGCTGCTTTGGAAGGTTTGTGTTTCTTCGGAGAAGGGCCTTTTGCTCCTTTGAAAACCTTCTTGTCTTTTCCCTTGTCATGTTCCTTTCCCCTGGGAGCAGGCCTATCAGCATCATGGATTGATTGAATCATGTCAGGAGTGAGCTCTCTAGGACCAGAGCGATGAAACTCCTTGTAAGTTCTGATGATGCGGCTATCGCTTGGAACATCCCCATACATTGACTCAGGGATTGAGCCAACAAACTGAAATTTAGAGGAATCAGAGACGATTATCTTTGTAGTGTGGAAAGTACCTATCGAAGAGAGTGGAGAATCAGCAACAATAGGAACGTGATACTTGTCCATCACCCACTTTGTGACCAGCGTCCGGAATCGGGCATAGGAGATCTCTAAATGGCGAGAGGTAGACGCTAGACTCTGAATCAGCTGCTACCATAACGGTGAAGAAGCCGTTCCACTGAGGAGGTAAGCAAGATTTCTTGAATTTGGTGACCGTCGTCAGAATTTCAGTGTATCCCATGTTATAAAACATGGAAAACAACTGTCCCACTGGGATGGATTCAGGGTTAACCCTAGATTCATCGGGTTCTTACCCTAAAAGCAAACAAAATCACTGTTTGGAGATGGAGGCCTTGTGATCAAGAATGTCGAAGAAGATTCGATCGACAGACTTGTCATAGTGGGCTGTGGAGAACACTTGCGAGAGACACTCCATTGGAACAATTTCGACTTTGGTGAGAGCGGGAACCAGTGGCGAATACTTGAGACATTCCATGATTAGAAACATGAATGCATCGTAAACTTGTGGAGTGAGATCGATGATCAGACTTTGTTGAGGATGGATTGGCAGAATGTGAGAATTAGCATGAACTGAAGATGAGTCCGCCATTGAAGAGAAGAATTTAGGAGAGATGCTAAACAGTAGAAGAAACAAAGCTTTTCTTGCTCTCTGAATATTTGGTGCAGTAAAGAGGTAAATTATGGTAGAAGTTACCTTTTATACCATGATGAGAAGAGAGAGACAAATCTGTTCCCAAATCTTCAAAGGAAATGCGAAGAGTTTCCTTAGGTGATTGACGCGTGACAGTATAGAGCCCCGATGATTACGCAGGAGAGAGAAAGATTGTCCCGCTTCACACGCCTTCCCATCAGTCGCCGTTTGAAATGTCAAAAACGGTTCCTCTTCACACGCCTTCCCATCAAGCACCATTTGAAATATCAAAGCGATTAGACTTTCGGCTGAGTCAGCAACTTATCCCTTTAGAGTGAGCTGTCGTCATAGAGCAAAATAACCACGTGTAACATTGTGAGCCACATCTCTTTTATAACCTCAAATATCATAGCTAAAAATAGCTTGTAAGTAATGAAACCAGAATTATGGAAAATCAAAAAGATTTCCGTGCATAGAGTGTAAAAGGAAAAGAAATAAAGCAACACATATGTGAGAAATTGTGATGTCAATAACGACACGAAACAATGGATCCCGCGCACGAATCTCTTCCTTGAAAGTCAAGAGAGAACTTAAAGTGTTTGTGTGGTTTCCCATTGAATTACGATCAGACACTTATTAAGAAGTATTGAAAGGCATCTTTTAATAAGGCTAATTTAGGAGGCTTTCGCTTCAGCGCAGAATTCCTGATCTTGACATAAGACAGAAATCGACTGAAGTACTTGTGAGACCAATGTAGTCTGTTGAACAAGTAGGTGTGAAGAGAATTTAAGTGGCATGGTGTGAATACTTTTAGGTGAAATCTCAAAAAAAAAATGAAACTGGATTCCAGGGGAAGAAATGTTATGGGATTTAACAATTTCATAAGAATCACACAAAGAGAAAATTCAGAGATTTCAAGGTACAGCCCCATGGGTGAATTCGTTAATTCTTTAGTGAAAACTAGAGCAAATTTAATTGTTCACTGTCAATGCATAGTAGGTATTGAATTGTTGGTTTCACTTAACACGTAGTGGCACGAAGCTAAGATCACAAACACAGAAATTGTGTAACCATAAACCTCAGCGGTAATTTCTGAGAGTCTCAAGGGTTACGTGTATGAAGCGAATTGGGTGGAGAAAAGTATTGGAGATGGTGTAAAGAAAGCAAAGTACATCTGCTGTTAAAATAATTACCAAGGAGAAAACTCTTATCTCATGTGAGAAGAGGGTAAGGTAGCTCATGATTAGAATAAATATAAAAGCCTAATTGGGAAGACAAGGTTTGTATATACCAAGTCAGTAAGGCTATTATTCAGAATCAGGTGAGGCTTTGGACAACATACAGCAGCATGCTTCTCGGGACACTTAACTATTAAAAAAATGAGAACAATAATTGCCCCATCGATTTTCCACAAATGATAAAAATAAAATAAATTAACAAACACAAACAAAAAAAAAATATTTTTGGAATTTTTGATTTAAATAGAAAAACAAACAAAAAGATTATTGGAGTTTTTGAAAAAAAAAATTTGGAACCGAACCCGAAATAGACCGAACGCTCGGTTCATTTCGGTTGTAAAAAAAATTTAAACTTGAAAAAGAAAAAGATTTGGAAGATAAGAGAGACATAATTAAGAAATAAGGGTACAAAAAGTTTACAACCAAAGAAACTACCTTTAAGTGATAAGCGAAGAAAAGAGAATAGGACCGAACTCGAGCGCTCGGTTCATTTTGGCACTCATGTGAACCGAACCCGAACGTTCGGTTCATTTCGCTTCCAACTTTTAGTTTTGAGAAGTAGTTTTTGGTACTAACTCCGATTCCATCATACCTAGCCCTTGTAGAATTTTATTAAAACTTGCTTCAGGAAGAGCTTAGGTGAAGATGTATGCCAGTTGATCAGTAGTTCGAACAAAATGAATCTCTACGTTTTGTCTTCTACGTGATCTTTAATGAAGTGATACCTCAATGCAATGTGTTTGGTTTTGGAATGTTGCACTGGGTTATGACAGATCCTAATTGCACTTTCTGAGTCACAATATAGTGGGATCTTTTTCATATTGAGTCCATAATCCCAGAGTTGGCTTTGGATCCAAATGACTTGAGATGTGCAAGAAGTGGCTGCAATATATTCTGCTTCGGCTGTAGACAGTGAAACGCATGTTTGTTTCTTAGATTGCCAGCTCACCAACTTTCCTTCGAGGAATTGATATCCTCCTGTAGTGCTATTCTTGTCTAAACCACATCCTCCAAGGTCTGCATCTGAGTAGGCTTGAACAAAGAAACCTGAGTTTGATGGATACCAAAGAACAAGGGAGGTGGTTCGCTTCACATATCGGAGTATGTTTTTCACTGCTAGCATGTGTGGTTCACGAGGATTCACCTGAAACCTAGCACAATAACACAGAACACATTATATCGGGCCTGCTAGCTGTGAGGTACATCAAGGAACCAATCATTTGGCGGTATAACGTTATATCGACTGCCGGTTTTTTCAAGGATGGTGTGAGCTTGGTGTCGAACGCCATTGGAACTTTAACCTTTGAATCTCCCATCATGCCGAATTTAGCAAGAAGAGTCTTGGTATATGCTTCCTGGTTGATAAAGATGCCTTCGGGACCCTGTCTAATGTTTAAACCAAGGAAAAAGTTAATCGGACCCATTGAGCTCATTTCAAATTTAGTCTCCATCAGCTTTCTGAATTCATCTATTAAGCTAGGATTCGTTGAGCCAAAGATGATATCATCGACATAGATTTGAACTATCATAAGGTGGTTACCTTCCTTCTTTCGAAAGAAGGTTGGGTCAACCGAATTTTGTTTGAATTTAGACATATTTAAGAACTTAGTTAGCATTTCATACCATGCCCTAGGCACTTGTTTCAGAACATAAACTGCCTTGTCTAGAATGTAAAAATGATTTGGATGCTTTTCATTCACAAAACCAGGAGGTTGCTCCACGTAAACCGTTTCTTCAAGTTCTCCATTCAGAAAGGTGCATTTCACATCCATTTGGTAGACTTCGAAGTTCTTGTGTGCAGCATAGGCAAGAAATATTCGAACCGATTCCAGCCTTGCTACCGGAGCAAATGTTTCTTCATAATCAGTTCCTTCTTCCTGGCAGTATCCTTTCACCACAAGAAGAGCTTTATTTCGAATCACATTACCCTCCTTATCCATTTTGTTTCTGAATACCCATTTAAGACCAACGACTGAGGCATCTTTTGGTGTTGGAATGAGGCGCCAGACTTTATTTCTTTCAAACTCATTGAGTTCATCTTGCATTGCCTGGACCCAATCAGAATGATCAAGGGCAGTATTGACTGTCTTTGGCTCAACTTTGGATACGAAGGAATTATACATGCAGAACTCTACTTTGGAGAATAGGGAGGTTTGCTTTGCCTTCACTTGGGATCGAGTTAGGACTTTTTCAGATACATTACCCACTATCTGAGATACAAGATGATCTCTGTGACTTGACCTGTTTGAGAGAAAATCTCTCCGATTGCTTCTTCAGTAGTCTTTAGTTTCTTGACGTAGCTGTCATCAAAAGTCACATAATAGGTTTCTTCAATCTTTCTAGAATGCCTGTTTAAAACCCGGTATGCCTTTGAAGTAAGAGAATATCCCAGAAAAATTCCTTCGTCAGCTATAACATCAAACTTGTTACGATGTTCTTTGGAGTTGAAGATGAAGCACCTTGAACCGAGTACATGGAGGAATTTTCCTATTCTGCGTAGAACATGCTGCAGCAATAGCATCAGCCCAGAAATATACGGGAAGAGAAGCAAAACTTAGCATAGTTCGGGCCGCCTCACACAAGGATCGGTTTCGCCTTTCGACAATACCATTCTGTTGAGGCATATAAGGAGCTGAGAAGTTATGAATGGTTCCTTTTTCTGCTAAAAAGTCTTCGAATTCTTTGTTCTTGAATTCCAGTCCATTGTTGCTCCTAATGTTTCAAACGACTTTTCCCAGTTGCACTTCAACCTGCTTGATAAAAATCTTTAGCTCAGGAGTAGCCTCAGATTTGTGCTTCAGAAAGAATACCCATGTAAAACGTGAGAAATCATCAACAATAACAAGAATATAATTGCTACCACACAAGTCGATGTGAAGCAACTCAAGTGGTTCAACAACTTTTGTGTTTATAATTAATGGGTGACTTTGACGACTTTGTTTCCCCATTTCGCATGCAGCACACAAGTGTTCTCGATCAAACTTGAGCAAGGGAAGACCCCGAACATGACCTCTGCTGACAAGCTTGTTGATGTCTTTGAAGTTGAGATGTGAGAGCCTTCGGTGCCACAACCAGCTTTCGTCAGAATGAGCTTTGGATAAAAGACATATGGCAGGATTTCCTCTGATTGGTCTGAGATTCAGAGGAAACATTTCTCCTTTTCGATCTGATTTGAGAATGACCTTGTTGGATTTCTTCTCTATAATCTCTGAACCTTCGTCGTCGAATGAAACTTTGAGACCGGTACCTCCCACCAGTTGAGATACACTGATGTGATTATGCTGCAACCCTTCTACGTACGCCACCTTTCTTATTGTGAAGTCTCCATTAGTTATGATCCCATAACCCTTTATAGTTCCATAGGAGTTGTTACCGAACTTGACATTGCCACCATTTTAAAGTGAACGAAACTCCCTTAGCTCTTCCTTCCTTCCTGTCATGTGACATGAGCAGCCACTGTCAATGTACCATTCTATGTCAAACTGCTCGTCACTAATAACCTGCAAAAATTAAGCAAATTTAGGAACCCAAAGTTTCTTGGGTTCACGTGAGCCTTTCACAGGAACATGAATCGTAAGAGAAACATCAACAAGATATGTTCGTTTTACTAAGGTTGTTTCATCTTTTCTTTTAATAGTAAACGCTTTGATTTTGTTAGAATTAACTACAAGTGTTTTGGATTCAGATTCTGGTGTTTGGGCATTAGTCTGCTTTCGGTCTTCCTTGGTTGAGGAAATCTTCGTTTTTTACTTTCAAGTTTGTTGATGATCTTGAATTTTGTGTAGGAACTAAATTGGGTTTAGAAGAGGATTGAGAATGAGAAGAATTAGAGAAAGAGAATTTAGAATGAGAGTTTATCCTGACTTGAGGTTCGAAATGACCCTTTCGTTTATGGTCATTAGAGGGACCGAACCTGGACCTTCGGTAGCCGCTAGATGATGAGTCGAAGTTGGATTTTTGCGTGTTGCTGGCTGGTGGCCCGAACCTTGGTCTTTTATAATTAAAACTTGATGGACTGAAATCAGGTCTTTGCGTGTTGTTATTTGGCGGACCGAAATTAGCTCTTCGGTTGCTGTTGCTTTCGGGACCGAACCTATCCTTTCGGTTCTGTTCTTCATGTGGCCCGAAAGTCTTTCTCTTTGACTTAGAATTTTTATCATGGTAAGAGAAGTGAGGATATTAGCTTTCGGTTGCTTTCGCTATGAGAGATATTTCTTGTATCTCAGGTTTCTCTGCTGCTTTTGATTTTTCACCTGTTTTGGTTGTCTATGGATATTAGCTTTTGTTTCAGCTTCTTGGCAACCGGTTCACTCTTCATAGATGAGGTTTCGCTTGTGGAGGTTGACTTCTTCTACAGGAATTTCTTTTGTGCCCCTTGTACTTGGTACGTCAAAGTTGGCAGGCTTATTTAGCGGTTCTGGCACATATCTTCCTTTGGTCTTCTAGGATGTTCGCTCCGACAGACCAACCGTTTCGTCTGCATTGTCTATAGGAGCTGATCAGAAAAACTCATCACGGCCATCTGCATTATCTTCGTTCATAATGGCAGTGAGTTCAGCTGTTTGATGTTTGGTTACTCCTGTGACCTTATACACCTGATTGGGAGTACTCCTAACTTTCTAAAACACAACAGCCTTTTCTTTAAGGACTGGGGACTTAGATTTGGACAAGCGACCAAATTCAATAGAATTTTCAGAAATCAGGTTTTTGTGATTTTCGGGTTCGGTCTTGACAAATTCAGAACAGTCGACTTCATCCTCTACAGAAATTTCACTCATATCATCGTCCTCATCAAGTTCAGATGCGTTTTCAAGATCAATTTTGTTTTCTGAACTTAAATTGGTACTCAATGAGTCGAATGTTTGTATGGTTTCGGTCCTGAGTTTCAGCTTATCATTTTCATCCAAAAGGTTTTTAAGCATGTCCTTATGGTCTTTGGACTTTATAAAAGATTCTATTTTGTCCAGACCATACATATAAGTAGGATTCACATCATCGGATGATACAACACTTTCACAGTTGTATGCTTCAGCATCAATTTCATCCTCCTTAAACTCAAGGAAGGCTAGAATCATGGGATGTATCTTTTGCCCTATTTCACAATTCAGATGCAGTTGAGTAATGTTAGCATAAAGCCTTTTAGCGATTAAACAAAAAACATTCCTTTGTTTTAACAATTTCAAATTGTCTCTTTGCAAATAAATGTTTTCATCTCTAGACTTAATTAGCTCCAACTCCTTCTGCTCAATCCACATCCTTCGCTCCTCACCCTTGGATGACACCATGCTTATTTGGTCAGTCATATTAGAATTTGTGACCCGTGTTTGAGTTAAACAACTATCTAGATTTGAAATTCTTGAATTCAAGTTATTTAATTCCTTTTCATATGATTTTTGTGGAATTTTAAACGAAGTAAAAACAGATTGTACCTTCTTGATCAGTTCATCAAGTTCATTGATATGCACACTAGGAGGTTTTGCTGTAAAGCATAAGTCCTCTCGCTCCTTGGCCTCTTCATTTCCACCATCAGTGTTGTATCCCCTCATTTGAGATACATCGGTCACCATCAGACATCTTCCGCAAGTTTCACCATCTTTTGCAACATAAGCCTTTCCATGCCAAGGCTTTCTCACCTCATCATCTTCTGAGTCGGTCAACCACACCTGTACACCACCGAACTCGTCATCCTCTATCGAACCCTGCACAATAATAACATTCATAGAAGAATTGGTAGCAGCCTTCTTCCGTTTTATCTCTTCCAGTCTTTCCATAAGACTTGCTTCTTCATCTTTCTCTTCGTCATTCTATGCAATCTTCTTCAGCATGCAATCCTTTGCATAGTGATTCTTTCCCCCACAGTAGAAGCAACTGAAACCTGAGTCAGCTTCACCCTTTGCTTCCTTCTTCGACTCCTCAACCTTCGGTTCATCTTTCACTCTTTCGGAACTATAGCTTCCTTGCCAATTACGATTTTTGTTGGAAGGAAACTTTTTCTTGATATATCTTCTAGGATTTGACAACATTGAAGCATAATCTTCGGCTGTCAGATCGTGATCTCCCAGATTAAGTTCCTCTTCATCTTCTTCTACACTTTTACCCTTGGACAGAAGCGCCAGAGACCCCAGACTAGAAACGATGCTTTTCTCTTGCAGCACTATCTTTTCATGGGATTTCAGAATTCCCACCAGTTTCACCAGCGAGTATGATTTGAACTGCTCGTGTGCTTTAACTGTTGACACAACAGCTCTCCATTCGGATCTTAGACCATTCAAAAAAGTGACCTTCTGTTCAATAAGCTTCCTTTCAATATCGTGTTTGATCATCTTGCTGAGAAGATGATTGAAGCGATCAAAAGTCTATGTAACAGACTCATCAGGATTTTGCTTGAACTTTCCAAATTCACACAGAAGCTAGGTCTGAATTGAGTGCTCCAGATCTTCATCTGTGGAATAGAGCTCTCGCAGCCGATCCCAGATTTCTTTAGCTGTACTGCAGGAACTTACCAATCTAAACGTGTCCGATTGAAGACCGAATCGAATTAGTCTCAATGCCTTGATGTTGCACTGAAACTTCTCCTTTTCGTCCTGAGCGACATCTTTCACATCTTTCAACAAATCATTATACTCCTTTTGAGTTTTAATAATTCTGGATGTTCCTAAATGAGCAAATGGTCCAGACACAATGGCTTCCCATATCAGATACCCATTATCTTCAGATCCAATGACGTAGTCTTCGAAGTGATGCGCCCAAACCTCGTAATCTTGAGTGTAGAGAATTGGAATCTTGGTTGTAGATCCTATACTGTTTGAGATGTTGATAGGATTGGATTGAGAATCGTCCATTCTTGATCGTTTAACCTGTTGTAAGATCAGACTTGTAATACGTAATATTAGGGTAAGATGAATAAATATTAAGATACGTCAATTATGGAGTGACGGCTCAATAAATATAAGTAAATGCGAATAAACCCTAATCGCTTCTTTCATAGAAGAGATGTGTATGAATTACACAACCTCCTACTCTGATACCAATTGAAGAGTTAAGAAACTCTTTGATTGTTTAGATCTTTTAACAGGTTAATCACTAAAGCGAAAACAGTAATATAAAACACAAGAATGAATCAGAATATGTCGAATGATTCAATTGATTCAATCCTCAGCAGAGCTCGATAAAGAATTTCCGCTGTAGAGGATATTAAGGTTACAAAAGATAAAGATCAAATTCTTCAAAAAAACGTCCGTACTAAGATGCATGCAAGCACCTATAAATGTAAAACCCTAGAAAATAACTCTCGGATGGACAGGCCCAATCCGGAGACTAAATGGACTAAATATCGAGCCCAAGACGCAACACCTTTCAGACCTAACAATAAGATTCAATTGTTTACATTAGATCTAGAATTTTAAGTCTTGGATACAATGCAAGTTCAATTAGAGAAACCTAGATCCAAGCATTAGGGTTTGCATGTGCACATAGGAAAGTTCTTATGGCTCAAACCCATCACATTCTACCTGCCACATCTACCCATATTTTCCACATGGATCCTCCCAGATTTTCTAAATAGCTGCTCAACCTTCTCGATCACCCTTCCTATTACACATGTTCGCTCTCAAGCGAATACTCACCTCTGAACAACATGCTCCTCGAACTAGAATTACTCCCCAGTTCCTCATGCTTCTCTGCCATCAACTGCTGAAGAACTCCTTGTGATGCCAGCCATCTACCTCCTGAATGTCGTCATATTCACTTAGTAGCTGGCTCCCATCATTCAAGAGTCCTACAAAGTACAAAGCAAGCAGCATTTGGGCATCGAAAAACCAGCACATGAAACCGCTCAAGCGTACCAGTCCACTCGCTCTTTTCATGACTCAAAAGGCATCACTGAACTCAAGCAGTCCTACCTCTCATGGATCTCTAACTACTCTCCCAGATTCCTCAATCGCTCGTATTGGCATCTCTCCTAGATTATTCCTCGACTCAAGACTCTCTCTAAAAGATTCCTGCTAGGCTTCTACTCTGTGACAACCCGATATTTCGAGTCAATGTAATGTAAAACCAATCAAATTTAGGTCAAAATATAACCTTCCTAAAATCTTATTTGGGATAAATAAAGTAGTAGGAATCATATCAAGGTTTGCGTACATAAAAAGAACGTCCAAATTTGAAGAAATTCCTTAATCACGTCATTTTAATAAATAAATAATAAAAATAATTTCGGAATTTGCCAACGGAATCTAAACGAAAGTTGTAGATCATGGTCTCACCTTCGCGTGGATATAAAGAACGTCAAAAACGGAGTTCGTATGAGGGGGATATGAATTTTTGAAGTTTATTTAAAATAAATATAAATTTAATTATAAACTCCCGGTATTATCCGAAGGGGAGTCATCGGATAGGACCGAAGTACACCCTGCGTACCTTCGTACGCCCCGCGTACTGAGATCAAGGGCCTCGGATCGTCCACGTCGCCCTATCCGAGGTTTCCGACCCGTCCGACCCGTCCGAGGCGTCCGACCCGTCCGACCCGCCGTCCCATCCGACCCGTTGTCCCGTCCGACCCGCCTCCTCAGCAACCCGTCCCATCCGAAGCCGAGGCAGTCGAGGCTTCGGTCATGTATGACGTACGCGTACGCGTACGCGCTGCGTACGAGCGTACGCCCCGCGTACGGAGGCGGTTCAGCCTTCCTATAAATAGAATGCGAGGCTTTCCGAAAATTTTGCTCACTTCTCTCTTTTCTCTCACGATCTTGCCTCGATTTCCGTGCCCGTTAAAACCCGAAGCTCTGGTCTTTTTGCTCAAGTCTCGAGGGTCGATTTTACTCCCGAGATTCCCGAGAATCCCGAGAAAAATCCTTTTTCTAAGACGAAACTCTGCCCAGTTTTCCATCTCGTTTTCTTCAATCAATCAAGTGAGTTCATACCCCTTAATTTACCTTCTAAATGTTCTATAAATTCTTTTATATGCTTTCAGGGGGGGGGACACAAGTTAAATACTTATAGTTATTGCTTCAATCACATGTGATTGCATTAATCACATGTGATTAATAACTAGGGAAACCAGTGATTTTATCACTGTTCAAACTGTCTATCAAACTGTTTTACTTCAAAATGTTTTACAAACCCATTTACTTTTCAAATTATAATACAACCGTGATTTAAACAAATGTTCCTTATACTTAAATTGTTTCAATCAAATCTACGCCTTCGAATTGTTTTATAGATTGACATCAAGTCAATCTTTCTTTAAAAATAATACTTATGTTTCAAATGTTTTATAAACACTGATTTATGCTTTTATATTATAAATTGCATGCCCATATATGTATAGATGTATAAATAATGTTTAAAGGGCTTAGGAAGGCCATCCACCCTATTTCCTTTTTCTCGATTTGGATGTGGTCTGGTGGGATTTCGGGTGACCATCCGAAGGTCGTTTCCATATTAATTATATATTAAATATACATATATAGACATAAAAGTACTTCCATATTCATACGTACTAGACGCACCGTTAGTAAGTTACCATCGGGGTAACACAGAATCGTACTATTACAACTGCTAGATCAATGAGTCAGTTCATTCGTGAGTCTATACTAGGAAGAGAATATATACAACTATACTATGAGAACATATACAACTATACAAGAACGAGAAACATTTCATCACATATGCAAGAATACGATAACAAATGTGATCCACTGTATCGGAGCATGCCTTAAATGTCATGGCCCGAGTTGTAGCCAGAATTCTCTTGGAGGGAGAGCGTTGAGTTTGCGTATAGATCTATACTGGATTGACTATGCTACACCTTGCTGCTAGCTACAGTCGGACCTGCAGGTCTGCGGGTGCCAAACGTCATTCCGTTATTACGACCGTTCTTTATGTCGTTGTTATCACTCGATAGTATGGTGCAATTATCACATTATACCCTAATATAAATCCGGTTAAGGTAATTAGTACAACAATAGTCACTATAAAACTAAGCTACAGTACTACAATGATTTACCCAGTACACATTTTTAGTGATAACCTCACTTAAATTTTAATGTACAAACTATATTTTGTTAAAAGATAGTTGCGCTTGGGAAATTACACACTTTTACAACAAGCGATCATACAAAACAGTTAAAGCCTTGGTAGAAGGCTACTATTTTAGAAAATATAGGTTTTTCTGAGAGATTCAAACTTTTACAAACACTTACATACATCAACTTATATTTGAGACATGTTCAAATGTTTTTGATAAAAAACACCAACATTAAAATACTTATGAACTCACCAGCTTAATGCTGATAAACTCTTTAAAAATAACTTGTATTCTCAGGTCATCAGTAGACAGGTACCGATGCCAGCTTTTGAGATGATGGAGCGCACTCAAGACTCATCATATTATTATTTTGATTTACGTTATATTTTTGGTGTCTAAAACTGTACAGAACACGCTTGTATTAAAATTATATATTTAATGCAATGGATGATGTTGTTTGCTTGTTTACATTTACTGTGTTGTGATTACCTTACATGACGTCCTCCGCCTCAGAACGTTTCCACCGTTCTTGGTTTTGGGTTGTGACAGATTGGTATCAGAGCATTATTTATAGTGAATTGAGTATATCAACCCATAAAAGATATACTAAACTATAAACCCTTTAGGGATTAAACTCTGACCAAGAGTCTATACTTTAAATATTAAAATATTTAATTAAATATACTAGTCTGCATTCATACTAAAACCAGTGTCACAATGACAAGAACAAAAGTATTACGATTGTTAAATATCACAAGTAAGCTCGGGGATGTATGGTCAGTCCTGGGAATGGCATAGCCTGATCAACTATGCTGGTCCTAGGAGTGATTAGCACATGCCCTATAATGGTTGTGATAGGTTAACAAGTCTAAAAACTTACCAACAATACCACAAGAAGATCAGTAAAACTTAAACTTAAAATACTATAGGTGTATTTTGTACTACTAGTTACACGTATACTATATTTGTATACCTCTCTTCTCGCGTAGATCTAATGGCTAGATTCCATCACGGCGACCCGTACTTTCCAAATGAAGGCAATGTCGGGTGGATCGATGAAGAGCCCGATGATGAGCATCCAATCCCTTTGGATGATCACCTCGCAGAAGGTTTTTCTGATGGATCCGACTCCGAGCCTGAAGTCAACAACCTACCGCTAGTAGGCCAGACCCCGAACAACAACCATCGACCAGCGTTTCCAGGTCCTACTCCCTTGTGGGCAAACAACTTGAATCGTTGGAGTGATGAACAGGGTCAACCCTTACCATACTTTGGGGACCGAAGCTTTCACAACGTCAGCGATGGTGGCTCTGCTGACCGAACTCTGCCTGTCATTATCCACAGAATAGCTTGTGAAGTCGAGCAAGGTCGAGCAGCCATCGACCGGGTCATAGAGTTTGATGCCATCTCAGGTGTCAACACAGTCCGCATCCGCCGTCTTGAAGAAGACATGGAACTGACCCGGAGAACAAATAAAACCTTGCAGTAGCAGTTGGCTGCCTCACGAGCTGAAATATTGGAACTTCGAGCTCGTCAGAGGACTCAGGATCGACCCATTCAAGAGGTGTTTCGTCAAGTGTCCGACCGCAGTACTCGCCCGGGATTTTCCCATCGCCGTTGGTTGATGTCTAGTACATCTCCGTCTTTTAATTAAAGAATAGCCTTTAACATTTGTGCTTCAAGTAGCACTTGTGTGTAAAATATTTCTAACTTTCCGTACTCAAATTTGAAATCTAAGGACTGTCAAACTTTTCTATATGGTATGATGTATGACCTACTGTTAGGTCGATTTTCCCTGAACTTATTACATCAGTAATACCAGAAAATTTTTGAGATCTATCTATCTGGGGAAAAATCTATACACTTGTGCTTTCCTACTAATATTTCTTATTGTGGTTTCAAGCACCCTTTCAACTGTTGGACTATGTTTAGTTAGTCCATGTGTCACTCTCATGTTGCTTACAAATTGATTCTTACCGTTTTCTTATCTTTATAAACTTATAGCTGAAAGATGCCTCCTCGCAAATCTCCCAGGAATAATCCTGCACCACCACCTCCTCCGCCTCCGGTCATCGATACTATAGCCATGAATGCTGCCGTAGCTGCAGCAGTGGCAACTGCCATGGCACAGTATCACTCTTCTGATGCCAGCAGAGGTGGAACCCCTATGGAGTCAACACTGGTTGAAACCCCTGTGCGCTCGAGAGAGTGCTCATACAAGGATTTCACAAATTGCAAACCGAAGCCTTTTTACGGCACCGGCGGAGTCATTGCCCTCTCGCAATGGCTCGAGAAGACTGAATCAGTCTTCGAAATCTGTTCATGTCCTGCGGTGAGTAAAGTCAAGTACGCCGCATGCACCTTTGAAGGAATGGCCCTGACATGGTGGAACGGCCATGTTAAGGCACTAACTCTCGTCATAGCCAACGACATGGGCTGGGAAACAATGAAAGACCTCATGACTAAGGAATACTGCCCGAGGGGCGAGATCCAGAAACTGGAGCAGCAACTCTGGAACGTGACGATGAAGGGCACCAATGTGGTCGCTTATACTGCCCGATTCAGCGAGCTGGTGGCCCTCTGCCCCAATATGGTTCCCACCGAGGGGAAGAAGATCGAGAGGTACATATGGGGGCTAGTGCCTTCGTATCAGGGGAATGTGCTAGCGTCAAACCCCGCTACCTTCGACAGTGCCAAACGATTGGCACAACGACTCATTGACCATGGAGTCAAAACCCCTGCAACCACAACCACCCTAGCCATCCCGGAACCCTCCAAACCCGCTGATACTAAGCGGAAATTCTGGGATGAAAAGAAGAAGCAGCAGGCTGCCAAAAAGCAGAAAATGGTGGCAATTCATGCCGCAATAATCCCTACTGCTGCTACTACTGCTCCGGTGAGTCGGTATGCTGGCAGTTCGCCCAAGTGCAACAAATGCAACTACCACCACAACGGCCCCTGCCGTGAATTGCAGTGCTCTAACTGCAACAGGAAAGGACACACCGTCCGATTCTGTAAGTTCCCGACACAACCTATCAACCAAGTCCCTGGCTCTGGCGTGAGGCCAACCTGCTATGGATGTGGCGAAGCAGGCCACTTTAAGAGGGACTGCCCCAAAGCGAGGAATGCGGGAGGAGCAGGGAGGGTACTAGCTATAGGCCACGGGGAAGCAGTTGCTGACCCGACAGTGGTGACCGGTACGTTCCTCCTCGATAACTCCTATGCATGCATTCTCTTCGATAGTGGAGCGGAGCGAAGCTTCGTAAACCATAAATTTGCTCGCATGCTTAATCAACCACTGCACGCACTCAAAGAACTATTCACAGTAGAAATGGCTAATGGAAAAACTGAAAATACGAGTAGCATATACTTAGGTTTTACCCTAACTCTAGATAACCATTCATTTGCAATCGACCTCATGCCAGTCTCAATAAAAAGTTTCGACGTTATCATTGGCATGGACTGGTTAAGCCTTCATCGTGCCGACATCATGTGCTTCGAGAAAGCAGTCCGTCTAAACCTTCCGTCTAACGAAACTCTTATAGTCTATGGCGACAAACCCAGTGCAAGTCTTCGCATCATATCAAGTATTCAAGCACAGAAATACCTGTGTAAGGAATACCATGCATTCCTTGCTCACGTCGTCGACACGAGCCTCGAAACGAAAGAACTAAAGAACATCCCTGTAGTGAGCGACTTCCCCGACATTTTCCCAGAAGAACTACCCGGGTTACCCCCGCAACGACAAGTCGAGTTCAGAATCGACTTAGTCCCAGGAGCTACCCCAGTAGCCAAGTCGCCCTACCGCTTAGCACCAGCTGAGATGCAGGAACTCTCTGGTCAACTTAACGAACTGCTCAGCAAGGGCTTTATAAGACCGAGTTTCTCACCTTGGGGAGCACCGGTCTTGTTCGTTAAGAAGAAGGACGGATCCTTCCGTATGTGTATTGACTACATAGAACTCAACAAACTGACGGTCAAGAATCATTACCCTCTGCCTCGCATAGATGACCTGTTCGACCAACTGCAAGAGGCGAACTATTTTTCTAAGATTGATCTGAGATCCGGATATCACCAGTTACGAGTGCTAGAGGAGGATGTGCCGAAGACAGCCTTCCGAACTCGTTACGGACATTACGAGTTCGTGGTGATGCCATTCGGATTGACCAATGCGCCCGCAGTCTTCATGGATCTGATGAATAGAGTATGCCGACCCTACTTGGATCAGTTTGTCATCGTTTTCATTGACGACATCCTGATCTACTCCCGAAGTAAGAAAGAGCATGGCGATCATCTGCGACAAATTCTAGAGACTTTACGAAAAGAGAAGCTTTATGCGAAGTTCTCGAAATGTGAATTTTGGATCCGGAGAGTTGAATTCTTAGGACACGTAGTAAGCGAAGAGGGAATCCACGTGAACCCATCCAAAATTAAAGCCATTGAGAACTGGTCAGCACCGAAGACGCCTACAGAAATTCGTCAATTTCTAGGTCTCGCTGGCTACTACCGCAGATTCATTCAGAACTTCTCTCGAATAGCGAAACCTCTTACAACCCTAACCCAGAAAGGCGTGGCCTTTGACTGGGAAGAGAAACAAGAAAGAGCGTTCCAAACGCTCAAACGAGCCTTGTGCATCGCACCAATACTATCCCTTCCCGAAGGAATAGAAGACTTCGTAGTTTATTGCGATGCATCGAATCAAGGGCTCGGATGTGTTCTGATGCAGCGAGGTAAGGTCATCGCCTACGCCTCGAGACAATTGAAGACACACGAGGTTAACTACACGACCCACGATCTTGAACTAGGAGCAGTGGTATTTGCTCTGAAGATCTGGAGACATTACTTGTATGGAACGAAGAGCACTATGTTTACCGACCACAAGAGTTTACAACACATTTTCGATCAAAAGGAGCTCAACATGAGACAACGACGGTGGGTCGAGCTACTCAGTGATTATGAATGCGATATTCGCTATCATCCGGGTAAAGCCAACGTAGTAGCAGACGCACTAAGTCGGAAGGAATATTCTGGTCGTAAGGTCAAGTCGTTGTCAATAACCATCCATTCACACTTGTCTAAGCAAATTCAGGAGGCTCAACTTGAAGCCATGAAACCTGAAAATATGACGAATGAATCCCTTAGAGGAATGGACAAGAATTTAGAAGCCAAGGGTGACAGAGCCTTATATTTCATGAACCGGATCTGGACACCGAAACAAGGTGGTTTCCGAGACTTGGTCATGACTGAGGCGCACAACACTCGGTATTCCGTCCAGCTAGGTTCAGATAAGATGTATCTGGATCTTAAGAAGCTATACTGGTGGCCTAATATGAAAGCAGAGATTGCTACCTTCGTAAGTAAATGCCTTACTTGCGCAAAGGTTAAGGTCGAGTACCAGAAGCCCTCTGGTTTACTGCAACAACCAGAGATCCCGGAATGGAAGTGGGAGCGGATCGCTATGGATTTCATAACCAAGTTGCCCAAGACGACGGGTGGACTTGACACCATATGGGTCATCGTTGATAGATTGACCAAGTCTACACACTTCCTGCCTATCAAAGAAACCGAAAAGATGGAGAAACTTACGAGAACATACATTAGGGAAATTGTATGGCTACATGGTGTACCTATTTCCATTATCTCCGATAGAGATAGTAGGTTCACCTCGAGATTTTGGCAATCACTACAACATTCCCTAGGAATGAGGCCAGACATGAGCACAGCCTACCATCCACAGACCGACGGACAGAGTGAGAGGACCATCCAAACTCTGGAGGATATGTTGCGAGCCTGCGTGATTTACTTTGGGAAGGTATGGGATACTCATTTACCCCTTGTCGAGTTTTCCTATTATAACAGTTATCACACAAGCATCAAGGCTGCTCCATTTGAAGCTCTCTACGGCCGAAAGTGCAGATCCCCTCTGTGCTGGGCTGAGGTGGGTGATACCCAATTAGCCAGGGGGCAAACTTCCGACAGTACTCTCACCGGTCCGGAGATCATTTGGGAAACGACAGAGAAAATCGTTCAGATCCGTGAACGATTGAAAGCCTCTAGAGACCGATAGAAGAGCTACGCTGATAAACGAAGGAAACCTTTGGAATTTCAGGTGGGAGACCGAGTCCTTCTCAAAGTCTCACCCTGGAAGGGCTTGATACGCTTCGGCAAGTGTGGAAGCTTAATCCGAGGTACATAGGGCCTTTCGAGATTCTTGCAAGAGTCGGCCCCGTAGCTTACAAACTCGAACTACCAGACGCACTTCGTAACGTACATTCTACATTCCACGTATCTAACTTGAAAAAGTGTCTATCCGACGAGACTCTTGTAATCCCACTCGACGAGATCGAAATCAACGAGAGCCTCAACTTCGTGGAAGAACCTGTAGAGATCATGGACCGTGAGGTCAAGCAGACAAAGCAAAGCCGTATCCCTATCGTGAAGGTTCGCTGGAATGCCAAGCGAGGGCCAGAATTCACTTGGGAACGTGAGGATCAGATGAAACTGAAATACCCTCACCTTTTTGCTTAGTTATTTGTAATTTTTAACTTGCTTAAAATCTAATTTCGGGACGAAATTCCTTCTAACGGGGGGATGATGTGACAACCCGATATTTCGAGTTAATGTAATGTAAAACCAATCAAATTTAGGTCAAAATATAACCTTCCTAAAATCTTATTTGGGATAAATAAAGTAGTAGGAATCATATCAAGGTTTGCGTACATAAAAAGAACGTCCAAATTTGAAGAAATTCCTTAATCACGTCATTTTAATAAATAAATAATAAAAATAATTTCCGAATTTGCCAACGGAATCTAAACGAAAGTTGTAGATCATGGTCTCACCTTCGCGTGGATATAAAGAATGTCAAAAACGGAGTTCGTATGAGGGAGATATGAATTTTTGAAGTTTATTTAAAATAAATATAAATTTAATTATAAACTCTCGGTATTATCCGAAGGGGAGTCATCGGATAGGACTGAAGTACGCCCTGCGTACCTTCGTACGCCCCGCGTACTGAGATCAAGGGCCTCGTATTGTCCACGTCGCCCTATCCGAGGTTTCTGACCCATCCGACCCGTCCGAGGCGTCCGACCCGTCCGACCCGCCGTCCCATCCGACCCGCTGTCCCGTCCGACCCGCCTCCCCAGCAACGCGTCCCATCCGAAGCCGAGGCAGTCGAGGCTTCGGTCATGCATGACGTACGCGTACGCGTACGCGCTAAGTACGAGCGTACGCCCCGCGTACGGAGGCGGTTCAGCCTTCCTATAAATAGAATGCGAGGCTTTCCGAAAATTTTGCTCACTTCTCTCTTTTCTCTCACGATCTTGCCTCGATTTCTCTGCCCGTTAAAACCCGAAGCTCTGGTCTTTTTGCTCAAGTCCCGAGGGTCGATTTTACTCCCGAGATTCCCGAGAATCCCGAGAAAAATCTGTTTTCCGAGACGAAACTCTGCCCGGTTTTCCATCTCGTTTTCTTCAATCAATCAAGTGAGTTCATACCCCTTAATTTCCCTTCTAAATGTTCTATAAATTATTTTATATGCTTTCAAGGGGGGGATACAAGTTAAATACTTATAGTTATTGCTTCAATCACATGTGATTGCATTAATCACATGTGATTAATAACTAGGGAAACCAGTGATTTTATCACTGTTCAAACTGTCTATCAAACTGTTTTACTTCAAAATGTTTTACAAACCCATTTACTTTTCAAGTTATATTACAACCGTGATTTAAAAAAATGTTCCTTATACTTAAACTGTTTCAATCAAATCTACGCCTTCGAATTGTTTTATAGATTGACATCAAGTCAATCTTTCTTTAAAAATAATACTTATGTTTCAAATGTTTTATAAACACTGATTTATGCTTTTATATTATAAATTGCATGCCCATATATGTATAGATGTATAAATAATGTTTAAAGGGCTTAGGAAGGCCATCCACCCTATTTCCTTTTTATCGATTTGGATGTGGTCTGGTGGGATTTCGGGTGACCATCCGAAGGTCGTTTCCATATTAATTATATATCAAATATACATATATAGACATAAAAGTACTTCCATATTCATACGTACTAGACGCACCGTTAGTAAGTTACCATCGGGGTAACACAGAATCATACTATTACAACTGCTAGATCAATGAGTATAGACTCATGAATGAACTGACTCTTGTGTGATTCCTTGTACTTGAAATTGTAAGTTGTATCTCCTAACTATACCTATTATAGTTACTAGTAATATACAAGTATATCCGGAAGTATGCCTTTGCTACCCAAAGGTACCTAACTAAGTAATGGAACCTTTATACCTATATATGTATACATGATATATAATTAATATTTAGACGACATTCGGACGAGCAACCGATGCTTTAAGGCCACATCCCAACGAGGAAAAGGAAATAAAGCGAGCTAACTATCCTAAGTCCTTTAAACATTATTTATATAACTATACATATTAAGGCATGCATTTTACAATATAAAAGCATAAATGAAGTTTTGTAAAACCTTTGAAAAGTGTAATGCTAAGAAACGATGACTTAATGTCAGTTTATAAAACGATTTGATAGTATTTTGTTTGATAAAACAATTTAAGTGTAAGGAAAACCTTTGTTTGAAGCACATTTGTAAAAGAGTTTCAAAGGAAACTTACAGTATATAAGACAATTTGATAAAGAGTTTTAAAATGGTGGCTTCACTAGAAAGGAGTTTTCGGAAGAAGAGATGTGCTTATGAAACCGGTATTGCGCGGAGCGAATTGACTCAAGTTGTGCGATAATGTCGGACTTACTTGGAAGTAAAGACATTAGATTTGAACATAAGGCGTTACAGAAAAAACACAACAGTGCAACCTTTAACAGAGTTACTGAACTTAGATCTACAACAAGACTAATGCAGCGAACCAAGTATAATACAAAAGACAAGTATACGCAGCACGAGGGTCCCTTTACTGACGGGATCTTGCAAAAGATAAGACTCTAGTTGCACTAGTTTTAAACAGTTTTTATGTCTTTTATAGCGATCTCCTTATATACTTTAACGAGGGTCCGGAATATTCTCTCCTGCAGCAGTGATCCTTAGTATCCTCCTGTCTGAGTCGGAGTTCTTTGTTATTGAACAATCCTTTTTGAGGTGTCCAATCTCGCCACATTGATGACATATCTGGCTTGTACTAGCAAGTGATCTGTTGGGTCGGAGTTACGTGGACGCGGGTGCTTTCGTTTTTCTTCCTTTTTGGACAATTCCTTTTATAGTGGCCAGTCTCACAACAATTATAGCAACCCTGGCTGTCTCTAGTGGTGAGGGTGGTTCCACAGAAACGGGCAATGTGTCCCAGTCTGTTGCAATTGATACATTGCAACACCCGGTAGGCTCCATTATAATGATAGCTACACTTGTTACACTTCGGGTGTGTTCCCTCATATCGCTTGCGTTCCATTTGGGCTTGACGCTTCCGTTTCTTGAACTCTGAGTTGTGGATTTGGGTGTTTGCGACTGTTACTATTTGTTGATTTGTCGGATCGTTACTACTATCAGAATTATTAATTCCTTTGTCAGCCTTGTTCGCGTTGTTAGTGCTGCGGTTTGCAAGGACAGATGCCACGGCAGCCGTTACGACAGCTGTAACCGTGGCTTGGAATGTAGCAGCGTCCATTGGAATGGCAGGGGTTTCATTGTTCGTTTGACTATTTCCGGATGACGACATGATTCTATAACACAGAAGATAAGGAGTTCGTGAGCGATTAAGGTTGACCCTAGATATATTTCGATAATTTATGTAAAGAGTAGAAGTATGTTCTCGGGGGTTTGGCCTGCATCCCTATGATGCAGGCGTAGTACAGAGTAAATGTATGTTCATAGAATGGTCTGAAGACGTTTTGTCGCTCAAGCCAAGGTATTATTGGTTGGTGAATAATATGATCCAACCTTTGAAAGAGACTTGGAAATGATCCCGGAGTTAAATTACCATAGTCCAAAGACTTGACTAAAGCAAGTTTCAGATAGACTCCAATGAAGGTAGGATGAAAGCATTTGAACAAAGAGTGACACGGAAGTTAGCCGATTGGCAATATCAACAATGTTTATGATGTAATAAGTTCGGGAAAATTGACCTTGTAGTAGGTCTTACATCACATTTGGAGTAGAGAAGTCCTTGACAGCATAAAGGCCTAACTAAAAGTACTTATAGTACAAAGTAGTCACATAGAGAAGTGCTACACAGAACATAGACAACAACATGATTCTTTAAAACAAAGAAGTAAAGTAAAGCATCTCCTACTGGCGACTGTCACCCGTATGGTGAACCCTTAGTTCAGCTAGTTGACGCTCCATATCAAGCAGGTGTCTTTCGTACACCCTCTGGCATACTCAGAGCTCTATGACATCGGCTCAGGTTTCAGCTAGTGCTTGCAACAGGGTCTCATGGTTTCTATCAGATATCTCACTTGTGTGTTCTAGGCGATTGTTGTGAACGGTATGCATTCTTGCATTGGCGTTAACCTCTTCGATGCGTTGGAGAGCCGTCCTGCATTGAATTTCGTTTCGGGCAACTCTAGGGATCAGGATTGGTAGGACTCTGTCCACTGAGCTCCCTTCGTTTACATTGTAGAATCTTCGGTCTCTATTAAATGGCATAGGTTAGTTTTGATCTTCGCTCCATGTCTCTAAGCATTCTACCCAAAGGGGCGTTGGGCCATGAAAAGCCGGACGAGGGTTAGGATTTTGGAATTGGGGCTACCAAGGGTAGCTTCTCCACCTCGGGTTCGGAGTTATCATCATCCGAAAGGTTTTCAACATGGTGATCATTCAAAGGGATTGGATGATCGTGCTCGGGTTCTTCTCCAAACCATCTGGCATTGCCTTCATTCGGAAGGTACGGGTTGCCGTGGGGATGGAGTCCAACCATGTTATCTACGTGAGAATTAGGGTAAGGAAATAATTATTATACGAACTATCTAGATAATTATTAGATAATCTTCATTACTTACATCACCATTTGTGAAGTGCATACCAGTTATATGTAATCAAGACAGGATAGGCCTTCGAGTAAGTGACCTTAACTCCAAATTCACAAGGAGTAGGAGTAAAGCAAAAATTTCAAATATTCTAAGTCTATGACATCCTGGGTACATATAACCTAAGTGTATCCACTTAGAAACTATCAACTTAGTAATGAAGATTACTTTTAGTTCTCAAGTAAGTAATTATAGTAACACAAAATACTACTATAGTACCTTATACTTAGGTTCTATTATAATGTTCTCATTGTGGTAGTGTTGGTAAGTTTTTAGACTTGTTGACACATCACAACCATTCTTGGGCATGTGCTAATCACTCCTCGGACCAGCATAGTTGATCAGGCTATGCCACTCCCAAGACTGACCATACCTCCCTGAGCTTACCTGTGATATTCAACAATTGTAATACTTTTGTTCTTGTAATTGTGACACGGATTTTAGTATGAATGCACACACGTATACTTTGTTAAATATTTTATTATTTAAAAGTATAAACTCTTGGTCAAATTATTTTTAATCCCATTGTATTTATAGTTAGTATATCTTTATGGGTTGATATACTTAATTCACTATAAACAACGCTCTGATACCAATCTGTCACACCGTAAAACCGAGAACGGCAGAAACGTTCTGAGGCGGAGGACGTCTTGTACAATATTACAATAATGCAAAGTAGTAAACAAGCAACAACATCATCCATTGCTGGTGAATTCATAAGTATTAATGTGTCTTTGAATTGTAAAACTAGTAAGTAAAGACTTGTAAACATTTGGAGAAAAGTTTGTATAAGTATGAAAATGTTTGTAAGTAGTTGTAAACGCTTAAAAACCCTAGAAAATCCCGTATTTCCTTCTAGTATAAAAAGTAATCTTCTACCAAGATCTAACTGTTTTGAAAGTAGTGTTCAACCAAGACCTAACTATTTGAAAGTAGTCTTCTACCAAGACCTAACTGTTTTGAAAGTAGTCTTCTACCACGACCCAATTGTTTTGAAAGTAGCCTTCTACCAAGACCTGATTATTTTGAAAGTAGGCTTCTACCAAGACCAGATTGTTTTGAAAGTAGTCTTCTACCAAGACCCGATTGTATGACTATTATTATTATTATTCTAATCTACCTCATCAATCATGTAAATATGCCACATAGTAAAGGTATTAATAATATATTAACTGGAGTTTTATATCCATTTTTAATTGTCGTAAGTACTGTAGTATTTGTAATAAGTGACTAATTTTGTACTATTTTGCCATAATTGAGGGTTAAGGCATAATGTGATGGCTAGATCCCATGCTAAACGCTCCCTGTCAAGAGATTATGGGAACCAAACGCGACCCTTGCAATGATTGCAAGCCGCGAACATCCACATTACTATGATCACATATACCCAATATAACTATCACAATGTATTGTGATTCATTGGTATAGTTACATCCTGAAATTTTTCCATGCTATAGCAACTTGTTATTTCTGTCTTGTTATCGTGTATTGTAATTGTATTTATGTAAGTGTATTCTTGTAAGCGTATCTATGTGAAAGTATTCAGGTAAGCGTATTCAAGAAAGTGTATCTATGTAAGCGTATCTATGTAGACGTATTCATGTAAGAGTATCTATGTAAGCGTATCTATGTAAAGGTATTCATGTAACATATAATGTACTAATATAGACTCATGAATGAACTGACTCTTGTGTGATTCCTTGTACTTGGAATTCTAAGTAGCATCTCCTAACTATACGTATTATAGTTAATAGTAATATACGAGAATATCCGGAAGTATGTCTTTGCTACCCAAAGGTACTGAACTGAGTAATGGAACCTTTATACCTATATACTTATACATGATATATAATTAATATTTAGACGACATTCGTACGAGTAACCGATGCTTTAAGGCCACATCCCAACGAGGAAAAGGAAATAAAGCGAGCTAACCGTCCTAAGTCCTTTAAACATTATTTATAAAACTATACATACTAAGGCATGCATTTTACAATATAAAAGCATTAGAGAAGTGTTGTAAAACCTTTGAAAAGTTTAATACTAAGAAACGATGACTTGATGTCAGTTTATAAAACGATATGAAAGTATTTTGTTTGATAAAATAGTTTAAGTATAAGGAAAACCTTTGTTTGAAGCACATTTGTAAGAGAGTTTGAAAGGAAACTTACAGTATATAAGACAATTTGATAAAGAGTTTTAAACATGTAAAAGCATTTTAAGAAAGTCATTTGAAGAAATGTGTTTGGTAAGATAGTTAACGTGTAGTAAATCCATATGCATGCTAGGTATTAATCACATGTGATTGATATAATAACTAAACTTGATTCAACTTGTATTCCCCCTCCCCATAAATCATTTATAAACATTTACAAAACATTTAAAAGCTTAATTAGGGGGTATGAACTCACCTGCAGCGAGCGGATCGGATGGATGTGTCGGATAAGTGATTGGTGTCAAGTGAAGACTTAGACACACACAATGATGCTAATAACATATGAAGACATATGCATATATATATATATATATATATATATATATATATATATATATATATATATATATATATATATATATATATATATATATAACTAGTGATTATAACACAAATTAAACATGTATAAACACCCTAATGTGAGGAAAACACTTTGGTCAAAGTGTTAGGTGGCCATTGGATTGCGACAAAGGAGTGCAAGGCCTTATACGGGAGTTTATGTTCAATGGACCATGTTAGTTGGAGTTTACGGTCCAAGGGAGTTTACTCCTGACTGTAAACTCTCAATTAGATCATCAAATGAGGCTTATAACTATCATAACTTAAGTGGCTAGGTGTTCCAAGGCTTAAACAAGAGGTTGGGTGAGTTTAAGGTCCAAGAATGGCCTTGTATGGTGTTTACAGTATGGGGACCATTTCCCCATGAGTTTACGGCCGTAAACTCATGGTAAGAAGTACCAAATAGATGTTTGAAGTTTCTAACTCAATGGAGGTTGGTTCTAGACTAGGATCCAAGGCTTGGTAAGGTGTTAAGGGCATCAAAACACCCTTAGGGGGTGTTTATGGTTTTGGGAGATTCCCAAACCATAAACTCATATTCATGGGGGTTTTTGGTGTTTTTCAAGTGCTAAAATCATCAAGGAAATGATATATGCTAGTTGCCAAGGCTTAGAAGGAACTAGGGCACACTTTGGCACCCTTTTTAGGGTTTACGGTCCAAGAACATCATGGACCGTAAACACCTTGTTCTTGGTGTTTCTTGGGTGATTTCTTGATATATGGAAATGTAACAAGCTTTAATATACTCTAGGATA
Source organism: Lactuca sativa (assembly GCF_002870075.4). NCBI lineage: Eukaryota > Viridiplantae > Streptophyta > Magnoliopsida > Asterales > Asteraceae > Lactuca > Lactuca sativa. Next base: position 173,863,234 of record NC_056626.2, on the reverse strand, counting down.
GAAGTACTTACATTTGTGAAGAAAGATTGAAGATCCTTGGGAGAGAAATCGGTTTTTCTCTAGTTAAAATGGAAGAAATGAAGGAAAAATAGCTAAATGCCATATATAGTCTTTAGGGTATACGGTCCAAATGCCATTTTTGGGCCGTAACCTCCAAACTCTTGGAGTTTTGAGACTTCTAAGATGCACAAAATGCCCTGTAGTATACGTTCTATGTTTACCTCTTGAAGGGTTAAAGTTCAGAATGCTCAAATGGACACCAAATGTGCTAAAAGGTAGCAGGAATCAGTTTCACTTTCTATGAAGTGTTTGAAAGAACTGGATGGAAAATTTCAGGTTGTCACAAAGCCCGTCTAAATATTCTAGTCCACATGGTTGTTCTTGGATGGCCCGTCAATAGCCCAATCACCGAAGTCCAATAAAAAGGCCCAACTCAAGGCCCAAGCTTAATTAGGGCTTTCACATAAAATGACGTTTACGGTCAAGTGTTTCTCACTTAATCCATTAAGGACTTAAAACATTAAGTTCCTCACTCCACTAGGCCATTCACACAATGAAGTCGGACATAATTCACAGTATCAATATAACAGTCCAACCACGGTGTAACACCCAGATTTCCAAAAATAAAATTTTCATTTATTTAACCACTTTAATATTAAAAACACTTGCTTAAAATCTTATTCACATTCAAATTACAAAACGTAGTTTCATTTCCATTATAAAAGAAGACCAGGATCCTCCAAAACTCAACTCTTTCTTCGGTGTGTACAATCGAACCGTTGCCATCCCGCGTTACTGTAAGAACCTGAAACAACGTAACATAAACAACGTAAGCACGAAGCTTAGTGAGTTCCCCAATATACCTTACGCACATACGCCATCCGGCCCGGACCGTTCGGTCCACATAACATTGCCTTCCGGCCCGGATCTTTCGATCCACATAATATCGCCTTCCGGCCCGGATCTTTCGATCCACATAATATCGCCTTCCGGCCCGGATCTTTCGATCCACATAACATTGCCTTCCGGCCCGGACCTTTCGGTCCACAAGATAATCGCCTTCCGGCCCGTACACATATATAACACATAATACAAATACTCTAACACATAAAGCACATATATCACATATCATACCTGACCTTTCCGTCACATAATACCTTGCCTTCCGGCCCATATATATAAGCATGTATATCACACGTAGCAGCTAACTTTCCATTCATAGCATATAAACATAACACACAACATGCTTGACCTTCCGGTCACACAATCAAACCCTTCCGGGTGAGGTATAGTGAGAAGACTCACCTCGTAGTACGCAGGCTATAACCTCTTCGAGCTACTCGCACACAATCTGCTAGATCCGCAGGTTCCCTATAATACCACAGCCTTAGTTAATGATCTTGTCAAACAAGGCAACTAACCCCTCTAATATATATATACCGGTCAACGGTCAATCCTGACTGGACTCGTCGAGTGCAAAGGGTAACTCGACGAGTATAAGCATCCTGACACCACTCGCCGAGTCTGAAGAACGACTCGACGAGTTCCAGTAGATCTTCAAGCTACTCGCCGAGTCTGAAGAACAACTCGGCGAGTCCTAGTGAATCTTCAAGCTACTCGCCGAGTCTGATCATCCGACTCGGCGAGTCCACGCCATGCAGTCGATCCAACTGCTTCCTGAGGTACGTTTTTCCCGAGATACACACTCATGGGGACTTCTGGACCTCTAATCATCCTATTACTAGGGTAGAAACCTTTGTATAACAACACAATACTCCATCAAATCTCCAAATGGGTTTCATAAACCCTAAATTCAAGTACACATCAAAATAACAGGAATGATCCGAAACCTTACCTGAAAACATACTCTCTGTGTCCCCAAACCTCAGAACTCGACCCCTTGCTCTTCCTTTGGCCAAAATCCTCCCTCTTCTTGCACCACAATTCCTTCAAAGTCAATAATGGCCTTCAAGTTTTTGCTCCAAATGCCACAGTCGTCTAGGGTTCTCCACAATCGGCCAAAAGACGTGAAATGACGACATGCAACCCTTAAATACGACCCAATACGAAACGGCTAGGGTTTTCTGCTGAACAACGTCGACTCGCCGAGTCCATACCTGGACTCGTCGAGTCCAGTCGCGAACCCGCGACCAAATCTGCGACCCTACTCGGCGAGTCTGGCTCCAACTCGCCGAGTCCCTCCTTTAAAATACCCTAAAATGCAATTTAACAATACTTGAGATTTTGGGCTGTTACAATTCTCCCCCACTAGAATTAGACTTCGCCCTCGAAGTCTCGCTCTGAAATAATTCTGGATGCTGCTCCCGCATCACACGTTTCGGCTTCCCTAGACACTTCCGATCTCTTCCGAGGCCGTTACTGAACCCAATACCAGAGGTACCTCCTTGTTCCTCAGAACCTTGATCTTCCGATCTCCGACGGCCACTGGCCTCTCAACGTAACACAGGCTCGCATTCACCTAACCGTTCTCTAGTAGAACCACTGCTGACTCATCCGCTATACACCCCTTCAATTGCAACACATACAAGTGTCATGGATCCGATCCAATCCCGTTGACAGCTCCAAACGGTAGGTCACCCTTCCTACCTTCGCACCTTCACGAAAAGTCCCAACATACCGGGGCCCCCCATTTACCCCTCATCCTAAATCGAAACATCCCGCCAGAAATACGAAATCGCCGACCGGAATCACATGCTCATAACGGCGTCTGCCTGCATAACTTTTCTGCTAACTCTAGACGATCACTAACTCTCTTTAACCTGCTGAGTCTGCCCTGTCAACTAAAGTACGAACTCTGAGCTGCTCATCACTCTCTGTAACCGAGAACCACCCAAGATGCAACTCTGCTCTTAAACCCCAACAATCACTCGAACAATGAGGGTTAGGAAGCCCTGAACCACCGGATCCCCGATCCAAAGCCCACTTTGTCCATCCCAGACCAACTGAGAGATCCATTCCCACTCCCAGAGCAACTCTCACAAATTCTTCTCTTGCCATCATATACACATGTTGAACTAGCCCCAACACTCGTAGGTTGGAAGACCCGATACACTGATGATATCCTCGAACATCTCCCAAGATGAACCACTACATCCACCCTACACTCTGATCAGATTCACACTGAAAATTTAAAATTTTCTCTCTCCATGCATCCCTTCTGAGCCTCAACAAACATCCCAACCGGATGGGTTCCTACTCCACTGCCGCGAACACGATGCTCAAAACCATACTCGAAATACCCTAACTATAACTCTGCTCTGCAGCTTTCACTTTCATGAACTTGCACCCCTTCGGAGTTACACACCTTCCTCTTTTCCTTTTCCAAGGAACCCTCCTGGCCATAATGCCACTCCAACCGGTGCCACGGTGCTCGCCCCAAGCGACCCCACCCTTTTTGCGTAACCACTATCCCCATGCTCTGGTTCTCATTGCAGGGGCTCTCAATCCCATGTACTCTCTCCACTCGTCAAAATCACAGCCTCAGCTAAACAAGATCGCTAACCTGGGGCCAGACCTTCCAATGCAATCACACTGCAACGTACACAATCCACAATCTCAAACTGATCCCGCAATACCAACAGAGTCTCCAGCATGACTGGACCGACTCTCATAACACATACTAGCCACTCGAGGCTATATCTCTGTGGGTCCGTACACCCAACTCTGCGAACCCTCAGGTTCTAACTCTGGAACCTTCCGACTCCAGCTCTAGAAACATGCACAACATAATCCCGTGGAATTAATGCAGTACAACCCATCACGTACCTCAAACGTATCAATACTCCGATCGCAAAATTCCGATTACTTACTCAAGCTTGATTCCGGCCTCCTCCCAGGCCTCCACAATCGAATACCCTAGGTCTGTATCCCGCCCCGCATGCTCAACACCCGTTCTCGACGGCCTATACTTTGCGCTAACAAACACTGCTGAATCCCGGCAGCTAAGCACCCTCACATACTCATCGATCTCCAAGAGAATTTTACAATTCTCCCCCACTAAAGCACTGACTAACTGCCACCGATCGTCATCAACGACCTTTCAGAACCATCCTGTACAAAGAGAACATTTACCCACTGACTACTTCCCACAAGCGTAAACAACCCTCAGCAAAACACATCTCCTCCCTGATCAATCCGCTCAAAAGAATCTGATCCTTCAATCATCTACTCCACAACTGCAGATACTACCCGACAATCAACCCAGTGCCGCATCTCCCCTAACAACCCTCACGAACGATAACCAAGGGAATCCTCGACATCAACCCATAACCAAACTCACAATCTGCCCAAAGGATGAACATCACATCGAAAACCGCACAAGACTACAGACACTAAAATACCAATTACAACCATACCCAACCATCAGGGAATAACGAATGCCAAAGCGAAAACCTGAAGCACCAATCCATAACCATGCCCGACCCGCGAAACAACGAATACCGCATCGAAATCCATACAAGATACCAGCACAAACAATACGCCACATCCATGCAAGACAATTAAAACATCCCGAAAGCATCATACCTGCCGCTGCCTCCGGCACTGCTCCGTCTCCCTCTGTCGCACGCAGATAAACACGACCCTGAGCCCTCTGGGGCTCCGCTTCATTCTGTCCTCCTCAAATCCCGAATTGGCACTGACTGCCAACAGTCCCGCGCACAGTGCCTCTCCTTTCCGCACTTGCGGCATGTACCACCGGACCCGCAAGCTCCGATGTAACCCCTTTTTACTCGATCATCGACACCTATGATCTCATGCTCTCCTACTGCATCTCTATACTCCACTTATTACTACTCCTGACAATTCTTACTTTCTTACATACTGCACCCGGTTCTCCCCCACTAGAGTTCGAGTCAACACCAATTGGTATACAATCAACCCACGACTATCTTTCACCAGCGAAGTCGTACCTGCTCCAGAAAAGTGCTGTGCAACACCCGATAGTCCCTCCCCTTATGAAGACACTCAATCCCCTATACTCTGATCCTCTAGCTAACTCTCCAAGAACTTCTCATCACAGCTGCCTCTAATCGTTCCAAATCCCATACTGATCTAATACTAAGCACCTGCACTGCTCGAGAACATATCTGGCTCGTAGACTGCACCGCAGCATCATCGTTCCTCTCCTCTCAACTCATCAACCCGTATCCAACGCCGGATTTGTCCCAAGAACAGGGACTTACTCTCAATACAGACGATAACTCTCCGCACTGCAAAACTCGTCTGAACTCTTCACTGCTACCACTATAACCCAACCTGCTATTCAACGTCTACGGTCATGGACCGTTTCGGCGCCGACTGCGACTGCATCGGGGCCTGCCTCATCTCACGCTACTGCAACTCAACCTCTAACTCACGCCACATGGCGGCCTCCTGCGATACCAACACGGTCTCGCGTCTCTGCGCAGACACGAACTGTCTGATACTCCTCCTCTTGAGCATACTCGGATTTCGGGACATCTGAGCCTGCTCCGAAGCGAACTCAGGGCAAAACATCGCCCTCTCAATAAACACCCCGGTGCTCTCAGTCACCGACTCCAAATCCTGCCTCAGCTTAAAGAACTTCCGAGCCACTTTCTCCTTTTCATCCCGCGGAACATAGCGAGTACTGAACATCCCTCAGAATTGATCCCATGAAACCGCAGCCCTCCACGCATCGGAAAACAACCTCGTGGTCACTCTCCACCAATCCTTCGCCCCGAGCCTCAACAGGTTCAGAGCACACCCCACCCTCTGATCAGCAGGGCATAAACTCGTGGAGGAACACCCCTCCATGTTTGATAACCATCTCATAGCAACAATCGAGTCCTGAACTCCATCGAATGCGGGAGGCTTCGCATAATAGAAGTCCCGATACTAAAAACCCCGACTATCCCTTTTCTTCGCCGTTGCTACGGCCGCTGTAACCGCCGCGGCAGCCGTCTCTGCGAAAGCCGCATATCGCTCATCCAACTACTTCAATCATAGTGGTTCTGATCGACCCAACAATTCTGGCGACTCAACCCGCAACAATGCAGCAACCTCATCACGCCGGATCTCGCGAATCCTCGCATCCCACTCGCTCGTGCTCATCCGATCGATAACCGGATAACCAGATAGCCACAAGCATCATCCACTACGAACCATGGTACTCATCCCATGACATCCCTCCTCCACATGCTTCAGTGTATGGTACCTGAACCATAGCACCACTCCTCTATCTGCTCCAATACATACCACTCGGACTACAACATCTATCTCAATCTGCTCCGATGTATGGTATCCGGACCATAACATCACTCTGTATCCGCTCCGATGTATGGTATCCGAACCATAACATCACCCCTCAATCTGTTCCTTAGGACCTTTAGGATGCTCCCTGTATCAAGTATGGGTCCTCTGCTTTCAGTAGTACGGGCCCATACTACCTACCACATCTACCCATACTTTCCACACGGACCACCCCAGAGTTCCTAAATAGCTGATCGACCTACTCTTTTTCACCACTCCCATCTTGCACACTCGCTTCCCAGCGAAATCCTCTACTCTACCCGCGCACCCATCTTGGCTAGGTTTAATCTCTAGCCCATTCCGCCGTCCTCCCACTTCTTTGCTATCAGCTGCTGAAAAGCTCCTGATGATGCCAAACATCTACCTCCTGAGTATCGTCATACTCACTTAGTAGCTGTCTCCCATCATCGAGAACTCCACAAAGCACGAAGCAAGCAGCATTCGAGCATCGAAGCATACATAGGACTCCTTAGCTGTGATAGCTCCACCTTCTCGGCTCATCCTCGGATGTGCTACTGTACTCTGTAGCTCTATCCCTCGTGCGTTCTAACTAGATACCCTCACTCATCACATACACACAAGAGCACAACGCACATATAACAGCAACCCTAGACTAAGGCATCACAAATCAGGCCACTCTAGTCCTAAGGTGTGAAATACCTAGCCTGTCTCTAGCATGCAATAATGTCTCATAAAGTGCATAATAGATATTTCATAATACAAAAGTAAGGGTATTTTGGGAAATCACCGTCTGGCTCTGGCTGATTGTACACACTGCTCTTTCTTGCTTTCTCTTTGAACTCTTATTCACTTTTAGAAAACCATTTATTTGGAAAACTTTTTCTTACTTCCTCAGTTTGAGTCCAGATTTACCCGTAGGCGCGTCCGAATCCCTCAAACCAAGGCTCTGATACCAATTTGTAACACCCAGATTTCCAAAAATAAAATTTTCATTTATTTAACCACTTTAATATTAAAAACACTTGCTTAAAATCTTATTCACATTCAAATTACAAAACGTAGTTTCATTTCCATTATAAAAGAAGACCAGGATCCTCCAAAACTCAACTCTTTCTTCGGTGTGTACAATCGAACCGTTGCCATCCCGCGTTACTGTAAGAACCTGAAACAACGTAACATAAACAACGTAAGCACGAAGCTTAGTGAGTTCCCCAATATACCTTACGCACATACGCCATCCGGCCCGGACCGTTCGGTCCACATAACATTGCCTTCCGGCCCGGATCTTTCGATCCACATAATATCGCCTTCCGGCCCGGATCTTTCGATCCACATAATATCGCCTTCCGGCCCGGATCTTTCGATCCACATAACATTGCCTTCCGGCCCGGACCTTTCGGTCCACAAGATAATCGCCTTCCGGCCCGTACACATATATAACACATAATACAAATACTCTAACACATAAAGCACATATATCACATATCATACCTGACCTTTCCGTCACATAATACCTTGCCTTCCGGCCCATATATATAAGCATGTATATCACACGTAGCAGCTAACTTTCCATTCATAGCATATAAACATAACACACAACATGCTTGACCTTCCGGTCACACAATCAAACCCTTCCGGGTGAGGTATAGTGAGAAGACTCACCTCGTAGTACGCAGGCTATAACCTCTTCGAGCTACTCGCACACAATCTGCTAGATCCGCAGGTTCCCTATAATACCACAGCCTTAGTTAATGATCTTGTCAAACAAGGCAACTGACCCCTCTAATATATATATACCGGTCAACGGTCAATCCTGACTGGACTCGTCGAGTGCAAAGGGTAACTCGACGAGTATAAGCATCCTGACACCACTCGCCGAGTCTGAAGAACGACTCGACGAGTTCCAGTAGATCTTCAAGCTACTCGCCGAGTCTGAAGAACAACTCGGCGAGTCCTAGTGAATCTTCAAGCTACTCGCCGAGTCTGATCATCCGACTCGGCGAGTCCACGCCATGCAGTCGATCCAACTGCTTCCTGAGGTACGTTTTTCCCGAGATACACACTCATGGGGACTTCTGGACCTCTAATCATCCTATTACTAGGGTAGAAACCTTTGTATAACAACACAATACTCCATCAAATCTCCAAATGGGTTTCATAAACCCTAAATTCAAGTACACATCAAAATAACAGGAATGATCCGAAACCTTACCTGAAAACATACTCTCTGTGTCCCCAAACCTCAGAACTCGACCCCTTGCTCTTCCTTTGGCCAAAATCCTCCCTCTTCTTGCACCACAATTCCTTCAAAGTCAATAATGGCCTTCAAGTTTTTGCTCCAAATGCCACAGTCGTCTAGGGTTCTCCACAATCGGCCAAAAGACGTGAAATGACGACATGCAACCCTTAAATACGACCCAATACGAAACGGCTAGGGTTTTCTGCTGAACAGCGTCGACTCGCCGAGTCCATACCTGGACTCGTCGAGTCCAGTCGCGAACCCGCGACCAAATCTGCGACCCTACTCGGCGAGTCTGGCTCCAACTCGCCGAGTCCCTCCTTTAAAATACCCTAAAATGCAATTTAACAATACTTGAGATTTTGGGCTGTTACACACGGGTCCCGGTAAAATCCAAACTAACAAACCCAAAAATTAGGGTTTTTTAAACCCTAATTAGGGTTTCTTAGCCCAATCACAAAGCAGCCTAGTCCAAGGTTAAGTGTTTAGGCCCATTAGGGTTCCACTATGTCGGGTACCACCCACCGCCACTTCGGGCGGTGATGATCGGCGGCAGGTCAGCACAGTGGGCGATGGCAGCCACCATTTCCAATGGTGGTGGTGGTTCCCTCCTAAAATCACACATACTAATTCACATACAATAATCACACACCCACAGCCACCTCCCGCTGAGGCTGGTGATGGCCAAGAGTGGCAAAAAAATGTCAACGGGTGGTAGCCACTACCTCATGGTGGTGGCAGTGGGTTCTCGTCCTCAAATCCACACAATCCATACCACAATTACCAAAAACAACCAATACAATATAATATAAGCACAATCAGCCACCACTTGGCATTACACGTCGCCGGAAAAAAATGATACAGTAGCCCAAATGCCGCCGACGTCGGCCATGACGCAACCAGCATCGCACCCATAGATATAGCGAGGGAGAGAAAAAAAGGTGCATTGCGGTCACTTACCGATGGCTCCCAAGTTGCTCTCCACCCACGATTGATGAGCCAGCATCTCTTTGATGATGGTGGCCCTTCCAGTCGCCCATGACGTCTCCTACCGGCAGCATCGTTATGGTGGTGCTACATTAGCGAGGTAGCTGTTGGCGGCTTCATCCGATCGGAACGAACAAGAAGGAGGGGTGACGGTTGTAGTGTATCGCTCTAGTTTTAGGGTTGTTTCAATAGAACATGATGTAGGGAAAGGATACGGGTTAGTTTCGTGTCTCATTTCTAACTTTGTGCCAATTCTCCAAATTTGGTCCCTCCTCCTCAAAACATTTTCAACTTAAGTACCATATTTACCAATCAGCCCCCTATCCTTAACAATTCATTACAATACAAGTCCTAACAATTACCAACCAGCCCCCGCCTCTAGAAATATTTACAAAGTGGCCTGGAAATTACACTTTAACCCTCGAAATCCATAATTAAATCAATTTGCTCCCCAACACCCACACCCCGCTCAATATTATTTAATTCAAGACTATTATCTGTTTATGAATCTTTATCTACTTATTTAATCATTAAAAAGGATGTTACAAAAAGTATAATGAAAATACCATGTAACTAAACACTTATAAATTCCCAACCTTAGTTACTTAGGAAAAATGTGAATTTGGTGCTAACCCATGAAATTGCACTATGCGCCTTGTTAAGTCATTAGTGGAATGTGTATGGTTAACTGGCACACTAATTTGAGACTGACAATGTGTGGCAAAGGGTAGCTTCATGTTAATCATGGATCAATGGTGCATGTGTGGTTAACTGTCACATTGATTGGATGATTTGTAACATTAAGTGTACCAAGCTAATTTGCATGGTTATTCACACCTTGTTTGTGATCCTGGGCATCCCAGTCACAAACTTGAAGGGCGTAATCGAGATTAAACATGCCATTGAAAAGTTCAATGAATCTCAAAAGAATCTAGGAATTTCAATATGGAGCCTTTGCAAGGTTTAAAAACCGCCTGTTTGGATGAAGGACTGAAGGGACTCGACAAGTTGCATGGTTAACTCAGCGAGTCCTGTGAAGATGGTATCGGACTCGACAATTTGGATGAATAACTCGGCGAGTCCAATTAAGATATTCGTGGACACGGCGAGTCGGCTAGGGTTTTTCCCAACCAATGGATGTGTATGATCAGGACGAGTTGCAAGGGGGAAACTCGATGAGTGGCCAAGGAGTTACGACTGTAAGCCATAGGAAGTCGACAAGTCACTCTGGAGACTCGGCAAGTGGACGAGTCATGCAAGGAACTCAGTGAGTGGCTGGTTGTACTCGACGAGTTCAGGTCAACACGGACTGTTCACCATGGCAGTTGAGTTTGACTTTGAGCATGGGTTGAATTTTGGACTTTTGGGGGCATTTTTGGAAATTATGAACATTGTTGTATGTCGAATATAGGTGGTGGAATTTTTGGCAACGATCGAGAGCTTAAGCCTATCTTTCTAGTTGACATTTGTGGATTGAGTCATCCTCACTATACTAAGGGGTTTAAGGCACCATGGTCGGCCCAATGGATTTGATATCCTAGTAGTTATTGATATGTTGGGTTTGAGTTAGTCCTGAATGCCAGTTAATATGCTAGTCGGGTAGACCTATAGGATTATCTGTAATACTGTACGATTATCTATATATGCGCTAGTTATGTTACATGTCGGCATGTTATGTTGGATGGGTAGAGGTTATACTGCTCTGTGTGGTAGCCAACAAACCCAGGAGTATTCCAGATATGAGCTAAGGTCGGGTAAAGCATGCCTGATTCATACTGAGGACTCGGGAGAATTCTAGATATGAGTTGAGGGTGGAGCAAGGCATGGCAGACTCATACTGGGGACTCAAGAGCATTCCAGATATGACCTGAGGTCCGAGTAGGGCATGCCAGACTCATACTGAGGGCTCGATGGCAATCCAAATGTGAGTTGTGGGTCCGAAAGGCAATCCAGACTCACACTGTGGGCCCAGGGGTAATCCAGTATGTAAATTTGTGGAGTCATTACATGTTGTTCAGTTTTTTATGTTATGTTATGATATTGTTTTTATAATTCAGTGGACTGTATATGTATCGGAATTTTAAGGGTACTCACTAAGCTTTCGGGCTTACAGTTTTGGTTTTATTTTAGGTGCATCAGGGGATCGTGGCATGGCGAAGGCATGGTCGTACAGCTCCTCCTGTTTAGTTTATGATTCTGGGAAAAACTCTTATATGTTACATTTTGAAAACACTTTTGTGATGATTGGATGATTTTAAATTGAAATTTTAAAAGTAAAAATTTGGCATGAATTTTTGGATGTTACAAGTTGGTATCAGAGCCTCGGTTTGAGTGAATTGGAGGAACACTTGTGAATCCAGTCTTAAATCGAGGAAAGATTTTGAAAATGGTTTTCAAAATGAGTAAATGAGGATGTAGGGTGTATAATCAGCCGGATCCAGTAAGTAGACCCCAAAATACCATACAATACTTGATCATGTGATATGTTAGAACAACATGTTAGTACTAGGCTAGGCATCTTTAGGAATTGCATGATAGAATTGCCTGATTATGTGATGCCTGCTAGCCTAGGGTTTATATTATACGAGATTGACATCATTACTATAGTTGCTTCGTGTATGCGTCACGGTTATACATAATTAACATCTTATATGTTGAGAATGTTTGATTTAGACTTACGTTCTGTTCTTGTTCTATTAGAAGCTTAGGGTAGGATTGGATATTCAAAAGTCTATAGGGTCCAACGTTATGTATGGCTAACATACACTAATTTTGCAGGGTTGGTGGAAGTTTCATGGATGGGTGGGTCGTGAGAGGCCAGAAGGCCAATTATGTCATACCTAGCATTCCTCTATGGGTGAGGACTGAGTGCTTGCTATGATTATGCATCTTGTTAGGTTTTTTGATTATACTTGAGACAAATATGGGTAGGTGTGGAAGGTAGTATGGGCTCGTACTACTGAAAACATAGGACCCATAAGCGTAACAAGGAAGTCACAGCCCCTAGGGTTTGGTTAGGAATTGGTTCCCTATTTTATGTGGTTACCTGATATCTTCATGTTATATTTTTCAGTATGGTGGTTACAAGACGCTTTACGATAGGGTCAGGATCAGGATCAGGAACAGGATCAGGAGTCGGATGCCAGGAGGGGCTGGCAACACCTGAGCTTATGGTGCAGATGGGTATGGACGAGTTGGATGTCAGGCTTCAAGAGATCCAACATGATGAGGTTGCTGCTATGTTCCAGGTATAGTTGTCGGAGATGTTTGGGTCAATTAAGACAGCCATGGTCGAATAATTTGATGAGCGTTATGCGGCCCTCATGGAGACGGCTGCCGCAGCAGCTGCATTTACTGTATCCGCGGAAGGAGGAGGAGCCAATAGGGGCGTCCTGTATCGGGAATTCGATAACACGAAGCCCCTAGCATTTGATGGTAGGCAGGATCCTATTTGAGCCATGAGGTGGTTATCTAACGTGGTGGGTTGTTTCTTCACATGTTCATGTCCTACTGAATAGAAGGTCAGATGAGCCCTGAACGTGCTGAGGCTCAGGGCCAAGGACCGGTGGAGGCTGGTGACAGGGTCATACACTGATGAGCAGAGAGCTACTATTACTTGGGAGCATTTCCGAGACATGTTTCGTGCCCGTTACATTCCGTGGGTTGAGCAGGAAAGTTTGGCTCAGGAGTTTTTGAGTTTGAGACATGATGGGGAGTCGGTGACGGAGATCACCCATATGTTCACCGAGAGGGCGATGTTCTGCCCAGTGTTTTCTTCTGAGTAGGACCAAATGAAATGTTATCTGATCAAGACAGACATTCGACAGTTTCTAGCCACACAGCGATGTGATTCCCTGTTTGAGTTGCAGGAGGTCGCTAGGCGGCGTGAGTTAGAGATTGAGTTGTAGTTGAGGGAGCAGCGACAGGCCCAGGCACAGTCTCAGCCAACGCCGAAGCGGTCTAAGACCGTTGATGCTAGGACTGGGGGTCAGCAGAGCGGCACTTGTTGGTAGTGTGGCAAGGTTCATTCTAGTGTGTGTCGAGTTGGTAGTGGGTTCCATAAGTGTGGCCAGGCCGCCCCAGTTCAGGTTATGAGGTTATGCTATCACTATGATCAAGTTGGCCACATGAGGGCCAACTGTCCGCTACTTGCCTCTAAGCCGGTGTAGGCTCCTGCGTCGGCTATGTTGAGGATTACCGATGGGAGGCAGGGTAGAGCAAAGCCGCCGAAGGCTCAAGGGCATGTGTTTCAGCTTACAGCCGAAGATGCCAATGCAGCACCGAATGTGGTTGCTGGTATGATACTATCCTTTATCTCATTTATTATATCTTTTTTATACTTATCTATTGTATGATTAGGTACATTATTAGTGAACTCCTTGCCTACTTTGGTTTTGTTTGACTCGGGGGCGAGTCGGCCATTCGTATCTCAGACATTTAGTAAGAGTTTCAGTGTGCCATTAGGTGAGCTAGAGTGTCCTTTGCGAGTATCCATCGCCAACGAACACATGGTTTCTACTTCTTCAGTCTACCGAGGATGTGATTTGGAAATCTTCGGGGTATCCTTTCCTATAGATTTCATTTTGATTCCCATGGGGGAAGTGTGCGTAATTGTAGGGATGGACTGGCTTAGTAGATTTGGTGCCATGACAGATTGTGAGGGCCAGCTGGTGGTAGTTCGAACCCCAGGTGGGGGAGAACTTGTTGTATTTGGCGAGGGCACCCGATTGGGATCAGGGTATTGTTCGGCCGCCAGGCCTTGACAGTATATTCAGCACGGGTGTGCGGGTTACCTAGCGTACGTGTTAGGGATCAGACTTCAATGGCAGAGGTTCTGGATGTTAGAGAGGTTGCTGATGAGTTCCCGGAGGATTTGCGAGGGATACCTCTGGAAAGGCAGGTCGAGTAGTGGATCGACCTAGTGCCAGGTACAGCCCCTATCATCAAGGTACCGTACTGGTTGGATCCACCTGAGATGCAGGAGTTGTCGTCATAGCTGCAAGAACTGTTAGGTAAGCACTTCATTCGACCTAACAGTTATCCATGGGGAGCGCCGATCCTTTTCGTCAGAAAGAAAGACGGTTCGCACCGAATGTGCATTGATTATAGGGAGTTGAACAAGTTGAAGGTGAAGAACCGATATCCACTCCTGAGGATAGATGATCTCTATGATCAGTTACATTGTGCATCTTAGTTCTCCAAGATCGATTTGAGGTCGGGGTATCATCAGGTCCGGGTCAGAGAGGAGGACGTGGAGAAGACCGCGTTTCAGACTTGATATAGTCATTATGATTTCATTGTGATGCTGCTCGGGCTCACTAACGCACCAACAGTATTCATGGACCTGATGAATCGGGTCTGTAGGCTGTTGCTCGATTGCTTGGTCATCGTGTTCATAGATGACATCTTGGTGTATTCTATGACCGGAGAGTAGCACGAGGAGAACCTTAGGGAGTTGTTGGGAGTTATGAGAAGATAATGGTTGTATGAGAAGTTCTCGAAGTGCGAGTTTTGATTACGAGAGGTCCAGTTCCTCGGATATCTCGTCAATCAGGAGGGGATTTTCGTCGTTCCGACCAAAATCGAGACAGTCATGTAGTGGGAGGTGCCGAGGTCTCCTTCGGATATCATGAGTTTCCTGGGATTGGCAGGGAACAACCAGAGATTCCTTCGAGATTTCTTCAATATTGGAGTACCCCTCAGTCGTCTGACGAGGAAGGGGTGAATTTCCGGTGGGGCCCTAAGCAACAGATAGCATTTAAGACCCTCCGTCAACGGTATGTGATGCTCCAGTCTTCACACTCCCGGATCGAGTTGAGGACTTTGTGGTATTCTGTGATGCATCCATCACAGGTTTCGTGATGGTCCTCATGCAGAGAAGGCAAGTGATAGCCTATGCATCACGGCAGCTGAAGCCGCACGAGACGAGATATCTTACGCTTGATTTAGAGCTGGGAGTGGTGTTTATCGCTCTCAATATATGGAGACACTACCTATATGGGGTCCGTTGTACCATATACATGGATCACAAGAGCTTGAGACACATCATGCATCAGCTGAACCTGAACATGAGTCAACGCAGGTGTTTGGATGTAGTCAACGACTATGATTGTGAGATCTTTTACCACCCCGGTAAAGCGAATGTGGTGGCGGACACTGTGAGCCACAAGTCAGCTGGGTCTTCCACCCCAGTGATATGTATTAGGATAACGGTGGATTCTCAGCTTGTGAGCTTGATCAGAGATGCCCAGGTCGAGGGCATGCGACCAGAGAACTGGAAGTTGGAGATGATCAGGGGTGAGAACACCCGATTTGTGTAGGATAGTCGGGGATTGTTGACTCGATGTGGTCGGGTATGGTTTCTGATGTCTGGTGGAGTCAGACAGACAGTTATGGAGGAGGCCCATATGTCTCATTTTTCTATTCACCCAGGGGCCACCAAGATGTATTGGGACTTGAGTTTGAATTACGGGTGGCCGTGCATGAAGCGGAAAATCACTTGGTATGTTCAGAGGTGCTTGACTTGTAGGATGGTCAAGGCTAAGCACCAAAGACCACACAGTATGTTGCATACCCTAGAGATTCCCATGTGGAAATAAGAATAGATCACGATGGATTTCATTATCAAACTGCCAAGGACGACGATGGGGTTTGATGCTATATGGGTCATCGTTGATCGATTCACTAAGAGTTCCCATTTCTTGCACACCATGGGGTTCCGGTCTCCATTGTTTCCGACCGGGAGGTTAGGTTTACCTCCCGTTTCTGGCAAAAGTTCCACGAGAAACTAGGCACGCGACTACACTTTAGCATAACTTTTCATCTGCACACCGATACTCAGAGTGAGTGAACCATTTAGACCCTCGAGGATATGTTGAGGGCGTGTTTCATTGATTTCGGTAGGAGCTGGGATTCCCACCTACCCCACACATAGTTCGCCTACAACAACAGCCATTATTCCAGCATTAGTTCCACGCCTTTCGAGCTGTTGTTTAGGCGGAGATGTCGCACCCCAATTTGTTTGGGTGAGGTTGGACACAGGTACTTTTGCAGACCACTGAGAACATTTGGCAGATTAGGCAGCGACTACAAAGTACCCAAAGGCGGAAGAAGATTTACGCCGACAGACACCGATCTAAGCTAGAGTTCCAGGTGGGTGATATGGTACTCCTGAAGGTCTCACCCTGGAAGGGTGTGATTCGCTTCAGGAAGAGGGGGAAATTGGGTCCCCATTATATTAGTTCAATCAGTATCGTTGTCAAGGTTGGCAAAGTGACATACAGGTGGCAGCTACCGGATGAGATCAGTCGAATCGACAGTACCTTCCATGTTTCGGAATTGCAAAAGTGCATTATGGATCAGGAAGCAGTTATATCATTTGATGATATTCAGGTCGATGAGCGCCTGAATTATGTTGAGAGGCCCATGGCCATTCTGAAGAAAAAGGTGAAGGTTCTAAGGAAAAAGGAGATACATTTGGTAAAGGTACAGTGGGAACACCGTAAGAGGTCCGAGAGGACACGGGAGCCGGAGGAAGAGATGTAGGAGCACTATCCGGCGTTGTTCACCTCAGCGGACTTCGATAGCAAAGTCTAGTTCAAGTGGGGGAGAATAGTAATGCCCCGATTCCGAGGTATTAATTTATTTTGAATATAAGATCCCTTTTAGTTCAACGTCTACTTAATGAGTTGTTGCTGGACTCATCGAGTAGCAGCGGGTTGCTCCACGTGTTTAAGTTACCTACTCGCTGAGTCCAAGAAGGGACTCGACGAGTAGGATATGTGGCATAAAACCCTATTTTCTGGGGTTTTCACCTATTTAAGGATCTCTTATTCCCCTTAGCCTCTCTTACAGCCTCCTTTGTGTTCTGAAAACCCTAAATTGTGCTAAATTTCCATATTTATGTGCTTCTATGCTTGAAAGAAGGATCTTGGAGTACAAGGCTTCGAGTTTAAGAAGTTTGGAGCAAGGGGATGTTGTAGATTCGGATTCTAACCCATCTTAGCATCGTTTTGGAGATAACAAGTTGCTACATTAGCTTTCCTTTAGCTAGATCTCTTCATTTATGGGATTAGAGCCCTTTTCTTTGTGGTTTTTGTGGTGGTTTTCCGATTTGAGTTAAGATCTGAGGCTTGCAACCTCAGATCTAGACTCGTTTAGTCCCTCATTGTCATAAATTTTCAGTCTTCATCAAGCAACAACCTTCCCCTTACCTTAAGCCACTCGTTTAGCTTGTATTGGGTCTTTATCATCTTGCATGCACGTAAAGTTTGCAACTTTACGTGATAAACATGCCATAAGAGCTTAGATCTGCAATATAGAACCTTTCAATGGTTTAGAAAGCGCCTGTTTGGATGAAGGACTAAAGGGACTCGACGAGTTGCATGCTCGACTCCGCAAGTCCTATGAAGATGGTCCTAGACTCGACGAGTGGGATGACTAACTTGGGGATTACAATGAAGATTTTTGTGGACACGGCAAGATAGTAGAGTGACTCGGCGATTCGGTTAGGGTTTTTCCCAACCAAAGGATGCATTTGATCTGGACAAGATGTAAGGGGGAAACTCGACAATTGCTCAAGGAGTTACGACTGCAAGCCTTAGGAACTCGACGAGTCACTCTAGTGACTCAGCGAGTGGACGAGTTATGCAAGGTGTAACATCCGGATTCCCAGGTACCCTATGTTAAGTATTTATATTGAATTGTGAGAGGGACACAACGAGTAGGCGCTCAGACTCGCCGAGTGGGATCGCGCATCTTTTGGTCTGATTTAATGAGGGACTCGGTGAGTACATAAGTGGACTCGGCGACACCACCCTGTTTAATGAAACCCTAATTTCTTGGGTTTGGGACCTATTTAGGGACCCTTATACCCACCATTTACGGCTACCAGACCCTAGAGAGAAACCCTAAGTGAGCTAGAGCGTTTGAGAGGAAGGAGAGGTCATTTTTGATCTTTGCGTTGTTATTCTTGCAAGAAGAAGGTGATCAAGGCTAAGAGGGAGCTGAAGAGGGTGATATTCTGTACATTTCAGAGACAAGGACTTCATATTGGAGGTATAGATTCGATCCTTCTTCAGTTCTGGTGTTAACCTTTGGAGTTAGGGTTTTCCTTGACTCTTTAGTGGCTTGATTTGATGAGCATTTGGTCCCTTATCGTATCAAGGCCTTGGATCTGGATCCAAAGAGGTCCAGAGACATTAACCCTTTGAGCTTTATGATTGATATTGGGAGATATGAGCTTAGGATATCATATTTGAGGTTATTTCTTCAAATAGAGTCTTTTGGCCTTTGCATGATCATCAAGTTCTGAACATTACATGATTAATGAGCTTAGGAAGGTTAGATTTATTAATTAGAAGAATAGATCTGACCTCAGAAGGTTGTTTGAGGTTGACCAAGGAATGAACTCGTCGAGTCCATGAGCAGACTCGACGAGTGGGAGCGGGTTGTCCCGTGACTCAGATCAGTTGACGACCCGTCGAGTTGGGGAAGTGACTCAGTGAGTTAGAAGGGATTTGGAGGAGTTGAGTTCATGTATCGACTCGTCGAGTCGATGCAAGACGCGACGAGTCGGGTCAAGGGTTGTCCGTTGACCAACATTGACTAGGGTTGACTTGAGTTGACTTAAGAGTATTAGTCACACTAAGTCAGGAAGGTGTTAATTAGGGATGTGTTTTTGATATAGGAGGATGATAGGGCGGGGGATCGAGCACAAGTGATTATCCGACATTAGCGAGATGAGTCTTTTCACTATACCTTGCCCGAGGGGGTAATTATGTGTGACCGGTAGGTCTTATCTGTATGATGATAATGTGATGCATGTTATATATGTGTTATGCCGTGATATGAATATGATATGGACCAGAAGGTCAAAATGATATGGACCAGAAGGTCGACAGTGTTATGGGATGGAAATCCCCTGAGACACATGGATCGGAAGATCCTATAGAGTTATGGTCTGGAAAGGCGTATGTGCTATATGTGGTATTTTGGGGAACTCACTAAGCATTTATGCTTACCGTGTGTATGATATGTGTTTCAGGTACTAGTGATGATTGTGGCAAGGCGTCGGCATGATGAGTACACACTTGCAGTTGATATGTTTTGAGATCTTGGGATGTGGACTTATGATTTGTATTTGTGAAAATATTAGGAACATGATTTTGGAAAATTGAATATGAAATGTTTTTTTATGAGAAATTGTTTGAAATTTCACTGTTTTACAAATTGGTATCAGAGCCTTGGTTTGAGGGATTCGGAATCACCTTCAGGTGTATTTGAACTCAAACCGAGGATTTGAGAGAGGTTTTCATAAAATAAACAACTTTTCTAAAAAGTAAAGGAAATTGAAAGATACGTAAGGAAGCAGTGTGTACGATCAGCCAACACTTGAACGGTGATTTCCCAAATTACCCTTACACTATGTGTTATGAGATATGTTGTAATGTGTGATTCATGCTAGAGTAGGCTAGGTATTCATATTAGGACTAGAGTGGCCTGATTTTTGATGCCTTAGCCTAGGAAGATTTCTGCTACCATGAGATGTTTTTGAGTGAGTAGGTAGCAGTGAGGTGGTATGAGAGTCTACCGAAGGGTAGCTTATGTATAGTAAGAGATTGAGAACTTGTGACTTGGGATCCTTGGAGGATGACCTGGGATGAATACTGGTGCAATGTGGAAGGTAGTATTGGGCCCGTACTGATGGGTTTTGAGCATTCTAACACTTCCTAAGTGTACATGCAACCCTGATAACCTTGGATCTATGTTTGTCTAATTATCATGCAAAGTTGAATTTCCAAGGTTATATTCCTATCTAGCATACATGGGGAACAATTTTAACTTGAATGAAAGATAGAATAACTTACCTTGTTGTCGCTTATGTTCCTTGAAACCTTGTGAGCCTAGCACCCCAAGTGTGATGCCTCAAATGCTTCACACAACACCAAATGCTCTTGGAAAGTCTCTTGAGATAATACACACTTCTAAAAATCGGCCAAGCCCTCTAGTTTCTTAGTGTCACCGATTTTGGTGGAGAATATGCTTCTTATATAGTGTTGACACATCTAGGGTTACACCATGTAAACCCTAATGTGTCATGACTCTTCATTTCCATGACCCATGGGTTTGTAACTCCCATGGAGCATCCATGGAGCATCCTATGGGTAGAACCCAACTTGATAATCCATGGAGCTCTTAGCCCACTATACAGGATATGGTCGATTTACATAATCAACCCATATATTTAATTAGTTATCCTTTCATCACTTAATTAATTCCAAATTAAGTCTTTGATCAACTAATCAAATAATATTATTAATATATTAGAACTTATAATATATTAATAATCTCCAAGTGTTATTTCTCTCATTTAGTCTATCCAATTGCATGGTGCCATGCAACCCAAATGGACCATGCCGGGTCGGGTCAAGTACACACCTGAAATAGTTATGGACTTAGACACCTTATCCAACAGTCTCCCACTTGGATAAGTCTAATAACTATATCTCTAGTACTTTAGGAACCGACCGGCAATCGTAGCTCTTTTCAAGGTTTCTCGGAACTGAGAAGATGATGGTACGCCATTTAAGATAAGTGACCATATAATCCTCTGTTCTAGATATCAGCCGGACAAATACATGGAACATTGTCTTGCTTATTGTCCAGCATTTGTTTCCCGATTTCCGATTTGTTTGACATAGAACTTAATTGAACACATCAACTTAGTTCTGACCGGGCCCGGTACATGGGTCAAAACAAAATCATCGAGGGGCCCAGATATCAGCTTCTAATCCAAGAAGGAACAGATAAACTTCGACTCATATGTTTGTTCTACCACTCATTGAATTACACACAAAAGTACGTTTTATAACATCGAGTTACCAATGCGGTTTCGTACAGTCAATGCATAACCAACTTGTAAGTAACAAATCATATCTCTAGGTTTGAAGACTTATATGATATTACCGTCTCACGATCACTCGAGATAGAATTCCATGAAGTGATTCCAGTGAGCGTGGGTTGAGTCCAATGCTCAGAACTTATGAGCACTCATGATTGTTGTAGCCTTGTCCAAGACCTCTACAACCAAACATGACAGTCTTGATTCATATCTACTTCCAACATATGACCGACTGTGGAGGTTTGAATAATATGTTATACCAAACAAAATTATTCTGGAAGTCAAAACATGCAAAAGAAATATAGTAAACGATCGACAAGAGATAGCAACACTTTACTCATAAATAAAACACTTTTATTCATCATCAAATGTCAATTACACTTTACAAATTTCGAGATTATCTAACTACTAAATCTAATATCATCCTTCAGCCCTATGCTCCGAGCATGCTAAAGATGCTTAACCCGAGTCAGTCCCTTTGTGAGGGGATCTGCCGGATTCTCATCTGATGATACCCTCTTTGCCACGAGGTGTCCTTCTTCGATCCTATGTCTAATGAAATGGTATTTTCTGTCGATGTGTCTGGATCTCCCATGATCCCTTGGTTCCTTGGCTAAGGCAACAGCACTTTCACTATCACAGAAAATTTCCATTGGCTCTTTAATAGCTGGTACAACTCCAAGGTCTCCAATGAAGTTCTTCAGCCATATCGCCTCCTTTGCTGCCTCGCTAGCTGCAATATACTCTGATTCACAAGTAGAATCTGCCACTGTCTCCTGCTTGGAACTCTTCCAAGAAATTGCTCCTCCATTTAGGGTAAAGACCCAGCCCGACTGAGAGCGGAAATTATCCCTATCAGTCTGGAAGCTAGCATCACTATACCCTACAACTCTCAAGTCATCACTCCTACCGAGGGTAAGAACCCAGTCCTTAGTCCTCCGTAGGTACTTGAGGATATTCTTTACCGCAGTCCAGTGTGCCTTGCCAGGGTTCGCCTGATACCTGCTAACCATGCTCAAGGCAAAAGCTACATCGGGTCGAGTACACGTCATAGCATACATGATCGATCCTACAACCGAAGCGTAAGGTGTTCGACTCATTTCTGCTATCTCAGCCTCAGTGCTAGGGCTTTGTGTCTTACTCAATCTGGTGTTACTCTGGATGGGTAACTCTCCTTTCTTGGAATCCTGCATGTTGAATCTCTTCAGCACCTTATCCAAGTAGGTACTCTGACTAAGTCCAATTAGTCTTTTACTCCGATCTCTCAAGATCCTTATCCCTAAAATATAGGCAGCTTCACCAAGGTCCTTCATAGCGAAACACTTCCCAAGCCAGGAGTTTACTTCCTGCAGGGTTGGAATGTCGTTTCCTATGAGTAGTATGTCATCCACATACAATACCAAAAAGCTAACTATACTCCCACTAGCCTTGACATACACACAAGATTCATCTTCACTCCTAGAAAAGCCAAATTCCTTGACCTTTTCATCAAAGCAAAGATTCCATCTACGAGGTGCTTGCTTCAATCCATAAATGGATTTCTCAATCTTACACACTCTATTAGGGTACTCGTTGCTGACAAAACCCTCTGGATGACTCATGTAAACATCTTCAGCCAACTTTCCATTAAGGAAAGCGGTTTTGACATCCATCTGCCATATTTCATAATCATGAAATGCAGCTATGGCTAACAGAACCCGAATAGACTTAATCTTGGCTACTGGAGAAAAGGTCTCATCATAATCCACTCCAGGAATTTGAGAGAAGCCCTTTGCAACCAGTCTAGCCTTATAAGTGTGTACTTTACCATCCATGTCGGTCTTCTTCTTGAAAACCCATTTGCACCCTACTGTCTTACGACCTGGTACATTTTCAACCAAGTTCCAAACTTGATTGTCATACATGGATTGTATCTCGCTATCCATAGCCTCTTTCCATTTAGCAGACTCGGGGCCTGCCATGGCTTCCTCGTAGCTGTTAGGGTCATCTTGACTTACTAGTGTCCCATCACTAATAAGTGTCTCACCTTCTGCAGTAATATGGAATCCATAGTAATGCTCAGGTGCACTCCTAACTCTCGTGGAACGTCTCAGAGGTACAGATTTGTCAATTGGCTCAACAGGAGTTTCCTCCTCAAGTTGAGGGCTAGAGTTTGAAGTTCCATCACCGATTGATTCTTGACTTTCTTCGAGATCAATTTGCCTCCCACTGTCTCCTTGGCTTATAAACTCTCTTTCTCGAAAGACTCCTCTTCTTGCTACAAAGACCACATTGTCACTAGGACTGTAGAAGAGGTAACCAAAGGATCGCTGTGGGTAACCGATGAAAATACACCTCTCGCTTCGAGGTTCGAGCTTATCATGAGTCTCGTGTCTCACAAAAGCCTCGCAACCCCAAATCTTGATGTGGTCTAGTTTAGGTACTTTACCAGTCCACATCTCGTGAGGAGTTTTGGCAACTTTCTTTGTAGGGACTAGATTAAGAATATAGGCGGCAGTCTCTAAGGCATACCCCCAGAATGAGATTGGTAGCGTAGCTCGACTCATCATGGAACGAACCATATCTAACAAGGTTCGATTACGCCTCTCAGCCACACCATTCAACTGTGGTGTCCTGGGAGGTGTCAATTGTGAGACTATCCCACATTCCCTTAGATAGTCGAGGAACTCTGAACTAAGATACTCACCACCATGATCGGATCGAAGCATCTTAATGTTCCTGCCCAATTGATTCTCGACTTCCTGTTTAAATTCCTTAAACCTCTCGAAAGTCTCTGACTTGTGCTTGATCAAGTAGACATATCCATATCTACTATAATCATCAGTAAAAGTCAAATAATAACGATTAGCATCCCTTGTGGCATGTTTGAATGGTCCACACACATCTGTATGTATAAGGTCCAACAAACCTTCACCCCTCTCACACGAACCTGTGAAGGGTGACTTTGTCATTTTTCCAAATAAGCATGATTCGCAACTATCATCTGACTTTAGGTCAAACGACTCCAAGACTCCATCCTTTTGGAGTTGGCCTATGCGTTTCTTGCTTATATGTCCAAGACGACAATGCCATAAAGATGCTTTATCCAAGTTATTATTAGTAGAATCAATACACAAAACATTATTTCCTAAGTTATCTACAACAGATACAGCTTCATACACACCATCACAAGGTAATGCTTTAAAATAAAGAACATTATTAAAGAAAGCATCAATAGAACCAACTTCATTATTAAATGAAAAGGTAAACCCTTGTTTGTACAAAGCATGAAAGGAAATAATATTTCTTGCCATTCCTGGCGAGTAACAACATTTATTCAAATCTAAACTAAACCCACTACTTAGCGATAAAGTATAAACTCCAATCTTGGTAACAGGTATAGCTTTCCTATTCCCCATGATCAAGTTTATCCTTCCTTGCTCCACATCCTCATTTCTTCTTAGTCCCTGCAAGTGACAACAAATATGAATACCACACTCGGTATCAAGGACCCAAGAATTAGAATGGGGTGAGTTATTAGAAATGATAGTGTAAATATCTGCATGGTTGGGTTTAACTTTCCCATCCTTCACATCTTGCTGGTATTTTGGGCAGTTCCGCTTCCAATGAGATTTTTCATGGCAATAGAAGCATTCAGCCTCTTTTGGGTCAGAAGAAGGAGTAATGAAACCTTTCTTGGTTCCACTTGAAGAAGAGCCATCAAGGGTCCGAACCTTGGTACCCTTAGAAGAGCTCTTTCTCTTCCTCCCTCGACTTTTCCCGATTGCCAAAACCGGAGTAGAGTTTTGAGTAGGAGTGATAGCAACCGACTTCCCCTTAAGACCTGATTCTACGGTCTTGAGAAGTCCCTGAAGTTTGCTGAGGGTGACTTCTTCCTTGTTCATGTGATATGTCATGCGGAATTGATCATAGCACGATGGTAAGGAATGCAAAATAATATCTATTGCAAGATCCTCCGAGAAGTTCACATTAAGCTTCAGCAAACGATCCACATACCTTTGCATTTTCTGCATGTGGCTCGTGACGGATTCCCCGTCCTTCATCATGGTTGTTATCATGGAGCAGATGATTTCATACCTCTCTTGTCGTGCACTTTGATGGTATCTTTCCATCAAATCTTGGTGCATTTCATAAGGGTAGAAATCCTCATAAGATTTTTTGGAGTTCCGCTGTCATCGTGGCCATCATGATGCAAGCCACTTTCGTAGCATCCCTTTCATGTGCCCGAAATTCAGCGATCTCCTGAGGAGTTGCAGTGGACTCATCAATCTCCTTAAGCTCCTTGTCAAGGACATATTCTTTGTCCTCGTAGCGGGTAATCATCCTGATGTTTCTGATCCACTCATTGAAGTTGGATCCATCAAAGGTGACTTTCCCACACAAGTTCATAAGGGTAAAGGAGCCATTAGGATTAGAGCCAGAAGCATTGTTGAAAGACATCTGAAGAAAAGAGAACAAGATTAGTTTAGATATAAGAGAGTCCTTAATAAAACACCCAAATGTAATATTAAGGCTAGGATCCAATCACAATATAATATAACTTAGAAGAGGTATGCCGTAATCTAAGCTATATCATATTTGAAAGTTAGGTGAATGACGATTCACCAATTTCCACCACGAAAACCGCAATATTTTAGTATTAGGTTTTTGAATGGTTCTTAGAAATTCCTAGATTCTTTGAGATTCAATGAACTTTTCAAAGGCATGTTTCAATCTCGAGTGTGCCCTCCAGGTTTTGTGACTGGGATACCGAGGATCACAAAACGAGGTGTGAAGTAACCATGCAAATCACTTGGTACCCTTAAAGTTTATCACTCAATCGATGTGCCGGTTAACCACACACGCTCCATCGATACTATAATAAACCCTAAGTCACCCTTTACCTACCTTGTTAAGTCCAAGTTAGTGTGCCGGTTAACCACACACGCTCCACCAACGACTTAATCAAAGTGTAAAATGTAATTTCATGGAATAACACCTTATTCACATTTTTCCTAAAGTAACTAAGATTGGGAATTTAATAAAACATTTAGTTACTTTATAATATTCATCATACTTTGAATGAGAATTAATAAGTCCTTGTCTTACCCGTTCGGCTAACGACCCTCCACCGATCAAGCAAGCGGTGGGTGAGAGTGGACACCCATTAAGTCACCATTTTATAGGCAACAACCTTATACCCACCTTATAGACCGGCTTCATGAATGAGGCGTACTAGCGGTAAGACAACTTTGTTCTTATACATATATATATATATATATATATATATATATATATATATATATATATATATATATATATATATATAATTATTAAATCATAATAATATAAGTATAAGGGTTGAATTTTAACTTTTAAAATTCTAGGGGTTGGAACTAAAGTTTTAACTTAACTTTACTTGTTCCAAAACTTGAGGGCAAGTTTTGTAAACTTTCAAAACTTTTCATTTCTTGTAACTTATGAGTTTAATAGATTAATAAAATGAGGACTTTTCATTTTTCCTAACTCTTGTGTTCTTTTAATGGTTTTTAATCCAAGAGACTTTTGGTTTTCCATAACTTGAGGACAAGTTATGGACTCCATTAAAACACATTATGATCATGAATTAATCTACCACATAGGTTACAAATAATTCCTATGATCATCTAAACATCATAAGAACAAGAATATGAATATGAACACTTTCAAGAATCAAAATCACATTTAATCTTTGTAATTTTGATAACTAGTTGTTGTAAATGAGTTAGAAAAGACATTACACCTTCTAAAACAAGTTTTCAAGTACCAAAACATTTTAGGGTAATGATTCTAATCCATTTCCAGCAACTCAAGTCGAAATTCTGCACTCTGTCAACCCTACTCGCCGAGTGCATAAACCTACTCGCCGAGTAGGTTGAAGATACACATGAACTCGACGAGTCCTCCCCATGGACTCGCCGAGTCCATCAGTCAGACAGCAGAATTTTCGACTTTCTTCAACTTTTAAGCACAAATAACAAACAAACAAGCTTAGGCTCTGATACCACTGATGGGTTTTGAGCATTCTAACACTTCCTAAGTGTACATGCAACCCTAATAACCTTGGATCTATGTTTGTCTAATTATCATGCAAAGTTGAATTTCCAAGGTTATATTCCTATCTAGCATACATGGGGAACAATTTTAACTTGAATGAAAGATAGAATAACTTACCTTGTTGTTGTTTATGTTCCTTGAAACCTTGTGAGCCTAGCACCCCAAGTGTGATGCCTCAAATGCTTCACACAACACCAAAGTCTCTTGGAAAGTCTCTTGAGATAATACACACTTCTAAAAATCGGCCAAGCCCTCTAGTTTCTTAGTGTCACCGATTTTGGTGGAGAATATGCTTCTTATATAGTGTTGACACATCTAGGGTTACACCATGTAAACCCTAATGTGTCATGACTCTTCATTTCCATGACCCATGGGTTTGTAACTCCCATGGAGCATCCTATGGGTAGAACCCAACTTGATAATCCATGGAGCTCTTAGCCCACTATACAAGATATGGTCGATTTACATAATCAACCCATATATTTAATTAGTTATCCTTTCATCACTTAATTAATTCCAAATTAATTCTTTGATCAACTAATCAAATAATATTATTAATATATTAGAACTTATAATATATTAATAATATCCAAGTGTTATTTCTCTCATTTAGTCTATCCAATTGCATGGTGCCATGCAACCCAAATGGACCATGCCGGGTCGGGTCAAGTACACACCTGAAATAGTTATGGACTTAGACACCTTATCCAACACGTACTACTGGAAACACCGGACCAGTGTGCAGCCCAAGTAGGAATCCTTAAGGTACTACGAATCAAGTAGGGTTGGGTTATCAAGCGCGAGTACACTCTAGCAAGTCCCTAATATTTTATGTTCTATTTCAGAGACATCATGGTTGGGACACGCCACAGACTGGGGACTAGTGAGGGAGGAGTGAGTGATGAGGAGCTCCGCCAGATGATTCATGAGGAGGTGGCTGCTGCCATCAGGCTTGAGATACCAGAGATGTTTGGGTCTATTAAGACCACGCTGATTGAGACCTTTGATGAGCGGTATGCTGCTCTTACTGATGCTGCTGTCACTGCAGCCACTGCAGTTGTCGCCACTGCAGCTGCTGTACCGGGAGTTCATCAACATGAAGTCACCCGAGTTTGATGGGACGCAGGATCCGATTGTTGCGATGAGATAGATATCTGACATTGAGGGATGCTTCTACACCTATTCGTGTCCAGAGCATCTGAGGGTTCGGTTTGCGCTAAACCAGCTTCGCTTGGGATTGAAGGGCTGGTGGAAGTTTATGACAGCGCATCTTACTTCTGCGAAGATTTCAGCAGTGGCCTAGGAGAGGTTCACTGCAATGTTTCGAGACGAGATACGTTCCTCATGTGGAAAGGGAACGTTTGGACCAAGAGTTCTTGACCCTAAAGCAGGAGACTGAGTCTGTGACAGTGATTAGGAGGATGTTTCATGAGCGAGCGTTGTTTTGCCCTGAGTACATGTCGACCGAGTAGGCATGTATGAGCCGATACCTAAGCATTCTGAGGAGAGACATTCAGGAGTTCATGGCGAACTCATCATACCGGACATTTGCTAAGCTCTAGGAAAATGTCCGGAAGAGGGAGATTGAGTTGGAGACTCAGGCCAGGGAGGAGGCTAGGTCTTAGAGTAGGGATAGGCGACCGGCATAGTCTCAGCCGGCAGCCAAGCGGGGAAAGCCCGCCGATTCGAGATCTGGGGCCCAAAAGGGTCGCACTTGCAGGAAGTGCGGCAAGGGGCATGATGGGGTTTGTCGGTCTAGTGCTTGCTACAAGTGTGGCTAGGAGGGGTATATCGCCAAGGATTTCCCCAAGGAGTTTACGGTTTGCTTTCATTGCAACGAGACCGGACACCGGAAGGCCGAGTATCCAGAGTTGAGGGGGACAACATAGGGGACGCCGCAGGGGTCTGCCCCTGCTGCTACGCGAGCTATTGAGGATCGGCCGGTGAAGGCTGAGGCGCCGAAGGCGCGAGGGAGAGCTTTTCAGCTAACGGCGGAGGAGGTCCGTGCAGCACCCGACATCGTGGCTGGTATGTATTATGTTTTTATTTATTTATGCTGTAATGAGATGTTGTGTTCATATTATGTTATGCGTAGGTACTTTCCTTGTGAATTTTGTACCTGCAGTGGTGTTATTTGACTCGGATGCGAGTCGGTCATTTGTATCATTAGCATTCAGTAGGCACATCAGTATCCAGTGTGAGGTGATGAGTCGACCTCTATGTGTTTCGATAGCTAACGAGCGAACAGTGTATGCCACGGATGTGATTCGGGGGTGTGTGCTTGAGATCTTCGGCGTTGGGTTTCTGATAGATCTGGTTCCGATTGCGATGGGGGACACATGTGTTATCGTGGGCATGGATTGGTTGAGACGATTTGTGGCAGTGATAGACTGCGAGCAGCAACTGGTGACGATCCGACATCCTAGTGGGGAGTGTTGACAGTTTTTGATGAGGGAACTCGTTGTGGGTCAGCAATTTGTTCGGTTGCCAGAGTGAGGCAAAGTTTCCAGGAGGGCTGCAAGGGGTTCATAGCCTATGTGATGGATACATGGGAGGCTGCTGGGAGGCCAAGTTTAGTTGATGATGTGCCGATAGTGCGTGAGTTCCCGGATGTATTTCCCGAGGAATTCTTGGATGTGCCTCCCGAGAGGCAGGTGGAGTTTCGCATCGATTTGATTCCCGGAGCCGCGCCTATCACTTAGGCACCTTATTGCCTTGCACCGCCAGAGATGCTGGAGCTATCCTCACAGCTTCAGGAGCTGTTGGGGAATGGGTTCGTTCGGCCGAGTAGCTCACCTTGGGGAGCATCGATCCTTTTTGTCAAGAAAAAGGATGGTTCACACCGGATGTGCATTGATTACCGGGAGTTGAACATGTTAACAGTCAAGAATCGTTATCCGTTGCCAAGGATTGATGATTTATTTGATCAGTTGCAGGGGGCATCTTGGCTCCCCAAGATAGACTTGAGGTCTGGATATAATCAGATGAGGGTGTGTGATGAGGATATCAAGAAGACGGCGTTCAGAACGCGTTATGAGCACTATGAGTTCGTGGTGATGCCTTTCGGGCTCACCAATGCGCTAGCAGCATTCATGGATCTCATGAACCGGGTGTGCAGGCCGATGCTGGATCGATCTGTGAATGTGTTCATTGATGATATTCTGGTGTATTCTAGATCCCGAGAGCAACATGAGGAGCACTTGAGGGAGGTCCTCGGGGTGTTGAGATCGGATAGGATTTATGCCAAATTCTCCAAGTGTGATTTCTGGTTACGGGAGGTCCAGTTCCTACGGCATCTCGTTAATCAGAATGGGATTTTGGTCGATCCGACCAAGACTGAGGCGGTGATTAGCTGGGAGGTGTCGAAGTCCGCCTCCGAGATCAGGAGTTTTCTGCGATTGGCGGTTTATTATCGGAGGTTTATAAAGGATTTCTCCAAGATAGCAATGCCGCTTACCAGGTTGACCCGGAAGGGATTTGTCTTCTCATGGGGTCCAGAGCAGCAGATTTCGTTCGAGACTCTGCGCAAGAGATTGTGCGAAGCCCCGGTGTTATCCCTTCTGGAGGGATTAGAGGATTTTATGGTATACTGTGATGCGTCAATTTTAGGTTTGGGCGCGGTGCTTATACAGAGGGGGCATGTGATAGCATATGCATCAAGGCAGCTGAAACCTCATGAGGTGAGGTATCCCACTCACGATTTGGAGCCGGGGGCGTTGGTGTTCGCTCTCAAGATCTGGCGTCACTACTTGTATGGGGTTTGGTGTACCATTTACACGGACCACAAGTGTTTGAAGTATTTGATGGATCAACCCAACCTGAATATGGACCAGAGGAGATGGTTAGATGTGGTGAAGGATTATGATTGTGAGATCCTCTACCACCCGGGCAAGGCGAATGTGGTGGCCGATGTTTTGAGTCGTAGGGCAGAAAGTGCCCCGATCCGAGATATGTGTATGAGGATGATAGTGATTACCCCAGTGTCAAATACCATCCAAGAGGCCCAGGCAGAGGCTGTGAGACCAGAGAACCGTAAGAAGGAGCGTGTGATTGGGCAGGTATCTGATTTTGTCTCCGATAGTCGAGGACTTATGACTTTTCATGCCCGGATTTGGGTGTCGTTTATAGGTGGGACGCGTGTTGTTTTAATGGAGGAGGCGCATAGATCGAGATTTTCCGTCCATCCAGGGGCCACCAAGATGTATTTGGACCTAAAAAAGGATTATTGGTGGCCTTGAATGTAGAAAGATGTTGCATGGGTTGTAGAGAGGTGCTTGACCTGTCGTCGGGTTAAGGCCGAGCACCAGCATCCGCATGGCAAGTTGCAGCCACTGGAGGTTCCCCAATGGAAGTGGGAACAGATTTCTATGTATTTTATCACCAAGTTGCCGAGGACCCTAAGAGGTGTCGATGAAATTTGGGTGATTATGGATAGGTTGACGAAGAGCGCTCACTTTCTTGCTATTAGTGAGAGTTCTTCTGCAAAGAAGTTCGCAGAGATATATGTGAGGGAGGTAGTGTCATGGCATGTGGTGCCGATCTCGATTGTGTCTGACCGAGATGTGCATTTCACTTCCAGGTTTTGGAAGAAGTTTCATGAGGAGTTGGGTACGAGATTGCATTTCAGCACTGCTTACCATCCTCAAACTGAGGGGCAGAGTGAGTGGACGATTTAGACGCTCGAGGATATGCTTCGGGCATGCGTCTTAGATTTTGGAGGGAGCTGGGACACATATTTGCCGTTGGCCTAGTTTTCGTATAATAACAGCCACCATTCGAGTAATGGTATGCCTCCTTTTGAGTTGTTATACGAAAACAGGTGTCAGACTCCCATCTGCTGGGGAGAGGTAGGGCAGCGTGTGATGGGTAGCACAGAGATAGTACATCAGACCACTAAGCAGATTCAGCAAGTCCGACAGAGGTTATTGATAGCCCAGAGCCGTCAGAAGAGTTATTTGGATATGCGACGGTCAGAGCTTGAGTTTCAGGTAGGTGATTTCGTTCTCTTGGAGGTATTACCTTGGAAAGGTGTCATTCGATTCACGAAGAGAGGCAAGATGGGGCCTCGGTATATTGGTCCTTTCAGGGTAACCGCTAGGGTGGGCAGCGTAGCATATCGTTTGGAGCTACCTACAGAGCTAAGTCAAATTCATGATACCTTCCACGTGTCTCAGTTGAGGAAGTGTATTGCCGACGGGTCGACAGTGGTTCCTTTAGAGGACATTCAGGTGGATGCGAGCCTGAACTATGTTGAGAAGCCGATCACGATTCGGGATAAGAGAATCAAGGTTCTGAGGAACAAGGAGGTGTCGCTGGTTCAGGTCCAGTGGCAACATCAGAAGGGGTCCAAGTTGACTTGGGAGCCGGAGTTAAAGATGCGGGATCAGTATCCTGAGTTGTTTGTCGAGCAGGACTTCGAGGGCGAAGCCTGATTCTAGTGGGGGGGAAATTGTAACATCCGGATTCCCAGGTACCCTATGTTAAGTATTTATATTGAATTGTGAGAGGGACTCGGCGAGTAGGCACTCAGACTCGCCAAGTGGGATCGCACATCTATTGGTCTGATTTAATGAGGGACTCGGCGTGTCCATGTTGTTTAATGAAACCATAATTTCTCGAGTTTGGGACCTATTTAAGGATCCTTATAGCCACCATTTGCGGCTACCAGACCCTAGAGAGAAACCCTAAGAGACCAAGAGCGTTTGAGAGGAAGGAGAGGCCATTTTTGATCCTTGAGTTGTTATTCTTGCAAGAAGAAGGTGATCAAGGCTAAGAGGGAGCTGAAAAGGGTGCTATTCTGTAGATTTCAGAGACAAGGACTTCATATTTGAGGTATAGATTCGATCCTTCTTCAGTTTTGGTGTTAACCTTTCGACTTAGGGTTTTCCTTGACCATTTAGAGGCTTGATTTGATGAGCATTTGGTCCCTTCTCATATCAAGGCTTTGGAACTGGATCCAAAGAGGTTCAGAGACCTTAACCCTTTGAGCTTTATGATTGATATTGGGAGATATGAGCTTAGGATGTCATATTTGAGGTTATTTCTTCAAATAGAGTATTTTGGCCTTTGCATGAGCATCATGTTCGGAACTTTACGTGATTAATGAGCTTAGGAAGGTTAGATTTATTGATTAGAAGAATAGATCTGACTTCAGAAGTTTGTTTGAGGTTGAGCATGGAATGAACTCGCGGAGTCCATGAGCAAACTCGACGAGTTGGAGCGGGTTGTCCCATGACTCAGATCAGTTAATGACCCGCCGAGTTGGGGAAGTGAATCGGTAAGGTATAAGGGATTTGGAGGAGTTGAGTTCACGTATGGACTCGTCGAGTCGATGCAAGACTCGACGAGTCGGTTCAAGGGTTGACTGTTGACCAGCGTTGACTAGGGTTGACTTGTGTTGACTTAAGAGTATTAGTCACACTAAGTCAGGAAGGTGTTAATTAGATATGTGTTTTTGATATAAGAGGACGATAGGGCGGGGGATCGAGCACGAGTAATTATCCGACATTAGCGAGGTGAGTCTTCTCAGTATACCTTGCCCAAGGGGGTAATTATGTGTGACCGGAAGGTCTTATGTGTATGATGATTATGTGATGCATGTTATATATGTGATATGCCATGATATGAATATGATATGGACCGAAAGGTCAAAATGATATGGACCGGAAGTTCGACAGAGTTATGGGATGGAAATCCCCTGAGACACATGGATCGGAAGATCCTATAGAGTTATAGCCTGGAAAGGGGTATCTGCAGTATGTGGTATTTTGGGGAACTCACTAAGCATTTATGCTTACCGTGTGTATGATATGTGTTTCAGGTACCAGTGATGACCATGGGAAGGCGCCGACATGATCAGTACACAATTCCAGTTGATATGTTATGAGATCTTGGGATGCGGACTTATGATTTGTATTTGTGAAAATATTGGGAACATGATTTTTGGATAATTGAATATGAAATGTTTTTTATGAGAAATTGTTTGAAATTTCATGGTGTTACACATGGAACTCGGCGAGTGGCTGGTTGTACTCGACGAGTTCTGGTCAACACAAACTGTTGACCATGGCAGTTGACTTTGACTTTGAGCATGGGTTGACTTTTGGACTTTTGGGAGCATTTTGGGAATTTATGAACATAAAGTATGGAGAATATATGTGGAGTTATTAGCGGTGATCTGAGAGATTGAGCATATCTTCGATTCGACACTTGCGAGGTGAGTCATCCTCATTATACTAAGGGGTCTAAGGAACCAAGGTCAACCCATTGAGTTTGATATCCTAGTACTTATTTATATGTTGGGTTTGATTTAGTCATGAATGCTAGTTTATATGCTAGTTGGGTAGACTTGTAGGACTATTTGTGTAATGTATGATTATCTATATGTGTACTAGTTATGTTACATGATGGCATGTTATGTGGGAAGGTTTGAGGTTATATTGCTCTGTGCGGTAGCCAACAAAACCTAGAGTATTGTAGATATAAGCTAAGGGTCGGGCAAGGCATACCAAACTCATACTTTGGACTCGGGAGTATTCCAGATATGAGCTGAGGGTCGGGCAAGGCACGCCAGACTCATACTGAGGACTCGGGAGGATTCCAAGTACGAGTTGTGGGCCGGGTAGGGCATGCCAGACTTGTACTGAGGGTTCGTTGGCAATCCAGATGTGAGCTGTGGGCTCCGTGGCAATCCAAATGTCAGATGTGAGCCCATTGCATCTTGTTCAGTTTGTTATGTTATGATATGATATTATTGTGATAGTTCAGTGAACTGTATGTGTATCGGTAATTTGGGGGAACTCACTAAGCTTTTGGGCTTACAATTTTGGTTTATTGTTTCAGGTACATCAGGGGATCATGACAAGGTGAAGGGATGATCATACAGTTCCTCATATTTAGTTTATGATTCTGGGAAAAACTCTGATATGTTACAAGAATACCCTTCTAGTTGATAAGATGCCCCAGGAACTGCACCTCGTGTAAGCAGAACTCAAACTTGGAGAACTTTACAAAAAGTGTCTCCTTCCATACTGTCTCCAGCACCTCTCTCAAATGCTCGTCATGCTGCTCCTAAGTCTTGGAGTAACCAATATATCGTCAACGAAAGCTATTATTCACCAATCCAGCATCGGTCTATACACGCGGTTCATGAGGTCCAAGAAAGCGGTTGGAGCATTGGTGAGCCCAAAGGGCATCACCACAATCTCATAATGACCATAGCGAGTCCTAAAAGCGGTCTTTTGCAAATCATCATCTCTGACTCGCATCTGGTGATACCCTGACCAAAGATCAATCTTGGAGAACCAAGATGCTCCCTGAAGCTGGTCACAAAAGTCATCCATCCTCGGAAGTGGGTAACGGTTCTTCACCGTTACCTTATTCAGCTCCTGGTAGTCTATGCACATCTGATGTGACCGGTCCTTCTTCTTCACAAACAGGATTGGGGCTACCCATGGTGAACTGCTCGGCCTGATAAAACCCTTGTCTAGCAGCTCTTGTAGTTGCATAGACAACTCATGCATCTCGGGAGGAGCCAACCGATACGATGCCTTGGCTATCAGAGCCGCACCAGGAATTAGGTCAATCCTAAACTCGACTTGTCTCTCCGGAGGTATCCAAGGTAATTCCTCCGGGAATACATCCAGGTACTCTCATACTACCAGTAACATCATCAACTGTCGCTTTACCCTTCTCCTGGGTATCCAATACATAGGCGATGTACCCTGTGCAACCCTATTGAAGGTGGCGCCTCGCTCTCACTGCTGAACATAAAACTAGTCCAAGTTGTGGCCTCTTGCCCTGGATCACTAACCCTCCCCCACTAGAAATGCGAACCCTCACTAGCTGCTGCTCACAATCAATCACTGCCCCATTGGGCCTCAACCAATCCATGCCCACTATGATCTTATTCCTACGCGGGGAAATAGGAACCAGGTCTAATGAAAACTGCTGATCGAATAGCTGTAACATACATCCTTTGTTAACCCTTGTGACCCTGACGGTCCTGTTATCTACTATCTCTACATCACGTGGGCAATCCAACTCCCTCGGAGCTCCTGTAAATCGATTGTTGAGTGCGAATGACACAAAATATCGGGTGGCGCCGGAATCAAACAAAACCAATGTTGATATGCCTTTCACTAGGAACGATCCTATAACAAAACATATAAACATAAGTAACAATCAATGTAAATAAAGAGATATGGAGAAGATACATACCCGTAACAATATCAAGTCTTTCACGTGCCTCCTCTGATGTCAGCTGGAAAGCTCTGCTCTTCACCATTGGCGCCTCAATGTAGCAGGAACGGGTGCTGCCACCTGCCCTACTGATGCCAAGCTCCGACACTGGGACCACTTGTGGCCCCTCTGATTACGCTGGAAACAAATCCCGATCAGATGTTGCAATGGTGGTGGTGGTAGTGGCTATACAATCCCTACTCACATGACTCATTCGGCCACACTTAAAGCAGCTCGAACTACCCGGCCCACACGGCCCATCGTGCCTCCTGCAACATTTTCCGCAGCGGCCTCGACCCTACTGGCCCTTCCCTCGAGAATCTTTCTTAAGCTTTTTCCCTGAACACTCCATACCATATGCCGCATCCAGTTTTCTATTCCTCTCCATCTCTAAGTCAATTTCTCTCTCTCTCTCTCTCTCTCTCTCTCTCTCTCTCTCTCTAACTCTGTCAATCATATCCTCCAGCGTTTTGTAGGTGGATCAGCTCACAAACTGTCGAATGTCACTCCTCAACATCTTGTCATATCAGGCCTTCTCCATCCCCTCATCCTCCACATACTACGGAACAAGAAAGGCCCTCTCCCTAAACTTAGTGGTGATCTTCATCACCGTCTCAGTAGTCTGTTGTAAATCCAAGAACTCCCTAGCTAGCGGTTGCACCTTTATCATAGGTGCATAATCAGCTCTGAACTTGGCCGAGAAGTCACCACATGTCATTGCGTCCAACGCGACATCATCCCTAATAGCATGCCTGACCTCCTCCCACCAGTCACAAGAGTCTGCTCAAGAACTTGGCCGAGATGGTCTCCTCCTTACCAATTT
This sequence comes from Lactuca sativa, assembly GCF_002870075.4. Lineage (NCBI taxonomy): Eukaryota > Viridiplantae > Streptophyta > Magnoliopsida > Asterales > Asteraceae > Lactuca > Lactuca sativa. The sequence continues at coordinate 173,825,716 of NC_056626.2, read as the reverse complement.
AATTCAAAATGCTTCTCAATTTCGGTTCCTTATTTCACATTTTGACACTTTTAACCCCAAAAATCAATTTCTTTCATTTTTAAATTACATTTTCTTCCAAAAAATTTAGTTTATAATTCTTGACTTTAAATTTTGACTTTTGCCCTTAAATTTTGACTTTGACTTTTAAATTTTGACCTTTGACTTTAAACTTTGACTTTCTCGTTTAACTTTTAAATTTTCAAATTTAGCTTTTCGGTTTGACTTTTAAGTTTGACTTTTTAAATTTGACTTTAAAGGTTGACTTTTGAGTTTTTAGTCAAAGGGCATTTAAAAAAAATGATTTCCTCATCCATTCCGGTAAATGAAGTTTTAAGTACACCATCTTGTGAAGCTACGATTAAATGTCTTCGCGAACAAATTGATTTGCTAAAATAGGAAAATGAGGACCTAAAATACGGAGGATGTCAACTTAGGAAAGGTCAGAAACCATTAAAAGCACAATTAGAAGCCAGAATCAAGGATTTCCGAAAGTTTCATGAAGATTACAGCAACAAGTGTGAAAATTACGATCACATTAAAAACAAACTTGCTGCTGTAACTGAAGAACTTGACACCGTGAAAATTAAGTGTGGAAAAACAGATGTTAGTTTCAAAAATTATATTGCGTCAAGTAAAACAGTCGAGTCCTTAGTAGATAAAAATTGAGTATTAAAGATAATCAAACCAAGGGTTTAGGGTATCACAGTGTGCCCCCTCCTTTTAGTGACATCTATAACCCACCCCTTGAGACTAATGAGGAAGAAATGTCTGCTCAATATGGCCAAACCCCTGCTCTAGCTTCAGTTAATACTGAACAATCATGGCCAACTGAGGGTGTTGAGGTGAAGAATACTAATGTTTTTACTTCATGTGTAGGTAAAGTAGTAGAAGAAGCGAACAAGGAGAACACTTTTGAACAATCCAATGTCTCCTTGAACTCTGAATCTATTGGTTCATACTCAGCTGCTTCTGATCGACCTGCTGTTGAGAAATATAGGCCACCAATTCCAGTGAATCAGAGTGTATGTTGTAACTGTGCATGTGGGAAAAACAAGAGACAAGGCATGGACACGCCACCAGGGGTAGGAAGAAACAACTTCACAGTGAGGAAAAGGACTTATTTTCACTATGGAACACCTGGACACATTGCCAGAAATTGATCTAATCGTGCATACGTTCCCTACTATGCACAAGGGTGGCAGAACATGCCAAAAGGGAGATACTTCAAAAGAAACCTCTCAAGGTCACGTTCAGACAATGGTAAATGGAACGCGCAGAAGGCCAAGAATCAAACTTTCAAGCCCAAGAATCCAAATTCCAAAAGCAAGAAGGGAATATCAGCCAAGAAGCCCAATCCAAAGAGATGCTCCTGTGAAGCTAAAATCAAAGTCATCTCAACGGCTGACATCAAGATTAAAAGCAAGTATTGAGCCACCCATCAGATCAAAAAGGAAATGGGTTAAACCCAACTTCAGATAGGAACTGAAGGTTCAAACTCCCAAATCTTCTAATATTTGTACAGCTTATGTTTGTGATAAACAGGACATGTCGTGGGAGAATGTTCCGTGCAATGATGACAAAGGTTGACCCAGTTTCAAAATGGACTAGGTTCCCAAGACCAACTGATCCCGCTCTATGTTGGCGCAACTATGGAGGGATATCATCAGACTTTGGTTTGCTAATAGTGGATGTTCCAGGCACATGATAGGAGACATCTGTCAACTATACAACACTCAGAGCATTGTTTGATAGTATGTTTCCTTTGCGGGTAAGAAAGAAAGGAAGTGAACACTCATGGGGCTAGTGCTTAATGACATGAAGAACATTCAGATTTGTTCTGAGATTATGCATGTTGTTCTTGGACCTTCTGGATGCAAATTTAATCAGTGAATTACGGTTCGCATTTTGTTCTCTATACTCCTGAGTTTATCTTACACTGATTCTTTTCAAAGACAATTTTTCATTTTCTCATAGTTTTTCATTAGTATGTATTGTTTGGGAAGTGAAATCAAGAAAGTGAGAACGGGCAGTCTAAACCAGTGTAAGGGACTGAATCTGAATTGTCTAGACTCTGTGTTCATAATGCTGGTAGGCATGAAGGATTTGAGATTGTGGATTTGGATAAGTTTGTCTGGACTAACCATACGACGCTCAAGTAGATTGAGCAATGAGATAAATACGGAAACCTACGGGATACACTAAATTAATACGCTTCTAGAACTGTGCCTTAACATTACCTTGATGTACAGAATTATGTCCTTAGTTCTGGTTCTGATAGGGCGACTGGGGGATTCTGCTAAAGTAGGTCTGTAGAAATTATTTTCTTGCTTTCTATCTGTCTGTCATATGTTGCCTTCTCTGCGTGATCGGAAGATCCGACCTGGATTGTAGCATATGCAACTCTATTTCTACGCACCACATTATCCGTGAAATTCTGTCTATCTGTTAGACATATGCTATCTCCTCTACGTGATTGAAACATATCTGACCTGGAACACAGCATATGCACCATTCTACCTCTCAATCCATCTATCTCTGTTAGTCATATGTTGTCCCATCTACGTTATTGAAGTAGATCCGACCTGGGACACAACATATGCACCTATTTCTAAATCTAATTTCCTCCATAATAATTGTTTACTCACCTAAAGTTAGGAGTCCTTAGGAAGTTCTTGATAACCAGGGTATATCAGGAAGCGGGAAGCACGTTCTAGTGCAACTAAACTTGAATCATTTAGAGGTTGTCTATAGATCTCGCTACTTAATTTAAGTGGACAACAATACTCGTGGTCGTCGTCAGCTAAATGGTTTATTTAGAAAAGTTTGTCGACATCTTTCGTGTTTAAGTGGACCACAATACCATCAATTGACCAGATCTATTCATAAAGGTGAAGGTACTGATAAACAAGTTAAGGCTATCTCACAACTTTGATCCCAAATATTTCGTTTTTGTTAAATTTGTTCATAATTTTCCTCTATGCACAAATTTAGGGGGAGAATTAAAAAAAATATATTCAAAAATCAAACAAAAAAATCAAAAATATTCAAAAATCAAACAAAAAAATCAAAAATATTCAAAAATCAAAAAAAAAATCAGAAAATTAAAAATCAAAAAATAGTTTTATTTCATGTTCGAGAAAACCAAAATTCCAAAAATATTTTTGTTACTGTTTTATTTTTTTTCAGAAAATATGAAAAACCCACAAATATTTAGTGCTAAATTTTCCTTTAGTTTTGTTTTTTCTTGAAAGTGAATTCAGGAGAAGATTAAACTCATGGAGTTTGTGTCGAAGATTTCTGAGCCAATGCTTCATCCGTAAGCATTGAAGAATTTTTCATTCGAAGGAACAAGAAATGAAAATTATTCGTTCAAAATTTAATTTGTCAACCCAATAAGCAAGGTGAAGCTGACTTGAAGATTATGTCACGGATTGCATTGAAGCCTCCTCAATCAGTCTACTGTTATCTATGAACCTGATGAAGCGATCTAGAAGATTAGTTATCTCTGATGTTCTCTCTAAAGATTCCCAAGCTGAAAGCGCTATCTTTCAAGGATCAGTACATCAAGCCTCCTCACCCAATGTGCGTTCAATGTCAAATTTTGAAGAAAAGCCCAACCGCTCGAGATGAAGTCATTCATTGAAGATTCATATGTTCATCTTGAAGTCGTGAAGAAATCCAAGATAAATGTTGAAGCCAAGCTCCCAATGAAGTTTAACAAGAAAAGCCAGCTACGTTTTTAGGGGGTGCTTGTTGGGTCAATTAGAAAAGAAAGCTATAAACCAAGGGGGATATTGTTGAGTCAAAAATATTGTTTATACTTTGCTTTTCTAGGAAAATATATTTTTCTGTAATTTTTTGGTTGTGTATGTCTACACATGTGTGTGCGGCTGTACACTCGTGTGCTGTAGGTGGCCCATGTCTCATATATATAGGGTGAGGAGTGCAAGGGCTGAATAGAGAAAAAAAGGAGGAGCATGTTCTAGAGAGAGATACTAGAGAGAAGAATACTATGTGAGAGAATCTATTGTAAGGAGCATCATTCATATTATTGAATACATCATTAGATCAATCTTAATTCTTCTTCCGCTTCTCTTCTATTTGATCTGACATCATCCAATTGATTGGGATTTTGCACCATCAATTGGATCTCATTGATACACAAGCAGATCAAGGACTTACACCATGTGTCTCAAATATCATAATATATGTCAACATATCAAAATCTCATATCAAATATGAGTAAATCTCTCAGGCTAAAGACTATGGTGTGTGTTATATGATCATCCCGAGCCCTTCCCTTTGCTTAGTGGAAGTACCTGAAACAAAAACTGAAAACCGTAAGCACGAAGCTTAGTGAGCTCCCCCAAACTACCACATAACATACAAATAACATACAACTAATAGATATGGGCCTCGCCCACTCTCATGGAGATTCAGGCCCTACCTACACTGTGCTGTCTAGGAGATTCGGGCCCCACCCACACTCCACTATCTAGGAGATTCGGGCCCCGCCTATACTCCGCTGTCTAGGAGATTCGGGCCCCACCCACACTCCGTTGTCTAGAAGATTTGGGCCTCGCCCACACTCCGCTACTAACATGCATACATGTATCACACAGACAACAAGTATATCTATCAAGAAATCATATAATTATACTAAAATAATACTATGAAATTTGGCCCCGCCTACACTCGACTACTAGGAGATTCGGGCATGCCCACACTCAGCTACTAACATATCACATATACGGACCGACCTTGGTGCTTTTGACCCGTTCCAACTGAAAGGGAACTCACCTCGCAAGACTGACTGCTGAAAACTCGAGTGAGGAATCCCCGTCTGCTGCTCCGGCGACTCTCCGACTATCAATTCCATAAAAACACTTAATCAAAATCTAATAATCCTTCTTAGGGTAAAATGACCATTTTAACCCTGGTCAAAAGTCAAAGTCAAGGTCAACTCCCACTCAACCCCAACTCGTCGAGTCATCTCCCAAATCGACAATTTCATGAACAACTCAAACACGTGGTCAACTAAGTCAACTCGTTGAGTCCCTTAACAAGCTCGTCGAGTTCTTCCTATCATAAAGATCGGGACATCCTGCTTCAACTCATCGAGTCCTTTCCTAGACTCGCCGAGTTCCCCTGTCTGATTGAGTCATCTAAATAGATTAAGCCCCTATCTTTTGGATCCAAGGTCCTTAGTTCGTTTGCTCACTGGAATGGCCTTTCTATGGGCAAAGTTTCCAACTTTACCCGTTCATAACTCTTCTTAAAGGGTTTAGACAAAAACCTAATTCCTTTAGGACATGGATCTTGTCCAAAAAGCCTTAGAATCTCAAATCCATGCATGCAAACCTAGATCTAGGGTCTAGCTATTAGATAATCACTAAAAGTCTGAAGCTTGCTTCCATGCATGGCCTTTTTGGGCTTAAAATTCCATAAATACTTCTTTAACACTTGCATGAGGACTCTCAGGGCATAAAATTTGCACCTTTATGTCCTCACAACCTCTCAAGGTACTAGATCTGGAAGAGAAACTCATGGGTCAATCCTTACCCACAAGTTAGCAAATCTTGGACCAAAAACTCTCAAAAGAGGTCATAAATTGATCTAAGAAGAGAATGATCAAGTTTGAGGCTTTATTACCACAAAATGCAGCTAAAGGGATGAAACTTCTAGATCTATAGTCTTTCTCCTGAGTCCTCCAACTTTTTCTTCTTCCAAAAGCTTTAAAAGGCACAAATAACAATCAAAAGTGGCTCACACACTCAAAAAGCACTCTAGGGTTTCGTAGCTGAGGGTTTGGGAAAAGGAGGTTGCAAATGAGGCTAAGGGGTGGGGATCAAGGTGTTTAAATAGGGTGCAAAACCCTAAAATTAGGGTTTCACGTCACGGACTTAACTCACCGAGTAGACAACATAAACTCCACGCATAGTCTACCTTCTACTCGACAAGTTAGGGCTACCAACTCGTCAAGTCCTTCTCTCAAAACACATAAATAATTAAATTAAATGCGTACCAGGTTACCGGGCATTATATATCTATTAATTAAAAATTTATTAATTATATTATATCAAATAAGGATTATCTAATTAGATTAATCAAATAATTTAACCCTAATCTGTAGCCTGTAAATTTTCGAAAAATTGATTTTAGGATTTATCATATTTCAAGATTATCCTTTTTTATCAGATAAACTAACAATTATCAAAAAAAAATTAGAAAACCCTAATCACATATGAAATTTACGAAACTTGAGGAGGAGGGTTAGGGTTTCAACACCCTAACCCTAATTTCGAAACTTTGTGGGCAAGATTATGGTTTCAAAACCCTAACCCTAATTTTGAAATTTAGGCCTTTTAGGGTTTAATTTCCATAAACCACAATTTGATCAAATTCAACAATTATAGCAAATTCAATTGAAAACAAACCAAACTCTCTGATACCACCGATGGGTTTCAGTCATAGAAAAACAAACTTAAAACTCTTTATTGTGCATGCAACCTCAAACAAGATCTATGTGTTCTCTATAGAACCTATAACTACTAACATCAAAAAAGGAACCCTAAAACTCTAAGTAATTTTCAAAAAAAATCATAAAAGGGTTTAGGATTAAATACCTTATTGTTATTATAGCAAATAACAATGATCCTTATCTTGTTGAAGCCTTTGAAACAATCACCACAAGTTTCGTGCCTCTAGTGGTTCACACCCAAGCTTGCAAGAAGGAGATTATGCAAGGATGAGAGGGGAGAGTATAATTTCGACCAGCACTAGATGAAGAAGTGATGGCCGAAATATGAAGACTATGGGCCTTTATATAGTCCAAATAGAAAACCTTGGATGAGCCCAAAACCAATATAATAATATTATTTTTATTTGTCAATCATCTAGCTTCCTTATCCTCCAAGGTTAATTCCAGAAACCCCAAAGAGCGCTACAAACCATCAACCCCTTGTGTGGAAGGTTCTGGAGCCTTTTGCTCAACTATTAAACAATTGCACTTTAACCCCTACACTTTTAATTAATTCTATTAATCCCAAATTTAATTCCAATTAATTTTTTTTAAATATTAATTAAATATTGTCATTTCCAATTAATATATTATTATCGTAATATATTAATAAGTTATTTATTTCAATTTATTAATCAAATAATAAATCAACCCCTCCCTCCAAAAATCATATTGTCCAATTGCTAGGTTTGAGGGTAATCCAAAAGGATTGTGCTACTATCAACTCAAGTTTATACCAATTATAGTTATGGGCTTAGACTCCTAATCCAACATAAAAGTACTTGAAAAATCAACTCACTGAATTACTAGAACCCAAAAAACATCCATCTCAACAAAACACGAGCCTTACCCTTCAATCGCGTACAATTCATTTCACAAAACAGGATACCACCAACACAAATTATGATGAAAACATGGTCACACACAACCAGAGAATAAGATAGGATATTGTAATCATGCTCCAATTCAAAGTCTATAACACCAATAAGAACCATATCTATAATTCAAACCAAGTGCTCATTTGTTATCTTGTTCAACCCCAAACACCCCTCCCAACAACATCTAATGAACTTACCACAATACATACCATCAAGAGAACCCAATACCAACCCTAGATTTACTGCATTCCATTTTCCTCATGACCGTACCTAAAGGGTGAAGTACCAGTAGATCTAACTAAATGAAAAGCCTCAATCGTGAATAGAAACATCATCATAAATGAATGAAACAATGTCCTACCCCTTAATTGAAGTAGAACATATTCTACCAGTACGTAACTAGCTCGATAAAACTCCCAAATTTATTCACAAATATTGCTAAAACTCTAGTTCGATCAATCTAAATACCAACCATGTCGACATGACATGCCAAACTTGGATTCTGCTCAGATCCAAAGCCACACCTAAAAAATTAAACAATACTGCTCCAACATCTGAACTCCTAATAACCAAGGATAGCTGCCAAACCCAAGCCTACTATGAATAATAGTTCCATAGTTAACAATTAAGAGTAACCATAGTTGGATTAGGTGTCTAAGTTCATAACTATATCTGGAATGTACTTGACCCGATTAGCATGGTCCATTTGGGTTGCATGGCATTAAAACACTTGAATAGACTAAATGAGAGAAAGGACACAAAAGGATTATTAATATATTATAAGTTCTAATATATTAATAATATTATTTAACTAGTATTGATCAAAGAATTAATTAAGTGATCAAAAAGAGACTAATTAAATATATGGGGTTGATTGTGTAAATCATGTATTCTTGTATAGTGGGCTAATGATCCATGGTTTGTATGGATTGGGCTAAAACCCATAAGGTGATCCATGGATAGTCCATGGAGGTTACCAACCCATGGATCATGGAATATGAAAATCCATGACAATTAGTGTTTACATGGTGTAACCCTACTTGTGCCACAACTATATAAGAAGCTCCAAGGTAACCAAAATCGATGACTAAGTGAAGAAGAAGAGGACAATCTGATTTCGAGGTATTAGTGAACTTCTCTCAATACTATTCCAAGAGTTGTAGTGTTGTTTGAGACATTTGAGGAATCACACTTGAGGTGCTAGGCTGATAAGGTTCTCAAGGAATACAAACTACAAAATGTATGTTCTTCCTCTAGATTTTATGTTTAAAAGTTCCCCATGGTATGCTAGTTAGGTTAAGAACCTTGGAAAATCAATTTTGCATGTATCATAGTAAAACATAGATCCAAGATTTCTAGGGTTGCATATGCAGTATAGGAGTGTTAAAATGCTCAAAACCCTTCAGTAGTATTGGAGCCAGGTTTGTTTGTTGGATACTTGATGCAAAATTGTGAAAACACTCAGTTTTTCTGCACTCTGCATCATGAACTCATTGAGTCCGTGGGGGGCTCGACACGTCCATGACTAAATTCATCCTACTCGTCGAGTAGGTTCGTGCACTCGATGAGTAGGAGCCCCAAAATGCAGATTTTAGAGTTTTGCTGCTAGAAATGGACTAGAAACATTACCCTAAACTGTTTCGTTGTTTTAAAACTTTTTTTAGATGGTGTAATGGTTATTCTAATCCATTTTCAATAGATATTATCAAAATTTCAAGTTTTATATCGTTAATTTTATGATTCTTGAAATTGTTGATATGCATGCTCGTGAACTTATGAGTTTAAAAGATCATAGGAATTATTTGTAAGTTACTTGTTAGTTTAATTCTTGATCATTATGTGTTTTAATGGAATCCATAATTTATCCTCAAGTTATGGATTACCAAAAGTCATTCTTTTAAAGTCCATTAACGAAACACGTAGGTTTCATAAAATAAAAAGTCTCTCATTTTAATAAACCATTTAACTCATAAGTTATGAAAAATGAAAAGCTTTGGAAGTTACAAAACTTGCCCTCAAGTTTTGGAACATGTAAAGCCACTTTAAAACCTTTAGTTCCAACCCCTAGAATTTTAAAAGTTCAAATTCAACCCTTATACTTTATAACATTATAAGTTAATAATAATTATATATGTATAAGAAAAAGTCATTTTACCGTCAGTAGGCCTCATTCACGATGCCGGTCTATAAGGGGGGTATATGTTGTTGCCTATAAAATGGAAGCTTAATGGGTTTCCACTCTCACCCACTGCTTCCTTGATCAGTGGAGGGTCGTTAGCCAAACGGGTAAGACAAGGAATTTAAATCTTCATTAAAATTATGATGAATATAAAGTAAATAAATGTTTTTATAAATTCCCAATCTTAGTTACTTTAGGAATATGTGAATAAGGTGCTAACCCATGAAATTACACTTTGCACTTTCATTAAGTCATTAGTGGAGCGTGTGTGGTTAACCAACACACTAACCTAGACTTAACAAGGTACGCAAAGGGTAACTAAATGTTTATCATAGTCTTGATGGAGCATGTGTGGTTAACCGGCACATTGATTGAGGGGTAAATATTAAGGGTACCCAATAATTTGCATGGTTACTTCACACCTTGTTTTGTGATCCTCGGCATCCCAGCCACAAAACCTGAAGGGCACACTCAAGATTGAAACATGCCATTGAAATGTTCAATGAATCTCAAAGAATCTAGGAGTTTCAAAACCAACTAAAACCTAATAATTCATTATGTTTTTCATGGTGGAAATTGGTGAATCATCATTCACCTACCTTCAAATATCTTATAGCTTGGATAACGACATCCCTCTTCGAAGTTATAAAATATTGTGTTGGGTCCTAGCCTTAATATTACATTTGGGTGTTTATTGAGGAATATCTTTATATCTAATCTATACTTGTCTTTCTTCTTTTCAGATGTCTTCCAACAATGCTGCTTCTGGCACAAACCCTACCGGCTCCTTCTCTCTCATGAACCTTTGTGGCAGAGTCATCTTTGATGGATCCAACTTTATGGATTGGATCAGGAACATCAGGATGGTCACTTGGTATGAGGATAAAGAATATGTCCTTGACAAGGAGCTTAGGGAACTTGAGCCGTTTCGTCCTCCTAAGGAGATCGCTGAATATCAGGCACATGAAAGAGAATCTACCAAAGTGCCAGGCATCATGTTGGCCACTTTGATAGTCGAGCTCCAAAAGTCCTATGAGGACTACTATCCGTTTGAGATGCACCAGGATTTAATGGACCGCTACCATCAGAGTGCTCGTCAAAAGCGATATGATATCATCTCCTCCATGATAACAACCCAGATGAAGGATGGTGATCCCATCACGGGCCACATGCAGAAAATGCAAAGGTATGTGGATCGTTTGTTGAAACTGAATGTGAACTTCCCCGAGGAGTTGGCAATGGACATCATTTTGCACTTCTTACCTTCATGTTATGATCAAATCCGTATAACATACCACATGAACAAGGAGGAAGTTACACTCAGCAAACTTCAAGGACATTTGAAGACCGTAGAAAGTGGTCTTAAAGGTAAGTCGGTTGTTACCACTCCTACTCCTACCACGGCCCCTGTCTTGGGAATCGGCAAAGCTAAGGAAAGAAGAGGAAGATCCCTTCGAAGGGTACCAAGGGGAATACCCTTGATCGCTCCTCTTCAAGTGGAACCAAGAAAGGTTTCGTCACTCCTTCTGCAAAATCTAAAGAGGTTGAATGCTTCTATTGTCATGAAAAGTCGCAGTGGATGCGAAACTGCCCAAAGTACCAGCAAGAAGTGAAGGATGGGAAAGTAAAACCCAACCATGTAGGAACATACACTATATTGTCTAATAATTCACCCCATTCTAATTTTTGGGTCCTTCATACAGGATGTGGTATTCACATATGTACTGATTTGCAGGGACTAAGAAGAAGTGAGAATGTGGAGCATGGGAAGATAAACTTGATCATGGGGAATAGGAAAAGCTTCACTTGTCACCAGGATTGGAGTTTCTTCTTTGTTTCTAAGGAGTGGATTAGCATTAGATTTGAATAAGTGTTGTTACGCGTATGAAATGGCGAGAAATATTATTTCCTTTCATGGTTTGTACAAGCAAGGTTTTACCTTTTCATTTGATAATGATAGTGGTGGTATTAATGCTTTCTTTAATAATGTTTTTTTATTTTAAAGCATTACCTTGTGATGGTGTATGAAACGGTGTCTGTTGTTGACAAACTAGGAAATAATGTATTGTGTATCGATTCTTCCACTAGCTTGGATAAAGCATCTTTATGGCATTGTCGTCTTGGACAATGTAAGCAAGAAACGCATATGCCAACTCCAAAAGGATGGAGTCTTGGAGTTGTTTGACCTAAATTCAGATGATAGTTGTGAATCTTGTTTTCTTGGGAAAATGAAAAAGTCACCCATCACTAGTACTTGTGCTATGGGTGAGGGTTTGTTGGACTTCATACACTCTGATGTGTGTTGACCCTTCACAACCGCCACAACAGTTGCCAACCACTTCTATGTAACTTTTATTGATGATATTAGTAGATATGGATATGTCTACTTAATCAAGCATGAGTGAGATACCTTTGAAAGATTCAAAGATTTCAAGCAGGAAGTGGAGAATCAGTTGGGCAGGAACATTAAGATGCTACGATCCGATCAAGGGGGTGACTATCTTAGTACAAAGTTCTTTGACTATCTTAAGGAATATGGGATTATCTCACAATTGACACCTCCCAGGACACCATAGCTTACTGGTGTGGCTGAGCGGTGCAATCGAACCTTGTTGGATATGGTTCGTTCCATGATGAGTTGAGCTTTGCTACCATTCTCATTCTGGGGTATGGCTTAGAGACTGTCGCCCATATTCTTAATCTATTCCCTGCAAAGAAGGTTGCCAAAACACCTCATGAGGTGTTGACCGGATAATTTTCAATTTGGATCACATCAAGATTTGGAGTTGGGAGGCTTTTGTGAGGCACAAGTCTCACGATAAGCTCGAACCTCGAAGTGAGGGGTATATTTTCATTGACTACCCATAGAGATCCTTCGTTTACCTCTTCTATAGACCTAGTGACAATGTGGTATTTGTAGCAAGAAGAGGAGTCTTTCGTGAGAGAGAATTTACGAGCCAAGGAAACAGTGGGAGTTAAATTGACCTTGAAGAAATTTAAGAGTCAAGTGGTGAAGGACCCTCAAACCCAAGCAATCAACCTGAGGAGGAAACTCCTGTTGATCCGACAAAAGAGTCTGTACTTCTAAGGCGTTCCATGAGAGTTAGGAATTTACCTGAGCATTACTATAGTTTCCATTTAGCAGCCTTAGGGCCTGCCATGGCATTGGAAAGAGGCACCTGACCAATACTATAAGTGTGTACATTATCAAGTTTGAAACTTGGTTGACAATGTACCAGATCATAAGACAGTCGGGTGCAAATGGATCTTCAAGAAGAAGACCGACATGGATGGTAATGTACACACTTATAAGGTGCGACTGTTTGCAAAGGGATTTTCTTAAACTCTGGGAGTTGATTATGATGAGACCCTTTCACCAATTGCAAAGATTAAGTCTATTAGGGTTATGTTAGCCACTGCTGCATTTCATGATTATGAAATGTGGCAAATGGATGTCAAAACCGCTTAACTTAATGGAAAGTTGGCTGAGGATGTTTACATGAGTCATCCAGAGGGTTTTGTCAGTACATAGTACCCTAATAGAGTGTGTAAGCTTGAGAAAACCATTTATGGATTAAAGCAAGCACCTCGCAGACGGAATCTTTGCTTCGATGAGAAAGTCAAAGAGTTTAGCTTTTCGAGGAGTGAAGATGAATCTTGTATAAATGTTAAGGCTAGTGGGAGTATAGTTAGCTTTTTGGTATTGTATGTTGATGAAATACTGCTCATAGGAAATGACATCCCAACTCTACAGGAAGTGAACTCCTGGCTTGGCAAGTGTTTCGCTATGAAGGACCTTGGAGAAGCAGCCTATATCCTAGGGATAAGGATTTTGAGAGACAGGAGTAAAAGACTAATAGGACTTAGTTATTGCACCTATGTGGATAAAGTGTTGAAAAGATTCAACATGCAGAACTCCAAGAAAGGTGAGTTACTGATCCAGAGTAACACCAGACTGAGTAAGACTCAAAGCCCGAGTACAGAGGCTGAGATAGCAGAGATGAGTCCAGTTATGTATGCTTCCGTTGTAGGCTCGATCATATATGCTATGACTTGTACTCGTCCTGATGTGGCCTTTGCATTGAGCATGGTCAGCAGATATCAGGGGAACCATAGCAAGGCTCACTGGACTGCGGTAAGGAACTTTGTCAAGTACCTGCGGAGGACTAAGGACTGGGTCCTTACCCTCAATCGGAGTGATGACTTGAGAGTATTAGGGTATAGTGATGCTAGATTTCAGACTGATAGGGATAATTTCCGCTCTCAGTCAGGCTGGGTCTGTACCTTAAACGGAGGAGCAATTTCTTGGAAAAGTTCCAAGCAAGAGACAGTGGCTGATTCAACTTGCGAATCAAAGTATATAGCGGCAAGCGAGGTAGCAAAGGAGGCTATATGGCTAAAGAACTTCATTGGAGACCTTGGAGTTGTACCATCTATAAAGGAGCCTATAGAGATTTTATGTGATAGTGAAAGTGCAGTTGCCTTAGCAAAGGAACCAAGGGATCACGGGAGATCTGGACATATTGAGAGAAAATACCAATTCATTAGACATCAAATAGAAGAAGGACTCCTCGTGGCAAAGAGGGTATTATCAGATGAGTACCCGGCAGATGCCCTCACGAAGGGACTGGGCAGGGTTAAGCATCTCCAGCATGCGAGGCGCATAGGGCTGAAGGATGATATTAGTTTTACTAGTTAGATAGCTTTTAAATGTGTAAAGTGTAATTGATATTTGATGATGAATAAAAGTTGTATTTATTTATGAGTAAAGTGTTTTTATCCTTTGTGAATCGTTCACTGTCATTTCATTTTGTATGTTTTGACTTCCAAAATAATTATGTTAAGTTATTTCATATTATTCAAATTCTCCACGTCGGTCATATGTTGGAAGTACATGTGAATTAAGACTGTCATGGGTTGGCTTGTAGATGTCTAAGATTTTGGACATAGCAAAGTAGTGCTACAACACTCATGAGTGATCATAAGTTTTGAGTATTGGATTCAATCCACGCTCACTGGTATCACTTCATGGAATTTATCTCGAGTGACCATGAGACGGTAATATCATATAAGTCTTCAAACCTAGAGATATGACTTGTTGCCTATGAGTTGGTTATACATTGATTGTACGAAAACGCATTGGTAACTCGATGTTATAAAACATGCCTTTGTGTATGATTCAACAAGTAGTAGAACAAGCATATGAGTCGAATTTTATCTATTCCTTCTTAGATTAGAAGAGATATCTGGGCCCCTCGATGATTTTGTGTTGACCCATGTACCGGGGCCGATCAGAACTAAGATGATGTGTTCAATTAAGTTCTATGTCAAACAAATCGGAAATCAAGAAACAAACTGCTAGACAATATGTAAGACATTGTTCCATGTATTTGTCTGGATGATATCTAGAACAGAGGATTATATGATCACATATCTTAAATGGTGTATCATCATCATCTTAGTTCCACGAGACCTTGAAAGAGCTACGATTGTTTATCGGTTCCTGAAGTCATTGTTGCAGTTATAGTTATTAGACTTATCCAAGTGGGAGACTGTTAGATTAGGTGTCTAAGTTCATAACTATTTCTGGAATGTACTTGACCCGATTAGCATGTTCCATTTGGGTTGCATAGCCTTGCAGCACTTGAATAGACTAAATGAGAGAAAGGACACTAAAGGATTATTAACATATTATAAGTTCTAGTATATTAATAATATTATTCAATTAGTATTGATCAAGAATTAATTTGGAATTAATTAAGTGATCAAAAAGAGACTACTTAAATATATGGGTTGATTGTGTAAATCATCTATTCTTGTATATATTGGGCTAATGATCCATGGTTTGTATGGATTGGGATAAAACCCATAAGGTGCTCCATGGATAGTACATGGAGGTTACAAACCCATAGATCATGGAATATGAAAAGCCATAACAATTAGGGTTTACATGGTGTAACCTTACTTGTGCCACAACTATATAAGAAGCTCCAAGGCAAGCAAAATCGACGACTAAGTGAAGAAGAAGAGGGCAATCCGATTTTGAGGTGTTAGTGAACTTGTCTCAAGACTATTCCAAGAGTTGTAGTGTTGTGTGAGACATTTGATGCATCACACTTGAGTAGCTAGGATCACAAGGTTCTTAAGGAATCCAAACTACAAAAGGTATGTTCTTCCTCTAGCTTTTGTGTTTAAAAGTTCCCCAGGGTATGCCAGATAGGTTAAGAACCTTGGAAAATCAATTTTGCATGTATCATAGTAAAACATAGATCCAAGGTTTCTAGGGTTGCATGTACACCATAGGAGTGTTAGAATGCTCAAAACCCTTCACCCATACCCATAAACCAAAAGGAACAATGTATAAATTATGATGATTGATTGACGTATCCATTAAACTTCCACTGATACAGCTCGAAACTTTCGAAGAACCTCATCTATTGACGATGAATGAAATAACCAACGATCGAGAATGCATTTACAACTATTCCACTAATCCAATAAAGTACTAAACAAATCCCATGTGAAACTACATATACCAAACTGAAATAAATCAATCATCCTCCGAGTAGAATGCTCAACTCTCCCCCACTTAGGGCTCGATGTACGACCAACTAACATTGTAAACAAACCAAAACACAAATCGGCTCACCCAGATATATACCATCTTTGACTCATAACACAAGATGATCCTCCATATAAAGACCAAGAAAACTCAAAGAGATTCCAAATCTCAGATCGAAACCTCGGAAACTCCCTAATCATAACTGCCTCAGATACGCAAGCAATAATTTTGGCCTTTCATAACAGTGATTCTCTATCTAGAAACAAATGCACTACCATACACCTCACTCATAAATCCCCATCAAACATTTCATCATGAACATTACCCATAGATACCATAAGCATCATTCTCTTAGTCTAGACACAACAGAGTCAACAAAAGTTGTCATTCTTAATTCACATCCTTTGATCACTTGAAACAATCAACTAGTTCTTGACTTAACTAATCTCAAAGAAAGTTACATCCCAATACCATAAGAATCTTCTTATGCATTCCTACACTCCCATACTTGCAACCAACAATCGCAACCATATAGCCCTAGGTTGGATCAACCTCCGAACTCATAAAATCTCATGTTGTCTCTATCTTTCTGCCGAACACGGAAAGCTAATAAAACATAACCCCCATCATAGATAGTTACATCCCAATCCTGACACTACCTCGAGCAAGGCCCTTGAGACCTCAACATCAACTAAATCACCAAGGTCTACACCATTCAAACCCAAAATGACATGGACACTATGTCCTAAGCAATCACCAAGCCCATCCTCATCCTATACAATCATAACCGATAAACTGAATAAGATGGAAACACTTTGAAATGAATCATGGTGGAAAACAATAAAATCTACCCTCAATCAACTCCTTAGAATCCCTAAATTTTTCGTGGATTTGAGTATGGATCCTCTGCTTTCAATAGTATAAGCCTAATACTACCTTAGACACTTATTTATAATTTCCTCAAGAATCACTCTGGATCCTCTAAGAAAATACTCATGTCCACTACCTTCCAATTCAACCATGTATGCCCGCTCTCAAACAAGCACACACTGCTAAGCTTCCTAGATTCTCCTTCTAGGATCTTTCTTTCAAAAATGCTCACACAAACACATTCTAAAATTCTTCCTTGGCTTTGCTAGGGTTCCCTTCACACCACGCATTGCCATCAGCTGCAAAAGAGATTCTATCTAAGAATTTATAACTACCTCACGAATATAATTACATGCCACAAGCACTAAATAATTCTTCAACTAAAAGGTCTCACACGACAATGGTTGGACTGAAACAAGAGCTGCATAATAGAGTTAAACCTTACTTTCTAAAATTATCTACTCCCTATAACATGTAACCTAACGTATTCGCTTAATAGTTAGTTGATACTATTGGAGGTCCCTAAAATCAAAAAGAAAGCACCATTCAAGCATCGAGTAACCTAAACCAGTACATCACTTAATCATGAAATTTTATCTGAAAATCTGAGATACGTACTAGCATGCAGTTATAAAAGCTCAATCAACAGGCGTATAAAGGCATCTCTCCATCATTATCTCATGCAAATCCTGAGCAGATCCTTAGCCCTAATCTAGCAAGAAATTCTCATATACTTATACAAAAACAATCAGCATAACACATGTCTAGGTATTTTGGGAAAAACTTACTTGAGCCCGATTGATTACATGCATTGCACCCCTTTTTTTTTAAAAAAAAAAACTTTTTGGAGAACTCGTATTATTTTAAAAGATTTTATTAACATCTTGTTTGAGTTCAGATACACCCAAGAGTATGCCCAAACCCTCAAACGAAGGGTCTGATACCAACTTGTAATGGCCCCAAAATACCGATTAATTTTTCATTTTCAATCAGTCAAAACCATTCATTCGTTATCCCAAATGACGATAAGAGTAAAAGTATTCTCAAAACATCAGATTAAAATAATAAACAATCATTTTGGAATAAACCTTCATGGATGCAGTGCGATCAAGAAGGGCCCTTATTTTTGAAGCAATAAGTGCCTGAAAATAATTTAAACATAAACCATAAGCACACAGCTTAGTGAGTTCACCAAAATACAATATACCATACATATATCGGGCCCCACCGGGCATCAGCGTTACCCGGTTAACATGCTCATCCGTAACATGTGGTGGGCCCATCCCAACACATTCACTAGGCCATGCCCAGCATCAGGCCCCAACCAGTGTACATACAAACACATGCAATAGTCACAAAGACAGCAAGCATCCTACATACATAATCTATTGGGCCAAAATTGGTGCCTTCGACCCACAAGTACAGGGAGGAGAATCAACTAAACTATTCAACAAAAGCTCAACGGCTACCCCAGCCAGAGAATAGCCAATCCAAGGACATACTCCCTGTCCTTGTAGATGGCTAACTCTTCAGGAGTGTCCTTCTATTTGTCAATCTCAATTAGTTCTTTCTCAAGGACATACTCCATGTTCTAGATACGAAGGACCATCATAATCTTCTGCATCAAATCATTGTAATTGGAACCATCCAATGCGACTTTGGAACAGATTTAGAGCAATGAAAAGTTTTGATTGGAGGAGGAGGATGAACAATAAACATCATTTGGAGTAGACATCTGTAAAAGGAAGGTAGTTTTATGTATATAAGAATAATCCTTAGTATAGCAACCCAAAAGTAAGAAATATTAAGGCTAGGATTCAACTAAATAATTCACAACTTAGAAAAGGGATGTCGTAATCTAATTGTAAATTATATAAAGGTAGGTAAATGATGGTTTACCAATTCCACCAATAGAAAAAGAAATTATAAAAGGAAATTAAGTTTTGATGAAATACCTAGATCATTTGAGATTCATTGAAACTATTCAATGGCACATTTAATCTCAGCAGATGCTTTTCTATTTGTGACTGGATTACCAAGGATCGCAAACACGATGTGAATAACCATGCAAATGTGCTTGGTAACCTCATTGTCATTTATCATCTTAATTGATGTGCTGGTAAACCACACATGCTCCATCAAGAATGATAATATGAGATACCCATTACCACTCTTTATTACTCCCTATTAGTGTGTCGGTTAACCACACACACTCCACTAACGACTTATAAAGTGTAATGTGCAATTTCGTGGGTTAGCATACAAATTCACATTTTTCCTGAAGTAACTAAGATTGGGATTCTTTATAAAGGGGGTTAGTTATTTTCAATTCATTATACTAATTAATGAGAATTAAATTTCCTATCTAACCCGTTCGGCTAATGACCCTCCACTAATTAAGGAATCGGTGGGTGAGAGTTGACACCCATTTAACTACCTTTATATGCAGTTTCCTTATACCCCCCCCCCCCCCCCCCTTATTGACTATCTTCGTGAATGAGGCGTACTAGAGCTTCGAATGACTTAGTCTTATACATATAGTAATTATTAAAGTTTTAATTTTACATATAGTATACAGTGTATTTTAAAACTTTTCAAAATACTAGGTTTATAATTAAAATTCAAATATTAAGAAATTAAATTAAATTTAAAAAATAAATCAAATTATTTAATAATTATCTATTAATTAACAATTTATTAGTTATATTATAACAAGTAAGGATTATCTAATTAAATTAATCAAATAATTTAATCATAATCCTTAGCCTGTAAATTTTCAAAAATATGATTTTAGGATTTATCCAATTTCAAAATTATCCATTTTGATCAGATAAGCTAACAATTATCAAAAAAATTAGAAACCCTAAACACATATGAAATTTATGAAACTTGAGGAGGAGTGTTTAGGTTTCAACACCCTAACCCTAATTTTGAAACTTAGGGAGCAAGATGTAAGTCCCAACTTTGCTTGTGTATCAATCAGATCCGCTTGATGGTGCAGAATCCCAATCAAACGGATGATGCCATATCAAAATAGAAGAGAATGGGAAGAAGAATAAGTGAATCTATGATGTATTCAATGAATTGAATGATGCTCCTTATACAAGATTCACTTTCTCTCTCGAAAACACACCTTAGAATACACACACTTAAGCTCCTTTCTCTCTTTCTTCTCTCTCTTAGCTGTACACACTCTTATGACTCTACTAACACTATTTATATGAGACAAACAGCCACAAATGGGGCCACAACTGTAAACACTTTCATGGCCGTAAACACCCATACAGCCGTAAATTAGACTGGAAAGTTATAATTGCCTAGAAAAATTAAAGTATAAACCATATTTTTGACCCAACAATCTCCCCCTTGGTTTATAGCTTTCTTTTCTAAATAACCCAATAAACTCCCCCTAAAATTGTAGCTAGCTTTTCTTGTCAATCTTCATTCGGAGCTTGGCTTCATCATTAATCTTCCAATTATTCACAACTTCAAGATGAACTTGATGAATCTTCAATGATTGACTTCAACATTAATCTTCCAATTCTTCATCTGGAGTAGTTGGGATTTTCTTCAAAATTTGACTCTGAACGCACATTGGGTGAGGAGGCTTCATCATAAGATTCTTGAAAGATAGCGCTTTCAGCTTGAGAATCTTCAGAGAGAATATCAGAGAGAAAGAATCTTCTGGATCACTTTAGCGGGTTCATAGATAGTAGTAAATTGATTGAGGAGGCTTCAATGCAATCTGTCACATAATCTTCAAGTGCAACTTCACCTTGCTTCTGGGGTTGAAGGATTGAATGTTGAAAGAATAGTCTTCATTTCTTGCTCCTTCGAATGAGAATTCTTCAATGATAATGGACGATGTCTTGGCTCGGAAAATTTTCATACAGTCTCCATGAGTCTCATCAATATCTGAATTAACTTTTCAAGACAAAGCGAAAACTAAAAGAAAACTTAGCACACAATATTTTTGGATTTTTCATATTTTCTGGAAAAATAAAAACAGAAACAAGAATATTTTTGGATTTTTATTTTTTTAAACAAGAAAAAAACAGAAATAACACTATTTTTGGATTTTTAATTTTCTAATTTTTGGTTGATTTTTGAATATTTTTTAATTCTCCCACTAAATTTGTGCATAGAGGAAAACTATGAACAAATTGAACAAAAACAAAAATAGTTGGGATCAAAGTTGTGAGATAGTCTTAACTTTGTTTATCAGTACCTTCACCTTCATGAATAGATCTGGTCAATCACCGGTATTTTGATCAACTTAAACACAAAGGATGTTGACGAATTAGACATGTTATAAGTGACAATACAATGTGAATTAAGTTCTTAAATGGACATTTAGCTGATGATGATTAAGGATACTGTTGTCCGCTTAAATTAAGCAGCAAGATCTACAAACAACCTATTAAATGGTTCAATTTTTTGATTTACTAGAATATATTTCCCACTTCCTGACATACTCCTTACTTTAGGTGAGTAGAAAATCATTCAAAAGGATGTTATATATAGAAGTGCATATGTTGTATTCAAGTCGGATGTCTTCCAATCATAAAGAGGGAAGAACATATGAATAACATAGATAGGGGTTAGAGAGATAGTAGGGTGCATATGTTGTGTCCCAAGTCGGATCTTCCAATCACACAGAGGGGAAATCATATGGCTAACAGATATGAAGAATTTGTTGGATTAGTGTCTAAGCCTATAACCATATTTGTCAAGTACTTGACCCGATTGTGCATGGTTCTTTTGGGTTGCTTTCACCAAAGCAAGTTGACTGGAGAAATAATAGAGAAAGAGGTTATTATGATTTATTAATATGTTATAACAATAATATATTAAAGGAGAAATCATATTTTTTAATTAATATTGGTCAATAATTAATTAAGAATTAATTTAGTGATCAAGTGTAATTAATTAAACTAGAGGGACTGAATTGTAATTATGTGATAGTTACAAAATAGGGTAATGATTATCCTAGATATAAGGTGGACAAATTCAAGGGATTAGATATCCTTGAAATCGCCCAAAGGATAAGGATAAGGGTTTTCAAGGCTTATCTTAAGGTTACTTGGTGGGCAAGCAACTAGATAAGGATAAGGATCGAAACCCTAATGTCTACACCTATATAAAGACCCCTTGGCTAATGAAATTTGTCCATGCCTTGTCTAGGGTTCTTAGGGACGAATTTCATACCTCCTCTCTCTATCTCTCTCTTGCCTCTCCGTTTGCTCTTGGTGTTTGTGAGCCATTAGAGGTACTACACTTGTGATACTTGCTTTCAAAGACAAGAAGATTCAAGATTTAAGTTGTTATCACAATATAACAACAAGAGGTATGTATTTCATCTTTCCCTGAGGATTTCGAAATTCTTAGAAGCCTTTTAGGGTTTCTTAATGTGTTCATAATGTTGTGTATCTAATAGTGAAAACATAGATCCAAATCTAGGGTTGCATGCACACATAGGATTTTTTGTACAAAACCCATCAGAATTGCATATAGAAGAGGATATACATAGAAATAGAGTTACATATGTTTATGTGCTATGGTGAAAATGGAAATTAGTGTTATACAATTTTATTTTTATTTTTATTTTAAAATAAAAATCATCAAACATTAAAAAAAATAGTTTACTTTAAATTTTTTATATTTTATTTTAATTTTAATTTTAACTTTTAAGTCTTCAAAATATCTTGTTTTTCAAAAAGATTTGATGCTTCTTGGGTTGGCAATTCATGGGTTTTGAGTAGGATAATGATACAAGGTTAAGCAGTGAAGACCACGATGCTTTCTTTGACACTGTCCATGATGTTGTGCAACCTGCAACGGAGACATAAAGAGTTAGTGGTGTTCTCAAAGTGACGACTCCAACTTTTGATCAGATGGCCAGTGCTACAATTGATATAGATGTAGCAACCTCCTTTTCATGTTGCTATTCCAACCTCTTTGCCGTCTGAAAGTGATCTTGAATTGACACATGCCTCCCAGCTTCCGGTTAAAAGAAGGTGAGCTGACCCGAGGCCGAGAGTGCTTATTAGAGATTAAGCCTAGCCAACGCAGCCAGTAACTACAGTCGTAGCTAGACCATCACAGTCAGCCCAAGTTGATATTCAGGAAGGTCCAAGCATTGTATTTGAAACCAGGAGTTCTTTAGCTCCTGGGGGTTCCTCCCCTCCAAGGCCTAAGCATGTCGCTACCTCTGAGAGGCTTGCAAGGTTCTTGGAGGAACTTGATGATGATCCTAATCCTCGCAGAAAAGGCATATCTATTGGGGAAGGCAACTCAGGGGGGGCAGACCCATCTATCCTAGAGCTAAGAGAGGAGATCACTACACTTAT
The DNA here is from genome assembly GCF_002870075.4 of Lactuca sativa. NCBI lineage: Eukaryota > Viridiplantae > Streptophyta > Magnoliopsida > Asterales > Asteraceae > Lactuca > Lactuca sativa. The sequence goes on along the minus strand of NC_056626.2, from coordinate 173,802,336 downwards.
ACAGAAGATCATCGAGAAAGACGTTTTGATCGGGAACTTCGATATTCGAATTTCCGAGCATGAAGAAGAAAACTTCCAGACATCTAAACAGATCTCCGATCTCTAATTTCATCTTGGTACCCTATCAACAGGCTACTTTGGCTTAAAGAACAAGCTTATTGCAGAATTTGGTGACAAGTTCAAGACCATAGTCGAAGAGCCTAGCACCACTGCAGTGATCAAGTTCCGAGATAGCAATAGAATTATTCATCTTGTTGATGCGTCGTATGTTCATTCCAAACAGTCCTATCTAAATCCAGAATGTCAGATACTTCGTGCCTACCAGCACATTGAACACATAGTCTAAAGAATTTAGATTCAGTACCATACACGGTTTAGACTGCCCGTTATCACTCTCTTGATTTCACTTCTCAATAATACCTACTAACGAAGGACTATAAGAAAATAAAAGATTATCTTCAGAATGAATCAATTTAAGATAAAATCAAGAGTATTAGAGAAGAAAACTCAAACCGTAATTCACCGATTGAATTTGCATCCAGAAGGTCTGAGAACAGCACGCATCATCTCAGAACAAATCCAAAAATTCTTCATTTCATTAATCACAAACCCCATGTGTTATCCTCTTCTTTCTTCGTTTCCTTTCTTCCTTTCCTACAAAGGAAACGTACTCTCACTTAAAGTTCTGAGTGTTACACAGTTGAGAGATGTCCCTTATCATGTGCCTGGAACAGCCACTATCAATAAACCGAAGACTAATGATATGCCTCCATTGCTGCTCCGACACAAAGAAGGATCGGTTGTTCTTTGGAACCTAGTCCATTTTGAAACTGGGTCGACCTTTGTCATCTTTGCAAGGTACTCACTCTCATGACATGTCCTGCTTATCACAAACAGAAGATGTAGAAATATTAGAATCATTAGAAGATTTGGGAGAGTGAACCTTTGGTACCCATCTATAGTTGGGTTTAACCCATTTCTTGTTCGAGTGGATGGGCGCCGAGGCACTTGCTTTTGAGCTTGAGGTCTGTTGCCGAGATGACTTTGACCTAATTAGTCTTGGCTTCACTGGAACATCTCTTGAACTTAACTTCTGGGCTGACATTCCCTTCTTTCCCTTAGGAGTTGATTTCTTGGCCTTGGGAGTTGAACTCTTGCCCTTCGTGGCATTCCAGTCGCCATTTTCTGAACAAGACCTTGAGGGGTTTCTTTTGGAAAATCTCCCTCTCGGTGCGTTCTGCCACCCTTGTGCATTATAGGGAACGTATGCGCGAATTGGACACTTTCAGGCAATGTGTCCAAGTGTTACACAGTGAAAACATGTCTTTTTCTTCACTGGGAAGTTGTTTCTTCCTTCCCCTGGTGGTGTGTCCTTGCCTCGTTTCTTAGGCCCCGTTTGATACGCATCTTTCCAGGTCCAAACAGATCTTTCTGGCTGAATGGACCGGAAAGACTGTTTGATTTGCACAAAAGAATGGGTCTTTCCTGGTAAGATATGTGTTTCCCAGAAAGCCCCAAAATCATATCTTTCTGGCTTAATGGGCTGGAAACACAATTATACACCAAACCCCGCCTCTTTCTTTCTTTATTGGATTATTAATTTTTTTAAATAACTTTTTTTTTATTTTATTTTTTATTGAATTATTACTTTTTTTCATCATTTAGCACAGTCAATCAGATGTAAAATCAAACAACATTGTTTCTTTCCCAGTCAGAAAACTTTCCCAGACAGCACTTTACCAGACAGCACTTTCCCAGACAGAAACAATCAAACGGGACCTTATTGTTCCTACAAGCACACTTGCAGCAAGTCGTTGGTTTCGCTTGTTTTGGTGGCTTGTATTTTCCAACAGTAGGTTGATCAGAAGTAACTGAGTTAGAAGCAACAAATTCTGAGTTCAAGGAGACATTGGTTTGATCAATAGTGTTTACAGAACTAGAATTATTTTTGTTCTCCTTGTCCTCTTCTTCCACTACTTTACCTGCACATGAAGTAGAAGCATCAGAAACATTCACCTTAATATTCTCAGCTGGCCCAGATTGTTCTGTCTTAAGTGAAGCTGGTTCAGGGGTTTGGCCAAACTGAGCAGGAATTTCTTCCTCATTTGTCTCAAGGGGTGGGTTATAATTGTCATTGAAGGGAGGTGGTACACTATGATACCCTAACCCCTTAGTGTGATTATGTTTGAATGTTAATTATTTTTCAATCATCGATGCAACTGCCTCACTTGACACATCAAATTTTTTAAAGTTGAATTCAGCATCTTTATATTTTGCTTTTAATGCATCAAGTTCGGCGGTCACAACATCAAAATCTTTCTTAAGATATCTACAATGGACATACTTGTCACAGTACTCTGCCTGTAATTTCTTGTAGTCATTAGTCTTGGCATCTAATTGATCGTTCAACGGTTTTTTGCCTTTCCTAAGCTGATACCCCTCGTATTTTAGTTCCTCGTTCTCTGTACGTAGTAATTCGTAATGCACACGTAAATTCTCCAAGGAAATTTCATTGACTTTGATTTTTGAAGAACTCATTCGTTACGAAAAATGCCCTTTGACTTGAAAACTCAAAAATCAACCTTAAAAGTCAAACTTAAAAGTCAAACCGAAAAGCTACATTTGAAATTTTGAAAGTTAAATGAGAAAGTCAAAGGTCAAACTTAGAAGTCAAAGTGAATTTTTAAGGTCAAAAGTCAAAAATAAAAGTCAAATATTAAAAACTAAAAATTTTGGTTGAAAATGAAATTTAAAAATAAAAGGAAATTGATTTTTGGGCTGAAAATGTTAAAAATGCGAAACTAAGGAAGCGAAGATATGATATTTTAGTTACAAAGGGAATGAATGTAACATCTAGCAATCTAGATCAACTGGTAAGGCTCTTGGTTGATGAGGTTAGGCTCCCGGGTTCGAATCTTGGCCACCCCAAAAAAATTTGATTATTTGTTGGCTACGAACTTCGGACTCGCTGAACGAGCACTCACACACGCTGCTGACAGAGACTGAGGCTGCTGAACGAGCAAGGGGGCCGAACAAGCTACTGACCGAGAACAAGGCTGACCGGAAACAATGTTGAGCCGTAAACGTCCAAGAAACCCTAGCCGCAAACGCTTCTTCGGCCGAGAAAGCTTCAATGGCCGTAAACCCTTCTTCCGGGCCATAAATATTGCTTCAGATATAGAAAAAAACAGTGATTTTCGCGAACAACAAACCCCCTTATTTTGCCAAGAGCTATCCAAAAACGCAAAACTCCTTACAAAATAAGATCAAATACGCTCCAGATCTGCAAAAATTGATTGATACAATCCAAGCTCTAATACCAATTGTAAGTTCCAAATTCGCTTCAGTATCAATCAGATCCGTATGATGGTGCGGAATCCCAATCAAACGGATGATACCAGATCAAAATAGAAGAGAATGAGAAGAAGAATAAGATGAATCTTGAATGTATTGATGATTAGAATGAAGTTCCCTTACACAAGATTCACTTTCTCTTTCTACAATAGACTCACTGCTCTATCTCTCCTATAGGCCCTCCTTTTCTAGTCGTACACTCCTCACCCACCTAACAACTATATAAATCACACATGGGCCGTGAATGGGTTCACGGTCGTGAACCCGTTCATGGTCGTAAACACAACGAAAAACACCTATTACATGACCGAAAAATACATTTTGCTAGAAAAGTAAAGTATAAACCATATTTTTGACCCAACACAAGATTAGTGTTTCAAAACCCTAACTCTAATTTTGAAATTTAGGCCTTTTAGGGTTTAGTTTCCATAAACCACAATTTGATCAAATTCAACAATTATAGAAAATTCAATTTAAAACAAACCAAACTCTCTATAACCACTGATGGATTTTAGGCATAGCAAAACAAACTTAAGACACTGAAGTGTGCATGCAACATCAAACAAGATCTATGTGTTCTCTATTGAACGTATAACTATGAACATCAAAACAGGAACCCTAAAAACCTAGGTAATCTTCCAAAAACACATAAAATGGTTTAGGATTACATACCTTATTGTTATCATATCAAATAACAATAAGGTATGTAATCCTAACCCTAATTTTGAAATTTAGGCCTTTCAGGGTTTAATTTCTGTAAACCACAATTTGATCAAATTCAATAATTATAGCAAATTCAATTGAAAACAAACCAAACTCTCTGATACCACTCATGGGTTTTAGGCATAGCAAAACAAATTTAAAACTCTTGAGTGTGCATGCAACCTAAAACAAGATATTTGTGTTCTCTATTGAACCTATAACTATGAACATGAAAGTAGGAACCCTAAAACCCTAGGCAATTTTCAAAAACATATAAAAGGATTTAGGATTACATACCTTATTGTTATTATAGCAAATAACAATGGTCCTTGTCTTGTAGAAGTCTTTGAAGAAATCACCATAAGTTTCGTGGCTCTAATGGTTCACACCCAAGCTACCAAGAAGGAGATTATGCAGGGATGAGAGGGGAGAGTATAATTTCGGCCAACCCTAGAGGAAGAAGTGATGGCCGAAATATGAAGACTTTGGTCCTTTATATAGTCCAAGTAGAAAACCATGGATACGCCTAAAACCAATGTAGTAATATTATTTTGATTTGGTAATTATCTAGCTTCGTAACTATCCTCCAATGATAATTCCAGAAACCCCAAAGGCCTCTAAAACCATCTACCCCTTGTGTGGAAGGTTCTGGAGCCTTTTTCTCAACTATTGAACAATTTCACTTTAGTCGTTGCACTTCTAATTATTTCTAATAATCCCAAAAATCATCTTGTCCAATTGCTAAGTTTGATGGCAATCCAAAAGGATTGCGCTACTATCAACTCAAGTTTATACCAATTACAGTTATGGGCTTAGACATCTAATCCAACATAAAAGTTCTTCAACAATCAACTCACCGACTTACTAGAACCCAAACAACATCCATCTCAACACAACACGAGCCTTACCCTTCTATCGCGTACAATTCATTTCACAAAACAGGCTGCCACCAACACAAATTAAGACGAAAACATGGTGACACACAACACGAGAATAAGATAGGCTATTGTAATTATGATCCAATTCAAAGTCTATAACACCAATAAGAACCATATCTATAATTCGAACCAAGTTCTCATTTGTTAGCTTGTTCAACCCACATACACCCCTCCCAACAATATCTAATGAACTTACCACAATACATACCCTCAAGAGAACCCAATACCAACCCTATATTTATTGCATTCCTTTTTTCCTCAAGAACTTACCTAAAGGGTGAAGTACTAGTAGATCTGACGAAATGATGAACCTCATTTGTGAATTGAAACATCATCATAAATGACTGAAACAATGTCCTACCCTTGACTGAAGCTGAACATATTCTACGAATATGTAACTAGCTCGATAAAACTCCCAAATTTATTCTAAAATGTTGCTAACACGTTGGTCGGATCAATCCAAATACCAACCTTGTCGACACGACATGCCAAAATTGGATTCTACTCAAATCCAAAGCCACACCTGAAAAACTAAGCAATACTACTCCGACATCTGAACTCCCAATAACCAAGGACAGTTGCCAAACCAAAGCCTACTATGTGTAATAGTTCTATAGTTAACAATTAATGGTACCCATACCCATAAACCAAAAGGCACAATGTACAGATTATGACGATTGATTGACATATCCATTGAATTTCCACTAGTACATCTCGAAACATTCGAAGAACCTCATCTATTGACGATGAATGAAATAACCAACGATCGAGAACGCATTTACAGCTATTCCATTAATCCAATACAATACTGAACAAAGCCCATGTGAAACTACAAATACCAAACTCTAAGTTGATTGATAGATCATTAACTGCGCATACTAGACTTTAGATAACAATCTATACAACGAGCTAACAAATACTTCAACAACGAGATAACAATCTATACAACGAGCTAACAAATACTTCAACAAAAGTCGTCATTCTTAATTCACCTTCATTGATCACTTCAAACATTCAACTAGTTCTTGACTTAACTAAACTCAAAGAAAGCATACCCTTGATCACATCTCAAGGCAACCACACCATAAGAATCTTCTTCTGCATTCCAACACTCACATACTTGCCGCCAACAACCGCAACGATATAGCCCTAGGTTGGATCTACATCCCAACTCAGAAAATCTCATGTATGCTCTATCCTTCGGCCGAACACGGAAAGCTAATAAAATATAATCCCTATCATAGATAGTTGCATCACAGTCCATCTACTAATCACTCAGTCTCCAGCTATAATTCTTGAGTTGATCATCACAATTTCTTCCTTCCTAATCCCACGACTCAACTGGCACTACCTCGAGCAAGGCCCTCGATACCTCAACATCAACTAAATCACCTAGGTCTGCACCATTCAAACCCAAACTGACATAGACATTATAGTTTTAGATTATATTTCAGGTACTTCAGAGGATCACGGGAAGGCAAAGGTGTGATCGTGCACCTCCTCATGTTTTGTTTCACTTTTTGGGACTTTTCTGATTTTGAACCTATTTTTTGAAAACAATTTGTAAGCAATGATGCCTTTTTATCATATTTAAAAGTTTAAAATTTTCTTGAGTTTTATGAATGCTACAACAAGGATCAATCTTGCATGAATATATTGCTACAAAACCACTAAAAACTCCAAAAATAGATGAGAGAGAAGAGAGGAGGCTCAAATCTTGAAAATAGAGGCTAGGGTTCTCCCAAGGGGTTCAACATATGATGGAGGCTAAGAAATACCCTAAAACATTAATCCTTTCTAATAAGTTGAAAACTAACTTGAAGATCGATTAGATCTATAAAACAGGTAAAGAAATAAACAAGTAAACAGCAAGAACACAATAATGGATCACAGATGTCGAATGATTAATAAACAATCCTCAGAAGAGCTCGATAAAGAACTTCTACTGTAGAGGATTTAGGGTTTACAAGAACGATGAAGAAAATCTGTAAAGCTATCGTAATTGCTATCAATCGTTCACCTAATATGCATGCAAGCACATTATTATATACTAAACCCTATCAGCTCACGGTTGGACAGGCCCAAACCGGAGTACAAAACTTGGACTATTAACCGATCCCAATGACGCAATACAAAATAAATCTGCTACCCAACAATCTCCCCCTTTGCGTCAAATTGGAGCGAGATCATTACTTCTTGCTTGGGCCAGCAGCGGGAGCCTTCTTCTTTACAGTCTCAAACAGACGCGAGATAAGGGCGAGGATCGTCTGTCTGAACCGGATGTACCACTGAATCATGTCGTCAAAGTATTTGATATCATCCGCTGTATTTTCTTTGCATATGTGGATGATCCCCAGCACGTGCTCTAGACAAGCAGTGGTATAAAGATGTTTATCCGCTAAGGCAAAGAGACATTTCTGTCCTTCACTCCTAGTGAACATGACCGAGTTTCGCCTTGGGTCAATCTTTCCCATCTTCATCTGGTTTAGATCACTGGCCGAGCCAACAGGAGAGATCTTCGGTTTCTTCTTGAAGACATTTGCAATCTCCTGATCCATCAGTGCGACCTCCATGATGTAGCACACCAACATCCTTTTGAGATGGTCAATGATCGGACCATATTCAGCTTCTTTAGTCAGAAGGATGTTGTCTAGAACAATCCAATCGTGGGGGTTGAGGTTCGGCAAATCTGCTAAAGAGATGGCATGTTCAGTTTTTGCAGATCCCCTGACCACCTTGAACCGAACGTTGATAAATCTCCCTTCAGTGTATGGCTTCAGAACCCGAACGTTGATGATCTTCTGAGCGATCCAGGTTTGGTACTGGGGTTGAGCGGCCTTCAGATAAAACTCAATCAATTCCCGATCAACCTCCGGATGAGGATGAGGAAATTCAGCAACGTTGGCGAAGGCGTGAAAGATGAACGCCTTTCGGGTTAAGGGCATGTCGAACTGAGAGTCGACAGAGTTGTAGCAGTCAAAGGAGATTACCGGTTCAAGCCATAAGATGCTCGGGGTATCGATTGCCTCCTTTATCATCCTCTCGAGAGTCCAAGCAGGGATAAGAGCCTTCCTGCTCTCGAGAAGGTAGTGGGCTTCCTTCTGTTTGCGCTCAGCTTCTTCAGCTTCTCTCGCCACACGAATATTATCATCTTCAACATTACGACGACTTTTTCATTTAAGCAAGTCGGCAATGGTTTCTTGATCATCTTCCTCTTCTTCCTCAGCTATCTTCTTTCCTTTATCCTTCACACCCAAACCAGAGGCTTGACCTGTAGGAGGAGGTTCGGTTGTGTGAGCAGCTTTTGAGGAATGAGGTGGTTGCGATCCAGACTCTTTTTCTCCCCCTTGTTTCGGAGAGGACACAAAAATGGGTAGCCCTTCAATTTTACTTAGCAGATCTAGGGCAGGAGCGAGTTTCTCTGCAAGGGTACACCTCACAGAGTGGTTCAAGATCGGATCGTGCGCTTCAAGGATGTTGGATATAGCTGAGTGTATATCCGAAACACACGTCTTGATGACCTCCCGTTCGGATCGAAGAGCGTCAATTTGTTGCTGAGAGTTGGAAAGCTGAGCACTCTTGACCTTTGGGGCAGTGGTCTTCCTTGCTAGAACGTCCATCAACGAGTTTTCGGCAGCTAGATCCTCTTGGAGTTTAGAGAGGCGTTCGTCAATGGAAGTACGGAGGGCTGAATTGTCATCACTGAGCGATTGGCGAAGTGTAGCAAATGACTTCAACTCCGTGGAGAAAAACGTGGCCAACTGTTGAACAATTGGTTCCAACGTTGTCTTGGTAGCAGTGGCACTCTCCTGCAAAGATTGTAACAGGGTAGAGGCGTCTGAGAATAGTTTATCGACTTTTTCAGTCGCTGCCTCACAAGCTTTCGTCGAGGCTTCTATGGCAGCGGTGGCAGAAGCGACCGAATCTTGCTGAGCCCTGGAAAAGGCATCAACAATCTTCTAAAGAGTAGCTTCAAAGAGAGATGATTGAGAATTGGAGGAGGAAGCAATGAGCAAGTCGACCTTCTCATGCAGCTCCTTAAGGTGCTTCTTTGTTACCGGAGCATCCTCATCATCGTCGCTTTGCACCTGAAACGAACTGTAATAGACCGAATCAAATGTCATGTTCTCCCCGCCAAGGAAAGGGTTATCGCCATCAGAGGCATGACCGGGAGATGGTGGTGGTGGTGGTGAAGCTGGTGGTGGTTCGGTTGTATGGGTGGGTTCTGGTTGGGTTGTTTCGGGTGTAGGGGTAGGTGTAGGTGTAGGTGTAGGTTCGGTTTGTTTTTGAGTAGGGGTGGGTTCGGGTGGTTGTTGGGTTTTGGTTGTGTGTCTGGGTTCGGTTACTGGCGGTGGTTCGGTTGCATCGGTATGAACCCCCGTATCAGATACGTTGGTTGTAACCTTTGCTGTGGATGTTGTTGTTGCATCAGTGAAGATGGGTGGTGGCATTGGGAATGAGGTTTTGGGAATATGGGTAGAGGGGTTTATGGTGGGAATGGAAGTAGGAATTGTTTGAGTAGGAGAGGGAATAGGAGAAGTATGGATTTGCATGTCAGGGGTAGGTGATCTGGGTGGTGTGTTGCCCCGTGGAGGTGTGTTGCCTCTTGGAGAGTCGTCAGAATCCGAACTCTCTCCCTCCGACTCACTTGAAGAGGAAGCGATAATGAGCTTTCGCTTTGGTTGAGTCTTACGCCTCTTCTGTTGCGGGGACTGAGCTGCTTTGGTTGCTTTCCTCTTTCTAGGAGAAGGGCCTTTAGCCCCTTTGGCCACTTTCTTCCCTTTGTCTGCCTTTTTGCCTCTCGGAGCAGGCTTATCGGCATCATGAATGGACTTGAGCATCTCCGGCGTGAGATCCCTCAGACCATACTTCTTGAACTCCTTGTAGGTCCGGATGATCCTGCTGTCAGCTGGAACATCAGCGTACATGGTTTCCGGGATGGAACCATTGAAAGGGAATTTCGATGCATCTGAGACGATGATCTTCGTGGTATGGAATATACCAATCGAAGACATCGGTGCGCCGGCAACAGTGGGGACATTGTTCTTATCCATCGCCCACTTAGTAATAAGGGTCCAAAACCTTGCATACGACACCTCAGAATGTCGTGAAGAAGAAGATAAACTCTGGATGAGTTGTTGCCAGAGAACCAACCCATAGTCGACGTTGACGCCGTTGTAAACTCCGTAACAGAATGGACAGGAAGAGTCGACTGGAGCCATTTGAACCTGAGCTCCTTTCTGAGAGACCCTTGAAAAGCACAGTGAACATTCCGTTCCACTGTGGCGGTAAACAAGACTTTTTGAACTTTGCGACGGAGGTGAGCGCCTCCGTGTACCCCATATTATAGAACATATTGAAGAGATGCCCCATCGGAATAGTCTCCAGATTAACCCTTGAAGGGTCAGCTTCAAACCCTAGTAGTGAGCCAAATCGTTGCTTGGAAATAGAGGCTTTGTGATCAGAAACCTCGAAGAAGATCCTATCGACCACTTTATCATAGTGTGTAGTCGCATAAATCTGCGATAAGAGCTCCATGGGCATTGATTCCACCCTCGAAAGTGCAGGTGCTATTGGCGAATACTTCAAGCACTCGATGATTGGGAACATGTAGGAGTCATATGCGTGAGGGGTTAAATCGATTACGAGACACTGTTGAGGGCGAATGGGAAGGATGTGAGAAGTAGCGTGAACGGAGGATGAATTTGCCATTGTTGAAGATGGGAAGAAGATGATGAACAGTTAGGTTTCAGGGAATTTTTGCTCTCTTGGGAATTTTGATGCAGTAAAGAGGTAAATGGGAGAGGATGTCGCTTTTTATAGTGGGTTTAAGGAGAGTGAAAAATCTGCCCAAATCTCCCATCGAAATACCAAGAGTTTTTCGGAGTGACTGATGCGTGACAGTTGTGGAACCGATGATCACGCATGAGAGAGAGTGTCAGATTCCGAAGAACATGCCTCCCATCAAGCGCCGTTTCTGCTAAACCGTTTCAAATCCACACGCGCATGTCTGTGCCAGAGAGGAATCGTTTCAAATTCGCACACGCGTCTGCGACGTCAGTTAGAGATTAGATGCTTCAAATTCGCACGCTTTCCCTGTTCCGCCGTTTGAAATCAAATCAATAAATCTCCCGCCTGAGTCAGCAACTCTTCATCTTATCCCCATAATGTGTAACGGCATCTTTTGAATAACACACCCACGTGGATTAATTTTGACCACATCTTTATAATTAATCACCGATCCAAAGAAAAAGCCTGTAATTATTAGTACCAGAATGTTGGAAAATCAAATATTTTTGTGCTAAGGGTGTGAAAAGAAAAGAAATAAAGCAAATCTTTTTAGGAATAATTGTGATGTCAATAATGACACGAAACAAATGATCCCGGGCACGAATCTCTTCTTTCAAAGTCAAGAGAGACCTTAAAGTGTTAGTGTAGTTTCCCGTTGAATAACGATCAAACACTTATTAAGAAGTGTTGAAAGGCTTCTTTTAATTAGGCTTCTTAAGGTGGCTTTAGCTTTGATTCAACAGTCCTAATCTTGAAATAAGATAGAAAGTGAACAAAGTACTTGTGAGACTGGTGTAGTCTGTTGAACAAGTAGGTAAGAAATGATTTTAAAGTGGCTTGGAAAATATAAAATCTCAAAGATAATAAAACTGGATCCCAAGGGAAGAAATGTTATGGCGTTTAACAATTTCATAGGAATCACACAAAATAAAAACTTGAGATTTCATGAGGAGACGTCCGTCAATTCGTTAGTGAAAACTTGAGCAAATTGATTGTTCACCGTCAATTCAGATTTGGTTTTGAATTTTGGGTTTCACTCAGCTCGTAGTGGCACGAAACTAAGATCATAAACACAGTTTTTTGAGTAACCATAAACCTCAGTGGTAAATTCTGAGAGTCTCAAGGGTTACTTTGGTGAAACGAAGTTAATGGAGAAAAGTAATGGAGATGGTGTAGGAATGCAAAGTACCTCTGCTATGAAAAGTAGGACTAAGCAGAAAACTCTTATCTCATGTGAGAAGAGAGTTAGGTAGCTCTCGATTAGAATAAATGTGATAGCCTAATTGGGAAGACAAGGTTTGTGTATACCAAGTCATTAAGGCTAGTATTCAGAATCTGATGAGGCTTGAGGCACATACATCAGCATGCTTCTAGGGACACTTAACTAATCCAACAATTATATCCCCATAAACGAACGAACACACATAGAAAAATTAAAGACAAAAAGCAAATAAAGAACAAAATATTTTTGTTGTTTTGATATATATAAAAAGATAAAAAAAATTAGACTAAGAAAGAAAATAAAAAGATTTTTAAAAACGTGGAAAAGAAAAGAAAAAATAAAAAAAACTTTGGAAATTTTTGGAACCGAACCCTAGCGTTCGGTTGGTTTCGGTTTTGAAAAAAAAAATTTGAAAAACCGAACCCGAGCGTCCGGTTGGTTTCGGTTGAGAAAAATTTTGAAAAACCGAATCCGAGCGATCGGTTGGTTTCGGTTTTGAAAAATTTTGAAAAATTGAACCCGAGCGTTCGGTTGGTTTCGGTTTTGAAAAATTTTGAAAACCCGAACCCGAACCTTCGGTTGATTTCGGTTTTGAAAAATTTTGGAAAACCAAGGAATTTAGACTTTCAAAAAGGAAATACTTTGGACAATAAGATAAACAACTTTGTACAAGAAATTTACAACCAAGAAAACTACCTTTGAAATGATGTGCGAGTGCAGATGATTCAACCGAACCCGAACGTTCGGTCTATTTCACTTCTTACGTTTGAGATCGAGAGGTAGTTTGTGGTACTGACTATGATTCCATCATACCTAGCCCTTGTAGAATTTTGTTGAATGAGGCTTCAGGAAGAGCTTTGGTAAAGACATCAGCCAGTTGATCAGTGGTTCTAACAAAGTGAATTTCAACGTTTCCATCTTCCACATGATCTTTGATGAAGTGATACCTCAGTGCTATGTGCTTAGTCTTGGAGTGTTGCACTGGGTTATGACAGATCCTAATTGCACTTTCAGAGTCACAATATAGTGGAATCTTTTTCATATTGAGTCCATAGTCTATGAGTTGACTCTTGATCCAAATCACTTGAGAGGTGCAGGATGCAGCTGCAATATATTCTGCTTCAGCTGTAGATAAGGACACACAAGTTTGTTTCTTTGATTGCCAACTAACCAATTTCCCGTCAAGGAATTGGCAGCCACCCATGGTGCTTTTCCTGTCGAGTCCACAACCTCCAAGGTCTGCATCTGAGTAGGCTTGAACGAAGAAGCCTGAGTTGGAAGGATACCATAGACCTAAAGAGGTAGTTCACTTGAGATATCGTAGAATGTTCTTCACTGCAAGCATGTGAGGTTCGCGTGGGTTTGCCTGAAATCTAGCACAGTAACAAACATAAAACATTATTTCAGGCCTGCTAGCAGTGAGATACATCAGTGAGCCTATCATCTGACGATAAAGCGTAATATCAACAGCCCGTTTGTCCAAGGATGGGGTGAGCTTGGTGCCGAACGCCATTGGAACTTTGACTTTGGAATCTCCATCATGCCAAATTTTGCAAGGAGAGTCTTCGTGTAAGCTTCCTGATTAATAAAGATGCCTTCGGGTCCCTGTCTAATATTTAAACCAAGGAAAAAGTTAATAGGACCCATTGAGCTCATTTCAAATTTAGTCTCCATCAGCTTTCTGAAATCAGCCGTTAAGCTGGGATTCGTATAGCCAAAGATGATATCATCGACGTAAATTTGAACAATCATAAGGTGGTTACCTTCCTTCTTGCAAAAGAAGGTTGGGTCAACCGAACCTTGTTTGAATTTGGACATCTTTAAGAATTTAGTCAGCGTTTCATACCAGGCTCTCGGAGCTTGTTTCAGTCCATACACGGCTTTATCCAAAATGTAACAATGATTAGGATACTTTTCATTCACGAATCCAGGAGGTTGCTCCACGTATACTGTTTCTTCGAGTTCACCATTGAGAAATGCACACTTGACGTCCATTTGGTAAACTTCAAAGTTTTTGTGGGCAGCATAGGCTAGAAATATTCTAACAGATTCCAGCCTAGCTACAGGAGCGAAGGTCTCTTCATAGTCAATGCCTTCCTCCTGACAGTATCCTTTCACTACTAGATGTGCTTTGTTCCTTATAACATTCCCTTCCTTGTCCATTTTATTCCTGAAGACCCATTTGAGACCAACAACCGAGGCATCAGGTGGAGTTGGAATAAGTCGCCAAACTTTGTTTCTTTCGAATTCATTCAGTTCATCTTGCATAGCTTGAACCCAATCGGAGTGATCAAGAGAAGTGCTAACTATCTTTGGTTCAACTTTTGAGACGAATGAGTGAAACATGCAAAATTCGACTTTAGAAAACAAGGAAGTCTGTTTTGCCTTGAGTTGTGATCGAGTCAGAACTTTTTCAGATACATCACCAACAACTTGAGAGACTGGATGATCTCAGCGTTTATCATTTCTTTTGGTTCGGACTGGCTTTCATAGTCGTAAGACATATCGGCTTGCTCCCCCTCGATAGATGATCTTACAGGAATGTCTTGAGAATCTTGGGCTACAGAGGTTTCTTGTGGTGCTGAGCTTTCAGGTGTTGATGCACCTTCGGATGGTGAGTCACTTTCGGTTGGTGAAGTGCTTTCGGTTAGCGAAGTTTGAGACCTTAGCTCCCCCTCAACTTGTGAGTTCGGCTGGGATGATGATGGCGGATCCTCCCCCTCGACTGAAGCATTGGGTGATTGAGGCTCGTCAGAACTTGATCCTCCTTCATTCATTCTCCTTGCAGCATCTTCAACAATTTGCTTCATGTGATCTACCTTGTTTTCTGCTGCACTGGCTTCAGAGAGAGTGGCCTTCTCTGGTTCATCAAATAGCTCCATGAACTTCTCGAATAGATTAGCGATCGAGGCTGTGACTTGGCCAGTTTGAGGAAAGATTTCCCCAGCTGTGTCTTCGTTGGCCTTTAGCTTTTTGACATAGCTATCATCAAAAGTCACGTAGTAAGTTTCTTCTATTCTCCTCGAACGCTTGTTTAATACCCTATACGCTTTAGAAGTGAGAGAATAGCCCAAAAATATCCCTTCGTCAGCTTTGACATCGAACTTGTTGCGGTTTTCTTTAGAATTGAAGATAAAACACCGTGAACCGAACACATGGAAAAACTTCACGTTTGGCTTCCTGTTGTTGATGATCTCATAAGGAGTGAGAGTGAAGCGCTTGTTGAGATATGACCTGTTCTGTGTAAAACAGGCAGCAGAAATAGCATCAGCCCAAAAGTAAAGAGGTAAGGAAGCAAAACATAGCATGGTTTGGGCTGCTTCACACAAAGATCGGTTTCGTCTTTCGACAATCCCGTTTTGTTGAGGTGTGTAGGGAGCTGAGAAGTTGTGACTGATTCCCTTTTCTGTCAGGAATTCTTCGAATTCTTTATTTTTAAATTCCAGACCATTGTCGCTCCTGATGTTGCGAACGACCTTCTTCAGTTGTACTTCAATCTGCTTGATGAACACCTTTAGCTTATGAGTCGCTTCAGATTTAAGCTTCAGAAAGAACACCCATGTAAATCGCGAAAAGTCATCAACAATAACAAGAATATACATGCTACCACCGATGCTTTCGATAGATGATGGAACACACAAATCAATATGAAGTAATTCTAGTGGTTCAACAACTTTAGTGTTTACTATAGATGGATGACTTTGACGACTCTGCTTCCCCATTTCACATGCAGCACACAAATGGTCTCTATCGTACTTGAGCAATGGAAGACCTCGAACATGGCCTCTAGTGACAAGTTTGTTGATGTCTTTAAAGTTGAGATGAGAGAGCCTTCGGTGCCACAGCCAGCTTTCGTCAGATTGTGCTTTTGATAACATGCAGATAGCTGGGTTTCCTTTGATGGGTTTGAGGTTTAGAGGAAACATTTCACCTTTACGATCCGATTTGAGAATAACTCTTTTCGTTTTCTTCTCAATTATTTCAGAGCCCTCATCGTCGAATGAGACTTTGAGACCGGTACCTCCAACAAGCTGAGATACACTGATGAGGTTGTGTTGTAGCCCGTCCACGTACGCAACCTTCCTTATCGTGAAATCACCATTTGTAATCATTCCATATCCTTTTATGGTGTCGAAGGAGTTATTTCCAAACTTGACATTTCCCCCATTTGAAAGAGACCTGTATTCCCTTAGTTCTTCCTTCCTTCCTTTCATGTGACGCGAGCAGCCACTGTCAATGTACCATTCTTCGTCAAACTGCTCGTCACTTATAACCTGCAAAAATTAAGCAGATTTAGGAACCCAAAGTTTCTTGGGTCCATGTGAGCCTTTCACAGGAACAAGAATAGTAAGAGAGATGTCAACAAGGTATGTTCTTTTTATTAGAGTTGTTTCATCTTTCTTTTTTATGGTAAAAACTTTAATTTTATTGGGATTCGATGCTTTCGGTTCAGATTCAAGTTTAACTGATGAGACCTTTTGTTTTCCTTTTTGTTCAGCTGATGATTGACATTTTTGAGAGGGAATAGAATGGAATTTAGAACGAGGTGAAGAGGAGATAGAAGAGTTTGAAGAATTAGAGAAGTTAGAATTAGAGAGCTTAGATTGAGATGACATCTTGGCTTAAGATTCTAGGTAACCCTTTTGCTTTTGAGCATTAGTGGGACAAACCCTAGAATTTTGATCTCTTTTGATTTCCGAACCGAACCTTTGCTTTCAGTTGATGTAGTTTTCTGAACCGAACTTCTGCTTTCGGTTGGAATCATTCTCAGAACCGAACCTTTGCTTTCGGTTGGAATCATTCTCTGAACTGAGCCTTTGCTTTCGGTTGACGTTTTTCTCTTGTGATTTAACAGAACCTTTCTCTGACTTTAAGTTCTTGTCTTGATGTGAGAAATAGGCATTCTGAGATTGCCAAAACTGTTTTCTTTCAGAGAGATTCTTCTTGTATCTCTGATTCCTTTGACGTTTTTGATTTCTCATCTGCTTCGGTTGATGATGGATGTTAGCTTTCAGTTTTTGTTTTTCTTTAGCTGATTCACTCTGAACGGATGAAGTTTCACTTGGGGATGTGACTTCTTTTGTAGGAGTTTCATTTTCCTGAGGAACATCTTTCGTACCACTAGTACTTGGCACATCAAAGCTATCAGGTTTATTCAAAGGTTCTGGCACATATCTGCCTTTGCTTTTCCATGAAGTTCTTTCAGACAAACCTACCGTTTCATCAGCATTGTCAATGGGAGCTGACCAGGAGAATTCGTCACAACCATCAGCATTGTCTTCGTTTACAATAGTTGTGAGTTCAGCAGTCTGATGTTTGGTTACATTAGTGACCTTGTACACCTGATTTGGAGTGATTCTTACTTTCTGATATACTACTGACTTCTCTGCAAGAATCGGGGACTTTTGTTGGGACATACGAGCGAACTCCACTGAATTTTCTAAAATAAGATTCTTGTGGTTTTTGGGTTCACTCTTGACAAATTCTGAACAGTCAACTGTATCCTCTACAGAAATTTCACTCATATTGTCGTCCTCATTAAGCTCAGATGCATTTTCAACATCAATTTTATTTTCTGAGCTCAAGTTGGCGTTTAAAGAGTCAAATTTTTGTATGGTTTCAGTTCTCAGTTTCAATTTATCATTTTCATCCAAAAGGTTTTTAAGCATGTCCTTATGGTCCTTGGACTTAATAAAAGATTCAATTTTGTCTAGTCCATACATGTACGTCGGATTAACATCCTCAGATGAAATAACACTCTCACAATTATACGCTTCAGCATCAATTTCATCCTCCTTAAACTCAAGGAAGGGTAAAATCATGCGATGAATCTTTTGTCCTATTTCACAATCCAAATGAAGCTGAGTAATATTAGTGTAAAGACGTTTGGCAATCAAACAAAAAACATTTCGCTGTTTCAAAAGCTTTAAATTGTCTCTTTGCAAATAAATGTTTTCATCTTTTATTTTGATTAATTCCGACTCCTTCAGTTCGATCCACATCCGCCGTTCCTCACTCTTCGAAGAAACCCTGCTTAATTGGTCAGTTAGGTTAGAATTGGTGACACGAGTTTGAGTTAGACTACTATCTAGATGAGAGATTCTTGAATTAACACTTTTTAATTCTTTTTCATATGAGGATTGTGGGACTTTAAATGAGACAAAAACTGATTGTACCTTCTTGATCAGTTCATCGAGCTCGTTGAACTGCACGCTGAGCGGTTTGGCTGTAAAGCACAAGTTCTGTTGCTCCTTCGTGTTATCATTCCCACCATCAGTGTTGTATCCCCTCATCTGAGATACGTCGGATACCATCAAGCATCTTCCTCCACTGCTTTCTTCTTTCGCCACATAAGCCTTTCCATGAGAAGGCTTCCTCACTTCATCATCTTCAGAGTCGGTTGACCAAACCTCCACGCCACCGTACTCATCATCAGCTACCGAACCCTGCACAATTAACGCATTCATAGAAGGGTTAGCAGTAGATTTCTTCTTCCTGATTTCATCTAGCTTTTTCTGCAACAAAGCTTCTTCATCCTTTTCTGCCATCTTTTTGAGGACACAATCATTTGCATAGTGGTTCTTTCCACCACAATAATAGCAGCTCACTCCCGAATCTCCTTCAGCCTTCGGTTCCTTCTTTGATTCTTCAGCCTTCGGTTCATCTTTGACCTTTTCAGAACTATAACTCCCCTACCAGTTTCGGTTTTTGTTGGTGGGGAATCTCTTCTTGATGAACCTCTTAGGGTTTGACACCATCATAGCATAGTCTTCAGAAGTGAGGTCATAGTCCTCCAAGATGAGGTCTTCTTCCTCCATCACCGCTTTGCTTTTGGACAGGAGGGCCAACGAACCTAGGCTCGAAACCACATTTTTCTCCTATAGCACGATCTTTTCTTGAGACTTTAGGATGCCCACCAGTTTCGCCAAAGAGTAGGTTTTAAATTGCTCGTGTGCTTTGACTGTGGACACAACTGCTCTCCACTCAGATCTGAGACCGTTCAAAAACGTAACCTTCTGCTCAATAAGCTTTCTTTCGATGTCATGTTTGATCATCTTGCTAAGAAGATGATTGAAGCGATCGAACGTTTGGGTCACAGTTTCTTCGGCTCCTTGCTTGAATTCACCAAACTCAGACAAGAGTAAGGTTTGAATGGAGTGTTCAAGATCTTCGTCTGTAGAGTACAATTCATGTAGCCTGTCCCATATCTCTTTTGTAGTCGTGCATGAACTCACCAGCCTGAAAGTATCGGATTGAAGAGCGAATCTGATCAACCTTAACGCCTTGATATTGCACTGAAATTTATCTTTTTCGTCTTGCGCAATATCTTTAAGATCTTTTAGAAGATCATTATACTCCTTTTGAGTTTTAATAATCCTTGAAGTTGCTGAATGAGAAAAGGGTCCAGAAACGATTGCTTCCCAGATGAGGTATCCATTATCCTCAGATCCTATAACATAATCTTCAAAGTGATGCGCCCAGACTTCATAATCATGGGTGTACAGGATGGGAATCTTCGTTGTTGATCCAATGCTGTTTGAAATATTAATAGGATTGGATTGCGACTCGTCCATAATTGATCGAATCACCTGTTCAAAGATCAGACTTGTAATATATCAAATTAGGGCAAAACAATAAATATCAAGATACGTCAATTATGAGATGACGGCTCAATAAATATCAATAAATGCGGAATAACCCTAATCGAAACCTTTTTCACAGAAAAGAAGTGTATCGATTACACAGCCTCCTACTCTGATACCAATTGATAAGTTGAAAACTAACTTGAAGATCGATTAGATCTATAAAACAGGTAAAGAAATAAACGAGTAAACAGCAAGAACACAATAATGGATCAAAGATGTCGAATGATTAATAAACAATCCTCAGAAGAGCTCGATAAAGAACTTCTACTATAGAGGATTTAGGGTTTACAAGAACGATGAAGAAAATCTGTAAAGCTATCGTAATTGCTATCAATCGTTCACCTAATATGCATGCAAGCACATTATTATATACTAAACCCTATCAGCTCACGGTTGGACAGGCCCAAACCGGAGTACAAAACTTGGACTATTAACCGAGCCCAATGACGCAATACAAAATAAATCTACTACCCAACACTTACCTTTAAATATCTTGAAAACACTAAAATTTTGTGGACTTGGGTTGCATATTTCTCACAATGTGAGAATATATTGTCACCTCGTGAGAATAGACAACTCACATGGTGAGAATATACTTCTCACCTCGTGTGAATGGGTTTTCACCCAATTTCACTCCAACTTCAATCAGACATCACTTCTTCGTTTTAACTACATTTTTGGAGATTTTTATATGCACGAAAATGTATTGTGGAGCACCACAACTCTATTTAATTACATTTGACTTAAAACATACCAAACTAAAATCCTTAATTCATGAAAGAATTCTGAAACATCACTTTTCCCATTTTACCCTTTGACTCCAAGATACAAATAAAGCCTTTGATCACATAACCAATATTATCAACATCCAATAGGGTCTAAACCCTAGTCACTTGAAGCCCCAAGGCCTTTACTTGATCCATTTATTGTCCACAATCTTGAAATAAGAAACTTCTTGAAACAGGATGTTACATTCTTCTCCAACTACAAGCACATGTTGTACTTCCTTGAAATCTATGCTAGACAAGTGCCCGGCTCTAACACCAGATTTAGATAGTCGATATACCTTCTCTTTCAGTTCTGCCATTTCATTTTAGGTTTTACTAACCTAAAACTTCCTATTTTTATGTATACCAATATATTAATATTATATTAATATACCTAGGAAGTGTTCGAATTCGACATTTAGTAGAGTTTCTTAAATAGCTTTCATAAATGAGAAGATAGGGGAGTGTTTGGGATATATGTGTATATGTCTTCTTCCAGCCACGAACCTCTTGATTATCCATTCCTTGATAATTTATATCCTATACAAACTTCTCCTATAGTTCATGGCTTCTCATTGTTAGTTCCCATTTCTCACTTCCTGGAACCTGTCCTAAAACCAATGCAAATAACAACATGAGATAAAATGATACCAATGCCCTCATTATTTTTCTTGAATTAGTTTTTGTATAAATAATATTATCTAGATATATAAAATGATATTTAAAAGGGATTTGAGAAAATGGTAGGATACTTAGTAAAATTTGTAAAATAGTTAAGACCTAAATGAGGAAATCATCATTTTCCTAAATTTCTTTATTAACTCCTTTCACCATTAAGTCAAATAAAACTACCTGTATATTTCTTATCAGATTAAGTTTGGTCCCTATTAAGTCAATGAAATAGGGACTAAATTTTTTCATCATCCGAAGAGTAAACTATGACAATAACATAAATATATGTAGACACATAAAAAAAAACTTTTTTCACCCACCCACAAATTTCAGAGATGTTGTCTGTAAGTTTATAACCAAGAGATTAATAAAAGTAGAGTATAGATGCCAGAACATCAATTTTTCTTTTATTAATGTTTTTCAAACAGGAAATGCTTATTGATGAACAAGCTTTAGCCTTGTAAAATGTGTGTAATAAAATAATTGTGAACGATATAATCGACTACCATTTGTTTAATGGTGTATCATTACTAATTCAAGATTTTAACGGTCACATATGTGTAAAACGCAACTACATGTGTTTTTGTACGACTCCATTGAAAGAAATATGCATTTCCCTTATATTGAACAACAGAAATACACATAAAAACACCCACTAAAAGGTGAAAACAAAGCAAAATCTACACTTAAAGAAATGATCCCATCTAAGAACACCTTGTACGACATCTACACATGAAAACAAAGTTTAGAGAGAGAGAGAGAGAGGACCCACTTCTCTATTTTTTTTCAAGAAAGATTCACCTTCAAAGAGAAACAACAGGAAAAAAAAACATTGATTTTTAGGGTGAGTTCTAGTTCTCTTTTCACATTAGAAAAAGGATTAGTGAGGGAAAAAATGAAGGATATGAGTAGTAAAATATATAATGGAAAATGTAGGGTGGGTTGGGTGGGGTTCGGGCGGGGGGGGGGGGGGGGTGGGGGGTATGTACCCCAACTTTCCTTCAAAACTAATCATCATGTAGATTCTGAAGAAACAAAGGAAGAGATGAAGGTGGTTGTGTTGGCCAAAGGATTTAATGTCCTTCATCTTCTACTAACAATAATGCTAATAGTTGAAAGAGAATGAGATGATGGTTTACCTATTTAAATGCAGGTTATTTTCCAATTTATGGTTAAAAGACATGTAATCCCACTTTATACCACATTAATGTGAAATCTCTTGCATCATTTGAAGATTTAAATCTTTAATGGGAGGTTATGCTTTCAACGTCTTGACAAACTAAGAGAATGATTGTTTTCCTTATAGTTTTTACTTGATTAAAAGTTATTGAAAGAATGTTTATTACATATTTTGACAAGGAAGATGTAGAAGCACCCCTTTGTTGACATAAGGTTCAAAATGATTTTAGTATTTGTCAGCAAATAAATAGGGGACGCACTTTTTTACCTTGTTTTCTTTATAGAACTATACATTATATAAATAACATACCAGTCATAGTCTGATTATGGATTTTATGTTGTTTTAGTAGCCAATATCAGTTAGGGAATAATGAAAGCATAAGGATCCTAATATACAACATCTTTGAAGAGGAAGGAGGACAATTGAAACTTAATTTTGATATTAGTCCACATATGTTCATAATTAGGGTATTTTGTTTCTACTTCCTGCAAATAAGTCTAAAAGTTCAAACCATAAACTTTTTTTCCAATTAATATGACATCCAAATCAAACAGGTAAGAGGGTTGCGCTTACCTAGTGTTGGACTTAACGAGAGGTTAGGGAATAACCATAAACTCCACTCTTTCAAGCCTAGAAATCGCACCAGCAAGGGTAGTGCTTTAAATCGCCCCCAACAACTTCGGATTAATTCCTTGACTGACCCTCATTTGACTGTGGACTGTGTTCTCTTTTTCGGTGCTTGAAATGAAAAAATGAAGTTTGATATTCATATGATCCAGAGAGAAGAAAAGGCTTACTTGAAATCACATGAGAGGAAGGGTTTGTGCGTCGATGGAAAAGAGAGAGAAGGATTGGAGACGGTGGAGGTGGTTGAAGACGAAGGCCGATTTTGTAAAAATGAAAGATGGAAACATTCGTTCGATTTTGTGAAAGTGAAATATGGAAACAAAGGATGAGCAAAAACAAAGTGGGGTCTTCTAATTTTTTGGGATTTGTTTTTCCCACTGGCTATTAAGGAAGATGCACTACCAAAAAAAATTATAAAACGACAGTTAACTATAGGACATGGAAAAATATTTCTCATAAATCCTTCAAATTGTATAAGAAATGACATTTTTTACGACATACACTTTTTCGTTTCATAAATCCAGTGTGTGTCATAGTTTGTGTATCATTAAAGGCTTGTGTTTCTAATAGTGAAGCCTAGTATATTCATTGTTGAGGGGTTGATGGTGTAATAGAACGAGAGTTGTGAGCCTGAATATTCATTATTGATGACGGAACGACATGAGAACTGTGAGTCCCTATAATGATGTGAATGATAGAATGACACGAGAGTCGTGAGTCCATGTTCATGAAGGAACGCACGAGAGTCGTGTGTCCTTGTTTATGTGTTGGATCGGCACTCTAGCCAAAAGTCTTGTTTTTATGCATTGTATGTATGTTGTGGTATGTGATATTTTAAGGAGCTCACTAACATTTATGCGTACAGTAGTTGATTTGATATTTTGTGATACTATGGCTTAATAATTTTTTGGAACAATTTACCTCCTTAATCTTTTTGTGAAAATATTTTGAATGGGTTACTTATATTTTTCAAAATAAAATTTTTGTTTGAAATTTGGGATGTTACAGTCAACCCTCATCTCTCACCTAATTTCGGTATCTCAATCACTAACTTGACCATCTGAATGCTCTCCCAAAAAGCATCAACTGATGTCGTTTTCTCTCTAATTGTAATAACATATCCTCATTATGGTTGTAGTTGTCATTTCTATCTATAGATTTCTTGTGGATAACATATCACAACATATATAGTATTGGATCATTGATATAACTTATATATATGTTCACTGATGATAATGTTACACCAATCGGAACTGGATTGCTACGATATCAAACACATTGGTTTATTATAGCCACAGGAAGAGTAACAACATCTTGTAAACATTGGTTTATTATAGCCACAGGAAGACTAATAGTGTCTTGTAATTATTGTCCCACGTTTTCAATGATGTGATAACACCCTACCGGCATACGGCCACAATGGTCCAATTCGATATGGTCCAATCTTATGTGACAGAAGGTTATTAACTTTATGTTAATAAATTAATCAAATATATCTTTCAGTATCCTTCAAAATTATTGCATTTAATTAAAATTAAATTATTTAATGTCGTAAATAGAAATAAAACTTAAATCTAATTTTATTTTATTTTTTATAATTGATACAATTATTGAAGAGATTCATGCGTTAATGTGTGTTTGGTACTTCCTATCACTATTGTGCAATTACACTGAAGTAAGTTAATATAAAGTGATGTGAGAGTATGGTTTTGGGAAGTAGAGCTATAAATACTACGTAAATAAGTAGGCAAATGGACTAGCCTTGCTATAAATTTGTTGAAAATAAATATATAATATTGGAAGGATTGAGTCAAATTTGTATAAAATGTTTTTATTAAGGTTGTGTGTAGCACCATACACTCGACTTATGTTTTTTTAAGTTTTAAGTATGGTAAGTTAAAAAACTTGTAAACAAGCTAACTTTTTAAAAACTATTTAGATCACCGGTTTTTTTTTAAATATTTCAAATATACTTTTAAGTTTTAATTAATCATAGAAACTCATTATTATTATAAATGTTATTTTATTTATTTCGGCTAGTTTAGTAGCTAGTTTTTATCAAACATCATTATTATCAGCTAACTTATTATCTTACAACAAACTTTTCAGTTATCAATTAACAACAAGTTTTTCAGGTAATACGTGAAATATAGCCTAAATCAAATGTATCATCCTATTTGACCTATTAAAGGCATATCATAGTTTATACCACAAAATCATATGGTTATCAAATATTCTAAATATGTTTGAGTCTAGCCTAAATATCATAGTTTATACCACAAAATCATATGCTTATCAAATATTCTAAATATGTTTGAGTTGATCGAGCTTACCAGACTCAATAATAAACATATCAAACAATCATAAGTCTTATTTTATATTTGAAAGATAATTTCCATAAAAATTATTGATTTATCTATATAAAATACAACATCTTTACTACTAAGGCTGGCAAAATTATATCACAGAAAACCATAAAACCAGCCGAACCAATATATTTGGTAGCCGATGTATTTAGTAGCCAACATGTTTGGTTGGTAGTACCAAACCAACTGAGCAATCTTGGTAAGATAATGATACAAAGTTTGAATAACATGTTAATAACGTACCAACCAATTCATATATATATATATATATATATATATATATATATATATATATATATATATATATATATATATATGAAATCTTATATTTCAAATGTCAATCGTGTTTAATGTTTACAGTTTTCAGAATATTATATAAATCATTTGGTCGAATCAGTCAATAGTTATTACAACGTCAAAGCATAAAATTCAAACGTTACTTTAGCTTTACTTAAATAGAATTATTTCATTAATTAAAAAAAACGATGTAACTAATTTCTTTCCTAAACATCAAAATTACGTAATGTCTTTGTTCAGTTTTAAATCTTACAATAGAAAATTAAAATATTGATATATACCATTACCAATTTGTACCAACCAAAATTATTGATAGCCAAACATATTGGTACCAAGTGTACTTTGTAAAGTAATGGTAGCAAATATTTTACGCCAATTATAGTTCTTATGGTACACAGTTTAGGAAAAAAAAATCGATATTGTACCAATTTCACCTTTATATTTAAAAGAACATGAGTTGCATGGTTAAATAAATAACAAATAATTTTTAAAATTTCATTTCTATGAGCTTAATTATATTGTAATTTTCTAACAGTGATATATCATTAGCACCTATTAACTTTAAGTTTTTGTAGATTAATAAATAACTAGATGAATGTCACTCGGACCGTTGGCACAGGTTTAAATGATCAGTAGTTTAAAGCAAAATGTTTTTTTTAATACATTGAATAGAAAGCTGGTACATTGATGCATAAAAAAATATGCATGTTATATTAGAGTAAATTTGAAAAATGCATGTTATATTAGAGTAAATTTGTTACATTGTTTGTTTAAGGACAAGTTTTTTTCCATTAAGTGTTATTTGGAGAAATGATATTGAAAAATGCTAATAAAGAAAATGTATTAATGTAAGATTGATGAAGCCGACCATTGATGTGATTGTGGGGATGAATTATCAAACGCTACTCTATGGTTATTTGTAGAGTCAAGTTATGGGTTTGTAACAAAACAATATTTTTTAGCTAATAGTAATATCTATCCATCGTATTATATGAACTTTGTTTGTCTGAATTAAATTTGTTACGTCAAAGCAATTTCCTGTATATAAAGAGAACACAAAAATTCTTAACTTCCAATTTAATAAAAATAATGATAAAAAAAAACATAAATCTATTTGTCTTTAATTATAGAGATACTTTTGATGGTCTACCAAAAATATCATTAAATTATAACTTTTTGAGAATACCTTGTTACGATTTCTGGTGAAAGGGGAAGAAGATAAAGAACACAAACTAATGATGATGTTTGGTGGTAGCTTCAATGGAGAGTGTGGTTGGTAATCAAGATGTGTGTGTGTGTGTGTGTGTGTGTGTGTGTGTGTGTGTGTGTGTGTGTGTGTGTGTGTGTGTGTGTGTGTGTGTGTGTGTGTGTGTGTGTGCTCTTTTAGTTTTTTTAATTATTAAAATTAATAAATAAGTATTATATTTCTAAAAAATAAAAGAAAAATAGAAAATAAATACCTTAAGGGTATTACGGTTATTTCAAAATTCGAAGGGACCAAATACACAATGAAACTAATTTAAAAGGACTAGGAAGTAATAATAATAATAATAATAATAATAATAATAATCGACGTTTGAACTAAACCGCGGAAAAAATACATACCACAATGACCATTTTTACAATTTTTGTTTAATAAGAATTGTCATTTCACTTGGGAGTTTTCATGTCAATTTGACTACGAAAATATACATTTTGACTACGAAATTTAGATATTTAATAAGAACTGTTGTTTCACTAGGGACTTGTCATTTTACCAAGGACTTATCATGACAATTTGATTATGAAATTCAAACATTTATTATGAATTGTCATTTTAGTAGGGGTTATCAAGTCAATTTGATTAAGAAAATGTACACTTTGACTACAGATTCAGACATTTAATAAGAATTGTCATTTCACCAATGACTTGTCATTTTAGCATGGAGTTGTCATGTTATTTTGACTACGAAAATATACATTTTCACTATGAATTTAAAACATTTAATAATAACCGGCATTTCACCATTGACTTGCCATTTCACTTGGGAATTGTAATCTCAATTTGAGGATGAATTTTAGACATTTAATAAAAAAAAAATCATACCACCAATGACTTGACATTTCACTAGGGAGTTTCTCATGTCACTTTGACTATGAAGATCTTCGACTAAGAATGTTATACCTTTTATAGGAATTGTAGTCCCCTACATATACTGTGTATTCTGTTTTCTTTTCTTTCATTCACTACAAAGTATTCGTAATTTTTTTTATTATTGTATCAAAAAGACTTTATCGGATAGTAATCACGAAAATTTTTTTGCCAACTGGCCTACTTGCTTGCATAACCTTGGAAGAAAAAATTCCTATAGTTGCACCATCATCATAAAAGATGTTATAGATCGGTTTTAACTCTATTTTGTGATTCTTTTCCCTAACATTCATTGGAATGTGATCAACCTTGATATTATAGCATCCATTCACACATTATTGTCTTATGAATGCAATTTACCGATAACAACGCTCATTAAGATTATCCGTGAGTACACATAAGAAATTTTTATTCAACCCACAAACTTGGGAGGTAAAATACTATATAATAATAGAATATTATGTAGATCTAAACTGACAACAATCATAATGTTTTTATTTTTAGGGGTTCGCTAGTATGATCACCCCATATGCAGAGATGGTGATTCAAACGAGGATGCAAAAGTCTGACTATCTGGTGTCACGAAATAAAGATATTGTCCGAGATGCATGTCAACATGTTTCAAGAAACACGTTTTATTGATACTTGTGTTGTAGATTTTCAACTTCAAACGTATATGTTGGAGTGATTAGATTCAAAATACAAATGATTAAGAGATTCACAAGACCATGAAAGGTAAATAATATTTCACTTTCATTAATGAGTCAGCAGAACAATTCGATAAAAAGAAAGAACTATCTTATCTAAAACTCTGACCCATTCCTCTAACTAACTTTTTTTTATATATGCTTCACAGGAACATCAAAAAGGCATCTTAAGACAACATATAAACTCTGAACTTAAGGATACAAAATATGCAAATTCGAAAGTAAAACAATTCACATGAAATAAAGAAATAGACAATACACAACATGCGAACACAACACATTACAAATGGACGCAGCTAATACATTCTAAACTCTAACATTCCCCCCCCCCCCCCCCCCCCCCTTTATGTCAAATTGAAACTATTGTCTTCACTTCAGCTTTCTTCACTATATCAAGAACCGTTGGCATAGTCTTCAACAAGATTCCACGAATGCCAATCCACCATTTGATCATGTCCGAAATACACTTTACATCACGAGCTGAATCTGATTTAAACTTTTCATCATTTGACAAGATTGATTCAAAGCAACAGATGAATACAAATGATTATCCCTTGGAAAGCACTTGCACTTCTTCACAACATCATTCTCCTTACTTTTTAGCACCACAACCCCATCTCTCATCAATAAAACCAACTTTTATATTATCAATATCATTAGGAGCTTCAAAGGGTTTCATAATAGGTCTCACTTTCAAAACAGAAGAAAACACTATGTCCGTCTTTGAGATTTCAATGATGTACGCCTTGATCAATCTTTTCATGTGCAAACAAATGGGTTCGTACTTTGCAGTTTCATTTGAAACAATGTTGAGAATTGAAATCTAATCAAATGGATTCATCATCGGAAGATTTTCCAAAGTAAACTCATCAACTTCATGATTATGACCACAAACAACTTTGAAATGAGTGTTTGAGAACCCATCAACACCGACTGATTTCCAACCTTCAAACCTACGATCTTATTCAAGCCCCAAGATTTGTATTGAGGTTTTGAATTCTTCACATAGAAGTTAAACAATCTCATGTTAATAGTTTTGTTCACCATTAGCACTTTATGAATGTTATCAAAACACCGAAATTGAAAAGCCTTCGTTATAATGGGCAAGTCCATTTGACACTCCAGTTCATTCTCAACAGAAAATGAAGTTTGAGGCTCTAACCAATAAAGGTTTGGACTATTGATTGCTTCATCTTCAATTCTTTCAACCGTCCAATCAGAAAACATTGCTTTCTTGTTTGCTAAAATTGATACAACATTTTTTTGTTCAGCTTCCTCTGCAATGATTTCTACATTTAAGGTTTTAAGTTCATCAAGCACAACATCACATTTTGCTTATTATACCAATTGTTTTTTTAGTTAATACTAGATGCAGAACATCCTCTTTCTCTGAAACAATCTTAACTTTTCCTTTTACTGAACCAAAAGCTACATTACCCTTTTGTCCAATTTCTTTTCTTTCTGATTTTTCAAATTTTCTTCCAATGTTATCTTTTCCAAATGAATATTCTGAATATTCTTCTCCATTAGACTAGTTTGATAAGGATTGTTAATGTTGACCTCCAGAAAGACTCCTCCTTCTCCCCCTTGTTGCGTTGTATCCCTGCTACTCGTAACATTAGATATAACGTTTAGCTTTATGAGAATGGGTTTCAATTTTGCATCCATAACTTAAGAGATATAATTTTCATATGGAACATCTTTTGTGTCAACAATTTAAATGAGTCTCTGATTGATTCAAAAATTACTTCCTTTCACGAACAATAGTTCTTTATTTGTTGTACCAAGATCCATAAAGGCATGTTTCAATTGCTCCTTAAGAACTTTTATTTTCTAAGTTGATTCAGCCAAATCATCCATTACCATGTTTTCATGAGCAAGACTTGTCTGTAAAGTGAGAATTGAATTAGAAACCGAAGTGTGATGATCATCATCATCTCTTTGTATTCCAAATCGATGTCCAGACAGTGATTCTCTTTCATTTTGAAATGAAGTCCGAAACTAAGAATCACCTTGTTCACCTTAGAAACATTGTTATCAAATATAGTCTGAAAGGAATTCATGAATTTAGCATGCTTTGTTTCCATATTATTGATATCAAAAACAATTTTGAAAACTTTTGAACTTGCTACCTCAATCAGTTGAGAAGAATCTTCAACTAGTTGCTTTTGATATGCAAGAGTTTCAACATTGGATTGAACTAACTTTTGAATTGTTACTTGATGAGAATTTATCAATTCATAACATTTCGTAGTCATAAAAGCAAAGGACTGAGAAATAATACCATATAACCTTTGATTCAGCATGCGATAATCACCTTTTGTCATTGGAGCATCATCGTGATTATCACTTTCAACTTGAAAAGAAAATTTTGTAACAACAAAATCTTCAATTGACCCTGAATTCTAAGACTTTAAATTTTTTTTTTATCAAAATCATCATAAATAGGAGGAACTGAAGTATAGGCAGGTTCAAATATATGAGTCCGAGATAAATTCACACCAATATTAACATTTGGTTCCACATCAGATGTGTTTCCAATAATGGCTGAGGTTCTAATCTCCACCTTATAGGATTCAAAATAAGAAGCCTCTAGGGAAATTATGTTGTCATTTTTGTTTTTGATATATAAGTTATTGTTGAATCATTGAAAATCGAAATCTCCAAATATGTTGTATACATATGTGAAATTGGAGCAAAAGTGGTACTTATAGGAATTGGAGTGGAATGTGAAACATCTGAATGAATAAGTGGTGTTAGAGGGGTTTGCTATAGAGTGATGAAAGTATTATCAATAACATATTTATAAATATCAGCTTCAGTCTCCATGTGTGAAGAGGCAATTGGAGCATGGATAGATGTCGGAATCAATTACGAAAAGGTTGTTGTTTTCTATGAATCATTTGATGTACCTTCTTCATTGTTGATAAGAGACTCGTTGTCATTGCGAAAAAGACTTTGAGTATGTTCACTTGAATCTTCTTCAATAACAACTTGTGTTAACTTTCATTTCTTATGCCTTTTCGATTTATTGGAAACATCTGCAACTGGTTTTTCTTTTTGCTTAGAACTCTTTCATTGATTCTTTGGAACATCTTCTTGTAATGAATCAGAACCCTCTCCCTCAGCATTAACATCACTTTTCTTGTATTTAACTATGATTGGGTTATTAGCAGGAACCCTAAATAACATTTCTTCAGAAATAGATCCCACAATCATGAAATTTTGTGGATCAGAAGTAATAAACGTCATAGTTTTCATTTTGGGAATATCATCAATTACAACATCTCTCATCTCCGGAATATGATAATGATGCATAGCATTTCGAAAAACAATACACCAAAAGTGGGCACATGATTGTAAATAGAGCATTTGAACATGATTGTAAATAGAGCACTTTTAAATAGGACTTGCACTATCAGATCCAGTTGCCCTCTAAGAAAACATTTGAACATGATTGTAAATAGAGCATTCCAAATAGGAGGAAGAGCAGACTTCTTTAATTTAGATAGAACACACAAATCAGAATTGTACCCCATTTGTTGATAAACTTGAATGATATTTGTTGCAGTAATTGAAATAGGAGTTATAGAATCCTCAACAATCGGAAGCCCTAGAAACTTGAAAAAGTTTGATTTTGATATAGAAGTCTTATGCCCAAAAATTTCAAAATTCGTAACATCCAACTTCTTGTTGTAAATAGAAGTAGATTATGCTGTCGATAATTAAGAAATGTGAACATAGTCAAATCCTTCTTCAACACAGAATGATCCAGATAGACGATCAAGATATGAACTACATGAGAGTACTTCAAGGGATCTAGAACAACAATCATATCCTGATTAAGCTTGATGCTCAGCTGGGTTGGTCACTATTTGGATAAAACAAAAATTTTCAATTGGACAATTTAGATTGGACTATTTGCATTAAATATTCAGATTTTTGGATTACTTTTCTACAAAACCGAATTATGATTTTGTATTTTGGATTGGTTTTGGTTTATAAAATAAGAATCGAATAGTCCAAAAAAACTTAATAAATATTTATTAGTTATTTATTTTTAATATATATCTATAGTTATTTATTATATTTGCAATTAATTTTTTTCAAATAGGGTCAAAACGTTTCACCCGATAAAAAAACATTATGCATTTTCTCTCAAAAGATTTATATCTATTAAATATTTAACTATAATATACCTTCTTAGTGGTTGTTTATAAATTTCAAATCACGACTAAATAATTTGTTTTCGTTTCTATTGTAAAACTGGGTAATATTATAATTATATGACGTTTTAAAATGTTTCGGTTTTTGAAAACCGAATTATAAAAACTAATCCAACTGAACTGTAATTGGATTGGATCATATCAGATTTGAATTTAGTTTACACTATTCGGATCCAAGTTTTGAAAACCAAAATCAATTTGGACTCACTTGATTGTATTGGATCAAATCGATTCATCCAAACGAACACTCCTATGTTCAGTATTACAGTAGTTGTAGATTGTTCCATGAAAGAAACAAAATCAGAGGAAGCCATTTGATGAGAGTAGAGAATCGGTGATCGATATTTTCTTTGAAGATTTTCTGATTGTAAAGAGTAAAAAAGGATAACTCTTAGGGTTTATATATGGAGAGAGAATTTGAATTTGAATTTGATCCGGTTAATGGAGTGGAAAGATAAAAACCGCCACCACACATTATATGGGTTTCAAATTAGACGTAAGTAATTGTAATCACGCCCATCATTCCAAATATAATGGTCCATTAAGATGTTGTCTGCGCATCATTTTGCTGTAACAACCTCAAACGCCGTTTATTGATCATTATGATGTCAGCCCCTTAGAATACTTGCCTTGAATTTATAATTCAAATGAAACATGCCATTTCGGATTGCAGTAGTTTTGCAATCACTGATCTACCCATCAATTTTCGTAAATTGACATAGTATCCACTGGAATTACGACCTGTATTGACTTGCACAAGCACATTTATATTTGTAACCAGTCAGAATCCAGAGTGTGTGAAATCAGAGATTTCAGTGCAAATGTGTGCCAAATGAAAATGTAGAATCAAATTAAAGAAAATTTTGGATAAGTAGTGATATCCAAGAATCTTTCATATAAGGGTAGTTAGATCTCGAACATAAATTCTCTTCCTTCAAGGTCAAAAGAAACTAAGAAGTGCTTGTGTATGTCCCCGTTGAATTATGATCGTCAACTTGTGAAGAAGTTACAAAATGCATCTTTTCATATGTTTCATTAGAAGGCTCATTTCCGATCATAAATGCAACTTAACATAAGATACGAATGGAAATCCTTGATTGACAAGTGTAGTACAATTCAAGTTAGCAAAAATGCTATAGTGATCGGTAATTTTCATCGAGCAAAAAATATTCAGACGGAAATCTCATAATTTGAAAAGTAAAATTGGACCTTTTTGGAAAGAAATTAATCTGGAATCAGTGAATTTCATTAAGGCCTTGCAAACAAAAATTATGAGATTTTGAACATTGAAGAATAAAGCATTGCGAAATATAAGAATTTCAACTGTCGATTCGTTTGTTTCATACTAGAACATAAATGTTCACCGTCAATTCGTTTTGGAAATGGATGTTGGGTTTCACCAAGATCATGGTAGCAATGACCAAAACATCATAAACGTAGATGTTGTTGTAACATCAACCCTAGTTGGTATTTGCCAGGAATCTCAAAGTTACAATTTATATCAAATGAAATAGATGGAGAGTAATAGATTTTGAAAAGAATGGTTGACAATGATTTTACAATCATAAACACAGAATGTGTGTAGCCCATATACCGAAGTTGGTTATACTTGGTAGTCAAGGGTCTACATAAAGTCAAAAATGTTATGGCAGAAAGAAAGTATGGTAAGCGACCGTCAATCCATTGTGAGATACACGAACATATAAATGTTCATCATAAAAAAATTGTATTTTTCAAAATATAAAGAAAAGAAAATCCTTTTGTATGTTTGAAAAGAATAAGAAAATATTTTTGAATTTTTGAGTTTTTGAACAGAAAAAAAAAAGAAATGAAAATAAGAAAAGATAAGAAAAAATACCTAGTGCACCATCCTACAAAAGATCACATCTTCTCGCAACTAAATATGCTTTTCGCAAGAGAAATCCGAAAGGTTGCTAAGCTCGCAATGTATCAGAGGTAAACAGTAACCATTTCGTTATTTTAAGAATTTGACTTCGGAACTTATTCTGCTTCAATCATCCCAAGCCCTTATAAAATTATGTTAATTGAAATTTTTGGTAATGATTTCATGAATATGTTAGCCAATTGATCCGTTGATCATAGAAAATGCACTTCAACATTCCCGTCTTTAACATGGTCTATGATAAAATGATATCTTAAAGCAATGTGCTTGGACTTTGAATGTTGAATAGGATTTTAACAAATTCGTATAACACTTTCTAAATCATAGTACAAAGGAATCCTTTTCATACTTATGTCATAGTCTTATAGTTAATTTTCAATCCAAATTATCTGAGAAGTACACGAAGCAACATCAATTTATTCAACTTCAGTGGTTGATAATGAAACATAAGCTTGTTTCTATGACTGCCAGTTAACAAGCTTTCCATCTAAAAATTGGCATCCACCCAATGTACTTTGCGATCAAGAGCATAACCACCGAGATCAGCATCGGAATATGCATGTACAAAGAACCCATAGTTAGATGGATACCACAACCCAAGAGACTCTTCAATGCCATCACATGTAGTTCTTATGGAGTAGCCTGAAATGTCACACAATATCAGACTGCAAACATAATGTCATAACGAGTTGATGTTAGATATTTATCTGTATAATGTAAGATTTGATGCAGGTTTATCAAGAGAATTAGTGAGCTTTGTCCTAAATGTCATTGGAACTTTAACCTTTGAATCACCATTCATGCCAAACTTAGCAAGTAAAGTCTTCATAAAAACTTCTTGATTGATGAATACGCCCTCCAAACTCTGTCTAATATTTAGTCCAACGAAAAAATTGATTGGAGCCATAGAACTCATTTCAAATTTAGTTCCGATCATGTTACGAATTTCAACAGTCATATTAGGATTTGTTGAAGCAAAAATTATGTCGTCAACATAACTTTGAACAATCATCAAATGATTACCTGATTTCTTACAAAAGAAGGTTGGATCAATTGATGCTTGTTTAAATTTTGATTGTTTTAAGAATCTAGTTAGAGTTTCATAACATTCACGAGGAGCTTGCTTCAAACTATACACCTCTTTATCTAGCAAATAAAAACGATCAAGAAATTTCCCATTTACGAAACCTGGAGGTTGCTCGACATAGACAGTTTCTACAAGTTCTCCGTTGAGAAATGCACATTTCACATCCATTTGAAATACGTCAAAAATTTTGTGAGCAACATAAGCTAAAAATATGTAATCTAACTCCAGTCTTGCTTGGAGAGCAAATGTTTCTTTGTAATCTTTTCCTTATTCTTGACAATATCCTTTGACTACAAGTCGACTTTGCTCCAAACCACATTTCCTTCTTTATCCAATTTGTCCCGAAAAACCCATTTCAAACCAACTACATATGCATCCTCTGGAGTTGGAATTAGTTTCTAGACCTTGTTTTGCTCAAACTCATTCAATTCGTCTTGCATAGCATTGACCTAATCTGCATAATCAAGAGCTATTTTAATAGTTTTAGGTTTGATTTTAAATATGAAGGAATTGAACATGCAAAATTCTTTATTAGCATTTAAGGATGCCTATTTATGTTTTTCTTGTGAACAAGTCAAAACACCCGAAAAGTATCTCCAATGACTTGATTTCGTGAATGATCTCTTGTCCATTTTGTCAAAGGTGGCTAGTTTAAATCACAATCAGGATTTAACTCAACATTGACTTCTTCAACTTCTGATTGAGTATCAGCTTCATTTTTTGAAGTTTCTCCTCCTTGATAGGATGGAATTGAACTCTCTCCCTGGAAATTTTGATTTGAACTCTCGCATACATAAAATCATTGATATTTCTTTCAGTTGATTGTGCAACATTTTTTATTATTAGAGATGAAGAAGAAGTAGAAGGAGAATCAAGTTTTCTTCTTTCTCCCCCTCGACAGAATGAGTTGTAGAAACAACATTTTCTTCATAAGTTTCAACATTTTATAACACTTCATCAACAAATTAGAACAATTCATCACCATGGTTGTCAGTTGCTTTGGTTTCAGAAGATATTTCCTTTTTAGGTTCATCAATCAAATTCAAAACTTCCTTAGAAAGATCCATGAGAGGAGTTCATGATTTCGAAAACGTTTCTCATATAGAGACAACCTCTTTCTGAATTAATTTCACATATTTTTCATCAAAGGTAACATAGTAATTTTCTTCTATTTTCTTTTACTTCTTGTTTAAAACACGATATGCTTTTGAGTTTAGATAATATCCCAAAAATATTGCTTCATCATCTTTTATGTCAAACTCTTTACGATGTTTTTTGGAGTTAAAGATCTGGAACCAAAAATATGAAAGAATTTCACGTTAGGTATATGATTATTTAAAATTTCATAAGGTGTAATAAAAAAGCGTTTATTGATAGAAGAACGATTTTGTGTAAAACAAGCGGTTGCAATTGCATCAACCCAAAAGTATAACGACAATTTGGTGAATTACCACATGGTTCTCGCAGCTTCACACAAATAACGATTTCGTCTTTCAGTAACACCATCCTGTTGTGGAGTATGTGGAGATGAAAAGTTATGACTTATTCCTTTTTTTGTTAAAAACTCATTAAAAACATGATTCTTAAACTCCGTTCCATTATCACTTCCTATCTTCCGAACAGACTTTCGCAATTAAAGTTCAATTTGCTTGATAAAATCAATCATCTTCGAGGTTGTTTTGGATTTTTGTTTAAGAAAGAATACCCAAGTGAAACGAGAAAAATCATCAACAGTAAATAAAATATATTTGTTACCACCAATTCTTTCAATTGATGATGGACCAAAAAGATCTATATGTATTAATTTCAGTGGTTCAATTATCATGGTATTCATGACCGAAGAATGATTTTTCTTGCTTTGCTTTCCCATTTCGCAATCAGCACATAGATGTTCTTTATCAAATTTGAGAAGATGAAGACCTCTGACAAGATCACCGAGAAAACGTTTGTTAATGTATTTAAAGTTAAGACGAGAAATTCTCCTATGCTACAACCACTTATCATCTGATAATACTTTCGCAAGCAGACACAAAAGGTTTTCCTTAAATAGGATTCAAATTGAGTGGATACATTTTGCCTTTTCTTTTTTACTTCAAAATCGTTTTCTCTTATTCTTTATGTATGATTTCTGATCCTTCTTCATCAAGAGAAACTTTAAGACCAGTACATACATCAAGTTAAGAAACACTAATTATATTTTGATGTAAGTTCTACATATGCTACCTTACAAATTGTTAATTCGCCATTTGTTATCATTCCATATTGTTTGATTTCTCCAGTTGCAATATTTCCATATTTCACTCTTACACCATCTTTTAAAATCTGAAATTCTCTCAGTTATGATTTCCTTCCATTCATATGAACCACTATCAATATACCATTCCAAATTATACTATTCGTCACGTATCACCTACAAAATTAAGAAGATTTAGGAACCCAAACCATCTTGGGCCCTAATGAGAACTTCGATTTTGAAGATGAAAAAGGAAAAATATTTTTTTATCAATCCAAAATGATACTATGATCAAACTATTATTCACCCTTTGTCTTTTTTGAAAACTTGAGTTTTTGCATCACAAAGATTTATTTCAACAAAATAAGTTTTTCAATTAGAATTTGCTTTTCTTTGTTTTGCCATCTTTTCAAAAAAAAAAAATTATTCTTCTTCCTTTAATTTTGCTTTATATGCTACGATATTCGCATCGTGTTCTTTTAGATCTTTCTTTGGAATATGCTTTATTTTTGTTTATAACTTGGATTTAGTTTTTGAAAGAATGAGTGAATTGGTATTTTGATTAGAAGCTCTTTTTACGCCAACAAACTTTTCACTCTTATTATTAGAACATGAAAAATTATTATCAATTTCCTTTTTCTTCCACAAATGTTTCCTTTTAATCAAATTCCTTTTATATCTAATATTCGTTGATCTTCTTTTTTTTCTTTTACTTCTTCAACAGATTTTTGATATATCACATTGTTTTCCTTTTGGAATTTTTTTTCACCACATTTTCCTTTTGAAAATTTATTGGAACATCTTTCGTTCCACTTTTTCCAACTTCATTTTGTGAAAATTTCACATTATTCAGTGGTTTCGAAACATATTTCCCTTTGGTTTTCCACAAAGTTAATTCAAATAAATCTTTTGTTTCATCATTATTGTCAATTGGTGCTAACCAAAAGAATTCTTCATTGCCTTTCGCATTATTAAGGTTGACCATTAACGTTAATTTTGAAGTTTCATTTTTTTCAAGTCCCTTTTTCACAAAAACTTGATTTGGAGTTTTCTGAATTTTTGGAAAAAACTACTGCTTGAACATTTAAATGTTTCATACCATCATTTTGAACAAACTAGTCAAACTCAATTGAATCTTCAAAAATCAAATTTCTTTTTGGTTGTTCAATATTTGCCACAAAAGAAGAACAATCAACTTCATCTTCAACTGATATTTCAGTCATTTTGCTTTCATCAAATTCACACATATTCTCATATTTGAGATTTTGTTCTAAATTTAATTTCTTGCATAACAAGTTATATTTCTCAACTGAAATAATTTTGATTTGTTGTTTATCTTTTTCCTCACTACAAGAAAAAGACCCTTTTACGATGTGCAAACCACGACACTCATTGATTTATGTTACACAAAAAAAGTGACATTAAAAAAGTGTCATCTCATCAAAAAACTTTAAGGATTTAGGTCATGCAGTATTGCATGCCCTTAAATTAGTGTCATTAAGAAAAAAAAATTAAAAACACGGAGGCGCTATATCTTAAATGCGGGTCCTCTATAAGTGTCGCTTTATAATTTTAATGAACACGCGTTTAGTAGATACGGGTGAAAATGAAATCCCCAAAATTTTGAAAACCCGCCTTGTTCTTTTCTACCTTCTTTCTTCGCAATCAATTCTCCCCTCTCCCTCCTCTCCGATCCGCTTCACTACCATTGAACCCTAAAAAATCAATCCACACTTCATGCTTCTGTGATTCTCTCCTCTTCGGCTCTCCAATCTCTGATTTCACTTTAAAAACATCGATTGAACCCCTCACTTCACCTATCTTCTACCAAAAACAAATGTTGATTGAAACCACCGTCAAGCACAATGCTTCTCAGCTACACATCCATAACAAGAACATACATTACTCTCAAACACCCCCTTAGCTTCTTAATTATTCTCGACATCGTGTGATTTCTAGAGCTCGATGCAACCTCCTCTATCTTACATTGTAAATCATTCCCCCTCCAATCATTGACCCTTTTAGAGCAATTTCTAAGGTTTGAATCAACATTTACCCTTGTCAACAAGTCGGCGTTAAAATCCCCTGGAACGCCTCACATGTTTCTACTGTTTTAGCCGTGCTACATTGGCTTGTACAAATTGCAATGTATAATGAGCACCTTGCAAATTCCACCCACTCACAATCAATTTCTGGCGACAGCATGTTCATCTATACTCTGAATACTTACCTACTTTACATAAGGGGAGACGACGATGCAATGGAATGGGAAGATGAAAACTTCATGGAGAAGTTACACCAGGTATTAATCACTTTTCTTTGTATAATCAAAATACCTAAAAATTATTTTACTCATGTTGATATGGGCTCCTGACATGTTGACAATAGGAGAAAATATCTCTGGAGGAGAATATAAAGGTCAAACCAGGAGATGTGAAGGATTTGGAGGCAAAACTGGAGACAATGAAGTCTGGGCCTTCACTGTGATAACCCGAAATTTCTATTCCGTACAACCATTCAATTTAATAGAAGTTAGAATAGTTCCTACTAACTTTGAAGCTTTTTGGATTAAGTTTGAGGGTTTTAAGTTTAGTACTTCAGGAAATATCAGGAAAGAGGATGCCCTAGGGTTTATTGTGCAACAATATAATTCCAAAACTCCAAGATTTTAGAGTTTATGACCTAAACAAGGGTGTTTACGGCCATAAACCCTAGCATGGGGGTATATATATGACACTTAGTCATTATTTGCCATTTTTCACAAAACCAAGATCCAAAGCTCAAAACTCTCTCAACTATCATCCCGTCTTTCACCTGATATCCCGAAAATGTAAGTGTTTCTGGACTTGATTTGTTGTTATAACATAACACCTAGTGTTTATACATCATTTCTATTGGAGAAGTTGTCTAAGTCCATAACTATTTCTGGTATGTACTTGACCCGACCCGGCATGGTCCATTTGGGTTGCATGGCACCATGCAATTGGATAGACTAAATGAGAGAAATAACACTTGGGAATTATTATTATATTATAAGTTATAATATATTAATAATATTATTTAATTAGTTTGATCAAGAATTAATTTAGAATTAATTAAGTGATCAAAAGATAACTAGTTAAATATATGGGTTGATTATGTAAATCATCCATAACTTGTATAGTGGGCTAAGAGGCTCCATGGATTATCAAGTTGGGTTCCACCCATAAGATGCTCCATGGATGCTCCATGGGAGTTACAAACCCATGGGTCATGGAAATGAAGAGTCATGACACATTAGGGTTTATATGGTGTAACCCTAGAAGTGTTAACACTATATAAGAAACCCATTCTCCACCAAAATCGGCTACACATATGAAACAAGAGGGCTAGGCCAATTTTAGAAGTGTGTGTTCTCTCTAAATTCATTCCAAGAGCATTTGGTGTTGTGTGAAGCCTTTGAGGCATCACACTTGGGGTGGTAGGCTCACAAGGTTTCAAGGATCATAAGCAACAACAAGGTAAGTTATTCTATCTTCCATTCAAGTTAAAAATTGTTCCCCATGTATGCTAGATACGAATATAACCTTGGAGTTCAACTTTGCATGATAATTAGACAAACATAGATCCAAGGTTATTAGGGTTGCATGTACACTTAGGAAGTGTTAGAATGCTCAAAACCCATCAGTGGTATCAGAGCCTACGCTTGTTTGTTTGTTATTTGTGCAAAATTGTTGAAAAAAGTCGATATTGTGCAATCTGCCTGATGAACTCGCTGAGTCCATAGGGGGACTCGCCGAGTTCATGTGTATATTCATCCTACTCGCCGAGTAGGTTCGTGCACTCGACGAGTAGGAGGTTTAAAATGCAGATTTTCGACTTTTGTTGCTGGAAATGGACTAGAAACATTACCCTAAACTGTTTTGGTACTTGAAAACTTGTTTTAGATGGTGTAATGTTTATGCTAATCCATTAGCAATGAAAATTATCAAAATTACAAAGTTTTAAGTGTAATTTTTGATTCTTGAAAATGTTCATATTCATGTTCTTGAACTTATGAAGATTAGATGATCATAGGAATGATTTGTAACCTACTTGGTAGTTTAATTTTTGATCGTAATGTGTTTTAATGGAGTCCATAACTTGTCCTCAAGTTATGGAAAATCAAAAGTCAGACTTTTATTAAAACCATTAAAAGAACACATGAGTTATAAAAATGAAGAGTCTTCATTTTATTACTCAATTAACTCATAAGTTATAAGAAATGAAAAGTTTTGAAAGTTTACAAAACATGCCCTCAAGTTTTGGAACAAGTAAAGTCTTGATTAAAACTTTAGTTCCAACCCTTCGAATTTTAAAAGTTAAAATTCAACCCTTATACTTTATAATATTATAAGTTAATAATGTATATATATATATATATATATATATATATATATATATATATATATATATATATATATATATATATTTATAAGAGCAAGTCATCTTACCGCTAGTATGCCTCATTCACGAAGCCAGTCTATAAGGGGGGTATAAGGTTGTTGCCTATAAAATGACAACTTAATGGGTGTCCACTCTCACTCACCGATTCCTTGATCGGTGGAGGTCGTTAGTCGAACGGGTAAGACAAGGACTTATAAATTCTCATTAAAAGTATGATGAATATTATAAAGTAACTAAATGTTTTATTAAATTACCAATCTTACTTACTTTAGGAAAAATGTGAATAAGGTGCTAATCCATGAAATTACACTTTACACTTTGATTAAGTCGTTGGTGGAGCATGTGTGGTTAACCGGCACACTAACTTGGACTTAACAAGGTAGGTAAAGGGTGACTTAAGGTTTATCATAGTATCGGTGGAGCGTGTGTGGTTTACTGGCACATCGATTGAGTGATAAACTTTAAGGGTACCAATTGATTTGCATGGTTACTTCACACCTCGTTTTGTGATCCTCAGTATCCCAGTCACAAAACATGGACGGCACACTCGAGATTGAAACATGCCTTTGAAAAGTTCATTGAATCTTAAAAGAATCTAGGAATTTCTAAGACCCAATCAAAAACCTAATATTTAATATTTCGTATTTCATGGTGGAAATTAGTAAATCGTCATTCACCTACCTTTCAAATATGTTATAGCTTGGATTACGACATACCTCTTCTAAGTTATAATACATTGTGATTGGATCCTAGCCTTAATATTACATTTGGGTGTTTTATTAAGGACTCTCTTAATATCTAAACTAATCTTGTCCTCTTCCTTCAAATGTCTTCAAACAATGTTGCTTCTGGCTCTAATCCTAATGGCTCCTTTACCCTTATGAACTTGTGTGGGAAAGTCACTTTTGATGGATCCAACTTCAATGAATGGATCAGAAACATCAACATGATTACCCGCTACAAGGACAAAGAATATGTCCTCGACAAGGAGCTTAAGGAGATTGATGAGACCACTGCAACTCCCTAGGAGATCGCTGACTTTCAAGCACATGAAAGGGATGCTACCAAAGTGGCATGCATCATGATGGCCATGATGACAGCGGAACTCCAAAAGTCCTATGAGGACTTCTACCCTTTTGAAATGCACCAAGATCTGATGGAAAGATACCATCAAAGTGCACGACAAGAGAGGTATGAAATCATGCTCCATGATAACAACCATGATGAAGGACGCGAAATCTGTCACGAGCCACATGCAGAAAATGGAAAGGTATGTGGATCGGTTGTTGAAGCTTAATGTGAACTTCCCCGAGGAGCTTGCAATAGATATCATTTTGCACTCCTTACCATCGTGCTATGATCAATTTTGCATGACATATCACATGAATAAGCAAGAGGTCACACTTAGCAAACTTCAGGGACTTCTCAAGACCACGGAAACAGGTCTTAAGGGGAAGTTGGTTGTTAACACTCCTACACTAAACTCCTCCCCGATTTTGGAAATCGGGAAAAGTCGAGGGAAGAAGAGAAAGAGCTCTTCGAAGGCTAGGACCCTTGATGGCCCTTCTTCAAGTGGAACCAAGAAAGGTTTCGTCACTCCTTCTGACCCAAAAGAGGTTGAATGCTTCTATTGCCATGAAAAGTCACATTGGAAGCGAAACTGCCGAAAATACCAGCAAGATGTGAAGGATGGGAAAGTTAAACCCAACCATGTAGGTATTTACACTATCTTATCTAATAATTCACCCCATTCTAACTCTTGGGTCCTTGATACCGATTGTGGTATTCATATCTGTTCTGATTTGCAGGGACTAAGAAGAAGTGAGAATGTGGAGCAAGGAAGAATAAACTTAATCATGGGGAATAGGAAAGCTTACCTGTCACCAACATTGGAGTTTATACTTTATCGCTAAGTAGTTGGTTTAGTTTAGATTTGAATAAGTGTTGTTATTCTCCATAAATGGCAAGAAACATTATTTCCTTTCATGCATTGTATAAACAAGGTTTCACCTTTTCATTTGATAATGAAGTTAGTTCGATTAATGCTTTCTTTAATAATGTTCTTTATTTTAAAGCATTACCTTGTGATGGTGTGTATGAAACAGTATATGTGGTTGATAACTTAGGGAATAATGTATTGTGTATTGATTTTGTTAATGATAATAACTTGGATAAAGCATCGTTATGGCATTGTCGTCTTTGACATATAAGCAAGAAACACATAGGCCAACTCCAAAAGGATGGAGTCTTGGATTCATTTAACATAAAGTCAGATGATAGTTGCGAATCATGCTTACTTGGAAAAATGAAAAAGTCACCCTTCACAGGTTCTTGTGAGAGGGGTGAAGGTTTGTTGG
Source organism: Lactuca sativa (assembly GCF_002870075.4). NCBI lineage: Eukaryota > Viridiplantae > Streptophyta > Magnoliopsida > Asterales > Asteraceae > Lactuca > Lactuca sativa. Next base: position 173,757,706 of record NC_056626.2, on the reverse strand, counting down.
ATCTTGTACACACGGATGTGTGTGGGCCCTTCAAACATTCCACAAGGGATGCTAATCGTTATTATTTGACTTTTACTGATGATTACAGTAGATATGGATATGTCTACTTAATCAAGCACAAGTCAGAGACTTTCGAAAGGTTTAAGGAATTTAAACAGGAAGTCAAGAATCAATTGGGCAGGAACATTAAGATGCTTCGATCCAATCGAGGTAGTGAGTATCTTAGTTCAGAGTTCCTCGACTATCTTAGGGAATGTGGGATTGTCTCACAACTGACACCTCACAGGACACCGCGTTTGAATGGTGTGGCTGAGAGGCGTAATCGAACCATGTTGGATATGTTTCGTTCCATGATGAGTCGAGCTTCACTACCAATCTCATTTTGGGGGTATGCCTTAGAGACTGCCGCCCATATCCTTAATCTGGTCCCTACAAAGAAAATTGGCAAAACTCCTCATGAGAAGTGGACTGGTAAAGTACCCAAACTAGACCACATCATGATTTGGGGTTGCGAGGCTTTCGTGAAATGCGAGACTCATGAGAAGCTCGAACCTCGAAGCGAGAGGTGTATTTTCATCGACTACCCACAACAATCCTTTGGTTACCTCTTCTACAGACCTAGTGAAAATGTGGTCTTTGTAGCTAGGAGGGCTATCTTTTGAGAGAGAGAGAGAGTTCATAAGCCAAGGAAACAGTGGGAGGCAAGTTGACCTTGAAGAAATTCAGGAGTCAAGTGGTGAAGGAACTTCAAACCCTAGCACTCAACTTGAGGAGGAAACTCCTGTTGAGCCAATTGACAAGTCTGTACCTCTGAGGCGTTCCACAAGGGTTGGGAATGCACCTGAGCATTACTATGGATTTCATATTACTACGGAAGGTGATACACTTATCAGTGATGAGACACTGATAGGTCTGCATGAACCTAAGGGTTACGCGGAAGCCATGGAAGGCCCTGAGTCAGCCAAGTGGAAAAAGGCAATGGATAGCGAGATACAATCCATGTATGACAATCAAGTTTGGAACTTGGTTTAGAATGTACCAGGTCGTAAGACTGTAGGGTGCAAATGGATCTTCAAGAAAAAGACCGACATGGATGGTAATGTACATACTTATAAGGCACGACTGGTTGCAAAGGGTTTCTCACAAACTCCGGGAGTTCATTATGATGAGACCTTTTCTCCAATGGCCAAGATTAAGTCCATTAGGGTTCTGTTAGCCATAGCCTCATTTCATGACTATTAAATATGGCAAATGGATGTCAAAACTGCTTTCCTTAATGGAAAGTTGGCTGAAGATGTTTACATGAGTCAGCCAGAGGGTTTTATCAATACAAAGTACCCTAATAGAGTGTGTAAGCTTGAGAAATCCATTTATGGGTTAAAGCAAGCACCTCGCAGATGGAATCCTTGCTTTGATGAGAAAGTTAAAGAATTTGGCCTTTCTAGGAATGAAGATGAATCTTGTGTAGGAAATGACATCCCAATCTTGCAAAGATGAATCATAGGAAATGACATCCCAACTCTGCAGGAAGTTAAGTACTGGCTTGGGAAGTGTTTCTCTATGAAGGACCTAAGAGAAGCTGTCTATATTCTAGGGATAAGGATCTTGAAAGACCAGTGTAAAAGACTAATTGGACTTAGTCAGAGTACCTACTTGGATAAGGTGTTGAAGAGATTCAGCATGCAGGACTCCAAGAAAGGAGAGTTACGCATCCAGAGTAATGCCAGATTGAGTAAGACACAAAGCCCTAGCACTGAGGCTGAGATAACAGAAATGAGTCGAATACCTTATGCTTCGGCTGTAGGATCGATCATGTATGCTATGACGTGTACTCGACCTGATGTAGCCTTTTCCTTGAGCATGGTTAGCAGGTATCAGGGTAACCCTAGAAAGGCACGCTGAACTGCAGTAAAGAATATCCTCAAGTACCTACGGAGGACTAAGGACTGGGTCCTTACCCTCGGTGGGAGTGGTGACTTGAGAGTTGCAGGGTATAGTGATGCTAACTTTCTACTCTCAGTCAGGCTGGGTCTTTACCCTAAACGGAGGAGCAATTTCTTGGAACAGTTCCAAGCAAGAGACAGTGGTTGATTCAACCTGCGAATCAGAGTATATTGCTGCTAGTGAGGCAGCAAAGGAGGCGATATGGCTGAAGAACTTCATTGGAGACCTTGGAGTTGTACCAGCTATTAAAGAGCCAATGGAAATTTTCTATGATAGTGAAAGTGTCGTTGCCTTAGCCAAGGAACCAAGGGATCACGGGAGATCCAGACACATTGACAGAAAATACCATTTCTTTAGACATTGAATAGAAGAAGGACTCCTCATGGAAAAGAGGGTATCATCGGATGAGAATCCAGCAGATCCCCTCACGAAGGGACTGACTCGGGTTAAGCATCTCCAGCATGCTCGGAGCATAGGGCAGAAGGATGATATTAGATTTAGTAGTTAGATAACCTTGAAATTTGTAAAGTGTAACTGACATTAGATGATGAATAAAAGGTGTTTTATTTATGAGTAAAGTGTTGCTATCTCTTGTCAATCATTTACTGTATATCTTTTGCATGTTTGGACTTCCAGAATAATTTTGTTTGGTATATCATATTATCCGAACCTCCACAGTCGGTCATATGTCGGAAGTAGGTATGAATCAAGATTGTCATGATTGGTTGCAGAGGTCTAAGGTGTTGGACATGGCTACAACAATCATGAGTGCTCATAAGTTCTGAGCATTGGAATCAACCCACGCTCACTGGAATCACTACATGGAATTTATCTTGAGTGATCGTGAGACGGTAATATCATATAAGTCTTCAAACCTAGAGATATGTTTTGTTACTTACGAGTTGGTTATGCATTGATTGTACGAAAACGCATTGGTAACTCGATGTTATAAAACGTGCTTTTGTGTATAATTCAATGAGTGGTAGAACAAATATATGAGTCGAAGTTTATCTGCTCCTTCTTGGATTAGAAGCTAATATCTGGGCCCCTCGATGATTTTGTTTTGACCTATGTACCGGGCCCGGTCAGAACTAACTTTATGTGTTCAATTAAGTTCTTTGTCAAACAAATCGGAAATTGGGAAACAAACTGCTGGACAACAAGTAAGACATTGTTCCATGTATTTTTCCGGCTGATATCTAGAACAGAGGATGATATGATCACTTATCTTAAATGGCGTATCATCATCTTCTCGGTTCCGAGAGACCTTGAAAGAGCTACGATTTCCGTTCGGTTCCTGGAGCATTTGGTGTTGTGTGAAGTAGTTGAGGCATAACACGTGGGGTGCTAAGCTCATAAGGTTTCAAGGATCATAAGCAACAACAAGGTAAGTTATTCTATCTTCCATTCAAGTTAAAAATTGTTCCCCGTGTATGCTAGATAGGAATATAACCTTGGAGTTCAACTTTGCATGATAATTAGACAAACATGAATCCAAGGTTATTAGGGTTGCATGAACACTTAGGAAGTGTTAGAATGCTCAAAACTGATGAATTTCATCCATTCGTTTTCATATTTTACTTAGATCTTCAAAACACTAAGAGCACCAAGAGCACACACTAGTGTTCTTGGGCCTTTAGCATCTTTTCAAGCTTCTACATAGTAAGTACTTATATCCTAGAGTTTATAAAGCTTGTTACACTTCTAAACATAAAGAAAACACCCAATAAACACCAAGATCAAGGTGTTTACGGTCCAAGATGTTCTTGGACCGTAAACCCTAAAAAGTGGTTCCAAAGTGTGCCTAGTCCATCCTAATCCTTGGAAACTTGCCTAGATTCCTTCCTTGAAGTGCTAAGGGCTTGAAAACCATAAAAAAACCATCAACCTTGTGAGTTTATGGTAGTAAACCCAAAGGAAAATGGTCTAGGGATCGTAAACTCCATTTAGGTGTGAAATGGTGCCCTAATCCCTTCCATAGGCTTGTGCTTCAAGTAGAAATACTTCTATGGACTTGTAGGACTTCAAGAAAACTCGTAGTATAAGGGGCAAGAGATTACGACCATAAACCCATGAGTTTATGACCGTAAACTCATTTGGTGATGGTCATAAAACCGTAAACTTCAGCATGGGGTTTTCCTTGAACCCCAAACGCAATAGCAATGCCCTACAACACTTAGATGCAACCCTTGTGACTTAAAGCACTTATAAAAGGTGTTTAACATGTCCTAGGATGTCTTAACCTTGTTAATTAGTTGTTTTAAGACTAATTGGATTCATATATGTGTTATTATATGTCAACTAGGGTCTTTGAGTGTGTACAAGTCTTCACTTGACACCTAGCGATCCTCTACCATCAGTTCATCCAAACCACTCACTGCAGGTGAGTTCATACCCATTAATTAACCTTTGAAATGCTTTTAAATGTGTTAAATGCTTTATGGGGAGAAAACAACTTAAACCATCTTAGTTATTAGATCAATCACGTGTGATTAATAACCAACATTCAAATGGATTTTTCATGATTTTAACTGTTTTACCAATCAAATGACTTTAAACTGTTATCAAACTATTTTATATGTCAAACTCTTTATCAAATTCACTTTTATACTAAACCATTCTTTTACAGTTTTTTTAAACTTATATATTGTTAAAACCATGTCTACTACATATATAGTTATATAAATAAGGTTTGAAGGACTTAAGAGAGATAACCCACTTTACATCATGTCCTCGTTTGGTTGTGGTCTTAAAGTACACGGTTGTTTGTCCGAGTGTCGTTGAATCCTTACTGATATATTATGTATATAAGTATAGATACAAAGACTTTTATCTCAGTTCAGTACATTCAATCATTCAATAAGTTTGCTAATTAACTATAATAGGTATAGTTTAGAGTTATACTACTCACTACTTCTAGTTCAATGAAGCATAAAAGTGTCAGTTTATTCATGAGTCATTACTTATTACTATGAGAACATATACAACTATACTATGATGAGAACATATATAACTATACTAGAAAGAGAACATATACAACAATACTATGAAGAGTAACAATACATTACATATACAAGAATACGTTAACATAAATGTGATCCACTGTATCGGAGCATGCCTACATTGTCATGGCCCGAGTTGTAGCCAGAATCTCCTGGAGGGAGAGCGTGAGTTTGCGTATAGATCTATATTGTATTGACTATCATACACCTTGTTGCTAGCTACAGTCGGACCTGTAGGTTTGCGGGTGCCAAACATCATACCTTTTTACGACTTACAATGTCGTGTTTTCTGTCGATAGCATGGTACCATTAATCACATAATACCTTGATATAAATTCGGTTTAAGGTAGTTAGTACAACAGTAGTTCCTATAATACAACACTACAATACTACATTAATTTACCCTTTACGTTTATTTAGTGATCATTTCACTTAAACATTAATGTACAAACTATATTTTGATAAGGATAGTTACACTTGGGAAAATTACACACTTTTACAAGAAACAATCATACCAAAACAGTCATGCCTTGGTAGGAGGCTACTTTTAGTAGAAAATATAGGATTTTCTAGGAGTTACAAACTTTTACAAACATTCGCATACTTTTACTACAAACATTTACAAACTCGTACTTCAAACAACGGTTCAAACATTTTGATACAAACATAAACACTAAATACTTATGAACTCACCAGCTTTAATGCTGATAAACTCTTTCAAAATAGCTTGTATTCTCAGGTCATCAGTAGATAGGTACCGATGCCAACTTTTGAGAAGATGGAGCGCATTCAAGACTCCTCTTATATTTTGATTCATATTTTGGTGTCTTATATACTACAGAACACACTTGTATTAAAATTATTTATTTAATGCAATGGAAGATTTTTTTTACTTGTTTACTATTATACTGTGTTGTGATACTATACATGATGTCCTCCGCCCCAGAACGTTTCCGCCGTTCTCGGTTTTGGGGTGTGACATTCACCGAGGGAATCAAAGGAGGAGGAACATGGAATGTTGGAAAAGGATATTAAGAAGTTTAACAAATTAATCAAACAGTTGCAGACACATGTTGTGTCTATGGAGAAGCTATTAGAAGAAAAAATAAGGAATTAGGAACTAAAATAGAGGAGTGGGTTAGGATGTGTGAGGAGAATGAAGAGTTGAAGAAGAAAGTGGAAGAACAGACTATGAATTTAAGAGATGCAGAGAGGATGAAGAGAGAGTTACAATCAGTGGAAAGAGATATAGGAGAGGCAGAGATCGAAAGGAACAAATGGGAGGAGAAATGTTGGGATCTTAATGATGTCATAGGGACAAATTTAAAGGAGATTGAGGCACTTCAGATCGAATGCAACCAGACTATGAGGAGGTACACTTTTTGACATATGAATCATCTTTATCACAACCCTTATTAATTTTTTGTTTTCTTGTTGATTTTTTAGGTTGAAACTAGGTAATGACTTCTAGTATGAGTTGAATGAAAAAGGTTTAACACCTGCTGAGGTGCTTGGGATGGATTGTAAATCAACATTGAAGCCTGCGCTAAAGTCTTCTAGTGATGATGTAAAGAAAAGTTCAATTGAAAATCTTGAAAGTTTGATATCTCTTCAGCAATTATTTAAAGAAGGTGACTCCTAGATTTGGGAATGGATTTCAAGCAACTCCAAAGACTAGCACCACCAATGGGATCCCTTCTTCGCTTACTCCACCTTCTTGGGATGGTTTTGCTTCATTGGATTCTTATTGGTTTAGCTGGCATGAATACTTTGATTCAGAAAGTAAACATGGGAAGAAACTTACAGAGCAAGATTATAGTGACATGGTTGCCCTTCATTGTTCTCCCGTTTCAAATATTTCTGCATATGTGAGTCCTGAAGCTTCAGCGCAGCTAGCAGCAACAACTACATGGGGTTCTAGAGTTACTGTAGTTGCCTTTGACCCTACGAATGTGGCTCTGTCATTGTTATTGTAATTGTTGAAGGTACTTAACCTTTAAAGCTTCCAACCTTCTCCATTTGTGAAACATTCATTTACTTGTTAACTATTCACATTGTTTATGTAGGTCAATACATGTCTCCTTATGAGCCAGATGAAGGTCCTTCAATTACTGGATGGAGAGTTTAAATATGGGAATCCTATTTACAGCTTGTTGTTCTGCATCAGATATTTGGGAATCCTACATCAAATTTTGTTGGACAACCTCCTTTGCAGACAGTGTGGGTCACGAAAGCGAACTGATTAATTTAAAAACAATCCAACACCTACACCAGGATCGACTTCTGAGGGTATAAACATGTCAAATTCTGACATAAAGAAGGAAAAAGGGTTGTTTTTGATCCTTGTAATCTAAAAAGCCTTTAGCCCTAAAAAAAATAGCTAGTGAAGGGCAGTTTTGTCATTTCAAGAACATGTGTTGATGCTTTGGCTGTTATGTTGTTACCCAGTTTCACTGAAAAATGTGATTGCGGTTCTGGATGTGGATTTTCATTCTCTTCCTTCCACTCAACATAGACAACAATATGGCCCTGTATGTTTGTTTAAGCTATTTCTCTAATTTATGAATGGTTCTTTTTATGTTGGATTTAATAAAAAAAAAATAAAAAAAAATGCAGGGATTAGATAGGATAAAATGCAGGCTATTAGAAGGAACAAATGCTCAAAAGGTGAGAGCAATGGTGCTGGTTATGCCAACTTCTGTCATACGCTAGCAAGTCATGCTGTAGCTACAGGGACAAGTGGCACTTCTGCCCCTGGAGCTTCACAGGGTTACTTTTTACTTTTTACTACACTTATTATTTATTGTTAAATGCAAGAAACAACAACATACTTTCTTTTACACGTGTATTATAGCATCCTATTTCATGTCTTTCTACTAAATCCTTGTACTTTGTTGTGTTTAGCCCTAGAATTAGTTTATTATACTATGGGAAAATGGTGAGATATTCATTTACATTGTTTCATTTTTCAGCTGCTCAAAATGGCAGTGCAAGTTCTACAGCAACCACTCCAATCCAACCATGGGTACAAGGAGCCAACAACAACATCAACACACCTGATGGTGCTCCTAACAGCAACAACAACACTAACACTAACATGACTCCCAATCCTATAACATAAAACCCAAAATTGATTAGAGAATGGTAGATATAAACACTGAAACTTTCCCTGGGACGCCAGCCGTCAATAATATAAAACCGAAAATTGAATAGAGAATGGAAAGAGGAGTTTGCTACTTAATACTTACTCATCATCATCATCATAAAACTGATCATAATATATTATTCATTTCACAAATGATTTCTTCAGTTTGGGTGGCTGAATGCAATTAGAGAATGGCAAGAGGAGTTTGTTAGAAACATGAGCTCTAGAGAGTTTGTAGATACAATCACCAAGGATCTTCTAGGTAGTCTTGTGTTTGTATTTACGCCAAGGGGAGAGGTAAAATGCTGACATTGCTTGCAAAGGCAGGTCCATTCTGTAACTATTTTATGAGAATTTTTCTAAAGGGTCTCAAGAGTTAAGTCTAATAATGACATCATATCTTCATTCTTTAGGTCAATGGCAATATTGTTCCTCCCTTGCATGTCACGCCTTAAGAGAGAAGCTCTTGTTAACTAATTCAGGTTGAAAGCGAACATCGAGGTACAGATATTGATTTTTCTGATACTTGTTAATTTTTTTACAGGAAGTTGTTGCTGTTGGTCGATCTTCTGCTTCCATTAATGGGTATAATCTAGATGGGAACGAAGAAATGCTCGTAATGGGATGCATGAACATCGCTGGATGTATGTCTTCTTGCTATGTTGCCACTGGTATAGCGATATATATAAATAATTAACAACTTTTGCATTTGATCAACTACCATGTTTGATCATTTTAAAACCATGTGTTATCAGAATTGACATTTTTTTCTTGTGTTGCAGGATCATTTTCGCGAACAGCTGTAAATTTTAGCGCAGGGTGTCAATCTACAGTGTCAAATATAGTTATGGCGATAACTGTGTTCATATCATTAGAATTGTTAACGAAGCTATTATATTACACTCATCTTGCCATACTTGCTTCGATCATCTGGTCTGCAATTCCTGGATTAATCGATTACAATGAAGCTTACCATATTTGGAAAGTTGACAAAATGGACTTCCTTGCATGCGTTGGGGCTTTCTTTGGTGTGTTATTTGAATCGGTCGAGATCGGTATTTTAGTTGCTGTAAGATTCTACATAACTATTTCACATTTTTTGATATTGCAATTAAATTTTCACTACCCCTTTAGTTATTAGATAACGAGTTACCAAAAATAGATAATAAACTGATGGCTAAAATTTAGTATTCCTGGATTTGGTTTTGGGATCATCCTTGAAAACAATATTAGTGTTAGTTCGGCAATTAAAGATTCTTTTAACTTCTCCCACTAATTATTAATCATAATGATTAAGAAGATGATTGGATGACCTTCAATATAATAAATTTTGTGGTGCATATCCTTTATAAATATTTATGTTATATAAAGTATATTCCGTCTACTTATAAAAATATTTCATCCGTGTCAAATTTTGAAGCTTTGTTGAACCACTTGTGTTATATTTATCTTATATAATAGTCATGTATTATATCAGATCACATTAGCATTATAAGTCTTATATATTTCACTTCACCATTGTATCTATTTTTCTTTAGTAAAAAAAATATTAGGTAAAAGCATGGTGTACATGATGTTATGAAACAAACAGGCTGGACAAAAATACAGATGAAAGTAGAAATCCCTCAAGATACAGAGCTTGTGTAGCCGCTAGATGAAGCTTGTATATGGCGCCAAACAAGAGGCACCGCCACTGAAACTTTAGGAGCCGAGAACAAAGTTGAATCCATAGAGAGGGTTCAATTACAATTTACAAATCTGCCCTTCCATTTTGTTAAATATTTTATTAATCCAATATTATCATATATGTCATACAGTGTATGTATGTTTTGGTTTGCATGCAGTCTCTGTTTGGCATCTTGGACAAACTTGTAGCACCTGATCGTCCATGCCACTCTTGGTAAAACAAATTTATAATGTCCTTCCATTCATGCTAGTAATTTCTCATTATGATGTGTTGTTTCTTGTGCAATTTTATTTTTCGGAGGTATTTTACTTTATTAAATGTTTAAAGTTACAGGACATGAGTATGGGCACATCATGGAACATTTTAGGGCAGTTGTTGGTCTTCCTCTTGGTGATCCATCAATGAAGTGGCCAACTTGCATCATGTAATAACATTTTAGGCGAAGATATATTATATTTTTTTAATGAATAATGTAATCATATGTATGAATATGAAATAAAGTTTGTTATTTAGTATGTGATAATCATGTATATGGAGAAAACAACTACTATTGATTTGTTTTATCTTTCCATGGATCGATTATTTGTATGACATTAAATTTTATACAGTGGATTGTATTTTTTGTATATGGTATTTTATTTTTTGTTATGAGACACTAAATGCAAATTTAATTTGAAAATTAGTAAATCTCTAAATAATATTTTTTTTAAACATTTAAAATTACGATACGCAAAAATGTGTGTCATCTTCATTTATGACATGGCCTTTCTTGACAGGGGCTTCCTTGATACGCATTGCGTGTCATAAACACGCGCGTCGTAAGGTTACGACGCGCAAATGCGTGTCATCTTCCTTTATGAAAGGACCTTCCTTAATACGCATTCCGTGTCATAAAGGCGCGTCGTAAATGCGCATCGTCTATAGACGACACGCAAAAGCGCGTCGTCTCTCTTTACGACATAGCCTTCCTTGACGCACATTTGTGCGTCGTCTGAGCGTTTTACGACACGCATTGCACGTCGTTAAAGGCTGTTTTTCTAGTAGTGCCTGTTAAAAAATCATTTAGCATATTTTTGTTCACTTTGGATTAATCTATCCCTTAATTTTCTCAAGTCCAACCTTGTAAGAATCACAAATAGATTCATTTGATGATACCATGGATTCGTATCTATGACATTCAACATCAATTTCATCTTCTGTTAATTATAAGAAAGGCAAAATCATTTTGTTGAAACCTTCTCCTATATCACAATCAAGATGCAATTGTGTAATGTTAGTATAAAGTCGTTTCGCAATAAGACAAAAATATTTCTCTGTTTTAACACAATCCTATTATCTTTCTTAAGATTTATTACATCATCTTTAGACTTAACTAGATCTAATTACAATGCCTCTGTTCATAAACGTCTTTTTTCATTAAAAAAATTTGTCCTACTAAGAATATCATCAAGATTAAAATTTCTTATGTGAGTTCTCCTTAGACTATCACTAAAATCGTAAAGAACTTCACGTAAATTAGTTAATTCGGTATTAAAACAAGAAACAGGAATATCGAGAGATTTAAGAATAGCATATACCATATTAATTACCTTTTCGCATTCAAAGACGTGCACTTTGTCTGTCTTTGTTGAGAAACAAGCGTCAAAAACTGTTCAATTAACTAGAAAATATCCTTAACTTTCAAAGGTGATGTTATTCACCATCAAACACCTACTTCCACTATTCTTCTTCTCAGTCTTCACCATCAAAATGAACTTCGTCATCTTCTGAGTCAATGGACCACACTACCATATTTCCTTCATCATTTTTCTCTTTAGTCACCACATGAATTGGCTTGCTTGATTTCTTGCGAAGTTCTTCAATTTCCTTCACATAATAGGCTTTATCTTTGTCTTTCTCCTTTTTATCATTCTATTTTTTCAACATGCATTATTTTGTGAAATGATTCTTTCCATGACAATAATTGCAGTTAACGACTGAATCGCCAAGTAACTTCTTCTCTTTCTTTTCATCATCCCTTTGAAAAATCTTCTAATTTTCACTTCTTGATTTTTCATAGTTTTAACTTCCTTGCGTGTAATTGTTTCCAACAAATTTGTTTTTGTGGTTATTTTTGAAACGAGAGAATTTCTTTTTAAGGAATTACTTTGGATTAGTTACCATTAGAGCTTTATCTAATTCATTAGTGAGCTCCTTATCTGAAATCTCATATTTAGAATCTTCAACCACAATCTTTGTCTTCTTTTTCTTTCAGCTTTCACTTTTCGTAACCAAGGCCAATGAACCAATGCTCATAACCAACTTTACTTCCTTCATCACTTCATCTTCATGAGACTTCAAAATACCAACCATTGTGCAAGAGAGTAATTTTTGAATTGTTCATAAGCTTTAACAGTTGAAACACTTAACTTCCATTACGATCTCAAAGTATTCATGAACCTAACCTTTTGTTCGATAACTTCTCTTTTCAAATTTTAATTAAGCATACGACTTAAGAGATGATTAAATCGATTGACTGTTTGTTCAATAGTTTCATCAGACCTTTGCTCAAAAGATCCAAATTCAAACAGAAGTGACGTTTGCAGAGAATGAGTGAGATCAACATCTCCGAAATATAATTCTTTCAATTTGTCCCAAATTTCTTTTGCAGTCTAATATGAATTGACCAAACAAAAAGTAACTAGAGGAAGAGCAAACCTTATGATTCTTAATGCTTTCAGATTGCACATTAATTTGTCTTTCTTAACAAAATTAATTCCAGTGTCATCAGCAACAATGGAATCATAATCAACTTTAGTTTTGACTTCAGACTTCGTCTTGGAATACTTGAATGTTTCATTTGTGATTGCATGCCTAATGCTAGAACCATGACTCTCAATTCCTAGAACATAATCTTCAAAGAGAAGAACCTAAACTTTATAGCCTTCAGGAAATAGAATTAGAATTCTCGAAACAGAATCGATACTATTTGGTAGGTTGAAAGAAATTGAATGTGAATTCTCTTTTGACATTTCAAATTAGATCAATGAACTTGAAATAGAGTTTTAGAATCAAATCGAAAGATTCAAAAAAGAATTAAAGATAAAATTTCAAGGATATTTTCAAAATGCGGAATAGATCTAGATAGAATTTGATGAGCAAATCTGAAAAATACGATGAAGATGATGAACTTCGACTCATTTGATATTTAAAAAAGTTTAGTTGATCTCTTACTCTGATACCAATTCATGGAACGATTAGATTCAAAATAAAAATGATTAAGAGATTCACAAGAACATACAAGGTAAATAAGATTTCACTTTCAGTAATGAGTCATCAGAACAATTCGATACAAAGAAAGAACTATTCTATCCAAAACTTTAACCCATTCCTCTAACTAACATTCTTGTATATAGGCTTCACAGGAACATCAAAAAGGCATCTTAAGCCAAAAGATAAATTGTGAACTTACGGATACAAAATATGCAAATTCAGATCTAAAATAATTCACACGAAGTAAAGACATAGACAATACACAACATGCGAACACAACGCATTACAAATTCACAGAGCTAATACATTCTAAACTCTAACATTCTCCCCTTTATGTCAAATTGCAATTTTTGTCTTCACTTCAGGTTTCTTCACTACATCAAAAACTTTTGGCATATTCTTCAACTATTTTCTTCACTTCATGATTAAGAGATTCACAACAACATGCAAGGTAAATAAGATTGAACTTTCATTAATGAGTCAGCAGAATAATTCGATGCAAAGAAAGAACTATTCTATCCAAAACATTGACCCATTCCTCTATATAACGTTCTTGTATATAGGCTTCATAGGAATATCATCATGGCATCTTATGCCAACACATAAACTGGGAACTTAAGGATATAAAATATGTGAATTCGAAACTAAAATAATTCACACGAAGTAAAGACATACACAATACACAATCTACGAACACAACGCATTACAAATTGACACAACCAATATATTCTGAACTCTAACAGTATGCATGTGGTAAATGAGGCAATCATGGTATAACGTGTGGTCATGCTTTAATGGTTGCATGCTTTTTAACCTACACAAATTTTTACCATATGATTCACCTTTTTTAGAGATGTGATGTATATCGAGTTGCATACCAAATAACAAGTGTGCATACTCTGTTGCCTCCATCTGAATGGAAAATACTACACCTAATTATGGTTGTTTTAACCCCTATGTAATTGAATAATTTATTTCTAATCAACATTGTTATGTTCGGGGTTGGAATGAAGAAAGGGAATTATTATTTATTACTTATCACAAATAACAAAGAAAACATAAATTAAAAATACAATACATATTTAACATTCCAAGAGTCTTTGTGTGCAAAGTTTTCTCCATTACCTTAGATTTTGTATTGCTCCCTAGCCGCCTACAAAAATACATCTTTATCTTCATTCGACAATTCATTGTCGATATTGTGATAAATTTTGTTGAAGATCTTCACCTCTTTTGTTAAATCCTTTAACTTAGTCTTCATTTCATCTTTTGTTTGATACACTCTATGACTTAAATCATATTGAAACACATTTTTCAAGCATAACCAAAGTGATTTGTACATCAAATGTAGGAGACCAATGCAAAACATATCATCCTTAAGGATAATCCAAAAGTGAACAAGCACGATATCCTCTTCTAAAGTCAATGGAAGGGGTTCATCTGCTTCCACTTTTTAGGTGCATACTCCAATCACTCCTAAGTCTTATTTATAGTCGATAAAGATAATTATTATAATTACTTATTATTACATACCACAAATAACAAAATAAAACTGTAAATTATAGGAGTACTTTCGACCAAAAAATTTGACTTTATGACATCCAAATTTGGAGTGTGGTATCCATTGTTACATAGAACACAGTGTAAAGAGGTTCACCCCAAAATAACTTCGTATGAAAGAGTTATGAATATTAAAATTTGAGTATTTTGTTCATATTCTTTTTAAAGGAACCTACATTGACCTAAGAATATATTTCTTCCTAACATCGAAATTTGGAGTGTGATATTTCTATGGATAGCCCTTGTTACATCAAAACACAATGAAAAAAAAAAATCATCCCGATTGAACATCATATGAAAGATTTCTGAATGTTCAAAGTTATTGAAAAAAAAACAAGATTTTTGTAAGCCAAATCTGCTAAACAGTCAACGCTATAATTTTTCCAGACCACTCTGCAAAACAACGCCGTTTTGCAAAAGAATTAAAGATACAGATGGTCATCTAAGAAAATCATGGTTATTTGGATTATTTTTCATTGTTTAGGTATTTTATTTTAAAAAAAGAACAAATTACTGAAATGGTCCCTATGGTTTGCAAAAATTTCGCGCTTGGTCTCTATGTTTTTTTTTTTTTTTTTTTGCAATTAGACCGTCCTTAGGTTTTGATTTTATTTCGTTTTTCATCCCTTATAGAGATAAAAAGACTACACTGTCGTTTGTGTTTTTCTTTTTCAATATGTTATATAATTTATTTATTATTAATAAATATAAATAATAAAATAAATTTAAAATGGTACCCACACAAAATTCTACACCTTGCACTTATCAGTACTTCTTGTTTTTTTAATTCATCTTCTATTGAAGAACATCACCACCACCTTTGAACCTCTTTCACCAGAAGTTTCATCAGAGACACAACAAACAATCACCACCATCACCATCGTTTGTCTCCTATCTTGCCCGAAAACACCACCTCCCTTGAAAACCTCTCCCTATATCGCCAGAAAACTGTTAATAAACATCAGAAGCTCGCACATATGTTGTCATCGCTGCCCTGAAGCCATCACCACCATAAGAGCATGAATCCATCACATCCGGATCCACCACAATGACACAAAGCCCATGAATCCTTTACTAAACCGATGGCGGCGTGAAGGAGCAGATATAGTCGATAATCGGACCTCTCGGTGGAATAGATGGGGGCGACAAGCAGAAGAGAAGTGACTGAAAAACCATATCTTTTGTCACTGCTTCAGATCTCCTTATGAAGGTGGCGAATGTGATGGTATTGGTTATTGAAGACTTCTAGCAGGGTTTGGTGGTGTAGATCGGTGGTTGATGGTGTAAATTGGTGGATTTAGAGTTCAGATTGGCAGTGTTTTGTGGTTTCAGGTGGCGACTAGTGTTTTTTTGGTGGCGACTAGTGTTTTCCGATGGCGTTTGGTGTTTTTCGGTGATGTATGGTGTTTTCCGGTAAAGGCCAATAGTTTCCAACACAATGGTATGTAAGGTTTTTGATAACCAGTGGGGTAGTGGATGTCGGTGACCGGTGCTAGTGACAGTGGCTTGGGAGTGGGTGTTTCCTCATAGTTTACTTTTGGTGTTAGTTTTTAGACTTGCATCAGCTTTTGTTTTTCTTAATTCAATCAATTGTTTAGGTTGTAGAATGATTTTTTTCTAGAATTATAGTAAGTATTCTGATGGTGGTAGGTGGTGGTTGGCAGTAACCGGCGGCAGTTTCTGGTGGCTAGCAACTTTCTAATGGTGGTGATGGCTAACATTGACAGGTGGTGGTAATGCTGGGATGGATTAAAGATGAATGAGGGGTTGGCCCATTTTACTTCAATTTATTGTTTAATTAAATAATAAAAATAAATGAAAAATAAATCAGAAAGGATAAAAGAGTCTTTTCTTGTTGGTCAGGGACGAAGAATTTAACAAAATAAAACTATAGGGACAGTTTGAGCGAAAATAAAAAGTTAGGGAGTAAACATGAAATTTTAGCAAACCATAAGGACAATTTAAGTAATTTGTTAAAAAAAAATTAAAAATTACTTGTTACGTTCGATTTCAAATAGGTGTGACAATCGTGTCGTGTTTTGGTTGGCGGGTCAAAATATGTCAACCCGAACACGACCCATTTAACTATGTAGCTCACGGTTGGCGAGTTTTGGAACATAAACTCATATACGACCCGTCAACCCACTTATTTATATGGGTTCACAGGTTGGCGGGTTCATGTGTCATATTTGGGTTTATGGGTTCGTGGGTTAGATTTGAATTCGTGTGTTCGTGGGTCAGGTTCCATAAATAAAATTAATAATTTAACAAGAACAAATTCTTGATGCAAACATATTTGAATTTCAAAAACTTAAGTCTTAAACATCCAAATTCAAAATAAAAACATTTATAGAAACATGTTCAAACTAAAACACTAATACAAATATAGATAAATTCCATTGCAAACATCACTATGGTTCGATAATCATCAAATCATTCATTTCGCCGTTCTTAATAAGTTCATTATGTCGTTCATCACATAGGGGAGACCGGGAAATGGCTTATTCGATTTTGTTCGTGAGATACTGAGATTATTTAGGGCAAACGTCAAATGTGTTGCAATGCAAATCAACAAATGGTTACCCATAGGTCAAATGGTCAATGATATCGGGTATGCTATCCTAGTATAAACTATAAATTATATAGTGTATAATACTTGATACATTTAAAAATATATAATTTTTTTTATTAAAATTCTAAACGGATTGGCAAGTCAACCTGTATATTTTTTGAGGAACTTATATATGACCTATTTAATAAACGGGTTGACGGATTAAAAACTCAACCCAAACTTATTTATTTCGTATTGTGTCGCGGATCGTAGCGATAATCGTTAAGCCTAATTTCATAGAAAACAAATAACTTTTGGGTAATCAAGAAATTGTTATTATTCTTATGCAAGAAATGATAGGTGTATTGAACTTTGTGTACGGGTGTCTTTATTTGAAAAAATCTCGATTGCCTATCCTGACTAATGTACTTTGCTTATAAACCAATACGGTTAAACCCCGACCCGTATAAGAAATCCGATATCAGGAAATGATAAGATAAGTGGTGGAGCAGTGGATATTAAAATGATAGGGTATTGCATGTGAGCGTCCTTTTTATGAGTGTGGCCCAATGTTGTTGAAATAATAGACAACCCGTACTACCTTGACAGTTAACAGCCTTGTACTATTTAGTTGCTCTCTTTTTCTCCAAACATCAAATACTTTACTTCATTTTCTTTATTTATTAAAAATAAAATAAAATTACTTAAATAATTACTAGTATTATGGTTTACCCCACTCTGCTGGTATAGGTAATTTTGGAAAATTGATACCAATGGTATTGAAGCACGTTTCAAATTCCATTAATTTGTCCTTTTTGTTTGTTGTTACCAAGTAAGGTGTCACATAATTTTTACCGGTAGTAAGTTGAGATGACATATTTTACCGGCGATGTAAACCGCGTTAGACCTATTTTTTTACCGCTGGTATAGCATCGTCGGTGCATTTCCACCTATGAAAAATGGAAGAAAAATGGAAGGCAAAAATGGCTCTATGTCTTTCTCTTTCTACTCTCTCTTCTTGTGACAATGGTGAAAACATGTCCATCTTCAAAAAGGAAAGGTCCGAATAAATTGTGGTTATAGTTTCACAAGATGTTTTATCTATGGCAAAAAAAGATAGCTCTATAAACAATGAATGAAACTCGACAAACACGATATCTACATACTTAATAAAATAATCGTTTTGGTGCCATTTGTTATTTCTTAGCCTCCTGTTATTGAAAGTTAAATTACCATTATATCATGAGTAAATTCCGCAAATGACCAAATTGTAAGGTGAGTTTGAAGAAAATGACCATAAAAATGAAGATTTCAGAAAATGACCACAGGTTCCGCAGAGGGGGTTCTACAGAACCATAAACACCTCTGCGGAATGTGAACACTTCTGCGGATCTTGGTTTTTTTCTTTTTTTTTTTCGTTTTTTGGTTTTTTTTGGTTTTTTTTTTGTTTATTAATATATATTTTTTTAATCACACAAGGTATTTTGTGATTTTTATGTAAAAAAAATGTTTTCGTTTTTTTTTTCTTATTTAATTACTTGTTTATATAAGTTGTGTGTTTAATAAAAATTATACAAATATTCTATTTTTTTTTCTATAAAATTACACACATCAGCATTCTAAATAATAAACATACTTTAAGTATGTTACAAAACATATTTTAGAAAACATAAACATACAACCTTCATAATAAACATACTTTGAAATAAACTTTATTAAAGTCTTTATGGATTCTTTACAGCTCTGTAGAATCTTTGTTTTTTGATTGATTTTTTTTTGTTTTTTTTTTGCGTTCCTTTTTGTTTATTAATATTAATTTTTTCTTAAATACACTAATACCTTATGTGATTATTATGTAAAAAATTTGACAGCAAAAAGTTAAAAATAATGAAATGTTTTATATAATACGTTTGCTACTGATGTATGTTTTCCATGTATTTTTACTGTTTTGTATTTACAAATCACTCTCCACAAACACAATGAAAAAACAACTTCTAGTGGTAATTGAAACTCACAAACTCACAAAAACCCAAAAAAGTACGTCTATAACTTCCATAACTAATCCGTAGAGGTGTATACAGATCCGCAGAGATGCACACTGATCCACAGAGGTGTACATAGATATGCAAAGGTGTATACTCATCCGCAGAGGTGTCCACTTATCGCAGAGGTGTACACTGATCCGCTGATAACAGTTCTGTGGATTCCCAAATAGTTCTGTGGACTGATATTAAATAAAAATTTATTATTTTTAACCACTTTTTGTCAATTTTTTTACATATAACATAAAGTAAAAAAACAAAATTAATACTAATAAACGAAAACGATAAAATAGAAAAAACGGAAAAATAAAAATTAAAAAACTCAAGATCCACAAAGGTGTTACGGTTCCTCAGAGGCAAACGTATTACATAAAACATTTCATTATTTTTAACTTTTTTTTGTAAAATTTTTTACATAATAATCACATAAGGTATTAGCTTATTTAATATATATATATATATATATATATATATATATATATATATATATATATATATATATATATATATATATATATATATAAACGAAAATGAACGCAAAAAAAATGAAAAAACGAAAAAAAAAAATTTAAAAAATCAAAAAACAAAGATTCCGCAGAGCTGTTGAGGATCCGCAGAGTCTTCAATGAAGTTTATTTCAAATTATGTTTATTATGAAGTTCATTATTTTTAACCTCTTTTTGTCAATTTTTTTACATATAACATAAGGTAAAAAAAATTAATATTAATAAACGAAAACGAAAAAATAGAAAAAACGAAAAAATAAAAATTAAAAAACTCAAGATCCGCAAAGGTGTTTCGGTTCCTCAGAGGCAAACGTATTACATAAAACATTTCATTATTTTTAACATTTTTTTGTAGAATTTTTTACATAATAATCACCTATGGTATTAGTGTATTTAAAATATATATATATATATATATATATATATATATATATATATATATATATATATATATATATATATATATATATATATATCATTACTATATATAAAAACCCTTTTTATCTCATTCCACCAAAATCAAATCTACAGAGTTTGTTTCACGCCACGTATCCTATCTTCGTAGGAACAACGTAACGTACCTTAACAGGCGTTTTTAAGTTTGCCTATAATGTCTCACATCATCTACATAAAGTCTTAAATAGCCCCTAACGATTCATCGACTCCCCTTTTCCTCTAAGTGCAACACCAGATTCCTTCCCCAACAATCGACCGAGAGATACGTCCATTACCGCCCCCGCCTTCTTCCACCAAACACGATTCTTCGGGACACTTGGTTTTCACTTATCGCCTTTCGTAATACACCGCCATAGATGACCCCTCACCGTGATTCTCTTTGTAGTTTTGTGACTACACCTGCTTCTTTCTTTTTATTACTCGAATTTCTTTTCTGTTGGTGCACCAAAAATTGAATCGAACATTTTTTTCCTGATTCTCAAGTATTCATCCATCCCTTTGAAAGGTAATTCATAGATATCACTACTTTTTTCTAAAACATATCTACTTCTTACTTTTTTTTGATGAATTGGATTATCTGATTCATGTATTGAGTTTCTATTTCTCTTTTTGGATTGCTTGATTTTTAGTGAGTAGGTTTTTGTAGGATTGTGTCTAATTGACGTGTGTAATCAGAATTTGGAACCATAGGTTAGTTTAAGGATGATTTGTCCTTTATGGGGGTATACATATACATTGGGAAGATTTGGAATATGTCTTGCCTAGGAGCAGTTTCATATTTTAAACCTTAACGATTAAATGACAAGAAGAAAATAATGATTGATTTTCTATTTTTTTTTATCAGTGGCCCAATGTCTATGTTTGATGTAGTCATGACTTCAAATCATCATAACGCAACAACCGTTAAATGTGTTATAGATGTTTGAATCTTATACTTTTTAATTTGATAACGACAAGGAGCATTGCTTACAGAGGCTGCAAAACAGATTAGATTTTTCTTATATATGAGTTCCAGAACAAGTATCCATGAACAAAAACTAATGAAACAATGAAGGGTTGGTCTCATATTTTTCAATTTTGATTATTGCCTTAGAAACATGTAACAACCCGAAATTTCATATCACTTCTTGTAACTCAAATTGTAATCCAATTCGATCAACCAAACGATGTTTCCAAATCCGTTTCCGATTTCGCCATTAAATTAAGTCATTAACTTGTATTGATCTAAAATGACTTAATGGGTGTCTTAATGCCATTTGAAATCATTCTAACACCCCATAATAGTTATCGGAATAATTCTAGAATCAAACATATCGGGTTACGGCAACTTGGTCGGGTACGACAAAAAGCCCCGCCTAACGCCGGTATCGGGTAGAATTCCGTCGTGTCCAATTTCCGAGCACTATATAAACGATTCAAAGCTTCCATTTGAAGCTTTTGGCCATCTTTCCTTAATCACTCTCCAACCTCTCTCCTCATCCATAATCAAAGGTCCAAAAACAAAGATTTAAGGCTTCAAATCAAAGAGGTAACATCCCTAACTTGTTATCTAACCTCTTTAGCCTTCAAATTGATGTTTAATTTGAGATTTAGGACCTGGAACATGTGTTTACAGCCAAGGATCAAGCTTGGGCCATAAACACTTAAAAATGGGGTTTTTAAGCCAATTAACCCTTCTAAATCATTGTTGGGACTTAGATATGACTTTGAGGCTTACAAATCGGGACTTGAAACACTTAAAACATGAATTTTGAGGGACAAAAGAGAGTTTACGGCCAAGGCTTGTTCTTGGGCCGTAATCTCCTCATACATGGGGATTTAACACCTTAAAACATGTCAAAATGCCTTGTAACTCAACCAATAGCCTTGTGGTAAATCCTAGATCCATCTAAAAATAGTTTGGGGGTTTGTACATATCAAAATGCCACATATAAGAGTTTACGGCCTAGGCACATACCCTTTGGCCATAAACGCATAAAACTATGTCAAATGATGCCCCTAATTCACCCTAAAGGCTTGGAAAAATTTCTAGAATCACATGTGATTGTTTTAAGTGCCATAAATTAACTATACATGAACATAGGAGAGTTTACGGCCAGAGTATATATACCTGGGCCGTAAACTCCTAATTTGATATTATTTGATGTCCAAAAGTGATACAAAGTCTTGGAAAATTAATTAGAATCACATGTGATTGCTCCTTGTGCCTCAAATCAATTTCTCTTGACCATAAGAGAGTTTATGGCCGTAAACTCCAAGTTTACAGCTGTGAACTCCCTTTTAAGTGGTATTAATTCATTCAAATTATTCCAAGGCATTTTAGTAAGTCATTCCAACAATCCCCAAGTCCAAACAAGCCATTAAACCCTCAAAACCACACCCACATGATTTCACGGCCGTGAACTCATGTATGTGTGTGATATGTGGCTGTAAAATCATTTAAATTTTTACTCTTGGGGATTAAACTCAAGTCCCAAGTCCCTAGTGCCAATACACGTCCGTAGATGTCACCCGGGTCACTCCAAACGTTCGTTTTGAGGTGTGTAACCTCGTTGGAGTGTAATGTTCCATATAATTAGTGAATGTATCCCTAATTAAATATATATGGACATTATTTCATTTTACATAGGGACATCGCGAGTAATCAAGCCCCGAACCCACGTCTAGTGTCCGGAACCGTCGCATTCCCGAGTCTGGTGAGTTCATACCCCTACCCTTTTTCACTGTTTTTCACTGTTTTCACGGGGGGTACACAAGCAAAGTACAAGGGTTTCTTGTACTCAAAACTTATTTTCGTGTGTGTGTGTTTCACATTTCATATGCTTTTAATACTGATATACACAACTGATAACCGGTAGAACATGCAGATCTCGTAAATATTTATTTGTGAAATGGGTTTTATAAATTGTTCTATTTTATATATTTCACAAATGGTTTTCCATGTTTTATCAGTTAAATGCATGACATTAGAACATACAAACATATAATTTGTACACTGACATGTCCTCAGTAACACTCCACAGAGATACGCGAGTAGAGGATTATCATATTATTACTAGTAAATTTGCTATTCCTGTATGATTGGAGACACGTCCTCGGCGAACACTCCACAGAGATACGCGAGTGGAGGACTACACCCGTAACCAGAATCTCTGGGATTTAGAGAGCGTGACTTGAGTGTATAGATCTATACGGGGATGACTACCCCACACCTGGCTGCTAGCTACAGCCGAACCGAAATGGTTCAAGGGCGACGAAAGTCATAAGGATGTGGACTACTTATTGCCATAGGTTCAGTCTATAGTATGGTTATGGAACTCGCAATTAGGATAACAGAGATTTACTTATAGTAATAATGAATAACTTTATACATATCACAAGATAACCAGGTTCGGAATACATCTTTTACATTGGTAATCAACATTCAGGAAAGTATGGGACTTTCCTGGGAAACCTTGTACATAACCAGGTCTAACAAAACACATCGTTCACATTGAACACCAACATACAGGAAAGCATGGGGCTTTCCTGGGTAACATTACATAACTAGAAAAGTGTAACAAACTGGATAACATTACATCTTTTACAATTGGTAATATACAATCAGGAAAGTATAGGACTTTCCTGGGAATACAATGATACATAAACAGAACAGTCTAACAAACCGGATAACCAAACTATACATTTTTCACATGAGTAAATGTGTTTTCAGTGTACAAACTTACTATACTTTACATATTGTGAAACAACAACCAACTTTCAAGAAAATGTGGGATTTTCTTGGCGTGTGTTATGTTTTCAGAAACAGAAAGGAAACATGAACATTTTCACAAAACAAAACTACTTATGAACTCACCAGCGTTATGCTGATTTTTAAAACCGCTTGTGTTCTCAGGTCAATGTTAGAGCAGGTACCGAAGATCCTTTTTGCTTGAAGTTGGAGTGCTCAGAAGACCCGTTTCATTTTGTTCATATATATATATATATATATACTATGTAACACCACTGTACAACTTTACTTTTGAAAACAATTGTAAAACTTTTATATGTAATGTAATGGTTGTTTTACTTTACTTACTATGTACATTGGATTTGATACTCAACGTGGAGTCAACCCCGAAAATGTTTCCGCCTTCGGTTTTCGGGGTGTGACAAAACATTCATGGCATTAATGAAAACTGCCTCTCCTATAGAACAGGTCCATGTTGAAGTTTTAAGTAGTGGAAGGACATGAGTTGGAAAGGAAAAGATCCTTCTCCTGAGTTATGGTAAAAAAAAACTTTTTTAATAGTTTCTCATTTATTTGTGATAAATATAATAGCTTTTGGTGTTAAATTACTGCCTTTTTTGACAAAAATCATTCCAAGATATTCATAGAAATCATGAAGATGACCAGCTTATGTGGGAATATCCTTTTGTTGTTGGTGTCGAAAATGCAAAAGTGCAAAGATTAAACGAAATCATAATTTGAAATAGTAACAAGAATTTTGTAATTTATCGAGCATCCATCATATATTTCACTAAAGAACATAGATTTCCTTTTCAGATTCTATTCCATAGTTAGAAGCAGGAGACTGGGGACTGGAATAGATTGTGGAGCTTTTGAAGGGCATAACGGTCCAGTGTAGAGTTGTTGACTGGACACCAATTCCCTTTGTGCTGCACATTCATCCGCTAACATGACTGCGTATTTAATCATACATTTTCTTTCTTATTTTTATACAATTAGTACAGAAATTGTCAACAAAAAGTACTTTTCAAAAGTATTTCTTGAGTTTTTGTTATTTGAAAAACGGAATCCTGGATTTTTTTTGTCGGTAATTGTATCGATTGTTTTCAATATCTTTCTGATTGCAGGAAATAATGGGATGCAGTCACATGGGATGGGATGATCTGTAGTTGTTTAACCTTAAACATAATTGACTGTAAGTTATAATATAGCTATAACAATTATAATTGTAAGAAATCCATGATTTTAATTATAACCTAAACTTTATTTATTTATTTATTTTTATTTTTTTGGTAAAAATAACCGAATGTTTTTACTATAATCTCATTGTATGTTTAATTGTTTTCGTTTTGTGAATAAGAAGTTCTATAACTATAATTAAATATAATATACAATAGAATTGGGATTACCACATGATAGATTTTACATAGCTCATATTTATGTTAATTCATCTCAAATCTACCCTTAGGCCAATGTTAATTGCATCCGTATTTATAATTATATTTTAATTTTGTGAACTTCTTGATGCATGCAATGTTACTTAATAAAACTGCATTCCTCATTTATTTTCAATTGTTGAATGATTGTATTTTATGCAGGCCAACAAGATAGGAGATGCTGCTGGTCAGCTTTTTAGGTGCAATTAATTCTGAATTCTTTGGAACTAATTTATGTAAAATCATTGTATAGTAAAGTACATTGTTATATTATGCTATGTGTTTTATACTTGAAAGCCCAACACCAATAACGTCTGTCATATTAGATTTGTAAAACAACAAATTAAACAAACCTCCATGGGCGGTGTTAAGCACAATAGTTTTTCAATGAAATTCCAAAACGATACTCAAGGGTCGTGCTTAGCACGGGCCTCAAACTTTTCTTGTATATATATATATATATATATATATATATATATATATATATATATATATATATATATATATATATATATATATATATATATATATATATATATATATATATATAAACGAAAATGAACGCAAAAAAAAAATGAAAAAACGAAAAAACGAAAAAAAAATTTAAAAAAAAATCAAAAAACAAAGATTCCGCAGAGCTGTAGAGGATCCGCAGAGCCTTCAATGAAGTTTATTTCAAAATATGTTTATTATGAAGTTCAGTATTTTTAACCTCTTTTGTCAATTTTTTTTACATATAACATAAGGTAAAAAAATTAATATTAATAAACGACAACGAAAAAATAGAGAAAACGAAAAAATAAAAATTAAAAAACCCAAGATCCGCAAAGGTGTTTCGGTTCCTCAGAGGCAAACGTATTACATAAAACATTTCATTATTTTTAACATTTTTTTGTAGAATTTTTTACATAATAATCACATAAGGTATTAGTGTATTTAAAAAATATATATATTAATAAACGAAAATGAACGCAAATAAAAAATGAAAAAACGAAAAAACAAAAAAAAATAAAAAAAAAAAAACAAATCAAAAAACAAATATTCCGCAGAGTTGTAGAGGATCCGCAGAGCCTTCAATGAAGTTTATTTCAAAGTATGTTTATTATGAAGGTTGTATGTTTATGTTTTCTAAAGTATGTTTTGTAACCTACTTAAAGTATATTTATTATTCAGAATACCGATGTATGTAATTTTATAAAAAACATAGAATATTTGTATAATTTTTATTAAACAAACAACTTTTATAAATGGGTAATTATATAATAAAAATGAAAAAAAAAAAACAATTTTTTTTACATAATAATCACATAATACCTTATGTGATTAAAAAAAAATATTATTTAAAAAAACAAAAAAACAAAAAAAATACAAATAAACGAATAAACAAATGAAAAAAAAACCAAGATCCGCAGAGGCATTTGCATTCCGCAGAGGTGTTTATGGTTCCGCAGAACCCCC
The DNA here is from genome assembly GCF_002870075.4 of Lactuca sativa. Lineage (NCBI taxonomy): Eukaryota > Viridiplantae > Streptophyta > Magnoliopsida > Asterales > Asteraceae > Lactuca > Lactuca sativa. Next base: position 173,730,937 of record NC_056626.2, on the reverse strand, counting down.
TCTGCGGAACCTGTGGTCATTTTCTGAAATTTTCATTTTTATGGTCATTTTCTTCAAACTCACCTTACAATTTGGTCATTTGCCGAAATTTCTCTTATATCATCTGCTCTTCACACAATTTTAAAAAGTCTCATTTATATATACCCCATTGTAGTGGTGTTAATTATGATGGCATGTGCGGAATTAGAAAGATCTAGTGATTCATCATATAAATTCAAGAACACAAGAAGTAAATAAATCTTTGTAAGCTCTTATTATATCTAGAAAGATTATACAAATGGGTTTGTATACAAATTCTCTCTCTAGTCTAACACTCCAAATTGACTCTTTTCATAATGGGAGTCATTCACTTCCTATTTATAGGAAAGACTCAACCCATTTACACATACAAAGAGGAAAGCCTAAACATTACATCCAAGAGTGACTTTGCACCCTAACATTGTCCCTCTCAAAGTTAGGATTGGATGTTCGGCTTTAATCTCCAACGAGATAGCGCGATCAAGACCAAACTCCCCCTCGAAGTAACACCGGTCTTCAAATCCGCAAATGAATATTCGACAAACCCGAGAAGCTTCGAATACCCATCATTCTCCCCCTTTTTATAATCAAAAAATGATTATAAAACCCACTAAGGATGAGAAGCGCCCGATGAATAGTCTTCACAATACTCCCCCTTGATGTGTACCAAAAATGAATCACCAAAAATCTTGCACGGATAAACAATCATGAAAAAGCCACAAAAATTTCCAATTTATGAAAAATTTTGACTTTTTAAGTGAAAGTTTCAAGATTTTTCAAAATCCGGGTAGAAATTGTCACTTTCTGAAACTTGTAGAGACCCGTTGCGCCAAAAACAGTCAAATATGCGAAACTCTAGCCCATTTGCGAAACCGGGCATAAAGCGTAAATTCGCACACCAGAACTGAAATTCTGCAATTTCTCAACTTTATATCCCCATTTTCGAATTTGGGTATAAACTGCCAACTTTTCAAAACTATGGGTGCTACTTTCGAAAATATGTCCACTTGTCTTCAAAAATATCGACATTTGACCAGTTATGCCATTTCTTCGAACCTATAGGGACCAATTTTGAAAGCGATTTGTTTTCTTCTCCAATTCATTACGCAAAGATTACACAGAGACTAACGCTTCATATACTTTGACTTCCAAATCAAATGATATATTGAACACATTTAAGAACCCAATTTTGACCTTCGTTATTTTGCTTTCGTTCATTTGATGACAAACAACAAATCGACAACTTTTCAGAGCAATTTTAGATCAAACATGCTATTCGAACTGTTCTTCATCACTGTTCATCATGTTCTTAACTTTTCGATTCCAGATGTGAAATCGACTTAAACTTCACAACAATCAACTCCAAAACAAACATACAAGATCGTTCAGTTTCATTCTCGAATCTATCATATCCAAAAAATCCCTATCGATTTCGAACAATCAACAATCAAATATCGATATTCAAATATCAATTTCCATCCACTCATGTTGACTTCCAAATCCAATTGATTATCCAAAAGCAAATCGGTTCGACGTCAATACTCAAACAATCGACACCTTCGTTTTCAAATCAACCTCAATCGAATCCAAAATCGTGAATAATCAACCTCTTCAATTCGATTTTGATTCCTTAATTGATTTCGAAACTTACATTTTTAACTTAGACCCAGACATCGTTTCTAGATGCAAACAAGCCACTCCAGCAATCGAATCTCAATTCAATCAAACTTTGCTTTTCAAACACGAACACCTACTGCAACCCAGTTCAAAATCAGTAATCGAAGTCAACAAATCAAGAACTTTCACAATCGATTATCCATTCAATCGATTTTAACATCCTCCAAAATCGAATTCCAAATAAAAGCGTTCGACCTAATCAACTATCGAATCCTTTGAGAATCATCTTTGAAATGGATTACAGTCAATCCGACTATCATCTTAACTCAAACTGGAAACAAGAACTTTTTGACGATCCAAAAATAATCGAGTTAAGATGCGTTCCTGTGAAACACTTTGATGCACGATTACTAGCAAACAGTTATCGTACAAGTGATATAAGGTTTTATTGAGCCTTGAACAGTAATCGAGTCAAGTTATCGTGAAAGTATTGGGCTCAATCATGAGATTTTCGAAATATTAAGCTAAAAATTAATTGATTAACAGTACTTCGAAAGATAAAAAAATTTGGAATCTGATTTTTAATTTTGAACTTTTGATCTAAGAAAATGGGGTTGAAATGGATTTGATCCAATGAGGCAAATCGATCAAAAATGAAAAAAAACACAAAGTACGAATCGAAATCATGGACTTTTTGGAATCCATTTGAGAATTTTAGATACCTTTTTGACGTATCGAGTTCCGTTTTCAAGAAACGAATCAAATTTGGAAGATCTTGGTTCTTTTGTCGGAATGAGAAAATCTCCAAATCGAACATTGTACCACCCACTATGCGAGATGTACAACTCGTTCTTCGTGTTCTTCGTGTTCTTCAACGATCCAAGAACATCTTCAAAAGAACCACCAACACATTTGAGTTTTTACTTCAAATTCAATTCAACACTTGGAGATTGTTGCTTTGGAACCCAAATTTGCTTCACGGATTTTGGCTTCACAACATTTGACGATTTTTGTGAGTAAACCCGCTTATTCTTCCGATTCATCTTCTTCTTCTTCTTTTTCTTTCTCATCTTTTTGCATCTTGAAGACTTGACTTCATGAACAAACCCACTTTCAACAACATGAACATTTTGAGTTTGAATCAAATCTTTTGGAGTTTGATACTTGTGATTTTCTTGGATCACCAGCTTTCGATAAAGAATCATTCCTTCAAACGAATCACAAGAACACAAAATATCATCGGTTTGAACTCCAATTGAGCAAAAAACTTTTTCATCATGAAAATCAACTTGAACTCCTTTTTCTTGAACATCAAGAACATCACATTGAAGTCCATTGTCAAGAACTTCAACAAACTTAAGAACAGGAAGATCATTTGGGTTTTCAATAAGAGAAACATATTTCTTATTGAACAAATCTCTTTCTTCTCCTTCCTTTTGATTTCTACTACGAACTAATATGGACAAGGCAATTTTACTCAACCATGCAATCTTACAAAGTGGTTGAAATACCAAGCTTCCATGATCATCCTTCAAACCTCCATAAGAAACCAAATTACCCCATGAAATCAATTTGCTTAACAACAACCCATAAAATTGATCTTCATATATTGACTTTGTATTTCACATCTTTAATGATCACAATCCAAGAATCATATGGCAAATCCACCATGATCACAAAAACTTGAAGAATTCTAGAGAGAGAAAGTGATTTTGAATGGGTTTTCTAGAGAGATAAAGTGATACAAACAAGTATTCTAGAGAGAGAAAGTCGAATTATGGATCAATTCAAAGAAAAATTCGACTTCTAGAACACAAACACACTCTCTAAACACGAAGATCAATGAACAATAAGAATCACCAAATCAAAATAGCCATCAAGGATCAATTCTTGATGAAAATCAAGAACACCCGCTCTGATACCAATTGTAGTGGTGTTGATTATGATGGCATGTGCGGAATTAGAAAGATCTAGTGATTCATCATACAAATTCAAGAACACAAGAAGTAAATAAATCTTTGTAAGCTCTTATTAGATCTAGAAAGATTATACAAATGGATTTGTATACAAATTCTCTCTCTAGTCTAACACTCCAAATTGACTCTTTTCATAATGGGAGTCACTCACTTCCTATTTATAGGAAAGACTCAACTCATTTACACATACAAAGAGGAAAGCCTAAACATTACATCCAAGAGTGACTTTGCACCCTAACACCTTTTCTACTTATCAATACCCCTTAATGATTAACTTTTAGTATTAGGTTATGATGACATGCCTTTTACTAATTATTATCACTTTTAATAATTAGATGATGATGACATACTTTTTTACTATCATATTTATAATTAATAGTTTTTTAATATATGAATAATTAATATTTATAAATCTATTTACTAAAATATTATTTATTTTATTTATTCCATAGATAATTTGTTAATAATAGTTTTATAAAAGACGTGTAAATATTTTTATTCAATTAAAAAAAAGTTAAAACACGACACAACAATAATGAAATAATATTTTGACGTAACAAATAATAGAAATTTTCAAATACATTCACACTTAATCTTTGATACGTATCAAATGTGTTTTAGTATTATGAGGCCTAAGTTGATTGTATAATTCAAAATGTGGCAAATAAATAGTTTACAATATAGATGCATACAGATTTTTATGGGCATTCCATTACATTATGTTTGGAGGCATTGGATAATTTCCTTTCAAAAACACCGAGATATAATGGTTGCCTTCTTATGTCAATGTAATGGTTCAGTGTAGGGATGAAAGTGGGTCCAAACCCGGACCGGATGGACCCGGACCCGGAAAACCCAGAACCGGTTAATGGGATTGTGTAGAACCGGAAACCGGACCGGTATATAGGAACCGGTTCCGATTCGGTTCCGGGTACGATTCTGGGTAAAGTGGGTCTAGAACTGGAAAACCTGGAAACATCAAAGTGGGTACGTTGGAACCGGATAAAGTGGGTTTAGAACCAGAAAACCCGGAAAAACCGGAATTTTTTGGTAATTACTTACTACTTAGTGGGTTGAACTTTGAAAATTTTCATATTGATATCCCGACTTTGGGGGATTGTAACTCATTGAATATGAAACCAAAATTAACAAAATTATAGTAAAAAATCATGTACAAACTCTAAAATACACTCTGGAAAAAACTTCATGTCAATCCGACTTTAAACGAATGTGATATGTATGTGTTAACATTTTCATATAATACAAAGTACAAAAACAAATAGCTGAAAATTTGAAAATTTTCAGTTTTGATATCCCGAATTCGGAGGATTGTAAATCATTGAATGTTAAACCAAAAATGAGAAAATTATAGTCTAAAATCATGTATAAACTGTAAACTACAAGTTGAAAAAAACCACATGTCAATCCGACTTCAAACGAATTAGATATGCATGTTTTAAAACTTTCACCAAACACAAAAAAAACTAAAAAATTAAAAACTTCCAGTTTTGATATATCGAATTTAGGGGAATATAAGTCAATAAATATAAAACTAAAAATGGCAAATTTATAGTCTAAAATCATGTACAAACTCTAAACTACATGTTGGAAAAAATCGTATGTCAATCGAAGTTGAAACGAATGAGACATGTATCTTTTAAACGTTTCACAAAAAAACCGGTTCCGGCCCTAAAAGTGGTTCCGGTTCAAAAACCGGTTCCGGTTTACCCGGACCCGATGGACCCAAACTCGGATTACCCGAAACCCGGATAAAGCCAATTTTTGAACCCGGAACCGGAACCGGTTTCCGGTCCGATTCCGGTTCCGGTCCGGTTTTCCGGTTCTAAATCTCATCCCTAGTTCAGTGGGGTTGAAATTCTTCACGACCTCTCCAAAGAGAGAATCGAGTTGTACATTGTTTGTGGCTTAAACAATGAACGATCACACCAAACTTGTTGGCAATTAGGTAACCAATCAATGGCATATGCAACCAATATCGCAAAGGTACAAGTGACTAGAACCAACGCAATAACTCGTATATCTCATTGAACCCGTCAGTAAAAACATTATGGTATGCGTAATACTAACTCTCTAAATCTTATAGAAATTGTTGTCGAATGTAAAACCATTGGTCTTCATTGTACCCTAGAAGAACAGCTATCGCTCGAAACCCATAATTTACATCACCGTTCACATCATGTATACTATCAATATAATCATGAAACATATGTGGAATATTATTCATTTAGAATGGATCATGCCTTTGGGGTTCATCATTTAAGCAATCACATACAAAAAGTTATGCCTTCCAGGTTCTTTATTTAAATACACCTCAATAAACTCTGATGTGGCTGAGAAGATGCATCATTTAAGCAATCATATACAAAAAGTTATGCCTTCAAGATTTGGTATGTTTCCTTTTAAGTCCTTAATGCAAATTTCATCTCATTTTAGTCCCTAGCTAGTATGTGGGGCATACTATGAGTACTAGCTCATTTCCAGATCGCGGGTTCACCTACATATACGGGGCGTATGTGGTGTAGGGGCAACCCTAATTTTTAGGGTTTGCACCCTATTTAAACAACTTATAACACCTTTGGATATTTTATTGATCAGCCTCCATCACCCTATGGCCTAATATCGAAACCCTAAGTGTCTTTGGTGAGATTTGAGCTTGAAAGTGTGTTTGTTGGTGTTTTCTTGTGAAGAAGAAGAAGAAGAGGAATACTTGGAGGTTGCTTAGGAGTAGCTTGAGCTTGTAGATCCAAAGTTATCTTCACCTCAACAAGCCTTTTGAGGTAAAAAGCTCTCATCTTGATGATTCTATATGCTAAGTCCAACTTAAGGTGATATCTGTGCATTTTTGGGTCTTTTGAGCTAACGTTGAGGTTATGATCTACTGCAGAAGCTATGGATGTTAGATCTTAGCTCCATTGAGGCCCCTTATCCAGAGAAATGTAATATTTATGAGAGATGTTGGGACCCATTTTTATAACGAACGGTGAGTGTGGAAGAAGGATATCTCGAGATTAATCGTGTTTTTGGAAGTATGAACAAGAACATATTATGAGTTCATAAGAAAAGGCCAAGAACAAGAGAGAATATTCATAATATTACATGAAGAACATGGTGGGAGAGAAACTCTCCTTAGGTGGAGAGAACCCACCACTTTCTCTCACTAGGATTACATGGTAGAAAAGTAATCACTAACTTAGAAAAGAAATGAGCTAGCTTAAGTAATAAGTGACCAACTCTCCCTTTATATAGGAGGGAGAGTATTTACACCAACAATACAAATAAAGGGAAAATATAACCTAACTATCACTCATTATTTGTGGAGCATTTACATGCACCAACATTCTCTCCCTAAATGCTTACAAATGATGAGAGATACAATAAGTGGTATAAGGATATAATACAGTAATCTGACTAGCAAGTGTGGTAATAAAATGAAATCAAGTGCTAAAATGTCTCTGAAACTCTGAAGTGTATGTGAAGTCTGAAACTGGCCATGAATCTCTAAGAATGAAGGTCTTCGGCTTCAAGCACAACCAATGAAGCAGAAAAGATAAGATCCAAATCTTCAAACCAATCATAATCACCCGAAGAAGGAGGTCACCATGAGCAAGTAGAAGATCCAATAAAAGAAACACTTCGTCTTCAAAAGTCTAAAAAACATCTCGAGTTCTTGAATCATAATACACCGAAATTCTTCAAAGAATAACCTGCAAAAAAGTGAAGCATCCAGAAAATGAAGTCCAGATAAAAATAATGTGAGTCCAAAAACATGGTCTAGCAATGCCGAAAATTTGAGCCAAGGACCAAAAATAAGTGCCACGTCACATTGCCAAAATAATCTTCGTCTTCAACATATCACAAATCCAAACTTGTGAAACCATAAGATCTGAACCGGATACGAACACAAAATCATCCTGTGGTAGAGTCCGAATAATAAATAATATGAATTGGAAAACATCGAGTAATGCCAAAAATTTGATTCGTGAAGACCAAAAATAAGTGCCACATCGCATCACTAAATAAATAATCATCTTCAGAAGTCTTCAAAAATCCAAACTCAAACAATAATAACCAAATCCGGATGATATTCTCTCCCTATTTTTGATAACCAATGACCGGATATCAAAAATCAACAAATCATCGGATGGAGAGTGTCGGATACTAAGAGCTAAGAGAAGCTTTCCCTAGATGTATGAAGGGTCTCGATAAGAAACGAGAAAGAGTAAAAATAAATACTCTTGCGGTCAGACAAAGCGGGTGACAGTTGCTGAAGCTGTGCTGAGAAAATCTGTTGTGCCAAAAATATATCCAAATATCCAAACTGCGGTGCCGGAACACTTGAAGTGGTCTTCAATAGAGAATAAAGTCCACATGCTCAATATACATGATTCGTCAACCAAAAATCATAATCAACAAGTCATAAAATCCCATAACGTGAAGAATGCGAAACAACTTTGGTGATCAATCATCGTTGTGGTGCAAGCGTCACAAAGATAATATGAAGTCCGACTGCGGTAGGAATATTCTTCCAACAATAATAACCGGCATGAAGTAACCAATGTGACAATCCATGGGTAGGTTGTGGCAAAAATTGGTGTTAAATAAAAAATAATTGGTTTTAATAAAAAATTGGTTATAATAAAAAAATGGCTAAATAAAAAAAATTGATGTTAAAAAAATTGCCTACATAAAAAGAATTGGCTGAAAAAAAATTTTAATTAAAAAAATAATGTAGAAAAAAAAATCTGAATTAAAAATAAAGTCTAGAAAAAAAAGGTTTAAAAAAAAAGGAGGGGAGGAAAAAAAAGAGGAAGGGAGGGGGGAGGAGGAGGAAGGAGGGAGGAAAGGAGATGGGCTGAAGGGAAGAAAGAGGAAGGAGAAAAGGGGGGGGGGCACTGGAGAGAGGAAGGAATCCGAAGTCAAATGGTTTGGTTGCGGGTCTAAGGAGGAAGGTGGAGGAGTGGGTTCGGATGAGAGGTGGGTGAGGCGGAGTGATAAGGTGGCTGCCGATGGAGGGTGAGTGCGGTGGGGGTCTTGGGTGCGGACGGGCTAAGTGGCTAGGCTGACTGCGGATAGAAGGACATGGCTGCGGTGCAAGCGAGGGCAAGCGGCTGCGGGCGAGACTGCAGTAGGGAGTGGAGTCTGTCAGAAGTGGAGTGTGCGAGTGTCTGCGGACCAAGGCTTCGGTCCGAGCAAGAAGAAGATAGCGACTTCGGTCAGCAGGGAAGGCAAGGGAAGGGCTGCGGTTCTATGGCTGCTGACCAAGAGGCTGCGGATGGACTTCGGATCAGGGGATGAGAAGGGCTCCAGGGAGGCTTCTCAAGGGACTCCGGTAGGCAGTTTTTGGCTGCGGTTCAGGGGTCCGGAAAGGGCTGAACAGGTGACGAAAAATGCTCTTTTTTCATGAAAAATGGTACCGCAAAGGCTATTTATTCATATTTTAATAATGAAATCTTTTTATAAAGCATTTAAGTCAACAAGTGGGTCTTGGGAAGGCAAAAAGAGGAGTATGCAGGGGGGTTTTAGGGACAAAAGGTGATGGGATTTGTCATAGTCACATGGTTTTTGCTTGGGAAGGCAAAAGTGAGTGGAGTACTCTTTACCCAAAAGAGAAACAAGGACAAAGTGTTTTATGCAAACACATATTACGTCCAACAATTCTTCAATTGAAAGATTCACAGCAATAAAATGATGAAGAACAAGAACTCCATACCTTTAAGAATAAAAGTTGTTGGGTAAGAAAAAATCTTCAATAAAGAGATGCTTTTCTCCACTTCTTCAAGAAAATAAGCCCATAATTTTTGTGTCTTCACTTCCAAGAAAAAGAACTTCCTGGAGAATAATTTCTTCAACAATATGGAGACCACAAAATTAATTTTTCTTCATATCTTCAACAGAAAAACGATCAGCAGCAACAACATTTTTATTTGGCTAAGATAGAATCACCCAAATGATAGAAATAAGAAAGAACATCAAAAAAAAAAAAAATTCTGGTTTGCAACCCGAAATTTTTTTCTTGCAGAAACACGGAAAAATCACAAGATAATCACCGAACGGGAGTCGTTCCTTGAACTAATCGTGAGATCTTCAAGGTACGACTTTGATACCAATTGTTGAGACCCATTTTTATAATGAACGGTGAGTGCGGAAGAAGGATATCTCGAGATTAATCGTGTTTTTGGAAGTATGAACAAGAACATATTATGAGTTCATAAGAAAAGACCAAGAACAAGCGAGAATATTCATAATATTACATGAAGAACATGGTGGGAGAGAAACTCTCCCTAGGTGGGGAGAACCCACCACTTTCTCTCACTAGTATTACATGATAGAAAAGTAATCACTAACTTAGAAAAGAAATGAGCTAGCTTAAGTAATAAGTGACCAAATCTCCCTTTATATAGGTGGGAGAGTATTTACACCAACAATACAAATAAAGGAAAATTATAACCTAACTATCACTCATTATTTGTGGAGCATTTACATGCACCAACAAAAGATAAGGGTCCATGCAAGTGTTAAGACTCTTATTAAGCTTCTTTTTGAATTTTGGGCCTTAGTAAGTCATGCATGGGTGTAAAGTTCCCAACTTTACATGTTAAGTCATCTTCTAGAATCAGATCTGTGAATATGGCATGATGGCTTAACTGAATAAGTGCTTAATGAGTTGGGCTGGTTATATGTCGAGTATGTGAGGCGAACTCAACTCATACATTGAGCGTACTAGTCCCTAATGGAGTACGCCAAGCGTAAGCTGGAGTACGCCCAATGTAACGCTTGATCCAGGTATTATTTATTTCTCAAAGTTTTAGGGTTTGGATTGGAACTCGACAAGTTGGGGAACTCCAACTCGTCATGTAGGGATCTTTATGGACGTGGGATTAAGGGTCTAGTCAACAAGGTGGGGAGCCCCAACTCGACGAGTAGACGCTGGAAAGGAAAAACCCTAATTTTCAGGGTTTGCACCCTATTTAAGGGCCTTAAGCCTCATTGTTAGCCTCCTTCATAGTCCTCTCGGTCCAGAGAAACCCTAAATCGTCTCTCATCTCCCATTTTTTGATATTATATGAGTCAAAAGAGTGTGTTAATTGGAGTTTCTTGAAGGAGTTGAAGTTGTTGGTGCTTAGTTGAAAGGAGAAGCTTTAGATTCAGGGATTTCTCTGTTGTAGCAGCTATATTAAGGTATAAAGTCGATACCTTGACTATTATTTTGCTAGATCTTGTCCCTTGAAAGTTCATTGCCATTATTAGACTATTTTGGGACCATTCTTGGATATGAGCATGTTATGAAGATATGGCTTCAGATCTGGACATCTCATGGCCCTTGTGGACTTAAAGTTGCCAACTTTATCATGTCTTGGCCCTCCTTCATGCTCTAAGTCCCTTGATAAGCTTTGTTTGAGTGTTTTAGCCCTTTGATGCCTTGCATGGATGTAAAGCTAGCAACTTTATGTGGCATCTTAACCCTAGGGGACCAAATCTGTAGTTTGGGGCTTTAGTTTCGACTGGAAGGGGCTGAATATGTTAAGACTGGGAAAAATCGACAAGTTGCCCCGCGAACTCGACGATTTGGATTGGGTTTTCCTGCTTTCTGGACACTGAGCGAACTTGATGAGTTGATAAGATAACTCGGTGAGTTGGTTAGGGCTTTTCCCGGTTTTGTGAACACTAAAGGAACTCGACGAGTTTCCAGATGCACTCGACGAGTTGGGTCAACGTGGATTGTTGACCTTGACTGTTGACTTTGACCAGGTTGACTAAATTTGACTTTAAGGGTATCTTTCTTAATTTTGGGTTTTATTGAAGTTAGTTGCAGGGTGGTTATAGGAGTTGAGTTTGGAGTTGTGAATAGGGATTTGGTTTTTACTTGTTCAACATTTCTTAAGAGGTGAGTCTCCTCACTATACCAATGGGTCAAAGGCATCAAGGCCGGCCCATTTTGTGATATGTGGTATACTAGTTGGTTATATGTTATGTGGTATGCTAGTTGTTTATGTGATATTTTCATGAAAGACCATGGGGGAGCCCATGACACTTGGATGTCAGACCATGTGGGGGAGCCCATGCCTTTCCAGGTAAAGACCATAGGGGGAGCCAATGACACGTAGATGTAAGACCTTGGGGGAGCCCACGACATCCTGGAGTAAGACCGTGGGAGGAGTCTACAGCATCCTTATATGATTATATGCATGGCTTATGTGATTGATATGGATTATTTGATTATGTAGATTATGTGGGGTATGCTGTGGGGAACTCACTAAGCATTAGCTTATAGTTTTTCTTGTTTAAGGTACTTCAGGATCTAAGGGCAAGAGCTCGGCATGATGGCGTGACATGCACTCTCTGGCTTTTCATTTAGGACACTCTCATTTTACGAATAATTTATTTCATGTTATGGATTTTGAAAACAAATATGTTTGGAATTTTATATTTTTGGAAATGTTTTGGTTATTTAAAATGAAAATTTTTATTGGAAATTTGGGTTTTTACAAGTTGGTATTAAAGCCTTGGTTTGAGGGATTCAGACACACTCTAGGGTGTGTCAGGACTCAAAATAAGGAAATGGTAAAATTGTTTTCAAAAATCAAAGTTAAAAACTTCTTAAACCGATTTCTAGTAAGAAAAAGGGAGAGTGCAATGCACGTAATCGGCCGAGCTCAAGTAAGTATTTTCCCTAGTATGTTAGCCATGCTATGTTGATATTTAGAATGATAATTGTATGGATCTTGCTATGTGTATGCTATCAAATTGTATAAGGTTAGGGTCTTATAGCCTCAGAATAATTGATTTGGCCTTATTTCATGTTCCTCATTTGGTTGTGGTCCTAAGATAGAGTTTGTTATTCGAAAGTGTATTTGATCTTGTTCTGTGTATAAATTGCATGCATAGGGCAACTTGTTATGATTGATTTGAGTACTGGTTTGAAAGGATTGAGTAAATCTTAGGATAGCCTAGGATTTGAGCTATGTAGTAGTTTGTGAGATATGTTTTGTTCTAGGACGAATTAGAGTTATCAGGTAGAGCCTTGGAGAAGGTACATGTAGGTGTGGAAGGTAGTATTAGGACCGTACTACTGAAAGCACAGGACTTGTACCCGAACTGATGTTAGATCTGGAAGCTCTAAGGAGAACCGGTGTGGAGGAATTCGTTTGAAGATCCTGATCATTTTATTTTATGTTATTTTTCAGTTCAGTATGGTGGTGACCCGTCATGGAGCAGGAGGCTCAGGATCGGGATCTGGGTCGGGCTACACTATAGAGCCCATTGATGAGAGGCTGTGTGAGCTTATCATAACCGAGGTTACGAGGGGCATTCTTGATGCTACCCTGGTGATTTTCGGGACCGTCAAGGAGGGGACGATGGAGATCATGGAGGAGCGGCAGATCATGGAGGAGTGGCTCAGGTCTTTCCGAGCCGAGATTGTTGCGGGCCAGGTCGGGGCCCGAACTCTCTTGTTCTGGGAGTTCAAGGCGTACGGAGCACCTGAGTTCTTTGGGGTTCGGGACCCATTGTTAGTCGACGTTGGGTGGCAGACATAGAGAATGTCCAGAGCATGTGCTTTTGCCCCGAGGCAGCAAAAATGGGGTTTGCTTCGTGCATGTTGACGGACCGAGCCAAGGACTACTAGGAGGAGGTAACCCACCAGGTGGGAGCAGTTTGAGTGGCTGAGATGTCATGGGGGGGGGGTTGTTAGGCGTTTTGAGTTGGCGTTTTCACCATCCATCGAGGTGCAACAGATTGTAAAGGAGTTCCAGGAGCTACAACAGACCACCGAGACTTTGGCGGAGATCACCCCTAAGTTTCGGGAATGAGCACTATTTATCCTGTATATGTTGCAGATGAGGATATGAGGAGGACGATGTATCATTCCATGCTGAGGGATGATATTTGTGAGTTTGTGAGCTTTTCAGGGTGAAAAACCCTAAATGAGATGTTGGAGAAGGCCCGGGAGTGGGAGATGGAGTTGGATTTCCGCACCAAGCGGAAGCCAGAGCAGGCCTAGACAGCTGTAGGTAAGGCTAAAAAGCCTAGGACCTCTGATTCTTCCAGTAGGTTCCAGCAGAGCCGTGAACGGTGTGCCAAGTGCGGTAAGCTGCACAATGGGGTTTGTCGAGAAGCGGGCTCGGGATGTTACGCGTGTCGCGGATGGGGCCACCTGAGTAGGGATTGCCCCAAAAAGGACTTGATTTCTTTCCAGTGCAACAAGACGGCCATAAAAGGGCCGATTGTCCAAGGTTGCAGAGAGGAGGGGAGCAGCGGCGGCACCTACGCCCGCCACCATGAGGATCACTAATGGCCGCCCTGCAAAGGCGAAAGCTCCTACGTTGACGAGTCGTGCATTTTAGCTGACTACAAAGGAGGCTCGAGTTGCACCTGACATTGTGGCTAGTACGTAATCTATTTTTCCTCTTTGATATTATTTTTTATGCTTATATATATATATATATATATATATATATATATATATATATATATATATATATATATATATATATATATGTTTGTGCACTTGTATAAGGACCTTTTTGGTCAACGGTATGTCAGCTCATGTTCTTTTGGATTTGGAAGCGACCCGATCATTCGTATATCTTGCGCTTAGCAAGAAGTTTCGGGATGCTTCGGGGACTTTGGATTCCCCGCTGGAGGTTGAGATTGCCGATGATCGCACCGTGAGTGTTGCGAGGGTATATCGGGGTTGTGTCCTGAATGTGTTTGGGGAGAGGTTCCATTTTGATTTGGTTCTAATACCGTTGCGAGGATTGAAGGTGATCATTGGGATGAGATGGTTGGGGGCCAACGAGGCCATGATAGATTGTGAGCACCAGTTGGTGAGAGTTCAAACCCGAAGTGGGGGAGAACTTGTTATACATAGAGAGAGGGCCTTGATATTGCCATATTTATACCTATTTTTAGGCAATATTTAAGTACATTTTTGTATATAAGTTGGTAATTTGTTTAGAATAATGGTACTTATGGGTTAAATGATATTTGCAGCCAAAAAGAAGACATGTTGAAGAAAAGGGACTGAAAACTTTAAAGGAAGAAACTTTGTGAGTTAAAAGATTAAAGGACAAGAAAATCTGGAAAAAGCGTTTTCACGTCGTGAGAACTGGAAGATTCACGACGTGAGCTTAAGTTCTAGAAGATATGTACGCGGGTGAAGGAATCCTTACCGAGCACGGTTATCTTGAATTCACAACGTCAATATTTTATTATTCACGACGTGAATTATTAAAATCAGAAAACTATATATATCCTTAACCATTACGAATTGAAGAGATTTTTGGCAAAAGAAAGAGATTCCAGAAGGCGAATTTCAGAGGAAAAAGAGATCCGGAAGTGAGTTTCAACACCAAAGAAGAGGTAGATCATAATTTGCTTTATAAACTTGGTACATTTATCATGTGTTTGATCATAGCTTTTGACTGTTTAGTTGTTAACATGTACAACTAAATCCAGCTGCTTCTGTTAGCTAGATGAAGCTAGAACTCATGGTTTGAATGCATTAGATTAGACTTTATTTGTTGGTTATATGCTTGTGTTGATTGATTTTACCTAGCATGTTTAGTTAATGATTTAATTGCTTTAAATTCTTGTTTTGTGTAGTTAGTGAACACAAATCTGCATGAATATGAATACCTAATAACAAAGTGAACACTAGTTTATTAGAGCTAAGATCAAACCAATCTTAGATAAGTAATTGAATCATTGAATTAAGCTGTGTTAGAGAACTCATATTATGAATGTAATTGTGTTTTGATTAATCAATCTTCATAGCTCCAATCTTACTTAATAATTGATTATGTGTTAACCATTGTGTGACTATACATAGATTTACATGAATTGATTAATAATTAGTAGGTTTAGAACTAAACTGCTAATACTTCTTAAATTGGTAACCAACAGTAATAGTCTTGACTAATGTATAACCATTGAGTGAAAGTGGATTCGAACTAATAGAAGTATTTTGTTTATTGATTGAGTTTTCATTACAGAATTAAGTTTATCTAAACTTTCAAAATTAGATACAAACCCCTTTTAGCTTATTAATAATTAGATTAATTTAGTAGTGAATATATAAATTAATAACACCGTTCCCTGTGATCGACACCCAACATACCCAAGCTATACTGTAATCTAACTAGGTACACTGCCTATAAGTGCATAGTTAGTTTAAGTTTGTTAGGTTATAAATATTAAAATTAGTGGGTACTTTCGTGCACATCAAGTTTTTGGCACCGTTGCCGGGGAACGCCCACTTTATTAGTTTATTTAGTTGCATTAGATTAATCGACCCTTTTTGTGGGATAAAATATGCAAAAAGTTAATTAGTTATTTATTTTTGTTTATTAGCTTAGTTTATTTGCATATTATTTTAGCAAAAATTTTGATTTTTGTTTCTGTCACAGAATTCACGACGTGAGCTTTATAAACTCACGACGTGAGAGCAGTTATTTTTAGTTTTTAGTATTTTCTTATTTTAGTTCAGTTTTACGTTTTTATTTTATCGAGTTGCAGGAGTTCATGACCAGAGGTTATACCACACCTTTGGTGCCACCGATTGAAGATCCAGAAGTTGCACTTCACAAAAAGACTGATAAGAAGACGCCATTGCAAGAACTAAAGTCAGCATTTTCAAGGGAGTTGGGAAAAAAGACAGGAGAGTCAAGTTCATCCTCAAAGAACAAGAGCAAGCTTGAACACTTGGATCAAATGCCCATCCAAACCGAATCCGAATACGATACCGAGCCTGAATTTGAAGAACATACAAGCGAATCCGAGAACGAGCCAAGGAACGAGATGGCAGACATTGAAGAGATGTCCATGGGATCTTACAAGAAGCGGATCCGAGAAGATGTGGGTCCCGGTTTAGTCCAACCCGCAATACCTGCCACTGCCACATTCGAGTTGAAGGGGCATATCTTGACTGCACTGAAGGAAATCCCATTCTATGGGAAAGATCATGAGGATGCTTTTAAGCATCTAGATTAAGTCAATGACATTGTGGATTACTTCAATGTCCCAAATGTCAATAGAAACACCGTACTGCTCAGGATGCTTCCCATTACTTTCAAGGGAGCTGCTAAAGAGTGGTTAAAATCACTTCCACCGGGTACAATCACCACTTGGGCTCAAATGCATGAGCAATTCATGGACCAGTTTTGCCCGCCATCCAAGATAGCTAAACTCATGAAGGTAATAGCCAACTTTGAGCAACAGCCGGGGGAGTCATTATACGAAGCATGTGAGCGGTACAAGGGTTTGCTCAGAAATTGCCCTCAGCATGATCTAAATGTGCAACAAGAGATGTCGATTTTCTATGATGGGGTCAACGTTATGACGAGACAACTCCTTGACTCTCAAGGAACTTTGACAAAGAAAAATCCAAGGGAGGTCAAGGAGTTGATTGAAGAATTCGCGAAGCACTCTCGCGAATACCACAACCCTAGGCAAGATGGAATCAAAGGCGGTGGAGGGGCCCAAACTGAAGAGATAGCAGCCATGATAGCTATGCTAAATAATATGGACCAGAGGTTGACACAAATGGACCAGTCAATTCATGCAATAAGAGTGGGTTGCGAGAGGTGTAGTGGTCTGCACTTGACCAAGGACTGCAATTTAGATGAGTTTGGGAACAGAAAAGCTCAAGTGTGCTACTCGAGTGGGGACAAGTATGATGAAGACTGGAGGAAACCAAAGAAGGAGTGGCTGCCATATGAAGAGTATAAGAAGCAAAAAGAAGAGAAGTATAGGCAAACAGGTCGAGGCTTTTATCAAAAGGAGCAGCCACCAGCTGAGAAGAAACCCGATCTAGAGACCATGTTGATGAAGTTTATGGAAGCTTCGAAAAGAGACATGAGGCTACCGATTCTGCTATTAATGATCAAAGAACCTTGGTTAAGAATCATCATGCATTGATGGTAGAACAACAAACTTTAATAAAGAATCAACAAGCTTCCATCAATAACCTTGAAGTACAACTTGGTCTACTAGCCACTCTGGTTCATGAAAAGCTGTCCCCGAAAAATCCTGAAACGAAGGCCTAATCTCATGTAATGGCCATAGATACTGAAGAAGAGGCCATCTATGAGTTGCTAGAAGCCTTAGAAGTTGAACAACAACAGCCCGATCCAAAGTTGAAGAAGCCCAAGCTCGAAAATCAAGATGTTGCTGAATTGAAGAACTCAAGACGTGAGCCATATAAGTTCATGACGTGGGCCCGTCATGAACAGAAAAATTCTATAGTTGGTTCGGTTTATCAGCCGCCTTTGCCTTTTCCTTCCCGAGCTGCCCTTAGTCCACTGGAAAGAGAGCATATAGAGTTTGTTAAGCATGTGAAAGGTATCCCGATTAATACTCCCTTTGTCGAATCCTTATCCAAAATTCCCGAGTATCAATAATTACAACAAGACTTGATAGACACTCGAAAGCAATTAATGAAGCATTCTAAGGTGATTCTAAGTGAGCAAATATCAAAAGCTGTGTTGGGAGAGACACCTAAGAAGATGGGAGATCCTGGACGCCTTAATCTTTCGTGTGAGTTTGGTAACAATATGAAGGTTGATGCTTTAGCCGATTCTGGGGCTAGCATTAATTTGATGTCTTATTCATTTTATCAGAAGTTGGAAATTCAGAAGATGAAGGCTACAAGAATGACTATTCACGTGGCGAACCGTTCAGTGACACAACCCTAGGGAATTGTGGAGGATATTTTAGTAAAAATTGGAAATTTTGTTTTTCCAATAGATTTTGTAGTGTTGGATATGAAGGAAGTCCCCGATGTTCCAATTATCCTTGGTCGTCCATTGCTTAACACTGCTGGAGCTCTTGTTGATATTCGCGAGTCTAAGCTCACCTTGAGGGTTGGTGATGAAAAAGAAGTTTTTGGGATAGAAGATGGCTTTCAAAGGAATCATGTTCAAGAGGAGGTGTTCACAATTAATGAAGACAATGAATTAGAAGAACTAGAAAAGCTTATGGAAGAAGAGATCAAGACAGTTCATAAAGTCAAAAGAACAAAACCAAGAGCATCTATTCCATATTTGGTTGAAGTCATTGCTTAAAAGAGTCCACCTTCTTGGGTAAGCGAGGAAGATGAGATGACAAGTGATGAAGAGGAGGTGACAAAGCCAGTAGTGAAAGAGGAGAAGGATGCTATGGAGTGCAGGGAGGAAACTAAAGGGACCAAACGCAGGCTTGATGAAGAAGAGGTCAAAGCTAAAAAGGAAAATTCAAAAAGGCGTACAAAAGACGAGTTCAAGCTTACAAGAGGCATTTCAAGGAACAGAAGATCCTAGTGGTAGACTCTTTAGACGATTCAACGTAGGATGCACGGAGTCCAGCTCAAGACTCCAAGAAAAAGAAGCGCTTCTCGGGAGGCAACCCGAGTTTGGTTTGTAATTTTTTTATTTTCTTTTTGCGTTTTAGTCTTAATGTGGGGTCCCTAAAAATGAAGTGGTGATAATTAGGAAGATAACTGTTAGACATACTTTATTTGATAATAATTACATTTCGTGCAGGATTCACGACGTGAATAGTTACTAATTCACGACGTGAATTCTGATTAAGCGGGATAATATAAAAATGATGCATATCAGCCCATTTTCTATTAAATAAATAGGCCAAGACTTAGCCCATTTTTTAAAATTGAATTGGCCCAAGTTTAAGCCCGGAACCTGACGCATGACGTGAATCGTTAAGAACTCACGACGTGAGTTTTCAATTGCACGGGACCATAGAATAAAGACCTAGAATCAGTTTGACCTCACTTCTTTATTCCCCACGAAGTGAAACACATGATATGGTCCCCCTTGTTCCAAATTTGGCCGACAATTCCTCTATTTTCCTTTGTGCTTACGTAATACTACGATCTAAGGTAATGATTCTTCATTCTTGAGTTTAATTTTTCTTCAATGGTTGAATTTAGGGCTAGGGTTTGTTCATATGTTAAATTGTATAAAATATGCCCTAAGAGTCATGAATTACCCTTTGAATGTAGTTGATTATTGGTTGAAAATGTCATAGGAGTAAACCCCCAGCACTATCATGGCCAATTTGTACAGAAATCAGACCAAATTTCGAACCTGACTATGAACTCACGCCATGAATTTTTAGGAATTCACAACGTGAATTCTCGACTGTGCAGTTTCTTTATTCCTTTTATTTCTAAACTGTCGGGTTGTTGTTTTGGCTGTGTTTGTTCCTTGTTTTTGCAGAAATGACACCTAGAAGGGAATTACCTCTTGGGATTGCGAGTTTACACCCATTTTACGACTTTCCAACCACTACACCCCGGGATGTTTACACGCGACGGAATACTCAGTTGGGATGGCTTTACAACCGGGAGTTTGCTGTTGCTTCCACTATTCGGTGGGCAAGGTTAAGGGAGGTTGGCTTGGTTGATAGGATGTCCCAATACCTAACAAAAATCTTTTTGGGGGACGGATTTCAATTTACATGGAAGGGGTGGTTCAACTTGTTTAACATCCAGGAGCGTGTTTATAAGGAGCTTTGCGTGGAGTTTTTTTTTCCATGGTGACATTCCATGACAATGTCAGAGATCCCACTTTTCCCCGAGCTTTGGTCTTTCATTTAGGTGGAGAGTATCGGGAGTGCAGTTTAGTGGAGTTTTCTCGCCGTATGGGGCTGTATGAAGCTCATGAGACCATCACTCATGAGTTTGTTTTATTTTTGAGGGACGCCACGCGGGTGTAAGCGGATGGGGTTTCGGGGCCGGAGTTTTAGAGCAACATTTCCGCTGGTGTGTTTAATTCTGGTGTATCTCCCGAAAGTAGCATCAAAAACCTGATACACCGCCTCATCCATCGCTTAATCACTTTCTCCATTCATCACAAACGTCATGGTGATAAAGTCACTAAAAGTAACTTGTTCTTTTTATGGTGCGTCTTACAACCGGGTGTTTGCTGCAATATTCCATATTTCTTGGCCCGTTATTTGGCGGAAGCCCCATTTGTGGAGGGCATTTTGTTACATGATTGGCCCAATCTTATGGCCACCTTGTTCCTGACATCACTCGTTCTCTAACATGTATTGAGGGGAATGAGTTCAGTATGGGGTATCTCGAAACAATGAGGGTGGTAAAAAATTATGGGACACATTAGGGAATTCTTTGAGATGATGATGATGATGATGAGGAGCCGGCCGACCAACCTGAACCACAACCGAGGCCGAGGCGCAAGAAAGTGAGAGGACGGGGAGAACACGGGCAGCCAATGCATCCACCCGCATCCATGGTGGGAGCACCTTTTGGGAGTAACATCGCTTGTTATTTTGACTAGTTATCTTTGAGTGTCAACTGGATTAGAGGTACCATGGAGAACGTTGTTCGACACCTTGGAGTGGAGCAACCACCTCATTTGGGGTATCACTACCCGATTTGCCCGAGATGGACGGAGTATGGCGGACGTAGAGGTGACTGAGCGGGCACGGGCGGAGCGAACGATGAGGAGGAGGATGATTGATTGTTTGTTTTTATTTTGTTTGTTTGGTTTTATTTTGTTTGGGATTGTAAAAACTTTCAAGATATTATGTTACTTTTATTCTTCTTTGGTGGTTATTTCTCAGAAATTGCTAGGAGCGCCTAAAAAGGATATCGAGATATAAGTGCGTACGAGTTTAGCCGGGAGTGTTTAAAGTCGAGAGTCGAGACCCATATTTTAAAATAAGTGTGGGGTGAGTCAAGAGAGTAGATAGTCAGTGAGAGAGTCAAAAACTGGTGAATTTAGAAGAGTCAGTTCTCAGGGGTTCCCAGAATACGCAGGATTGCGACTTCACGTCGTGACTTTTCTTATCTCACGTCGTGAATCGGTGTTCTTCACAAGTTCAAGGCCCTTGACATATTATTATTCCATGGGTTGATACCATTCTTCTTGTCATTATTATGAAGATTATTTTGGCTCATTTTCACTACCATACAATGTGGCGTACGCTTTCCCACATTGTTCGTTCTATTTTGGAGATTTCCACCACATTTGAAGAAGATTGAAGAGTCCATATTCAAGATGCAAGTTTTCCACACTTTTGGAGATGTTTACGCCGCTAACCCAGGGGAGTTTGTTCCTTTTTCTCCCTTTTCTTAATTTTGATTTATCCTAGGCATACAATGAGGGCATTGTATGAAATAAGTGTGGGGTAGGGGGTAGAAAAAGTATATTGCTAGATAATGGTAAATTTTGAAATTTTGAAAATTGAAATTTCTACTAATCTAGTAATAATAATTTGAATTGTAGTTGCTAGTGTTATATGGGATGATCCGATAAGAGTTCAAATGTTTAGTTGAGCCAATACATGTTATAGTGCATTTGTGGCATCCCTTATTTTAGTGAAATCATGGAACAAAAACATAAGCCTGCTTGGTTTGAGGGATGCAATATGTTTAGCAGCCTAAACCTGAAATGTATCTAGGAAAGCTATGTCTTAACCAATAAAGGTTGAAGTTAAGCGCCCCTGCTTAAGTATGTAGGTTTTGAGTGAAAAAGGTGAGTTATACATGTAAAAAAAAGAGAGAGAAATTACTGAAAAGTAAGAATTCTTGAAGAATTTTGGAGCTATCAAAGTATGAAGATCAAGGATTAAAGTTCTAAGGAATCAAAAGTTGAAGATGCCAGAAATCATGAAAGAAGTGAATTCAATGAAATCAAGATTAAACTGTCAAAGAAGTGAAGAATTCAAGAGCTCCAAGTATTGGAATCTTAAAGTTGCAATTCTCTAGTTTATGTATGCTTGGGTAGCTTTACAAAAATACTTTGAGGTTAAGTAAGATTTATGCGGATGGATTTAGAGGGTTGCATAAAATGAGCATTGTTCAAAAGAAGTGGGTGAGTGCTTATGAAGATTGTGAGTATTTAAAGTATGAGGGGGTACTTTAGGAAAATTTTAGACACAAATACATGCGTTGAGGTCTTGGCATAATGGCTGAGCTGGAATCGGATTGTTCTATGTGATGTTAGTAATAAAGGGTTAAGTTTAAATTTGCTTGATGGCAAGCAAAGCCCTAGTGTGGGGTATTTTGATATTGCCATATTTATACCTATTTTTAGGCAATATTTAAGTACATTTTTGTATATAAGTTGGTAATTTGTTTAGAATAATGGTACTTATGGGTTGAAATGTTATTTGCAGCAAAAAAGAAGACATGTTGAAGAAAAGGGACTAAAACGTTAAAGGAAGAAACTTTGGGAGTTAAAAGATTAAAGGACAAGAAAATCAGGAAAAAGCATTTTCACGTCGTGAGAAATGGAAGATTCACGACGTGAGCTTAAGTTCTAGAAGATATGTACGCGGGTGAAAGAATCCTTGTCAAGCATGTTAATCTTGAATTCACGACGTGAATTATTAAAATCAGAAAACTATATATATCCTTAACCATTACGAATTAAAGAGACTTTTGGCAAAAGAAAGAGATTCCAGAAGGCGAATTTCAGAGGAAAAAGAGATCTGGAAGTGGTTTTCAACACCAAAGAAGAGGGAGATCATAATTTGCTTTATAAACTTGGTACATTTATCATGTGTTTGATTATAGCTTTTGATTGTTTAGTTGTTAACATGTCCAGCTAAATCCAGCTGCTTTTGTTAGCTAGATGAAGCTGGAACTCATGGTTTGAATGTGTTAGATTAGACTTTATTTGTTGGTTATATGCTTGTGTTGATTGATTTTACCTAGCATGTTTAGTTAATGATTTAATTGCTTTAAATTCTTGTTCTGTGTAGTTAGTAAACACAAATATGCATGAATATGAATACCTAATAACAAAGTGAACACTAGTTTATTAGAGTTAAGATCAAACCAATCTTAGGTAAGTAATTGAATCATTGAATTAAGCTGTGTTAGAGAACTCATATTATGAATGTAATTGTGTTTTGATTAATCAATCTTGATAGCTCCAATCTTACTTAATAATTGATTCTGTGTTAACTATTGTGTGACTATACATAGATTTACATGAATTGATTAATAATTAGTAGATTTAGAACTAAACTGCTAATACTTCTTAAATTGGTAACCAACAGTAATAGTCTTGACTAATGTATAACCATTGAGTGAAAGTGGATTCGAACTAATAGAAGTATTTTGTTTATTGATTTAGTTTTCATTAAAGAATTAAGTTTATCTAAACTTGCAAAATTAGATACAAACCCCTTTTAGCTTATTAATAACTAGATTAATTTAGTAGTGAATATATAAATTAATAACACCGTTCCCTGTGATCATCACCCAACTTACCCAAGCTATACTGTAATCTAACTAGATACACTGCCTATAAGTGCATAGTTAGTTTAAGTTTGTTAGGTTATAAATATTAAAATTAGTGGGTACTTTCATGCACATCATGCCTCGCTGGGGACAACCCTATGTTCATATGTGAGGGCTAGGAGACTTCTCCATCTGGTTTGTTCTGGATTCTTGGCGTATGTCTCGAATACAAGGGTTCAGACCCCGACAAATTTGGGTAGTGTATCGGTTGTACATGATTTTCAGGATGTATTTCTTGAGGAGTTTCCTGGGGTGCCTATGGAGAGGTTGGTAGAGTTTCACACTGATTTGGTGTCGGGTGCAGCTCTGAAAGCCAATGAACTGTACCGGCTAGCTGCGCCCGAGATGCAAGAGCTGTCTACGCAGCTTAAGGAGCTGCTATACTGAGGGTTTATCAGTCAGAGCAGCTCTCTGTGGGGAGTATCGATCCTGTTCGTAAAGAAGAAGGACGAGTCACAGAGGATGTGTATCGATTGTCAGGAGGTAAATAAGCTAAAGGTGAAAAACCATTATCCACTTATGAGGATCGATGATTTGTTCGATCAGCTTCAGGATGCATCTTGGTTTTCCAAGATTGATCTTCGGTCGGGGTACCATCAGATGAGGCTTAGAGATGAGTATATACTGAAGACAACATTCAAGACTCGGTATGGTCACTATGAGTTTGTGGTGATGCCATTCGGACTCACTAATACCCCAACAACATTCATGGACCTCATGAACAGGGTGTGTAGGCCGATGTTGGATCGGTCTGTGATTGTTTTAATCAATTACATCTTGGTCTATTCTAAGACCAAGGAGCAACATGAGTAGCATATGAGGGAGGTATTGGAGACCTTGAGGACGGAAAGGCTTTATGCCACATTCTCAAAGTGTGATTTCTAGTTGCGAGAGGTGTAGTTTTTGGGGCACATCATCAACCAAGAGGGTATCTCGGTTGATCCAGCCAAGGTTGAGGCAGTAATGCAAAGGGAAGTACCGAAGAATGCATCTGAGATATGTAGCTTTTTGGGTTTAGCGGGGTACTATTGGAGATTCATCATGAATTTCTCCAAGATCGTCGTACCTTTGACTCGCTTGACTAAGAAGAATGTGGCTTTCCAGTGGGGCCCAGACCAACAGTTGGCTTTCGAGACCTTGAGAAAGAGGTTATGCGAGGCCCCAATTCTAGTACTACCCGAGGGATTGGATGATTTGGTAGTGTATTGTGATACGTCAATCTCAGGGTTAGGGCGGTTTTGATGTAGAGGGAGCATGTGATTGCTTAAGCCTCGAGGCAACTGAAGCCTCATGAGGCAAGTTACCCCCCTCATGACCTGGAATTAGGGGCGGTGGTGTTTGCCCTCAAAATCTGGAGGCATTACTTGTACAATGTTCGATGTACCTTCTTTACTGACCACAAAAGTTTGAAGTACTTGATGGATCAACAGAACCTCAACATGCAGAAGAGGAGATCGTTTGATGTACTGAAAGATTATGACTACGAGATTTTGTACCATCTAGGGAAGGCTAACGTGGTGGCTGATGCTTTGAGCTGCAAGGTGGCAAGTGCTCCAATCAGGAATGTTTATTTGATTATAACAGTGATTCTCCATTTTAGATATGATCAAGGAAGCTCGGGTGGAGGGTTTTAAGAAAGAGAATTGGAAGATAGAGTGGATTCGGGATTAGATTCCTTGATTTGTTTAGGATGGTCGGGGTCTTTTGACACAGTGTGGTTGGGTGTGGGTACCGGTATCCGGGGACGTGAGGCAAAAGATCTTGGAGGAGGCACACAAATTCAAGTTATCTATTCACCCAGGGGCCAAAAAGATGTATAGAGATCTGAGGTTAAGTTATTGGTGGACCTGTATGAAGCGAGAGATCACATGGTTCGTGGAGCAGTGCTTGACCTGTAGGAGGGTCAAGGCCGAACATCAGAGGCCTCACGGAAAGGTTCAACCGCTACCCATTCCTGTGTGGAAGTGTGAAGAGATCACCATGGAATTCATCATGAAGTTACCAAGGAAAGCGAGGGGTGTGGATTCCATTTGGGTCATTATGGACAGGTTGACAATGAGTGCTCATTTTATTCTGATCCCCAAGAGCATCTCTGTTGAGAAATTAGCAAATATTTATGTCCGGGAGGTGGTGGTTAGGCACAGGGTACCAGTGTCGGTGGTCTCTAACCGGGTCCACGAGGAACTGGGCACACAGTTACATTTTAGCACTGCATACCACCCCCAGACAGACGGACATAGTGAACGGACGATGCAGACGCTCGAGGATATGCTGCGGGCATGTGAATTAGATTTTGGAGGGAGTTGGGATACATACATCCTACTAGCAGAGTTTCCATATAACAATAGTTATCATGCTAGTATCAACCGACCCCCATTTGAGATGTTGTATGGCCGGAGGCGTAGGATCTCAGTTTTTTGGGGTGAAGTTGGGCGCCGAGTCATGGGAAGCACCGAGGTGGTTCTTAAGACTACCGAGTTGATCCAGCAAGTGCACAACAGGCTATGGGTCGTGCAAAGCCGTCAAAAGAGCTATGCTGACCGGAGTCGCTTGGATCTTGAGTTCTAGGTGGGAGACTTCATCTTGCTGAAGGTGTCACCATGGAAGGGTGTCATTAGGTTTCGGAAGAAGGGCAAGTTAGGGCCCTGATATATTGGATTACTCAGGATTTCCGTTCAGGTGGGCAAGGTGGCTTACCGTTTGGATCTACTGGACGAGCTTAGCCAGATTCATAACACTTTCCATGTGTCTCTGCTGCAAAAGTGTGTCACAGACAAGGCCATAATTGTTTTTTGGATGACATTCAGGTGGATGAGAGCCAGAACTACATTGAGAGGACCGTTGCAGTTTTGGATAAGAAAACTAAGGTTCTTAGTAACACAGAGGTGAAGCTAGTGAAGGTGATATGGCAACACCGTAAAGGCTCGGAATGGACATGGGATCCGGAGGATGAGATGCGAGAGCATTACCCAGAGTTTCTTGCGTCCGCAGACTTCGAGGACGAAGTCTAGTTCAACTGGGGGAGATTTGTAACGCTTGATCTAGGTATTATTTATTTCTCAATGTTTTAGGGTTTGGACTAAAACACGACGAGTTAGGGAGCTCCAACTCGTCATGTAGGTATCTTTATGTACGTGAGATTAAGGGTCTACTCGACAATTTGGGGAGCCCCAACTCGACGAGTAGATGCTAGAATGGAAAAACCATAACTTTCAGGGTTTGCACCCTATTTAAAGGCCTTAAGCCTCATCGTTAGACTTGTTCATCGTCCTCTCGGTCTAGAGAAACCCTAAATCATGTCTCATCTCCCATTTTTGATATTGTGTGAGTTAAAAGAGTGTGTTCCTTGGTATTTCTTGAAGGAGTTGAAGTTGGTGGTGTATAGTTGAAAGGAGAAGCTTTACATCCGGGGATTTCTCTATTGTGGCGGCTATATTAAGGTATAAAGTCGATACCTTGACTATTCTTTTGCTAGATCTTGTCCCTTGAAATTTTATGGCCAATATTAGCCTATTTTGGGACCATTCTTGGATTTGAGCATGTTATGAAGATATGGCTTTAGATCTGGACATCTCATGGCCCTTGTTGACTTAAAGTTGCCAACTTTATCAAGTCTTGTCCCTCTTTCATGCTCTACGTCCCTTGATAAGATTTGCTTGAGTGTTTTAGCCCTTTGATGCCTTGGATGGATGTAAAGTTAGCAACTTTATGTGGCATCTTAACCTAGGGGACCAGATCTATAGTTTGGGGCTCTAGTTTTGACTGGAAGGGGCTGAATATGTCAAGACTCGGAAAACTCGACGAGTTGCCCTGACAACTCGACGAGTTGGATTTTGTTTTCCCGTTTTTGGATATTGAGGGAACTCAGCAAGTTGAAAAAGATAACTCAGCGAGTTGGCTAGGGTTTTTCTCGATTTTCTAAACACAGAAGGAACTCGACGAGTTGCCAGATGCACTCGGCCAATTAGGTCAACATGGACTGTTGACCTTGACTATTGACTTTGACTTAGGCCAGGGTTGACCAAGTTTGACTTTAAGGATATCTTTGTTAATTTGGGGTTTTGTTGAAACTAGTTGCAGGGTTGTTGTAGGCCGTTGAGTTTGGAGTTGTGAATTAGGATTTGATTTTTACCAGTTCAACATTTCTTGAGAGGTGAGTCTCCTCACCGTACCAATGGGTCGAAGACACCAAGACCGGCCCATTTTGTGATATGTGGTACACTAGTTGATGTAGTGATATGTGGTATACTAGTTTTTTTATATCCTATGTGGTATGCTAGTTGTTTATGTGATATTTTCATGAAAGACCATGGGGGAGCCCATGACACCTAGATGTCAGACCATGTGGGGGAGCTTATGGCTTTGCAGGTAAAGACCGTGGGGGGAGCCCATGGCACTTGGATGATAGACCATGTGGGGGAGTCCAATGTTTTCCAAGTAAAGACCATGGGGGAGCCCATGACACATAGGTGTAAGACCATTGACATGTACATTCTAAACATCTTAACCTACTCATAAGACATCATGATTTTTCGTGCACTTATTTCTAAACCTAATATTTGATGTAGTCGTTTGAATTAAGGGAAAATTTGAATATATTTGTTCATGTAACGTATTATTATAGTGTGGTTGTATTACATGATTCCGAATTGTTAAATTCTAATGGTGGTTGGTGACATATTTTTTAGGTTGTCACAATAAGCATGGATAAGAACACACATGTACTCAAACCAAGATGGTTTGTGAAAGATATGTAGGCTTAAGAAGTCCATTGATTAATTCTAACAAGCATATCATGTTTGGATCATTTGTTTCAATGAGAAATTCAAAAGTTGAATTACGAGACACAAAAGATAGTGCATATAAATGTCGAAGCTAGTGGGAGCAATGTTGTCCATTGTATAGAAATAGAAAACAATGTCCTAACCTTGCTAAGTGTAAAGCTTTACATAGCTTAGGAATTGTCTCGCTATGAAACACATGAGAGGAACAAGAAAAGGATACTTAGAGTATATGGATATAGATCTAAGTGAATCTTTGATTTAATCCAAAACACTTAGAATCTTGAGGAGACTTGAGATGTTGAATTCCTAAAAGAGTTCCTACTAGTAAAAGTCATAAAGTGTTTTGGATCTAATGACTCTGATGCTTGTGCATGACAATCCGTATATGATCCTTTTGGCTATAATAAAATAATCAAGAATATTCTTTGGATTCCTAAAATGAAGAAAAATATAATCTTATTAGTATGGAAGAAGTCAATAAAAGAGTTACATTGATGGTGAGTTCATTACTAATAGAGAAATTTCCATTTAGCAGTTGGAGTTTGTGATCTTAATGAATACTAAAGTATTAGCTTGGCAGACTACCAAGTAATACACCTAAGTGTATTTGATAATAAGCTTAGAGTATATTAAAGTTAGTCAGATTTGCAAAGATAAACTATGTGACTAAAAGAAATTCATTAGTGACCTAGTGTTCTATTCAATCATTGATGGTTCTCTTGAAGTTTCTTGTAACTAAAATGTGACTTTACCTCTAGTATAGATCCAAAGTCACATAAGATTACAAGGTAAATACTCAATAAGTACCTTCACGATTGTAAGGACATCATAGTCAATTGAAGAGAATCTTGAAGATTCATTCATGTAAACTAAAGCCCTAATCAAGGTTAATAGTCACATTAAGATCTAATGACATTAGAATTGCATGTCTTTTAAATTGAGTATTGTTGTTTTATTTTGATTTTTTATTTAGGAACTGATACGGTTGTGGTCTCCATTTGATCTTTCAATTATTAAGTGGAGAACTTAATACTTGATGGAGTTCGGTCATTTCATTTAGGTCATCACAGTGTTCTGCTTTTTCATGTTTAGAACCACTTTTAGAATATTAATTTATCCAAACATCCACAAGCGGTCTGTCACACCCCAAAACCGAGAACGGCGGAAACGTTCTGGGGCGGAGGACGTCATGTAATGTATCACAACAATGCAAAATTGTAAACAAGCAACAACATCATCCATTGCATTAATAGTATAATTTTAATTACATTTGAGTTCTTTCATAGTATAATTCTACAAAATGAATAATCAAAATAAAAGACGAGTCTTGACCGCTCCGTCTTCACAGAACCTGGTAAAAAATACTTGTCTATCTGTGTCCTGGGAATACAAGTTATTTTGAAAGAGAGTGCCAGCAATAATGCTGGTGAATTCATAAGTATTTATGTAACTTTGATTTGTAAAACTGTAAAGAAAGACCTGCAATGTGTGAAAGAAAGTTTGTACCAATGAACATGTTTGTAAGTAATTGTAAACGTTTGAAAAATCTAGAAAATCCCATATTTTCTACTAGTATAAAAAAAGTAGCCTTCTACCAAGACCCGACTGTTTTGAATGTTTGCTTTTAAAAATCCAATCATTGCTTATAACTGGGTGGTAGTTTAAAAGTCCCAAAAATGAACTACCATGGTGTTTTTCATGTTTAAAATAATAGACTTGCATACGTATATAATTGCTAAGTTATTTGATAACCCTGTAAATCAACATGTTTTTAATACTCCATGTGAGTTTTATAACCATGCTAATGACCCAGACTGCCTGTAACAACGTTCTTCAGGCGTTGGAATGTTATGACGTTTGTCACCCCAGACCTGCCGGCCTAGCTGTAGCTAACAGCTTAGGTGTGGGATTGTCAATGCCGTATAGATCTATACACAAGTATCACGCTCCACCTACAAGAGATTATGGTATATAATACAGGACTTAATAATGTATACTCGAAAGTACGTGAAACGTCTCACAAAAACTAGTATAAAACAGATTTACATATGAAAATGTCTATTTGTTCTTGTATATGAAATTATCTCTTTCATATAGTACTTGTAATATGTAAAATTTCATGAATATCTAGTACACTATCTTATGTAATCGTATCTCTTGAAATTTTATATCTTAAAATTATATGTAATCTTATCTCTTCATATAGTATGTAATGTATTTGTATAGACTCATGAATAAACTGACTCTTGTGTGATCCCTTGTACTTGGGATGGTAAGTAGTATCTCCTAACTATAGCTATTATAGTTTCTAGTATTGTATGTGTATAACCGAAATATGCCTTTGCTACTCAAACGTACTGAACCAACTGACGGAAACTTTTATGTCTATATATGTACTTATGATATATATAACTAATATTTAGACGACATTCGGACGAATAACCGATGCCCTAAAGCCACATCCCAACGAGGAAAAGGAAATAAAGCGAGCTAGCCGTCCTAAGTCCTTCAAACATTACTTATATAACGATACATATATGCATTTGCCAATATAAAAATATAAAAGAAGTTTTGTAAAACCTTTGAAAAATTTAATAAAGAAGAAATGATGACTGGAGGTCAGTTTATAAAACGATTTGAAAGTAGTTTGTTTGATAAGAACAATTTTAAGTATAAGAAGACCTTTGTTTGAAACACGATTCTAACAGCATTCGAAAGGAAACATAAAGTATGTAAGACAGTTTGATAAAGAGTTTTCAACATGTAAAAATGTTTGTTGTAAACTATTATAGTTTTTCCAAAAGTTTTTTTCGTTTGTATAGTAAACTCTAGTGAAATACTCACTTGTTATGTAATGTGTAACTTTTGTAGTGACATAAATGAACACATATACTCAAAGTATAAATAAAGTGTTTGATTCGTATATGCATAACAACATATTTGATTTCAAATAACAACATATTTGATTTCAAAAGACAAGATGTTATCGTGATAAATTTTGCGTACGAAAAGTTCCACGTAGTGGTTATGAATCACATATGATTTACTTGATAAAAAGAGTATATAGTGAAACTTTAGGTTATACACGATAATAATCGTGTGTTACTTGTATTCCTCCCCTTAAAATTGTAAATAAAAAGTATTGATAACACATTTAAAACTGTAGTTTATAGGGGTATGAACTCACCTAAGAAAGTGCGTGATTTGAAGAAAACGAGATTTTCCCGGGCGGCACCTCGACCGGAAAGTGACGAGATTTTCGGGAATCTCGGGGCTTCGGACCTTCGTCGGGTCTTAGATGTGAAACCGGGTAGTCGGGTTGTTGTTGGCATGAAAAACGAGGTGAAAATGTGAGAGAAATGAAGAAATTGAGCAAAGATAGCCGACACACTCGCACTCTATTTATAGGAGCTGGAGGTCCTCGGTACGCTGGGCGTACTTCGGGCTTACGCGGGGCGTGCCTCGTACGCTGGGTGTACTCCGAGGATACGTTGGGCGTTCGCTTGCATCACTGCTGACCGCATCCTCGGGCGAAGTGTTTGGTCGACGTGGACGATCCGGAGCCTAGCATCCGAGTACGCTGGGCGTAAATCGTTTCGGTGTGTGTGCCACGAACTTGTAAAATCCGTAACTTTTGCATACATGCTCCGTTTTTGATGTTCTTTATATCCACGTGAAGGTGAGAAAGTACTCTACAACTTTCATTTAGACTTCATTGGATAATTTTGACTTTATTTTATATTATATTTTAATTGATAGGCCGGGACACGATAACTTCGTTAAAAATCCATAACTCCTTTATCCGACGTCCGTTTTCGTTTGTCTTTTTACCATCGAACTATTATTGTCGAGACCTTCAACTCTCGTTTAAGTTGTGTCGGCTAAAAATCGTTCGATCTTTATTTCGAGTTTTTAGTTGTCTACCACTGTTACGAAACTTAGTAAATTTGTATCTTCTTCATACGAAGTCCGTTTTGGGAGTTCTTTTTAGGCATGATCATGGTTTAACATAATCTACGACTTTCGTTTAGATACCTAAGACTAAAATTTATTGTATCGAAACTTTGCGTTTTACGTCTATCAGCATTGCCGGTTTTTGCCGCGAATCATAGATTGGTCATAACTTCTTTGTTATAACTCGGATTTTAGTGTTCTTTATATGTACGAAAACTTTGATACGATTCCTACTACTTTATTTAACCCAAATAAGATTTTTAAGAAAGTTATATTTTGGCCTAAATTTGACTGGTGTTACATTTTGTTGTCTCAAAATATCGGGTTGTCACATCATCCCCCTGTTAGAGGGAATTTCGTCCCGAAATTCGAGTTTAAGTAGTATTAATAATCATGCTACGGACAGAAGTTTTGTTTGCTACTCGTGTTCTTAAGTGAACATTGGTCTTCGCCTGGCATTCCAGCGAACCTTTCACTATCGGGATACGACTTTGCTTCTTTCGTTGGACTTCACTGGTATGATAACTTTTCTTTGTCGAATGTGTGTTGAGTGATTCTGTGGTTTGTGAGAGTATTACACCTTATACCCTACAAGTATTGTCTCCAGATCTTTAGAGCAATTACCACTGCTCATGATTCAAGATCACATGTTCAATAGTTAACTTCTTGTGTCTTAGGCTGTCTTGAGGTATAGGCAGTGACTTTTCCTCTTTCTTAAGAACACAACCAAGACCTTGGTTGGATGCATCACATTACACCACGAAATATTCTATCCCTTTTGGGAGGGATAATATTGGTGTGATGCATCAGGCTTACTTTAGCATTTGGAACGCTCTTTCTTGTCTACAGACAAGTCCGGTGCTCTTCCAAGTGAGAAACTTGGCCTAAAGAATCCCCTTCTAAGGAGTTTTTTAAGCTCGCTAGGAAGTTCTTGCATCTCGGTTGGAGCTAGACAATAAGGTGATTTGGCTATTGGGGTAGCCCCTGGAACTGAGTTGATTCTGAATTCGACTTGACGCTGTGTTGGTAGTCTCGGTTGTCCTCCTGGAAAGGTGTCGGGAAAACCGCGTACTTCTTGGATGTTCTGAATGCCCTTCACTTCTCGACACGTCTCGGCGATGTGTGCAAGGAATGCATGATATTCCTTTCATAAGCATTTCTGAGCTTGCATACATGAAATGATGAGAGGGTTCGTACTTGGTTCATCACTGTAAATAACTAGGGCTTCATTGTTTAAGGAGGTTACGACGAACTGCTTTATCAGAGCACCTGATGTCGGCTCGATGTAGACTTAACCTACTCCTACTGATTATGATGTAAAAACCTTGGGGTGGATTAGCTGTCGTGAAGATCTAAAAGAAAGTATGAGTACTCATGAATTAGGGAAAAGGATAGGTATTTCTAAGTTTATTCTCATGGAAGCATGATCACTCGCAGTCTTGGGCAGTCTCCGTCCTGAAGTTCATAGTAGAACTCATACCTGGTTCATCCATCACAGTCTCGGGTATATGAGTCGTATATAATTAAGATTGAAAAGGTAGTCGAATAAATTATTCTTCTTTAAGCCCACATCCCAACGAGGAAAAGAAGTTAAAGTGAAATCATCAATTCTAAACTTGTAGAACCTTGATTATATACCACCCCTATATATACATTCTTCAGCGATAGATCAACCGTATGGGTCTTTAGATTGAACTTGACGTACTGTATGAGTGATACTTCAGGGAGGTTTGTTGAGGTTTCTTTGGAAAGGATGAGAAATAGGAGGTACTCTAAGCATGAGTACTTCAATGTTCTGGAATGGCGGCTTCGTTTGAACGACATTTACGGAGAAGGAGAAGTACGCACAAAACTAGTATTGCGAGGATCGAATTGAGTCAAGTTGTATGATGATATCGGACTTACTTGGAAATAATGGTATTAGATTTGATCATAAGGGTGTTACAGACAAAACACAACAGTGCAACTTTTAACAAAGTTACAGTACTTTGGTTTTACTACAAGACTATTGTTGCGAACAAGGTATACTACAAAAGGCAAGTATAAGCAGCACGAAGGTCCCCTTTACTGATGGGATCTCTCAAAAGATAAGACTCGAGTTGCACTAGTTTTAAACATGTTTAATAGCATACTTAATGTTGACGATTAGAGGTGAGCCCCTATTATAATTGGGTCCTTCATTGCCTTTTTTCCATTCTGAGGTCAAATTCCTCCTGTTCCACTGTCGTTCTTCTCTGTTAAGGAGTCCCTCTTGAAGTGTCCCATTAAACCACATAGATGGCATATCCGAGAAATTTCGACGTTGGTGGTTGAAGTAATGTGTTGGACCCAAGTCCTGCAGAAGCGGGTAGTGTGTCTGTTCTTGTTGCAGGTCTTGTAGTGTAACAGATGACAACTACCTAGGTGATGGAAGTTGCACTTATTACACTTCGGTAGGTTTCCAGCATACTGTCTAGCCGGGTTAGGGATAATTGGGATACTAGTAGTGTTGGCTATAGGAGTTGCAGATGTTGTGGCTATGAAGGCTGCCACCAGCGATGGTTTCTTGTTTGTCCCTCGAGGTGATTTTCCTTTAACTTTATCCTAGAATTTTTGTTTATTGCTCTTTGGTTTGAGGTTCGGAGTGTCGTGGTAGTTTGTTACTCGTGGGTGTACTTGGTTGTTACTTGGATTGGAATTATTGAAAACTATCCCGCTAACATTTGCGTTGTTAGCGTTAAGGTGATTCAGAACAACTGTTACGTCAGCTGAGACTGCAGCTTGAAAGGTAGTTGCATCAATCTGAAGAGTTGGTGTTGGGCTGATGGGTTGATTACTTTTCTTCGGCGACATGATTCTGTAACGCGAAAGAAAAAGGAGTTCGTGAGATATTATGGTTGAACCTAGATGTATTTTGATCGCTTTAAGTAAAGAGTAAGAGTATGTTCTAAAAAATTTGACCTACATCCCTATGATGCAGTCCTAGTACGGATTGGAAGTATGTTCATGATGGTTTGACCTACATCCCTATGATGCAGTCCTAGTACAGTGTAGAAGTATGTTTGCAAAATGGTCTTAAGACGTTTTTCGTTCAAGCCGAGGTATCGTTGGTTGGTGAATAACATGATTTTACCACTAAAAGAGACTTGGAAATGTCTCCGGAGTTAAATTACTATAGTCCAATGACTTGACTAAAACATGTTTCAGATAGACTCCAACGAAGGTATGATGAAGGTTTTTGAACAAAGAGCGACACCGAAGTTAGCCGACTGTCAATATCATCGATGTTTAAGATGTAATAAGTTTAGGAAAATTTTATCTTGAAGAAGGTCTTACATCATATCAGGAGTAGAAAGGTTTTGGCCGCATAAAGGCCTAACTAACAGTACTTACAGTACAAGATAGTTACATAGAAAAATACTACATAGGACATACACAGGAAAACGATTCCTTTAAACAAGGAAGGGAAATAAAGCATTTCTTACTGGCGGCGGTCATCCTTCTGGTGAACTCTTAGTTTAGCCAATTGACGTTCCATTATCAAGAAGGTGTCTTTCGTACACTCTCTGACGTACTCGTAGCTCTATGACTTCGGCTTGTGTTTTAACTAATGCTTACAGCAGGGTTTTATGGTCTCTCTCAGATCTCTCACGAGTGTTTTCAAGACGATTGGTGTAGATAGTGTGCATTCTTATATTGGCATTTAACCTCTTTGGTATAATGGAGAGTCGTATGGCCCTGAATTTCGTTTCGAGTAATGCTATGGATCAGGATTTGTAAAACTTTGCCTCCTGATTTCCCCTTAAGTCGTAGTAGTTTTGGTCTCCTTTATACGGAATAGGTTGATTTTTCTCTTCGCTTCATGTTTTCAGGCATTCTACCCAAGGAAGTGTCGAGCCATGAAGAGCCGGACGAGGGTTAGGGTTTGAATTGGGAGTTACCGGGGGTAGGTTCTCATCCTCGAGTTCGGAGTTATCATCATCCGAAAGGTCTTTAGCATGGTGATCATTCAAAAGGGATTGGATGATCATTCTCTGGTTCTTCTCTGAACCATCCAGCATTTCCTTCGTTCGGGAAGTACGGGTCGTCGTGGGGATGGGGTCCAGCTATGTTATCTATGCGATAATTGGGGTATAAGAATCTAACACATAAGTAGTTCAAAGTAATACACAAAATACTCCTATAGTATTTTAGGTTTATGTTCTATTGTTCTCATTGTGGTATTGTAGGTAAGTTTTTAGACTTGTTGCAACTCACAGCCACACTTAGGCACATGCTAGTCAACCCTCAGATAATATAGTTGATCAGGCTATATCATCCCAGTTTTGACTATATGTCTCTAAGTCTACTTGTGCTGCCCAACAATCGTAATACTTTTGTTCTGTCCTAGTGACACTGATTTTAGTATAAATGTAGGGATGTATACTCAATTAAATATTTTATTATTTTAAAAGTAGACTCTTTATCAGAGTATTTTAATCCCTATTGTATTTATAGTTTGTATATCTTTTATGGGTTGATATACTCAATTCACTATAAACAATGCTCTGATACCAATCTGTCACACCTCAAAACCGAGAACGGCGGAAACGTTCTGGGGCGGAGGACGTCATGTAATGTATCACAACAATGCAAAGTAGTAAACAAGCAACAACATCATCCATTGCATTAATAGTATAATTTTAATTACATTTGAGTTCTTTCATAGTATAATTCTACAAAATGAATAATCAAAATAAAAGACGAGTCTTGACCGCTCCATCTTCACAGAACCTGGTAAAAAGTACATGTCTATCTGTGTCCTGGGAATACAAGTTATTTTGAAAGAGAGTGCCAGCAATAATGCTGGTGAATTCATAAGTATTTATGTAACTTTGATTTGTAAAACTGTAAAGAAAGACCTGCAATGTGTGAGAGAAATTTTGTACCAATGAACAGGTTTGTAAGTAATTGTAAACGTTTGAAAAATCTAGAAAATCCCATATTTTCTACTAGTATAAAAAAAAAGTAGCCTTCTACCAAGACCTGACTGTTTTGAATGTTTGCTTTTAGAAATCCAATCATTGCTTATAAGTGGGTGGTAGTTTAAAAGTCCCAAAAATGAACTACCATGGTGTTTTTCATGTTTAAAATAATAGATTTGTATACGTATATAATTGCTAAGTTATTTGATAACCCCATAAATCAACATGTTTTTAATACTCCATGTGAGTTTTATAACCATGCTAATGACCCAGACTGCCTGTAACAACGTTCTTCAGGCATTGGAATGTTATGACGTTTGTCACCCCAGACCTGCCGACCTAGCTGTAGCTAACAGCTTAGGTGTGGGATTGTCAATCCCGTATAGATCTATACACAAGTATCACGCTCCCCCTACAAGAGATTATGGTATATAATACGGACTTAATAATGCATACTTGAAAGTACGTGAAACGTCTCATAAAAACTAGTATAAAACAAATTTACGTATGAAAATGTCTATTTGTTCTTGTATATGAAAATATCTCTTTGATATGGTACTTGTAATATGTAAAATTTCATGAATATCTAGTACACTATCTTATGTAATCGTATCTCTTGAAATTTTATATCTTAAAATTGTATGTAATCGTATCTCTTCATATAGTATGTAATGTATTTGTATAGACTCATGAATAAACTGACTCTTGTGTGATCCCTTGTACTTGGGATGGTAAGTAGTATCTCCTAACTATAACTATTATAGTTTCTAGTATTGTATGTGTATAACCGAAATATGCCTTTGCTACTCAAAGGTACTGAACCAACTGACGGAAACTTTTATGTCTATATATGTACTTATGATATATATAACTAATATTTAGACGACATTCGGACGAATAACCGATGCCCTAAAGCCACATCCCAACGTGGAAAAGGAAATAAAGCGAGCTAGCCGTCCTAAGTCCTTCAAACATTACTTATATAACGATACATATATAGGCATGCATTTGCCAATATAAAAATATAAAAGAAGTTTTGTAAACGCTTTGAAAAATTTAATAAATAAGAAATGATGACTTGAGGTCAGTTTATAAAACGATTTGAAAGTAGTTTGTTTGATAAGAACAATTTTAAGTATAAGAAGACCTTTGTTTGAAACACGATTCTAACAGCGTTCGAAAGGAAACATAAAGTATGTAAGACAGTTTGATAAAGAGTTTTCAACATGTAAAAATGTTTGTCGTAAACTATTATAGTTTTCCAAAAGTTATTTTCGTTTGTATAGTAAACTCTAGTGAAATACTCACTTGTTATGTAATGTGTAACTTTTTTAGTGACATAAATGAACACATATACTCAAAGTATAAATAAAGTGTTTGATTCGTATATGCATAACAACATATTTGATTTCAAAAGACAAGATGTTATCGTGATAAATTTTGCGTACGAAAAGTTCCACGTAGTAGTTATGAATCACATATGATTTACTTGATAAAAAGAGTATATAGTGAAACTTTAGGTTATACACAATAATAATCGTGTGTTACTTGTATTCCCCCCCTTAAAAGTGTATATAAAAAGTATTGATAACACATTTAAAAATGTAGTTTATAGGGGTATGAACTCACCTAAGAACGTGCGTGATTTAAAGAAAATGAGATTTTCCCGGACGGCACCTCGACCGGAAAGTGACGAGATTCTCGGGAATCTCGGGGCTTCGGACCTTCGTCGGGGCTTAGATGTGAAACCGGGAAGTCGGGATGTTGTTGGCACGAAAAACAAGGTGAAAATGTGAGAGAAATAAAGAAATTGAGCAAAGATAGCCGACACCCTCGCACTCTATTTATAGGAGCTGGAGGTCCTCGGTACGCTGGGCGTACTTCGGGCTTACGCAGGGCGTACCTCGTACACTGGGCTTACTCCGAGGTTATGCTGGGCGTTCGCTTCCATAACTGCTGACCGCATCCTCGGGCGAAGTGTTTGGTCGATGTGGACGATCCGGAGCCTAGTATCCGAGTACGCTGGGCGTACGAGGGTACGCAGGGTGTAAATCGTTTCGGTGTGTGTGCCACGA
The DNA here is from genome assembly GCF_002870075.4 of Lactuca sativa. Classification (NCBI taxonomy): domain Eukaryota; kingdom Viridiplantae; phylum Streptophyta; class Magnoliopsida; order Asterales; family Asteraceae; genus Lactuca; species Lactuca sativa. Next base: position 173,691,277 of record NC_056626.2, on the reverse strand, counting down.
ACTTATAAAATGTCACACCCCCAAACCAGAATGGCGGAAACATTCGGGGGTGGATGACTTCACGTAGTATCACAACCATCGAATATTGTAAAGAAAGTAACACAACCATCACATATATAATGAAAACGTATGTTGTTGCGTTATACATAATAGCAAAAGAATATTACAATGAGATGATAAATGTTCAATAATAAAACATCCTTTGTGTTCCTTTCTCCAAAAGCTGGTGGTTACCTGTATTACTGATTCCCTGAGAAATACAAGTGGTTTCGAAAAAGTGTCAACAATTAAGTTGGTGAGTTCATAAGCGTTTTGTATTGAAAAAGTATGTCCTTTTTGATAGTAAACTGATGAACGAGGTTTTCTGAAAATCCAATATTTTCTGTAAATGATTTGAAAAGTTTCCCGTGTTGGAGTGCGTTTGTGTTTTCCATACTTGAATAATAGTGATAAAATTTGTGTTAACGATAAAATGGAAAACTGAAATGCATATATGAATCTCGTAAATCAAACTTGTTTTTATACTTTTATGTGAGTTTTATAACCATGCTATTGACAATGATGGCCTGTAACAACGTTCTTCAGGCGTTGGAACTGTTATGACATTTGTCACCCCAGACCTGCCAGCCTAGCTGTAGCTAACAGCTTAGGTGTGGGATTGTCAATCTCGTATAGATCTATACACAAGTATCACGCTCCCCCTACAAGGGATTATGGTATATAATACAGGACTTAATAATGCATACATCGAACGTACGTGAAGCTGTCTCACATTACTTGGTATAAACAGATTTACGATAATAAAGGCTGTACTTCTTTTGAAAGCATTTCATTTGTCGAGATGTATATGTAAAATGTATGAATCACTTGAATACTATACTCATTATAGTTTGTCAAAAGTATGTTCCCATTTGGTAATAACAACTTGGTAATATAATATCCCTTTAAACATAAAGTTATTTTTGTATCAAAACTCTATAAGAACGATATTATAAAAATGATACTTTGATTTGTAATGTACTTGTATCCCCCCCCCCCCCTAAAACGTGAAAAGAATTGAAAAGTAGGGGTATGAACTCACTCGTTAAGTTTGAAGAGAGAGGCTAGGGTTGAGCAGAACTTCGACCGCGGATGGTTGCGTCGTCGGGCTCTTTGGGGATCTTTGCAGCGTAAATCTTTCGTCGGGGGCTCGAGTGCGGAAACCGAGGTGAGAGAAAAGGTCTTCTGGAGCTTAGAGGTGTGGGAGAAGGACTGAGGAATGGTGAATGGTGTGCAAAAACTCGAGCTTATGCCTTCTATTTATAGGGCTGGAAATCCTCGTACGCGGCGCGTACTTCCGGAGTACGCGGGGCGTAAGATGGCGTCATGGCTTACGACTCGGGTCTAGCTAGCGTAGCTTGGGCGGGTCGATGGGACTCCTGGGTCTAGCCGAGCGTAGATTGGGCGGGCCGATGAGACTCGACTCTGGGTCTAGTACGCGGGGCGTACTCCTATATTACGCGGGGCGTAATCCTGGCTTCCGACTTCTAAATTCCGTAACTTTCGTGTACGAGCTCCGTTTTTCGCGTTCTTTATATCCATGCGTAGGTGAGATTATGCTCTACAACTTTCAATTAGACTCCGATGGCTAGTTTTGACTTTATTTTTAATGATATAATTTTAATAGGCCGGGCCTCCTAAAGTTCGTTAAAAATTCATAGGTTCTTTATTCGACGTCGGTTTTCATTTGTCTTTTTATTGTTTTATTACCACTGAGGAGATCTTCAACTTCCGTTTAGGTGGTGATAGCTAAATAACACTCGATCTTCAATCTGAGTTTTAGCCTTCTACTACTGTTACGAAACTTTGAAAATTCGTAACTTCTTCATACGAGGTCCAATTTGGGCGATCTTTTTATGTACGCTCACCTTTCAACGAGATCTACGACTTGGTTTAGATACTTAAGGCTAAAATGCATTTTATTGAGATTCTACTTTTTACGTCAAATAATGTTTTAACGTCGTGTCGTAAATATACGAGTGGTTATAATTTCTTCAATATAACCCGGTTTTGAGCGTTCTTTATGTTCTTGGAAACCTTGGCATGATATCTAATATTTGATGTATTCCAACTTAGATACTTGAACACTTTATTTTGGAGGTTAATTTCGTTGCTTTTTAGCTCACTTGTATTTCTCAGGGAATTAGTAATACAGGTAACCACCAGCTTTTGGACAAAGGAACACTAAGGATGTTTTATTATTGAACATTTATCATCTCATTGTAATATTCTTTTGCTATTATGTATAACGCAACAACATACGTTTTCATTATATATGTGATGGTTGTGTTACTTTCTTTACAATATTCGATGGTTGTGATACTACGTGAAGTCATCCACCCCCGAATGTTTCCGCCATTCTGGTTTGGGGGTGTGACAGATTGGTATCAGAGCATTGTTTATAGTGAACTAAGTATATCAAACCACATACGATATACAAACTATAAATGCAAAGGGGACCAAAAACCCTCTGATGAAACATTTTCATGAACAAAATACATTCTTTTAAAGATATACATTTTTACAAGCATGCATTAATCTCGAATCATAAAAAGTTTTACTAAAAAGTATTAAGGCAAGTTACGACACTACGATTGAGCCCCGGGGTATGTAATCAGGTCGAGAATAAATATAGCCTGATCAACTATATTTATCCTGGATTTGACCAACGTACGTCGAGGAATGGTCGTAGTGGACAACAAGCCAAGACTTACCAATTACAAATTATTTTAGTTTCGCCAAATTGAAATATTATAGGAGTATTATTAAAAATAGTTGTACAAATTATAGTTAAAAATAATAAATCGTTAGATAGAAATTTCTTTCCTTATAAAGTCCTCATACATCTATCCTAGTACAGACAAATGGCCGGATTCCATTTACCAGGAGATCCCTACTACCCAAACCAAGGCAACGACGGTTGGATAGAAGAAGACCCGGAGGAAGACCCAGAGGAAATCGAAGAAGAGGTCGAGGAAGAACCCGAAGGGGTTATCGAGGGAGAATTCGAAGTCGAAGTCGAAGAGGAATTTGAAGTCGACGAAGAGATCGAGGAGGTTTCTAGCGGGACAGACTCCGAGCCAGAAGTGTACGACCCTCCCATCCCTCATCCTCCCGAAATCAGACCATATCAACCGGGACCCATTCCCATGTGGGGAAGTCACCTCTACTACTAGAGCCGCCAAGAAGGTGTACGCCCTCCTTTCGGCATGTGACGAGATTTTTACAATGTCAGTGGGGGAAGCTCAGCTGATCGAGCACTTCCTGTTCTTGTGAACGCTATAGCTACCCAGAACTACGAGACGGACAGGCAAGCAGCCAGAGTTCGCGAGGTCAATGCTGCTACCCAAGGTAACGCCGCTGACATCCGCCGTTTGGAAGGACTACATGAGAATACCCAAATCTACACGGGGACACTTCAGAACCAAATGATAACGGCTCTGGCAGATATAAGAGAAATGAAGGAACAACAAGCAGATCTCGAGAGGCGACTAATGGGAGTCAAACGGTCGGATGCCGAATCTAGCTCCAAACGTCGTAAGTAGAACTTGTTCGAGCCCCAACAATTTTGTTATAGAGTAGGATTTCGGATAAAAGTTTTTCCCTTATTTTCCCTTTTGTATCTACAATCGAAGATCTCTAGGAGGATCAAATTTTCCCGAACAAGTTATGCAATGTAACACACCTCAGGTGTGACCTATATGTATAAATATGAAGTTTTTCTTATTATATACCTCTCAAAAGTTGCGAGTTTTAAATTTCTATGCCTACCTTGAAACCATAAACTAAAGTCAAAACAAATTACAAGATACAACTAACACACGATTGTCAAAACATTAGAAACTTATAGTATTCATTCTTATTTTTCTCTACCAGAACATGCCTTCTCGTAGATCAACACGCAGAAACTCAACTTCAACACCACCTCCACCACCTCCTCCAATTATGGACACCGTTATGTTCCAGACTGCTGTAACAGCTGCTGTAACTGCAGCAATGGCACAAATGAGCAACAACGGATCGGGGGGAGGAACAAACAGTTTTACAAATGGCCAAGGTCAAAGCCGTTCAGGGGTATGCACTTACAAAGACTTCACCAACGGAAAACCTATTCCCTTTTACGGGACTGGGGGAGTGTTGGCTCTATCTCAATGGATAGAGAAAACGGAAGCTGTATTCGAAATCTGTGCATGTCCTGAAGAAAGCAAAGTAAAGTTTGCCGCTTTTACTTTCTCTAAACGCGCCCTGACATGGTGGAACGGCCACGTCCAGACACTAACCCTGGTGGTGGCAAACTCCATGGGTTGGGAAAACCTAAAAAGAATGCTCCTTCGAGAATACTACCCAAGAGGCGAGATTCAGAAGCTTGAAGAGGAACTGTGGAACCTCTCGATGGTAGGATCGGACATAGCTGGTTACACCAACAGGTTCAGTGACTTAATAACACTTTGCCCAGGAATGTTAACCCTGGAGAGCCAAAAGGTCGAGAGATACATTTGGGGACTATCACCCCAACTTCGAGGAAGTGTGCTAGCTTCCAGACCCTTGACTTTCGCCAGCGCCAAAGAACTAGCGCAATCTCTTGTTGATCATGGTGTCTGTCAAGGAGTCACGACTATCATGGTTGAACCAACCAAAGGGAACAGCAACAATGAGATTAATGCCAACAACAACAAGAAGAAGAAATTTTGGAACAAAAGGAAGGGGCAAACTTCGCAAGAACCTTCAAAGAAGCAAATGGTTGCGGTTCATGCTGCTACTACCCCCACCACAACTCCTGCTACCTCTGCGCCAACAAAACCATATGCGGGAAATCTGCCCAAGTGCACCAAGTGCAACTACCATCACCATGGTATTTGTCGCGAGATGCACTACAAGAACTGTGACCGGAAAGGGCACACAGCCCGTTTCTGTAAAGCACCGGCACGACCAATCACTCAAGTTTCTGGCACTGGAGTAAGTCGGGCGTGTTATGGGTGCGGGGAGACTGGACACTTCAGGAGGGATTGTCCCAAGGAAAGGAATATTGGCGGTGTGGGGAGAGTGCTGGCAGTAGGACAGAATGAAGCAATAGCGGACCCCACGGTGGTTACGGGTACGTTTCTACTCAACAACACTTATGCATGCATACTTTTTGACTGCGGTGCGGAGAGAAGTTTTGTGAGTCATAAATTCAAACACCTACTAAATCAAAAACCCCAACCACTCAATAAAATATTCACTGTAGAAATGGAAAACGGTAAAACAGAACACGCAAACGATTTGTACGTAGGGTGCACACTAAATTTAAACGAGCGCTTGTTTCGGCTCGATCTTATGCCCATTTCCATAAGAAATTTCGATGACATCATCGGTATGGACTGGTTAAGCCTTCACCATGCCAATATCCTTTGCCATGAAAGGGTTGTTCGCCTAAATCTGCCAAACGGCGAAACTCTTGTCATTTATGGCGACAAACCTAGTTCAAATTTGCAAATCATTTCCTGTATTAAAGCACAAAAATATCTTCGTAAGGAATATCATGCCTTTCTAGCCCACGTAGTAGACAAGAAACAAGAATCGAAAAACATTAAAGCCATTCCGGAAGTCTGCAATTTCCCAGACATCTTCCCAGAAGATCTTCCAGGAATCCCACCGGAACGTCAAGTCGAGTTCAGAATCGACTTAATCCCCGGAGCTACCCCTGTAGCAAAGTCACCTTACCGTTTAGCCCCAGCCGAGATGCAGGAACTATCCAGTCAATTAAACGAGCTGCTGAGCAAGGGATTCATCAGACCGAGCTTCTCACCATGGGGAGCGCCAGTCCTATTCGTGAAAAAGAAGGACGGATCCTTTCGCATGTGCATCGATTATCGGGAACTAAACAAACTCACGATCAAGAACCGATATCCCTTACCGCGCATAGACGATCTATTCGACCAACTGCAGGGAGCAAGCTGCTTCTCAAAGATCGATCTAAGGTCTGGTTATCACCAACTGCGAGTACTGGAAGGAGACATCCCCAAAACGGCTTTCCGAACACGTTATGGTCACTACGAATTTGTAGTAATGCCCTTCGGATTGACGAATGCTCCAGCAGTGTTCATGGATTTGATGAACCGAGTATGTCGTCCCTTCCTGGATAAATTCGTTATCGTATTCATAGATGATATACTCATCTATTCAAGAAGCCAGGAAGAACACAGCAAACATCTCCGCCAAGTACTGGAAACACTAAGGGCAGAGAAACTTTACGCAAAATTTTCCAAATGTGAATTTTGGATTCGAGAAGTGGATTTCCTAGGACATGTTGTAAGCAAAGAAGGAATACACGTGGACCCTTCCAAGATAAAGGCAATAGATAGTTGGACTACTCCAAGAACCCCTACAGAAATCCGGCAATTTTTGGGACTCGTCGGGTATTACCGAAGATTCATACCGAACTTTTCAAGGATTGCCAAGCCACTTAGCACCCTAACCCAGAAGAATGTGACCTTCGACTGGGGAGAAAAACAAGACATCGCATTTCAGACACTAAAGCGAGCCTTATGTAGTGCGCCCATCCTAACCTTGCCAGAAGGAACGGAGGACTTCGTGGTCTATTGTGATGCATCAAACCAAGGACTTGGTGTGTCTTAATGCAAAGAGGAAAAGTCATCGCCTACGCCTCAAGGCAACTAAAGACGCACGAAGTGAACTTATCACACCCCCGAACCAAGGATGGCGGAAACGTTCGAGGGTGGAGGACTTCATGTAGAGTATCACAACAACGAGTATAATAGTGCTCAAAGTAAATACAACCATCATAAATATAACTGAAAAAGTTACACCAGTGTATATGTTACATGAATCGAATCAATTACATTATGAAACAAAATGAACTGTTTGACAATTTATCGTCCCATCCTCAAAACGTTGTTGGTTTCCTGTTTTCACTGAATTCCTGAGAATACAAGTAGTTTTGAAAAGTGTCAACACAAAGGTTGGTGAGTTCATAAGAGATTTTATTGGAGAAATAGACCGTTTTCCTTGTAAAAATGATATGATATGTATTCCAAAATCCGATATTTTCTTTATAAAGTTTATGTAATGTAGTCTCATAACCGATGACCAAAATGTATAAGTAACCTTTCTTATTAAAGAAAAAAAAATAATGTGCTTAAATTGACATAAACGCACTTGAATTAAATGATGTTCCCGCAAATTCTTATGTTTGTTAATACTTAATGTATACGTAGTCCTAAGTCTCAGGACCGAGAAAATAACAAGTATCGTCTATACTTAAAGTTATAAATGTGGTTTCAAATGATGTGTAGTCAAAAATACCAAAAACCGAACGTAGACAGTAATATCGGTACTTATTGAGATAAAAGTGATTTTAAAATCGACATAAAAATCCATTAAAGTTTTATAAAAATCCCGTAAACTTTATGGATTGTTATATCCTTATATGAGCCGCTATAATCATACTTAAGACTAAATGAACCTGCCACGACGTTTCTCAGGCGTCGAATAACTGAAATGACAATTATCACCCGTAGACCTGCAGGTCCAACTGTAGCTAGCAGCAAGGTGTGGGGTGTCAAACCCAATATAGATCTATATACAACTATCACGTTCTCCATCCGGGAGACTCTGATTATAACGTACAGGATTTTATATTCCGCACGCGGACGTACGGAAAGAGAATGTCTCACAATCTAGGTTAACAAGTTTACAAGTTATATGCGGGAGTGTAAAACCTTTCTGTATGAATGTACCCTTTTCGTACGTGTGTGTTATGTGATGTATCGAAAACTATACCTATTATAGTTTTATCCAAAACGTTTGTAATATATAAGAACTCTTTTATGAAAAAAGCGTTAGGATTATGAAATCCATTAAACTATGCTTATTATAGTTTATATATATACATGTTCTAAATGAATGAATAATCTTATCATGAATGACTTATTTTCAGTTTATGATGATAAAAATTACAACGTATCACATTCAATACTTAGAACTTGACCTTATACACTTTGCTCAACATAATACAAAGTGTTGTAAAAATTACAAGCTGTTAACAAATTTTCAGCCTTTCTACACTGTTTTTGAAAATTCATAGAAAAATCATACGAAGTCGAAAACTAAATCCGTAAATTCTGGGAGTTCCCAAAATGTGTCTACTTTACTCATAATTTTTATCATGATTTTTAATGACCTCAAACTTGGGTGAAAAAGTCCATAATCACAGACTGGTCCGGATTGGTGTTTGAAATGATAGGCAGTTTTGTAAAAATCACCATAAATTGTAGAAAAATCGTATGGAGATGTGCAAGTAGTCATTTTAAAGCTAAGAACTGGAACTACTTACACCTAATACAGTTTTGAAAACTAAAATGTTTAAGTGGTCCAAAACAGTCCGTGAATGGAGTTGAACTTTTCTGATGAAGGCTGTTAGAAAAGTGTAGTTATGTTCTTGGTGTTTTAACTTGTATTCTCCCCCTAAAAACTCGAGAAAACATGAAAATATGGGGGTATGAACTCACCTTAAGTGTTTTCAGTAGATGATTGTTGAAGAATGGAGGTGCTTAACTCAAGGACACTTGGAATGTCTTGAAGATTTTCAAGAATCTAGCATGATAGTTATGGAGTTTGTATGAGCTATCAATGATTCGAGTAGAATGAAGTGTGAGAATCACAGGGAGGGTGGATTACACTTACCAAGAGTGGAAGAACACTTGATGATCAGCCTTGAGATTGTGAGTTAGAGAGAGAAGTTGGAGAGAAAAAGTTGGAGTTCAATCTTGGTGTAATTTGAGAGTGTTTGAAGAGAATGAGGAGAGAGGTTGTAAGATCAACCCTTAGATTGTGGGGGTTACTTGTGAAAGGGAGTAAAAGGTACAAGGTATGGTGGGGAGGAGTGTGGGTTGTCATGGAGTGGGTGTGGGGGTTGCTTGCGTCATAAACTAAAGTAAGGTCAACACTCTTCTTTTGTACTTTACCAATCTTATTTGGATAAGATTTTACCCTTAAAATATGATTAGATTATTAATTTAGGGGTCTTATATTTTAAAATAAAGTTTTGGGTGAAAATCCTATGTTAAAATAATTAAAAATGGGTTTAAAACGCAAAAATACGCAAAAACGGGGTGAAAAATGTATTTTCCAACGAGATTCTTCGGACCTAGGCTGAAGCTCGGTCCTAGGCCGAAGTTCGGTCAGATGTGCACGACTCGGAGGTGAAGGCGCGCCAGAAGGAAGAAGCGAAGCGAGAGTGATCCGAGGTTCGGTCCGAAGTCGGGCGGTTCGGTCCGAAGTTAGGCTAGAACCGAAGGGACTGTTGTGAACAGTAATGAACAGTACTTTCGGTTCGGATTTTCCCTTCTATGCTGGGTTCGGTTCGGACCTTCCTTCAGTGCTGGGTTCGGTTCGGACCTTCCTTCAATGCTGGGTTCGGTTCGGATGAACAGTGTCTCGGTTCGGCTCATGAACAGTACCCTCGGTTCGTTGATGAATAGTACTTTCGGTTCGGTTCATGAATAGTACTTTCGGTTCGTTTCCTTAAGTCCGTTTTTCGCGTAGACTTCCGTTTTTGGGCTATTTTCGCCAAATTCGGGGGTCGGAATGTCCCGAGTGATTATAGAAAGTCGGGGAGAGATTTCGAGAGAGATTTGAGAAAGATTCCTCGTTCTCAGAGAGATTTGGGAGAGATTTGACATACTTGGAGAGATTTCACATACAAAGAGATATGTGGGAGAGATTTCACATACTTAGAGAGATTTGGGAGAGATTTGACATACTTGGAGAGATTTCACATACAAAGAGATATGTGGGAGAGATTTCACATACTTAGAGAGATTTGGGAGAGATTTGACATACTTGGAGAGATTTCACATACAAAGAGATATGTGGGAGAGATTTCACATACTTAGAGAGATTTGGGAGAGATTTGACATACTTGGAGAGATTTCACATACAAAGAGATATGTGGGAGAGATTTCACATACTTAGAGAGATTTGGGAGAGATTTGACATACTTGGAGAGATTTCACATACAAAGAGATATGTGGGAGAGATTTCACATACTTAGAGAGATTTGGGAGAGATTTGACATACTTGGAGAGATTTCACATACAAAGAGATATGTGGGAGAGATTTCACATACTTAGAGAGATTTGGGAGAGATTTGACATACTTGGAGAGATTTCACATACAAAGAGATACGTGGGAGAGATTTCACATACTTAGAGAGATTTGGGAGAGATTTCACATACTTAGAGAGATTTAGGAGAGATTTGACATACTTGGAGAGATTTGGGAGAGATTTGACATACTTGGAGAGATTTCGCATACAGAGAGATATTTGGGAGAGATTTCACATACTTAGAGAGATTTGGGAGAGATTTCACATACTTAGAGAGATTTGGGAGAGATTTGACATACTTGGAGAGATTTCGCATACAGAGAGATATTTGGGAGAGATTTCACATACTTAGAGAGATTTGGGAGAGATTTGACATACTTGGAGAGATTTGAGAGAGGTTTGACATACTTAGAGAGATTTGGGAGAGGTTTGACATACTTGGAGAGATTTGGGAGAGGTTTGACATACTTGGAGAGATTTCTCATACAAAGAGATATGTGGGAGAGGTTTCACATACTTAGAGATACGTGGGAGAGATTTCACATACTTAGAGATATGTGGGAGAGGTTTCATTGGTGACCTTTTTGAGTGTTCGGCTATGCACTGCAAGGTCCTTAAATCCCGTTAAGCCTTGATTAGGGATCTTGCATACTCCCGATGAGTATGTAACATTGTTTTATCGGTTTGGCTTTCCACGTACCATCGTTTTGGGTTAAGGAGATCTAGGTGAACGCACTTTTCGATTTATGATCTCTCATTAGAATAGAGAGTTGTTTAGAAGTTACATAACGTAAACTTTAGTACTCACGGCAAATTGAGTTGACTGGTTTGACTTGTTCACTTTAGTTGACTTTGACTTGACCGAAAATTGACGGTTATCACAGAACTACACAACGCACGATCTTGAGCTAGGAGCAGTCGTCTTCGCTCTGAAGATATGGCGACACTATCTCTACGGCACAAAATGTACCATCTTCACTGATCATAAAAGCCTCCAACATATCCTCAATCAGAAGGAACTCAACATGAGACAGAGACGATGGGTAGAACTACTAAGTGATTACGAGTGCGAAATTCGATACCACCCTGGAAAGGCTAATGTAGTGGCTGATGCACTCAGTCGGAAGGAGTACTCAGGTCGCCGAGTGAAGTCCCTAACTGTGACAATCCATTCACACCTGTTCACGCAAATCAAGGAAGCCCAAATAGAAGCCTTGAAATCCGAAAATGTGACAGGAGAAGCCCTAAGGGGAATGGATAAGAACCTTGAGACCAAGAACAACGGAATTCGTTATTTCATGGATCGAATTTGGATACCGAAGTTTGGTGGATTTAGAGAAATCGTTATGGACGAAGCCCATAAAACACGATACTCCATACATCCTGGCTCCGATAAGATGTATCTCGATCTCAAGAAGTTGTATTGGTGGCAAAACATGAAAGCCGAAATTGCTACCTACGTGAGAAAATGCCTGACATGTGCCAAAGTCAAGGTGGAATATCAGAAGCCCTCGGGTTTATTACAACAACCAGAAATACCCGAGTGGAAGTGGGAACGGATAACCATGGATTTCATAACAAAGTTACCCAAGACAACAAGCGGACTCGACACCATTTGGGTAATTGTCGACAGGTTAACTAAGTCAGCACATTTCCTACCGATCAAAGAGACGGATAAATTGGAGAAGTTAACAAGGACATACCTCAGAGAAATTGTACGACTGCATGGTGTGCCCATATCCATTATCTCGGACCGAGATAGTAGATTCACCTCAAGGTTCTGGCAGTCGCTACAAAAAGCTTTGGGGACAAGACTAGACATGAGTACCGCTTATCACCCACAAACCGACGGTCAGAGCGAGAGAACTATACAAACCCTAGAAGACATGCTGAGAGCTTGCGTAATCGACTTTGGCAAAGCATGGGACACACATCTACCATTGGTCGAGTTCTCGTACAACAATAGCTACCACACCAGTATCAAGGCTGCCCCGTTCGAAGCCCTCTATGGCCGCAAATGCAGGTCACCTTTGTGCTGGGCCGAAGTGGGGGACACGCAACTAGCAAAAGGACAAGCAACTGACGACACGCTCACTGGACCAGAAATCATAAGGGAGACTACGGAGAAGATTGTTCAAATCCGAGAACATCTAAAAGCATCAAGGGATAGACAAAAGAGTTACGCAGATAGGAGACGAAAACCCTTGGAATTCCAAGTTGGAGACCATGTCCTACTCAAAGTCTCGCCTTGGGAAGGTTTAATACGCTTCGGAAAACGTGGGAAATTGAACCCTAGATACATCGGACCATTCGAGATCCTTGCCAAGATCGGTCCAATGGCCTACAAACTTAGACTACCTCAGGAGCTCCACAACGTACACCCTACCTTTCACATATCGAATCTGAAGAAGTGCTTATCCGACGAGACCCTTGTCGTCCCTCTAGACGAAATTGCAATAAATGAAAACCTCCAATTTGTGGAGGAACCAGTAGAGATCATGGATCGGGAAATCAAAAGGAATAAACAAAGCCGCATACCTATTGTAAAGGTCCGCTGGAACGCCAAGCGAGGACCTGAATACACCTGGGAATGCGAGGATCAGATGAAACAAAAGTACCCGCATCTTTTTCCTAAAACTGTAAAGTCTATCTTAGATTAAATTTCGGGACGAAATTCCCTTAACAGGGGGATGATGTGACAACCCTATTTTTCCCAAAAAGCATTGTAAACACTCGAAAGCTAAAAAGCAACGAAATTAACCTCCAAAATATAGTGTTCAAGTATCTAAGTTGGAATACATCAAATATTAGATATCATGCCAAGGTTTCCAAGAACATAAAGAACGCTCAAAACCAGGTTATATTGAAGAAATTATAACTACTCGTATATTTACGACATGACGTTAAAACATTATTTGACGTAAAAAGTAGAATCTCAATAAAATGCATTTTAGCCTTAAGTATCTAAACCAAGTCGTAGCTCTCGTTGAAAGGTGAGCGTACATAAAAAGATCGCCCAAATTGGACCTCGTATGAAGAAGTTACGAATTTTCAAAGTTTCATAACACTAGTAGAAGGCTAAAACTCAGATTGAAGATCGAGTGTTATTTAGCTATCGCCACCTAAACGGAAGTTGAAGATCTCCTCAGTGGTAATAAAACAATAAAAAGACAAACGAAAACCGACGTCGAATAAAGAACCTATGAATTTTTAACGAACTTTAGGAGGCCCGGCCTATTAAAATTATATCATTAAAAATAAAGTCAAAACTAGCCATCGGAGTCTAAATGAAAGTTGTAGAGCATAATCTCACCTACGCATGGATATAAAGAACGCAAAAAACGGAGCTCGTACACGAATGTTACGGAATTTAGAAGTCGGAAGCCAGGATTACGCCCCGCGTACTAGACCCAGAGTCGAATCTCATCGGCCCGCCCAATCTACGCTCGGCTAGACCCAGGAGTCCCATCGACCCGCCCAAGCTACGCTAGCTAGACCCGAGTTGTAAGCCATGACACCATCTTACGCCCCGCGTACTCCGGAAGTACGCGCCGCATACGAGGATTTCTAGCCCTATAAATAGAAGGCATAAGCTCGAGTTTTTGCACACCATTCACCATTCCTCAGTCCTTCTCCCACACCTCTAAGCTCCAGAAGACCTTTTCCCTCACCTCGGTTTCCGCACTTGAGCCCCCGACGAAAGATTTACGCTGCAAAGATCCCCAAAGAGCCCGACGACGCAACCATCCGCGGTCGAAGTTCTGCTCAACCCTAGCCTCTCTCTTCAAACTTAACGAGTGAGTTCATACCCCTACTTTGCAATTCTTTTCACGTTTTAGGGGGGGGGGGGGATACAAGTACATTACAAATCAAAGTATCATTTTTATAATATCGTTCTTATAGAGTTTTGATACAAAAATAACTTTATGTTTAAAGGGATATTATATTACCAAGTTGTTATTACCAAATGGGAACATACTTTTGACAAACTATAATGAGTATAGTATTCAAGTGATTCATACATTTTACATATACATCTCGACAAATGAAATGCTTTCAAAAGAAGTACAGCCTTTATTATCGTAAATCTGTTTTATACCAAGTAATGTGAGACAACTTCACGTACGTTCGATGTATGCATTATTAAGTCCTGTATTATATACCATAATCCCTTGTAGGGGGAGCGTGATACTTGTGTATAGATCTATACGGGATTGACAATCCCACACCTAAGCTGTTAGCTACAGCTAGGCCGGCAGGTCTGGGGGTGACAAATGTCATAACAGTTCCAACGCCTTAAGAACGTTGTTACAGGCCATCAGTGTCAATAGCATGGTTATAAAACTCACATAAAAGTATAAAAACAAGTTTGATTTACGAGATTCATATATGCATTTCAGTTTTCCATTTTATCGTTAACACAAATTTTATCACTATTATTCAAGTATGGAAAACACAAACGCACTCCAACACGGGAAACTTTTCAAATCATTTACAGAAAATATTAGATTTCCAGAAAACCTCGTTCATCGGTTTACTATCAAAAAGGACATACTTTTTCAATACAAAACGCTTATGAACTCACCAACTTAATTGTTGACACTTTTTCGAAACCACTTGTATTTCTCAGGGAATCAGTAATACAGGTAACCACCAGCTTTTGGAGAAAGGAACACTAAGGATGTTTTATTATTGAACATTTATCATCTCATTGTAATATTCTTTTGCTATTATGTATAACGCAACAACATACGTTTTCATTATATATGTGATGGTTGTGTTACTTTCTTTACAATATTCGATGGTTGTGATACTACGTGAAGTCATCCACCCCCGAATGTTTCCGCCATTCTGGTTTGGGGGTGTGACATAAAATCCGTAAGTTTCGCATACGGGCCCTGTTTTTGACGTTCTTTATATCCACGCGAAGGTGAGAAAATACTTTACAACTTTCATTTAGACTTCGGCTGCTAATTTTGAATTTATATTATATTATATTTTAATTGATAGGCCGGGACATGATAACTTCGTTAAAAATCCATAACTTCTTTATCCGACGTCCGTTTTCGTTTGTCTTTTTACCATCGAACTATTATTGTCGAGACCTTCAACTCTCATTTAATTTGTGTCGACTAAAAATTGCTCGATCTTTATTTCGAGTTTTTAGCTGTCTACCGCTGTTACGAAACTTAGTAAATTTGTATCTTCTTCATACGAAGTCTGTTTTGGGAGTTCTTTTTAGGCATGATCATGGTTTAACGTAATCTACGACTTTCTTTTAGATACCTAAGGCTAAAAATTATTGTATCGAAATTTTGCGTTTTACGTTTATCAGCATTGCCGGTTTTTGCCGCGAATCTTAGATTGGTCATAACTTCTTCGTTATAACTCGGATTTTAGTGTTCTTTATATGTACGAAAACTTTGATACGATTCCTACTACTTTATTTAACCCAAATAAGATTTTTAGGAAAGTTATATTTTGGCCTAAATTTGACTGGTGTTACATTTTATTGTCTCAAAATATCGGGTTGTCACATGGTCCTACTCTTGGAAGTAGGTAGTGATTTAAGATTGTCGTGGAGCATTGGTAGATTGTTCATGGGGATGAACATAGCAAAGTTTGCGACAAATACTCATGAGTACTTTAAATGCAGATTTTAGAGTATTGGGGTAACCCTCACTTAGAGATTACTTCATAGATTTTGTCTAAAGTAATTCTAAGATGCTAATATCATAAATTCTTCAAATGGAGATACATGATATTTTCTCCAACAATATGTTGTATCTTGGTTTCTCTCCAACGTTGTTCGTAAATGGCAATCATATATGGTTTTGCTAGATATGACATAAGAAATAGGTGGAATTTATGTAGTCAAAGTTTATTTGTTCACTTTTACTTTAAGTAGTTGGAGTCGATAACCTTGGGCCCCTCGATGATTTGGTGTTGAAATTAAAAATGTATGGTCGTGCTCAAGCTAAATTAATGGATCAAGTATGCAGTTTGCTTTTTGTTGACACAAGTCAGTTTCGGGGAAACAAAATGTTGAATGTTTGAGACTGACTATATCCATGTCTCACTTTCATATAGATATCTTGAAAAATCAAAAGAATGTTTGATCACTTATCTAAGGCCCATATCACGACTCAATGTTGTGAGTATGATAGGTATGTTTGACTTTATACTCTCCATTTATTAGTAATGAATATTATACCATATACTGTTGGTAACTTATGCAAGTGGGAGTGATGGACAATGGTTCCAATCGTTGCCATACAATTGCAACAATTGGTAATATTACTATTAATAGTAGGTTCCTTTTGGGTTGCACGCAATGATAGAAATAAGCAATAAATGACATGTGGAAATTATGGGGACTTGATTTGTTAATTAATTAATAGACTTTAATTAATTAAATGAAATCCAAAAGTTTTGGAATGTTCTGGAGGATAAACTAAGATAATTTAAGCAGTCAGATAATTACCATTTATATGGATAATTATTAGTTGATTAGATAATTATCTTTTATGGTAATTTATCCTTCCCTATAAATACAGAGGCCTATGGACAAATTTATTGGATGAGAAATCTCAACACCCAAGAGAAAATTCGGTTCTACCTCTTCTTTCCCGAAACCTCAAAATCACAACGCCACGTTGTGGTGGCTTCACTGCCATGACGTGGAACCTGTAGTTCCAGTATATTCAGATTTGTGAAGCCTCGTTCATGGTGTTAATTACATGGGTTGTTGTCGAATGTTGTTGATCTGAATTCCTTGGGTACGACTACAAAATAGGAGTTCTACGTTGGACTCTTAGCTCTCAACAATCAATCGAATATCTACAAGGCTTTCTACAAGCCTTAAAAGGTATGTTTTCTTGCATATTAAAGTTTCATTAGATACGTTATTCGTAGATCTGATTTTTGGGACTATTGAGGATTTAAATTGTTGCTTCCGCTCTCCCTTTAATGTTGTTTAAGGTTCCTCAAAATCCATCAACTTCAACCCTTTGTAACAAAACTGAACTTGAGAGAGAAATCCATCATGCTTTAGAGATGGATTATGAATGCATAAAAAGGTGGAAGAGGCATAAGGAGTAATAGATGCAATTAGACAATAGACAGTAACATTACTCTCAGTTGTTCCTACATTCCTTAATTCTATAAGCAAGGATATTATTCGATTATACCTTGTTGAAGTAATCAAGAGATCATGAAACAACAAATACTATTGGAGAAGGTGTTGATTGTCCTTTAGAGAAGAGTTAGTTTCAATATATCAATGTTAGCCTAAAAGATTATGGTCTTTATTCTGTATTGGGTCTTATGTTGCCCTATTAGCTAGAAAATACTAATTAGCTAGTCTATATATTCTGTCTTTTCCTTTCATTGTATTTTTGTACTTCTCATTTGATAATAATATGAAACCCTAGTCGTTCTGTATCTTGTTAATTTTCATGGTACTAGAGCTCGTTTGAATATCTATACTTTCATTTTGGGGGCGACTTATAGCAGGCACGAAACTGTTCATCGACATTATTCATGTGCACTATTCATCGATATTGTTCACATACACTATTCATCAATACTTTTCACGTGCACTGTTCGTCGACACTGTTCACGTATTGTTTGCAATTTTCGATATGGTTTTCTTGCTCGTTTTTGTATTCAGCTTGATTTGATTTGTGTATTTTGTCGATTTCGAGGGTTTTGTTTCGTCTGTTGGTTTTATTGATTTTCGGATCTTCATTGTTGTTGCTGCTACTCGTATTTACTGTTATTTTTATTTGACTGATATTGAAATATCGCCCTAAGAGATGATTATGTTCAATCCATTAATATTCAACTCGATGGAAAAAACTATGCCAATTGGATATTTTTATGAAAATTTTTTCACGAAGCAAGACTATGTGGGGGATTGTTACGGGTAACAAGAAGAAACTAACAGACAAGAAGGCTGATAATTATGCAACCTTATTAGGTTCATGGGAGACTGATAACTCCAAGATCTAATAATTTTGTTATCCAGTCTACTGGTACTCAGTTGGTAAAGTATGACACATCAAAGGAGGTTTGGGATCACTTAGCTAGGTTGTATAGTCAGACTAACTTTGCAAAGAAATATCAGTTATAGTTTGATATTCGAGCCCTCTAACAGAATAATCTCATTGTTTAGGAATTTTATGCAGCTATGTCGGATTTATAGGATTAGTTGGCTCTTACAGAACCTAATTTGTTGAAGGCTTGTAATTCGTATATTGACAGAAGGGAAGAACAACATTTGGTTCAGTTCTTGATGGCATTACATTTAGGTTTTGAAGGCTTACGCGGATCAATCTTGCATCGTACACCTCTTCTCGATGTTGATTCGATTGTTCACGAGTTCATTGTTGAAGAAAATCGTATCAAGTACCATGCTAACAAAGGTCCCAAGACAACCATTGTTGTTGTCTTTGATGTTCTATAGTGACCTCAATCTTCAAACCAGAATCATCCCAAAGTTACATTTGATGAGTGTGCTTTCTGTAAGAAGAAGAACCATTGGAACGCAAATTGTCCTTTGCTGACAAGCAAGGGAACCCATCAGCAAAAACAAATGAGATCGTCTGCATAGTCTCAGCCTTCATAACAAAACAGGTCTTCTAGACAGTCACGTCCTCATTTTCATCTTTTAGGCCACCACAGTATGATACGGATGCACCTTCGGTTGAGAATGGAATAGATTTTGCACCATCATCAGCCTTGGATCTACAAATTGTTGAGTAGTTCAGACAGGTGATTGTTCCCAATCTAACTGCCATGTCATCTTCCATGTGTCATTTAGGTCTGTCTTCATCCAACACGTCAGGTATTCCTTCATCCTTATGTATATTAGATGATGGTGCATCTCATCACATGTCACCACATTTGTCATATTTTGCTTCATTATCTTCCCGTACACTTGTCTCTATTATGTCTGCTAGTGCTACACCCATGTTAGTAAATGGTGTTGGTTCTAGTGTCACTCCTTATATATCATTAACAGATGTGTATTACATTCCCACACTTGCTTTGAATCCGGAATCGATTACCCAGTTGTGTAAATCTAGTTGTTGGGTCTTCTTTTCTTATTCATTTTGTTGTGTACACGACATTCGGTCTCAGAGGGTGATTGGGATAGGTCGTAGACTTGGGGACCTCTATGTTTTGGAGCAGCTACACGTTGCTGATGTTGCTGCATCTAGTGTCGATTTGTTGTCTTTTCATTTAAACCCTTCGTCATCTGTTTTTTTATCTTTGGCATTCTCGTTTGGACATGTGTTAGCATCTCGTTTATAGTTTTTGATTTCCACTGGTGTGTTAGGTTCTTTTAAAACTAATGATATTTCTTATTTTGTAATTATAAACTTGGAAAATTTTATGATTTACCGTTTAATAAAAGTGTCACTCGTTCTGTTGCTCCCTTTGATATCGTACCTTCTAATGTGTGGGGTCTATCTCCAATTACCTTTAAATCGGGAGCTAACTATTATTTTTCATTCATTTATTATTACACTCGTTATAAATGGGTTTATCTTATGAAGTGTATGTCTGAATTTTTCACCATATATAGTGAATTTAGAGCTCTTATCAAGACTCAAGACTCTGCTAACATAACATGTTTTCGGTATGATTTGGGAGGAGAATTTACCTCCAATGATTTTAAACAATTATTGGCATCTGATGGCACTGTGCTTCAGTCATCTTGTACAAACACTCCTCAACAGAATGGTGTTGCGGAAAGAAAACTTCGACATCTCCTAGAAACTTCAAGATCCTTAATACTTTTCACTTAAGTTCCTAATATGTTTTGGGGAGAAGCTGTTCATATCGGCACTTATGTTATTAATTGCATTCCTACTACAAACACTTCGGGGAAGTCTCCTTATGAAATGTTGTTTGGACAACTTATAGTTTAGTCTTCATTACGAGTGTTTGGGTGTAATTCTTTTATCTTGAAGCCTCATGTAGAGAGTGATAAGTTTTCATGAAAATCAGATCTTTATGTTTTTATGGGATATGGTATTGGTCAGAAAGGTTATCGGTGCTATGATCCATCAAATTAGAAATTGTATGTCCCTCACAATATCACCTTTTTGGAGCATATTCCGTTCTATAGCATTTCTATTTAGTCGTATGATGCAACCCGAGAGGAGATTCATACTATTGTACCATTTAACATTGACGTTGATGATCCACCACATGTCACCGATCCAACACCTGCTACTGATCCACCACCTATTGCTGATCATCTGTCTATAGATCATCAAAATCCCCCCCCCCTTCCATTGAGGGCTTATCGTAATAAGAAGTCCACAAAGCTTCCTGACTTTGTCTATTCCTATTACTCACCAGTGTTTTTGCCTCCTTAATTGCTAATGTACATCGTCTCTCTGAGCCAACATCCTACAAAGAGCCCGTTTTTTATCCCCTTTGGTAGGTCACTATGGCTGAGGAACTTGAAGCTCTTTATCAGATTCATAAATGGAATCTGGTTTCGCTTCCACCCGGAAAGAACACGATTGGTTTTCGTTGGGTATATAAAATCAAAACAAAGTCTATTGGATTTGTTGAGCATTATAAAGCCAAACTTGTTGTGAAAGGGTATGTGCAAAAGTATGGTATGGATTGTGAGGAGATGTTTGCTCATGTTGCAAAAATGACGACTGTTTGCACCTTGATTGCATTTTCTTCCATTTACCAATGGAAGATTTACCATATGGATGTCAAGAATTCGTTCTTGAATGGTGATATTCATGAGGAAGTATACATGTCTCCTCCCCCTTGTATTGCCCACCAACCAGCTGAAGTCTGTCAACTTCTGTGACAACCCAACATTTCGAAACAATATAATGTAACACCAGTCAAATTTTGGTCAAAATTTAACTTTCATAAAATCTTATTTGGTTTAAATAAAGTGGTAGGAATCGTATCAAGGTTTTCATACATATAAAGAACACTAAAATCCGAGTTATAACGAAGAAGTTATGACCAATCGAAGATTCTCGACAAAACCGGCAACACCGATAAACGAAAAACGTGAAGTTTCAATACAATAGTTTTTAATCATAGGTATCTAAATGAAAGTTTTAGATATCATTAAACCGCAAACATACGTAAAAAGAACGTCCAAATCTGACTTCGTACGAGGAAGTAATGATTTTTCCAAGATCCGGATATAGCAGTAGACAACTAAAAACTCGAAATATAGATCGAGAGCTTTTGGCCGAAACAACCTAAATGAGAATCGAAGGTCTCAACAATAGTAGCGCAACGGCGAAAATTCTGACGAAAACGGACATCGGATGAAGAAGTTATGGATTTCTAATGGACTTTTCGTGTCCCGGCCCGTTAAAAATAAATAATTAAAAATAAAGTCAAAATTTGCCGATGAAGTCTAAACGAGAGTTATGGAGTATATTCTCACCTATGCGTGCATATAAAAAAACGTCGAAAACGGAGCTCGTACGCGAAAGTTACGGATTTTACAAGTTCGAGGCCCAAAATCCGAGGCTGTCAGGCTTGCCACGACGTGGCACAGTTTGCCACGACCCGGCAAGTGACTGAGGGCATCCAATCAATGGAATAGGATAAGGTTGACTCCCCACGATGTGGCCATCCCTTACCACGAAGTGGCACACCAGAAATGCCCCTATAAATAGATTTCAAGGGCTCCGAGTTTCATTGCTCAGTTCTCTTCTTTCTCGCGCCGTAGCTCTGCGTTTAAGCTCCCGAAGCCATCCCGAAGCCCCGGTTTTCACCTACAAGTTCCGAAGAAAGGCTTTGCATTCCCGAGATCCATGAGATTTCCGAGATTCCCGAGAAAATCGACTTTTCCAAGTTGAAGTTCTGCTCGATTTTCGTCTCACTTTCTTCACTCAATCATGTGAGTTCATACCCCTATAATCTACACTTTCAAATGCTTTATAAATGCTTTTTATACACTTTTAAGGGGGGGGGGGAGGGGGAATACAAGTAAACACACGGTTATCCCCGTGTGAAAGACATAAATCTTTGTTATACTTTTTGGTTATGTAATCAATCACATGTGATTTATAACTGACATACAATTGGACTTACTACACTTTTAGCCGTTTCACCAAACAGAGTACTTCAAATAGCTTTCTCAAACGTTTTTACATGTTAAAACACTTTTAGAAAGTGTCTTACAAACTATATGTTTCCTTTTTGAATCTATTATAGTTATGCTTCAAACAAAGGTTTTCTTACACATAAACTGTCTTGTCAACTGTTTTCGAATCGTTTTATAAACTGATATCAAGTCATAAATTCTTATTTATTAAACTTTTCAAAGGTTTTACAAAACTTCTTTTCTACTTATATATTGTTAAATGCTTGCCTATATATGTATAGTTAAATAAGAAAGGTTTAAAAGACTTAGAACGGCTAGCTCGCCTTATTTCTTTTTTTGTTCTCGTTGGGATGTGGCCTTAGGGTATCAGTTATTCGTCCGAATGTCATCTAAATATTAGTTATATATATCATGTATACCTATATAGACATAAAAGTTCCATTAGTTAGTTCAGTTCTGACACCTTTGGGTAGCAAGGGTGTATGAACCTACTTGGACACTCATCAATTACATTCCAGTAAACTATTACAGGAATAGTTTAGGGGGTACAAAACATCATTCCTATTACAAGGAATTACACCAGAGTCAGTTCATTCATGAGTCTATACTACATGCTATATGAAGGGATACTCTTACAGAGATTCCTTTTACATGGATACAATTATATGGATACTCTTACAGGGATACTTTTACATAGATACTATATGATAAGATACTATTACATATTATTAGTATAGATATTATTAGTGTAGATATTATTAGATTAGATCTGTCTATCCTAGTACTAAAGGATACCATAAGGGGTTTACCACTCCTAATCCCTCTGTTAGCTACAGAGGTAAATGCACATCTACCAATGTCTACGGTTGATACCATTACAAGTATACTTAATGGACTAACTATTCCTACACCCGGCTGTTAGCAACAGAGGTAAATACACATCTACAGATGTCTACGGTTGATCCATTTACGGTGAGTTTCCACGTCGTGTTTATTCTAGTACCAAAGGATAATACTTAAGTTATTAGCTCATTACCTTTATTTTGTGATACATTCACATAACGACGGGGTAGACTAATACCTATATAATTATATTGTTACCTTTATTTGGTGTCACGTTCACATAACCGATGAGGTAGATCATACTGGAATATCTTAGTACCAAAGGATACAACATAAGTTATTATATTATTACTTTTATAGTTTTATAATAATAGTTAAACAGGGGAAAAAACGGCACATTTACAGTGATGCGTACTTCCAAAACATTCGGGTCTTGGTAGAAGACTACTTTCAAAACATTCAGGTCTTGGTAGAAGACTACTTTCAAAACAGTCAGGTCTTGGTAGAAGACTACTTTCAAAACATTCAGGTCTTGGTAGAAGACTACTTTCAAAACAGTTAGGTCTTGGTAGAAGACTACTTTCAAAACATTCAGGTCTTGGTAGAAGACTACTTTCAAAACGGTCAGGTCTTGGTAGAAGACTACTTTCAAAACATCCGGGTCTTAGTAGAAGACTACTTTTTATACTAGTAGGAAATATGGGATTTTCTAGGGTCTTCATACTTATACTAAATGTTTCATCAAACATTCACCAGTCTTTCATAACAACTTTTCAAAGAAATAACATTAAAATACTTATGAATTCACCAGCTTTATTGCTAATACTCGCTTTCAAAATAACTTGTATTCTCAGGTTACAAATAAGACAGGTACCGATGCAAGGTTTAGAGAAGACGAAGCAGTCAAGACTCGTCTTTTATTTTGAGTATTCATTATGTTGTTTTATACTATGAAAGAACACACTTGTAAGCAAAATTATTCTATTAATGCAATGGATGATGTTGTTGCTTGTTTACTACTTTACATTGTTGTGATACATACATGATGTCCTCCACCCCAGAACGTTTCCGCCATTCTCGGTTTTGGGGTGTGACAACTTTGAAAGGCACTATATGGCCTCAAACAAGCCCCTCGTGATTGGATTGAAAAAATTTCTTTCATGATTACTTTGCTTGGTTTACAATCAAGTAATCAGGACTGGCTCTTTGTGCTCAATGTACGAATACAGGTCGGATTATTCTTTCCTTATATGCCGATGACATGATTATTACTAGTAATGATCATGATGGTATAGAGTCTTTAAAGCTTGATTTGGCTCATCGTTTTACTATGAAAGACTTGGGTTTGCTACGTTATTTCATGGGGATTGAAGTTGCTGAGTCTCCAAAGGGTTATATTCAATCCCAATCGAAGTATATTTTTGATTTGTTTGAATGCTCATGACTCATGGATAATCGGACAGTTAATACGCCTATAGAGAGTAATTCAAAGTACTCTCCAACTGATGGTGTCCCGTTATCAGATCCAAGCCTTTATCGTACCATTGAGGGAGTTTGGTTTACATGACTGTCATTAGACCAGATATTTCTCATGCAGTTCATGTGGTTAGCTAGTTTGCCACTGCTCCTACTATTGTTCATTGGGGTGTTGTTCTTTGTATTTTGAGATATCTATGTGGTACTTAGTTCCGCACTCTTATGTTTCCATCTACATCCTCTCTTGAGTTGTGTGCCAATAGTGATGCAAATTGGGATTGTGATATTTATGATCGTAATTCCACTATTGGCTATTGTGTTTTTCTTTGATATTCATTAATATCATGGAAAAGCAGGAAACAACATGTTGTCTCTTGATCTTCTACAGAATCTGAGTATTGAGCCATATCTATCGCCACTTGTGAGATTGTTTGGTTGAGATGGCTTCTTGAGGATATGGGCATTCACATCTCTCAGCCTACCCTTTATATTGTGAAAATGAGAGTGCAATAATGAGTGCCAAGAATTCAATGTTTCATGAGCGCACAAAACACATTGAGATTGATTGTCATTTCACATGAGATCAGCTCCAGAAGGGCACTATCTCTCCTCCTTATATTTCCTCCTCTTTACATATTTTCGATATTCTTACCAAGCCATTGACTGCTCTTCGATTTCATTTGATGTCTAACAAAATCTCAATGCTTATTGTTGTTGCATTCTGAGTTTGAGGGGGATGTCAGCCTACTAAGATTATGGGCTTTATTTTGTATTGGGTCTTATGTTGGCCAGTAGCTAGAAAACTGTAATCAGCTAGTCTATATATTCTATCTTTTCCTTTCATTGTATCTTTGTACTTCTCATTTGATAATAATATGAAACCCTATCTGTTTTATATCTTGTTAGTTTCCAATCAATACTTAACAAACTCATGCAAATGTAAACAAAAAACAAATGTTCGATAATAATATATTATGTTCTATGGAAAACACTTTTTTTAAAAGCACTGATTTGAGTTTTATATTTTCGGATTTTGAAACTAGGTAACATTTAAACACAATGCAAAAATGCAAAAGAAAATGTCTCATCTTTTCAGTCTTTCATGCACTCGTCAAATTAACAAAGCAATTTTTCTCGATTCTATAACCAAAAAAAATCGTCCAACTCCATTAAAGATTGAATAATCTTAGTATGAAGTGTAATTGACTTGTATATTAAGACTTCTACCATAAATGAGCTTAAAGACACTAGATAGGAATAAACAGTCTCCAAAATATGCATATTCCCATCAGTAACTTTGATGGTTGCTTCTAAAGAGGTTACAATACTTTTTATACGTTCTATATTGTATGCGATATCTTTATGTATGAAAAGAATAACTTCTTGTTTTGAGTAGAAATTAAACATTATGTATTAAACAATGTGTGGGTTGATTTGAAGAAAATGTCATATATCTTATAAATAACTTATTTATATAGTTCCCATTACATAAAGAAACAAAGCAAGTTTCAAATGCAAGTTAATTATACGGTTATAATTGTTGAAGGAGGTTACAATTTCGACATTCAAAACAGTTGCTTTCATTTCATGGGTGTCGTGAGTTAGTTCCTCCATAAATAACAGATAGTTACATTACATGGAAATCGAAAAGTTTCTACACTACAAGTTCACCTTCTATGCAATAATGGTTAATTCTACTTATTTAGTAAGTATTATGTGCAACAATTCTAAAAACAAATGCATCTAAACAACATTGCTTTTTATATTTCTCCAAGAAAAAATGAACAAAAAATTGTTCTTACAATAAGAGACCGACAATTAAACATGTTCTATATCGTTTTTCTGAAGCGCACAACATCGTCGACTATTGAATTCACAATTACCTTTGTGTAAGTCCCCAATTCGCTTGTGTATCAATCAGATCCGTTTGATGGTGCGGAATCTCAATTAAACGGATGATACCATATCAAAATAGAAGAGAAGGAGAAGAAGAATATGTGAATCTATGATGTATTCAATGAATAGAATGATGGTCCATACACATAGTCAACACACACTAGTTCTTCTCTCTCTGAAACACACCTTGGGTTTCACACACTTAAGCTCCTCTAGACCGTACACCCTCTCCTAGCCTTACACACTCTTACGACTCTACTAACACTATTTATATGAGATAGACAACCGCAAATGGGTTCACGGCCGTAAACACCCATACAGCCGTAAACTAGACTGAAAAAATATAATTGCCTAGAAAAGTAAAGTATAAACCAATATTTTTGACACAACAATCTCCCCCTTGGTTTATTGCTTTCTTTCCTAATTAACCCAACAAGCTCCCCCTAACAAGTAGATGGCTTTTCTTGCTCCTTCATTTGGAGCTTGGCTTCAGCGTTTATCTTCTATTTCTTCACAGCTTCAAGATGAACTTGATGAATCTTCAATAAATGACTTCATCTTGAGCACTTTGGCTTTTCTTCAGAATTTGGCATTGAACGCACGTTGGGTGAGGAGGCTTCTTGAACAGATTCTTGAAAGATAGCGCTTTTCAGCTTGAGAATCTTCAGATAGAACATCAGAGAGACCTAATCTTCTGGATCACATCAGCAGGTACATAGATAGCAGCAAATTGATTGAGGAGGATTCAATGCAATTTGTCACATAATCTTCAAGTGCATCTTCACCTTGCTTCTGGGGTTGAAAGATTGAATGTTTAAAGAATAGTCTTCATTTCTTGCTCCTTCGAATGAGAATTCTTCGATGATCACGGATGAAGCTTTGGCTCAGAAATCTCGATACAGTCTCCATGAGTCTCATCTACACCAAAATTCACTTTTCAAGACAAAACAAAACTAAAAGAGAACTTAGCACATAATATTTTTGGATTTTTTCATATTTTTGAAAATTAAAACAGAATCAAATTTTTTTTTTTGGATTTTTGATTTTTTCTGAACAAGAAATAAAACATAAATAACACTATTTTTGGATTTTAGATTTAAATTTTTTTTTTTTTTGAATTTTTTTAATTTTCCCCATAAATTTGTGCGTAGAGGAAAACTATGAACAAATTTAACAAAAACAAAAATATTTGGGATCAAAGTTATGAGACATTCCTAAGTTGTTTATCAGTACCTTCACCTTCATGAATAGATCTGGTCAATTGTTGGTATTGTGGTCCAATTAAACACGAAGGATATTCATAAATTTTTCTTAATAAACCATTTAGCGGACGACGACCACGGGTATTGTTGTCCACTTAAATTAAGCAGCGAGATTTTTGGCAACCTCTTAAATTGTTCAATTTTAGTTGCACTAGAACGTGTTCCCCACTTCCCGATATACCCTGGTTATCAAGAACTTCCTAAGGACTCCTTACTCTAGGTGAGTGGACAATCATTCAAAAGAAAGTCAGATATAGACATGCATATGTTGTGTCCCAGGTCGGGTCTCTTTCAATCACGAGAGGGACAACATATGGCTAACTAGGATAGAGGGATTAAGAGGTAGAATGTTGTATATGTTGTGTTCCAGGTCAGATCATTTCAATCACGCAGAGGAGACAGCATATGGATAATAGATAGAAAGAATTGCATAGATAAAGAGGTACATAGAAATAGAGTTGCATCTTTGCATTCTAGGTCGGATCTCTTCCAATCATGCAGAGGAAAGCAACTATGACTGACATATAGAAATCAAGAAAATAATTTCCTACATACCTACTTTATCAGAACCCCCCAGTCGCCCTATCAGAACCAGAATTAAGGACATAAGTTCGTACATCAAGGAATAGTTGAACCACTATTCTAGATGCTTATTAATTTAGTGTATCATGTGGGTTCCCGTGTTTATTTCACTGCTCAATCTACCCAAGCATCGTTGGTCAGTCCAAACAATCCTATCTAAATCCACACTGTAAAATCCTTCGAGCCTACCAGCACATTGAACACATAGTCTAGACAATTCAGATTCTGTACCTTACACTGGTTTAGACTGCTCGTTATCACATTCTTAATATCACTTCCCAACAAACACCTACTAACGAAAAAATATAAGAAAATAAAAAAAAAATTGTCTTCAAAATGAATCAGTTTAAGTTAAACTCAGGAGTAACAAGAAGAAAACTCAAACGTAAGTCACCGATTGAATTTGCATTCAGAATGTCTGAGAACAGCATGCATAATCTTAGAACAGATCCAAAAATTCTTCATGTCATTAAGCACTAACCCCATGTATGATCCCTTCCTTTCTTCCTTTCCCGCAAAGGAAACATACTCTCAAATAAAGTTCTGAGTGTTTTACAGTTGAGAGATGCCTCCTATCATGTGCTTGGAACAGCCACTATCAACAAACCGAAGTCTGATGATATGCCTCCATAGCTGCTTCGATACAGAGCGGGATCAGTTGGTCTTTGGAACCCAGTCCATTTTGAAACTGGGTTGACCTTTTTCATCTGTGCAAGGAACTCTCTCCCAAGACATATCCTTCTTATTACAAACAGAAGATATAGAAATATTAAAATCATTAGAAGATTTTGGAGATTGAACCTTTGGTACCCATTTGTAGTTGGGATTAACCCATTTCTTCTTCGATCCGATGGGTGCCTCGGCACTTGATTTTGAACTTGAAGCCGATCGTTGAGATGACTTTGATCTGACTGGTCTTGATTTCGCTGGAGCATCTCTTGGATTGGACTTCTTGGCTGGCATACCCTTCTTGTTGTTGGGCGTTGATTTCTTGGCCTTGGGAGTTGAACTCTTGCCCTTCGTGGCATTCCAGTCACCATTGTCTGAACATGACCTTGAGGGGTTTCTTTTGGAAAATATCCCTCTTGGCGCGTTCTACCACCCTTGTGCATATTAAGGAATGTATGCGCGATTTGGACAGTTTCAGGAAATGTGTCCAGGTGATCCATAGTGAAAACATGTTTTCTTTGCACTGGGAAGTTGTTTCTACCTGCCCCTGGTGGCGTGTCCTTGCCTCGTTTCTTATTGTTCCCACAAGCACACTTGCAGCAAGTTGTCGGTTTCGCTTGTTTTGGTGGCTTGTATTTTCCAACAACATGTTTAGAAGTAACTGAGTTAGAAGCAACATATTTAGATTTCAAGGAGTCATTGGATTGTTCAATAGTTTTCTCCTTGTTCTCATCTTCCACTACTTTCCATGCACATGAAGTAGAAACATTAGAATATTTCATCTCAACACCCTCAGTTAACCCAGATTGTTCAGTCTTAACTGAAGCTAATTCAGGGGTTTGGCCAAACTGAGTAGGAATTTCTTCTTCATTTGTCTCAAGGGGTGGGTTATAGTTGGCATTGAAGGGAGGTGGTACACTGTGATACCCTAACCCCTTAGTTTGATTAACTTTGAATGTTAATTGTTTTTCAATCATCGATGCAACTACCTCACTTGACACATCAAATTTCTTAAAGTTGAATTCAGCATCTTTATATTTTTCTTTTAGTGCATCAATTTCGACAGTCACATCATCAAAATCTTTCTTAAGATATCTATAATAGACACACTTGTCACTATACTCTGCCTGTAATTTCCTGAAGTCCTTAGTCTTGGCCTCTAGTTGTTCTTTCAATGGTTTCTAGCCTTTCCTAAGTTGGTACCCCTCATATTTAAGTTCCTCGTTTTCTCTTTTTAATAAATCGATGTGTTCACGTAAATTTTTAATTGTGGCTTCACAAGATTTAGTACATGAAACTTCATTTACTGGAATGTTTGAGGAACTCATTGTTTAAAAGTATGCCCTTTGACTAAAAACTCAAAAGTCAACCTTAAAAGTCAAATTTAAAAAGTCAAACTTCAAAGTCAAACCAAAAAGCTAAATTTGAAATTTTGAAAGTTAAACGAGAAAGTCAAAGTTTAAAGTCAAAGGTCAAACTTGAAAGTCAAAGTCGAAATTTTAAGGTCAAAAGTCAAAAATTAAAAACTATTTTTTTTTGGGTTGAAAATGAAATTTAAAAATAAAAGAAATTGATTTTTGGGATGAAAGTGTCAAAATTGCGAAAATAGGTCGAAATAGGGATGCTTTTTGAATTAAATCTGGAAAGCTTATTCCGTCTAGCAAGCTAGATCAGTTGAAAAGGCGCCTTGCTGATGAATCAGGGGATCCGGGTTCGATCCTTGGCAACCCCCAGAACATTTTTGAATGCTGAACGAGGTTGCTGAACGCAAAGCGAGGACAAGGATCAACTGCAAACTAGGCTGAGCCATGAACTCTGAGGACTGCAAAGGAGCAAGTCGTAAACCACGGACCGTAAACCCTCGTGGGCCGTAAACGAACTTTGAACTCGGGGCCGTAAACCCTTCAATGGCTGTGTATTATGCTTCAGATTGTGAAAAAAAACGACGTTTTTCACCTTTTTTGCTCCAAAACTTGTTTTTAGGAAAAATGCAAAGAACAAACCACCCCCTATTTTGCCAAGATCTATCCAAAAACGCAAAAGTCCTTCAAAAATAAGATCAAATACGCTCCAGATCTAGAAAAATTGATTGATACAATCCAAGCTCTCATACCATTTGTAAGTACCAAATCTTCTTTGTGTGTCAATCAGATCCGTTTGATGGTGCGGAATCCCAATCAAACGGATGATGCCTGATCAAAATAGAAGAGCAGAAGAAGAAGAAGAAGAAGAAGAAGAAGAAGAAGAAGAAGAAGTGAATCTATGATGGATTCAATGAATAGAATGATGCTCCATACACATAGTACACATACACTAGTTCTTCTCTCTCTGAAACTCACCTTGGGTTTCACACACTTAAGCTCCTCTAGACCGTACACTCTCTCCTAGCCTTACACACTCTTATGACTTGAATGAAAAAATATAATTTCCTAGAAAAGTAAAGTATAAACCAATATTTTTGACCCAACACTTTGTCCTAAAAAAATCAGTTACTAACCATAGCACGACCTGTAACGAACATGAACACACATGTCATGGGAAAGTTATAAAAATAAAAGAGAAATTCAGACTTCATTATTTAAACCAAACCAATGGGTGTTACATATAGAGTATGTACCTTGTTATTGTCAAATCCTACCAAGTTGAATGATGACCACCATAGGTTCACCAAAAAAATAATTACCAGTCCTAAATGCAAAATCATTTGCACATTCACCCACAAAGTACAACGAATATGATCCAAACTGGACAAAAAAAACAAATTAGTATCCGCACACCTACTAAGTTTTATCCAAGAAAAGGTATATAATTAAGCCTTATTCAATATATTGTAATTCAAATGCCACCCTCTCAGTAGACCGACCATCTTTCATGTTAAGCATCAATTCGATATACCATTTTACTACACCAAGGACATCTATAAAAGCAAACACCAAGTAACTAAGAAATGTAGGGACAAACAACACAAGTATAAGAGCAAGTTTGTTTTCAATAGGGAAGCCTACTTACCAATTGCACACTCCTTCCTAACATCACCTGAAATAATGTATCCAAGCTTAGCAAAACAAAAAGATTTGACACCACGGGAGAAGCCAGATGTCTTGGCCTTAACATACATGCTTTGGTGAAAATTATATTAAATCATTGACATGCCATTTTCAAACAGGCAAGATTATCAACAACAAAGAAACTCAAAAAAGCATACACAGTCCCATCCTTCAACAATCATTCAAACTTGTGAATTAAATCCTTGTTGATGGTAGTTAAATCTAGTTCCACTGAAATTATCACAAAAAAACAAACAGAGCTTAAACAACTATACCAATGCATACAAAATAGAAAAAAACTTATCCATGACAAATCGATAACTTCTCGTCCATTAATATCATATCAATATTGTTCAATTAAAAAAAATTCAAGTAAACATGTTTCTTCCATAAACGAAAAACACGTCCCTTGAACATTAAACTGTCGATATCAATATGCATCTCACTAATCAATTGATATTGTGAACCTATATCAAACATTGAAACAAGTTCTAACATATATCTAACAAAACACTTACATCTACAACGAACACACCTCATGTGTCATTTATACAGAAAACAAGCATCGACATCAACTCTTGAGCTAGATGAACATCCCAACCTGTTACAATACAGTTTTAAGTCAAAATAACTTGAAGAACATATAAACTAACCAAAACGACACTCATAAGAACCCATATTCGCATCCAATCACTCTCATAATCAATTAACCCATCAGGAAAAGACCCCTTACCAGAAGTTGCTTTTCAAAAATAGTGTTGCATTAGACATGACACTTGACCTTGAAAAATGGAGCTTTTAACAACTCACCAAAAGCCGACTTAAGTTATACAAGATATAGATTACTAGTTTTTTGATAGTAAAGTAACATGTTTTTTATTAGGTTTGTTTTTCGCTTAAAAAATAGGAAATTGATTGGGTGATTAGCAAAAAAATTATAATTATGTCTATTATTTAGTTTTGTTTTCTAACACCTTGCTAGTATATATATATATATATATATATATATATATATATATATATATAAAATAAAATCTAATCATAATGTACATAAACCATATAACTAACACTTTGTTCTCAACTTTATTTGAGGAGAGGCACGGAAGGGAAATGTAGGGAATTAAAAATGAAATATGTTCTTAAGTTTTTTTAGGGATGGAAGAGGGATAATGACTTGAAAGGGTAACGAACTTTCGACTTTTGTCACATTTAGTCACTAAACTTTTTTTCGTTGTCTATTTGCCACTAAACTGTTGAAACTGTTCACATTTTACCCTTATGACCGGCTGTTACCGGTCATAAGGGTAAAATGTGAACAGTTTCAATAGTTTAGTGGCAAATAGATAATGAAAAAAAGTTTAGTGACTAAATGTAAACAAAATCGAAAGTTCATTTCCCTCTACAAAGTTCAATGACTAAATGTGAACAAACTTCCTATTTTATTATGTTTTAGCAAAATTATTTATTTTTGTTTAATTGTAGCAACATTATTTGTTGATGAAGAAATCTATGAAATAAAAAAACAAAATGTAACATCCGGATTTCCAGGTATCATCATTTAAGTATTTTTCTTTTGAGTTAAGAAGAGAGACTCGACGAGTTGACGCCTCAACTCGTCGAGTAAGGTCGCGACTGATGACTCAGATTAATGAATGGACTCGACGAGTCGGTGAGGCGACTCGACGAGTCCGCGCTGTTGGCAGAAACCCTAAATCTTTATGCCCGAGCCATATTTAAAGGCACTTATGGCCTTCAATTGTGACTACCATTCCCATAAGTGAGAACCCTAGTGAGCTTGAGTGTGTAGAGTGAGAGGAAGAGCTATCTTGAGCTTTTTGGTGTGATAGATCTGGACCCTTCTAGGTTCAGAGAGCCGAGAATATGAAGCTTTAGTAGAGTAAACCTTGGGGTTCGAAGTTAGGAAGCATTTATGGGATTTTTATGGTATATATAGTTACTTTAATCTTACACATAGATATGAAGTATTTTATATAAATTACGTGATATGTGTGCATATTATTTGAATACTTGCTGTCTATGCTGGATGAACGATTTTATACATGTTTTAAAAGATTTAAACGGTATATTTATTTTATATCTACAAATATATTGCGGATGAAACATGGATAGATGAAATAGTTGGTGTGTGATGAAATAAAATGATGAGAGATAGGTGATGATAGAAAGGTGGTGATAATTAGGTAAATAGATGACGATGAATATGTGATGTTGGATGAAAGGAGATACCATAACCTTAACCAGCAATGTGGCGATGTAGTCATCTACCAGAGTATAGATGGCGACCACGGACTATTCTAGACAACCCAGTGGAAACACCAGCAGGCCCATAACCTGTAGGTGATGAATTACGAGTTCAGACGATGTTGTAACTACGTATTCATGCGATGATACTCTAACCCCTTACTATGAATTACGAGTTCAAACGATGTTGTAACTACATATTCATGGGATGTCACAAATTTCGCATGCCAAACCAATGGTCATAATTCACATCAGTGAGAATGGTTTATTTTTTTGTAAAACCAAAATCAGATTGGAAATTTTGATTTTTTATTTTGGAAAATGTCAAACCATTGGTTTTTTATTTTGTTTTTGGTTTTTTGTTTTTTTTTAAATATATTTTCAGGGTTTTGTTTTGTTTTTTTTATTTCATAGATTTCTTCATCAACAAATGTTGTTACAATTTAACAAAAATAAATAATTTGCTACAACATAATACAAGAGGAGGTTTGTTCACATTTAGTCATTGAACTTTTTAGAGGGAAACGAACTTTCGATTTTGTTCATATTTAGTCACGAAACTTTTTTTCGTTATCTATTTGCCATTGAACTATTGAAACTGTTCACATTTTACCCTTATGACCGGCAACAGCCGATCATAAGGGTAAAATGTGAACAGTTTCAATAGTTCAATGACAAATAGATAACGAAAAAAAGTTTAGTGACTAAATGTGACAAAAGTCAAAAGTTCGTTAGCCGGTCATAAGGGTAAAATGTGAACAGTTTCAATAGTTCAATGACAAATAGATAACGAAAAAAAGTTTAGTGACTAAATGTGACAAAAGTCAAAAGTTCGTTACCCTTTCAAGTCATTATCCCGATGGAAGAAGATGGAATAGAATGGGATGGGAAAGATAAATGGCTACATTTTCATCCGCGTAAAAGTGGACGGGATAGGATGAGAAGGAGAAATGAAGCATAAATAGACAAATTGTCCTTCACTTCTTTAGCAATTCAAACATGTCTTTCACCAACACCAGTGTAGAGGTATATTGTCAAATTTCCTTCATTTCTCTTCCATTCCATTATGACTAAAGAACACAAATTATTACTTACTATTTTCTACCATTTTCATTTCATTCCCTTACCCTCCCCTTCCTTCCCTTAAAAAATCTTGAAAACAAGACGTAAAAGAATAGTTGTTAAATATATCATTATTATAGATATAAATTTATATAATAAAATCTCTCCATATATTATGAAAAGTGAAATTCTTGTTCAAATATATGACGAATCAATACAAAACTAACATATAAAAATACATAAACCCATAAACTATTTATGAATTGTAACAATAACTCAATATTGTTTTTCTGGTCCAAAATGGAAACACAACCCACTTTTTTCCCACATGGACAAGGCGATATACACCTCGTGGTCATTGTCGTGATTATTTGCATTCCAAACTGTATAATCTTAAGCACCACATGATACAAATAAAATCTAATCAAATCAATTATTGATTTTCCTTTTAGAGTTTATATAAGGAGAAAGCTAGAGTTAAAAATAAAATTGTTATAACAATACTATCGTAAATATAAATTTAATCTCATGTAATACGACGCGGTTGAGTTATTAAAATTGTTTGAATAGTTCCCACGTTAACAAAATTAATGAGATTTTTATGGTATAAAACATAAAATTATCGGTATTATAGTCATTTTAAAATAAGGTAAAAGATATGGAAAATTAAATAAAAAGTATTATTTTCATAAGGGGGGGGGGGGGGGGGGGTGGAGGAGGGGGATGGTTTGTTTTTTTTTTTTTTAAATATCTTAGAAAAGGGGGAATCACGTGTAACAAGACGAAACATCCTTTATTATATTCATTATTGATGATTGATTATTGATGCATTCATTGCAACTACTTTGAGTATTATACATGAACTATGGTTGTTAAAAAGATATTATTCGATATTATTTTATTTTATTTTTTTAAATCACGAGCGCAAGATCAAAAGATCATTACTAAAATGAGTTGGTATTTGTTTGTAAGATCTATTTTGTGCGGTGACTTTTTATAAAATATTGATTAAGACATTTACCATCGAATAAATTTTAGGGAAATTTGTTGATAATTTTAGTGTTACCAAATATTTTAGGAAATTAACTAATTTGTAAACTAAGGAGTTTATCATTTGCACTCAAAATTATATGTTTGTAGTATGCGTACTGCATTCATATATAAGATCGAATTATAAATCGGTAAGACAGAAATGTGGGGCTCAAGGGGAATGTGCCCCCTTGTAAGGTCCTAGGGGCAATGCCCCTAACGGGGTCCTAGGGGCAGGGCCCTTAACAGTGGTCCCAAAAGGGACAGAGCCCCTTATGGTGGCCCCAAAAGGTCTTCGGAAATTTGAATTAGTTAAATTCTGGTAACTATTGATTATGTCATTAATTATTGATTATGTCATTAATTATTGATAATGGTAAAATTGATAAATCTTATCAATTTT
The DNA here is from genome assembly GCF_002870075.4 of Lactuca sativa. Taxonomy (NCBI): domain Eukaryota; kingdom Viridiplantae; phylum Streptophyta; class Magnoliopsida; order Asterales; family Asteraceae; genus Lactuca; species Lactuca sativa. The sequence continues at coordinate 173,654,487 of NC_056626.2, read as the reverse complement.
GGTAACTATTGATTATGTCATTAATTATTGATTCTCCTAACTAATATAAATGACGGAAACCCTAATTTGTCTAGCATAAGTACAACTTCTTAATTGAGCCGTAATAGACCCTTCTCAACTATATTCTTCTATATGAATTCAGAACCCTCTAGCGATTTGGCTCGTGTTTCTGTGCCTAGATACATAAGTGTCCTTTTAGATTACCGCAGGTTGGATTTCCTGTAACTTAGTGTATGAGAATTGATTACGAACACAAACGATTAAGACATTCAAAGATGTAAATGAACACAAGATGTAAATAATGTTTGTTTCGCTCGATTAGTCTGAATAAGTACACGAGAGAAAAGAGTACAAGTAAGTTCTTCAAGTGTTCGAATCTTTCTCTACTCTATGCACCTATCTTATTTAGAGGATACATCATACTCAAAAATTACAAGGACTAAACTTTAACATATCGAAATAACAATGCCATGTAAAATAGATAGAGTGTCGAATTCATGTTGATTTCGACACTTTACAGACTCTGGCAAATTCGACTATTCACTATTTACGTTCGACGCCTAAAATCCCCCCTTAGTGAGAGAAGTAGAAATTGTAACATCCCAAATTTCCAATAAAATTTTTCATTTTTAAGTAACGAAATCATTTCCATAAAATATAAAATTCCAATCACATTTGTTTTCAAAATCCATAACATCAAACAATTTATTCATAATATCATAGTGTGTGACAACCCAGACTATTTGGACCAGGCAAGGTCTAACTTGTAACCCTATTACAATGAGAAACTTGAAGACCATTAGAGTATAAGTGCATGTATATGGAAGGATGCACTTTGGAAGTCACATACAAGTTGACCTCTTGAAAGTAAAAAAGTTTATCAAAACAAAACTAGACGAATGGAATTGATTAAGAATCACTAGATATGGATATAAGAACTTGTGTTATGTTGCAACCTTGAATGCTTGAATTGTAAGAGTATCATTTTGAGCTTACTAAGCACAAGAAACATATCCACATATATAAGAATCATCCAAAACGCGAATACACTGAATAATATCATCCAAGACCATGAACACTTCACTAAGAAGCTCCCATGGCCATAAACTCTTCTCCGTGAACAATGGTTGGCCGTAAACTACATCTAGTGGACCACTTTGGCTGTGAACCACCCTAAAGTCATTAGCTAGACCGTGAACACCCTTAAGAAGCCAAAGCTATGCTGTGAACACCCTTAAGAAGCCAAAGCTATGCCGTGAATACCCTTAGTGTACTACCTTTGGCCGTGAACATCATCCTAGGAAGAATCTAGGGCGTAAACTCCTTTGGTGGACCACCTAGTGGGCGTAAACTCCATCCTAGAAGGCACTTTGACCGTGAACTCAAACCTAGGACGCTTTTAGGCCGTAAACAACTTCATTTCCATGGGTTTTAGGATCAAAGGTCATGCATAAGACAAAAGAAGTTGAATCTAGGATTAGATTACTCACCTATTTCCAATAAAACCTCAGTAAACCACGAAGTACCCACCATATACCAAAGCAATACCCACCAGACCAGCAAGCACACTTTATCATCCCTATTCTTCCTTATGAACGAGAACTACTCCCCATTTATCATATCACTTTCTATAAATCTCTAAAGTTGCTCTCAAATGGATTCAAGCTTCAAGATTTAATTCCTAAAAGCATTTTCTAAATCCTAGTATTTCAAGTTTTGGTTGGTGATTCTATACATTATCTTGTTTAGATCATCATAATTACACATAAAGATATGTGTTAATATTCTTAGGATGTTCCAAGGTTCAAAGAGGTTATCAAAACTCTTTAGTGTTAGGGCTTGAACTTCTCATTATCTAACCAAATCACCCACCAAACCAAATCAAGGTGAGCTTCATACCCCTATCTTTTGAGTTTTCATTGTTTTGGGGGGAGAATACAAGTCAAGGGTCTTGTGAAATCTTAGTATAATTGCTTGTTTATGCATGTATGTTATGATTTATATGCTTAAAGTTATGAACTCTATATAATGGTTCAAGAACTCAAGATTTTTAGCAAGTCCCAAGGTTTTAAACTATATATCACCAATTATATGTTAGAAACAAAAACTAGTATGTTTATGGAATATAAATCATAAATTATTATGTCAAGAACCATAAGGATTTGCTTCAAAAATGTTCTTAAACAAGTTGTTGAACATAATATTTTGGAAGTGGGTAAAATATGGAATTAATGATATTTTGGGGACCATTCTCGGCCACATAATGTATAAGGACCATTTTGGAAAATGGGATAAAATTCAAGAATTATTGAACATCCCAAATTTTAAAGGACCAAAAATGAAATTTTTGGATAAACAAGGGCTTTTTGAACATTTTCTCAAATATAAGTCTAAAATGAGCATTTTAGAAGAAATGAGCCATTTTCAACAATTCACCAAGTTTTAGGCCACTCATGACACCTTTTGACAAATATGGGTCTATTTTGATACTTTATAAAAAGAAGGGTCATTTTTGCCAATATCGACAATATTCGATCATCTTTGATAATTATGATTCAATATGGTTTATTTTTCAATAAACAAAACAAAACGATATACCTAGCCAACGATGCCCAACTAATGTTACAAACAAAATGATATATCTAATCAACGAGTACAACTATTATTATTTATGTAATAGATATCAGATTTCAAATATTAGCACAAATAGTTGTTGGTATTGTAGTCAGACACATCTCCAAAATACCTATATATATATATATATATATATATATATATATATATATATATATATATATATATATATATATATCAATGTACGTTTAAAGTCTTATAAAGAGTTATAACTAGAGTCTCCTGGAGGGAGAGCGGAAATTTGTGTATAGATCTATACGAGGTTGACACCCAGCACCTTCGATGTTCGTTACAGCTAGACCAGCCAATCTAGGGTGAAAAATATCTTTAAACAAACGCGGATGCCTGAGAAATGCCAAGACATGCCTCCGTCATATTTGTATGGTTATAACGGCTCACTAGAATATGATAATGTTATTTAGAAATTTATGTAGGGAAAACCTTACAAATAAATTGGCACATTTTATTGACTGCCCATATGCATGGTAGTGATTCTCCACATTCGTTGTGTTGATCGTCCACTTGCATTGTGCGTATTGTCCACAATCGCGTGTTGATTTCTCACACCTCTCCAATCTTAGGGTTTTAAGACCACCAAATGATTACACACAGAGAAAATATAGGATTTTCTGAGGAAAAACGATTTTATACAATTCCAAAAAATGATAAACTAAAACAGACACATACAACTATACTCGACTGGAAAAAGGACTTACAACTATTTTATATAAGAAAATATAGGATTTTCTGGAGAAAACGATTTTATACAATTTCGAAACACCATAAACTAAAACACACACAAATGCAACTATACTTGATTGGAAACAAGACTTACAACTGTTTTGACAAGAAAACACTGGAATTTTCTGGGTTTCTAAACTATCACAAATTTTTATACAAAAATGCTTATGAACTCACCAATATATTTATGCTAACACTTTTCAAACGACTTGTATTCTCCGGAAATCAGTAAGAAGGTTAATGGGACGTGGATTCAAGATTATTTTGTAGTAGTTTGGAATTTATTTACTTATGTCTCATTTGTGTAATTTGAAGAATAAATACAATATGTAAACAATGTAAGTTTGTTATCTCAATGTATGATGTTTGGATTTGCTATGTTTCATTTATATTCAATCGTTATGATACTACAGAATGAAGTCAGCCGCCTCCGGACGTTTCCGCCGTCTGGTCCGGGGGTGTGACAGATTGGTATCAGAGCATTGTTTATAGTGAACTAGTATATCTAGCCATACAAGATATACAACTATAAATAAAATGGGATTAAAACACTCCGCTAAAAGTATACTTTAAAAATACAAGTATTTTATAAAAGTTTATGTACTTACTAGGACAATATCATAATGAAAAGAAAACAAAGGTAACTAATGGCTGAACACTACAGTCAAACCTAGGTAGTTATGTAATCATATCTTGGCTAAATATATCCTATCAACTATATTTATTTGAGATATGACCAACATCTGCTTGGGAGTGATGGTGGTGTTGCAACAAACCTAAAACCTACCAACTATACATGCAAGAGAGCATCAGAATCGAACATCAAGTTTAAAATACTATAGGAGTATTTTGGGATACCGTAACCCCCCCCCCCACACACACACACACCTAAACTTTCCCCATATTTCTCATGCCACTATTCTCGCACAAACAACATAGCTGAAATTCCTCACAAAGACCTCTACTACCTTGTCGCTGTAACTTGCGGATGGGTCAAGGAGGGACCAAAAGAGGTTCATGAGGAAAATCTAGAGGTGAATCCTAAGGAATACCAAGAGATGAATTATGAAAGGGAGGATTCTGACTAAGATCCAATCAAGAATGAAAGCGTCGAGGAAACCCTTAGCGAGCTTTATCCTATTGGTAAGAGACCCTCTCACCCCTTTCTTCCCAGATACGTAAACACCCACTATAAGTATTCCTGGTGTAGACGTACCTAGTAACAAAACAATACCCATGAAAAGACAAGCTTAGCGATTGACACCTACCAGTTTCAGGGCGCATTCCCACAAAGGACAACCCAACTACCCACCTAATGGCCAACGATCCACAATCGACATGCATCGTGCTCCGATCCCCAACACCCTCACAATCCCAGCCCCACCTTATATGGGCCACAAGTGACCCGTCTCGACCCTCAGTTTACGACTCTACATCGTGGACTAAAGGATACCGAAGGCGAAGTTTGATATACAACAATATAAATTCGACTTCCCCATGAATAACAAGAACACCATTCGAAAGCCTTATGGAACCAACAAGTAGAACTAGAGAACCGTACGAACCGTCTACACTCCATAAAAGAGGAAGTGACCACCCTGAGACGATACTCGATTACAACTGAGACTAGGACAGCCTTAGCAGAACAAGGAGCAGAAGGGGCCGCTCATGAAATGAGTAAAATGGCCAAGCACTTTGTGCGCCATTTCGGCATAAGAAAATCACCACACTAATCGCCCTAGGTTTATAATGTCTTAAACCGCAACCAATAGTAGTCAGCCAAAAGAGGTACGCCCTCCAAGAAACCATGTGATATAAATCCAATCCTTGTATAGGTGGCCATACCATATCCCGATAAAACATAAAACTCATGCGATGCTTAATTCCACTCTCAATTGTAAATACACCATAGGGATGTAGGTTGAAACAACGAGAACCGTATAGTGAAACATGTGATTTATATGCGTCTATGCATATGTTCATATCTATAATCATAGATAAGATATGACTAGAAATAACCATAGTTACCCACAAACTTGTTTCCCCATCATGCAACAGAATCATGTCCACTGATGAGAACAACCAACACCCCGGCGAAGCACCGGTCCTACGAATAGATACCACCACTTTCCAAACCACTGTAACGGCTGCTGCGGTAGCTATCATGGAATACCTCAATGCCAACAACACAAACGAAAATGGAAGCGGTGTCGATAATTTCAACCAAAATAACAACCAAGGAAACCAACGAAGGACAACTTACCAAGACATCCCAAACTCCAAACCTAAGGCCATGAAGTGAAAGTTCAGGAAGGAAGAAAGAGGCAGTTCGACTCAGAGTCTTACCAAAAGGCAACAAGCGGGAGCAGTCCTTACCCCTTGTTGAGAGAAAAACGTGAGACACACTTGAACAAACGTTAGAACAAGTATAGTTGTGGAATAGTTAATCTTAAAGGATCTTAAAGCTCAACAATAATAAGTTAACGAGTTAGATAATTAGAGAGTTAGTTGCAGAAATGTAAGGAAATATAAATGACAGTAGGTGATATATCAAGTATACATATAAGTTGATTCATAACATGGAATGCATTCAGACGAAGTTAGTGAGTGAGATCAAGCTTAGTGATAAAGTCACAAATTACTTGCTCTGAAGAGAAGTAATAATCAGTTATGTTCTAGAGGATTTTGTGAGTAAGGAGAGATTTGAGATGCGTAATATAGAGATGTAATTGATAGTCTTGAAGATTATATTAACTGAGAAAGAATAAGCTATATATATATAGAGACCAAAGAATTACATTGAATCAAATCTCTAAGAGTAGCCATGCAAGGCATACTGGACAATAGAGAGTATTACAGAAAAGTAGATAAAGTTAAACTAAGTAAAGAGTAAGTAAGACTGCGGTTGGAAGATGACTTCGGATGAGGTTGCTGAGGAGGGTTTGACTGCGGATCCTTGAGGGTTGCGGTAGATGAATTTTAAGAGGGTCACTTCCATGATTCAACAATTTCCCCCTAAGTAACCTCTTTAAAATTTCTTCACTTATCCAGTTTTAGAAACTTGATCAGAATTCACCAAAACTTTCTGATATTTTCCAACTAGGTGATCCTTCTTAAAATCTCGAACTTGACTTCGGCAGTAGTGTGTTCTGATTTTTCTACTGCGGTTCGACGGATTTCAAGTTGCTTCCTTGTAAGATGATTCATGGAGGTCATGGGAATGAAGTATTTGATCTTATCGACCTTCCTTTTTAAAATGACTCCAAGTTCAGGGAAGTTTGTTACACCTAGGGATCTCTCTTGATAACCTTCGGTAGGCATCAGAGCAGGATCAAGTGGCGGTAGATCGAACTTCTTGGCAATTGTAGGGTAGATGTCCGCATCAATCTTTGCAAAGTCAAATACGGTTTCCTTCAGAAACGTGCTTGCCCTTTCAAGTGTTATCTTCATCTTTGGATGCTTTTCGCATTTGTTTTGGAACACCTTTGCTATTAGAAAGACTTCTTCTGGATTCATACATGGGAAGTCAGCTTTGGTGCGGACATAGTCCTGATTCCTTCTTGTAAGTGTGTATTGAATGAAGTCAGCTTTCATGAATTTCCAGGGCTTGGAGTTCTTGACTGCAGATGGTCTATCATTAGACTAGATTTTCTCTATGGAAGAGGCATGTTTTGCATAGAATTGATTGAGTCTCTTGAATTCCATGGGCAGTCTTCTATGATCCGGTAGGCTACGGTCAAACTGTTCAAATACCATGAAGTATTTAGCATTTGGGGAGATTGGAACATCCCATTAACCATCAGAAAGGGGTTCAGCATAGGTAAGGTAGGGTTTGTAGTCATCATCCAACAGTCTGCGGTGGGGATTGATCCAAGAGTTGACTAAGGATTTATCCATGGTGATGTCTACTTCGTTATCTCTCTAGATGAGTTCAGCAAATTTGGTTTCTTTCCAATCTGCTTTCTTCTGTTTCGTTGTGGGAGATTCGTTGGAGTGTTCGGATGACATACTGGATGCTATATTCTTGAAGTGAGGGGGAGTCTCAGGTCGTTCAGGAGAAGTTTTATGTTGAGAGGGAGAGTGATGTTGTGGTGGTGTCTGGTGAGTAGATGGTTGCGGTGATGGAATTTTCTCAGTTATGATGGGGGGCTTCTATGATGAGAAACGTTGTTTGAGTGATGGTCTTCTTCACTTCCCCTCTTGAGGAATTCAAACCCGGAGCTTCCTTAAGCCATTTTTTGAGACCATCGACCTTGGAACACACCTCCTGAAATTGAGCTTTAAGAACATTAGCCAGTTGTTGATTGTCTGGGATTGCGGTGTTGAAGAGTAGTCGATGAATCTCCTTTATGAGTTGTAGAATTTCAGGGCCATGAAAATTGGACGATAAGGATCGTTGAAGTCTGTCGATGGTTGAATGAAGGACTAAGATAGTGGACTCATAGGCAGTGTGAGTCTCAGCTATTAGCTTTTGTGAGAGAGTGGACTGGTCCGCAATGGCTGTTTGTAAATTTTCCTTGATTCCAGATACCTCAGAGATGAGGCGCTCCGAAGCAGCCATGAATTGCTTGTGATTAGCTTGGCGACTTGTATCCAGGGATCGGATTCCCATTTCAACTTTTTGAGATATTCGCTCGGTAGCCAGTCTTTCACGGGTTTCCAGTCTTTCATTTCATTCGATTAAGGACTGCGGTCCTAGATGGTCTTCAGATTGCGGTTGAGTGGACTTCACCGCAGCAAGAATTTGATCTACTTTGGATTATAGACTCAAAAAATCTACACAGCCATCTTCTTCTTCTTCTTCTTCTTTTTCTCCTTGGGCTTGGAGGTTGAGTGTTGAAAACCACTCGATTCCTCTTCCTCATCAAACATCATTAGATCATCATCAGAAGGGTTAGGTTGATTTACCTCATTCAGATCAAAATAATCAAATCCGAAGGTAGGAGCGGAGCTAACTTCTATTGTTGTTCCTTCTTCTTGTGATTCTTGAATTTTAGAGGCTGGAAGGGGATTTGAGGGACCTTGATCAACATTCACAGCTTGAGCCTTACGGATTGTGTCATCTATTTCGTCCATCAAGGCTTGAACTTTGCAGATTGTAGAGACTGTGTTTGCATTGTTGATGGTGTCAGCCCAATACTTCGCTACAGATTGAATCTCATGTTGTTTTTGTTGAAGTTGCTTTGTTTGATGAGCCTTTCTTGCTTGAAATGCCCTACGGAAAGTGGCATATTTCTTTGCTTCAACTTCGTTGTTTGGTTGATACTTACTCCATGAGTCGTTAAGATTAATTTCGTCAATTCCTTCAAAACGCACCGAGGTGTCCCTTGGGTTCACGGATCCTTGCACATTGGTGCTCACCGTCCCTAAACCACCTGTAACAGTTGTAAGCATAGTACGATTTCCTAAGCTTCCTCGGTCTCCTTGACCCGTGGTCAAGTTTGGCCTCAGCTCAGTTTTGGCAAAGGCTAAAGAATCGCCTTTCGGTTTGGAAGGTGTTTGAAGTGTTTGGGTTACAGAAAAAAGGATGGATTTCAACTCCTCAGGGGAAAAGAAGTGTAGACGGGAAGCCCTGGAGACCTTAGGGCGGGAACTAGTTCCATCCTCTTGGGAGCGAACTGGGGGTGAGTCTCCACGTTGTGGTGAAACAGACACACTTTCTGTGTCTGAGTGGTATTCAATAGTGGTATTGAATGGTTTGCGCCTACCCCAAGGACTACCGGAGCCTTTTGAGAGGTTGCGGCATTAGTCCGGTCATGCATTTGGTTTGTGGGATTGGTTTTTATTTTCTTGAGAATCGAGATGGGTTGATCGTCCTCATCAGAATCACTCATAGAGGGAGAGTGAGATCGATGTTCGTTTGGTTCGTCATCTGTGGGCACAGTTCGGATGATTTTTCTTTTCTTTGAAGGGTCAGCTTGCTTGGGAGCATCCTTTTTCTTAGGAGATCCATGTTTCTTGGTGTTGCGGGGGCCTTGATGAGCTGAGGCTAACTGCTTGTGTCTTTGTGATAAAGAGAAGTTTGATAGAGTGGTGGAGGATGGGACTGCGGTACTACCAGGGACAGTGAGTGCGGATGTGGTTTGTAGAGGCAGGGTAGAAAGGTATGGGGAAATACCTTCCGTAGCCTCTATATGGTCTGAGACATCAGCAGTTTGAAGACCAAGAGTAGAGAGAATGTGGACTGGTAGCCGTCTGATATGTCCAAAAGCATATTGATTAGTAGAGGGATTGTACCTTTTGAGATCCTTAGTGATGAAGAGATTGGTGTCGTTGCCCATGCTAAGTCCTGCATCCGTATGAATATCCGAGATGCAGATAGACCAAAACCTGGAAAATGTGAGTTCGGTAGGGTTCTCTCTTGGACTTTCTTTAGGAATGTACTACAAGAAGTCATCCCACAATATCTGACTGTAGTTAAAATCATGGCCAGTGAAAATGCTCCACACCAACTCCAGGAGCTTGAGACCCATATTATTAGTGCCTCCGGTTCTGCCGGACAGGCTGCGGATCACGAAGTGGCAAACAAATTGCCATACCACAGGCATCTTATTTTTCTTGAATTCGCCTATGCCTTTCATCTTCTTTTGGTAACCCATTTGGTAGAGTGCAGAAAGGATGTCCTCCATACTTGGAGTGAATACCTTGATTGAAGGATGAACTAGCAGGTTGATGGCAGTGAGGAACTTTTCCTTAGTCAGAATGAACAAAGAATCATTTACCAAGTTCAGATGCACCTCTTGAAGATTTTCGAGGGGTCGATATGCTGAGAAGGCACATTTGAAAAGTGTTGACAGAGGAACCACATCTGTGAATGAATCGAAGGGACCAAACAATGGGTGATTGGATAGAAACTTGATTATCAACTTGATCGGAGCATTGTAGGAGGAATGCTCCTCGAACACAACCCTAAAATTGCTTGAAGCAATCGTTGGAATTTGGTTCCTTGATGCAGAGTCTGAACCAGTAGGGTTTGCTGATCCAGATGCCTTGGAGTGTTTCTTGGAGATGTCTGATTTCACCATTTTTGGAGTTGAAGAAGCTTTGCAAGAAAACAGAGTGCAAGAAAAAGTTCGATGTTCAGAAAGCGTAAACCTTTCTTGGGGAAGAAGAAGGGGGTTTTATAGTGGCTAATTTGGAGTGGTAAAAGATTTTACCCTAAGTGAAATTAGGTAAAATGTTTGGGTGTTTTCTTAGATTAGAAGAGAAAATCTCAGCCACAAATTAAGAAAAGGTTTAATCTATTTTTCGAGATTTACCAAAAGGGGTTAGCATTTAATGAAGTGTCAGATTTCAACACCACGTCTGAAGAACGTGTGGTGAGGGTGGGATTAATTCGTTGTGTAAAGGGGAAGTTGTAATGGATTGGACGTTTTGGGGTAATAGGAAGGAACAGTTTAAAAGGGATTTGATTTTGGGAAATTGTTCTTTTTGTCATCATACCTAAAATAGGTCTGACACAAGGTTTATTCAAAAAGAATGCGAAAGTTACACAAAGAATCTTTTTTTTAATGTTTCTCCTATTTAATGAAGAATCATTAAATAGCACACCATGATTCAAAAATTAATGAAACAGTTTGAAAATCAATCAACGTGACTGTGGATTGAAACTTCATTGCGGATGGATCATTTGCCATCGGATGGATGACTGCAGTAGAAGAACTAAGGAGAACACTTGAACAAAGATTAGTAATAACACACAATAAGGACCATTGAAGGATAAATATGATATATGGTTGCGGTACACAGGATGTATCAAAACCATGTATCATAAGTAACTTCAGTTAGGCCCGCAACAGAGACCAAGGATGGTGTGCGGTACCTATCAACTCAAAAAGAATTGTGGGTCCGGATTCATCATTCCTAACATTTGTAAGAAACTGCTGAGTTTTGTAGAGTCAAGTGCCTTTTTGAATACATCAACAATCTCTTCATGAGTATGGACAAAAATTAGTTCAATGTTACCTTTCAGGATGTGGTCTTTGATGAAGTGATACCATATTTCAATATGCTTGGTCTTGGAGTGTTGAATTGGATTGTGAGAAATCGCTATAGCACTTTTAGAGTCACAATAGATTGGTATCCGTAGCATTTTATATCTGTAGTCCAATAGTTGTGCTTTCATCCAGAAGACTTGTGAACAACAGCTGGCTGCAACCACATATTCAGCTTTTGCGGTAGACAATGATACACAATTTTGTTTTCTTGATGACCAGCTGACGAGTCTTCCACCCAGAAATTGACATCCACCGGAGGTGCTTTTACGACCCAGTCTACATCCGGCATGATCCGCATCAGTGAATGCTTGTAGGCTGAAGTCATTCCCTGCGGGGTACCATAAGCCAAGAGTCTTGCTACCCTTTAAGTACCATAGAATCTGCTTGGTTGCGGTCATGTGTGACATTTTCAGGTCAGCCTGGTACCTTGCGCATACACCTGTTGCAAAGACGATATCTGGTCGGCTTGTGGTGAGGTACATTATTGAGCCAATAATACCTCTATAACTCTTGAGATCAACTGATTCTCCTGAGGGATCAGCAAATATCTTATATCCGAAGGCCATGGGGACCTTGGCCAAAGAACAGTTGTCCATTGAGTGTTTCTTTAACAGTTCAGAGGTGTATTTCTCCTGATGAATGAATATCCCTTAAGGGACTTGTTTCACTTGAAGTCCTAGAAAGAAGGTAATCTCTCTATTCATGCTAATTTGGAACTTCTTGGTCATGAGCTTAGCGAATTCATTCACCATCTTTTGATCAGTTGAACCGAAGATGATATCATCCACATATATTTGTACAAGCATAAGATGATCACCATTTTCTTTTCTAAATAAATTGGGATCAACCACTCTTCTTTTATATCCGGACGAGACAAGAAATTCAGAGAGAGTCTCGTACCATGCTCTAGGGGTTTGTTTTAGATCGTAGACTAATTTTTCAAGCTTGTAGCAGTGGTTTGGGAATTCAAGACTTTCAAAACCCGGAGGTTGCTAAAGATAAACCTCTTCTTTTAATTCATCGTTGAGAAAAGCACTTTTCACTTCCATTTGATGAACCTTGATGTTCTTGTGAGCTGTGTATGCTAAGAAGATCCGGATGGCTTCCATTCGTGCTACCGGAGCATACGTTTCATCATAGTCAATACCTTCAAGTTGACTATATCCCTTGGCAACTAGTCTTGCCTTGTTTCTGATGACCGCACCAGATTCATCCAACTTATTCTTGTACACCCATCTAGTACCAACAATGGTGTGGCCTTGCGGCTTCAAAACGAGCTGCCATAATTTGTTTCTTTTGAATTCTTCTAGCTCTTCTTGCATTGCAGATATCCAGTCTGGTTCTAGTAATGCATCTTTCATCGTTCGGGGCTCGACCGAGGACAGAAACATTGCGTAGTGACAGTGATTGGATAAGTCCTTGGATAATCGAGTCTGGATTTCTGCGGATGGGTTGCTGATGATTTTCCCTTGTGGGTGGTCTTTCGTCCACACATGTAGACGGGGTTGCGGATGATCAGCAGTTGCGGTGGAGGGAATTTCTTCAATATCTGAAGACTCTGCGGTTGGAGATGGCAGTTCCCCCTGGACTTGAGAACATCCTGCTGAATTGTCTTGAACTGGGAAGGAGGGAGCAGAGTTTTCTTGGGCAGATGCTGAAGGTTCCCCATGGAGTGAAGACGGGAGTTCCCCTTGAACCTGTGAAGGTTCCCCCTGGATTGCGGATGGGAGTGTGATAATCCTTGAATTTGTTCTTGTGTCAATGTTTTCAATGTTTTCATCATCCGAATCCGAAGAAACGTTTGATGGTTGAAAATCTCTGCAGATAATGATTGGAGCTGCATCATCTAGTACTGGAACCTCGATGGTTGTTGTTTGGTCCGGAATTGAGTTTTCCCCCTCAACCGGCAAGGTGGAAGTATTTAGTGATACGACATCGGACAGTGTCGGACCAGATACGTCAGCATGCTGCTGTTGAGCTTCTAGGGACACAAGAACTTTGGATAACTTGGTTGTATCTACCGGGTCGAAGAGATCGTCATAGTTTACTTCAATTAGATTTAATGGACCCGAAGAGGCAGGAATATCACTTTCTAGAATTGTTGTGGTTTCGGTTGATGGAGCGGTGTTGCGGATGTTATAGTCATCAAATTTCACATCGAAGCTTTCAATTATTAGCCTTGTGCGTCTAATGAGAACTCGATAAGCAACCTTATTAGTGGAGTATCCAAGGAAGATTCCTTCATCAGACTTTGGAGCGAATTTGTTGAGGTGACCTCTGTTGTTGATTACGAAACATCTACACCCAAATATATGAAAGAAACAAACATTTGGCTTGCAGTTGTTAAGGCCATCATACGGTGTTTTGTTGAGACGTTTGCACACAATTCTTCGGTTTTGTACAAAACAGGTTGTGGCCATTACTTCGGCCCAAAAGTAGAGAGGAAGGTGGGCAAAGTTGAGCATAGATCTGGCAGCTTCTACTAGAGTGCGATTCCTTCGCTCTACTACTCCTTTTTGGTGTGGTGTGTAGAGAGCTAAGAAGTTGTGAGTAATGCCTTTGGAAACCAAGAAATTGTTTAGGAGATGGTTAGTAAACTCGGTTCCCTTATCACTTCGGATACATCGTACTGGTAACTTGATCTGAAGTTCAATTTCCTTGATGAAATTGATCAACACCTGCGGTGTTTCTGACTTGAGTCGAAGAAAGAAGACCTATGTGAAATGTGTGAAGTCATCAATTATAACCAGGATATATTTCTTGTGATGAAGATTGGCTATGGTAGATGGACCGCAGAGATCAATGTGCAAGATTTCCAATGGTTCAAAAATTGAGGAGCCAATCACCGTGGGGTGACTTTCCTTGAATTCCTTTCCACATTCACATACAGGACATAGAGTATCATTGCTGAACTTGAGGATTGGAAGACCTCTGACTAGTTCGCCTGTGACCAAATTGTTTATGTATCTGAAGTTGAGATGAGCTAGCTTACGGTGCCATAGCCAGCTGACTTCAGATACTGCTTTGGATAGGAAGCATAACTTTGGTTTGCCTATGATCTTAGATACATCCAGAGAATACATAGTTCCTACAGATCTGGACTTGATCAGACAAGTGCTCATATCGCTTGTCATTACATAGCAAAATTGGTCATCAAATTCAACACGATGGCATGCCTTACATAGTTGACCAACACTGATGAGATTGTGTTTAAGGCCTTCTACATAAGAAAACTTTTGTAATAGAGAAGTTTCCCATAGTAAGAACACCATAACCTCAGATTATCCCATTCGCATTGTTCCCGAATGTGACGTTTCCACTGTTGCAAATAGGCCTGAAATCTCGAAGGTATTCTAACCTTCCTGTCATGTGCAAGGAGCAGGCACTGTCGATTAACCATTCTGCTTCTTATTCTTCCTTGCATAAGGCCTGAAAATTACATTGTTAGTTTAGGCATCCAAACTAGTTTGGAGCCTGGGCTAAGCAGTTAATATCGGTGATTTCAAGGTGATTTCCAGGTGGGATATCGGTTATCGGTACTTTTCAAAATACCGGTGTCAAATATCGGTCCAAAATATCGGACCGCAAATATCGGTGATATTTACTGATATTTAAGCGATATTTACCGATATTTCCAGGCGATTTCCAGGTGGGATATCGGTTAAGTAATTTTACTTGATTTTCTTTAGTGTTAAGTCATGGCCTTAAGTCTTTTTTACTTAACTTAACTGGAACTGCTATTATGTTAAGTACTTAATTGTTAGTTTTAGGTCATAGACTCATGTTTTAAGTATTAACCGATCTTATTGTTATGTTAATTGTTACATACTTAAGTGTTAACTTGCTAGTTTCTATAGGTTTGATCATGTTGATGTGTTAAGTACATAATTCTTGCATGATGATGATGATATTAGAGTTGATGTGGATGATCTACATAAAATAATTGGATGCCTTGGTTGATGTGGACTTGGAGGAAGATTCCATGGTTTACGTAAGATTATGTTTCAAACAATGACAGTTTTGAATTTTGACTTTTTATATTACCCTTATATATGTTTTATGTTTATATACATACATACATACATACATATATATATATATATATATATATATATATATATATATATATATATATATATATATATATATATATATTAATTACATGATATAATAATACCGATATCCCACCGCGATAACTTATATCCCAAATATCGGCCCTTGACCGATGTTTGATTTTGGACCGCTATAACTGCCTAGAGCCTGGGACAAAGGAAGAGTTTATGATTGATGCATGAATCGAGGTTGCAGGGACTGGTTTTGTGTCAACTTTTAATCCTAGTCCTGAGTGTTTATGAGTTTTTGGAGTGTTGTGCTTTTTTGAAAAGTTACGAGATTTCTGAAAAGGATTAGATTTGACATGAGATAAACCTTTTTGACAACTACATTGACATTCACATGCTGAAATTTTGTCTTTTGTTTTGACACTTTGTTTGGTCAGCGGTCGGAAAGATGTGGTAGGCTTGTGACTGGTCCGAGGTTGGTAAAATCTGACATTGGTGTTGTTGGAATTTGAAAAAGTTCGTTTCGAAAACGATTTAGCACGTGTAGATTCTTTGGAACTTTTTATAGGATTTGGTAAAATGCCCTTCCACTTGTTGAAATTTTGATGTGATTTTAAAAGTGTTGGAATGGTAAGATACCCTTCCATTTTGGATCATCTGAGGAATAGATTTGAAAACCATTGCTTCGAAAAAACCTTTCTTTCTTTTGGGTTGTGTCAGATGAGTTAGAAATGGATGTTGAAACTGTACATTCCTTTTTGCATGTTTTCTTGATGGGAGAGGTTTTTGAAAAATAGTGAGCAAAAACAAACTTTTCTGGACTCTTAGATTTTGGCAATCTGATGTGTCTTTTATTTATAGAAAAGGTTTGTTGATTTGTGCCTTGGGATCAAAATTCCTCTTTGAAAGCCTTTTTTTTGCTAAGGTTTTTGGAGAACCGCAGTCATTAGTGTTTAGCTGCGGTTCCCTAGAAACCTTTAAAAAATTTTGAAAACGAGGGGTTGACTCATCCGAACTTGAAGATTCAGGGTTTCGAGAGCATTGACCTACTTCAAATTTCTCTGTCGGTAGTTCATGCTGAATTGGATGAAGAGTCACAAAGCTTTTTATTGTGGACTGTGGTAAGGATGATTTGACTACCACGGAGTAAGTCTGAGTTGTGACTTCAATGGGACTTTTGTGGGACTGCTGTGACTCATGACTACAGTCAAAGATACGATGGTCTGAGGGTAGAGACGGAAAGTCCTGTGAGACTTCGGGACTTTCTATGACAATTTCTTCATCAACAACTGATGAGGCCTGAGAATTTGAATAGATTGTGCCATAGATAGGAGTTTGATCACACGTGTGACCCGAAACCTCAGGCACAATTTCCTCAATGATGTAGTTATTGCTTAGATTATGAAGTCTACCGAAGTGAGTTCTGATGTCTTCAGGAATGGTCTTGTTATTGACTGGAAAATGAAATTCTTGGTCCGGAGGGACATACAATCGATCTTTGTTAAACCGGGGTGAGGAATCCTTTGCGGTAGGATATCCATTGGACAAAACCCAATTGTATGTATTGTCCACAGTTCCATTATTAACCAAATTTTCAATAGCTTCACTTTCATTGAACAATTTTTCTATTAATAGATTTAAGCGTACAATGTCACTCTAAGCTAAATCTCTTTGGTTCAAAGCTATCTCTAGTTGTGTTTCATTAAACATTCTTGCATCTTTTTCTAACTCTAAGTCCTTTTCTAACATAGGCATTTTGAGTCTTTTGTTGTCCACTCGTCCTCTTACATGAAACATCTCTTGGGACGCTATGTTGTTTTCATCTAACGCTTTGTTGTAGTCTGTAAGGAAGGCAGCACATGTGTCATTAAGATTGTCTATGAAGGGTTGACAGTCATGCATGTTGTAGTTTAGAGTTTGAATCATAAGTTTTACCTATTCGACGATGCTCAAAGTTCCATCTTTTGCCATGTAGTAGTAGTTCTTTTCCAGGTTTGTAGACCCATCATCATCAGCAGTTGCTAGCATGCAGATTTTTCCTTTTCCTTTGATATTGCTGATGGTTTCTTCTTTATCTCCGGATGACCAAACTTGATGGTCTCTTTTGACATGGGCCACGTATGCCCTAGCCTTTTCCTTTTCCTCCATTTCTTGAGCCATAGGTAGAATACTCTGTCTTTCAGCACATTTGCTTTGCAATATTTTGCAAAATGATTCTCTTTGTTGCACTTGTGACATATTACAACATCACTTTTGTCTTCTGAGGGAGTACCGGAGTCAGTGGTTTGAATGGACTGTGGTGCGTCCTTTGGTTGAGTATTTTGAGATTGCGGTGGTGGGTGAGAACATTTAGGATAATGAGAGTGATTATTCTGTGGGTTGAAGTTAAGGTTGAAAGGAGGTTTGTTGAATTGTTGATTTTTACGAAAAGAAGGAGGTGGTAGCCGGTTAAACTGTTGACTAACAAGAGCAATAGCCTTCTGAAATTCTTCTTCATCATCATATTCTGAGTCGGCTTCGTAAGACTGTGGTGTAGTGTCATTCGAGGGAGAGTAGGATTGATTATGTGGAGCTTGTACTATAAGAGCGAGTGGTCCTCCGAAGTCAGCACAATCTTTCAGTACGGTGGATTCTTGTGCTTGCAATTCCCCGTAGAGCTTATAGAGAGACAATGAATGAATCTTTCTATCCCCTTGAACTATCATCTTAGTAGTAGTCCAATGTCTTCCCAAACCATTGAGAAATTGAAGGTTTGTTTTATGGTTACTGCAGATGGTGCTAGCATTCGATAACTTAGTGACTATCAAATTGAACCTTTTAAAGGAGTCTTCTAAACTTTTGCAAGTATGAGCTTTGAAGTTGTTGAATTCATTGAGTGCAGTTGTGAGCTTCTTATCTTGAGCTTGTTCTGAGCCTTTGTACAAATTCTTGAGAACATCCCAGATCTCTTTTACTGATTTGCAGTTTATGATAATGTCGAAGTTGTTAGGAGCAACTCCACAAGAGATTTCATAAAAAAGTAACAACATCATTTTTCATTTTATCGAGATCCTCTTTGGAGGGACGACTCATGACTAGTTGCCGTCCTCCTAGTCTGGCTGTGGTGCCATCAGTTTGAACAGGTGTGAGAACAGGGACATGTGGTCCTTCTTCTACCGACCACCATACATCTCTACCAAGTCTCCTTAAGTACCTTTCCATTCTCCGAGACCAGTGATGGTATTCATTTGCCACCAATATTGGAGCTCGATTTGAACCACCAACACTATTGGAAACATTCAGAGATAGTGCTTGTGCCATTTTTTGTTTTTGTTTTTTTTTTTTTAAAAATGAGCTTCAGTGTTATAGAAGGCCCTTTGAAAATCAGAGTTTTGTTTTTCAAAACTCAACCACTATGGCTCTGATACCAATTGCTGAGAGAAAAACTTGAGACACACTTGAACAAACGTTAGAACAAGTATAGTTGCGGAATAGTTAATCTCAAAGGATCTAAAAGCTCAACAATAATAAGTTAACGAGTTAGATAATTAGAGATTTAGTTGCGGAAATGTAAGGAAAGATAAATGACAGCAGGTGATATATCAAGTATACACATAAGTAGATTCATAACATGGAATGCATTCAGACCAAGTTAGGGAGTGAGATCAAGCTTAGTGACAAAGTCACGAATGACTTGCTCCGAAGAGAAGTAATAATCAGTTATGTTCTAGAGGATTTTGTGAGTAAGGAGAGATTTGAGATGCGTAATAGAGAGATGTAATTGATAGTCTTGAAGATTATATTAACTGAGAAAGAATGAGCTCTATATATAGAGACTCAAGAATTACATTGGATCAAATCTCTATAAGTATCTATGCAAGGCATACTGGACAATAGAGAGTACTACAAAAAAAGTAGATAAAGTTAAACTAAGTAAAGAGTAAGTAAGACTGCGGTTGGAAGATGACTTTGGATGAGGTTGCTGAGGAGGGTTTGACTGTGGATCCTTGAGGGTTATAGTAGACGAAGTTTAAGAGGGTCACTTCCATGATTCAACACCCCTACTAACCCTAACCCTCCCACATTGAGAAAATCATATCTTGGGAACTTTCCACACTATAACAAGTGCAAATAACATCATCAGGGAATTTGTTGGGATTTTCATTACAGAAGGTGCAACAAGAATGGGCACATCTCCCGTTATTGTAGGTCCCTGGCCCCATGCGTCACTCCGACCCTCAACGCAAAAGTAAGTCCATTATGTCACAAATACGGTGCAGCAGGACATTTCAAGAGAGATTGTCCAACAGAGATGAACGATGGAGGAGTTGACAACTAGACAGGAAGAAGCAACAAGGAACCCTGCCGAGATTTTTGGTACGTTCCTAGCAATAAACTTATGCATTGAATTTTCACAAAAAGGTTTTGTCAATTAAAAACATAATCAAAAACTATTCCCTCATTCGAGCAAATTGTGTAAATCACGGGGAAACTAGAGATCCCTGTGAATGGACCATGATGGTTCCATATAAATGTTAGTATCATATATAGTTAGGATTCTACAAACTAAGAGTGTGTGATCCTGCCTTATTTCCGCCCTTGGTCTGATTTTGATTAGGTCAGAACCACGCAGTCGATTACCTTTTTAAATCCTAAGTATGTACGGTTAGGTCACACCCACCTATAATAGAAAAACCTTGCAGAATTCAGATTACGAATTCCATTGCTTTATATCAGCGACATCGTGTTACTAAAACACCCAGCAAGCAGGAACAAAATAGATGCAATAGTAACAACAAAAACGAAACTAGTAGTGATAAGAACATGAATATAGAACACCTTATCATTCCTAACAACCATTACTTCCTAATCGACGTAACATATGTTATAATAGGGAGTCCAATGTCATCAATTGGCATGGACTGGCTTGATTCTCACTTTACCAACTTTGAGCACTGCAAAGAGACTTCCGTCTTACACAACCGAATAACAAAACTCTTCCAACCTGTAATGACAAATCCCTAGCATGCAGGCCCATGAGCTCCTATGTAAGAGATACCACGCTCTTTCCTAGCCCCAACAAAGATTAAAGGCAAGAAACATAAGACATCAAGGGAATTGGAAAGGCTTCCAACCTTTCCCCAGAAATTCCCAAAATCCCTTTGGAAACCTCAACCATGTGCTAAGCGGAGTTAGAATCACCTCGACTCTTGGAACCATCCTAATAACCAAACCCCGATACCACTTAGCACGGCCACAAAAAAACAGATAATGTCTGATCACAAGAACAATATAATAAATAAGGGAAACATCGGATCAAGCCTCTAACCATAGAAAGCACCTATCTGACTCATAAGGAGGAAAGGCAAATTACCCATAGCACCACTGACTACTAATAAGTCAAACAAACCCATCCTCGAGGATCGATACTCCCTTACCCGAATCAGAGACTTATTCAACCAACAACAAAGAGCTGTCAGAGGCCGACTCACCTTTAGCTCGGAACACCATAGGAAGAAAACTCCCAAGGTAACCTAAGACCACACGCAACCTCACCCTTGGAGAAAATAGTGCCGACTCTTAAGGCCCGGAAACTCTACTTCTAGGACACCAGGAGCACGATCCCTAGTAGACCATTCGAAAGTCCTCGCCATGATAGGTTTGATAACCTACCGCCTTTGGTTACCATAAGAACTTAGTTACGTACATTTCACCTTCCACGTATTCAACACTCATAAGTGTCCGACTACAGAATCTCTAAGAAATCCCCCTTGATGAGATCAAGGTAAACAAGAACCCACACCCTGAAGAGGGGCAAGCGTAATAGACATTGGCAAGCTTGGGATAACCAACTGTTTCTAATCAAGTACTCATATACCAACAACTACCACTCGAGCATAGGAGTTGCACCCTTTAAGGCCCTGTGTGGCCAGGGGTACACATCATCCTCTGTTGGGCTGAGGTGGGAGACACCCAGCTGGCAAGAGGACAAACGCCCAATAGCACATTCACTCGATTCGGGATTATTTGAGAAACAACGAAAAAGATAGTCAAAATCAGAGCACGACTTGAAGCATCGCGGGATCGACAAAAGACCTATGCAGATAGCAGGCTAAAGCCTTTGGACTTCCAAGTAGGAGGTCAGGGTATTATTAAAAGTCCCCCCTTGGACCATTCGAGATCCTTGCCCGAATCGGTCTGGTAGCCTAAAAACTCCAACTACGCGTAGAACTCAGTAATGTACACCCTGTATCCCATATTTCAAATCTAAAGAGGTGTTTATCCGACGAAACCCTCACAATTCCGCTAAATGAGATTAAAGTGAACAAGAACCTCCTATCCGTTGGGCCGCCTACCGAAATTATGGATAGAGAAGTTAAGCACACGAAACGAAGTCGCATCCCCATCGTGAAGGTTAGATGGAATGCTAAGCGTGGACCTGAATTCACATGGGAACATGAGGAACAAATGACGCAAAGATACTCTCACCTTTTCGTTAGTCTGTAAGAATGACTCCTAAAGAATTTCGAGACAACTTCCCTCTAACGAGGGGATGATGTGACAACCCAAACTATTTGGACCAGGCAAGGTCTAAGTTGTAACCCTGTTACAATGAGAACCTTGAAGACCATTAGAGTATAAGTGCATGTATATGGAAGGATGCACTTTGGATGTCACATACAACTTGACCTCTTGAAAGTAAACAAGTTTATCAAGGCAAAACTAGACGAATGGAAGTGATTAAGAATCACTAGATATGGATATAAGAACTTGTGTTATTTTGCAACCTTGAATGCTTGAATTGTAATACTATGATTTTGAGCTTACCAAGCACAAGAAACATATCCACATATATAAGAATCATCCAAAACGTGAATACGCTGAAGAATATCATCCAAGACCATGAACACTTCACTAAGAAGCTCCCATGGCCATAAACTCTTCCCCTTGAACAATGGTTGGCCGTAAACCACGTCTAGTGGACCACTTTGGCCGTAAACCACCCTAAAGTCATTAGCTAGACCGTGAACACCCTTAAGAAGCCAAAGCTAGGCCGTGAGCACCCTTAGTGGACTACCTTTGGCCATGAACATCATCCTAGGAAGAATCAAGGGCGTAAACTCCTTTGGTGGACCACCTAGTGGGCGTAAACTACATCTTGGGAGGCACTTTGACCATGAACGCAAACCTAGGATGCTTTTAGGCCGTAAAAAACTTCATTTCCATTGGGTTTACGGTCAAATGTCATGCATAAGACAAAAGAAGTTGACTCTAGGATTAGAATACTCTCCTATTTCCAATAAAACCTCAGTAAACCACGAAGTATCCACAATATACCAAAGCAATACCCACCAGACCATCAAGCACACTTTATCATCCCTATTCTTCCTTATGAACGAGAACTACTCCCCATTTATCATATCACTTTCTATAAAGCTCTAAATTTGCTCTCAAATGGATTCAAGCTTCAAGCTTTAATTCCTAAAAGCATTTTTTATATCCTAGTAAGTATTTCAAGTTTTGGTTAGTGATTTTATATATTATCTTGTTTAGTTCATCATATTTATACATAAAGATATGTTTTATATCTTAGGATGTTCCAAGGTTCAAAGAGGTTGTCAAAACTCTTCAAGTGTTACGGCTTGAACTTCTCATCAACTAACCAAATCACCCACCAAACCAAATCAAGGTGAGCTTCATACCCATATCTTTTGAGTTTTCATTGTTTTGGGTGGAGAATAAAAGTCAAGGGTCTTGTAAAATCTTAGTATAATTGGTTGTTTATGCATGTATGTTATGATTTATATGCTTAAGGTTATGAACTCCATATAATGGTTCAAGAACTCGAGATTTTTAGCAAGCCCCAAGGTTTTGAACTATATATCACCAATTATATGTTAGAAACAAAAACTAGTATGTTTATGGAATATAAATTATAAATTATTATGTCAAGAACCATAAGGATTTGCTTAAAAAATGTGCTTAAACAAGTTTTTGAACATAATATTTTAGAAGTGGGTAAAATATGGAAATAATGATATTTTGGGGACCATTCTCGGCCACATAAATATATAAGGACCATTTTGGAAAATGGTATAAAATTTAAGAATTATTGAACATCCCAATTTTTAAAGGACCAAAAATGAAATTTTTGGATAAACAAGGGCTTTTTGAACATTTTCTCAAATATAGGTCTAAAATGAGCATTTTAGAAGAAATGAGCCATTTTCAACAATTCACCAAGTTTGGGCCACTTATGACACCTTTTGACAAATATGGGTCTATTTTGACACCTCTTAACCCACTGTCATGGGAACCCCTACATGGTCTTAAGTACCTCCCATGGGAACCCCAACATGGTCTTCCCTAACTGCCATGGGAACCCCCACATGGTCTTAGCTAACCACAGAAATACCATACAAACTAAACATGCAAACATACTAGGATGCCATGGAAACCCACCAAGGTCTTACACCGAATGTCATGGGAACCCCCACATGGTCTTAGTCCACTACCACGGGAACCCCCCCCCCCCCCCCTGGGATCTTCTATCCGAGTATCACAAGGACAACTAGTATATCATATATCACGTAATCTACTAGCATTCCACTTAAGACATAATGGGTCGGATTTGGTGCCTTTGACCTATTGGTATGGTGAGGAGACACACTTTAGTTTGATGAACACGAAAGCTGCTCGCTTAACAGTCCAAAACCACCCGTGCAGAACAATAATACCATTAACCCAAAATTAGGATTAAATACAATCTAATAAAAGAACCCACTTACCTAAGCCCAAGTCCTTTCATAATAGGCCAAAAGTCTTTCCTTTGCTAATGGGCTCAAAGTCCATGTCCAAATCTATTAATGGGCCTCATGACCCAATAAGGCCCAACCAAAACAATTATGGCCCCAAAACACCAAAATCAGCCGAAAACTCTAAAAGGGGTCCAACCCGACGTTGAATAACGCCCAGTGGCTTATGGGCCCAAAACAAAACCCAAAACCCATTTGAGTGTGTATGCCTTACGTACCACTCTAGAACGCTCAGTGTACTAGTCCCTTAAGTAGTACGCGCTACGTACATGCTACTACATACGACATACAAGTCAGACATGCATAAACATCCATTAAGCTCTTAATGTCGGGATTTTAACATCCAACTTTAGATTTGAGTCCATTAAGATGTCTTAAGGCATAAAGTTGGCAACTTTGTGCCTTTGCATGCTCCATATGCTCCCCACAACCCTTTACAACCCACTAAGACCTTTCCAAGGGTCTTAACTCATGCATGAGGTCAAAACACCCATCAAGACTGCATTTTTATGGTATGAATGAACTAAGGGACCTCAAATCTGTTAGGGTGCAAAATCAGGCTTGGATGTATTTGTGCTTTACCCTTATTGATGTGTAAATCTATTGTATTTCCTATAAATAGGAAGTGAGTGACACTCATATTTAGAATGATCATTTTGGAGTGTTAGACTAGAAAGAGAAATTTGTACAAACCCATTTGTATATATTTTCAAGATCTAATATGAGCTTACACAGATTTATTTACTCCATGTGTTCTTGAGTTTACATGATGATTCACTAGAACTTTTCTAATTCCGCACATGTCATCCTAATCAACACCACTACAGTTGGTATTAGAGCGGGTGTTCTTGATTTGATCAAGAATTGATCCATGGTGGCAATCTTGATTTGCTGATTCATTTTTTGATCTTTGATCTTCGTGATTTAGAGAGTTTTTGGATTCTAGAAATCGAATTCATCTTTGATTCTATTCAAAATTTGATTTTCTTCACTAGAATTCAAGTGATTTTTACTTTCTCTCTCTAGAAACCCCATTCAAAAATCATTTTCTCTCTCTAAAAATTTACAAGTTCTTGTGATCATGGTGGATTTGCCATATGATTCTTGGATTGTGATCATTGAAGATATCAAATACAAAGTCAATGAAGATCAATTTTATAAGTTGGTGTTAAGCAAGTTGATTTCATGGGGTAATATAGTTTCTTATGAAGGTTTGAAGGATGATCATGGAAGCTTGATTTTTCAACCACTTTGTAAGGTTGTGTGGTTAAATAAAATTGTCTTGTCCATATTAGTTCGTAGTAGAAATCAAAAGGAAAGAGAAGAAAGAGATTTGTTTAATAAGAACTACATTTCTCTAATTGAAAACCCAAATGATCTTAGTGCTCTTAAATTCAAGACTATGGAGTTCAAT
The DNA here is from genome assembly GCF_002870075.4 of Lactuca sativa. NCBI lineage: Eukaryota > Viridiplantae > Streptophyta > Magnoliopsida > Asterales > Asteraceae > Lactuca > Lactuca sativa. The sequence goes on along the minus strand of NC_056626.2, from coordinate 173,628,845 downwards.
ATGATGTTCTTGATGTTCAAGAAAAAGGAGTTCAAGTTGATTCTCATGATGAAAAAGTTTTTTGCTCGATTGGAGTTCAAACCGATGATATTTTGTGTTCTTGTGATTCGTTTGAAGGAATGATTTCTTATCGGAAGCCGGTGATCCAAGAAATTCACAAGTATCAAACTCCAAAAGATTTGATTCAAATTCATAAAGTTGATGTTTTGGAAAGTGGGTTTCTTCATGAAGTCAAGTCTTCAAGATGCAAAAAGATGAGAAAGAAAAAGAAGAAGAAGATCAATCACAAAAACAAGCGGGTTTACTCACAAAAATCCTCAAATGTTGTGAAGTCGAAATCCATGAAGCAAATTTGGGTTCCAAAGCAACAATCTCCAGATGTTGCATGGAATTTGAAGTCCAAACACAAAAGTGTTGGTAGTTATTTTGAAGATGTTCTTGGATCGTTGAAGAACACGAAGAACAAGTTGTACATCACGCATAATGGGTGGTACAATGTTCAAATTGAAGATTTTTTTGCTTCAACAAAAGAACCAAGATCTACTAAATTTGATTCGTCCGTTGAAAATGGAACTCGATTCGTCAAAAAGGCCTCTCAAATTCTCAAATGGATTCCAAAACATCCATGATTTCCATTCGTATTTTTGTTTTTCGTTTTTGATCGATTTACCTCATTGGATCAAATCCGTTTCAACCTGGTTGATTGATCCAATTATTTTTGTTTAGATCAAAATTCCAAAAATCATTCTCAAATTCAAAATTCAATGTTCATCCACATTTTTAATTGAGTCCAAAAGAAAATCGTGTACTGTTCATATCATTCTTGAGCACACATCAAAATTTCGAATATCACTGTTCATTGATTGACTTTCGTGAGCCCAATCAATTCTTTTATGATCTTTTTAAGCCCAAATGTCACTGAATCGAAATCGTAATCGGATATGAAGCATTTCGTTCGTTCATTCTCATACGCTTCAAGTACTCGTACATTATAATATTCTTGACTGTGTTCATACGAATTCAGTTTCGTCAAGATATTCTTATCAATCGTTGCTAGTTGAATTCATCTTGTGAATCGATTCTATTCGGATTGTACAAACATAAAATCGATTATGATCAAGATGTCGATAATTGACTCAAGTGGAAAGTCAAACGAGTTTCTAAAAGTCAAAATCAGATTTTTCACAATGATTCAATGAATTTTGATTCGAAATTGGTTGATACATGCTCTAGTTAACATCGAATTTATGATTGCTTATGGAGTTGTGACGTTGATTTTGGGTTGTATGTCGACTGGAATGTTCTCACTGTGAGTCGACGTCATATTGGAAGTGAAGAAAATAACTAAATCGATGTTCGAATAATGATTTGGATTTGAAATTGGAAGTATTGAGTCGATTGTAGTTCTCATTTTTAGTTTTGAGTTAATATGATATACAAATTAACAAAGGATTATTGATTTCGACTGTGATTATTAGATGAAGACAGCAAGTTCGACTGATGAACGAAAATTCAAACAAAAAAAGTCAAAATCGAATTTTTATTTGTGGATTTAGTAAATTTCGACTCTGGTTTTGTTCATGTTGATAATGAATGGCTCGCTATCGTGATACCCATAGAGAAGGCTGAGTTTTGGGTCAAATGATTCAAATCAGTTCCGTTAAAGACAAGATGAAAGCATTCGTTGACGTCTATTGTGAAACACTCACGAACTGGGAAGAAGAAAACAAATATTTTCGAATTGGGTTCCTAATCTTTTCACGAAATGGCAGAAATGGTCCAAATTCGAAATGATGTAAACAATTTTTGAAGAAGGCTGAAGTTTCTCTTTTAGCCCCTACAGTTTCGAAATGTTGGCAGAAATTACCCAACTTTGAAATTGGGCTATTTTTCTGAGAAATTGAAGAATGTTCATTTCTAGTCCCTGCAGTGTGTGCGAATTAACATTTTCTAGCCAGTTTCGCAAATGGGGGAGAATTTTGCATATTTGGCTGTTTTTGGCACAACGAGTCCTAGCAGAATTCTGTTATTGACAGTTTTTACCCAGATTTTGGAAAATCTGCAACTTTCACCCAAAAAGTCAAAAAAATTCACGAATTTGGAAATTTTTTGAGGCTTTTTCGTGATTGTTTTTCCGTCCAGGATTTTTGGTGATTCAATTTTGGTACACATCAAGGGGGAGTATTGTGAAGTTTATTCCTCGGGCGCTTCTCACCCTTAATGGGTTTTATAATCATTTTTTTATTATAAAAAAGGGGAGAATGATGGGTATTCGAAGCGACTTTTTCGAGTATTTTTTGCGTATTTGAAGACCGGTGTTACTTCGAGGGGGAGTTTGGTCTTGATCGCGCTAGCTCGTTGGAGACTAAAGACGGGACATCCAATCCTAACTTTGAGGGGGGGGGGGGGGGAATGTTAGGGTGCAAAGTCAGGCTTGGATGTATTTGTGCTTTACCCTTATTGATGTGTAAATGAGTTGTCTTTCCTATAAAAAGGAAGTGAGTGACACTCATATTTAGAATGATCATTTTGGAGTGTTAGACTAGACAAAGAAATTTATACAAAGCCATTTGTATATACTTTCTAGATCTAATATGAGCTTACACAGATTTATTTACTCCATGTGTTCTTGACTTTACATGATGATTCACTAGATCTTTTCTAATTCCGCTAATGCCATCATAATCAACACCACTACAAGATCTACTCTGTTGGATTTGGTGTCTAAGCCCATAACTATTTTTTTGGTATATACTTGATTTGATTCTAAGCATGGTCCTTTTGGGTTGCCTTCACCCATGCAACTTGATAGGATGACAATAGGAGAGAGAGTAGGATTTATTGTTTGAATAATAAATTAGTACTCAAAATGGTTTTATTAATATATTACAAGATTAATATATCATTCGGAAATCATATTATATAAGTAGTATTGATCGGAAATTAATTTGTTGGTCAAAAGAGACCGATTAAATTAAGGGGATTGATATTGCTATTAATTGTTAGTTGTTAGTTGGGTTATGGACTCCTAATAGAAGGGATGGACGAAATCTATGGGAAGCCCATATAGATTTCATCCAAGGGGCCTTCTAGAAGGGTTTCATGGTTTGCTTATGGCCTAAGTAGAGAATTAGGGTTTCCAGCTAAAACCCTAGCAGCCTCAACTATAAATACACCCTAGTATAAAAGGATTTTCATCCAAGTCTTTAAAAAAACCCTAAGGTGGTGAAATCCTTCCCTCTCCTAAGTCATTCTTCTTCCCTTGGGTGTTTCTGACTCCATTAGAGGTGCAACACTTGGAGCACTAGGCTTTCAAAAGTCAAGACCAAGAAGGATTGATCTTGTTATTGCTACATAACAAGTAAGGTAAAGTTCCTAACCGTAATCATATGTGATTTTCGAATTGTGTACGCTACTTCATAGGGTTATTGCTTTGGTACTCATAGTTGTATGTTCAATAGAGAAGAACCTAGATCCAAAGCAATTAGGTTTGCATGTACACCATAGGAATGTTGTTATGCTCAAAACCCAATAGTGGTATCAGAGCCTAGGTTGTTTTTCAATTGAATAGATGCAAAAGTGAACTGCCAAAGGATCAAAAAGTCGAGAATTTTGTTGTCTGACAGGTCTACTCGACGAGTCCATGTATGGACTCGATGAGTTGCCTGAACTCGACGAGTTCCATAGTGCACTCGGCGAGTCCAGTGATCTATTGCTGGGATTTTTGATTTTTTGGCCAGTTTTTGATTTGGATAACTACCATAACTCGTTTTTAATGCCTAAAATAATTTTTATGATTGGTATGAGATATCCTTATTAAAATTGGTGGATTTGGTTAAATATGGATAATATAGGAGTATTTTGATTCAAATATTTAACCTATTAATTTTGAAAAATTTTAAATTACACCATTTTGGTTTTATTGTTTTAAATTTGAAATTAAAAGTTTTAGTTTTGAAAATTTAAATAGTTAAACCAAAATATTTTGAAAGTTTCAAATTTTGTCCTCAAGTTTTGGAATTTAAAATTTGATTAAAAAGTTTTAATTTTGAAATATTAAATTCTAAGACCCTAGTAGTTTGAAAAGTTCAAATTATATCCTTATGGTTTTATTAAATTAATTAAGTGTTTAATTAAAAAGAGATAATTAATAAATCCATAATAATATGGTTTAAGTTTAATTAAATTAAAAGTCTAGTTTATTAATATATTAAACCATTTAGTATTTTAAATATATAAAATACACCCTTATGTTATATAAAATTAAAAGTCTAATATATTATATATGTATAAGTAAAAAGTCAGTCTTACTATTAGTAAGCCTCATTCACGAACCTGATCTATAAGGGGTGTTTAAGGAAGCGACCTGTAAAATGACCGTCATTAGGTATCCACTCTTACCCACTGCACCCTTGACTAGTGGAGGGTCGTTAGCCGAACGTGTAGGATAGGACACAAACTCTCATTAATATGTATAATGAAATACGAAGTAACTAAACGCTTTTATAAATTCCCAAATCTTAGTTACTTTAGGAAAAATGTGAATTTGGTGCTAATCCATGAAATTGCACATTGCACCTTATTGATCGTTAGTGGAGCGTGTATGGTTAACCAGCACACTAATATGGGACTAATGAAGGATGGCAATGGGTAGCTCGTAGATTATCATAGATTAATGGATTGTTTACGGTTAACCGACACATTGATTAGGTGATAAACGTCTTCGAGAGTACCAAGTTAATTTGCATCGTTATTCACACCTTGTTTGTGATCCTCGGCATCCCAGTCACAAACTTGAAGGGCATAATCCACGAAGTCGACTATACAAAACATGACCTTGAACTAGGAGCAGTGGTATTTGCTCTGAAGATTTGGAGACATTACTTATATGGCACGAAATGCACAATATTCACGGACCATAAAAGTCTCCAACACATCTTCGACTAGAAAGAACTGAATATGAGACAACGACGATGGGTGGAGCTACTAAACGATTACGAGTGTGAAATTCGTTATCACCGTGGTAAAGCAAACGTAGTAGCTGACGCCCTTAGTAGTAAAGAATACTCGGGACGCCGAGTAAAGTCGTTGACCATGACAATCCATTCGCATCTGTCCACACAGATCAAGGAAGCTCAACTTGAAGCCTTGAAACCCAAAAACGTAGCAGGTGAAACTCTAAGAGGAATGGATAAGAACTTCGAAGTCAGGGATGATGGAGTCTATTATTTCATGAACCGGATCTGGACACCAAAGTTTGGTGGTTACAGAGATGTGGTTATGAATGAAGCACTAAAAACCCGATACTCCATCCACCCAGGTTCAGACAAGATGTATCTGGACCTTAAGAAGTTATATTGGTGGCCTAACATGAAGGCCGAAATCGCTACCTTTGTGGGCAAGTGCCTTACTTGCGCCAAAATTAAGGTAGAGTACCAGAAACCTTCAGGCTTATTACAACAACCTGAAATCCCTGAATGGAAGTGGGAGCGGATTACAATGGATTTCATAACCAAGTTACCCAAGACATCAAGTGGTTATGATACTATTTGGGTAATCGTCGATAGATTAACCAAATCCGCACACTTCTTACCAATCAAGGAGACCGACAAGATGGAAAAGCTAACCAGAACGTACCTCAAGGAGATTGTTAGATTACATGGTGTACCAATATCTGTTATTTTAGACCGAGATAGTAGATTCACCTCTCGTTTTTGGCAATCTTTACAAAACGCTCTGGGAACTAGGCTAGACATGAGCACAGCCTACCATTCGCAAACTGATGGACAAAGTGAAAGGACGATTCAAACGTTAGAAGATATGTTACGAGCTTGCGTGATAGACTTTGGAAAAGCATGGGATATTCATTTACCCCTTGCTGAGTTCTCTTATAACAACAGTTATCACACTAGCATAAAAGCTGCTCCATTCGAAGCCCTCTATGGTCGCAAGTGCAGATCCCCTCTGTGCTGGGCTGAAGTGGGTGACACGCAGCTAGCTAGAGGTCAAACTCCTGACAGTGCTCTCACTGGTCCAGAAATTATTCGAGAAACTACCGAAAAGATCGTACAAATTCGGGAACGACTTAAAGCTTCCAGAGATAGACAGAAAAGCTACGCAGACAAAAGGAGAAAACCCTTGGAATTCCAGGTTGGCGACCGAGTTTTGCTAAAGGTCTCACCCTGGAAAGGCATGATACGCTTTGGAAAGCGTGACAAACTGAACCCAAGGTATATAGGACCATTCGATATTCTTGCCCGAATCGGCCCTGTAGCTTACAAACTTTGATTACCCAAAGAACTAAGTAACATTCATTCTGCCTTCCACGTTTCGAACTTGAAAAAGTGTCTTTCCGACGAGACTCTTGTGATACCACTCGAGGAAATCGAGTTAAACGAGAGCCTCAATTTTGTGGAAGAACCCGTAGAGATACTAGACAGGGAAGTTAAGAAAACCAAACAAAGCCGCATCCCGATAGTGAAGGTTCACTGGAATGCAAGACGGGGACCTGAATTCACTTGGGAGCGGGAGGATCAAATGCAACAAAAATACCCACATCTTTTTCCCTAGTCTATCTATAAAGTAAATTTCGGGACGAAATTCTCTCTAACGGGGGGATAATGTAACAAACCGTTATTTCAAACTTATGTAATAGTGTAGGTCAAATTGTTCTTCTTTTTAATTAAATAAAGAGAAATTTTGGCATACTATGTATATTTACATAATTGACCCTCAAAAATAAATTATTAAATAATCTCAATTGGGTTGAACCAAGTGATAGAGATTGTAACAAGGTTTCCAAAAATATAAGGAACACTAAAATCCAAGTTATAACGAAGAAGTTATGACCAATCGAAAATCCGCGACAAAACCGGCAAAACATTGTTCAGTGTAAAAACTGAATTTTTGATAAAAAGGCTTTCTAGCCTTAACAATCTAAATGAAAGTTATAGTTTATGTTAAACCGAGAACTTTCATAAAAAGAACGCCAAAATCTGACTTCGTATGAGGAAGTTATGATTTTTCGAAGTTTCAGTATAGCAGTGTACAGCTAAAAACTCGAAATAAAGATCGAGTGGTTTTTAGCCGACATGACCTAAACGAGAATTGAAGGTCTCGTCATTAGTAGTACAACGGTAAAAAGACAGACAAAAACGGACGTCGTATGAAGAAGTTATGAATTTATAACGGATTCACGTCCCGGTCTGTTTAAAATAATAATATTAAAAATAAATTCAAAATTAGCCGACGAAGTCAAAACGAAAGTCGTAGAGTATAATTTTACCTACGCGTGCATATAAAGAACGTCAAAAACGGAGTTCGTATGCAAAAGTTATGAATTTTACAAATTTTGGCAAAAAAATAAAGAAAAATAGAAATACCCGGGAAAATTCGCATGAACAGTAGCGCCACCTCACCCCTCGCATGCGAGCCTCCACGTGTCGGCTGCTGAGTGGACCGAAGTCTCGCGTGTCACCTCCTGATTCGGCCACTTCTGCGGTCCAATCCCACTCGGACAGCCTCGCAAGGAGACACACCGGGGATGCTCCTCGCACACGCCTCGCACCACCCTCGGACACCCCTTCGCACGTGGCTTCTTTGCATTGGACCGAGGGCTAGACCAATCCGAGCCTACCACCTCCGAACCGAAGCTGCTTCCCTTCGCAGAATGTCAGCCTCGCATAGCCTCGCACAAGCTTCGGATCCGAGGCTTCGGCCTATATAAGGCATGCGAGGGTTTCCGAATTTTTTACACTTTTCACCCCAAATTTTACTCTCTTTCACTTTTTCCACACCCTTAAGCTTATATACAACCCTTAAAGCCCCGGTATCAAGACTCGAGCCCGAAGTAAGCCGTGAAGCCCCAAAATTCTCAAGAATTCATCCTCTGTCCTGTCAAAACTCTGCCCGATTTGAGCCGGTTTCTCGACAAATAAACTCCTTTTCGTGAAACGAAACCCTGTTCGAATTACCACCTACCAAGTGAGTTCATACCCCCGTATTTTCATAATTTCTACTGTTTTAAGGGGGGAAAATACAAGTATAACACAACAACTTTGTGTTATAAATAAATGATTTCAAATCACGATAAAATGATTTTAAAGCATCGAAAATACTTCAAATTTTGAACTCTTTTATAAACTTATATTTTTCCCAAATATACATATTTGTATATATAATTTAATATAAATAAGATTTAAAAGGCTTAGGACTAATAATTCATTCTAGGTCATTTTCCTTGTTTGGATGTGGACTTATAGTACCAGTTATTTGTCCGAAGGTCGTTCAAATTTTACTTATTTATAAAATTGTATATGTATATAAAATTAAAAGTTATTTCATCAGTTTAATCACCCTTTGTAACATGTTGAGCAAAGGATTACATGCAAAAATAGTTATTTACCAATTCATAAAGTACATATAAATTATAATAGGTATAGTTTATGATACATAGAGCAATAATTCATATGAATACATTGTTTTACATGCAACAAGGGTTTTAACTCAAAACAAATCAAGGGTTTACACTTATCAAATACATGTTCGGGATACTAAGTCAAGAACATAATGTCAATCATTTATCTCAGAATGATTGGGTTTTCATAACTAATATACATGTAACGTTTACATGCTTTTTATGAGACATTCAATTCAGGTTGTTTAGATTCAGTCTAGACAACCAAGGTAAAGCCCTGACATTATAACCAGAATCTCCAGTCCGGGGATCGAAACAAGTTGTGTGTAGATCTATATCGGGATTGACAACCCCGCACTCAGGCTGCTAGCTACAGTCAGGCATACATGCCAATGAGTGGCAATTGTTATCAACAGTTTAAGCGCTCATCAGGCGTTTGTTTCAGGCGTTCATGTCTTAGTATGGTTATAATAACTCATTAAAAAGATATTAACAACACGTTAGTGTATAAACAACTAAACGTAAGTATATCTTCAAAGTACCAATTTACAAAATGCAAAGTACAATGCTATACTATAGTTTTCAATAACAGCTGGTGAAGCCAGGCACACTCTCAAATACAAGTTTTACAAATACAATGGTTTACAAATAAGACGGTTTTATAGGAATAAAACTACTTTTCACATACCACAGAAAATATGGGATTTTCTAGAAGTGTTTTCATATTCAAAATACAAATACACCCATTCAAAACATAAAGACTTATGTACTCACTCAACTTATTGTTGATACTCTCTTTTCAAATTACTTGTATTATCATGGAAATAATAACAGGTACTCCCCGAGCTTTTTGAGAAGATGAAGCCATTAGGAGTCTTATCTTCTTCCTTTGTATAACTGTTTTGGTTTCAATATACAATGATTGAACACATGTAAATATTACACTTTTAAATACAATGGTTGTTTGTACTTTGATTACTATGATGCATGTGTTGTGATACTACAAATGAAGTCCTCCACCCCCGGACGTTTCCGCCGTCTGGTTTGGGGGTGTGACAAATGACAACCTTCATCTTTGGGAAATTAAGACTAATTCCTTGTTCACATATAAATGTGAGTCAAGTGAAGGACTAGGGGATCTAGTACACATTGTTGTGCAATGGTCAATTCCACCACAAAGAACAATAAGACCATTCGTCATGATTTACTAAAAGTTTAGTAAACATGGTTATGCTTACATGATTAAGTGTAATTCTGATTCATTGTTAAAGTTTCAATTTATAGCAGAACGGATGAGAAGAATCAATTAGGAAAAAAGATAAAAGTTTCTCTAATCTGAAAAGAAAGGAGAGTACATAAGTATCGTGTTTTATGATCATCTTAGTGATTATGAAACCATATCACAATCGATCCTCTAAAGAAACCTTAGTGCATTAGTATGGCTAAGAAGAGGAATCGGGAATTATTGAAATGGTTAAATCAAAATGTGATTCATACTTCGTTCCAAAATCTAGTCATAGAGTCATACTCCAAGATTGTGACTTGAGTGACAAAATTTTAAGGAGGTTTATAACCCTCATCAAATGAAGAGTAAAAATGTTTCTTACTCTTACACATTTGAAATTGGTAAGTCATGATGTCTTATATAAGATAAAGACCAACTAGGACCAATTGTGGGAAGTGTTTCTCTTTATAGGAATCCGCACTAACTCTTAAATATTTGTTTGTCAAGGCATGTTTCTTGATAAGAGAATCTTATATCTCAAGAGGTCAGTGGGAGTCTTAATGGTCTTGAATAGCTTCAGGAACTAATCAAGAATAAACCTATTGTATGTCACTAGCACATGACTTGAGGTTTGTAACCTATCGTGTTGACATATTCTTGTTTTTGTGCCATTCCAGTAGAGTTGACTATGCATGTGAGTTCTACGAGTTCTCAATTGATTGCATAAAGGCAAAGCACCTTGATCAATGAAAGAACATTGATATGTATGGGTGAGTTGTTGAACAACTTGGAAGACATGGTAGGCCTTTGTACTACTAGATGGCAAGAAATTAAGATTGAACAAGTTCAGTCCATATGAGTTTGGATTTGTCACAAACATTGTCTTGTGATCATGGTTATGACAAATTCACATGGATAGGAACACATACGCCATAAAATCTAAGTAGTAAGGTTTCTCTCCACTTCATGAAAATGATTGTGAGGAAACGCTTTCATTAAGTGGATTTTAAGGAGATACATGTTGTGTAAATTGCCTTCTCAAATATGATTATGATTACGGCATCCCTCTTCATAGTTAGAATTGTGAGAAATGTTTAGATTGAAGTATTAATTGAACTTAATCATTAACATATATGAATATCATGATGAAATGTTTTAACAATGAGAATTCTATATAAGGAAATATTATAGCAAGAGACTAGTAAAGTATCATGTCTTTATGTAAGACATTATGAATCGTATCCCATACGCTTCGGGTATAGGATCGATTGCATATGCTAGAATATTCGACCGTTATGTCTTTTCCAAATGCTTGGGGCATTAAGAGGGAAAAGAAACTAAAACAAGGTATGATTAAGGTAGTTAAACAACTGTTAAGGACAATCTAAGGTTCGCTAAAGATTGGTCGCTTATTAGCAGTTGGAAGTATGGTAATGAATGGACCATATTGACATTGTTATGAATAGATAGGATTCTATTAAGAATGAGTTGTCATACGGCAAATATGGAATTGTTTCAATAAAGGGACTTGGATATTAAGAAGCTATGAGTAGGTTAGAAACTTTTATGCGAAAGGATGTTCAAAGGAATGTACTTTGAATGCGAGACTTCATATCTATGGAGTTGTCTTGTAACAATCTCCAATAGAGCACTTTGTAATATCATTGGCAAAGTCTTTGTGACTTTGGTGCTATGACATTACAAAAGGATCATTGTGTAAAATGTTAAAATCTAACATATTCTAATTGTGGAAAGAATTTGATATTCTTACACTTGTGACAAGGATTGGGAATTGTGAAATGAGTGTCATTGGAAGTGTGTTCAAATAATAGATTTCACAAAGAAAGGACCATAGGTAAACATAGTGTACATGCTTGGAGCATGGGATAACTATTGTTTTTTATTCAAGTATTAAGTTGATTATCCGAAACATTATACAATGAATAATGTGTAATCAATATGGTGATTAAATAATAAGTGTTTTATTTATACTCAAAAGTGTTAAGATCATATTAGATTTGATTATTCTTGTGTTTCATTTTCACATGTTTTGACTTCCTGAATAATAATATTATTCAAACATCCACAGTCGATCATACGTTGGAAGTAGGTATTGAGGCAAGATTGTCATGAATTGGCTTGTAGATTGTCTAACGCGTTTAGACATAGCAAAAGTTTGTTGCAACATTCATGAGTGCTCATGAAATAAGATTTGAATATTGTATTAAACCCACGCTCACGTGAATCACTTCATGGATTTTATCACGAGTGATTGTGAGACGATAATATTTTATATTCTTGAAACGGAGAGATATGAATTGTTGTTTACAAGTCGGTTGCACATTGATAATAGGTAAACGCATCAGTAACTTGATGTTATAAAATGTATTGTTGTGTGTGATTTGATGAATAAATAGCGCAAGCATATGATTCAAAGTTTATCCGTTCATTTTACCCAAAGTGGGATAAAAGCGATATATATGGGCCCCTCGATGATTTAGTGATGACACCCCTAAGCGCTTGGCCAGGGCTGGACTGATTTGATCTGTTCAATTAGTCAGTTGTCATAAATCATAAATTAGGAAACAACACTTGAATAGAGGGAATGATTATAATCCATGTCTGAGCTCATACAATATCTAGAATGGAGGAATATATGATCCCTTATCTAAAGGATGTGTTACTGATAAGATCAGAGTTCAACAGTGGCTTTTGAAAGCTACGATTGCTAATCAGATTATGAAGGCGTACTTGCAATAATAGTTATTAGACTTATCTAAGTGGGAGACTGTTGGATTAGGTGTCTAAGCCCATAACTATTCTTTTGGTATGTACTTGATTTCATTATGAGCATGGTCCTTTTGGGTTGCCTTCACTCATGCAACTTGATAGGATGACAAGAGGAGGGAGAGTAGGATTTATTGTTTGAATAATAAATTAGTACTTGAAATGGTTTTATTAATATATTACAAGATTAATATCTTATTTGCAAATCATATTATTTAATTCGTATTGATCGGAAATTAATTTGGAATTAATTTGGTGGTCAAAAGAGACTGATTAAATTAAGGGGACTGATATTGCAATTAATTGTTAGTTGCTAGTTGGGCTATGGACTCCTAATAGAAGCGATGGACGAAATATATGGGAAGCCCATATAGATTTCGTCCACGGGGCCTTCTAGAAGGGTTCCATGGGTTGCTTAAGGCCTAAGCAGAGAATTAGGGTTTCCACCTAAAACTCTAGCAACGTCAACCATAAATACACCCCAATATAAAAGGATTTTCTTCCAAGTCTTTAAAAAACCCTAAGGTGGCGAAATACTTTCCTCTCCTAAATCATTCTTCTTGCATTGGGTGTTTATGACTTCATTAGAGGTGCAACACTTGGTGCACTAGGCTTTCAAAAGTCAAAATCAAGAAGGATTGTTCTTGTTATTGCTACATAACAAGTAAGGTAAAGTTCCTAACCCTAATCATATGTGATATTTGAATTGTGTATGCTAGTTGATAGGGTTATTGCTTTGGTATTCAGAGTTGTATGTTCAATAGAGAAGAACCTAGATCCAAAGCAATAAGGGTTGCATGTACACCAAAGGAATGTTGTTATGCTCAAAACCCATCATACTCTTCCTAAGCTCTGGAGTTACTCAAACTCCCAAGATGTGACTTAGGAACCCAAAAGAGGACAATATAGTAACCCTAACTCAATCTAATGAATAAGATGGCAAGATTGAGACTTTATACCTCCAAAAGCTCCTCAAGATGAACTAGATGCAGGATCTTGAAGTTCAATGCCACACCAAGCTTGCTCATTGACTTCTTCTTCTTGAATAATCTCTAAAATGGCCACAAATACACTTTTTTAAGCTCACGAACACTCTCACAAGGAAATCTGGGGTGAAAGGGAGAAATGAGGCTATGGAGGCTGATTAGGGTTTGGTCCAAGAGGATTAAGCATGAATAAATAGGTCTCAAGTCCGAGTTTTAGGTTTTTGCTCTTTAGTCGCGTACGCCCCACGTACACCTTGGTACGCCCAGCATACACGACCTCCCTCCGGGATCATCCATCATTAGTACGCTAAGCATACACCTAAAGTACACCCAAACTAAGGCCCCATTATGCTATAAATTCTTATTTCAAGGGTACAAAGTGTATTTACCTGATTTGGAGTGTTACAACTCTCCCCCACTTGGACTAGACTTCATCCTCGTAGTCCGCAGATGCAAACAGATTCGGGTAATGCTCCCACATCTCATCCTCCGGCTCCCATGTCCATTTGGAGCCTTTTCGATGTTGCCATTGCACCTTCACTAGCTTCACCTTCTTGTTGCGAAGAACCTTAGTCTTCCTATCCAAAACTGCAACAGGTTTCTCAATGTAGTTCAGGCTCTCATCTACCTGAATGTGGTCCAAGGAGATAACTGCAACCTCGTTAGTGACACACTTCTGAAGCTGGGACACATGGAAGGTGTTATGAATCAGACTTAGCTCATTCGGGAGGTCCAGCCAATAAGCAACCGTGAAGACTCGGTAAGAAATCCAGAACGGACCAATAAATCGCCCACTTGCCCCTCTTCCGAAACCTAATGATACCCTTCCGTGGTGACACTTTTAGAAAAATGAAATCTCTCACCTGAAACTTGAAATTCGATCGAAACTGGTTAGCATAACTTTTCTAACGGCTCTGCATGACTCGCAGCCTGTCGCGAACTTGTTGAATCAACTCAGCAGTCTTGAGCACCACCTCGATGCTTCCCATGACTCGATGCCTTACCTCACCCCAGCATACAGGAGTCCTGCACCTCCGTCCATACAACATATCAAACGGTGTTCGGTTAATACTATCATGATAACTATTGTTATATGAAAACTCTGCTAGTGGGAGGTGTGTATCCCAACTCCCTCCAAAATCCAATACGCAAGCTCGAATCATATCCTCAAGCATCTAAATCGTCTGCTCGCTCTGACCATCGGTCTAAGGGTGGTAAAAGGTGCCGAAATGTAACTGGGTGCCTAATTCTTCATGGAACTTTCTCCAAAACCTGGAGGTGAATCGGACTTCACGGTCCGAGACCAAGGATACCAGCACTCCGTGCCTGACCACCACCTCTCGCACATAGATATCTGCTAATTTCTCCACAAAGATACTCTCGGAGATCGGAATAAAGTGGGCACTCTTAGTCAACCTGTCCACAATGGCCCAAATGGAAGCCACGCCCCTCGCCGTCCTCGCTAACTTCGTGATGAAGTCCATGGTGATCTCTTCCCATTTCCACATGGGAATGGATAGTTGTTGGACCTTGAATGAGGCCTCTGATGTTCGGCCTTGACCTTCCTACAAGTCAAGCACCGCTCCACGAACTAAGAGACCACCCGCTTCATGCAGGGCTACCAATAACTTAACCTCAGGTCTCTATCCATTTTTGTACCCCCGGGTGTATAGAGAACTTGGACTTGTGTGCCTCTTCCATTATCTTCTGTCTCACTCCCCCAAATACTGGTACCCGCACCCGACTACACTATGTTAAAAGACCCCGACCATCCCAGACAAACAAGGGAATCTGACCTCGGATCCGCTCTATCTTCCAGGTCTCTTTCTTCAAACCTTACACCTGAGCCTCCTTAATCATATCCAACAAGGAGGAAATCACCGTCAACCTCAAACAGACATATCCAGTTAGAGTACTCGCCACCTTGCGGCTCAAGGCATCGGCTACAACATTGGCCTTCCCTGGGTGGTATAAAATCTCGCAATCGTAATCTTTCTATACATCTAACCACCTCCTCTGCCGCATGTTGAGGTTCTGCTAATCCATCAAATACTTCAAACTTTTGTGGTCAGTAAAGATGGTGCACTGAACTCCGTAAAAGTAGTGCCTCCAGATTTTCAGGGTAAACACCACCGCCCCCAATTCCAGGTCGTGAGTGGCGTAGTTCTCCTCATGAGGCTTCAGTTGCCTTGAGGCATACACGATCACATACCCCATCTACATCAAAACAACCCCTAACCCTATGATAGACGCATCAAAAAACACCACCAAGTCATCCAAGGCCTCAGGTAGATCTTGTTGGGTTTTAAGCAATCTAACACTTCCTAAGTGTGCATGCAACCCTAATAAACCTTGGATCTATTTTTGTCTAAATACATGCAAAATAATAATTTTCCAAGGTTTATAACCTATCTAACATGGCATGGGGAACATTTCAACATAAAAGAGTTAGAAGATATTACATACCTTTTGATGAGTTTGGTTCTTGAGGAGTTTGAGGGCCAAGCACCAATAGTGTGAATGCCTCAAATGGAATCACAAAACACCACAAACTCTTGGAAAACTTTGAGAGGGTATACACACTTGTATATTTCGGCCACACACAAGCTCACACACACTAGTTCACTAGTTTCCATTTCATGCACCAAAAGCATGCTTATATAGTGTACATGGTTAGGGTGAAACCCTAATAACCCATGACCTTTCCTTTTCCAAGGATCCATGGGTTAAAAGCTCCATGGATCATCCATGGACTTCCATCCAAGCCTAGCCCATTAACAAATGAGTGTTAGCCCACACCATATAAAACAAATAGCCCATAATCTAATTAGTCTTCCTTTTAATCTCTAAATTAATTAATAATTAATTTAAGACTAAAACTAATTAAATGAAATAACCTCATATTAATATATTATAACTTATAATATATTAATAAACATATGTGTATAACTCTCATAAAATTATCCATAAATAGTTCGGGTAAGATGCAACCCAAATGGACCATGTCGGGTCGGGTCAAGTATATACCAAATAAGTTATGGACTTAGACACCTTATCCAACAGACTCCTACTTGGATAAGTCTAATAATTGTATTTGCCTATATAACTTCAGGAACCAACCAGCAATCGTAGCTCTCGAAAACTCCGTTGAACTATGAAGCGCCATTTTAAGACAAGTGATCATATAATCCTCTGTTCTCATGATATCAATCGGACAAACACATGGAACTATGTCTTGCTTATTGTCTGGCAGTTGTTTCTCCATTTCTGATTTGTTTGACAAAGAACTTCACTGAACACATTGGTTTAGTTCTAACCGGGCCCAGTACATGGGTCAACACAAAATCATCGAGGGGCCCAGATATTGCTTCTATTTCTAGAAGGAACAGATAAACTTCGACTCATATGCTTTTTCTACTACTTGTTGAATGTACACAAAGGCACGTTTTATAACATCAAGTTACTGATGCGTTTACGTGCAATCAATGTACAACCAACTCATAGGTAACAACTCATATCTCTAGGTTTGAAGATTTATATGATATTATCGTCTCACGATCACTCGAGATAAATTCCATGAAGTGATACAAGTGAGCGTGGGTTTATACCAATACTCATAACTTATGAGTACTCATGAATGTTGCAGCAACCATTGCCATGTCTAAACATTTTTAGCCATCTACAAACCCAATTCATGACAATCTTGATTCATACCTACTTCCGACGTATGATCGATTGTGGAGGTTTGAATAAATTAATTATTCTGAAAGTCAAAACATGCAAAACTGAAACAATAGTAAATAATTGACAATGATAGTAACACTTTACTCATAAATAAATCACAAATTTTATTCATCATCAAACGTCAATTACATTTTACAAGTTTCAGGAAAACTATCTAATCTGTAAAACTAATATCGTCTCTCAGCCCGATGCTCCTCGCATGCTGAAAATTCTTAACCCTCGTCAGTCTCTTCGTAAGGGGATATGTAGGATTCTCATTCGACGATATCCTCCTTGTCACGAGGAGTCCTTCTTCAATCTTGTGTCTTATGAAGTGATATTTTTTGTCAATGTGTCGGGATCTGCCATGATCTCTTGGTTCCTTGGCTAAGGCAACCGCACTATTGTTGTCACAGAAAATCTCCATAGGTTCCTTAATAGCTGGTACAACTCCAAGGTCTCCGATGAAGTTCTTTAGCCATATCGCCTCCTTCGCTGCTTCACTCGCTGCTATATACTCTGATTCACAAGTCGAATCAGCCACCGTCTCCTGTTTGGAACTCTTCCAAGAAATTGCCCCTCCATTTAAGGTAAAGATCCAGCCCGACTGAGAGCGGAAGTTATCCCTATCAGTCTGAAAACTAGCATCACTATACCCTAATACTCTCAAGTCATCACTCCCACCAAGGGTAAGGATCCAATCCTTAGTCCTCCGCAGGTACTTGAGAATGTTCTTTACTGCAGTCCAATGAGCCTTGCCAGGGTTCCCCTAATACCTGCTGACCATACTCAAAGCAAAGGCCACATCAGGGCGGGTACAAGTCATAGCATACATGATCGAGCCAACAGCGGAAGCATACGGTAGTTGGCTCATCTCAGCTATCTCTTCCTCTGTACTCGGACTCTGAGTCTTACTCAGTTTGGCATTGCTTTGGATCTGTAAATCTCCTTTCTTGGAATTCTCCATGTTGAACCTTTTCAACACCTTATCCAAGTAAGTACTCTGACTAAGACCAATTAGTCTTTTACTCCTTTCTTTTAATATCCTTATACCTAGGATATAGGCAGCCTCCCCTAGGTCCTTCATAGCAAAGCACTTCCCAAGCCAGGACTTGACCTCCTGCAAGGTTGGGATGTCATTTCCTATAAGTAGTATGTCATCCACATACAGTACCAAGAAGCTAACTATACTCCCACTAGCTCTGACATACACACAAGACTCATCTTCACTTCTCGAGAAACCAAACTCTTTGACCTTCTCATCAAAACAAAGATTCCATCTACGAGATGCTTGTTTTAATCCATAAATGGATTTCTCAAGCTTGCATACTCTATTAGGGTACTCTGCACTGACAAAACCCTCTGGCTAATTCATGTACACATCCTCAGCCAACTTTCCATTAAGGAAAGCGGTTTTGACATCCATTTGCCATATTTCATAATCATGAAATTCGGCAATGGCTAGCATAACCCTAATAGACTTAATCTTTGCTACCGGTGAGAAGGTTTCATCATAATCAATACCTTGAGTTTGAGTAAAACCCTTCACAACCAGTCGAGCCTTATAAGTATGCACTTTTCCTTCCATGTCGGTCTTCTTCTTGAAGATCCATTTGCACCCGACAGTTTTACAGCCTGGTACATTGTCAACCAAGTTCCAAACTTGATTGTCATACATGGATTGCATCTCGCTGTCCATGGCCTCCTTCCATTTAGCAGACTCCGGGCCTGCCATGGCTTCCTTAATACTGCTAGGTTCATCTAAATTTACCAGTGTACTATCACTGATAAATGTATCACCTTCCGTAGTAATATGAAAGCCATAATAAAACGAAGGTGTGTTCCTAACCCGTGTGGAACGCCTCGGAGGTACAGACATGTCAGCTTGCTCAACAGGAGTTTCCTCCTCAGGTTGATTGCTAGTGTCTGAGGTTCCTTCACCAATTGCTTCTTGAATTTCCTCAAGATCAATTTGCCTCCCACTGTCTCCTTGGCTTATAAATTCTCTCTCACGAAAAACCCCTCTTCTTGCTACAAAGACCACATTCTCACTGGGTCTGTAGAAGAGGTAACCAAAGGATTTCTATGGGTAGCCGATGAAAATACACCTTTCACTTTGGGGTTCGAGCTTATCATGAGTCTCATGCCTCACGAAATCCTCGCTACCCCAAATCTTGATGTGGTCTAAATTGGGAACCTTCCCAGTCCACATCTCATGAGATGTTTTGGTAACCTTCTTTGTAGGGACTAAATTAAGGATATGGGCGGCAGTCTCTAAGGCATACCCCCAAAAAGAGATTGGTAACGAAACTCGACTCATCATAGAGCGAACCATGTCCAACAAGGTTCGATTACGCCTCTCAGCTACACCATTCAGATGTGGTGTCCTGGGAGGAGTCAATTGTGAGACAATCCCATACTCTTTAAGATAGTCAAGGAACTCGGTACTAAGATACTCATCACCTCGATCGGATCGAAGCATCTTAATGTTCCTGCCCAATTGATTTTCTACTTCCTGTTTGAATTCCTTAAACCTTTCAAAGGTTTCTGACTTATGTTTGATTAAGTAGACATACCCATATCTACTAAAATCATCAATAAAAGTCACATAATACCGATTAGCATCCCTTGTGGTGGTTTTGAATGGCCCACATACATCAGTATGTATTAGGTCCAACAAACCCTCACCCCTCTCACAAGTTCCAATGAAGGGTGATTTTGTCATCTTTCCAAGTAGACAAGATTCACAACTATCATCCGACTTAAGGTCGAATGATTCCAAGACTCCACTCTTTTGGAGTTGGCCTATGCGTTTCTTGTTTACATGTCCAAGACGACAATGCCACAACGATGCTTTATCTAGGCTAGTAGAAGAATCAATATACAACACATTATTTCCTAAGTTGTCTACAATCGACACAGTTTCATACACACCATCACAAGGTAATGCTTTAAAATAAAACACATTTTTAAAGAAAGCATTAATACCACCACATTCATTATCAAACGAAAAGGTAAAACCTTGTTTGTACAAAGCATGAAAAGAAATAATATTCCTCGCCATTTCAGACGAGTACACACATTTATTCAAATCTAATTTTAACCCATTATTAAGCAACAAAGTATAAACTCCAATCTTGGGAACAGGTGAAGCCTTCCTATTCCCCATGATCAAGTTTATCTTCCCGTGCTCCACATCCTCACTTCTTCTTAGGCCCTGCAAATCAGAACATATGTGAATACCACATCCTGTATCAAGCACCCAAGAGTTAGAATATGTTGAGTAATTATAAAATATAGTGTAAATACCTGCATGGGTGGGTTTCACTTTCCCATCCTTTAGATCCTGCATGTACTTATGGCAGTTTCGCTTCCAGTGTGCCTTTTCATGGCAATAAAAGCATTCAGCATCCTTGGGAATGGCAGAAGGAGTGACAGAACCGCTCTTGGTCTTTGATGAGGAGCCTTCAAGAGACTTTACCTTGGCACCCTTCGAAGGGTGCTTCCTCTTTTTCCCTTTGCCTTTCCCGATAGCTAAAACAGGGGTAGTTGTTGGAGTAGGAGTAGTAGAGGTAACAACCGCCTTGCCCTTAAGACCGGATTCAGTGGTCTTCAAGAGTCCTTGAAGCTTGCTGAGGGTAACTTCCTCCTTGTTCATATGATATGTCATACGAAAATGATCATAACAAGAAGGTAAGGAGTGCAAAATGATGTCAATTGCCAACTCCTCAGGGATGTTCACATTCAACTTCAGCAAATGGTCCACATACCTTTGCAGCTTTTGCATGTGGGCCGTGACGGATTCATCGTCCTTCATGCGGGTAGTTATTATGGAGGAGATTATTTCATACCGCTCCTGACGAGCACTCTGATGGTACCTTTCCATCAGATCTTGGTGCATCTCAAAAGGATAGAAATCTTCATATGACTTTTGGAGCTCGGCTGTCATCGTGGCCATCATGATACATGCTACCTTAGTAGCATCTCTCTCATGTGTCCTGAATTCAGCGATCTCCTCAGGAGTAGCAGTAGACTCATCAAGTTCTTTTAACTCCTTATCAAGGACATATTCCTTGTCCTCATAACAAGTAACCATCCTGATGTTCCTAATCCAATCCATGAAGTTGGAACCATCAAAGATGACCCTCCCACAAAGATTCATGAGAGAGAAAGAACCAGTTGGGTTAGAGCCCGAAGCATTAGTGTTGGAAGACATCTGAAAGAAGAAAGCAAGTTTAGATTAGATATATAGAATCCTTAATAAGACACCCAAATGTAATATTAAGGCTAGGACCCAATCACAATATATTATACTTAGAAGAGGGATGTCGTAATCTAAGTAATAATATATTTGAAAGGTAGGTGAATGACGATTCACCAATTTCCACCATGAAAAACAAAATGTATTATTAGGTTTTAATTGGATTTGAAATTCCTAGATTCTTTTGAGATTCATTGAACTTTTCAATGGCATGTTTCAATCTCGATTGTGCCCTTCAAGTTTTGTGACTGGGATGTCGAGGATCACAAAACAAGGTGTGAATAACCATGCTAATTCACTTGGTACCCTTAATATTATCACCTAATCAATGTGCCGGTTAACCACACACGCTCCATTGATCTATGAAAAACATTAAGTCACCCTTCGTGATCCTTACTAGTCCAAGTTAGTGTGTCGGTTAACCACACACGCTCCACCAACGACTTGGTAAGGTACAAAGTGTGAAATCCATGGACGAGCACCATGTTCACATTTTTCCTAAAATAACTAAGATTGGGAATTAAAAGGTTTAGTTACTTTATAATAATAATTATACTTTTAATGAGGATTTAAAGTCATTGTCCTACCCGTTCGGCTAACGACCCTCCACCAGTCAAGCAAGCGGTGGGTGAGAGTGGACACCCATTAAGTCGCCATTTTATAGGCAACAACCATATACCCACCTTATAGCCGGCTTCGTGAATGAGGCTTACTAACGGTAGAACGACTTATTCTTATACATATATATAATAATTAACCATTAATGTTATAAATAGTATAAGGGTTGAATTTTAACTATTAAAACTCTAAGGGTTGGAATTAAAGTTTATTAAAGTGTGGGAAACTTTACAAATTCCAAAACTTGAGGGCAAGTTTTGTAATAATCCAAAACTTTTCATTTCATAACTTATGAATTAAAGGACCATAAAAATGAAGACTCTTCATTTTCATGTAACTTATGTGTTTAAATGTGTGTGTTAAACAAAGTGACCTTTGGATATCCAAAACTTGAGGACAAATTATGGACTCCATTAAAACACATAAATGATCAAGAATTAATTCTAAACAATTCAGCAAATAATTCCTATCATCTTCTAAATTCATAAGAACATGAACATGATCATCAAAATTTCAAGAATTATATGAACACATAAAATCATGGAATTTTGATATATGCTATTGTAAATGGATTAGAACCACCATTACACCAACTAAAACAAGTTTTAAAACACCAAAACAATTTAGGGTAATGTTTCTAGTCCATTTCCAGCAGCAAAAGTCGAAAATCTGCACTCTGTGGCTCCTACTCGTCGAGTGCATGAACCTACTCGGCGAGTAGGTTGAAGATACACATGGACTCGGCGAGTCCCCCCATGGACTCGGCGAGTTCATCAGGCAGACAGCAAGTTTTTCGACTTTTTCAACTATTTTGCATCAAGTATCAAACAAGCAAGCCTAGGCTCTGATACCACTGTTAGGTTTTGAGCAATCTAACACTTTCTAAGTGTGCATGCAACCCTAATAAACCTTGGATCTATGTTTGTCTGAATACATGCAAAATAATAATTTTCCAAGGTTTATAACCTATCTAACATGGCATGGGGAACATTTCAACATAAAAGAGTTAGAAGAGATTACATACCTTTTGATGAGTTTGGTTCTTGAGGAGTTTGAGGGCCAAGCACCAATAGTGTGAATGCCTCAAATGGAATCACAAAACACCACAAAATCTTGGAAAACTTTGAGAGGGTATACACACTTGTATATTTCGGCCACACACAAGCTCACACACACTAGTTCACTAGTTTCCATTTCATGCTCCAAAAGCATGCTTATATAGTGTACATGGTTAAGGTGAAACCCTAATAACCCATGACCTTTCCTTTTCCAAGGATCCATGGGTTAAAAGCTCCATGGATCATCCATGGACTTCCATCCAAGCCTAGCCCATTAACAAATGAGTGTTAGCCCACACCATATAAAACAAATAGCCCATAATCTAATTAGTCTTCCTTTTAATCTCTAAATTAATTCATAATTAATTTAAGACTAAAACTAATTAAATGAAATAACCTCATATTAATATATTATAACTTATAATATATTAATAAACATATGTGTATAACTCTCATAAAATTATCCATAAATAGTTCGGGTGAGATGCAACCCAAATGGACCATGTCGGGTCGGGTCAACTATATACCAAATAAGTTATGGACTTAGACACCTTATCCAACAGTGCTAACATCGGGGCCTCACATAACCTCTGTCTAAAGGTCTCAACAGCCAACTATTGATCCGGGCTCCACCGAAAAGTCACATTTTTCTTGGTCAAGCGAGTCAAAGGTACAACGACCTTGGAGAAATCCTGTATAAATCTTTGGTAATACCCCACTAGGCCTAAGAAGCTACGGATCTCAGATGCATTCTTCGTTATTTCCCATCGCATCACTGCCTCAATCTTGGCTGGATCAACCAAAATACCCGCTTGGTAGATGATGTGCCCCCAAAAACTGCACCTCACGCAACCAGAAATCACATTTTGAGAACTTGGCATAAAGCTTTTCAGTCCTCAATGTCTCTAATACCTCCCTCAAATGCTACTTGTGATGCTCCTTTGTCTTAGAATAGACCAAGATATAATTGTTGGGTTTTAGCCATAAGAACTTTCCTATGTGCGCATGCAAAACCCTAATGCTTGGATCTAGGCTTTCTAATAAACATGCATTGAATCCAAGTCTTCTAATGACTAATTAGGTTAAATAACAACATTGAAACAGATCTAGAATCATACCTTTGAGTTCCTTGTTGATCTTGAGGTCTTGGAGCTTCTAGAGTCACAAGTGTCACTCCTCTAATGGCTTACAAACACCAATAGCAATAAGAATGATTTAGGAGAGAGGAGAGGGGAGGAATTCGACCAGAGGTTCCTTGCTTTTGGAGATGTGTCGAATTCCCTATGCCATAGGGTCTATTTATACTTGTAGACTCCTTAAGGGTTACAACCTAAACCCTAATTGGATAATCTTCTCTTAAGGCTATCCAAATCCATTCCATAGATAAGTATATGGACGATTTAAGCTATCCTAAACCTCTTAGAATTCGTCCATACCATATCCTAATGGATTTACAGTCTAAAGCTTAACTATCAAACAATTGACAGTTTATACCCCTTTATTTAATTAATCTCTTTAAGTCACCAAATTAATTCTAATTAATTCTATGACTTATATTAATCAAATAACAATACATTATTCATTATATTATTCACATAATATATTAATAATATTTACTCTCTCTTAATAAATCATCCTATCAAGTTGCTATGGTGAAGGCAACCCAAAAGGACCATGCACAACCGGATCAAATACTTGCCTAATATAGTTGCAGCCTTAGACACTATTCCAACAGTCTCCCACTTGGATAAGTCTAGTAACTATACAAGTACAATTCGGTTTTGCAATCATAGCTCTCAAAGACGCTGTCAACTCTGATCTAATCAATCTTGTCCTTTAGATAAGGGAACGTACAGTCCTCTGTTAGATATCATGCTGACAATCCTATGGAATGGTTAGTCAAGCATTTAGGTTTCTCGATCTCTGATTTATTTGACATAGAACTTAATCGAACACATCAATTCAGTTCTGACCGGGCCCGGCACATAAGTCAAATCAAATCATCGAGCGGCCTAGATATCGCTTTTACCTTCTTAGATAAAAGTTACAGATAAACTTCGACTTATATGCATTTACTTATTCATTAACCAACTATACACAACAATACGTTTTATAACACCAAGTTACTGATGCGTTTTCGTATTATCAATGTACCATCAATTAACAAATAATAAACCATATATCTAGGTTTTAAGACTATATGATATTATCGTCTTGCGATCACCTTTTATATCGTATTCCACAAGGTGATTCCAGCAAGCGTGGGTTTATTCCAACGCTCAAAACTAGTTCATAAGCACTCATGAACGTTGCAGCAATCCTTTGCTATGTCTAACACCATTTAGACACTCTACAAACCAATTCATGACAATCTTCTTTCATATCTACTCCCAACATATGAACGATTGTGAATCATTTGAATAATTCGATTATTCCTAATAAACTCAATTATTCTGGAAGTCAAAACATGCAAAGTGAAACAATAGCTAAACAATTAACATAAGATAGTATCATTACTCATAAATAAAACTCCTTTATTTAATCATCAAATGTCAATTTACATTTATCTATTACATGTTTCTAATACTATCTAATCTATGCTAATATCATCCTTCAGCCCAATACTCCTAGCATGCTGTAAGTGCTTAACCCTACTCAGTCCCTTCGTAAGCGGATCTGCTGGGTTATCTTCTGATGATATCCTCTTCACTACGAGTTGTCCTTCTTCTACACGATGTCTGATGAAGTGATATTTTCTGTCGATATGTCTTGATCTACCATGATCCCTCGGTTCCTTGGTTAAGGCAACCGCACCTTCGTTATCACAGAAAATCTCCATGGGCTCCTTTATGGCAGGTACGACTCCAAGATCACCGATGAAGTTCTTTAGCCATATTGCCTCCTTCGACGCTTCGCTCGCTGCAATGTACTCTGATTCGCACGTTGAATCAGCTACGGTTTCTTGCTTGGAACTCTTCCAGGTCACTGCTCCTCCATTTAGGGTAAAGACCCAGCCCGACTGCGAACGGTAGTTGTCCCTGTCTGTCTGAAAACTGGCGTCACTATACCCTCGCACCTTCAAGTCATCACTCCCTCCGAGGACTAAGAACCATTCCTTTGTCCTCCGAAGGTACTTAAGGATATTCTTCACCGCAATCCAATGTGCTTTGCCAGGATTCCCTTGATATCTGCTAACCATGCTCAAAGCGAAGGCTACATCAGGGCGAGTACAAGTCATAGCGTACATGATTGAGCCAACTGCGGAAGCGTATGGTACTCGGCTCATTTCTGCTATCTCAGCTTCGGTACTCGGACTTTGAGTCTTACTCAATTTGGCATTACTTTGTATTGGTAATTCTCCCTTCTTAGAGTTTTCCATACTAAAACGTTTCAGTACCTTCTCCAAGTAAGTGTTCTGACTAAGTCCAATTAGTCTCTTACTTCTTTCTCTCACTATCCTTATTCCCAAAATGTAAGAAGCTTCTCCGAGGTCCTTCATAGCGAAGCACTTCCCGAGCCAGGACTTAACTTCCTGCAGAGTCGGGATGTCGTTTCCTATGAGCAATATGTCATCGACATATAGAACGAGAAAGCTTACTATACTCCCACTGGCTTTGACATATACACAAGACTCGTCTTCGCTTCGTACAAATCCAAACTCTTTCACTTTCTCATCGAAGCAAAGATTCCATCTGCGAGACGCTTGCTTAAGTCCATAAATGGACTTCTCAAGCTTACACACTCTATTCGGATGCTTCGGATCCACAAACCCCTCGGGCTGAGCCATGTAAACATCCTCAGCCAACTTCCCATTAAGAAAAGCGGTCTTGACATCCATTTGCCAAATTTCATAATCATGAAATGCGGCAATAGCTAGCATCACTCTAATAGATTTAATCTTCGCAACTGGTGAGAAGGTCTCATCATAGTCAACTCCAGGAGTTTGAGTAAAGCCCTTCGCAACCAATCGCGCTTTATATGTGTGTACGTTTCCATCCACGTCGGTCTTCTTCTTGAAGATCCATTTGCACCCAACGGTCTTACGTCCGGGCACATAATCAACCAAATTCCAACCTTGGTTATCATACATGGATTGGATCTCGCTATCCATTGCCTCTTTCCATTTTGCAGACTCCGAGCCTGCCATGGCTTCCTCATAGCTATTAGGTTCATCAAGGTTTACTAGTGTACCATCACTAATATACGTGTCCCCTTCGGTAGTAATATGAAAACCATAAAACTGGGGTAGAACTCTAACTCTATCGGAACGTCTAAGAGGTAAGGATTCGTCAATCGGTTCAACCGGAGTTTCCTCCTCGGGTTGAGTGCCAGCGGTAGAGGTTCCTTCATCTATCGACTCTTGAATCTCTTCAAGCTCGATTTGCCTCCCACTGTCTCCTTGGCTTATGAGTTCTCGCTCTCGGAAAACTCCTCTCCTTGCAACGAAGACAACATTGTCCTTCGGTCTATAGAAAAGATATCCAAAGGATGTCTGCGGGTAGCCAATGAAAATACATCGCTCACTTCGAGGTTCAAGCTTGTCGTGAGTATCTCGTCTTACGAAAGCCTCGCAACCCCAAACCTTGATATGTGCCAACGAGGGAGCTTTCCCTGTCCACATCTCGTGAGGAGTTTTGGCAACCTTCTTAGTAGGAACTCGGTTAAGGATATGGGCGGCAGTCTCTAAGGCATACCCCCAAAAAGAGATTGGTAGCGAAGCACGACTCATCATAGAGCGAACCATATCCAATAAGGTTCAATTACGCCTTTCTGCCACACCATTCAACTGCGGTGTCCTAGGAGGCGTCAATTGTGAAACTATTCCACACTCCTTGAGATAATCGTGGAATTCAAGACTTAGGTACTCTCCTCCTCGATCGGATCGAAGCATCTTGATTTTCCTGCCCAATTGATTCTCCACTTCATTCTTGAACTCTTTGAACTTTTCAAAGGTGTCTGACTTTTGCTTGATTAAGTAGATATACCCATATCTACTATAGTCATCGGTAAAAGTCACATAGAAGCGGTTCCCATCCTTCGTGGTTGATCTAAACGGTCCACACACATCGGTATGTATTAGGTCCAATAGACCCTCGCCCCTTTCACATGTATTCGTGAAGGGCGACTTAGTCATCTTTCCAAGCAAACAAGACTCGCATGTGTCATCTTCCCTAAGGTCGAATGACTCCAACACTCCATCCTTTTGGAGTTGGGCTATGCGTTTCTTGTTGACATGTCCAAGACGACAATGCCACAAGGATGCTTTATCCATACTAGTGGAAGAATCAATATTCAAAACATCATTTCCTAAGTTATCAACAATCATAACGGTTTCATATATTCCATTACATGGTATAGCTTCAAAGTAAAAGACACCATTTAGATAAGCCAAAATAGAACCATTCTCATTATTAAAAGAAAATCTAAATCCTTGTCTATATAAACCATGAAATGAAATGATGTTTCTTGCCATTTCTGGCGAATAGCAACAATTGTTCAAATCTAAAACTAAACTATTCCTAAGCACTAAGGAATACACTCCAATCTTGGTCACAGGCGACGATCTTCTGTTCCCCATGATTAGATTGATCCTTCCTTGCTCCACATCCCTACGTCTTCTTAGTCCCTGCATATTAGAACAAATGTGATAACCGCAACCGGTATCAAGAACCCAAGAAATAGCATGATTAGAATCATTAGATTTGATTGTATGTATACCTGCGAAAGATGGCTTGATCTTTCCTTCTTTGATTGCTTGCAGGTAATCCGGGCAGCTTCTCTTCCAATGTCCTATCTTGTGGCAGTGGTGGCACTCTGCCTCCTTCGGGTTAGAGCAGGGCTTGGCGGGATCAACTTTGGTCCCACTAGAAGAGGCACCATCTCGGGCTTTCACCTTGTGATAGTTCTTCGATGAAGCTTTCCTCTTCTTTCCCTTCCCTTGTCCAATAGCCAAGACAGGAGCAGCGGGCGGATTGGGAGTGGGTGCAACAGACTTGTCCTTGAAGTTGCTCTCAGCAACCCTCAAGAGACCTTGGAGCTTGCTTAGGGTGACCTCTTCTTTGTTCATGTGGTAGGTCATCCTAAATTGGTTGTACATCGGAGGCAAAGAGTGAAGCACCATGTCGATCGCCAAGTCTTCACCGAAGTCAACATTTAACTTGCGGAGGCGGTCAACATACCTTTGCATCTTTTGCAGGTGCACGGTAAGAGATTCTCCATGACCCATCTTCGCGGAAATCATGTTAGTGAAAATCTCGTACCTCTCTTGTCTCGCGTTTTGGTGGTACCTCTCCAATAAGTCTTGATGCATCTCGTACGGGTACATGTCCTCGTAGGACTTTTGGAATTCGGAGTTCATGGTGGCGATCATGATGCAATGTACCTTCGTTGCATCTCGCTCATGAGTTTCAAAGGCGGTGATTTCGGCGGGAGTAGCAATTTCGGGGTTGATTTTCTCGAGCTTCTCATCGAGGACATACTCCTTATCCTCATAGCGAGCAATGGTGCGAATGTATCTTATCCATTCGCTAAAGTTCGTTCCATCGAAGGTGACCTTTTGGCAAAGGCTCATCAACGTGAAAGAACTAGCAGCAGCGTTGTTTGCGTTTGACATCTACAATTTGAAAAGGACAAAGATAGATTAGAATAAGAATCCCTAATTATCACCCAATAAGAAAATTAGGGCTAGGATCCAACAATAACATCTACATACTAGAAAAGGGATGCCGTAATCTAACATGCAAATAAATTGAAGGTAAGTGAATGACGATTCACTAATTCTCCATCATAAAACTTACACTATTAGTCCTAAGTGTTTTTGAGAATTCCTAGGTTCGGATGAGATTCATTGAAACTATTCAATGGCATGTTTAAATCTCGATATGCCCCTCTCGTTTGTGACTGGGATGCCGAGGATCACAAAGCGGGTGTGAATTACCATGCAAATTCACATGGTGCCTTCATTGTAACAATCACCTATTCGATGTGCCGGTAAACCACACACGCTCCATCGAACTATGATAAACAATGAATCACCCTTTGCCACCTTCGCTTAGAACCAATTAGTGTGCCGGTAAACCACACACGCTCCACTAACATCTTAGCAAGGTGCAAAGTGTAATTTCATGGGATTGCATCAATTCACTTTTCCTAAAGTAACTAGGATTGGGAAATTTTAAAAAAATATGTAGTTACTTTATATTTCTTATTATACTTTTAATGAGAGAATGAGGTTGCCCTATCCTACCCGTTCGGCTAACGACCCTCCACCAATCAAGCAAGCGGTGGGTGTGAGTGTACACCCATTAAGCGCCATTTTATAGGACGCAACCTTATACCCACCTTATATATCGGCTTCGTGAATGAGGCCTACTAACGGTAAGACTAGCATTTAGTTATACATATATATATTATTCTAGTAATATCATATTTGTATAGTGTTGTATTTTAAAACTTTTAAAATCTAGGGTTTGAAATTTAAGTTGTCTAAATTAAAACTTTTAATCACAAAAGTAAATTTCAAAACAAGAGGGTAGGTTTTAAACATTTAAAACATGGAGGATCAAATAACAAATAATTCCAATTAACAATTAATATCCTAATTATCTATATTTGATTTATTCAAGATTTCTTTGAAAGATAATTACCAAAATAGTTAAATAATTAATTAATTATCATATAAGGAAATTAAATATTTAATTAGTTGATAAATATCCTTTTCTAGATCAAGATAATAGTCATACATATCACAAAATCGGATTTAGGTTGATCTATTATGATTAAGGTAAGTTTCCATAAGATAAACACAAAGAAATCCCGAATCTGGCCATTCCTGACGCTTTGACTCGCCGAGTGCACAAGGGGACTCGCCGAGTCAGGCCTACTCGCCGAGTCCACCTTGGGACTCGCCGAGTCAGTGACACAGAAACCAAAAAATCGAATTTTGCAGGTTTGTTTCAGTTAATCAAGCAACAATTTAAAGAAAACCAAGCTAGGCTCTGATACCACTGTTGGGTTTTAGCCATAAGAACTTTCCTATGTGCGCATGCAAAACCCTAATGCTTGGATCTAGGCTTTCTAATAAACATGCATTGAATCCAAGTCTTCTAATGACTAATTAGGTTAAATAACAACATTGAAACAGATCTAGAATCATACCTTTGAGTTCCTTGTTGATCTTGAGGTCTTGGAGCTTCTAGAGTCACAAGTGTCACTCCTCTAATGGCTTACAAACACCAATAGCAATAAGAATGATTTAGGAGAGAGGAGAGGGGAGGAATTCGACCAGAGGTTCCTTGCTTTTGGAGATGTGTCGAATTCCCTATGCCATAGGGTCTATTTATACTTGTAGACTCCTTAAGGGTTACAACCTAAACCCTAATTGGATAATCTTCTCTTAAGGCTATCCAAATCCATTCCATAGATAAGTATATGGACGATTTAAGCTATCCTAAACCTCTTAGAATTCGTCCATACCATATCCTAATGGATTTACAGTCTAAAGCTTAACTATCAAACAATTGACAGTTTATACCCCTTTATTTAATTAATCTCTTTAAGTCACCAAATTAATTCTAATTAATTCTATGACTTATATTAATCAAATAACAATACATTATTCATTATATTATTCACATAATATATTAATAATATTTACTCTCTCTTAATAAATCATCCTATCAAGTTGCTATGGTGAAGGCAACCCAAAAGGACCATGCACAACCGGATCAAATACTTGCCTAATATAGTTGCAGCCTTAGACACTATTCCAACAATCATCGATAAAAACGATCATAGACCAATCAAACATCGGTCTATACACCCTGTTCATGAGGTCCATGAATGATGTTTGGGCATTGGTGAGCCCGAATGGCATCATCACAAACTCGTAGTAACCATACTGAGTCCTAAAAGCTGTCTTCGGTATATCCTCATCCCTAATCCTCATCTGACGGAACCCTGATCAAAGATAATTTTGCAAAACCAAGATGCACCCAGAAGCTGATCAAACAAATCATCGATCCTTGGAAGCAGGTAACGGTTTTTCACTGTTAGCTTGTTCAGCTCCCCATAATCGATGCACATCCTCTGTGACCCGTTCTTCTTCTTTACGAATAGGATCGGTGCTCCCCATGGAGAGCTGCTCGGACGGAAAAACCCTCAGTCTAGCAGCTCTTGAAGCTGCATACACAGCTCCTGCATCTCAGGCAGAGCTAGCCGATATGGTGTATTGGCTATTGGAGCTGCACCCACACCAAATCAGTGCGAAACTCTACCCGCCTCTCCGGAGGCACCATAGGCCACTCCTCGGGAAAGGCATCTCGAAAATCTCATACAACCTGTACACTGCCCAAATCTGCCATGGACTCAACCCTTGTATGTGATATGTATGCCAAAAATCCCGAACAACCCTGATGGAGAAGTCTCATAGCCCTCGCAGCTGAACAGAGGGATGGCCCCTGTGAGGCCCTCTCCCTATGAATAACAAGTTCTCCCCCACTTGGGATTTGAACTCTCACCAGATGGCGCTCATAGTCTATCATGGCCCCATTGGCCCCCAACCAGTCCATAATGATACCTTCAGACCTTGCAACGGTATCGGAACCAAATCAGCACGGAACCTCTCCCTAAACACATTTAGGACACAATCCCGATATACCCTCGCAACACTCACGGTGCAATCATCTGCAACCTCAACCTCCAGCGGGGAATTCAAAGTCCGCGGAGCATCTTGGAACTTCTTGCTAAGCGCAAGAGATACGAACGATCGGGTAGCTCCCGAGTTGAAAAGAACATGAGCCGACATACCATTGACTAGAAAGGTCCTTATACAAGCTTATATATATATATATATATATATATATATATATATATATATATATATATATATATATATATATATATAAGCATAAAAGATAAATATCAACAAGAAAAAATAGATTATTTACCAGCCACGAGGTCTGGTGCTACTCGAGCCTCCTCTGTGGTCAACTGAAATGTGTGGCTCTTCACCGCAGGAGCATCCGCCTCGCTAGGGCAGCCGTCAGTGATCCTTATTGTGGCAGGTGCAAGCGCCACCACCGCTCCTCCCCTTCCCTGCAACCTCGGACAATCAACATTTTTATGACAGGTCTAGTTGCAGTGGAAACAAATCAAGCCCTTCTTGGAGCAGTCCCTGCTCACGTGGTGTGGCTGAAAGCAGGTGTAACATACCGGGCCCGTAACTCGGCAAACTCCACTATGCGACCTCGCACATTTGGCACACCGGCCACGACCCTGCTGGCCCTACCGGAAGTATCTGTGGTCATAGGCTTTTTAGCCTAACCTACAACTGTCTGAGCCTGCTCTGGATTCCGCTTGGTGCGCAACTCCAACTCCATCTCCCGCTCCTAGGCCTTCTCCGCCATCTCATTCAGGGTTTTGCATCCTAAAAAGCTCATGAACTCACGATTATCAACCCTCAGCATGGAATGATACCTCGGCCTTCTCATATCCTCATCTGCAACATAATGTAGAATCAATAGTGCTCATTCTCGAAACTTGGTGGTGATCTCCGCTACAGTCTCAGTGGTCTGATGTAGTTCCTGAAACTCCCTCACTAAATGTTGCTCTCAATGGATTGTGCAAACTCCATGTCAAAGCGCCTGACAAACTCCTCCCATGACATCTTTACCACTCCGGCTGATCCCACCTGGTGGGTCACCTCCTCCCACCAGTCCCTAGCTTGATCCCTCAACATGCACGAAGCAAACCCCACTTTTGCTGCCTCGGGGCAAGAGTTTGTGTGTTGGGTGTTCACCATGTCTGCCACCCAGCGTCGACTAACTATGTGTGACAACCGTCAAATTCTGGTCAAGTCAAAGTCAAATAAAGTCAACAAGTCAAATCGTTCAACTCAACTAACCCTTGTATACTAGGGTTTATGTTATGTAATTACTTTACAACTCGTTATTCTAATGAGAAATCATCAATTCAAAAGTTCGTGTATCTAAATTTCTATAACCTAAAATTGTGGTAAGTAATGAACCAAACCGATAAAACAATGTTGCATACCCATCGGGAGTGTGTAGGACCCTTAAATATGGCTTAACAGGTTTTACGAACCTTGCGTTGCAAAGCCGAACACTCACAAATGTCACACACGAAACCTCTCTCAATCGTTTTCACTCTATCTCTCTCTATTTAGAATCTCTCTCAAATCTCTCCCAAATCCCTCTAAGTATGTGAAATCTCTCCCAAATCTCTCTAAGTATGAGAAATCTCTCCAAGTATGTGAAATCTCTCCCAAATCCCTCTAAGTATGAGAAATCTCTCCAAGTATGTGAAATCTCTCCTAAATCTCTCTCAAAAGTTCCTTTAACTTTTTATAGTCTTTCGGGCCATCCCGACCCTTAACCGGGTCAAAAACCGCTTAAAACGGGGTAAAAACGGGTAAAATAGTCTTAAGGACCCGAAACCAACTCTCTAGGGGCGAACCCTCTTAGAACGGAAGGTCCCTATAGGGACCGAACTGCTGAAGAACTGAACCTTGCACCATGGACCGAACCGAGCTCTAGCCTTCAGACCGAACCTCGTCTCGCCTTCGGTCTATTTCGCTTCTCGCCCAAGTTTGCTCCTGACCACCTTCGCCTTCAGGCTATTTCGCTCCATCTCACATTCGGTCCATGACCAGAAGGGACCGAACCTCGGCCCACAACCGAGAGGTCTCGCAGAAAATCCTTTTCTTCCCGGTTTTCGACTAGTTTTGCATTTTAGGCCCGTTTTTAATTATTTTAACGCGGGATTTTCACCCAAAACTTTATTTTAACATATAAGGACCTATATTTATTAATTAATCATGTTTTTAGGAATAAATCTTATCCAAGAAGAGTGGGTGAAGTACAAGAGGTGGAGTGTTGACTTTTCTTTAGTTTATGACACAAGCAACCACCCACACCCACTCCATGACCAGCCACACTCCTCCCACCATACCTAGGTCATGTCAATGTACTTTATCATCATTTCCTGCCATTTCCCACGTTCTTAGAGCTGGAACATCCACCCTCTCTCCTCACACTTCATTCATTTTCTCATTTTCCACCAAGAATCACACTCCAAACTCTCTCATCTTTCTCTATCAATTTCGAGAACTTCAAGGCATACTACAAGGCTTTTCTCCTTCATTTCGTAAGTATCATCATCTTTCTTATAATTATTACACATCCTCCTACTCAAAATCATAGATTGCTTACACAAATTCCATCACATTAGTGTTAGATTCTCGAATCTTCAAGCAATCCTCCAAGTGTTCTTGAGTTGAACACTTCTCTTCTTCAACATTCACCCACTGAAATCATATAAGTTGAGTTCATACCCCTATATTTCCATGTTTTCTTAAGTTTTAAGGGGGGGAATACAAGTTAAAATACCAAGAACACAACTAAACTTTTCCAACAGCTTTCATCAAGAAAGTTTAACTCCATTCACGGACTGTTTTAGTCAACTTAAACATTTTAGTTTTTAAAAATGTATTAGATTCAAATATTTCAGGTTTATACCTTTAAAATGACTACTTTCACATCTCCATACGAGTTTTCTACGATTTATAGTGATTTTTACAAAACAGCCTATCATTTCAAAAACAAATCCGGACCAGTCTGTGAATATGGATATTTTAACACAAGTTAAAGACTTCCAAAAATCATAATAAAAATTATGAATAAACTAGACACATATTATGAACTCTCAAAATTTATGGATTCAGTTTTCGATTTCGTATGATTTTTCTATGATTTTTCTAAAACAGTGCAGAAAGGTTAAAAACTAGTTAACAGCTTATAACTTTCATAACACTTTGTATTATGTTGAGCAAAGTGTATAACAATAAGTTCTAAATAATGAATGTGTTTTCGTGTTAGTTTATCATTATAAACTGAAATTTAGTCATTCATGATAGGGATTCTTCATTCATTTAAAACACATTAATAAGCTATAATAAGCATAGTATATGGATTTTTATTACATGAGAAAGGTTTTACTCTCAAAACGAATGGATTTTTCATATATTACATAATAGTAATAGTTTATAGACTCATAGCATTAATGTATTTTCATAAAAGGAGTTCTTTTACAGTACAAACGTTTTGGATAAACTATAATAGGTATATTTATGTATCATTTACTTTTCAAACTTATTTACCAAAGGTTTTCAGTTTAGTTCATGTAAATCTGTTAATGAATAAATTTGTGAGTCATTCCCTTCGTGTTATCTTCATGGTAACAAAGTCAAAAGTCCTGTAAATTGTAACCAAAGTCTCTTGTAGGGAGAGCGTGATAGTTGTGTATAGATTTATATTGGGTCTGATAAACCCGCACATGAGCTGCTTGCAACAGCTAGACCGGCAGGTCTGAGGTGACAAGTGTCATTTAACGTGCGACGCCTGAAGAACGTCGTATTACGAGGCCTTCTGAGTCTTAGCATGGTTATAATAGCTCACATGTGGTATTAACAAATCATAAGATTTACGGGTTCTACTTTCAAATTAGCGAGTTATGTCGATTTAACTCACATAAATTACTTTAAGTATGGAAAAATACTTGTACATTTTTATATCAAAAAGGATTTTATGCCGATTTAAAATGACTTTTATATCTTTAAGTATGGAAAAATATTTGTTTATTTTCGGTCCTGGGATTTAGGACTACCTAACTCTTATAAGGAAAATATTGGATTTTCTTTGGAAACATATTTCTGTTAAAACAACATTCATCTAGAATTGTTAGACTTCGGCTATAATTGCTAAGTGTATATGCTAGAGTTATATAAGAATCTAGTCACAATCGACTTAGAATTGGTGGGCCCTCCTTATCTCATGTTCCTTGTTTGGTTGTGGACCTAGGGCAGACCCATTATATTCAACGGTTTATTTAACTTGATTTTTATATAACTTATATACGCTGAGTGATTATAGAATGAATCTATGGGTCTTTCTAGGGTTCATTATCGCATGACATAGAAGCATTCATTTCACACTTAATTAAGAAAATATTGGGTTTTCTTTGGAAACAAACTTTGTCGCTTTTACAAGAAAAACGGTTTCTTTCTCAAACAAAACTCTTATGAACTCACCAACTTAATTGTTGACACTTTTTCAAAACTACTTGTACTCTCAGGAAATCAGTGAAACAAGAAAACCAACCGCATTTTGAGGATGGGACGTTAAATCGTCAAATAGTTCATTTTGTCATCATAATGTAATTGATTTGAAACGTGTAAACATATACTTTCGTGTAACTTTTTCAATTATATTTATGATGGTTGTATTTACTTTGAGCACTATTATACTCATTTTTGTGATACTATACATGAAGTCCTCCACCCCCAGACGTTTCCGCCATCCTTGGTTTGCGGGTGTGACACTATGGGGTCCCTAACCCCAAAGAACTTAGGCGCCCGACACACCTTGAACTCCCAAAACGAAGGAGTTCGGGCCCCGACCTGGCCCGCGACAATGTCGGCTCGGAAAGACCTGAGCCACTCCCCATGATCTTCATCATCCCCTTCTTGAAGGTCCCAAAAATCAATGAGGTAGCATCAAGAATGTTCCTCGTAAATCCGGTTGCGATAAGCATGTGCAGCCTCTCGTCAATGGGCTTCATAGTATAACCCAACCCAAATTTGGATCCTGATCCTGATCCCCCTACTCCATGACGCGTCACCACCATTCTAATCTGAAATACCATAAGACATAATGATCAAGATATTCAAAAAGGGGATCCTTCCACACTGGTCTCTTTAGCGATTCCAGATCTAACATTAGTTCGAGTACAGGTCATGTGCTCTTAGTAGTATGGGCCTAATACTACCTTCCACACCTACCTGTACCTTCCCCAAGGCTCTACCTGATAACTCTAGTTCGTCCTGGAACAAAATGTATCTCACAAACTACCACATAACTCAAATCCTAGGCTTCCCTAAGATTTGCTTCATTCCCATCAAACGAGAACTCAAATAAATCGTAACAGGTTGCCTTATGCATGCAAATTATCCACAAAACAGGATCAAATAGACTGTTGAATAACAGACTCTACCCTAGGACCAAAACCAAATAAGGAACAGGAAATAAGGCCAAATCAATTATTCTAAGGTTATAAGATCCTAACCGTATACAATTTTGAAAGCATACACATAGCAAGATCCATCCAATTATCACATTCCAAATATCTATATAGCATGGCTAACATATGGGGGGAAATGCTTACTTGAGCTCAACCAATTACACACATTGCACTCTCCCTTTTTCTTACAAGAAATCGGTTTTAAGAAGTCTTTAGCTTTGATTTTTGAAAACAATTTTTACCATTCTCTTAGTTTGATTTCTTACACATCCGAGAGTATGCCCGAGTCCCTCAAAAAAAGGCTCTGATACCAACTTGTAACGTCCCAAATTTCCAATAAAAATTTTCATTTTTAAGTAACGAAATCATTTCCATAAAATATTAAATTCCAATCACATTTGTTTTCAAATTCCATAACATCAAACAATTTATTCATAATATCAGAGTGTCCCCAAATAAAATGTCAGAGAGTGCATGCCATGTCATCACGTCGGGCTCTTGCCCTTAGATCCTAAAGTACCTGAAACAACCAACAAACTGTAAGCTAACGCTTAGTGAGTTCCCCATAACATCTCCCACACAATCCACATAATCACATAAACCATGCATATAAACATATAAGGATGCCATGGAAACCCTCCAAGGTCTTACTCCGGGTGCCACTGGAAACCCCACATGGTCTTAACCCACTGCCATGGGAACCCCCACATAGTGTTAACTACTTGCCATGGGAACCCCCACATGGTCTTCCCTAACTGCCATGGGAACCCCCACATGGTCTTAGCTAACCATAGAAATGCCATACAAACTAAACATGCAAACATACTAGGATTCCATGCAAACACTCGAAGTTCTTACACCGAATGCCATGGGAACCCCCGCATGGTCTTAGTCCACTGCCACAGGAGGGGGGTCTTCTATACGAGTATCACAAGGACAACTAGTATATCACATATCATGTAATCAACTGGCATTCCACATAACACATAATGGGTCAGCCTTGGTGCCTTCGACCCATTGGTATGGTGAGGAGAGTCACCTTAGTCTGATGAACATGAAAGTTGCTCGCCTAACAGTCTGAAACAATCTGTGCTGAACAATAATACCATTAAACCAAAATTAGGATTAAATACAATCTAATTAAAGAACCCACTTACCTAAGCCCAAGTCCTTTCATAATGGCCCAAGAGTCTTTTTGTTGCTAATGGGCTCAAAGTCCATGCCCAAAGCTATTAATGGGCTTCTTGACCCAATAAGGCCCAACCAAAACAACTATGGCCCCAAAACACCAAAATCAACCCAAAACTCTAAAAGGGGTCCAACCCAACATTGAATAAGGCCCAATGGCTTATAGGCCCAAAACAAAGCCCAAAACAAAGCCCAAAACCTATCTGAGTGTGTATGCCTTGTGTACAACTCCAGTACGCTCAGTGTACTAGTTCCTTAAGCAGTATGTGTTGCATACATGCTACTATCTGCGGCGTACAAGTCAAACATACACAAATGACCATTAAGCTCTTAATGCTTGGGATTTTAACGTCCAACTTTAGATCTGAGTCCATTAAGATGTCTTAAGGCATAAAGTTGGCAACTTTATGCCTTTGCATTCTCCATATGCTCCCTACAACCCTTTACAACCCATTAAGACCTTTCCAAGGGTGTTAACTCATGCATGAGGTTAAAACACCCATCAAGATTGCATTTTTATGGTATGAATGAACTAAGGGACCTTATATCTACTTTCCTTAAGCTTTGGAGTTGCTCAAACTCCCAAGAGATGACTTAGGAACCTAAAAGAGGACAATATATTAAACCCTAGCCCAATCTAATGAATATGGTGGCAAGATTAAGACTTTATACCCCTTAAGATGAACTAGACGCAGGATCTTGAAGCTCAATGCCACGATAAGCTCAATCACTAACTTCTTCTTCTTGAATAATCTCTAAAATGGCCACAAATACACTTTTTTAAGCTCAATAACACTTTCACAAGGAAATCTGGGGTGAAAGGGCGAAATGAGGCTATGGAGGTTGATTAGGGTTTGGTTCAAGAGGCTTAAAGATGAATAAATAGGTCTCAAGTCTAGGTTTTAGTGTTTTGCTCTTCTGTCGTGTACGCCCAGTGTACGCAACCGTTCATCCTTAGTACGCTAAGCGTACTCCTGATGTACGCCCAGCGTACTAAGGTACCATTATGCTATAAATTCTTATTTCAAGGGTACAAAGGGTATTTACCTGATTTGGAGTGTTACAGAAATTATGCAATCAGCTTCATCGTCTGTAAAATCCTCCTTCTGATCTCTGTATACCATAAAATGGTTTTTCGAATCTCAGCTTTGTCTTCGCTGTCATTCTTCTTGCAGTTATTGATTCGAATCAAGAGATTTGTATAGTGTGAGTTTGTGTACCTCTTAATATTACAAACTTGGAATAAAAACTTGGTCATCTACCCTTTCTTGTTCTTCCCAAGAAATACAACACCAAATGGTTGATGTATGATTTCTCCATCTTCGAACTCATTGATATTCAGCTTTCCTTTTAACAAATATTGAGGAACTTTTGATGTCTTATTTATCGCAATTGCAAGTTCGATATTAGTGACTGACAAGGAGTCAAAATAGTTGTCAAGAAAGGATTTGATGTGTTCAAAACTAATGACAAAATCATCTTTGTTGGTCTCTATAAGCTTCGATAGACCAACCGCACTCAGAATCTTCGTGACCGATATTAAGTCATTCAAGTTCATCAAAGGAAATTATGCTATTGTGAACTCACAAACAACGTTATTTGCCCTTACGGAAAAATAACAAAACTTTTGTATCAGATTTTCGAACAAGCTGTCACGAATAATAGTAATCACTTTAACTATCTTCACTACAGACCACACTTCCTCTTCATTCTTCCCCAAGACTCCATGAAAGCGAATCTTCAACCTTTTAAACTCTTCTTTATCATTGAATTTTTCTGTAATTTGGAATTGTGAAGAAGTAAATAGCATATGGTTGATAAGAAAGTCAAGCTGATTAAAATCAGTGTTCTCTGTGTCATATCTCTTCTTGGGAATCTTTCGAAAATCATCATTCGATCCAATAGCAATTATGTCTTCAATTGTTTCGTAATACCACTGCTTGTTGGGATCATCCTTGTTCAAGCCAGGTGAGTCATTTGCTCTTTGCCTTACTATGCTATTGATTTGCCTTTGCTTTTCGATTTCTAAGGCTTGTTGCATTTTCTTCTCTTCCACTACTAGAAAAAAGGCCTTTTACAACGCTCATTGCGCGTCGTAAAACGCTCAGACGACGCGCAAATGCGTGTCAAGGAAGGCCCTGTCATAAAGAGAGACGACGCGCTTTTGCGCGTCGTCTATAGACGACGCGCATTTACGACGCGCATTTATGACGCGCATTTATGACGCGCATTTACGACGCGCGGTTACAACACGCAATGCGTATCAAGGAAGGCCCTGTCATAAAGGAAGACGATACGCATTCGCGTGTCGTAACCTTACGACGCGCGTGTTAATGACACGCAATGCGTATCAAGAAAGCCTCTGTCAAGAAAGGCCATGTCATAAATGAATATGACACACATTTTTGCATATCATAATTATAAATGTTTTAAAAAAAAATATTCTTTATAGATTTACTAATTTTCAAATTAAATTTGTATTTAATGTTTCATAATAGAAAATAAAATATCATATACAAAAAATAGAATCCATTGCATAAATTTAATGTCATACAATTCTATTTCTTACAATATATAAATTTGCATCTAATCTACTATGTACATCAAATTCCAACTAAGTAAAGTTGCATCTTGCCTTTATATTCAAGTGGCTTCATATTCCTTTCTTCCATCAACTTTACCTGATGCACAAAATACATAGAAACAAAAAAAAACATTGTATAGGAAGGGGTAATCAGAATCCTTTGTATCTCCATTTCTTTCTTTAATAACTCAAGACTAAGTCTCAATTGTTTGTAAACCTAGATTGAATATAAT
Source organism: Lactuca sativa (assembly GCF_002870075.4). Taxonomy (NCBI): domain Eukaryota; kingdom Viridiplantae; phylum Streptophyta; class Magnoliopsida; order Asterales; family Asteraceae; genus Lactuca; species Lactuca sativa. Next base: position 173,586,670 of record NC_056626.2, on the reverse strand, counting down.
GAAAAAATGAGAACCAAGTATTTGAGAAACTTTTTTGGGCAAAAAGAAGCAGAAAACCTTTATGGAACATTAAATGTGACTTACATCTAGCTCTTCAAGCACTTTTTGGCATTGTACTTTGTTTGAACCAGATGTTGCAGCAACAAAGTAAGCTAATCTTGGATAATTAAAATCACCCATATGCTGCAGAATATAAACAATTCAACCAAAAATGAAAACAAAGAAAGAAAAAAGTTAATTCAAACATTAAAGCAAATATTTAAAAGTAATAATAACAATAATAGAAATATTAAAAAAAAAACTTATAACATTTCAAAATGGTTACCCTTGTATGGCCACTATATTCTAAATTGTCATCCACAATCCATTTCCCATTCATTAATCTGTAACAAAATTTAAAAAATAAAAATAAAAAAGTAGCTACCCATATTCACGATATTCTTACTTATTGAAATCGACAACAATTCTTCTATAGAAACATCCTTCTTGTTCTCCTTTCATGTGTTATGTTGGAATTTAAATTCTAGATATTTTGTCACCAATCTTTCTATCATAACATAATCAATGTACTCATATTCTAGTAGCAATATTGAAATTTTAATTCTAGATATTCTGCAAAAACTCATTTTTGTCTCTCAGTACCCTGCAAAAAAAGGAATAAGTTATTCTGTCAAAAAGGAAAATCAAGAATTAAAGATACATTGAAGTGAAAGTCAATTAGTCAAACCTTTTGAAGTTTTTGCAAAACAGAATCTTCAAATGCCTCACCAACAACCTCTTCTTCATTTACATGTTGTTGACCATCAGAATACTTCACAGGCTCACAATTAGTTACTGTTGGTTGAATTCGTATAACCAATAAACAATTTGAACAAGTGCATACCAGTTCATAAGGGAGATTTTTTCTTATGTACTCATCTGAATCTTCCTCCCACTCCATAATATCCTACTCCTAAAGAAGAAATTGTTTCAATGTAAACATTACTTACTTGCAGTTAGGATTTTGATGCAAATGCATTTTCAATTAACAACCATCATAATACTTATAATAATAACAAACAAAAATAATAAAGCAATAACTATCAAACCTTTTCATTCATTACTATTGCTGGAAAAATTGCAGACTACAGCAAAGATGAAAAGTGGTGAAACAAGTCTCCATCCCTGTTTCCAGATGATTATAATTCATTTATAAGAAGGAATAGAATGAAAACTCACTGGGGCTATTTCTAGAAGTCGAGATATAACATCAAAAGCTAAAGACATAACCCTTTCTCCCAAATTATCCCGCTTCTGTATAAAACACATATTAAATCATGCCACTACTATATTAAAGGCTAAAGATAAAGTTAGAAGTAGAGATATCAATAAAAAGTCAACCAACACTTTAATAAAGGCTATGATTTAAAATAACATTTTGATAAAGTTAGAAGTAAAAAATGTTGCTTGGTTGATAAACTGGAAAGGAAAAAACCATTAACGAAGGAATGTCATTCCATACCATATGAGACCCTTATTTTTTCATTCCATCTCTTCAAGGAATGACAGTTACCATTTTACCCTTAATCCACTTGGAAGCCAAACACGCGAGGGCTGGTTCGGATTCGGCGTCACGGCGCTGCGATTTCGTTCCAGACCCGGTCAACAGTAGCTCCGGCAAGATCTTGAGTCATACCCTGAACTTGACTAGTAATTGTTTGGCGAGTAGAAGTCAACTCCTTAATACCAGCATGTAATTGCATAAGCTCAGCACACATAGCTTCTACTCCATGAAGCTGAAGGAAAAATTATATGAATTTTTTTATAATCATATATGTAAATGAATTTGATAATCAGGTTTGCGTAGCAATAAACAAATAGTCAATCGGATGAAATAGATCTGTGTTAATGAACATATTTGAACTCTATGTGACATTTATCGAACATAAATCCACTTTTTCTCAAATTTATTTAAGCCTTAATTTAACGATTTAAGGCTTTGTTTTGATTTTTTTTTCTTAAAAATTCTTATCTCAATCTACAACTGTGAGACATAATCCTTCCATTGCGATTTAACTAAAATTCAATTAACTAAGTAAACCACATCCATTAATTAAACACAAAACAAATAGATCAGACCAACTGAAGCTGAAATTGGATAACACTAACGATATTAAATAGGGCTAGAATGTGAGAAATTAGAAGATCTGAACAACACAAAATGAAAGAAGGGATAAGAGATTACCAGTAGAAATGAGAAATTAGAAGATCCGAACAGAGAAATCTTTAAATTTGATCATTTATAACTAAAAAAAATTGAAATATCACAGGTGAAATTAGATGTAAAACACATACCTTGTGCTCCAATTTTGTAATGTAACGCATTTTCCTCTCTTTTGATCTTGCAGCAGATTGTCGATTTGCCAAAATCCTAAAACATATCACATAAAAAATATATTTGTTTATTCAAATATCAAAATAAATATTCAGATTTCTCCAATTATAATGTAAATATTAATGAATTTGAAAAAAGCTACATACCTTTTGGCTCGTTTGGGATCAGATAAAGCAATCTCTGCAAGTTTCTCATTAGCCATGATTTTCTTGAGCTCAGCCCCTGTAAACTCACCATTTCCAAACTCCAAACTAAACGTATTTGTATTTGAATTTGAGTCGATTGAATTATTTGGGGATAATTGACCAATATGCCCTCCAGGAGAAGGAGGAAGCTTAGGTGATTCATCAGCAAAGTTCATCCTCCCCATAAAACTATCCATTGACACACTTTTATAATGCCTTGTTGTTGGAGCAATGTCTCCACCTGCACTCCGTTTAATCCCTTTATCATTAACACTACTTGTAGCTTCATTATCACTGCTATCACCTCCATTTGTTTTTGTTCCACTAGCTCGACTATCTAAATCTTCACGATTCTCAGTTCCTTGTTTATCGTCAGTTCCAGAAGAGTTTAATGTGTCAAGATTTTCAAGATTCATATAAGCAGAAAACAAATCGTCAACAACTTCCCCTTCGGAGGCTCTTTTAGTTGCTCAGGTATGCCAGCTTTATCCCAATGCAATACCTAGTATGCTAGTTTCCTGTTTTTTCAGAGTCTATACCAACTGGTGTTTGCCAAACCCTGTCATGCTATGCCCAATTGAACAGGATGATCTTGGATTTAACATGTGGGACCCACGTAAATGGTTCGGTGATCGAACCCATCTCATGCCCATCATCATTCCTGCATACCCATGCATGAACTCTAGTTACAATGTTTCCCACCCTGGTTTAGGCCCAAGGGCAACTGCAACCATGGAACTTGCCTTACCCTAAAAAAAAAATATATATATATATATATATATATATATATATATATATATATATATATTAAAGTAATTATGGCTGAAATAAAATAAACCAAAATGAAAAAAATTACTAAATCTTACTTGCATAAATACACTTCCGTTTGTGACCAAAGGATGATTGTGCAAATCTGTAGCTGGTGGAAGCACTAATAAATCGGGAATCATGTCATCCTTCTCGACCTATAAAGATTATTATAACTAAAATCAGAAAAATAAAAAAGATAAATTAAATAGGGTACCATAATGTATATTAATGTTACCATATTATCTTTGCTTAATTCAGACACAACAGTTTCAACATCCAATTTCAGAGTATTGACACGAACATAGCGAGGTTTTTTAACATCTGCTACATAAATGATAAATCATAGATCTCGTTTAATAAATATGGTTGTGTAAATTATAAATAATAAAGTGGAATGTTATTGGTAGAACAAACCGGGAATCTTATATTGGGACATTAAATCTTCTATACGTTTTGCTCCCTTCTTTAATAAGATCTTTGCAAGAGCTGACTGTAGTTGACTTTTCCTCAAAATAAGGTACTTTTCTGGATCTCCTGTTAGAGATGAATCCTATGAAGAAATGTTAAAATTATGTATATGATTAATTTAAAGAAAATATTATATGATGTGGCATCCTAGAAAGTGAAGATACCTGTCCGAAAAGAATCTCATAGGTGATTATGTACATTAATTCCACTTGCCTCTGTTACAAAACGAATAACAAAAGCAATAAATTTCAAATAAATAGTAACGGGAGATTAAAAAAAATAATAACATTCGAATATATATGGTGAGTATGGAATGAAGATCAGGTATCAAATATGTTTTTTGAGGTATTACTTACCTTCCATTTGCTGTTTAATACATTAGCAATCTCCAATACATCCTTGATGATTGGAAGATCTGTGAATAGAGAAACAAGAGAAGAAATCAATATGAAATTAGAAAAAATCATTAAACAAAGAAATTAGAAGAAAGAAATTATAGAAGGATGCGATAGGAGGAGGATTCCCCAATTTGTAATCGTGTTTTAAACAAAGAAGCACAACCCATAAGATGAGTTGATGAGGAAGCATTTTTGTTATCGCTTTTTCTAATCAAATATGAAAAAAATATACTTACACAGTTTGGCATTTCATCGAGCACCTTGAGGGCACCTTGCATCTCCATAACTTCAAATCCCATAAAAACCCCAAATTTTGAAACCCATATGTCAGAAGAAATGGATAGACCTTCAATATTTGTGATACAAACATGAAGTATGACATGATTAGATGGAGCATGTAAGTTCTTCACACTTTCAAGCATAATTGTAACCCAATCGTCGGCTCAAGCATAATTGTAACCCAATCATAGTCACTCAACGCGAAAATATGCGCTTTTGGAATGGCGGAACTCTGTGGCGAAACCGATAGCAGCTTGGAACGAGATTCAAGTAAGCCAAATTCAAGATTCGTGAAATTTTAGGGCACACGAGGCTACATGTTGCCTAAATTTCAGTCTACCGGAGTTCCGACACATAAGTCCGACTTGTACGCTTTCGGAGTTGTACTTCTTGAGATATTGTCAGGCGAAGAAGGCAAGTGAGGAACGAAGGAAGGAGTGTTGATAACTAGGCAAGGCGGCAGTCGAATCTATGGAGGGGGAAGAAAGGATCGTAATTAGGGCAAGAAGGAAACAAAAGAGGAGGATAAAAATGAAGGCGGGTGTTCAAAATTTTAGGGATTTCATTTTCCCCCTATCTACTAAACGCGCTTTTCATTAAAATTATAAAGCGACACTCATAGAGGACACCCATTTAAGATACAGCGCCCTCCGTGTTTTTAATTTTTTCTCGTATGACGCTAATTTAAGGGCACGCAATAATGCGTGACCTAAATCCTTAAATTTTTTGAAGAGATGACACTTTTTTAACGTCACTCTCCATTGTGTAACATAAATCAATGAGTGTCGTTGTTTGCGCGTCGTAAAAGGCTATTTTTCTTGTAGTGTTCATCAGATGGAGTAACAACAATATATTTCCCTCTTTCTTTAGGATCAACATTCGAAGTTGATTTTTTAGAGATTGAACTTGATCCTCTTGCTCCTTCTTTTATTGAGATTCCTTTTGGGACTGTTTTCATTGTTGTTGTAGTTGTTGTTGAAGTATAGAAAGAACTTATCGGCTTCTTCGGAATGGATGTTGGAATTTGATTACTTATGAATTTACCCACAACTGCCCCTAAACCTTCAGTTTCATATTTCGACAAACAACTACCACCTTCTCCCCCTTGCAACACTTGCACTGCGAGAGGAGCATTAGTTGGAAGTCGAAGAACTAATCTCCTGATAGGATCCAGTTTAGCTTTGATGTTTTTATCGATATTTGAAACCATTTGAGAAATACATTCTTGCATAATTGTTGATTATGAAAGATCAACCTTTGATAGACTTTCCTTAATAACAGACAAGAAATCCTCCATCTGGTCCCCCACTTGAACTCGAATTCATCCTCGAAGTACGTTGCTGTGAACAACTCATGGTAATGCTTGCACATCTCCGTATCGGGTTCCTACGTCCATTCGGAACCTTTCTGATGCTGCCATTGAACCATGGCAGAACACACCACCTTGTTGCGCAAGGCATGCGTCTTCCAATCCAAGATCACCACTGGTCTCTCAATTTAATTTAAGTGATCATCAACCTGAACATCATCCAGAGGAACAATCACTGAATCATCAGCCACACACTTCCGAAGCTGCAAAACATGGAAGGTGTTGTGGACCTGGCTGAGATCCTCAGGTAAATCCAGCCTGTAAGCTACATTTTCAACCTTGGCAATCACTCGAAATGGACCAATATATTGGGGCCCCAATTTTCCCCTTTTTCCTAAAGCGTATTACACCCTTCGAGGGTGATACCTTTAGCAAAACCATGTCTCCAACCTGGAACTCTAGCTCAGATTGACGCTTGTCGGCATAACTCTTTTATCGACTCTGATTTATTTACAACTACTTCCTGGTCTGCTGAATAAGCTCTATCGTCTGAAGGACTACTTCAGTCCTTCCCATAACCCTATGACCAACCTTTCCCCAACAAACTAGGGTACAAAATTTCCTCCCATAGAGAAGCTCAAACGACCGTACACCGATACTGGAGTGATAATTATTGTTGTAATAAAACCCTGCTAGAGGAAGGTAGGAGTCCCAACTCCCACTGAAATCTATGACACAAGCGAAAAACTTGTGGTTTGCGACTTCCTTGCTCTGCGTATAGGTCTTGTGCTTTCAGTAGTATGAGCCCATACTACCTTCCATGCCTACCCATGTTCGTCTCAAGGATTATCACATCACTCAAACAAGCACTCAACTAGAATATGCATACATCCTATATACACTCTACCGAGAGTGGCTAATCATTCCTTATCTATCCAGTTGTTTAGACATACCCATCCATGAAACTTCCACCAACCCTGCAGCCACTCGCGTATGCTAATCGTACATAACACTGGATTATAGACTTGATTCTACCCTAAGACTACAACCATACAAGGAAAAGGAAGTAAGGCCAAATCAAACATTCTCAGGCTATATAATCTTAGTTATCTACAACTATGATGTACACACTAAGTAACCACAGTAATGACGTCAACTTCACACAAGAAGTCTTCCTAGGCTATCATGCATCATACATCAGGCAATTCTATCATCCAATTCTTGAAGATCCCTAGCCTATCACTAGCATGCAGTTCTATCGTAATCGTCAAAAACCAATAATAGTGTGGGTAACTTGGGGTATACTCTTTGCTCTGGCTGATAGTACACATCGCGTCCATCTTTGGTTACCATTGAAAACTATTTTGAAAACTATTTTGGAATTTATTTTCGCAATCATCTTGAAAACTTTGCAGATCCTTAATTTTAGTCTGGATTCACACAAATGCTCATCCAATTCTCTCAAACCAGGACTCTGATACCAACTTCTAACATCCCAAAAACCATGATAAAAATTTCCATTTTTGATTTATAAGAAACCATTGTTCTCAAATTAAAACTGTCACACCCCCAAACCAAACGGCGGAAACATTTGGGGGTGGAGGACTTCATTGTAGTATCATAACACATGCACTATAGTAATCAGAGTACAAATAACCACTGTATTTAAAAAGTATAAGTATTTACATGTGTTTCATCATTGTATACTGAAACATATAGTTACACAAAAAGAAGAAGACAAGACATAAATAGCTCCATCTTATCAAAAGCATGGGGAGTACCTGTTTACTGGTTCCCTGAGAATACAAGTAATTTGAAAAAAGAGTATCAACATAAAGTTGAGTGAGTGCATAAGTATTTATGGTTGAAAGAATGTTTTCTATTTCTTGTATTTGTAAACTGTTCTAGAAAATCCTATATTTTCTGTTGTATGTGAAAAATAGTTTTAGTTACATAAAACTAAACGATTTGTTGTTTCCCTTTAGTTGTTCTGGTGCAGCAACCACTGAGTTTCGACGGGCCCTGTGGTCAATAAGAGATTGTGCCAGTTCTTTGGCACTGTCAAAGGTAACAGGCCTCGAAGCTAAAACACTTGACTGAATTTGGGGCGATAGTCCCCAAATATATCTCTCAATCTTTTTGCTCTCCAGAGCAACCATATCTGGGCAAAGAATTGCTAGATCACAGAATCTATTAGTATAGGTTGATATATCATAACCAACCATTGTAAGACCCCATAGCTCTTGCTCGAGTTTCTGAATTTCCCCTTGCGGACAGTATTCCCGCATTAGCATGTCTTTTAAGTTCTCCCAGCTTATCGAGTTAGCCACTATCAGAGTAAGTGACTTAACGTGGCCATTCCACCACGTTAAAGTTGTATCCGAAAGGGTACAAGCATCGAATTTGACTTTGTTGCTCTCTGGACAGGACCAAATTTCAAAAATTGCTTATGTCGCTGCCTTAATGCCATAACTCCTCCAATCCCATTAAAGGTCCTAGGTTTGGCATTCGAAAAATCTTTATAAGTGCACTCTCGCGAGTGCCCATGACTCTCTCCATGGTTAGAAGGATGTGCACCAACTGCCGACCCACTAGCACCAGGAGTATTGATATGAGACATTACAGCAACTATAGCCGACATGACCACTGCTTGGAACATAGCAGCGTTGAACTGAGGAGGTGGTGTCGGAGGTGGCGTCGGTGCTTCATTAACAGTGTTACGTCTTGGATTTCTACGAGGATGCATCTTTTTCTATAAAAGTCAAAAGATACAAAGATGGTAAGATATCAAGAGTAAATATGAATTTTGATATCTCTGAACTAAAACATTTAATTCAACATGAATCTTGTAATGATTTGGAAACAAAAGTCTACGACAAGTACAACTTGTACAGAATGATATGAAATTGAATGGTTATTTTTCAAAGAGTATGAAAATGCATGTCGATTAAATTGTTATATTAAATACATAAAGTCTGGAAAACTTGACCCTAAACAGGTCTTACAATATACCAAATTCTAGGAAAAACATCGACGTCATACTGACCTACCGAAAATAAAATTTCCGCGGTCATAGAGATAAACATGAAAAATAACGCTAGAACATCTTTGTGGACTTTAACTATAACCAAAAGAGTAAATAGGAAACGATTAGAGCATCTCCCACAAGTGACGGTTATCATCTAGATGAACTCTCAACTCAGCCAGCTGACGCTCCACAGCAAGCAGATGTCTTTCATACACTGTCTGACGTCCTCGGAGTTCTATGACTTTAGCTCGAGTTATAGCTAACTCTTGCAGTAAGGCTTCATTGTCTCTCGTATCCCTTTCGCGAGCATCTTCAAGATGCCGAATGCGGATTGTATTAACTCCCGCATTGGCATCAACTTCCATGATTCGGTTGATGGCTGTCTTACCCTGTATTTCATTTCGAGCAACCCTGCGGACTAGAATTGGCAAGACTCTGTCTGCTGAGCCTCCTTCGCTCAAGTTGTAGAAGCTTCTGTCTCCTTTGTATGGCATGGGTTGACCCTACTCTTGACTCCATCTTTCCAAACTTTCCACCTACAGAGGCGTCGGTCCTTGAAACGCCAGACGAGGGTTAGGATTTTGGGCAACTGGCGGTGGATTATAGGCTTCTGATCTGGAATAATTTTCTTTAGGAAAATTTTCTGCAAAATCATCATCTAAGGGAATTTCTTGATTTTCTTCTGGCTCTACATCTTGTTCTTGACCAGGGAAGTACGGGTCTCCGGGTAAGTGAAATCCAGCCATTGTTATCTAAGCGAGAATAGGGATAAGAGATATAGAATATAGTTAGTAACGCTAGATTAAGGACACAAGTTTCTACGAGAAAGACTTACAATTAACAAGTAATGTATTATGTATGACTTGTTCTAGGTATTACTATAACTATAAAGTGTATACTAATTATATATAACTTGGTTATAATCGACCTTTGATTAAATGACCCTGCTCTAAATCCACAACCAAACAAGGAACATGAAATGAAGCTAGATCACATATTCTAAGTCTATATAATTTTAATTATATATAACTGTAATATACCCTTAATATTTATAGTTCTACCCTCAATTGTTCTATTGTTTTCACATGATTGTCATCAGTGCCTAAAATACCCCTATAGTATTTTAATCTTGATGTTCTGTTCTAGAGCTCTTCTAAATATGTATGGTTGGTAAGTTTTAGACATGTCGCAACACCACTATCACTCCCAAACACATGTTGGTCATATCTCAAATCAATATAGTTGATCAGGTGATATTAATCCTAGATATGATTACATAACTGCCCAGGTTTGACTGTAATGTCCAACATCCAAATACTTTTAAGTTCTTATAACTGTGTTACTGTACTTGTAGGTTTGAGTTTTAGTATGCTTCTTGTAAAATACTTAAATTTTTAAAAGTATACTTGTAGTTAGAGCTCTCAGCCCCAAATGTATTTATAATTTGTATATCTTTAAAGGATTGATATACTGAGTTCACTATAAACAATGCTCTGATACCAATCTGTCACACCCCCAAACCAGACGGCGGAAACGTTCGGGGGTGGAGGACTTCATTGTAGTTTCATAACACATGCATTATAGTAATCAGAGTACAAACAACCACTATATTTAAAAAGTATAAGTATTTACATGTGTTTCATCATTGTATACTGAAACCACATAGTTATACAAAAAGAAGAAGGCAAGACATAAATAGCTCCATCTTCTCAAAAGCACGGTGAGTACATGTCTACTGGTTCCCTGAGAATACAATTAATTTGAAAATAGAGTATCAACATAAAGTTGAGTGAGTGCATAAGTATTTATGATTGAAAGAATGTTTTCTATTTCTTGTGTTTGTAAACTGTTCCAGAAAATCCTATATTTTCTGTTGTATGTGAAAAGTAGTTTTAGTTACATAAAACTGAACGATTTGTAAACCAATGTTCTGTGATCTTGTATCTGAGAATGTATTTGGTTTCATCAATTGTTATTGTAAATGATAATGTAATATTGTAAATTGTATCTTGTAAACTAGTTCTTTGAAAATGTACATAAGTTTAGTTAATCATACACTAACGTATTGTTAATATCTTTTATATGAGTTATTATAACCATACTGACTAGATGGCCTGACCCAACGCTATGAGTGTGTTGAAAGCTGTTGATAACAATTGTCACTTGTAGGCGTGTATGCCTGACTGTAGCTAGCAGTCTGAGTGCGGGGTTGTCAATCCCAATATAGATCTATACACACATTGTTTCGATCCCTAACAGGAGATTCTGGTTATAATGTCAGGACTTTACTATATTGTTTAAATGAATTATACAACCTATATCAGATGACTCATAAAAAGCATATAAACGTTACATGTATTTGAAAGGATGTATACCCTTGAATAGTTTTGAATCAAACCTTTGTTCTTGTAAAACAATGTACTTTAGTATACATCAATCACGAATTAATGTTATGTGGATCATATATTATACCTATTACAATTTATATGTACTTTCTAATTTGATACCGAGTATTCATGAATGTAACCCCTTGCTCAACATGTTACAAAGGGTAATTGAAACTTAATGAACTAACTTTTATACTTGTATATATATATATATATAAGTAAAATTTAAATGACATTCGGACAAATAACTGATGCTTATAATCCTACATCTAAACAAGGAAAAGGCACCAAAGTAGGTTATCAGTCCTAAGCCTTTTAAATCTTATTTATATAAATATATATATATATATATATATATATATATATATATATATAAGTATGATTTCTGGGAGAAATATAAGTTTCTAAAAGAATTTAAAAGAAGTTTGATCATTTGAAATACATTTTGGTGACTTGATGTCATTTTGAAACAATCATTGGAAACCATTTGATTTGATCATATCTAAAATTACACATCGGTTAAGAAGAAGAAGCAGTCTCTAGTAGTAATAAAATAACTTATCTTAAGTTTGTAAAGAAGAAGAAGCAGTCTCCAGTAAGGATCGAGGTTGTGACTTGAAGGTCATAATTTGGAGTCTAACGTGAGATAGGGAGCAAGTGCAAGATCGAGCACCGCCTTCAATTAGGAAGTCTTAGAGTTAGATATTCATTCGAAGAAACATCAAAGTTATGGTTATTACTTAGGATGAAGAGATAATGTATGGAGTCATCATGTGAGCCATGTTTCGTTGATGATTCTGGTACATAATCATCCTAAGGGGGAGATAATTGTAATACCCGTAGATCCGAGTTAGTCAATTTAGAGATAATAGGGGTCGAAAATGACTTTTTAACAAAAGATTATTTAGAATAAATAATCTTAACCAATTTGTAGAATACGTCTCAAGGGTTCCGTACATATAAAGAACGTTGAAATCCGAGTTAAAACGAAGGAGTTATGGTCTGTCGACGTTTTACGGCAAAACCGGCACGACACAGCCCGAAACTCGAATTTTAGATTGAGTATTTTTGGCCCACGCGACCTAAATGACAATTGAATATCTCATTAATAGGAACTCAACAGTAAAAAGACAGACGAAAACAGAGTCCGTATGTAGAAGTTATGAATTTTATGCGGAGTCAAAATGAAAGTTTTAGATCTTATTTTTACCTACGCGTGGATATAAAGAACGTCAAAAACGGAGCTCGTATGTGAAAGTTATGGGTTCTAGAAGTCGGAAGTGTGTTGTGCAAAAATGGGTGATGTGGCACAATTTTGGCTATTGCTTTCTCCCCAAGTCTTGCCATTAGATGGTGACATGTGGCACCAAGTTCAGCCATTTTTCACCCTATAAATATAACCTCTCCCACCCTCATTTTTTTCACACATTTCCCATTTTTTCTTCTCTTTACTCTCTCTCTCTAGAACCTCTCTCTAGCCCCGAAACCCCCCCCCCCCCCCCGAAAAGCCTAGGGAACCTCCCTAGCATGAGGCGGAAGCCCTAGAGTGCTCGATGCATCCAAGAAGAAGAGCTTTTCGGCTCAGAAACGCTACTCCAAGCAAAGCTCGATTTTCTATAAAACCCGCTATAAGTGATCTACGTCTACGCTATTTTTAATATAGTTTTTATTTAATTATAGAAACGTTATTAGGAACTTATAATAAGTGCTTGGGCTATTATTATGGGTTATATAAGTATTTTTTAACGCTTATATAATAGTAATAATAGCTAGACTATTAATTAGCCTCAGCAAATAATAGACTAAACTCTAGTGGTAATAATACTAGGTTTCGTCGAAGGAAATTATTTTTAAGAAGCGAAACGTTGTCTGAGTTCGGAATCACCATGTTTTTCAAGTGAGTGCATAGTTACTTTCATCTTACACATAGATATGAAGTATCTTATATAAACTACGTGTTATGTGTGCATATTATCTGTATAATTGCTATCTATGATGGATGAACGATTTTATACAAGTTTTATATGATTTAAACTTTATATGTATTTATATCTACGTATTATGTTGGGTAAAACATCGGTAGATGAAATATGATTTGGATGATGAGTTGAAAGGTGATATAGACCATGAGGTAAGGGTGAGAGGTGGACGATGTGAGAAGCCTTGTTCCCAAATGTTGGCCCCGTCATCTAGCAGAGTATGGATCACAACCATGGATTATTCTAAACAGTCCAGTGAAACACTAGCAGGCTCGCAACGTGTAGGTGTTGTGAACGATGTGTTCACCGGTGTACTCTAAAACCCATTGACATGTATTGCAAGTGGACTCTCGAAAACGATAATGTCAATAAACGAGATAACCCTAGCAGTTGTGCTCAAAGGACAATACTGGCAGCTGCGCCTCACATAAAATGTCACGATTCTGGCAGTTGCGCCTAAGTGATAGAACTAGTAGCTGTGCTTGACAGCTGTGTCATTGACAACGATGGACTTCGTACCTATTCCTTAGGATAATCCTTAGGAATGAATGAATGATAAATAGCTGATTCTTAGGGTAGATCCTTAAGAGTAAAGAAGATAATGGGGATGGGTAATTGGGCTAACTGTTTGATGATTAAGATTAATAATTATATTATTGTGGGTTGAAAACCCTATGTACTCACCAGGTTTCCCAACCTGACCCACTCATTTTATTTATATCACAGGTGTTGATATGAAGTCACATTACACTGAGAGATTAAGGAGATATAAATCACTATTGATAATGAATGTAAGTTCTGTTTATGCTTATATTTCTATATTGACGACGACATCCCAAATGTTTTAAAATGAATAAAAATACTTTTCTTCGGAAATGCCCTGATAACGTATTTATCATGTTTCACTAGGAACAAATTCCGCACATTTTTATTAAAAAGAGGTACTCTGATATTTATAAAGCATAAACAAAATCGGTCTTTTCTGGCCGTGAAAATGGGGATGTCACAGTTGGCATCAGAGCATTAGATTAAGCGAACTAGGAATAATGATTTATATTTAGACTTAAACTTAGAATGCTAAGCGATGTTCGTGAGGAGTGTGTCTAATATATTTAAGGAAGTACACCTGAATAGACACAAGTACTAGCTTAATTAGGAAAGATGCCTAAAATTATTTTATGTGCTAAATGATTTGTGATGCTTTATGTTATCGTTTGATCGGATCTATGGTCTGTTGCCAACCGGATCTGGAAATTTTATGTGCTCAGGTTTCTAAACGTTTAATTACGATATTAGAACTGGCATGTAACTTTTTGGAGTAATACAAAGGAATACGCGTCTAAATCTTTCTTTATCTATATTCTCATCTCGATACACCGAACGCCTGCTTTGGTGTATAGAATGTCATGATAAGGACTCATAGCAGACTGAGCAAATGGAGGAAACGAAAAGGCTTACGATAGTGAATGATACATATCGGAAGATATTTTAAGAGTGATATCTTGCCTTTAGAATGCGTCTAATAAATAATACGTCTAGTACGGAAGAAGTTCACTTTCGATTTGAAGAAAGAAAGATTTTTGGTAGAATCCATGAAGTTATCCCATCGTCTGATATTTCCACCATAAACCAAGTTGAAGCAGAATTGATGATTGAAGATACGCATGGAAGAAGTCCTAGTAGAGTCTAGAGAAAATTATATGATTGTTTGGACACATTCGTATGTGTTAAAATTGTTTTTATGATAATAACTTGGAGAACTACGATACAATACTTGAGACGAGTATGAGTAGGTGTGAATGGTAGTAGAGGCCTATACTACCGGAAGCACAGGACTCACGCTTGGATCAGGGAAAGTCACAAGGTTACCAAGAAGCTAGTAATTGATATCGTTTTATTCAAATATATCGTTACCATTGTTTCGGTAATGACTAAGAGGATGATTGTTATTCCAACCCTAGTGGTCATATCGAATTGAGTCCGACTACGATAAGTATGTTACGTGGTTCAGAGAACCAAGTTTGATGTAGCATCTGACTTAAGCTGGAAGATTGAAATAAAAGATAATCAAAGCGATCGGTAGAGGTATCGCGATAGTTTCTTATAGCTAGAAATGCTAACTTTTAAGATGTGATTAGAACATGAAGAAATGTATAGTCTATTCTGGAAGACTCTAAGAGAC
Source organism: Lactuca sativa (assembly GCF_002870075.4). Lineage (NCBI taxonomy): Eukaryota > Viridiplantae > Streptophyta > Magnoliopsida > Asterales > Asteraceae > Lactuca > Lactuca sativa. The sequence goes on along the minus strand of NC_056626.2, from coordinate 173,571,271 downwards.
TTGAGTCTAATTGTGGGAACATACGATGATAAGTCATTAGAATATGACACATCGGTCCAAGAAGCTATTAATTGATACCGTTTTATTCAAATATATCGTTACCATTGTTTTGGTAATGACTAAGAGGATGATTGTTATTCCAACCCTAGTGGTCATATCGAATTGAGTCTGACTACGATAAGTATGTTACGTTGTTCAGATAACCAAGTTTGATGTAGCATCTGACTTAAGCCGGAAGATTGAAATAAAATATAATCAAAGCGATCGGTAGAGGTATCACGACAGTTGCTTGTAGCTAGAAATGCTAACTTTTAAGATGTGATTAGAACATGAAGAAATGTATACTTTGTTCTGGAAGACTCTAAGACACCTGAGTCTAAGCGTGGGAACATACGATAATAAGTCATTAGAATATGACACATCGGTCCATTGTAATAATAAAATAACTTATCTTAAGTTTGTTAAGAAGAAGAAGCAGTCTCCAGTAGGGATCGAGATTGTGACTTGAAGGTCATAATTTGGAGTCTAACGTGAGATAGGGAGCAAGTGCAAGATCGAGCATCGCCTGCAATCAGGAAGTCTTAGAGTTAGATATTCGTTCGAAGAAACATCAAAGTTATGGTTATTACATGGGATGAAGAGAAACGCATGGAGTCATCATGTGAGCCTTGTTTCGTTGATGATTCCGGGACGTAATCATCCTAAGGGGGAGATAATTGTAACGCCCGTAGATCCGGGCCAATCAATTTAGAGATAATAGGGGTCGAAAATGACTTTTTAACAAAAGATTATTTCGAATAAATAATCTTAACCAAGTTGTAGAATACGTCTCAAGGGTTCCATACATATAAAGAACGTTGAAATCCGAGTTAAAACGAAGAAGTTATGGTCCGTCGAAGTTTTACAGCAAAACCGGCACGACACCAAGAGACGTAAATAGTGAATTTACGATGGAGGAATTTTTAGCCTTAGAAATCTAAACAAAAGTTATAGTATACATTACTCTGAGAACATACAAAAAAAACGCCCAAATCAGACTTCGTATGATGAAGTTATGAATTTTATAAGATTTGGCTTAGCAGTGCACAGCCCGAAACTTGAATTTTAGATCGAGTGGTTTTTGGCCTACGCGACCTAAATGAGAATTGAAGATCTCATTAATAGGAACTCAACGTTAAATGACAGACAAAAACAGAGTCCGTATGTAGAAGTTATGAATTTTACGCGGACATTTAACAGTATAATCTCCTCGTACTGTTAAATTTAAGATCGGTAGATAATTAGCCGACGGAATCAAAATGAAAGTTTTAGATCTTATTTTTACCTACGCGTGGATATAAAGAACGTCAAAAATGGAGCTCGTATGTGAAAGTTACGGATTTTAGAAGTCAGAAGTGTGTTGTGCGAAAATGGGTGATGTGGCACAATCTTGGGCATTGCTTTCTCCGCAAGTCTTGTCAGTAGATGGTGACATGTGGCACCAAGTTCAACCATTTTTCACCATATAAATAGAACCCCTCCCACCCTCATTTTTTTCACACCTTTCCCATTCTTTCTTATCTTTACTCTCTCTCTAGAACCTCTCTCTAACCCCGAAACCCCCCGAAAAGCCTAGGGAACCTCCCTAGCATGAGGCGGAAGCCCTGGAGTGCTCGATGCCTCCGAGAAGAAGAGATTTTTGGCTCGGGAACACTGCTCCAAGCAAAGTCCGGTTTTCTATAAAACTCGTTGTAAGTGAGCTACGCATACGCTGTTCTTAATATAGCTTTTATTTAATTATAGCAACGTTATTAGGAACTTATAATAAGTACTTGAGCTATTATTATGGGTTATATAAGTATTTTTTAACGCTTATATAATAGTAATAATAGCTAGACTATTAATTAGTCTCGTCGAATAATAGACTAAACTCTAGTGGTAATAATACTAGGTTTCGTCGAAGGAAATTATTTTTAAGAAGCGAAACGCTGTCTGAGTTCGGAATCACCACATTTTCAAGTGAGTGCATAGTTACTTTCATCTTACACATAGATATGAAGTATTTTATATAAACTACGTGCTATGTGTGCATATTATCTGTATAATTGCTATCTATGATGGATGAACGATTTTATACAAGTTTTATATGATTTAAACTGTATATGTATTTATATCTACGTATTATGTTGGGTAAAACATCGGTAGATGAAATATGAGTTGGATGATGAGTTGAAAGGTGATATAGACCATGAGGTAAGGGTGAGAGGTGGACGATGTGAGAAGCCTTGTTCCCAAATGTTGGCCCCGTCATCTAGCAGAGTATGGATCACAACCATGGATTATTCTAAACAGTCCAGTGAAACACTAGCAGGCTCGCAACGTGTAGGTGTTGTGAACGATGTGTTCACCGGTGTACTCTAAAACCCATTGACATGTATTGAAAGTGGACTCTCGAAAACGATAATGTCAATAAACGAGATAACCCTAGCAGTTGTGCTCAAAGGACAATACTGGCAGCTGCGCCTCACATAAAATGTCACGATTCTGGCAGCTGCGCCTAAGTGATAGAACTAGCAGCTGTGCTTGACAGCTGTGTCATTGACAACGATGGACTTCGTACCTATTCCTTAGGATAATCCTTAGGAATGAATGAATGATAAATAGCTGATTCTTAGGGTAGATCCTTAAGAGTAAAGAAGATAATGGGGATGGGTAATTGGGCTAACTGTTTGATGATTAAGAATAATAATTATATTATTGTGGGTTGAAAACCCTATGTATTCACCAGGTTTCCCAACCTGCCCCACTCAGTTTATTTATATCACAGGTGTTGATATGAAGTCACATTACACTGAGAGATTAAGGAGATATAAATCACTAGTGATATTGAATGTAGGTTTTGTTTATGCTTATGTTTATGTATTAACGATGACATCCCAAATGTTTTAAAATGAATAAAAATACTTTTCTTCGGAAATTCCCTGATAGCGTATTTATCATGTTTCACTTGGAACAAACTCCGCACATTTTTATTAAAAAGAGGTACTCTGATTTTTATAAAGCATAAAAAAATCGGTCTTTCTGGCCGTGAAAATGGGGATGTCACATGTACGGTCCGAGGAGTGTACGACCGTAAACTGTTTTCAGTCTAAAGTGTTTGCGGCCCAAATCGAAGGGAATAAGATGTGAAATTTCTCGGTTTTCAAGCCTTTTCCTTCCAAATTCATTTGTAGATATTTTAAGGATTTTAACAAATAAAGGTTATTCTTATAACCTAAATAAAAACCCAAACAATAAAAAGGCCTTTAGTTGACCTTTGTTTGACTTTGGTTGACTAGAGTTGACTTTACAAACATAAAATAACAGGATGTTACATTATCCCCCCGTTAGAGAGAACTTCGTCCCGAAATTAGAGTTTAAGAAATTACAAATAACTAAGCGAAAAGATGAGGATATTTCAGTTTCATTTGATCCTTGCGCTCCCAAGTGAATTCAGGTCCTCGCTTGGCATTCCAGCGAACCTTCACTATAGGAATAGGACTTTGCTTTTGTTTGATTAACCTCTCGGTCCATGATTTCTATTGGTTCTTCCATGAATTTGATGCTTTCGTTGATCTCGATTTCGTCGAGTGGAATTACAAGAGTCTCGTCGGATAGACACTTTTTCAAGTTCAAGACATGGAAAACTGGACGTGTGTTACTTAGTTCTTGAGGTAGTCGAAGTTTGTAAGTTATTGGACCGATTCTAGCAAGAATCTCGAATGGTCCTATGTACCTTGGATTCAACTTGTCATGCTTTCCAAAGCATATCATGCCCTTCCAGGGTGAGACCTTCAACATGACGCAGGCACCAACCTAGAATTCCAAAGGTTTTCTTCTATTGTCAGCGTAGCTTTTCTGTCTATCTCTAGAAGCTTTAAGTCGCTCCCAGATTTGCTCAATTTTCTCCGTAGTTTCGCGAATGATTTCCAGACCAGTGAGAGTATTGTCAGGAACTTGACTTCTAGCTAGCTGCGTGCCACCCACTTCAACCCAACATAGAGGTGATCTACACTTGCGGCCATAGAGAGCTTCGAAAGGAGCAGCCTTTATGCTAGTGTGATAATTGTTATTGTACTAGAATTCGAAAAGGGGTAAATAAGTATCTCATTCCTTTCCAAATTCTATCACACAAGCTCGCAGCATATCTTCTAGAGTCTGAATCGTCCTCTCACTTTGTCCGTCAGTTTGTGAATGGTAGGTTATACTCATGTCCACCCTAGTTCCCAAAGATTTTTGTAAAGACTGCCAGAAACGAGAATTGAATCTACTATCTCGGTCAGAAATAATAGATATTGGCACACTATGCAGTCTAACGATTTCTTTGATGTAAGTTCTTGTTATCTTCTCCATCTTGTCGGTCTCTTTGATTGGTAAGAAGTGTGCGGATTTGGTTAATCTATCGACGATTACTCAAATAGTATCATAACCACCTGAGGTCTTGGGTAACTTGGTTATGAAATCCATTGTAATCCGTTCCCACTTCTATTCAGGGATTTCAGGTTGTTGCAATAAACCTAAAGGTTTCTTGTATTCTACCTTGACTTTGGCACAAGTAAGGCACTTGCCCACAAAGGTAGCAATTTCGGCCTTCATGTTTGGCCACCAGTATAGTTTCTTGAGGTCCAGATACATCTTGTCTGAACCTGGATGAATGGAGTATCGGGTTTTGTGTGCTTCATTCATAACCACGTCTCTGTACCCACCAAACTTTGGTATCCATATCTGTTTTGTGAAACAATAGACTCCATCATCCCTAACTCTGAAGTTTTTATCCATTCCTCTCAAGGTTTCACCTGCCACATTTTCAGGTTTTAAGGCCTCGAGTTGAGCCTCTCTGATCTGTGTGGAAAGATGTGAATGGATTGTCATGGTCAACGACTTTACTCGGCGTCCCGAGTATTATTTTCTGCTAAGGGCGTCAGCTACTACGTTAGCTTTACCAGGGTGATAAAGAATCTCACAATCTTAGTCGTTCAGTAGCTCCACCCATCGTCGTTGTCTCATGTTCAGCTCTTTCTTATTGAAGATATGCTAGAGACTTTTATGGTCTGTGAATACTGTGCATTTCGTGCCATATAAGTAATGTCTCCAGATCTTCAGAGCAAATACCACTGCTCCTAGTTCAAGGTCATGTGTTGCATAGTTGACTTCATGTGTCTTTAGTTGTCTTGAGGCATAGGATATAACCTTTCCTCTTTGCATAAGAACACATCCAATCCCTTGATTAGAAGCATCACAGTACACTACAAAATCCTCTGTCCCTTTAGGGAGAGACAGGATTGGTGCACTACAGAAAGCTCACTTCAGCGTTTGGAACGCTACTTCTTGCTTTTCTCCCCAGCTAAAAGTTACACCCTTTTGTGTCAGGGTGGTAAGAAGCTTAGCTATTCGAGAGAAATTCTGGATGAATCTGCGATAGTAGCCAGTAAGACCTAAGAATTGATGGATTTTTGTAGGTGTTTTGGGTGCTGACCAGTTTTCAATTGCCTTTATTTTGGAAGGGTCAACATGTATTCCTTCTGAACTGACCACGTGACCAAGCAAATCAACCTTCCTGATCTAAAATTCACATTTTGAAAACTTCGCATAGAGTTTCTCCAATCTAATATGTATTCCTTCTGAACTGACCACGTGACCAAGCAACTCAACCTTCCTGATCTAAAATTCACATTTTGAAAACTTCGCATAGAGTTTCTCCAATCTAAGAGTTTGCAATGCTTGACAAAGATGTTGGCCATGTTCCTCTTCACTTCTTGAGTAAATAAGAATGTCGTCAATGAAGACTATGAAGAATTTATCCAGGAATGGACGACACACTCTGTTCATTAAATTCATGAACACAGCAGGTGCATTCGTTAATCCAAATAGCATCACTACGAACTCGTAATGACCATAACGAGTTTTGAACGCGGTTTTGGGAATATCATCCTCCAAAATCCGTAACTGGTGATACCCAGATCTTAAGTCTATTTTTGAGAAGTAGCTCGCACCTTGAAGTTGATCGAACAGATCGTCAATGCGAGGCAGAGGATACCGGTTCTTGATGGTAAGTTTATTCAGCTTGCAGAATTCTATGCACATACGGAATGATCCATCCTTCTTCTTCACAAACAAAATCAGTGCTCCCCAGGGTGAGAAGCTTGGTCTTATGAAACCTTTGTTAAGGAGTTCGTTAACCTGGTTGGATAATTCCTAAATTTCAAAAGGTGCAAGACGATAGGGGGATTTGGCTACAGGGGTAGCCCCATGGATTAAGTCGATTCTGAACTCGACTTGTCGTTCGGGAGGTACTCCTGGAAGATCATCGGGAAAAATGTCAGGAAAGTTGCAGACCTCAGGAATGCTCACGATATATTTCACTTCTTGCTTTTTTGTCTACCACGTGAGCTAAGAAAGCATAGTACTCCTTGAGAAGGTACTTATGTGCCTTGATGAAAGAAATGATCTGGAGGTTTGTTCCTGGTTTGTCGCCGAAAATAACGAGAGTTTCGTTAGTGGGCAAGTTCATACGAACGGCTCTTTCATAGCATAGGATGTCAACATGGTTAGGGCACAACCAATCCATACCTTTTATGACGTCGAAACTTTTGATAAAGACCGGCATAAGGTCTATTGGGAATGAAAAGTTATTCAAGGTAAGAGTACATCCTATGAATATAACGTTGGTGGATTCGGATTTCCCATTAGCCATTTCGACTGTGAATTTTTCTTTTAGTGGTTGGGAGTTTTGATTTAGCAAATGTTTGAAATTATGGCTCACAAAGCTCTTCTCAGCACCACAATCAAATAGAATGCATGCATAAGTGTTGTTGAAAAGGAACGTACTCGTAACCACTGCAGGGTCTGATACCACTTCTTCATGACCCAAGGATAAAATTCTCCCAACACCACCAGCATTTCCAGCTTTCGGACAATCTCTCTTGAAATGCCCCACATCCTTACATTGGTAGCATGTTTAACCTACTCCAGCGGAAGGTACTTGGTTAAGCGGTTAGGGTGGTGATCTACAGAATCGGGCAGTATTCCCTTTCCTGTTGCAGTTACGACACTGCATTTCTCGGCAATTTCCATTATGGTGAAAATTGCACTTGTTGCACTTAGGGAGATTACCAGCATAAGGCTTAGCTGGTACAGGGTTAGCAGGAATAGCAGCAAGTACAGTAGTAGCATTGACTGCAACTAGCTTTTGCTTCTTTGAGGAATCTTGTGAAGACTTGCCCTTCCTCTTGTTCCAACCCTTCTTCTTGTTGTTGTTTTTGTTGTTTCCCTTTGGTTATTCTGGTGCAGCAACCACTGAGTTTTGACAGGCCCCGTGGTCAATAAGAGATTGTGCCAGTTCTTTGGCACTGTTAAAGGTAACAAGCCTCGAAGCTAAAACACTTGACTGAATTTGGGGCGATAGTCCCCAAATATATATTTCAATCTTTTTGCTCTCCAGAGCAACCATATATGGGCAAAGAATTTCCAGATCATAGAATCTACTAGTATAGGTTGATATATCAGAACCAACCATTATAAGACGCCTACCGCTAACCCAATTTAGAAATTAGGAAGCCCAAACAATGTTTAATCTCAAATTACGAACACAAGAGATGCAAATGAAAATCTATGGAAAACTACTCAAATATTTGTCTCGGAAACACACTGATTGTATGGTATTTGTACTTTTTCACAACAAAAGATTAAAGCTCATCATCCTTGAAATTCGATTGTCCTTACAACCACCATATCATGAAACGAATGTTGCTAAGAAATGGGATAATGTTGTGTACATGGATTACAAACAAGATGAGAACCTCTATAGTGCTCGTGTCTTTGTGTGTGTGTGTGTGTGAAATCCTCATGTTTACACATTATACTAGTAAAATAATTACATCAACAAGAGTGTACGTTCATTTGCAATTTTTTTTTCGAATCGTAGTGGGTAACAAATTCCCGTATTTTGTGTATATTTTTAGGTTAAAATTTAAACATAGATCTTTAGGTTAATGTAAATGGAACATTTTTGTATGGATAGTCCCCATGGTTTCAAAATCCGCGACATTTAGTTTTTTTGTTGCTACGATATGTCTAATGATCATTTTACCTTTTATTTTGTCTTCTCTGTTATATTATAATATATAAATAAATTTTAAGGACTAGAGTTGAAAAACAAAAATAAGTTCCTTAACAACCCCCATCATGCACCACTTCAACCCCACCCCTAGATCGGTTAAATCAATATATGTTTACCCACATGTAGACATATTTTGATGGAATTATGAAACATAAGTGCAGTTAAAAAGTTACGGAAGAAATTGGTTGCATCAAAGGAACAAATGAAGGGATGTTAAAAAGGTAAAATGACCATTTTACCTTTTATTTTGACCCACCTGCGTTATTTCAGCAGCTCTATAAGAAGGGATGTTTGCACCATCGTTTTTCATCATTCGTTATACGATTTTCTTCACTTTGTGCAGCCTCCAAGGGTTTTTAATGTATCCCAAAACACATCAATTCCATCCCCATCAAGATCAAATTACTTTCCATCAAAGATTGAAGACCTTGTTGAAAGATCAAGATTGTTCGTAAGAGAATTTTGTTCATCAGATTTCTTATATTATTATTATCAACATGGTTTCATTCTTCCAAACCATGTGTGGCTAAGTTCATCCCTCTAATGGCCAACCATTCAAAAGAACGTAGATTTCAATGAGTTGCAACAGAATTATTTTAGCTATAAATGCATAGAGATATTAATGTGTGTTTTTTCGCATTTAAAAGAGCAGCTATTGGATTGTTTCCGCTTAACCCAATAAAGCAATTTGTACGAGCAACTTTTTGGCAATAGTGCAAGACAAGAGAGTCCGAGACTATCGAAATCAGTTTGAAAAGTTGTCGGGGCAACCCACCAGAATATCATAGACAATTTTAGAAAGAACTTCATGAAGGGTTAAAAATAGAAGTCCGCATGACATTATAAAACTTAGAAACTTAGTCCAGCTTTTGTTTTTTTCCTTATTATCATTGTCTTTGTCCTCCTGCGTATTTTCCCATTCCCATTCCATATCTTCTAGCGAGCCTTGAAGTTGAGCCATCAAGTTTGTAGATTTGAGATTCACATCCCACTTCTTGTGTCGTCCTACTTTATAAGCTTCTGAAACCTTGAACCCAAACGAATATCTAAATGAACAAAAACAAGTTTGTCAGCCCTTTTACACTTTAGTCGATTCTTTTCACATTATGAATAAAGGAATAAGTGTTCCAATTTCTTTCGGCTAAAGAATATTTTTTTGCCACTTAGCTAACTTTGTTTTTTCTGCGGCATAAGTAGACTATAAATCAATTGCTTCCATTGTAACCGCATCCATTTAAGTTGTTTGTAATGAATAAAGACATTTCTTTATGTGAAACGTAATAAATTGTTCTCGTAACATCGGTTTCTCGTGTCACCATGTCTAGTGATGCGATTAAAAGCTTCCATGACACCTTGTACAACTTCTTTATCAAGGCTAGAATTTTTATACATATTCCGCCTGGTGCTAACGTTTCAAGATAATGTGTGTTGTATAATCATTGAGGAAAAGCAAATCCTAAACAATGTAATAATATGGTCATTTTCTCCCACATTTTCAATACAATTTGCTCTACTTGAAGGAAATAAGATGCATATACACTTTCCTTCATCACATATTTGATTTCCCCAACATATTCTCCACTTTCTAGTCCATTTTTGGGCATTCATCATCGCAAAATTTGACCACCATAAAAATAGGCTTCGTGATGCCATAATGGAAATAAGTGTGGTTGATTTAAACATTATGAGAGCTTTATGTGCAAATGGGATTCCTTTTAACGTTTTGTGTAATCCACAATTTCATGAAATAGTAAATGCAATAAGAAAGGCACTCAAAGGTTATAAAGCGTCATCTAGTATAAGAAAGAACTATTCTACTAGATGTTGAGAAGGCTTAACACCATTTAAAAATATATGGTATTCATCCGGTATTTCTATAGTATCTAATGGGTGGATAAACATCAAACATAAACCGTTAATCAATGGTCTTGCTATAAATAGCCATGATTTTATGTTAATGTATGCCAAGTTTTTTCTGGGTGGACAAAACGGGTAAATTAATTGTTGAGTTTCTAGGCCAAGCGATTCTCAGTGTCATAACGGACAATGTCGCAAGTTGTAAAGTTGTAGGAGAAAATAGGTAAATCACCAAAGTTTATTATGCAAATGGCTCTTTTCTATGTGTTTTTATTCGGTTTAACCGGTTCAACTGGGTTTTTCTAAAAACCGATCGGTTCAATCCGGTTTAGAAATCGACGAAAAACCAGTAAACTTCAATTAATGATTACAAGAACCTACTGGATATATATACTAAAACAAAACTAATTAGCATATAATTAGGATTCCTAAAAAGTAATCTAAAACTTTCCATGTAGAGAATCCTTATGGCTCAAGGAAATTCTCTGGAACTTGGACAACACTCCAAGGAATTTGCTTCTGGACCAGATCACGCCTTCTAGCCACTTCCGGACTCAGGTATTCACTAACAATCACCCCCTGAATTTCTGAGTCGTGGGTAATTCTTGCACGCCAAGCAACGCTCTCATTTCTGCGAACCTAATTCGAGCTAAGGCCTTCGTAAGTGGATCTGCTCGTTGCTTATCTCCCGAAACATGTTCAACAATCACTTGCTCGTTTTCCACACGCTCTCGAATGAAGTGGAATCGAGTGTGAATGTGCTTGCTTCTTCCATGAAAGACAAGATTCTTTGACAATGCAATTGTTAATTTGTTGTCTATGAGAATCAGCACCATATGTTTCTTCATTCCTGTCAACTCAGATAATAACTCCCTTAACCAAACTGTCTGACACGCAGCTGCAATAGTTGCCATGAACTCTGCTTCACATGATGACAACGCTATCGTATCTTGCTTCTGGGAGCACCAAGTGATAGGAGAGTCACCAAGGTAGAAGACATGCCCTGTTGTACTTCTTCCATCATCAACATCAACATTATGACTACTATCACTGTAACCTATCAAGCTCATATTATTACTTCGTTTATATACTATCCCAAACGATGGAGTACCACGCAAGTAACGAAGAATTTGCTTAATAGCGCGTGCATGAGATTCTCTTGGACTTTGCATATAATGGCTAACTACTCCAACCGAATATGCTAAATCTGGACGAGTGTGTAAGAGATATCGTAAACAACCTACTATTTTTCGATAATAGGTAGCTTCAACTTCTTGTTCATCTTCAGCTTTTGACAACTTTAGTCTTGGCTCCATCGGACATTGAGTTGCATTACACTCTTGCATGCCTGCCTCTTTTAGAATCTTCATAGCATAACTCTCTTGACTCACCTTTACACAACCATTTTCTTGCAATACTTCAATACCCAAGTAGCAAGTTAATTCACCAAGGTCTGACATTTCAAACTGTAACGCCATTAGTCTCTTGAATTGGTTTATAAACTCTAAACTTGTTCCCATCACGAACAAATCATCTACATAAACTGCGACTATTATGTATTCTCCATTTGCAACCTTTCTATAAACCGCATTTTCTTGCATGCACCGTTTAAAACCCATATTTTTCAACGTGTTATTAAGCTTCAAATTCCATGCTCTCGGAGATTGTCGAAGACCGTATAAAGCTTTTGCCAATTTGTAGACTTTTGTTTCTTCACCTTGCTTCACGAAACCTTCCGGTTGGCAAACGTACACTTCTTCCTTTAAATCTCCATATAAAAATGCAGTTTTTACATCTAAGTGATGAATCTTCCATCCGTTCCCGGCCGCGAGAGCAATCAATAATCTTATTGTCTCGAGTCGAGCTACTGGCGCAAATACTTCATCAAAATCAATGCCTTGCTCTTGTACATAGCCTTTTGCCACTAGACGCGCTTTGTACCTTGTAATCGTTCCATTCGTATTTCTTTTAATTTTATACAACCATCTTAACCCAATAGGTTTAACATCTTTATGTGGAGGAACTAATTTCCAAGTGTTGTTCTTCTCAATGGAGTGTGACAACCCAAGTTGTCCCGTTACATTTCCCCGTTACCGTTAACGGAATATTCCACTGTATAAAAGTTCTGTTAATTAGAGGGCGTCAATTTAATAAACATCCCATTTGTTTACATTCAATATGCCGTTAAGTCATGATAAAAGGGAATAAAAACACATAACACCCATTTCCATTTATTTGGAAAATGTTAAGTTTTATTGTTACGACCACTAAATCGGGTGCGACCAAAAGCCCCGTTTAACAGCAGTATTGGGTAGAATTCCACTGAGCTCCAACTCCCACTCATATATAAGGGGGAGTAAACTCCATTTGGAGCTTTTCCACCCTCTCTCTATATACTCTCTCTCTAGACTCGTTTTCACCCCGAATCCGCAACCAAACGCTTCCAAATTGTAAGTCTGCTTACCCTAGCTTGTTCTAAACATTACTAACTGTAATTATAGCCCAAAAACCATCCAAGAAGGCATGGGATAAGGAGTTTACAGCCCAGGAACACTCTAGGGCCGTAAACCCCTAAAATGGTGCCAAACATGCCTTTAAACTTTCCCTTAAGCTTGGAAACTAATTAGGGATCTAGCCAAGGAGTGTTTAAACATCAAAACACAATGATTTAGGGCATAAAAGTGAGTTTACGGCCCAAGCACATGCTTAGGCCGTAAACCCCTCAAAACCTTGTCAAAATGCCTCCAAAACACTCCCAAACCACACTAGGGCTTAACACATAAATTAGGGGCTTATTCTCTTGGGTTTAGATCACTTAAACAATTAGAATTGGAGGATTAATAGGAGTTTATGGCCCAGACATGTGTCAAGGCCGTAAACTCCCCAAACCAAGCCAAAATGTTGGTTTTTGTCCCCCAAATGACCTTAGACTATTTCTATAAAATGCTAGGAAGGATTTCAGGGCTTAAACACATGAAATGGAGGGGTAAAAAGGAGTTTACGGCCCAAGCAAGTGTCTAGGCTAAAAATATACCACAACCACTATCAGAATACTCATCACTGATGCGAGACCAAACATACACTGCCAGGTTCCCGGTCTTGTCTCGGCCTTTCCCGAATCGAGTACGGATCCTCTGCTTTTAGTAGTACGGGCCCATACTACCTTCCACATCTATCCGTACTTTCCTCAGGAATTGCTTTGACTCCACCAGGTCCCTTATCCACTAATACTGCTCCCAACACTATCTCATCCTAGGATTACCCTAGGGAAACCTCTGACTCAACTCAAACCAGCCCTCAGCTGCTGAAGGTTTCCTTGTGATGCCAATTAGCCATCACCTGGATACCATCACATGCGACGAGGCTCAGATAATCCTTCAAGTAAAAGACTCGTCCCTACAATGGTTGGACTCAGACGAGAGCTGCGCAATAGGGTCAAATCCAGCACTCTGAGATTATTCAACCCTGATCACATGTGACGTGACGTATCCACCTAATGGCTAACTCCCATCACTCAGAATCCCACAATGCACAAAGCAAGCAGCATTCGAACAAGGGGAAAATCTAACCATAACATACTCAAGCAATCATATCCACATAGCAAGAATCTGAACTAGCATGCAACACAAACTCAAAAACTCAGGCATAACCTAAACAGGCCATCCTACTACTGTCTAATCAGCACTATCATGCAGCTCATAAGCACAAATAACAGGCACATAAGGCATCATCCCTAGATCCTTAGTCCTATTCTAGCATGCTATTCTATCAACTGATAAGCATAACATAAACTTGTATGGGTAATTTGGGGTACTTACTTGAGCTCGGTTGATTGCATGCACCACACCTCCTTTCTCCTTTCAAAGTTCCTTTCTTTCTGAATTCTTTTTGCTTTTCTAAAACTGTTTTTCGTTCTCAAAATTCTTTTTACAAAACTGTCTTTTCACTTTTGAAAACTTTTTATCCGACCCCTCAGTTTGAGTTCAGGCACACCCGAGAGTATGCCCGAATCCCTCAAACCAAGGCTCTGATACCAACTTATAACGTCCCAAAATTTAAGACTAAAATTTCTTTTAATAAAGTATCACTTAAAGTAAAATCATCATTTCAAAACATAAACAGAGTATTAGTTTTCAAAACACATGTTCATTATCAGAGTAAAACATACCCAGGCTGACTAATCTATGGTGTGTGCCATGCGATCATCCCGAGCTCCATCATCCGCTACCGGAAGTACCTGAAACCAAAACTGAAAGCCGTAAGCACGAAGCTTAGTGAGTTCCCCAGATACCACATACCATACAAACCATTCGTAACCAAGAATCATACATAACTGACTTATCCATAACCAAGTCAGGTGCTATGTGCCAAACATAGTCTTGCCATTATGCCACGGGCCGCACGTGGTCTTCCTAGTCAAGCCTGGGCCGCTCCCTGGGTCTTACAGACAAGTGCCAAGGGCCACCCCCTAGTCTTATAGACGTGTGCCAAGGGCCACCCCCTGGTCTTACAGACAAATGCCAAGGGCCACCCCCCCCCCCCCGGTCTTACAGACAAGTGCCAAGGGCCACCCCCTGGTCTTCTATGCAAGTATCACAAAGACAACCGTACATACTACTCTACTTAACTAAACAGCATACAGTGTGCCAGAAGCCACCTCCTGGTCTTTCATATCTATAGCATACAATGCGCCAGGAGCCACCTCCCGGTCTTTCATACATATTGCCTAGGGCTAACCCCCGGGTCTTCCTACCATACCACGTAACATACTGTGTGCCAGGAGCCGCCCCCTGGTCTTTCATGCATATTCTAAATGGGCCGGCATTGGTGCCCTAGACCCATACAAACAGTGAGGAGACTCACCTGATACTGTTGAACTGCTGCTGCTAGACCCTTTGACCGCTACCCGTTCACTGACTGAACTCCTGCTCTACTTGCTTCCCGAGCTAACAATAACAAAGCAACACTGAGTCTAACTGACCCCCGAAAGACAACCAAGTCAACTCAGGTCAAAGTCAAAGTCCTGGTCAAAGTCAACCTTCCAGGTCAACCCTACTCGTCGAGTCACCCTACTGACTCGCCGAGTTCATAAGTCCAGAGTCCTTCCACTCGCAACTCTACTCGCCGAGTCAGCCCCTGACTCGCCGAGTCTACCGATTCCCGATTCCTGTCCTGTCCAACTCACTGAGTCCTGGCTCGACTCGCTGACTCGAGTCTTAACTCGAAGGGTTTGGGACTCCGCGACCTGACTCTCCGAGTCTACGAACAGACTCGCCGAGCACAAGGAAATCTTCATCCAACTCGTCGAGTTCATGCCCATCTTCAACCGACTCGACGAGCTGTTCATCCCACTCGTCGAGTTCCTCCTCATCTTCATGGTACTCGCCGCGTCCACTCAAAGGACTCGCCGAGTCTATGTAGATCTCCCAACATGCAGAGGGCTTTTGAGTCATGCAGGGACTCCAATCCATAGATCCATACTTCCAAAGCTCAATCCCAACGTAAAGTTGCAAACTTTACGTATAACTAAAGAGATCTAGGCTCAAAGCACATTAGGGTTTGGTTTAAGGACACAAGGGCTTCACCAACTACTCATCTCCTGATGCTTTATGACATAATGGACTCACCCAACCATAAATCTGAAGTGGCAACAACATATCTAAGCCCCTAACCCGATTTGGGTCTCAAACAACCATAAAACCCCCCAAATCTCATGACAAAATAGATCTAGATGCAAAGAAGGGAAAATGGCAACTTAATACCTCCAAGATGAACACAAACTGAAGTAGATCTCGAGCACACACCTCTCCTTTGAAGCAACCTTCTTGATCTTCAAGTCTCCTCTCCAAAATCTCCTTCCTCCAAAGCTATTTCTCTCAATAATGGAAGCTCACACGAAATATAGGGTTTACAGGTCCTCTGGAGTGATATGGGGGCTGAGGGAGGGACATAACACCCTTTATATATGATACAACTCCCAGAATTAGGATTTTCCTCGCACAGACCAGACTCGTCGAGTCACCTTGGCCGACTCGCCGAGTCGGTCACTTACTCCTCGACCCGGATCCCGCTCCGACTCGCCGAGTCCTTCCTTGGACTCGCCGAGTCGACCCCTAAACTTAGGGTTTTCTTCCCTTTCTTGGTCTTCAAAACTTTGGGTGTTACAACCATTTTCCTTTAATGCTAACACACGATCCATCTCCAAATCTCACTCTACCCGTTATGTTTTTATTTAATTCAAAAAAGTAAGAGTAGTTGTCGGTCATGTGGTTGCTCGCACCATTATCTAGGTACCAAATTCCGTCTTCATCGTAATTTGCTTCAACTTTTGGAGGGATATATTTGTCTTCATTCAAGAACACTGTTTCTTGAATTGTATTCATCATAAAGAATGTCCCTTCTTCATGATTTGTATCTCCTTCGTGTGTCTGATTAAGGTTAGCCTCATGATTTTTTATTCGGTCTAGGCATCTTGAAGCAAAGTGGCCATATTTGTCACACCGGTAAGATTGAATATTTGAGAGATCTCTTTGCTCGCGTTGTTTTCCTTTTTGCTTTTGATCTTCACGATTTTTAGAGGATTCCGAGTGACCTTGATTTTGAGTGTTACCCCGACCACGTCCACCACCTCGTCCTCTTCCACGGTTATTTGAACCCCGACCTCTTCCTCTTGATGAATCGATGTTTCTATTGGACGATTTGGTTTTGGAATAAAGTAATTTATTTTGAGTCTCGATTACTTTGTCTTCACCTTTGATTCTTTCTTCATAAGCTTTTAAGCGACCAACCACGTCTTCAAAGCCTATCATTTTAAGGTCCAAAACTTGTTCAAGGGCTGCAACAATGTGTACAAATCGCCTAGGGAGGCTCGTAAGAAACTTCTTTGCAAGCTTATGTTCAGTCATAACTTCTCCTAGTGAGGCGGATTTCGAAGCAATTCCGGATAATTTTGCAGCGAACTCATCTATTGTACTAGTATCACTCATCTTTAAGTTTTCAAACTCCATGATTAGAGTTTGGAGTCGGGCTTCCTTCACACGATCAGCTCCTAGGTTACGAGTTTTAATCGCTTCCCACATCTCTCTTCCGGTTTTCAAATTACCGATTTGAAGGATTAAATCCTCCGAAATCGATTGAAACAACAATCCTTTCACGATGTTGTTTTTCTTCAAGTCATCTAGTCCGGGATCAATCACATCCCAAACGCCATGAATGCCGAGTAGCACCTCCATGCGCATCCTCCAAATTGTGTAGTTCGTCAATGTCAAAGTCGGACATTGGAACGTAAACGACATGTGTTCCTTAGCCGTTGGTTGAGACGATTCTCCTCCCGACATCTTGGTTCAATTTCTGATTCCTCCACACAAATCAGAAAAATTGATTTATTATTATTATTAAATAAATTCACAAGTGAATTGAATTAAAGTAACTTCTCCTTTAATGCAAAGTTGGACAGATTTGGGCCCCAATTAGAACACCTAGAAGCCAAACACGGATGAGAACACTAATTAAACAAGCCCAAAGTCAAACACAAAAACAACACTTTTGTATTTTGTTTCCTTTAGGGCAAAAGACGTCTGCACACAGATCTCTCGCAGGTTCACGGTATGCCTTCCTCACTTCACGCAAAAACAACTTGTAGTCGTTGAGTTCTTTTCCCTTTTTGTCACGATATGTTTTCCTACACAGATTCTCCACATGAGAATCAGGTTTGCTGCTTGATTTCTCAACAGGTTTGTTGAAGAAACTGGATGGTCTAATACCAATTTAAGGTGAACAGGAAGTTATTACTGCATAAACTCGCAGGTATGTTTTATTGAAGAAATATAACTCAAAAACTTCAATTAATGATTACAAGAACCTACTGGATATATATACTAAAACAAAACTAATTAGCATATAATTAGGATTCCTAAAAAGTAATCTAAAACTTTCCATGTAGAGAATCCTTATGGCTCAAGGAAATTCTCTGGAACTTGGACAACACTCCAAGGAATTTGCTTCTGGACCGGATCACGCCTTCTAGCCACTTCCGGACTCAGGTATTCACTAACAATAGTTGAATCACTCACTCCCCCGGTTCTCCGTCCAACCAATTCGACCGGCCGATTTTTAAAGCATTGATAAATACACACTATAAATGCATACTTAACCTTCAAATTTAAAGCCTCAAACTTTATAGTTATTAAGTCACGTTTTAATGTTTTAAATTATTTATTAAGTTATGATTTAAGTATTAAATGATGTTTTGTAAGTCAAATATTTTAATATTAAAATGATTTTGTTTTTAATTATTAGTTCTTAAAAAATAAACAAAATTAATAATGATTCAAAAAAAAAAGTGACAGTAGCATGCTAAGTGATACTATCTCTCTGACACCATGCAATGCTTACGTAGCATGCAAAAAATGATGTGATAGGATGCTTAGTACACCACCACTTTCTCTACTCTAAGCCAACAAAACAAAACGACCTTAATACAAAGCACCGTCCAACCATCGGTGGTGGAACCAGGACAAAGTCCAAGATGTAGTCCACATGCGTTTTGGGGTAACACGTCGTAAAATTAACAATAATGTCGGAAAATTTTGCAAAAAAGTTACATTATGCCTGAAAATTTAATAAATAACACATGTCACTCCTGAAACCCTAGTTCCACCACTACAAACCACCAATTAAAGCAACCATCAAAAGTCGTAGAACGTTTGATATAAACGAAGGATATTAAGTGTCAATATGATAATAGCCAATGTTTTAAAAACCGGTTTGAACCGGTTGGTTCGGGAACCAAAGGAGGGAGCGGTTTAACTATCACCGGTTTTACGTCAATTTCTGAACCGCATTGAACCGGATGGTTTTTAAAAAAAACTCGGTTGAACTGGTTAAACCGAATAAAAACACATAGAAAAGAACCGTTTGCATAATAAACTTTAATGATTTTTTTCAGATCTATTTAGTTTTCTCAAAATAAAAATATATTTTAAATGTTATAAAGTTTTTTGATGTTTTTATATTCATCCAAAACTATATTTTTTTCTGGTATTATAGTTTATTTTCTTTTTTAGCGTATATGGATTAATGTAAAACACTAAAACTTTTGGTTATATGTTATTTTAATGTATTTTGATTAATCTACAACTTATTTTTATATGTATTTTTAATGTTTGAACTTGCAAACATCAAATTCATAATTTACATATGTATGTATATGTAGGAAAATAAAAAAATAGATAAAAATTATATAAACCGGTTGATCTGACGGTCAAACCAGTTAAACAGAATACAATCACCGTACCAATTCAATTAAAAAATCGGTTTTTAAAACGATAATACACCTTTCATTTAATGTGGGATAACCGGATAAGCCATCAAAGATCACCTACGAGTTGAGTATTCGAGGTTGCTATTTATATGTTATTTTTAGAAAAAAGTTTTTGTTTAGAATTTGACCGATTAAAGAGTTTGATATTTCGTAGTTACACAAGAAAACTCGTGACTTTACCCAATGCTACAGCTAACCCAATTTAGAAATTAAGAAGCCCAAACAAAGTTTAAGAGAATTTTGGTAATCTAATCACATTTTTGTTGTTGTTTTTAACAAATAACCATTTTTATTTGTTTTTAAAATAATCATTTAGTCCAGAATAGTAATAGTATTACAAAACCAGTTATTGGAGTAAACCAAAGGGACGTGTAATTTACTCAAAATAAATGTTGTTTAGGTCCGACAATGCAAAAAAGTTTATTTTCTACTTACTTCTTACTTGGGTTGTAAGTTTCTTACGTATTACATGCGCTGATTTGGCATTTAGTTGTTGGTGTTGGATTTAAAATGGAAAAACGGTTTCATTTTTTGTGAATTTTTTGGATTGATTTTACTGAATAACAAGAATTTTTCTGGAAATTTAGATGCACCTTGATTTCATTTGACGGCATCATTCATGACTGAAATCTTTCACCAACTCAATTGCTCATCTAAACCAAATAAGCTTCTCATCATCGTTGATAGTTGGGAAAATGACTTTTGAGGTAATTAACATTTGTGTTTGTACTCATTTGGTCCCTTTTTTGTATTCAATATACCATCGAATTTGTTGTTTGCGTTCACCATAACCCTATTGACCAGCTTTTGACATGTGATAGTCGATCAAAGGATTATGGTGAACACAAACAACAAGTTTGATGGTATATTGAGTACAAAAAAAGGAAAGGGACCAAATGAGAATGAACTCAACAGTTGGTTACCCTCCTGAGTCATTTTCCCCGAAAAGTTAAATGAAATTAAAGTTGCAAAATTATCAAAGACTGCAACCTTTTTTGGCAATAACGTATATGAAGAACGTTTCAAAGGGGTAACCTTGTTAAAACATGGTCTATGTTATGTTTATTGTGGTTAGCTGTCAACACCTTTCTGCAAAAGGATATGACTGTGTATGAGAGGTATATTTATCAGCATAAACGTTTACCTCAAGGTATATTATGGTGATGTGTCTACAAAAGCAGCATGATATTGTACATATTGATGTTGTATTTTATCTCATGAATTCGATCTTAAAGCTAAGTAAACTCAAAAATCACAGCATTTGTGATTCCACTCATTTGTAGACTTGTCTAGAATCCATGATACGATAAATCATTTGATTAGAAATGTAAATGTAGTCATGAAATGCGTCTGCTTAGTCAAGATTCCCTTAATAAATATTCAAATGTATTACAAAGTTGTACATGTATGAATAATGTTCTTTCGTGGGTTATGTTTTGAAGAGAAGCAAGAATAAATCTTATAAAGTCATTAATATCAGTAGGAGATGATATGAGATTTGCTGTAAATGAGTAAAGAGAAAATGAATCAGGAGGGTAACCAACTGTTGCATTTGTTTTCATTTGGTCTCTTTCCTTTTTTTGTATTCAATATACCATCGAACTTGTTGTTTGTGTTCACCATAACCCTTTGACCGGCTATCACATCTCAAAAGTCGGTCAAAAGGGTTATGGTGAACACAAACAACAAGTTCGATGATATATTGAATACAAAAAAAAGGAAAGAGACCAAATAAGTACAAATACAAAAGTTAATTACCCTTAAGAATCATTTTCCCTTGATAGTTTCAGATGGTCTTTGGTCTAGCATTAAAAACTGATTTTCTTATTTGAGAGATCATAGGTTCAAACTTGGAAAAAAAATCCTCATTAATTGGTAGCACATTCTCATCGACCCCTTTTCTTGTTACGATTATTTTCAAATTCCATTAAATTTTGGGATTTTGATTCTTGATATCAATATTTCCATAAATTAGGCTAAATTTAATCCATGAATGTTTTTATCCCCCCGGAATTTGGGTACTCGATTCGTTTGGAGGTTTATGTTAGGGAAGAAATTAAATAAATAAATACTTAGGTGTTGTTTGTTTTTTTGAAGTCAAAATGTCTGCAGTCTGCGGACCATATCTGCAAGCCTATGCGGCAAAAGAGGTGGACAAAATGTATGCAGTCTGCAATAAGAAGACTGTTTGTTTTTAACGTCTGCGAGATGTTAAAATAAATTGATTTTTTAAACTTAATTTCATGTCATAAACATTAAAAATACATTTTTAACAAAAAAAAAAAAGAAAAAAAAAACTGTACGGTGGCCCATGTTTTTTTTTTTTTTGGGTTTAGGTTAAAATGAGGTTTGAAGACCTTTGAAGACAGTGGCCCATGTCTGCGCCAGGAAGACCTCGCGCAGATCTGATCTGCGCACTTCCAAAAAACAAACAATCTGCGGGGGCATATGTCTGCGCGTTGTCTGCGCGGCGCAGACAAAAGTGGTTGTGCAAATCTTCACACAAAAAACAAACAGCCCCTTAGTTTGGACTTTGAAGACTATATGAACAGACTTCGCACATGAAGTTTTTTTTTTAATTGCCAAAATGTCAAATAGAAAGAAATGATTGTATCGTACTTATTACATTTTCATCAATTATATATATATATATATATATTATTTGTAACGAAAAAAAAAAGAATATAGGTTCTTCTTCGTTTTAGAGATATTGAATAGAAGGAGTATTCCTTTTTCTACTATAATTTTGAAAATGAACGAATATAGGGGTGTGCAAAAAACCGCAGCACAAACCGCTCACACCGCACCAAACCGCACCGCATAATGAGGTTTAGAATTTCGTGGTGCGGTTTACGGTTCGTAATTTTGTCAAACTGCACTATGCGGTGCGGTTTGCGGTTTATAGTTACCAAACCACGGTTCAAACCGCACCACGTCGTGTGTGTGTGTGTGTGTGTGTGTGTGTTTGTATATATATATATATATATATATATATATATATATATATATATATATATATATATATATATATATATATATATATATATCAAAGTTTCCAATCACCAAATATTTCATATTGTCCAATAACTTTATTCTATATCACGATAGTTAAATAAGGTAATTAAAGACTTAAAAGACTATGATATCAAATTTCATAAATTAACAACTTAACAAAATATTATGTGGTTTTTTTGTTTGCAATACATATGCCTTTTAAATGGTATCCAATATAATTAATAATATTTGAAATTTATTAAATGTAATTAATAACAACCAAAGTTATAAATTGAAACAACTTATTAAACCGCACATAAACCACCCGCATGAAACCACACTGCATAATGCGGTTTAGAACTTTTGTGGTGCGGTTTGCGGTTTCCAAAAAACTCAAACCGCATGTGCGGTGCGGTTTGCGGTTTCAACTCTAGACCGCACCGCGAACACCCCTAGTATATATGTCCTTCAAAAGTAACTAATGGATCCAATACATATAAAGTGCGGTTAATCGCACCGTCGACCAAGATTTTATTCCAAAAATAGGTGAATACAACCAACTATTATTAAGATTTTCATCTTTGGACAAAAAATAAGAAAATTGTGGCAAAGAGAAAGTTTACCTAATTATATATATATATATATATATATATATATATATATATATATATATATATATATATATATATATATATATATATATATATATATATATATATGATTGGTAGATGTCTTGTTAAACTTCTCATAAGGCTTAAGGGAGTGGAGTGCGGTTTAGGCCGCACTCAATGCCATATAGGCAGGAACACTGTCCCCTCTGCGGTTTGGCCGCACCTCTCCTAAAAACTGTCGCACTCTCCTTCTTCTTTCTCTTTATTCGTGTATCTTTCTCTCACCTCTCTCTTTCTCTACCATGGTTTCCACTCCCTAGGTGTGGTAAAGAACCACACTTTGTGTGGTAAAAATGATGTGGCTCTTACGTGTCAAAGGAGGGAGTGTGGTTCTTGTGACATCACTCCCTCCAGCCTAAGCACCATATTTTTCACTTTTTTGTGGACCATATCTAACAAGAGTTTCCATTGAATGAATAACAGATCCGCATCCTAAAAACAATAATGTTTTGGAATAAGCATGAGTAATCAAATTAAATAAAACATTACGATAAAACCCCATAAGTAGACCTAACATTATATAACTCAGTTTAGACATTGTGAAATATGTTAACCCCTCTTAGGTTCTATTTATTTTTTGGAAAAAACTTCTTCAAACCTCTTACTACTGCGTGGTGCAGCACACGCGCAACACTTTTCATCTCGCATCTGTTTGTTTTTCCAAAGTCTTCGGATTAAAATACACTTGTGTGTGTTCTTCTTAGCGCAACACTTGTTTTGTCTCTTCCAACCTCTTCTTCTTCTTCTTCTTTTCTTGCTAAAATATTAATTATATATTGTTGAAATCTTATTTCATTTTTTTTTTTCGTTTTTTTGTTTATTCTCTTTGAATTTTTTTTCTTTTTTTTTATATTGAATAATAATAATTTGTTGATGAAATATCATTATTTTATGCTAAAATATCTTTATTTTTTGTTAAAATATCATTATTTTTTACTGAAATATCATAAATTATTGCCAAAATGTCATACATTATTAAATTTTCAGTATTAGAAAACTATTTTCAGATTATAAAATCAGTTTATTTTAATTTTTTAATATCTGCAGCAGCATGTAGGTGTTAAAAAAAAAAAAAAAACAAACACGCTTCTTATTACAGTCTGCAATCGTTTGGTCCATCTCTTCTACTGCAGAGGGTTGCAGAGGTGGTCTGCAGACTTTATGGATTTTTGCTTCAAAGAAACAAACAGCACCTTAATATCCTTTTACGCAAAAGCTAACGTAGTTCCTAAAAAAATGTTATTATCCCTATCAAAAAGATAAAATTCATTATGTGGGCAAATTGTGCAAATAATAGAATAGTGCACAAATTTGAAACTCTTCATTTCCAATAACAAAGAAAAAGTTGTTATCAGAAATCAAGTTATTGTATATTTGGAAAAAATCACAAAATTCAAAACTCCCTGTTAGTAAAACCCAAAAATGTCTAATAATAAACCAAAATCGTCAATACGGTTAATGTAGTTTGTAGTTGTAAGATGCATTGATGTGTTTAGGTTTGCTCTTGTTGATTTGATACATC
Source organism: Lactuca sativa (assembly GCF_002870075.4). Classification (NCBI taxonomy): domain Eukaryota; kingdom Viridiplantae; phylum Streptophyta; class Magnoliopsida; order Asterales; family Asteraceae; genus Lactuca; species Lactuca sativa. The sequence continues at coordinate 173,546,768 of NC_056626.2, read as the reverse complement.
GTGTAGGAATCAGGATTATTGTGTGAAATAAATAGATCGAAAAAAAAATACCAATGAGGTAACTGACCCAAATCGGTAATCAATTTACACTTTCATAAGCTTGAAAGCAAAATGTTAACAAGTACTAAAGCATTTTTGTACACAAGGATGAAAACCAAGAATATAAAAATACATTGTCATTATTAAGCATGCAACTTACTTGGCTCAAAAAAAAATCAGGCATAATCGATTCTCGTGACCATCTTTGTCAAAGCCTTCCCCCTCCCCTCCCCCTCAGTGTTGAACTTAAAATCATGATCATGGGGAAAGGACTATAACAGGAAAATGTGATTAAAATATTTATATAAATTAGTAAAAAGATAAATGATATTAAAAAATGGCAAGAAAGCTTATTTCATATGGGTCGTGATAAGGATTTGCAAATGCTAAATGAAAACGTGAGTAAGCCAAGTATAATGCATGTTTAGTCAAGGAAGGCTAGATGGGTAATGGGTGGAAAGGGAAGGGGAATAATAGAATAAAAGAGGGAGAGTCCCTAGTTTCATTGTGGTCCATGTTTATTTCATCATTGATTATTTTTCTTCCCATTTCTGCATTTACTATTACATTCATTCCATCTCTTTACCTGATTTATGTCAATTGCTCAATTCATCATCTTATCATCTAGATTCTTCCTTCTATTTTACCGAATCACGGATCGCATTAGGTCGGGACCAAAAACCCAATAAAATAAAACCACAAGGATTATCCATGTAATGAAATGAAAATTTAGACTAAAGTTGTAATTTCCAATATATCATAGGGACCATTCCTATAACTTAGTATAAAAAATTTTCAATAAATCAAGAGTAAATTAGAAATGATCCATGTCAATAGAATTTCAAAACTTAATTCAGTCAGAACTTCTAACTCAGTCGGTTTCTAACCCGATAAGCACCTTATCCTCATTGGCAGTACCATTATTTCTCTTTTTTGTTTCGATTCTTTTCAAATGCCATTTCGAGTTTTGGGATTTTGTTTCTTGAGATATGTGAATGTTTCCATAAATTGGGGTAAATTTAATCCATAAATTGTTTTATGCTAGGGAAGAAACCAAAAAAAAAAAAAATGGGATAATGTTGTGTACATGGATTACAAACAAGATGAGAACCTCTATAGTGTTCGTGTTCGTGTTTGTGTGTGTGTGAAATCCTCATGTATGCACATTATACTAGTAAAATAATTAAATCAACAAGAGTGTATGTTCATCTGTAATAGCCATAGAATCTCCTGAATTTTGTGTAGAAGAATTTGTTTAGAATTTGTTGATGCACCCATGTGACAATCGTATTTCTGCATTAAAAGATGCATGTTGAGTTTCAATCAGACTTTCAACATTTTGGTATTGATAGTCCCCACGTTTCAAAATCAATCACATTTAGTTCTTTTTGTTGTTACCATCGATCCCTATCTATTGGCCACAAGTAAAATGACAATTTTACCCCTCATTTTGTCTTTTCTGTTGTATTATCATATATTTGGGGACCATTTACGTAAAAGAGTTGAAAACAAAAATGACAGATCATAAAGGATTTTTTTCATCCCTCCCTGGTGATCATATAATCTTAGATGAGTTCCATAACCCTCTAATTTATATATAATTGCATAGAGATTTTAATGTGTGTTTATACGCATTTAAAAGACAGCTATTGGATTGTTTCCACTTAACCCAAAAAAAGCAACTGATATGAGCAACTTTTTGGCAATAGTGCAAGACGAGTAACAACAATATTACTTTAATTCTTCAAAGTTCTTACAGTAACAACAAAACTTAAAAGTTCAAACTTAAAAAGATTACATAAACTTGAAACTTAAAAGACATAAATGATGATAAAAATGATGAAACTCAAAAAGACATGATCAAACATAGAAACTTAGTCCACCCTTTTTTTTGTTGGCCCTTATCATTATCTTCGTCCTTTTCCAGATCTTCCAATTCCATATATTCTAGCCTTGAAGTTGAGCCTTCCAAGTTTGTAGATTCGGGATACATATCGCACTTCTTGTGTGGTCCTTTATAAGCATCAGAAAACCTTCAACTCAGACGAAGACGATGAATATCTGAATGAACAAAAACAAGTTTGTCGGCCCTTTTACAGTTTAGCCGATTTCTTTTCACATTATGGATAAAAGAATAAGTGTTCCAATTTCTATAAAGAACTATTTATATGTTGTGACAAACATTTTTTTGCCACTTAACTAACTTTGGTGTTTCTGGGTCAATAAGTAGACCACCAATCAACTGTTTCCATTGTAATGTATAAAGACTCTTGTTCATGTGAAACGTAGCTAATTGTTCTCACAATATCCATTCTTCGTCTCTATTTAAAGGAATGCAATTAAAAACTTTCATGACACCTTGTACAACTTCTTTATCAAGGTTAGGTGGTTTTCTATGTATTCTACTCGATGCTAACGTTTCAAAATAATGTGTCATAAAATCGTGGAGTAAACGCAAATCCCAGACAATGTAATGGTATGGTCATTTTCTCTCACCTTTTCGATACAATTTGCTCTGCTTGAGGAAAATATGATGCATATATACTTTCTTTCATCACATCTTTGATTTCTCCCAACATATTATCCATTATCTCATATATTTCGCCTATTTTGGAACCTTCACCATCGCACAAATTTGACCAACAGAAAAATAGGCTTTGTGATGCCATAATTGAGAGAATTGTGGTTGACTTTTAAAATATGAGGGCTTTATGTGCAAACGGGATTCCTTTTAAAATTTTGCGTAATTCGCAATTTCATGAAATGGTAAATGCAACAAGAAAGACACCCAACGTTATAAAGCATATCTAATGAGTAAGCAAGAACCGTTCTACTAGATGAATGTGTGAGAGATGTTGAGGACTTAACACCATTTAAAGATACATGGTATTCACACGGTATTTCTATAATACCTGATTGGTGGACAAACATCAAACGTAAATCATTAAACAATGGTCTTGCCATAAACAGCCACGTTTTATGTTCCTATACATAATTGTTTAATTTCTAGGCGAAGCGATTGATTTTGTCAACCCAAGTAATGTTTTCAGTGTAGTGTCGTGTCGTGTCAAACAATGTCACCAATTGTAAAGTTGGGGGAAAGAAAATCGAAAAGATATACAAGCATATTTTTTGGTCACCGTGTTATGTAATTACATTGAACTTGATTTTTAAAGACTTTGCAAGTGAGTTTATTTGCCAAATGACACAAAAAAAAGGGAAAAAGATTGTCAAATATTTTTTAAACCATGTACAAGCTTTAGCCATTTTTAGGGACAATTCAAAGTCAGAGCTTTTAAAGGTTGCAAAAACCCAATTTACGTCTCACAATATTTTGTTGAGGAGGTTAATCACTTATAGAGAAGCCCTATCTACAACAATTGCTTGTAATTCATGGGGAGATAGGGAGAAACAAGGCGATGAACACAGTAGACAAGTTGTAAAGGCTATCGACACTTCAGAGATGACGACATTTGGATCGAAGTTGAAAATACTATATGCATCACGAAGCCTACTTTTCTGTTGGTCATATTTTGCAATGATGAAGGGCTAAAGGCCCAAAAATAGGCGAAATATATGACAAAATGGATAATATGTTGGGGGAAATCAAAGATTTAATAAATGAAAGTATATAAGGGTTGTAGAGCAGATTGGTATTAAAAAGGTGGGAGAAAATGACCATACCCCAGTGGCGAATCCAGGATTCAAACTCAAGGGTGTCCATCTTAATTGAGATATTTAAATTAACATGTTTGAAAAAGTTTGGTTATCGGTTCGGGTCAAGTTGATAGTAACGAATCTAGTATAGAAAATATGGCATGTCCAAGTTAACAGAGGTAACAAAATATATGAGTAAAAAAAAAGTAGTTATGAAGACCGTGTTGCAAATAATATTGCATCTAAATGAAATATATTAAGTAATATATTAAATACTCTTACATAACCAAAATAAATAAATAAATAATTGCTTACCACAAATTTTTATATTTTAAAAGTAAATTATAAGTTTGTTGTGTTACCATGTCAAAAATTCAACATAGCTAAAAGAATATATTCTACCATGAATTTTTCATATTTTAAATATAATTTATATGTTAATTGTTGTTAATTTTATCTAATGCATATTTTGTAAAATAAAAAATTAATAATAAAGATAATCAGATTTAAGTTAATTGATTGTTTAACGTAAATCACAAATATAGCTATTATAAATACAAAATAAATAAATTAATAAAATATAAGATATTACAACAAATATGAAAAAAAAATAATAATAATAAAGTTATACTAGAAACAACTTGCTGCCATTATTTATTTACTTTTATTCTCTAGTACATCTAGACTTTTGTTACCCTACTTTGTGCCTTCCCCATAAACCCAGAATATATTTTCTGCAATAAAAACCCACCAACAACACATGATAAGAAGAAAGAAGTACTTACAACTAGCGAAGTTCGGTGAACCATTCGTGAACTGTTCGGCGGGAATTCGTTTATGTTCGTTTATTTAATAAATGAACGAACATGAACAAAAATTCTCGTTCGTTTAGTTAAATGAACGAACATGAACAATGGTCTCATTCATTCATTTATGTTCGTGAACGTTCGTTTATGATGTTCGTTTACGTTCGTTTATGTTCGTTCGTTTAAGTTTATTTATATTCATCTATATTCAATTATTTTTTATTATATTGCTATATTATATGTTCGTTTATGTTCATATATGTTCAATTGTGTTTTTTTATCTTTGTTCGTTTATGTTCGTTTAGCATGTTCACGAACATAAATGAACGAACATGAACAAAGTAATTTGTTAAACGAACGAACATGAACAAGAAAATCTTGTTCGTTTATCCGTTCGTGTTCGTTTGTTGTTCGGCTAACTTAAACGAACGAACATGAACAAGACCTTGTTCGTGTTCGTTTGGTTCATTTACAGCCCTACTTACAACTTACTCAAGAGTCAAACAACTATCGAACTAAGCAAAAAAGATGCGAGATGGCTGAGACGCTGAGGACAGTGGCAGAGCGTGAAGAAGAAGAGTGGAGTCGTCTGTGGGTAAGATGCTCGGTAGTGTGGTGCTTTCCCCAAGAAGCTTCAAATACCAAAAATATGCATTTCTTGTTTTCTTTAGGTTTTATGTTCCTATCTTGAATAGTTATGATCTTTGTTATTATTATAATTTAATGAGATCACAAATTCAAAATCGGTAACTAGCTTCTATTATCTGATAGAGATTTGTTTATTTTTGTTTACCATCTTAATATTAATTAGTTTCCCTTTTCCCTTATTTTTTTATTGTGTCAAAATGATAAATATCAAAACCATAAAAAAATATTAGTTTTGTTTGTTGACTTTCAAGATATGGTATTCGGGTGTCACTCTTATAATCACAAGGGTGTCCAATTGAAAAATAGAATACAATTTGTAAAAAGAACTCTTATAATCACAAGGGTGTCCAATTGAAAAATAGAATACAATTTGTAAAAGGAAAATCTGAACAAGGGGTGTCCATGGACACCCTTGAGCATAGTGTAGGCTCGCCTCTGACCATACCATTACATTGTTGTTTGGGATTTGTTTTAACTCTGCGATTTTACAATACACGATATCTTGAAACGTTAGCATCATGTAGAATACATAGAAAAACACCTAACCTTGATAAAAAGTTGTACAAAATGCCATGGAAGCTTTTAATCGCATTGTTAAAAATAGAGACCAGGAACAGATGTTGCGAGAACAATTTGCTAAATTTCACATGAAAAATGGTCTTTATTCGTTACCACTAACTCAAATGGATGCAGTTACAATGGAAGCAATTGATTTGTGGTCTACTTATGGCGTAAACCTACTGGAGTTGGCTAAAATGGCATACAAATATTGTCACAACCTATAGGCAGTTCTTCAGCCGAAAGAAATGGGAGCATTTATTCCTATATTCATAATATGAAAAGAAATTGGTTCAACTATAAAAGGGCCGACAAACTTGTATTTGTTCATGCCTGAGTTTAAGGTTTTCTAAAGCTTATAAAGAAGGACCAAAACAGAAGTATATGGATCCCAAATCTATAAACTTGGAAGGCTTAAATTCAAGGCTAGATGATATGGAATGGGAAGATCTGGAGGAGGACGAAGATAATGATGATGACCAAAGAAAAAACCAAAAGGTGGACTAAGTTTCTAAGTTTAATCATGTCTTTTTAAGTTTCATCATTAATGATTTCATCATTTTTATCATCATATATGTCTTTTAAGTTTTAAGTTTATGTAATCTTTATGAGTTTGAACTTTCAAGTATTGAAGTAATCAGTTTTTTGATGTTACCTAAAAACTTTGAAGAATTGAAGTATTCTTTTTGAGTTTTACATTTATGTTATCTAATCTATTTTGATACTACCATGTACATCGTACCATAATATATGGTACATTGTAACAAAGCGTACCGAAATGAGCCTACACCCATCGTACCAAGTTTCAAGGACCTAGCGAATTGCGAATTGCAAATTACAAACTTGTTCGCATGCCGTAGCATACCTCGAACCATGTGACTATGGTCTATCTATTGTAATAATTTGTCAAATGTCAACCAAGTCCCTTGATAAGCAAGTTAGTATGTAGTATTTATAAGGTATTAGGGTTAAGGATTACGCGTGTAGAAATTAAGTTAGAAACCTTCGAAGACCACCTGCTTCTCGAATAGTAGGAACTATCACGTATCCTATTATTTTCTTTCATTCGGCTATTAAGAAAAAGAATCCTAACCCGATTATATCAATCTACTATCATCCTTATATTAACGGACCAAAGTACATGCTCTAAAAGGCCTAAGTATGAATTCATAATAGCATATATCCTACAACAAGCTCCCATATTTTCAATGTCTAGGTAAGTTCATAAGGCCATTGAGATCATGTTACTCTTGTCCAATCATTTTTTCTAAACTAAAGTCGATTGCTTTTTTGTTTCTATCATGCCTTTTCTTTACAAAGTTCACATTGTCAACTAACCCAACAGCAAAAGCAAAACCATCATCAAAAAATTATGCATAAAAAGCAAGAGAGGAAAACATATATTTTTATAACTATTTGGAGCTTAACTAAATCAGTAAACCATTAGGTTACACGAAACTTACCAAGCATATCGAAGAGAAGCCAACCGAATTCTTTTTCCAATGAAGAAAACAACTTCCACATTCCAAACTTCAGCATTCAGACTTCATCTTCATAATCCAATTATCACCTTAAAGGACTAACAACCCATCCAGTAATTGGATTTTGCCTCCTACTTCTAAATCTCCTATGAGAACCACTTTGTAAACGTTCAAGAATGGAATACGTAATCCAATCCGGAGTCAAACCTTGTTCTTTAAGCTTTGCATACAAGTCAACAGCTTCAGCAGTTCTCCCACTTCTCTCAAGGCAATCCAACAATATGTTATATGTAACAATATTAGGACAACACCCTTCAGAAAGCATTTCATCAAACAATCTACAAGCCATTTCTACTTTATCTGATTTCCCAAAACACTCGATCAATGTACTATACGTTACAACATCCGGATTCAACCCCTTCTCTTCCATCTCTTTACACCTCATGTAAGCTTCATCAACATCACCATTTTTCCCTAAGCAATTTATTAAAGAATTATATGATACAATATCAGGCTTACAGTCACTATTCTCCAGCTCATCAAAGATCTTAACAGCCTCATCAACTCTTCCAGCTCTCCCAAAGCTTGAAATCAATATATTGTAAGTGAATATATCTGGTTGAGGCCCTTCTTCTTTCATCTTGTTATATAAATCAAGAATATGAGATACCTGTTTTGATTTCCCAAGAGCAGTGAACACAGTGTTGTACATAATAGTATCTGAACTTATCCCCTTTTCATGAATCTTACTTAATAAGTCTATAGCTTCATTCATTTTATCTTCTTTACATAAACTCTCTAACATGGATAAGTAAGCATCTCTATCTCCTTTATCATGGAAGCTCCACATGTAGCAAAAGAGGCGATGAGCTTCACTAGCATGACCTAATTTACTAAGTGTACGTACAAGGTATGCATATATGCCCTTGTTCATGTACTTCTTTGATATTTCCACAACTTCATCGAGTCTACCAAGTTGTCCTTCTGAAGCTAGGACATTGAGGATGATACTGTAAGTGAATTCATTTGGGCAGCAATTGTTTTCTACCATTTTTGAAAAGAGGTATATAGTTTTGTCAACCAATCGGTTTGTAGCAAGAACCTGGATTGTAGTGTTGTAAGCAATTAGATTTGGAGCTAGGTTCTTTGATAGCATTTCTTGAAAGAGTGATATTGCATCATCAAGCTTCCCATGTTTTCCAGTCATTCTGATCAGAATTGTGTATGTATATTCATCAGGCTCACAGTGTTTCTTCTTCATGTCTTCAAAAACCTTGTTCGCTTCATCAACCTGAAAAGATGCTGCATTTCAGGTTATCATGATTACATCAAACCAGAGGTGAAACAGGATAATACACTTGATAGCTGACATAATTGGATTAAGAAGGGTGTTGAGATGATGAATTCTATAAAAACAGCTAGAATAAACTCAGAACTTCAATATGCAACAAAAATGGTCATAAATTAGACCTTTTCGTCTTTGGCAAGAGCATCAAGTAGCATATTGTAGGCAAAGATATCCGGTTGATATCCTTTCCGTTTCATCTCTTGATAAACTTCCAAGCCCTTGTTTGAATCACGAGAGCGTAAATGAGCTTGCAGAAGGCATTTATATGTATAGCGATTCATCCTGAGCTCCCATTTTTTAACCAGCCGTAAGCACCTGTCCAAATCTTCACCGCCGCCGAATATTCCGATCAAAAGGTTGACGGTGGAGATGTTGCCATGCACGCGCGACCGCTCCATCTCGTCGATAATACGACGGACAGAGTCTAACCGGTCAGGGGAGGAAGACTTGGAGAGGATGAGGAGAATGCGGTTGTAGGTGAAGCAATCGTGACGAAATTTAGGGATAGAAGAGGGGCAAAATCGAAAGAATTGGAGTGCAAGAGATGATGAATGGAGCGATTTGAGGATTTCGGATGCTTCGGAAGGGGTGATGGTTAGGGTTAGGGTTTCCAGATAGTCGGAAAGTTCGATGAAGGGGTCCGATGACCGGGACTGGAGAATGTTGACGACCTTGCAGACAAGGTCACGGCGAGGGAGAGGGTAGCCTCTGGGGTCAAGTTGTTGGATGTTTGGGACTTCGACTTCGACGGCGAATGAACGGCCGTTGTCCATTTCGGTGATGACTCTGCCGCTGTATTTGGTGGCATAGCCACGGCGGAGGAGGAGCCGGACATTGTTCATGGTCGGTTTCAAATGCGCACTATTTCGACTTCCCTGAGCTGTGAGTCAAAAAGTCACTAAAGTCAAACCCATTGGGGTTCTAAGTTTTGTACCTCAAAGGCTCAAACACGTAATATTAAGAGGGTTTTTTATTTGGTTGTGAAATTGATTTTATAGATTCTCACACTATGTTTGGTAACTTAAAAGCTGTTGAAAAGTTAGCTTTTAAATAAAAAATTATCTAATAACCGATAAAAAATAACATTTATTAAAACTAGCTGAAATATATAAAATCACATAAAAGGACATGTATGTGTTTCTATAACTAATTAAGAGTGTATTTGGAAAATTTTAAAAAAACTCTTAAAAAGCTAGTCCAAATAGGTTTTCAAAAAGTTAGCTTATAAGCTATTTTTTGGTTTACCAAACACAACATAAAAAAGCTCGAAAAATAAGCTAGCTATGGCGCGCCAAACACAGCCTTAGGCTACAACTTTTTTGTCTTTAACGCTGATTTTTTTTCACGTACGGTAAAATTATTAGTATTTTTTTGTCGAAATTATCATGGCACGGTTTTTTTTTCGCGGCAACCAAGTATTGCTCCAACGTCGACTTCAAGTTGTCCATTTGGGTTGTTAGATCATCGATGTCTCGTGAGCCACTTGTCATCCTTTTACCTTTTCGCTTAGTTTGGTCTCTTCTCATGGGAAGAGTGGCTCTTGGAACATCAATAGGCTCATTTCCGTGTTTTGGTTCTTTTAGAAGAACCACCTATGAATGTTTCTGAACTTTCGACATCTTGCCACTTTTTCGACATCTTCACCACATTCTAAACATGAAGAAATTTGAAATTTGTCCCTTTCTGAATCCGGTAAAATGCAAGAGCTTTTTGCAAGATTGTTTCGTCATTTACACTACTTTTCCATTGCCGCTTCACACTCGAAATAATCGAACTAAACTCCATGACAACTTGGTTTGTGTTCCTCCACTTTGAGTAAATTTGATCTTTGTGTCTATAGTCTCTACAATTTATTTCCGTGAGAAAACGCCTAGTAAAAAGTTGGCGAATCTTGGTTTTTCCTGACCCTCGAATCTTCTAAAACATCTACCCACACACGAGTCAACGATGTTTCTTCCTCCATTGTCCATTGCTTGGGAGGTGTCTTTCCTTTTTTTCTTGGGTTCAGGTCGAATCGCTTCCAGCTCGGAATCCGCTTCGGGTACGACTTCGTGTTGTGAGTGAGTTTAGAATTGGAATTGGATTTACGATCAAGATTGGAATGAGATTGGCGAGTCAAGAATATGGTCAAATAGATTGAAGTCATTTTCCGGTTGGGAGTGGACTTGATATTGGAATTGCATTTGAGGATGACATTGAGATTAAGTTTAGAAGAGGGTTGAGTTTGGAATTGTGGTTGGTTTGGATAGGATATGGGTAGTATGCATCGAGATAGTGGAAATTTGGAGGTGAATAAATATGGCGATCATTTTGATTTTGGATGAAGGTATGTGATGCCGATGAGATTGGGTTTTGTGTTTTGAGTGTTTTTTTTTTTTTTTTGCTAGTTTTTGAAGTTCTTGGGTTGGAATGGAGAAGGGGGGGGGATTTTTTTTTTTACAAATATGAAGATTATTTGAGTGAAAAATGGAAAAATGTAGTTTGGTATAAAATATGGCAGTGAGTGGTATTTATATAGGACGAAAAGAAAGGTAAATTTTGAATTTTATTGAAAAAAAAAATCAAAAAATAGGTTAAAAACGGATACATTTTTTAAAATGGAAATTACCTCACACACTCTCTCATCTCTCATCGGCTAGAAGTTACTGAGTTTGGCCACCAAACTTGGCATGTCGAGTTGGTGGCCCAGTTGAACACATCGGCTTTTGTTAAGTTCCACTGAGGCCACTCCGCACAACCTTAGGCTAAAGATGTGGTGTCATCCAAGTATTCTCATCTCATTATAAGGCAAAGGAGTAGTATAAGTTATATATTGATACATTTTTCTTCCATTCATTGCATTTATGTTATATGTGTATCCTTTCATAAACATGACACTACTAAACATATGATTCGTATATTGGTTAAAAAAAAATAAGAGTATAGCAAATCCATCCACACAACTTATTCCATTGAGTGGTCATAACTAGCATAAACATGTTTTCTCCTAAAATGCATCCCCACCGTTTCTTGTTTCAAAGTTATACAATTTTGAAAAGCTTGCCAATTAGTAATGGTAAATGTTAGTAACAAAGTAATTTAACATGCTAAGGGTCACCATTTTAGGGGGGAAAAGCGTTCGCTTTATTGGAAAATGGTACATCACTTGATTTCCAAGTATAGTAATTTTAGTGAATACTTCTATATACAATTTACATTTTCTTAATATGATTATATTTTTATGATAACAACTAATTTTCTAGAAAAGACTACAAAATATAACTAATGAACAAAAGATGATATACAATTTTCTTAATGAAGTAGCACTGTACAAACACACAACATTTGAAGCCCTCAACCATCTGCTACAAACACAGTGTTAATAACTTCTTTTAGATTTTTACACGCCAAAATCTCAATTTCTCCAAAATCTAACCCTTCCAAAGATTTTTCTGCCAATTTTGGCACCACACATTTTTTATACCCCAATTTTGCCACTGTACTCACCCTCTTCTCCATTTTTGGCACCATGCGAAGTTCACCACCAAGCCCAATTTCTCCAATGAATGCCACGTTGTTAGGAATTGGGAACTCAAGAAAACTGGAGATCATAAAACATATCAATCTTATAAATTTATAGTAAGCTTCAATCACATAATTTTAAAAGCATGTTACATTTTTGGTCCCTGAGTATGGCTGATTTTTGCTATTTTGGTCCTAAAATGTTATCTTGCAATTTTGATCCTTGTTTGAAGTTTTGTAACGTTTTGGTACCTGATGTAAAGAACAGGAGCCAAAATTGAATATATTACTTATACTTAAAAGTAGTCATTTTACTTCGAACAAAGACCAAAAAATTAAAGAACCTCAAATAAGGATCAAGATTACAAGAGAACTTTTTGGGACCAAAACTGCAAAAAACAGTTATACTCAGGGACCAAAAATGTAATTTATTCTAATTTTAAAGATATTGCCTGCTACAAATTGCTGCTGCAACTGCTAAATCTCCAGCGGTTTCTGTTAAAGTAGCCCCACTAACAACATTTAAGAAGATTGCCTGTAAACCAATCCACAAAAAAAAATAAATAAATAAAAATAAAAAATAAAATAAAAATAAAAAATAAAATGTTTTTCTTAAAGTAATTATTATTGAAGGAAATAGGACTTACATTTGATTGGAGCTTCAGACCTGCTTGCTTCATAAGAACCTACAAGATATATGGGAAAAAATATGTAAAGAATAAATTACACTTTTGGTCCCTGGGTATAGCTGAATTTGCAATTTTGGTCCGTGTTTGTGGTTCTTGTAACGTTTTTTGTCCCTTACCAAGTCAAATGACTACTTCCAGTCCTTGGGTGTAGCTGGTTTTTGCAATTTTGGTCCCAAAAATAGTCATTTTACATGGAAAGGAACAAAAAACATTACAAGAACCACAGACACGGACCAAAATTGCAAAATTCAGCTATACCCAGGGACCAAAAGTGTAATTTACTCAAAATTTAATGATTACTTACAGAAATAATCATATCTGCTCTCCCTGCTTGAACCCCATTCACTTGCCTTGAAAGCGAGTTCCCTGCTGCACATAGAGCCTGAAAACCACTTTCTCACTACTTGTCCAAAAATAAACACAAAAAGTTTTTTTTTTTGGAGAACTTTTAACCAAAGATTACTTTTTTCACTGGAGTTCTTAAATATTATTTAAGTCATGTATAGGTAGAGTGGCTACATGGGTAATAAAGTGTTGTATACATAACATCTGTTTCTTTTCTAGACCAAATAACCATTTCACCATTACATTCCAAAAAAAAAAAAAACAATTTTCATCAAATTTAAATGTTAACCTATTAAGCTCATTAAACACACCTGGATTTCAATGACAAATGTGCGAGATCCATCCATAATTACAGCAATTGCTAGACCTGCTAAGAACTCGGAATCCGAGTGTTCTTCACTCAAGAAAATCTCACTTGGATTCGTGACAGCTTTTAGTCCACATGGCGACATTTCAAACACTCCCAGCTGAAAAAAGAAGAAAAAAAAAACAGTTTTTCAATTCCAAAAAAAAAAAGTTTAAAAAAAGGGAATAGAATTAACATGATGAATAATACCTCATCAGTTGATCCAAAACGATTCTTGAATGCACGAAGCAAACGATGAGATGAATATTGTTCCCCCTTGATATTATAATGAAATAGCATAAGATAAAAAATAATTACTAAATAATTAAATACCCAAGAATTATTTTTTTTTTTAAAAAAAAGGTACCAACTTCCATATATAAAACTGCATCAACAATATGTTCCAAAACACGGGGCCCAGCTATGTCTCCTGACTTTGTTACATGACCAATCTGACACAAATCCAAAAACATTTACCATAATTCATCAGAATATACTTTTCTAAAAGATTAATAACCATTTTTTTAGTTCATACTTTATACTCACCAAGAATACGGGTATATCTGTCTTTTTAGCAAAACGCAACAAGGCTGCTGTACATTCTTTAACCTATACAACATTCGGTTAATACAAGGTCTGGAAATCAAATGCCACGTCATCATTGTAACAAAATGGATGTTTTTTTGAGGTTAATGAAATGGAAAAAGGTTTACCTGGTAGATACCTCCTGCACTACCTGTAACTCCCATTAGCTGAACAGTTTGGATTGAATCTATGATTAGGGCACGTGGAGAGAGAGCTTGAGCTTTTCCCAAAATGTCCTTTAAAAAGGCACACATAAAGAAAAGTAAAACACCATTTATATTTATAAATTATAATAACACATGTTCATGATTTATTAAGTTATGTATATTTTGGAACATTCACCTCAATGTCTGTACTTGAATACAAGAACAATTCCTCTGTGTTGATTTCCATACGATCTGCTCTGTTTCCAATTTGCTCAACACTCTGAATTAAAAGAGTCATTAATTGAATAACTTTTACAGTGTTATAACTTATGAATGAAGCAACATTAATGGCGAAACTGAAAGCAGATTGTTACCTCTTCTCCAGAGACGTAAAGCACAGGAGCTGGCTTACAGATTTCTCTCCCTTCTGCTATAATGGCTGCTATCTTTACATGTTTCAGTATCAAGTAAACCAGAGTTATATTCTTGATGATGGAATCATTAACAGCAAGATAAAGTAAAGATTATGATTTTTAATACCTGTAACATTAGTGTACTCTTCCCGACACCTGGATCACCACCAATCAAAATCAAAGAACCAGGTACTAGACCACCACCAAGAACCCTAGAAACTTCGTGCCCAAATAGTCCAGGCCTGAATATAAACAACTCATATAGATACAATCATACAACTAAAGCCTGGAAGACGAAACGCGATTGCGAGTAAACTTACAGAGGAAATCGCCAGTTCAAATGGTTGATCCCTCTGTTAACATCCGTTAACCTCATCGGAAGAGCTTCTCCTGACCCTTTTGGCAACCACGATCGTACTATTTTTTCAGACACCTGAAACCCACTCGTCTTTCCTCCATTATCAGTTTCTGTAAACTCCTTCATTGTACCAACATTGTTACACTCGCGGCAATATCCCCACCACTGCCCGTCGGTGTATCCGCAGTCGGAACAAACCCAAGTACTCTTGCTCTTACTCTTCTTCTTGTTAGCCCCAAAACCCGACCCACTGCCATGATTCGCCTTCACAACGCTTCCGTATGATCTGTCGTCTTTCAGAGCATCGGCGTACTCTGAACTAGACAGTTTGTAAGGGTCTTTATTGGATTCAACTTCCTTGTGTTTTGATTTTGGTGCTCGCTTGGTTACAAGACTTCCAGTCATGGGATCGTATATAGTAGAGACATCAGCAGTTGATGAGTCATTAAAGAAACGGTGGTTGGTGGAGTGAAATGTTCTGTAAAGTTTGTGGATTTGTGGGTATTTGATGGAGATTAGATTGACGCTGCGAACACGAGAGTAAAGCATTTGAAACGCTCGCATCTCAGCGATCATCGTATGATCAGGGGACAGAAGTTTAGGGTTTGAGGTGGAGAAAATTGGGGGTATTTGAAAATTTTCAGGGTTTATGGGATGAGTGAATTTAGGAGCGCGAAGGGTTTTAGCAAATGGGACGAAGAAGAGGGTCTTCAGGATTTAGGGGGCGTTGATGCCATTGCGAAGGGTGTCCGACGAAATGAAGGATCATGACACTTTTTGACTTTGTAACGTATTTTCGGCGTCGCTTTTTATAAACAAAAGTCTTTTTTTTGAAAGGAAAAAAAAAAAGTTTGACAAAACTAGTTTTAAAACCTATTTTTGGAGTTTTTATATAAGGAAAATGAATTTTTTGGAAAAGTTAAGAAATTGACTTTTTATAACTTTTCCAAAAAAGACTTTTGGGTTGTGAAAAGCTAAGCCAAACACCCCTAAGCGTGTGTTTGAGTTAGTTTTTTTAATGATTTTAGGAAAAGTGTTTATTAGCATATGAGTTTTTAGGTGGTGTTTCGGAAGGTTTTTATACAAAATTGCAAAAATGGTCCATTTGTATGTAAATTTTTGGGGTTTTAGTTCAAACCTTGAGTTTTTTGGATTCATGGTTCTTTTGAAGTGGTTTGTATGTGAAAATAGTCACTCCAAAAAAGATGCGGAATTTGTTCCCAGAAACAAAACATGATAAAATAGATTTTTATCAAAACATTTCATAAAGAAATATAATTTCATTTCATAATAAAAAATCGGGATGTCATGTTCCGATACAGACCATAAAACATAAACGATAACATTACAAGTCATTCAACAAATATATACATATACAGACTTGTAAACAAAACAACTTGATGATTCATCCATTTTATGCCCTCGCGCCACTTCCTATAATACAAATAAACTGAGTGGGTCAGTCTTGGGAGCCTGGTGAGCATATAGGGTTTTCAACCCGCAATAAATAATTATATTTAATTTCAACAATCAACAATAACCCGATTACCCATTCCCGTTATCCTCACTTTACGTCCCTAAAACAACATCTATTATAAGGAACCTAATTTAGGATTTTCATCGGGACGGACATTACTGCAAGGGGTTTCCTCAGCAGCAAATGTCCTAAAGGCAACCATGGGGGGATAGAGTACACCGGTGAACACATCGTTCACAACGCCTACAGGTTATGAGCCTGCTAGCATTCCACATGACTGTCTAGAAAGAGTCTGTGGTTGTTATTCATACTCCGCTGAATAACTAGATCAATAACAACAACATCGATGTCTCTCATCTGTTTATCACACATCAACTATCTACCCATCTTCTACCCAACATATTAGTAGAATAAAAATATATATTTTTATACATAGTTTAAAACATGTATAGCATTCTCATTCAATACATATTCCAAACAACAGATGAGACACATACATATAACACGTATTTCATAATAAACAAGTCATATTTATGAGATAGAAGAAGGTGAATATACATTCACACATATAACAACAAAATATACACATAATACGTATTTTATATAAAATACTTCATAGTTATGCGTTAGAAGAAAGTAACTACACACTCACTTGATCAGAAAATGATCGGACAACACTACGACTTGTAGAAGTAGTATTCTTCGGTAGATCTGGAAGATCTTCACAAAAACCGGGCTTCTCGTGGGCAGAGCTTCGGCTCGGGAATCTCACTTCTTAGGATCTTCGGGGCTTCGGGACTTGCTTCGGGGTTTGGAAATGATATCGGGGCTTCGGGGTATAAGTTGTACGCAAAACAATGCAAAACGAGAGAGAGAGAGAGAGAGAGAGAGAAGAGAATTTGGGCAAAAGAATCGGCTGCCCACGACATCCTTTTGTAGGGGTTAGAAACCTCGATTACGTTGGGCGTAATCTTGGTTACGCTGGGTGTACTTCGACGTCATGGTGTGCGTATGGCTCGAGTAACGTCACTGCATGCGTAGCTGAGGCGGTTCCGGGTACACTGGGCGTACTCCATTACGCTTAGCGTAACCCGATTAATCAAACTTCAAAATTGCATAACTTTCGTATACGAGCCCCGTTTTCGACGTTCTTTATATCCACGCGTAGGTGAGACTATGATCTACAGCTTTCGTTTAGACTCCATCAGCTAATTTTGAATTTATTTTTATTATTTATTTTTAGTAGGCCGGGACAGAAAAACTCTGTTATAAATTCATAACTTCTTAATCTGACGTCCGTTTTCGTCTGTCTTTTCACCAATGCACTGCTATAAACGAGATCTTCGATTCTCGTTTAGATTATTTCGACCAACAATCACTCGATCTCGAATCGAGTATTTGGGTTGCATGCTGCTAAGCTGAAACTTCAGAAAATCATAACTTCCTCATACGAAGTCAGATTTGGACGATCTTTTTATGCACGCTCTCGGTTTAACGAACTCTATGACTTTCATTTAGGTCGCTAAGGATAAATATCGCTCTAACATAAATTTCACTTTTTACGTCATTCAGCGTTGCCGGTTCTATCGCGAAACTTCGACAGATCATAACTTCTTCGTTATAACTCGGATTTCGGCATTCTTTATATATTCGGAAACCTCGTTTCAACTACTAAAACATTATCCATAGATATCGAGCTTATCTAACATTTCATTTTGACGCTTATTTTTATTCTTAATTTAATTAAGTAACACAGTTAAGCACAAAACACATAATACTCAAATAATACACTTATATTATTTCAAAACGGGTTACAAAGGTTAACCTAGACTATTACATCGCTATTAATGACAAGCCCAGAAACACAGACGTTGCTATTCTCTCTACCTTAGAATGATTTTGTCCCCGGAAATCCGGAATCACACATCAACGAACAAATGCCGGTAGCGACTCATCATGTTACTCTCCGTCTCCCAGGTGAGGTTTAGCCCATTTGTGTGTTTCCATCGGACAAGCACTAACTCGACCATCTTGCGTTGTAACTTCTTAGTATTTCGGTCAACGATTGCCTCTGGTTCTTCAATCAACCTTTTGTTTTCATCAATTCTCAATTCATAAATTGGAATCATGTCGGGAACTTCTCCCATGAACTTCCTCGAATAACACACATGGAAAGTATTATGAATTCCATTCAGTTCTTCTGGTAGTTCGAGCTTGTAAACTTGGTTCCCAATCCTATGAAGAACTTTAAACGGTCCAATAAACCTTGGACTTAATTTTCCCCTTTTACCAAATCTTATAAGTCCCTTCCTCGGCGATACTTTAAGCAAAACCGAATCTCCAACTTCAAAAGTCACCGGTCTTCGCTTGTTGTCAGCATAACTCTTTTGATGATCCTGAGCGGCTAACATTCTTTCCCTAATTATCTTCAACTTTTCAGCAATTTGATGGACTATCTCTGGTCCCATAAACTGCTTTTCCCCAACCTCAAGCCAACAAGACGGCGTACGACACTTCTGCCCGTACAAAGCTTGATAAGGTGTCATCTTAATGCTCGAATGGAAACTATTATTGTAGGAAAATTCTACCAAAGGTAAATGTTCATCCCAATTACCTTGGAATTCCAGGGTACATGCTCTCAGCATATCTTCAAGTGTTTATATCGTTCGTTCGCTCTGACCATCAGTCTGTGGATGGTAAGCTGTACTTAAACACAACTTGGTACCCAATTCCTCTTGTAGACTTTTCCAAAATTATGAGGTGAAACGGCTGTCACGATCTGACATAATCGTTAATGGAACACCGTGAAGCCTCACAATTTTCTTCATGTAAGAATTCGCAAGCTTTTCCATAGACCATTTCTCATTGGCTGCTATGAAATGCGCACTCTTAGTGAATCGATCAACGACCACCCAAATCATGTCGTGACCACTTTTCGTTTCGAGTAGTTTAGTGACAAAATCCATAGCAATTTCTTCCCACTTACCCATAGGCATAGGCAATGGTTCTAAACTTCCGTACGGTTTCTGATGTTGTGTCTTTACTCTCGCACAAGTCACACACTCGACCACATACTTTGCAACATCAAGCTTCATCGTCGGTCACCAGTAGTAGGGTTTCAGGTCCCTATACATTTTAGTGCTACCCAGATGAATCGAGTACATGGTCTTATGAGATTCTTCCATCAGAAGATCTCTAACTCCTCCTGTCTTAGGTATCCAAATCCGTTTTTGGAACACCTTCAGTCTATGACTGTTTATACCGAACACCAACGTTTTACCCAAATGTTCCTCCTTTCGGTCATTCTTCTCAGAAGCTTCCTCTTGAGCTTTCTTTATACTTTCCACAATTGTCGAGACAACTTCAATTCTCAACGCTCTTGGCCTTTTTCTTTCAAGATTGACTTTCCGACTGAGAGCATCGGCAACAACATTTGCTTTACCGGGATGGTAAAGTATCTCACAGTCATAGTCCTTGAGTAATTCTAGCCAACGTCGTTTCCTCATATTCAATTCTTTATCATTAAAGAGATATTGGAGACTCTTATGATCAGTGAATAGTTTGCACTTCAAGCCATAGAGGTAATGCCTCCATATCTTTAGAGCGAAAACTACCGCCGCCAACTCCAAGTCATGAGTCGGGTAGTTCTTTTCATGCTCTTTCAACTGTCGAGATGCATATGCGATCGCCTTTTCCTTTTGGGTCAAAACACAACCCAACCCAACACCTAACGCATCGCTATAAACAGCGAAGTCTTCAACTCCATCGGGTAGAGAAAGTATTGGTGTCTCACATAGTTTCTTCTTTAGCTTCTCAAATGCTTCTTTATGCTTATCACTCCAAGCATAAGTAACTCCTTTGTGGGTCAAAGTTGTTAATGGAGTAGCGATCGAAGAAAAGCCTTGGATAAACCTTCGGTAATATCTGGCTAATCCTAAAAAGCTTCGAATCTCCGTGGGACTTTTTGGTTGTTCCCACTTCATCACAGCTTCAATCTTTGCTGGATCAACCATTATCCCTTCTTTGTTGACCACGTGACCCAAGAATTGGACTTCTCGAATCCAAAAATCACATTTGGAGAACTTATCATATAGCTTCTCCTTCTTCAAGACTTCTAACACTTCTCGAAAGTGTCTACCATGCTCCTCTTGGCTTTTCGAATAAATCAGAATGTCATCTATGAACACTATCACAAATTTATCTAGGAACGGACTACAAACCTTGTTCATTAAATCCATGAATGTTGCTGGAGCATTGGTTAGTCTAAACGACATAACCAAAAACTCGTAGTGTCCATATCGTGTTTTGAATGCAGTCTTCTCTATATCTTGCTCTCTTACTTTCAGCTGATGATATCCTGACCTAAGATCGATCTTTGAAAAATAAATTGAACCTTGTAGTGGATCGAACAGGTCATCAATCCTCGGCAACATATATCTATTCTTTATTGTTGCCTTGTTCAGCTCTCTGTAATCGATGCACATTCTCATACTTCCATCTTTCTTCTTCATGAATAACACCGGAGCTCCCCAGGGTGATGAACTAGGTCTAATGAAACCTTTGTCCAATAACTCCTGAAGTTGCATCATCAGCTCCTTCATCTCCGTTGGTGCTAATCGATAAGGTGCTTTTGCTATTGGCATGGTTCCTGGTAACAAGTCAATACGAAATTCTACTCGTCGATCAGGCAGTAATCCAGGAAGATCTTCGGGAAATACTTCTGGATAATCATACACCACAGGAATGCTCTGCATCTCCTTTTTCTCCTTCTTTGCATCAATCACAAATGCCAAATATGATGTACATCCTTTGGTCAAACACTTTCTTGCTTTCATTAGAGAAATGATTCCAGAATTTACTCTACGTTTATCTCCATACACCATAAACGACTCTTTCCCAGACGGGTTTACTTTGACTATCTTCTTCTTTCACAATATCTCGGCGTCGTTGGCGCTAAGCTAATCCATTCCCAACACGATGTCGAAACCGTTTAGTTCGATAGGCAATAATTCCTCGTGAAACTTATTCTCATTCAAGTAAATTAAGATGTTTTTCATACGATGGCTAACAGGTACAAACTTTCCACTAGCAACTTTGACTAATAAAGCATTATCTAGTCTATCGATAGGCAAAGCTAGTTTTCTACCAAATTCATGCGAAATAAAGGAGTAGTTGGCTCCAGAATCAAATAAAATTTGGGCAGACAATTTGTTTATGAGAAAGGTACCTGAAGCGACACCAGCTTCATCTTTAGCAACTTCCAGTGTCATCTGGAATGCTCTCGCTTTCGGCTTTGGCGGAATGTTGGGTCTTGTTGCCTCCTTCTTTTTCGGACAATCCCTCGAGATGTGACCCTCTTCACCGCAACCATATCAAAGTTTCTTGGTGAGAGTGCATTCATTGGCATAGTGCCCTGGCTTTCCACATTAAAAACATGTGGCCACTACCTCACATTTTCCATGATGCTTCTTCTTACATTTGTCGCACCATTTCGCTTCGCCTCCTCCTCCTCTCGAACTAGACTTCAAGAACTTGTTTTTCTTGTTGGAACCCCAGGGTCCATCGAACTTCCTGTTTTTACCAACCTCTATCCTTTCCAGACCCTTTTCCTTCTGTTGGGCCTCCACATTCTTAGCTGCACGAACAACTATTTTCAGAGTGGTTGTCATCTTAACCATTGGACCATAGTCCGCTGGTAGTACGAGGGCAAACTTGTTGACCTTAGAGAGTTCTGTTGGTACTAAATATGGGATAAGCTTCATCTTTTTTATGAAACTAGCAGCATATTTAGTAACGCTCAATTTCCCCTTCTTCAAATTCTGAAACTCATTATTGATTTCCAGAAGGTCCTGCTCGGAGCAGTATTGCAGTTTCAGTTGTTCCACAAAGTCTTCCCAAGACATTTTGCTTGCTTCTCCCTTGGGCATAGAGTTAGCTAACAACTTCCACCAACTCAACACGCCAGATTTTAGTATAGGGATCCCAAGAGCGGTCTTCTGCCTGTTGATGCATTCGCAACTTTAAAACATTGTCTCCATTTCAGAGATCCAGTCCATAACTTGCATCGGCGTCGGGCTTCCATATAGACATAGTGGTTTGGATGCCATGAAATCCTTGTACTTACACCCACACCCATCATTTCCTCCATACTGGTTGTTGTGTCTAACCATTGGTGGGTTGTCTTGACCAATGATCCCACTAAAGTTTCCTCCTTCAGACTGCCCTCCATTCTCCACGGGCTCTTCCACTTGAATTGATGGTTCTTCACGATTTTGCCTAAGCAGACGTCTTGTTTCTTCCATCTGACGATCCAACATCGTTTGAATCATCATTTGTACACCATCCATTCTTATCGGCTCAGGTGATGCTGCTACGATAGGTATTTGCTCAACCACTGGTGGTTGATTCCTGTTTTCATCAGCATTTCCCACTTCACTCCTCGTTCTCACAATTCTTGATTTATACACCGAATAAGGTGAAATTAGATCCTCATTCACAATAGATAATTAAATCATCCTTATCACTCCGAAATGTTTACATGTTAGTTCTAATATCGCAACCATACACTTAGAATCCTACACACATAAGGTTTCAAGATCTGGTCGGCAACATACCATAGATCCGAACAAATAATATCATATATGGCAACATATAACATTTAGCACATAAAAGCATTTTAGGCAACTTTCCTAAAATAAACTAGTGCTTGTGTCTATAATATAACAGACACACATCTCACAATCTCCACTTAACATTCTAAGTTTAAGTCTAGAAATCCTACAAATTCCTAGTTCGCTTAAACTAATGCTCTGATACCAACTGTGACATCCCCAAAATCTCGGCAAGAAAAGACCGGTTTCATTTATGCTTTTTAAACATTCTCAGAGTAAATCTTTTTGATTTTAAAAGAGATGCAGAATTTGTTCCCAAAAACAAAACATGATAAAATAGATTTTTATCAAAACATTTCATAAAGAAATATAATTTCATTTCATAATAAAAAATCGGGATGTCATGTTCCGATACAGACCATAAAACATAAACGATAACATTACAAGTCATTCAACAAATATATACATATACAGACTTGTAAACAAAACAACTTGATGATTCATCCATTTTATGCCCTCGCGCCACTTCCTATAATACAAATAAACTGAGTGGGTCAGTCTTGGGAGCCTGGTGAGCATATAGGGTTTTCAACCCGCAATAAATAATTATATTTAATTTCAACAATCAACAATAACCCGATTACCCATTCCCGTTATCCTCACTTTACGTCCCTAAAACAACATCTATTATAAGGAACCTAATTTAGGATTTTCATCGGGACGGACATTACTGCAAGGGGTTTCCTCAGCAGCAAATGTCCTAAAGGCAACCATGGGGGGGATAGAGTACACCGGTGAACACATCGTTCACAACGCCTACAGGTTATGAGCCTGCTAGCATTCCACATGACTGTCTAGAAAGAGTCTGTGGTTGTTATTCATACTCCGCTGAACTAGAAAGAGTCTGTGGTCATTATCCATACTTCGCTAGATCAATAACAACAACATCGAGGCCTCTCATCTGTTTATCACACATCAACTATCTACCAATGTTCTACCCAACATATTAGTAGAATAAAAATATATATTTTTATACATAGTTTAAAACCTGTATAGCATTCTCATTCAATACATATTCCAAACAACAGATGAGACACATACACATAACACGTATTTGATAGTAAACAAGTCATATTTATGAGATAGAAGAAGGTGAATATACGTTCACACATATAACAACAAAATATACACATAACACATATTTTATATAAAATACTTTATAGTTATGCGTTAGAAGAAAGTAACTACACACTCACTTGATCAGAAGATGATCGGACATCACTACGACTTGTAGAAGTAGTATTCTTCGGTAGATCTGGAAGATCTTCACAAAAACCGGGCTTCTCGCAAGCAGAGCTTCGGCTCGGGAATCTCACTTCTCGGGATCTTCGGGGCTTCGAGACTTGCTTTGGGGCTCGGGAATGATACCGGGGCTTTGGGGTATAAGTTGCACGCAAAACGATGCAAAACGGGAGAGAGAGAGAGAGAGAGAGAGAGAAAAGAATTTGGGCAAAAGAATCGGTTGCCCACGACTTCCTTTTATAGGGGTTGGAAACCTCGATTATGCTGGGTGTAATCTTGGTTACGCTGGGCGTACTTTGACGTCATGGCGTACGTATGGCTCGAGTGATGTCACTGCATGCGTAGTTGAGGCGGTTCCGGGTACGTTGGGCGTACTCCATTACGCTTAGCGTAACCCGATTAATCAAACTTCAAAATTGCATAACTTTCGCATACGAGCTCCGTTTTCGACGTTCTTTATATCCACGCGTAGGTGAGACTATGATCTACAACTTTCGTTTAGACTCCATCAGCTAATTTTGAATTTATTTTTATTATTTATTTTTAGTAGGCCGGGACAGAAAAACTCTGTTATAAATTCATAACTTCTTAATCTGACGTCCGTTTTCGTCTGTCTTTTCACCAATGCACTGCTATAAACGAGATCTTCGATTCTCGTTTAGATTATTTCGACCAACAATCGCTCGATCTCGAATCGAGTATTTGGGTTGCATGCTGCTAAGCTGAAACTTCAGAAAATCATAACTTCCTCATACGAAGTCAGATTTGGATGATCTTTTTATGCACGCTCTCGGTTTAACGAACTCTATGACTTTCATTTAGGTCGCTAAGGATAAATATCGCTCTAACATAAATTTCACTTTTTACGTCATTCAGCGTTGCCGGTTCTATCGCGAAACTTCGACAGATCATAACTTCTTCGTTATAACTCGGATTTCTGCATTCTTTATATATTCGGAAACCTTGTTTCAACTACTAAAACATTATCCATAGATATCGAGCTTATCTAACATTTCATTTTGACGCTTATTTTTATTCTTAATTCAATTAAGTAACACAGTTAAGCACAAAACACATAATACTCAAATAATACACTTATATTATTTCAAAACGGGTTACAAAGGTTAACCTAGAGTATTACATCGCTATTAATGACAAGCCGAGAAACACAGGCATTACAATCCACCCTAGGGCAACGAAGATGTACAAGGATCTTCGTCTTGATTATTGGTGGCCCTGCATGAAGAGGGATGTAGCTTGGTTCGTTGAGAGATGCCTGACCTACAGGAAGATCAAGGCCGAGAACTAGAGGCCTCACGTCAAGACCCATTCGTTGGATATATATAATTGAAAGTTTACATTGTGTTAAAAAGTACATGTTCAAAACCAATTACAATATGATTCCAAAATATGAAGTTAAACTGACGACGCAGCGTCCCTTTTTCAAAAGCTGTTTGATACCTGTAATTACTGAATCCCTGGGACATACAAGTAGTTTTGAAAGAGTAGATCAGCATTTAAGCTGGTGAGTTTCATAAATATTAAATTACAATGTTTGTATGGAATGAAATGTTTTGTTTTTGTTTGTTTGTTCTTAGAAAATCCCATATTTTCTACTAGTATAAATGTAGCCTTCTATCAAGACTAATGTTTGTTTCTAGAAAATGTATGTACGTATATTATATCCAATATGTTTGAAAAACCTCGTAAATCAATGTATTTTTAATACCCCATGTGAGTTTTATAACCATGCTATTGACTCGGATTGCCTATACGCAACGTTCTTCAGGCGTTGGAATGTTCTGACGTTTGTCACCCCAAATGGTGGACTGTAGCTAACAGTCAGGGCACGGGTTGTCAAGCCCGTATAGATCTATACACAAACACCATGCTCCCCCTCCAAGGGATTCTGGTATATAATACAGGACTTGAAATGTGTACTCGAATGTACGTGAAGTTAATGTCTCACAAAACTTAGTATAAAAACAGATTTACGTGTTAAAATGCTTGTTTGTTCTTGTATGTGAAAGTGACTTCTTGAAAATTGCGTTTCTAGTATGTAAAAGTTAGTAATGTTCTCGTAAAACTATACCTATTATAGCTTTCTAAAAGTGTGTCTCGTTTGTTTAGAAATCCCTAGAAAATGAATCCCTTGTTATGAAAGTATAGATTTTTATAGTGTCTAAGTTGGACACATATACATGCAATGTAAAACAGAGTGTTTAATTTATACCTATATAACAACATTTTTCGTTTCAAAAGATATAATGTTATCGTGATATATTTTACATACGAAAGTTCCCTATAAAGCTTATAAATCACATATGATTCTGTTGAATAAAAGTGTATAATAAAACTTTATATAACACGCAATAATAATAGGGTATTTTACTTGTATTCCCCCCCTTGAAAGCATATAAAAGCATTTATAGAATATTTAAAAGGGTTAATTAAGGGGTATGAACTCACTTGAAAGATCGAAGAAAGGCGAGATGAAAACCGCGCAGAATTTCTTCTCGGGAAAACGGATTTTCTCGGGATTCTCGGGAATCTCGGTAGTACAAACGACCTTCGGGACTTGAGCAAAGTAACCGGGGCTTCGGATTAGCACAGGCACGGAAAACGAGGCAACAACGCAAGAGAAATGAGAGAGAATGGCCCTTTTCTTCGGAACCCTCGCATCCCTTTTATAGGGGGTGGGAACCGCCTCGGTACGCTGGGCGTACGCGGGTACGCTAGGCGTACGCGTGCGTCACGCATGACCGGATCCTCGACTGCCTCGGAGTTCGGATGGGACGGGTGCTAGCTTCGCATAGGGCGATACGTGGATGATCCGAGGTCTAGGCCTTGAGTACGCTGGGCGTACGAGCTTACGTTGGGCGTAACTCGGCCCTATCTAATGACTCGCCTTCGGATAATACCAAGGTTAAATAATAAAATTTATATTTTATTTATTTAATAAACTTCTAAAATTCATATCTTCTTCATACGAACTTCGTTTTCGATGTTCTTTATATCCAGGCGGCGTAGGTGAGACTATGCTCTACAACTTCCGTTTAGATCCCGTCATAAAATTTTGAAATTATTTTTCTTATTTATTTTTAAAAGGTCGCGTTAAGAGAATTTCGTTAGAAATTCATAACTTCTTTATCTGACGTCCGTTTTTGCCATACTTTTTACCGCTGAAATACCATTGTCGAGACCTTCGATTCTCGTTTAGGTCATTCCGGTCAAAAGTTGTTCGATCTCCGATTCGAGTTTTTAGCTGTCTGTCGCTAAGCCGAACCTGGAAAAATCATAACTTCAACATACGAAGTCGGATTTGGGCGTCCTTTTTACATATGATCACGGTTTAATGACATCAAACATAGTAGGAAATTAGATAGAAACTTTTTGGACATTTTATTTCCGAAGTTAATTTCATTATCACAAAAGTGGTTACAATACTTGACTTTTTAGGTCATTACATAGAGTTGAAATATCGGGTTGTCACATCATCCCCCCGTTAGAGGGAATTTCGTCCCGAAATTTAAAGTAGTAAAGATACTAGTGAATCAGAGAAAACAATGAGGGTACTTTTGCTTCATCTGATGTTCGCGTTCCCATGTGAATTCAGGTCCTCGCATGGCGTTCCAGCGAACCTTCACGATGGGTATACGACTTTGTTTCGTTTGTTTGACCTCTCGGTCCATGATTTCTACCGGTTCTTCCATAAAGTTGAGGCTTTCGTTGATCTCGATCTCGTCGAGTGGAATAACAAGAGTCTCATCGGATAGACACTTTTTCAAGTTCGAGGCATGGAAGGTTGGATGTATGTTACTAAGTTCACACGGTAGATTAAGCTTGTAAGCCACAGGGCCGATTCTGGCAAGAATCTCGAAAGGCCCTACGTATCTTGGATTTAGTTTCCCATGCTTTCCAAAGCGTATTAAGCTCTTCCACGGTGAGACCTTCAATAAAACGTGGTCTCCTACCTGGAATTCCAAAGGTTTCCTCCTTCGGTCAGCGTAGCTTTTCTGTCGGTCTCTAGAGGCTTTCAATCGCTCACGAATTTGAACGATCTTCTCTGTCGTTTCTCGTATGATTTCCGGACCGGTGAGAGTGATTTCAGGAACTCGTCCTTTAGCTAACTGGGTGTCGCCAACTTCCGTCCAGCACAGAGGGGACCTGCACTTTCGACCATAGAGGGCTTCAAACGGAGCAGCCTTTATGCTTGTATGATAGCTATTGTTGTATGAAAATTCGACAAGGGGTAAATGGACATCCCATGCTTTTCCAAAGTCAATCACATAGGCTCTCAGCATATCTTCCAAAGTTTGTATTGTTATCTCACTTTGCCCGTCTGTTTGTGGGTGGTAGGCTGTACTCATGTCTAGCCTAGTCCCCAGGGAACTTTGTAGTGACTGCCAGAACCTTGAAGTGAATTTACTATCTCTATCGGAGATAATGGATATCGGAACACCATGCAGTTGCACTATTTCCCTTAAATAAGTTCTTGTAAGCTTTTCCATCTTGTCAGTCTCCTTGATTGGTAGGAAATGCGCGGATTTGGTCAATCTATCGACGATGACCCATATGGTATCGAGTCCACCCATCGTCTTGGGCAAATTGGTTACGAAGTCCATAGTAATCTGTTCCCATTTCCATTCCGGTATCTCCGATTATTGTAGTAATCCTGACGGTTTCTGATACTCGACCTTAACCTTAGCGCAAGTAAGGCATTTACTTACGAAGGTAGTAATTTCTGCTTTCATATTAGGCCACCAGTACAGTTTCTTAAGATCCAGATACATTTTATCTGAACCTGGGTGAACAGAATATCTTGTGTTGTGTGCTTCGGTCATGACTACGTCTCTGAAACCACCATGTTTCGGTGTCCAGATTCGATCTATGAGATAATACGCTCCGCCACCCTTGATTTCTAGATTCTTTTCCATTCCTCTCAGGGATTCACCCGCCACATTTTCAGGTAGTAACGCTTCCAGTTGAGCCTCCTTAATTTGTGTGGATAAGTGGGAATGGATAGTCATAGTCAAAGATTTGACTCTCCGTCCAGTGTATTCTTTTCGACTGAGGGCGTCAGCTACCACGTTGGCCTTGCCAGGATGATAACGAATTTCGCATTCGTAGTCATTGAGTAACTCGACCCATCGTCGTTGTCGCATGTTGAGCTCCCTCTGGTCAAAAATGTGTTGAAGGCTCTTGTGATCGGTGAAAATAGTACTCTTTGTTCCGTACAAGTAGTGTCTCCAGATCTTCAGAGCAAATATTACTGCTCCTAACTCAAGATCGTGTGTCGTATAGTTCACTTCGTGTGTCTTAAGCTATCGGGAGGCATAAGCAATAACCTTCCCTCTCTGCATAAGAACACAACCAAGTCCTTGTTTTGATGCATCGCAATACACTACAAGATCTTTTATCCCTTCGGGAAAGGATAGTATCGGTGCGGTGCACAAGGCCTGTTTCAGTGTTAGGAACGCCTTCTCTTGTTTCGCATCCCAGTTAAAGGCCACGCCTTTCTGGGTTAATGTAGTAAGAGGTTTCGCAATGCTAGAGAAGTTCTTTATGAATATGCGATAGTAGCCAACGAGACCTAGAAATTGACGAATCTCTGTAGGTGTCTTTGGTGCCGACCAGTTCTCAATGGACTTAATTTTGGAGGGGTCCACGTGTATCCCCTTCTTGCTAACAACGTGGCCCAAAAATTCGACTCTTCGAATCCAAAATTCGCATTTAGAGAACTTCGCATAGAGCTTCTCTGATCGCAATGTTTCTAAGACTTTTCGTAGGTGCTGACTATGCTCTTCCTTACTTCGAGAGTAGATAAGTATATCATCGGTGAAGACGATGACGAACTGATCTAAGTAAGGACGACACACCCTATTCATTAGGTCCATAAATACTGCTGGTGCGTTGGTTAATCCGAACGACATCACTACAAATTCGTAGTGTCCATAACGAGTTCGGAAGGCTGTCTTGGGAATATCCCCCTCTAGTACTCGTAATTGGTGATATCCGGATCGTAGATCTATCTTCGAGAAGTAGTTTGCTCCTTGAAGTTGATCAAATAGGTCGTCAATGCGGGGTAGAAGATAATGATTTTTGACAGTAAGTTTGTTTAGTTCTTTGTAGTCGATGCACATGTGGAACGATCCGTCTTTCTTCTTTACAAACAGGACCGGTGCTCCCCAAGGTGAGAAACTTGGTCTAATGAATCCTTTTTGATGGAGTTCGTTAAGCTGACTGGAAAGTTCTTGCATCTCTGCTGGTGCTAGGTGATAAGGCGATTTCGCTACCGGAGTAGCCCCTGGAACTAAGTCGATTCTGAATTCGACTTGGCGTTGTGGTGGTAATCCCGGTAGTTCTTCTGGAAAGATATCGGGAAAGTCGTGTACTTCAGGAATGCTCTTGATGTCTCTTAATTCCTGACTCGTATCGACGATGTGCGCAAGAAATGCATGATAGTCCTTCCGCAAACACTTTCGATCTTGGATGCATGAAATGATGCGAAGGTTTGTACTTGATTTGTTGCCGTAAATCACTAATGTTTCGTCGTTAGGAAGACTAAGACGAACTGATTTCTAAAAGCACATGATGTTGGCGCGAAGAAGACTTAACCAATCCATGCCGACTATGACGTCGAAACTTTTAATTTGGACCAGCATGAGGTTGATTGGGAAAGAATGACCGTCTAAAGTTAACGTACAATCCATGTATATGCAGTTAGTGTTTTCCGTTTTTCCATTTGCCATCTCTACAGTGAATGATTTTTCTAACTTGCTAGGTTTATGTTTAAGTAAGTGAATAAAGTTTTGACTCACGAAGCTTCTCTCCGCTCCACTATCGAATAATATGCATGCATATGAATTATCGAGAAGGAACGTACCAATAACTACAGTCAGATCAGCTACGGCTTCATCGTGGCCTATAGCCAAAAATCGTCCCACCCCGTCGGTATTTGCTGCCTTTGGGTAGTTTCTCTTGTAGTGGCCTACCTCACCACAACCGTAGCAAGTTTGGCCTACACCTGCGCTGGGAACTTGAGTGATCGGCTTCGCAGGATCCTTGCAGAAACGGACAGTGTGTCCCTTTCTGTTGCAGTTGGAGCACTGCATTTCCCGACAAGGTCCACAATGGTGATAAGTGCATTTGGTGCACTTTGGAAGGTTACCCCCATAAGGCTTTGTGGGGTCGGGATTTGTAGGAACGGTAGTAGGTACAGTAGCAGCATTCACTGAAACCAGTTGTTGTTTCTTCGCGGATTCTTGGGAAGACCCACCCTTACCTTTATTCCATACTCTCTTCCTATTATTGTTGTTGTTGTTTCCCTTTTGTAGTTTTGGTGTAGCAACCGTTGAGTTCTGATGACCTCCGTAATCAACAAGAGATTGTGCCAGTTCCTTGGCACTTTCAAAAGTGTCAGGTTTTGAAGCTAACATGCTTGATCGAATTTAGGGTGACAGTCCCCAAATGTATCTCTCTATTTTCTTGCTCTCAGGAGCAATCATATCTGGGCAAAGGATTGCCAGATCACAAAATCTGTTGGTATAAGTTGCTATGTCGGTACCAATCATTCCAAGAGTCCAGAGTTTGTGCTCGAGTTTTTGAATCTCTCCTCGTGGACAGTATTCTCTCATCAGCATGATTTTTAAGCTCTCCCAGCTTATGGAGTTTGCCACTATCAGGGTAAGTACCTTAACGTGGCCATTCCACCAAGTTAAAGCCCTATCAGTAAGTGTGAAGGTTGCAAACTTGACTTTCTGTGCTCGGGACAGGAGAAGATTTCAAAGATTGATTCTGTCCTTTCGATCCACTGCCTCAGAGTCATCACACCACCAGTTCCATTAAACATCTGGGGTTTGGCATTAGTAAAGTCCTTATAGGTGCATTCTCGGGATTGCCCATGACTCTCGCCATGGTTGGATGGGTGTGTACCAGTTCCCGAGCCAGTAGTACTCGAGTTATTGATCTGTGACATGGAAGCTGCTACAGTTGCGGTGACTGCTTCTTAGAAGATGACAACATCAAATTGAGGAGGTGGAGGTGGAGGTGGTGGTGGTATGGGTGCTTCCCCACCGTTGTTTCGCCTTGGGTTCCTACATGGAGGCATCCTTCAACTATAGGTTGAAAAGTTAAAGATAAGAATTTCATAGCATAGAAACTGTATGTGTCTCATGAACTAAATTGCTATAGCCCAACAACAGATGATAGTACGAGTCTCAAAATAGAATAATGAAAGTTATTTGTAAGACTGAAATTATGAAACAAGCATTTGGTTTTTCCATAACTTTTTAAGGATTGAATGAAATACTCCACGTAGTAATAATAGTGCCACTTATATTAATATAATAGTTGATACAATGATCACGAAAATTTGACCCCTATAAGGGTCTTTGGTTACAAAGTTTAAGGAAAAATTAAAAACTTTTAGCCGAGGTCCTAAGTTATAACAAAATTTGAAATTTTGGCAAGCACTACTTGCGACGTAGGTTGCGCTTGGAGCTTAACTCTGCATCCGATTGCTTCGATTCCATTAGACGCCTATCAAAGGCGGCTTGTTGTTCCTTCAAATCGGTGAAGGCTGCAATCATTTGTGCTTGGAATGCCTCGGTTTGGAGTTGGGCATTGTCCTGAATTCTGTCCAGCCTACGGATGTCAGAAGTGTGAACCTGTACTTCCACGTTGATATCCCGAATCCGGCTAGCTTGAACTCCGGATTGGTAGGACTGATTGGCTAGTTTGCCCACCATTACTGGGAGTGCCCGATCAGCCGAACCTCCGCCACGGACATTGTAGAAGTCTCGGCACATGCCGTAGGGAGGGCGTAGGTTTTGTTGTTGGTTCCAATGGTGGAGGTGACTTCCCCAGACGAGAGTCGGTCCTTGAAAGTTCCTTACGAAGACGGGAGGTTGTGCGGGTGGTGGATTGATCACTTCCGGCTCTGAGTCGGTACCGGAGTCATCATCCAATTCTATGGGTTCTTCGTCCTCTTCGGGATCCTCTTCGATCCATCCCCTGTTGCCTTGGTTGGGATAGTAGGGATCGCCGGGGTGGTGAAATCCAGCCATTTGACTGTACGAGAATAGGGTTATAAGAATCGAATAATGTTTGGAATATGTAAGACTAAACAGGTATGTTAAGCTATTCTAAGTAATAAATACTCCTATAGTATTTAAATTCATGTGTTTGATTCCCGTGTTGTTTTGGTAAGTTTTGACTTGTTGTTTACTACGAGCAATCCTCGATATATATTGGTCCGATCTTGGATAAATATAGTTGATCATGCTATATTTGTCCCAAATCCGATTACATATATCAAGTCTTAATCGTAGTGTCCAACTTGTCTAAATACTTCTTGTATAGTTATAATCATGAAAATAAGTTTGTTGTATGCATGTATTTGTACTTGAATGAACTATCATTATAAATTAAACGAAACGCGGATTAGGTGTAAAACAAAAAAAAATGTTTTATCAGAGAGTATTAGTCCCTTAAGCATTTATAGTTTGTATATCTTATGTGGTTCGATATACTTAGTTCACTATAAACATTGCTCTGATACCAATCTGTCACACCCCCAAACCGGAACGGCGGAAACGTTCGGGGGCGGATGACTTCATGTGGTAGCATAACAAATGAATACATAGTAAAGAAAGCAATACAACCATCATATATATAATTGAAAGTTTAAATTGTTTTAAAAAGTACATGTTCAAAACCAATTACAATATGATGCCAAAATATGAAGTTAAACTGACGACGCAACGTCCCTTCTTCAAAAGCTGTTTGATACCTGTAATTACTGAATCCTTGGGACATACAAGTAGTTTTGAAAGAGTAGATCAACATTTAAGCTGGTGAGTTTCATATGTATTAAATGACAATGTTTGTATGAAATGAAATGTTTTGTTTTTGTTTGTTTGTTCTTAGAAAATCCCATATTTTCTACTAGTATAAATGTAGCCTTCTATCAAGACTAATGTTTGTTTCTAGAAAATGTATGTACGTATATTATATCCAATATGTTTGAAAAACCTCGTAAATCAATGTATTTTTAATACCCCATGTGAGTTTTATAACCATGCTATTGACTCGAATTGCCTATACGCAACGTTCTTCGGGCGTTGGAATGTTCTGACGTTTGTCACCCCAAATGGTGGACTGTAGCTAACAGTCAGGGCGCGGGTTGTCAAGCCCGTATAGATCTATACACAAACACCATGCCCCCCTCCAAGGGATTCTGGTATATAATACAGGACTTGAAATGTGTACTCGAACGTACGTGAAGTTCATGTCTCACAAAACTTAGTATAAAAACAGATTTACGTGTTAAAATGCTCGTTTGTTCTTGTATGTGAAAGTGACTTCTTGAAAATCGCGTTTCTAGTATGTAAAAGTTAGTAATGTTCTCGTAAAACTATACCTATTATAGCTTTCTAAAAGTATGTCTCGTTTGTTTAGAAATCCCTAGAAAATGAATCCCTTGTTATAAAAGTATAGATTTTTATAGTGTCTAAGTTGGACACATATACATGCAATCTAAAACAGAGTGTTTAATTTATACCTATATAACAACATTTTTCGTTTCAAAAGATATAATGTTATCGTGATATATTTTACATACGAAAGTTCCCTATAAAGTTTATAAATCACATATGATTATGTTGAATATAAGTGTATAATAAAACTTTATATAACACACGATAATAATCGGGTATTTTACTTGTATTCCCCCCTTGAAAGCATATAAAAGCATTTATAGAATATTTAAAAGGGTTAATTAAGGGGTATGAACTCACTTGAAAGATCGAAGAAAAGCGAGATGAAAACCGGGCATAATTTCTTCTCGGGAAAACGGATTTTCTCGGGAATCTCGGGAGTACAAACGACCTTCGGGACTTGAGCAAAGTGACCGGGGCTTCGGGTTAGCACGAGCACGGTAAACGAGGCAACAACGCAAGAGAAATGAGAGAGAATGGCCCTTTTCTTTGGAACCCTCGCATCCCTTTTATAGGGGGTGGGAACCGCCTCGGTACGCTGGGTGTACGCGTGCGTCACGCATGACCGGATCCTCGACTGCCTCGGAGTTCGGATGGGACGGGTGCTAGCTTCGCATAGGGCGAGATGTGGACGATCCGAGGCCTAGGCCTTGAGTACGCTGGGCGTAACTCGGCCCTATCTGATGACTCGCCTTCGGATAATACCAAGGTTAAATAATAAAATTTATATTTTATTTATTTAATAAACTTCTAAAATTCATGTCTTCTTCATACGAACTCCATTTTCGATGTTCTTTATATCCAGGCGTAGGTGAGACTATGCTCTACAACTTCCGTTTAGATCCCGTCGGCAAATTTTGAAATTATTTTTATTATTTATTTTTAAAAGGTCGCGTTAAGAGAATTTCGTTAGAAATTCATAACTTCTTTATATGACGTCCGTTTTTGCCAGACTTTTTACCGCTGAAATACCATTGTCGAGACCTTCGATTCTCGTTTAGGTCATTCCGTTCAAAAGTCGTTCGATCTCCGAATCGAGTTTTTAGCTATCTGTCGCTAAGCCGAACTTGGAAAAATCATAACTTCAACATACGAAGTCGGATTTGGGCGTCCTTTTTACGTACGATCACGGTTTAATGACATCAAACATAGTAGGAAATTAAATAGAAGCTTTTTGGACATTTTATTTCCGAAGTTAATTTCATTATCACAAAAGTGGTTACAATACTTGACTTTTTCGGTTATTACATAGAGTTGAAATATCGGGTTGTCACATATCCCGCTGTGGAAATGGGAAGATATCACTATGGATTTCATCATGAAGCTTCCCAGGACCGCGCGGGGAGTGGATTCGATTTGGGTCATCGTGGATCGGTTGACCAAGATCGACCATTTCATTCTGATTCAGGAGAGCATTTTGGCCGAGAAGTTGGCCGGCATCTATATCAGAGAGGTAGTGGTTCTTCATGGGGTGCCAGTTTCGGTGATTTCTGACAGAGATGTGCGGTTTACTTCCAGATTCTGGAAGAAGTTTCACAATGAGCTGGGTACTCGTCTGCACTTTAGCACCGCTTTTCACCCGCAGATGGATGGTCAGAGTGATCGAACCATCCAAACTCTGGAGGATATGTTGTGGGCGTGTGTTCTAGACTTCGTAGGTAGTTGGAATACTTACCTTCCTTTGGCAGAGTTTTTCTATAATAACATCTATCACGCGAGTATCGATCGTCCCCCCTTTAAGATCTTATACAGGAGAAAGTGCAGGACCCCGATCTGCTGGGGTGATGTTGGCCAAAGGGTCATGGGGAGTACCGAAGTGGTACTCAAGACTACGGAAAGGATCCAACAGGTGCGGAGCAGGCTCCAGACTGCTCAGAGTTGGCAGAAAAGTTATGTTGACAGGCGTCTTTTGGACTTGGAGTTCCAGGTCGGGGATATGGTGCTTCTGAAGGTG
This sequence comes from Lactuca sativa, assembly GCF_002870075.4. Lineage (NCBI taxonomy): Eukaryota > Viridiplantae > Streptophyta > Magnoliopsida > Asterales > Asteraceae > Lactuca > Lactuca sativa. Next base: position 173,510,005 of record NC_056626.2, on the reverse strand, counting down.
TCACCTTGGAAAGGTGTCATTCGGTTCAGGAAGCGGGGCAAGTTGGGCCCCAGGTATATTGGACCTTTCAGGGTTGTAGCCCGGGTGGGCACCACCCCGAGCTTTTTCCGGATTCAGCAGCGGACTTCGAGGGTGAATTCTAAAATAAGTGGGGGAGATTTGTAACACCCCGTCCATGGTACATTTTTAATTCAAGTATTTTTGATGTTTTTCCCTAGGACTCGATGAGTTGCAGGCCCAACTCCTCGAGTAGACTCGGCTTTAGACTCGGACGTTTAGTGACCTACTCGACGAGTCGAGGGACTGACTCGACAAGTAGGAGCTGTCTGGAGGAAACCCTAATTTTAGGGTTTGAACCCTATTAAAACGTCTTATTCTGCCTCAACCCAGCCCCCATCGTCCCTCCCTACCCAGAAATGGGTCTAAGGCACCAAGGCCGACCCACTAGTAGTTGATTACAGTAGAGATGATTGTCTATGTGATAATTGTCTGGTTGCTATTATTATATGTGTTTTATGTGCCAATATGATGTGTTCTATGTGCTAGTGGTAGTAGGAAGGGGAATAGTCCCCGATTCGGTCGTTAGGACCTAAGGGTAGGTCGGATACCCCAGATATGTCTGACAGCATGATTATGATTTATATTATTATGTGATAGTAGTAGGGGGTTAAATAGTCCCCGTGGCAGAGTGAGGTAGACCGTAGGGTAGGCAGGCACCCCAGAATGGCCTGACACGGGTAGGTCAGCACCCCATAATGGATTGACATGGGTAGGTCAACACCCCATAATGGCTTGACATGGGTAGGTCGGGCACCCCAGAATTGCCCGGTAGTATGTATAGTTGTATGGTATGCGGTATGATGGGGGAACTCACTAAGCTTCGTGCTTACCGTTTTTAGTTGTGTTTTCAGGTACCTCTTCAGCTGAGGGGAAGGAGCCGGCAGGGTAGCAGCGCATCACACACATATGATTTCCACCTTGAGAACCCTAGGATTGTACTCTGACATTTTACTATTTGATGTATGGTTTTCGAGACTTGTGATTTGTGACTTGATGTTCTGAAATGATAGTAACGATGTTTTCCGTAAACTATTTTTTAAGTAATGTAATTAAACAAAAAAATTTGGGTCTCGATTTTGGGATGTTACAAGTACGCTGGGTGTACAAGCCCATACGCACAACGTACAAGCCAAGCAGTGAGTATGCTTAGCGTACAGCTGAGTACGCCCTGCGTACTCAGTCAGTGGGATTTTGCATGTTGGGCCAAGGGTTTGGGCCTCCTGGTGGGCTTGGGTTTATGAGCTCTAGTTGGGCCTTTTAGGAACAATTATCTTGGTCTTGGAAAAAGTTATTGGGCTTAGGGTACGGCCTATTTTGGGGTTGGGCACAATTGGGTAAATTGGGTCGTAAATGGGCCATGAAGGATTATTTGGTTTTTAGCCTTTTTAGATTGTGGATTTGGGCCTTAGTTTTGGGTTAAGCTAGACCATGAGTAAATTGGTTATTTTACCCAAAATATAGATTATTGGATATAGTTTAGAACCCAAGAATTAATTAGGTGTTATTTTGTATTGATAGCTCGAGGAGTTGTCATCCTAACAACTAGGGATCTTCAGTGAGATTCAACATTTGAGGTGAGTTTCCTCACCATGTATAGTGGGTTGAAGGCATCAATGCTAACTCAAGATTTGATATGTTGGAATACTTATTGTCTGTGTGGCACTAGTATGTGTATGTGCTTGTATGCTTTCTGGGCGGGGCCCGATGATTATCTTGCATGTTATTATTTGATATGAACTGTATGTGGGCTGGGCCCGTTATGCGAGTTAGGACAGGGCCCATTTTACTCATTGGGCGGGGCCCATTATGCGAATTAGGGCGGGCCCTGTTATACTCATTGGGTGGGGCCCGTTATGCGAGTTAGGGCGGAGCCCGTTATACTTATTGAACGGGGCCCATTATGTGCTATATGTATGGTATGTGGTATTTTGGGGAACTCACTAAGCTTTGCGCTTACGGTTTTCATTTTATGTTTCAGGTACTTTCGGTTCCAAAGGGAAGAGCTCGGGTTGACTGCATCGCACAAACCATATGGATTTCGCACTAGAGATTTCACTATGATTTTTATGATGTTTGATACACTTATTTTATTTGGGATGTTTATTGCTTTACTTAAATTAAAAATAAAAAATTTTGGATCATGCTTTTGGGACGTTTCATTCTGGTATTGGAATACACCAATATATCATCAATGAACACAATAACAGATCGGTCGATCATTGGCCTGCACACCCGATTAATCAAATCCATAAACACTGCAGGCACATTGGTGAGCCCAAATGGCATCACCACGAACTGGTAATGCACATAACGAGTCCGGAACACGGTCTTCTACACATCCTCCTCTCTCACTCTCACTTGATGATATCCGGACCTCATATTGATCTTAGAGAACCAAGATGCACCTTGAAACTGATCAAAAAGGTCATCAATGCACAAAATGGGATAACGGTTATTTACCGTTAACTTGTTTAACTCCCAGTAATCAATGCACATCCGGTGTGAACCACCCTTCTTCTTGACGAACAATATCGACGCTCCCCACGACGAACTGCTCGGTCTGATGAACTGTTTGCCTAACAACTATTTAAGCTGAGAGGATAAATCCTGTATCTCGGATGGTGCCAAGCATTACGGTGCCTTGGCAATCAGGGTCGCACTTGGCACTAGGTTAATCCTGAACTTGACCTGCCTCTCGGGAGGCACACCGAGCAAATCCTATGGAAACACATCAGCAAAATCCCTAACAACTAGCACGTCTGTAATCGAGGTTTGTTCCCTAACCTGAGTATCAACCGCATAGGGCAGATAACCCACACCATGCTAAATATACTATCGAGCCCTGGTCGCCGAATAAAACCCTGATCCAACCATGGTACCCTCTCCATAGATGACCAATTCTCCCCCACTTGGGGTTCGAACTATCACTCACTGACCCTCGCAATCGATCATAGCACCAAACCTGCTCAACCAATCCATCCCCACTATCAAGCACACATCCCTCATAGGGATAAGGATCAAATCAATTGGGAAAGGCACCTCAAAAATCTCTAACACACAACCCTGATACACTCTGGATGCAGAAACCCCATGTTCGTTGGCGATATAAACCCGATACAGGAACTCCAACTCATGAAGCATGACCCCTAGCCCTCGAGGGCTCCACCCTCCCATGGCGCCCATCGGTGATCCTCATAGTGGCTGGCGTCGGGGCCTGCACCGACTTGGCGGAGAGCAATGGACAGTAGACCTTCACATGGCCAACCTAATCACAATGGTAGCAAATCCTGGTACTCGAAATTTGGGCCGACTGGCGACAATCTCTCACATAGTGCCCCTCATAGCCATATTTGTGACATTTAGAAGTAAATCGACAAGGACCCTCATGAACCTTGCCACATTTACCACAAGTACAGTCCCTATGACTCCCATATCTCACATCAGTGACCTTAAGCCGCTTCGCCGTAGGTTGTGACTGCACAGGGACCTGCCTCTGCTCCTTCGTCTGGTGCTCCATCTCAATCTCACGCCACCTTACGGCCTCCTGCAAATCAAGGAGGGAACCATAGCGTCGAGTAGACACAAACCAATGGATGTCCGTATTGAGCATGCTTAAGTACTGGGTCATCTGAGCTTGCTCAGAAGCAACAAAATCAGGGTAAAACATATCTCTCTCTATAAACATCTTGGTGATCTACATCACCGACTCGGTGCCCTTCCTCATATCCAAATATTCCTATGCCAACCTCTCCCACTCTAACAATGGAACATATTTTGAGCGGAACATATTAGAGAACTGCTCCCATGATACTGCAACTTGTTGCTCTTGGGTGTATGAACTAGTAACCAGTCTCCACCAATCATTCGCTCCAGACCGTAGAAGTTTCAGAGCGCACTTGACCTTCTTGTCACCTGGGCAAGAGCATGTAAAGAAGCATCCCTCAACATCTGACAGCCACCTCATGACAATGATCGGATCCAAAACCCCGTCAAACATCGGGGTTTTGTATTGTCAAAGTCCCGGTACTAGAAAGCTCTCCCAATGCCAATACTTAGCACAACGATGACGAATGTGGCTTCAACAACAACTTCTGAAAGTGCAGTGTATCAATCATCAAAGAACTCCATCATGGTGGTCTTGATAGACCCAAACAACTTTGGTATCTGCTCCCAGACAATAGAAACAATCGCCTCATGAATTATCTCCCTAACCCGGTCCTCAATCAACTCCAACCTATCCTGACCACCCGCTCCGACTCCTGATCCGGATCCTGATTCAAGTCGCCTCGTAACCACCATACTAAAAATAAACCAAAGATATATTAGATAAAACACATATCATACCATAGAAACCATTCCCCAACAAAACCCCATGGGTTGTGACTTCCCTGTTTGTGTATTGGTCCTGTGCTTCCTATAGTACATACCCATACTACCTTCCGCACCTACCCGTATTTGTCTCAGGGGCTCATCACAACGACCCTAGAAACACTCACTATAATACACATACACCCTATTATCACTTCCTAGAATAAGACTAGATATCCCTCGACTAGTCGGCTGACCCCACATAACTCATCCATGAAACTTCCACCAACTCTGCAACACTCATGTATGCTAATCATACATAACACTGTAAATCTACACATTTTGTCTTCAACAAAGACTTATAAATATGCATTTTTACATTCAAACCTATATTTTAGTGTTTAAAAGTTTATTCTATTTTAATATAATATTTATGTATTATTATTTATAAATACATATTTTTATATATTATCCATGCAATCTTATTTATAAATACATATTGTTACATATTTACAACTTCATTTTTATTGATGTATTTTCTTACCGAATTCAACTATATCCCTATATTGAAGAGGATGAAACTATTTCCGTTTGTTATACAAAGGAACATTGCCATTGCATGTTTTGTTCATTTGGTTTATGAACACTCCTTGTACACAACAATGAACTTAAGAAGTTAAGAAATGAAGTAAGTACACACAAAGACAAAAAACCTTACACAAAAGGTGTGTCTATTTCTTGAAGAAGTAAATTATAGTTTCTAGAAAACTAGCTAGCCCTATGGCTTACACAAGAATAAAAACTGTAAAAAGGATCTGACTCACTAATATCTGACATGCGAACAAAAAGAAAACTACCCATTACTTGAAAGACAAAGTCAAATGACTAAAAATGGGAAATAAAGAAAAGGGCATAAAAGTAAAAAATGATAGAAATGTGCATAATGAACGAAGTACGTTATAAGTGTTGTACTTTAACATTCCCTATCAACACCTGTTGCAATCATTATGACTTTCTCACAGAACTCAGCTATCTTCTTACTTGACAATCCTTTCGTAAGGAAATTTGCAACTTTGTTTGAGGTTTTGATGTGCTGCAAGTTAATATCCCCCCTTTGGAACTTTCTCTATAATGAAGTGATAATGATCTCCACATGTTTGTCCTAGCATGAAATGTAGGATTCTTGGCCATGTGAATTAACGATAAGTTGTGACAAAATATTAAAATGTTGTATTCAACTTTTTGATATAAATCTTTCAAAAGTTGTACAAGCCACACAGTTTCTTTTGCAGCCATTATTGCAACTCTGTACTCTGCTTTCGTTGTAGATAGAGATATAATGAGCTGTCTCTTACTGCACCATGATATTGTAATGGAACCCAACATGAAAACAAACCTAGTTGTGGAATGGTGTGTGTTTAAATTTCATGCATAATCAGTATCATAATATCCGAAAAGCTTGTAAATTGGTTCCCTCTTAAACATAATTCTATAGTTAATTGTCATTTTAACATACCTTAGGACCCTTCGAACTGCATCCATGTGGAATTTTCTTAGAGTTTGCATAAATATACTTAACAACCCTATAATAAAAGCTAAATATATTCTTGTTAGAGTAAGATAGATGAGACTCCAACAATCTTTCTGTACATGGTTGCATCTTCTAACTCTCTGCTCTTGTTTGCATATATCTTTGAATTTGTGTCTGCTAGGGTCACTTCAGGCTTGCATTCATGCATACCAAAACAAATAAACAGATCAATAATATATTTGTGTTGATGTAACACAAGCTGTTCACTTTCATATTTCACTTCCAAACCAAAGAAATGTCTGAGATTACCTGGATCTTTCATGTTAAACCTAGTACACAAGTTCTATTTCAATTGAGCAATCACATCTTCAAGATCACCTGTGATAATAAGGTCGTCTACAATCCACTTATCTAGTCGTCTTTAGTTGGGAAATTGATAACTTAGAGTCATCAACATTCACCACTACAAGACTACCTTCATATTCAATTGGATCTTGGATAATTTATTTCTTGCCTGTCATTTGATTTGAACAACCTTCTTTTTACCAAAGTGTGCTTCAGCATCCCAAACAACATTTTCTTTAGATGTAACTGGATTTCCCTCTTCCTCAAATTTTGATGGAAAATCCATTGCTATATGACCCCTCTTGTTGTAGTTATAACATTTAAAGGGGAACTTTTTGTTTGAGTAATTTTTCTGCTTCTCTCTAGAACGTTGTAACATCCCAAAAATACGGGCCAAAAATTTCGTTTTTAATTAAGCGATTTGAAAAAGCGTCTGTAACAAAACATCATACGATCATAATATTTAATAAAACATGTCTTGTGGCCGAAAACCAAAGCATAAAACACGAAAATGTCAGAGTACAAAATCCCAGAATGACTATTGGTGCGGAAATCAAAAGAGTGTGTGTGATGCGCCGCTATTGCGCCAGCTCCTTCCCCTTGACAGAAGAGGTACCTGAAACAACAACTGAAAACCATAAGCATGAAGCTTAGTGAGTTCCCCCACCGTACCACATACCATATAATCACATAGCATACATACTACCGGGAAATTCTGTGGTGCCCGACCTACCCATGGCAAAAATGCAAGAATTAAGAATTTTTAAATTACAAGAAATATGTACTTGGAACCAGGTGCTACAAATCTCCCCAACTTATTTTAGACTTCATCCTCGAAGTCTACTGCTTGATCCTGAAATAGCTCGGGGTAGTGTTCCATCATCTCCTCCACCAGTTCCCAAGTCCACTCCGATCCTTTTCGATGATTCCATTGCACCTTTACGAGTTCCACCCTCTTGTTCCTTAGATCCTTCGACTTCTTGTCGAGGATCGCCACAGGCCGCTCGATGTAATTCAGGCTGTCATCGACTTGAATATCCTTCAAAGGCACTACTGCCGAGTTGTCCACCAAACACTTCTGCAACTGAAAGACGTGGAAAGTGCTGTGGATTTGGCTAAGTTCGGCTGACAGATCCAACCTATATGCCACCTTGCCCACCCGGGCTACAACCCTGAACAGTCCAATGTATCTCGGGCCCAACTTGCCCCGCTTCCTGAATAGGATGACGCCCTTCCAAGGCGACACTTTCAGAAGAACCATATCCCCGACTTGGAACTCCAAGTCTGAACGACGTTTGTCGGCATAACTTTTCTGCCGACTCTGTGCAGTTTGAAGCCTGCTCCGAACCTGCTGGATCCTCTCAGTAGTCTTGAGCACCACTTCGATGCTCCCCATGACCCTCTGGCCCACCTCACCCCAACATATCGGGCATCTGCACCTCCGTCCGTACAACATCTCGAATGGAGGGCGGTCAATACTCGCGTGGTAGCTGTTGTTGTACGAGAACTCAGCCAAGGGAAGATAGGTATCCCAAATACCACTGAAGTCTAGCACGCACGCCCGCAACATGTCCTCCAGAGTCTGGACGGTACGCTCGCTCTGACCATCCGTTTGCGGGTGGAAGGCGGTGCTAAAATGCAGAAGAGTGCCCAACTCATCATGAAACTTCTTCCGAAACCTGGAAGTGAACCGCACCTCTATGTCTGATATCACGGACACCGGCACCCCGTGCCGCGCCACTATCTCCCTGATATAGATATCGGCCAACTTTTCGGCCGAGATACTCTCCTGGATCAGAATAAAATGGGCGCTCTTGGTCAATCGGTCCACGATGACCCAAATCGAATCTACTCCCCGTGCAGTCCTGGGAAGCTTTGTGATAAAATCCATCGTAATATCTTCCCATTTCCATAACGGGATATCCAACGGCTGCATCTTGCTGTGCGGTCTCTGATGTTCGACCTTGACCCTCCTGCAGGTCAAGCACCGCTGAACGTACCAAGCCACATCCTGCTTCATGCAAGGCCACCAATAGCCTAGACGAAGATCCCTATACATCTTCGTCGCCCCTGGATGAATGGAGAATCGGGATTTGTGCGCCTCCTCCATCAAGATCTGGTGCATGCCTCCGTGATACGGCACCCACACCCTACGGTGTAGTGTCAATAATCCTCGACTATCATAATCGAAGGAGGTGACTTGACCCACTATCCGCTCGCTTTTTCGATGCCTCCTGCTGAGCTTCCCGAATCTGCTCTAACAGTGGAGTCACCACTGCCATCCTCATGCATACATCCCTGATCGGCGCCGCCTAACGGCTAAGCGTATCGGCCACCACAGTGGCCTTCCCCAGGTGATAAAGGATCTCACAATCAAAATCCTTCACCATGTCTAACCACTGATGCTGCCTCATGTTCAGATTCGGCTGATCCATGAGGTACCTCAGACTCTTGTGGTCCGTGTAGATGGTACATCGGACCCCGTAGAGGTAATGCCTCCAAATCTTGAGGGCGAAGACCACCGCCCCCAACTCTAAATCGTGCGTCGGGTAGTTCGCCTCGTGAGGCTTCAGCTGCCTTGAAGCATAGGCAATGACATGCCCCCTCTACATCAGTACCACGCCCAACCCCGAAATGGACGTGTCACAGTATACCACAAAATCTTCTACGCCCTCGGGTAGGGCTAAGATTGGCGCCTCGCACAATCTCTGTCTGAGAGTTTCGAACGCTGCCTGCTTCTCAAGCCCCCACCGAAAGACCACGACTTTCTTAGTCAACCGCGTCAGGGGTACGACTATCTTGGAGAAATCCTGGATGAATCTCTGATAGTAGCCCGCTAATCCTAGGAAACTCCGAATCTCGGATGGAGACTTCGGAACCTCCCATCTCATTACGGCCTCGATTTTGGCCGGGTCAACCAATATACCCTTCTGGTTGACAAGGTGCCCAAGGAATTGCACCTCGCGCAACCAGAACTCGCACTTGGAGAACTTAGCGTACAAGATCTCCCTCTTCAGGGTCTCCAAAACCTCCCTCAGATACTCCTCGTGCTCCTCCTGCGTCTTGGAATAAACCAAGATGTCATCAATGAAAACTATCACAGACCGATCCATCATCGGTCTGCACACGCGGTTCATGAGGTCCATGAACGCGGCAGGAGCATTGGTGAGCCCAAACAGCATCACCACGAACTCATAATGGCCATAACGCGTCCGAAACACGGTTTTCTGCACATCCTCCTCTCTGAACCTCATCTAATGGTATCCTGAACGCAAATCAATCTTAGAGAACCAAGATGCTCCCTGTAACTGATCAAAGAGGTCATCAATCCTCGGGAGTGGGTAACGGTTCTTCACCGTTACCTTGTTCAGCTCCTGGTAATCTATACACATCCGATGCGACCCATCCTTCTTCTTCACAAACAGGATCGGGGCTCCCCAGGGTGAACTACTCGGTTTAATGAATCCTTTGTCTAACAGCTCATGTAGCTGTGTGGACAACTCCTGCATCTCGGGAGGAGCCAACCGATATGGTGCCTTGGCTATCAGAGCCGCACCAAGAATTAGGTCGATCTTGAACTCTACCTGTCGCTCCGGAGGTGTTCCAGGAAGCTCCTTCGGGAACACATCAATGTAGTCTGGCACCACTGGAACCTCATTCACCGTCGCCTTACCCGCCTCCCAGGTATCCATAACATACGTGACATATCTCGCGCAACCCTGCTGAAGGTAGCGCCTAGCCCTCGCTGCTGAACATACTGCGGGTCCACGTTGTGGCCCCTCGCCATGGATCACCAACTCTCCCCCACTTGGGGTCCTGATCCGCACTAGCTGCTGTGTGCAATCTATCACCGCCCCATTAGGGGTTAACCAATCCATGCCTATAATCACCTTGTTCCCACACAACGGAATAGGAACCAAATCCACCAAGTAGCACTCCTCGAATAACCTCAGAACATAATCTCGGAATACCGCTGATGCCCGTACCGATCGATCATCGGCGATCTCTACCTCTAAAGGGAAATCCAACATGCCCGATGACTCAGTGAACTTCTTGTTAAGCGCAAGAGAAACCAACGATCGGGTGGCACCCGAGTCAAACAACACCTGAACCGGGATACCGTTCACATGGAACGATCCTAACGCACATATATACAGAGCATATATCAATATCATAATATCATATAAATAAAATAGAGGGAAAGAATCATACTCGTCACCACGTCGGGTGTGGCGCATGCCTCCTCAGTAGTCAGCTGAAATGTCTGACTCCTCACCGCTGGAGCCTCCGCCTTGCCCTGCTGGCCATCAGTGATCCGCAGGGTCGCTGGAGCTGGCGCCTTCACTGGCGCTGTTGCGGTCAACTGGGGGCAATTGGCCTTCTTTTGGCCCCTCTGGTTGCAGTGGAAACATAGCAACTTAGATGTATGGATCACAGGTGCAGGGGCGGTACAATCCCTTCTGAAATGCCCCGTCTTGCCGCACTTATAGCAGCCCGACGATCCCAGTCTACATGCCCCCTCATGAGGCCTGCCGTATTTCCTGCAGCGACTCGGTCCTAACTGGCCTTTCAGCCTACCATCTGATCCCTTGGGCTTCTTCCCCGAAGCCCCTCCTGTCTGTCCCTCCTCTGACTTCCACTTTCGTATGTGCTCCAGATCTATCTCCCTCTCCCTCACCCTAAAAATCATAGAATCCAGGGTAGGGCAAGCTGAAAAACTGACATGCTCACGAATATCAGCTCGTAGCATGTCATGATAGCGGGTCCTCCTCATGTCTTCATCACCTGCGTACTGGGGCACCAACAATTCCCTCTCACGGAACTTGGTGGTGATCTCCGCCACTGTCTCCGTCGTCTGCCTCATGTCCGAAAACTCCCTGGCCAGTTGTTGAAGCTCGACAGATGGCGCAAACTCTGATCTGAACCTGGTCACAAAGTCCGACCAAGTCATAGCCTCGACAGCCGAGGCTCCCAACGAGTCACCAACGGACTCCCACCGATCCCTAGCTCAATCTCCCAAACATCCTGCTACAAATCTCACCTTCGACCGCTCAGGGCAGAAGCTAGTCAACCGTGCAGACTCAATGTCTGCAATCCATCGCCTGGCAGCTATGGGGTCCTTCGCCCCGTGAAAATCTGGTGCACCACTGCCCCTGAAGTCCTTAAAGGACAGTGTGTGAGATCCCGACTGGCCAGATGCCATGTCGCTCCTGAATGCCCGGAGGCGATCCTCCATCAACTCAACTATCCCCTCCTTGATCGACCCGAAGATAATGGGGGTCGATTCAAGGATACCCCTGGTGATCTCTGACGCGATGAACTTGCGTAGTCCCTCATCCACTGGCTCGGAACCTGATTCCGAACCTGATCCCTCTCCTGAAATGCCAACTATCGGCCTCGATCGTAGTACCACCATTCTGCAATACATAAATAACATTCGTTAGTGATACTGATACTTCTGGAGGGATCACATCTACTACAAGTTCCCCGGTCTTATGTTGGCCTTCCTTCGTTCGGGTACGGATCCTCTGCTTTCAGTAGTACGGGCCCATACTACCTTCCACATCTATCCGTACCTTCTTCAAGAACTGCCTTGACTCCACCAGATCCCTTTCATTACTGCTAATCACTGCTATACTCATCCTAGGCTTGCCCTAGGGAAATCTCTGACTCCACCCTCCCAGGTCCTCAGCTGCTGAAGGCCTCCTTGTAATGCCAATTAGCCATTGCCTGAATACCATCACATGTGGTGAGGCTTAGATAATCCTTCGAGTAACAGACTCGTCCCTACAACGGTTAGACTCAAACAAAAGCTACGCAATAGGGCCAAACCCAGCACTCTGAGATTATTCAACCCTGATCACATGTGACGTGACGTATTCACCTAATGGCTAACTCCCATCGCTCAGAGTCCCATGAAGCACAAAGCAAGCATCATTCAGACAAAGGAAACAATCTCAAGCAACTCTGCTCTCATAGAGAGAAACTAAACTAGCATAGAGTGCTAAACTCATACTATCAGGTATAACCTAAACAGGCTACCCTACTGCTGTCTACTCAATTATAGCATGCAATTTTCATACGCTGAAGCACATAAAGTAGGCACATAAGGCATCACTCCTAGATCCTTAGACCTATTCTAGCATGTTGTTCTACTGAAACTCATAAACATAACATAAGCTTGTATGGGTACTTGGGGAATACTTACTTGAGCTCGGCCGGTCGCGTACATCACACACTTTGTTCCTTCTCAAAACTCTTTACTTAACCTCTTAGAAAACATTTTCTTTTTCAAAATCTTTTAATCCCTCGATTTGAGTTCAGACACCCCCGAAGGTGTGTCCGAATCCCTCAAACAAGGGCTTTGATACCAACTTGTAACTTCCAAAAATATGGACCAAAATTTTCGTTTTTAATTAAGCGATTAGAAAAAGCGTCTATAACAAAACATCATACGATAATAATATTTAATAAAACATGTCTCGTGCCCAAAAACCAAAACATAAAACATGAAAATGTCAGAGTACAAAATCCCAGAATGACTCTTGGTGCGGAAATCAAAAGAGTGTGTGTGATGCGCCACTACCGCGCCAACTCCTTCCCCTTGACAGAAGAGGTACCTGAAACAACAACTGAAAACCGTAAGCACGAAGCTTAGTGAGTTCCCCCACTATACCACATACCATATAATCACATAGCATACATACTGCTGGGCAATTCTGGGGTGCCCGACCTACCCATGCGGCCATTCTGGGGTGCTGTCCTGCCCGTGTCAAGCCATTCTGGGGTGCTGACTACCCATGTCAAGCCGTTCTGGGGTGCTAACTACCCTTCGGTCCTAACGAACGAACCTTGGGGACTGCTCCCCTCCTACTACCTCTAACACATATAACAAATCATACTGGCACATGAACATATCATCACATACTGTCAGACATAGCTGGGGTGTCTGACCTACCCTTCGGTCCTAACGACCGAACTCTACTGCTATCACATATCATGCCGTCATATAACGTAACAGGTAGTAGCAAACCTAGATGATATCACAAAGAAAATCGTCTAACATACATCTCCTACTGGTGGGCCGACATTGTGGCCGTAGACCCACCGCTACTGGAAGGTAACTCACCTAGAAAGTAGCTGCTGAAGTCTGTTTGCTAAGCGCCTGACTGTTGAATCGGAAATCCTCCAGCTATAAATCATAAATATAGGTTAGCCTCTCATACGCACCCTTAGGTTAGATGACTGACCCTTCCTTGGTGCAAAGTCAACTCCTTGGTCAAGGTCAACTTCCAGTTGACTGGACACACCGAGTCATGGCACCGACTCGTCGAGTCCTTCTCCCACTAACCCGGTCCCACTCTACAAGTCTCTTTTTCCCACTCACTGAGTCGTCCTTAACTCACTACTCGGGACGATAGGACTAGCTCGCGATCCTACTCGCCGAGTCCAAGAACAACTCGCCGAGTCCATGCGAGCAGACTTCCCACTCGCTTCAAGATCCTCATCCGAACATCCTTCATGAGAATTTGGGTTTCCGGGACTATCGTAACATGTTAGATTGCTAATTCTACGTGCAAACACGAAGGGTTGGACTTCCAACACTTAAACCCTTTGTACTCAGAAACAGTTCATACGACTCGCCGAGTTTGAACAACAACTCGTCGAGTACCGGGCAACCTTCATAGGACTCGCTGAGTTGTTCTTCCAACTCGCTGAGTCTAAGGCCATCTTCATAGAACTCGCCGAGTTCCACTTTGGAACTCGCCGAGTCCCTTGACCAATTTTCCATATGAGCCAAATTTGAGACATGCAACGCTTCAAAACCACAGATCTATGGTACTAGGGCATGCTTAACACGTAAAGTTGCAAACTTTACGTGCATGCATGACCCTATAAGCTCAAAAATGCAATTCCAAGCTCTTTAGGAGGTCATGCACACAAAGGGGTCCTCAATCACTTCGACCACAACAACTTTATGCTTCTAACACGTCCATAAGGTCTAGATCTGAAGTCCTTTCGGATCATTAAGCTCAAACACATGGAGTTTGGTGTTTTAGGGCTTGAAAACCACCAAATTGGGACAAAATGGGATCTAATGAACTAAATATCAAGGTAGAAACTTTACTACCTGAATGGAAGATTCTCCCAATGTAGATTTCGGATCTACTCCCCCTCTTGCACTCTTCAATCTCTTCTTTTCTTCTTCTAAGATCTAATTTCCTTCACTAAGAAAGAACTCACTCACAAGCACAATATGGGGGAACTATGGACTCTCACTACAGCTCTCTGGAAGTGTTAAGGACAAGGGGCCGAGTTAATGTGCTTAAATAGGGTGACAATACTCGGGTTAGGGTTTTTCCCGAAATAGGGCCTACTTGCTGAGTCCAAGGATCAGACCCCGTGTCTCATCCCGCTCTTACTCGGTGAGTCGGTCCTTCAACTCGCCGAGTCCAAGGCAAAAATGCAAGAATTAAGAATTTTTAAATTACAAGAAATACGTACCGGGAACCAGGTGCTACAAATGTTCTCTCTTTTTATAATCTCGATTATTTCTTTCATGACCATGACTTTTGTTTCTCACCGAGTTACTTTTAAAGCCGGAGTTGTACTTTTTCTTGAACTTCCCTTTTCCCTTCTCCACATATAAGGCTTCTTCCTCGGCTTTTAATGTTGCTCCGCCTATTTGTTTTGCAAGATCCCCTACCTTGCTATGTGTAACGTCCCAAAATACGAGCCAAAATTTTCATTTTTAAAACATATTCTTAGCGAACCTTAGAAATAAAACATTCACTGATCATATCATTTCATAAAAGTTATTGTATGTCTTGAAATTTTTTTCATAAAAACATAATAAAGTCAGAGTACAAATTCCCAGGAGGATCTCATAGTGCGAAATACAAGGCGTGTGTGTGATGAGCCGCTACCGCGCCAGCTCCTTCCCCTTCGAAGAAGAGGTACCTGAAACCAAAACTGAAAAAATGTAAGCACGAAGCTTAGTGAGTTCCCCCATCATACCACATACCATACAATCACATATCATACATACTGCTGGGCAATTCTGGGGTGCCCGACCTACCCGGTACGACCATTCTGGGGTGCCGACCTACCCGTGTCAAGCCATTCTGGGGTGCTGACTACCCATGTCAAGCCATTTTGGGGTGCTGACTACCCATCGGTCATAACAACTGATCCTCGGGGACTATTTCACCCCTACTGCTACTATCACATATATCATAACATAACATATTACCAGACATATCCGGGGTGTCCGATCTACCCTTCGGTCTTAACGACCGAACTTGGGGACTATTCCCCTCCTACTTCCACTATCACATATAACATATCAAGACAGCATATAAACATATCATCACATATTGTCAGACATATCTGGGGTGTCTGACCTACCCTTCGGTCCTAACGACCGAACTCTACTACTATCACATATACATATCATGCCAGCATATAACATATCAGGTAGTAGCAAGCCTAGATGATATCACAAAGACAATCATCTAACATACAAATCCTACTGATGGGCCGGCATTGTGGCCGTAGACCCACCGCTACTGGAAGGCAACTCACCTCAAAGTAGCTGCTGATCTGCGTGGGAACTGACTGTCTTCTGCTGCTGCTACCCCGGAAGTCCTCCGACTATAATTCCCACAAAACACTCAGTCAAATACTGCTAATCAACCTTAGGGTAAAATGACAATTTACCCCTAACCAAGCCAAGAGTCAAAGTCAAATTCAACTTACAGTTGACCCAACTCACCGAGTTGGCCTGCTAACTCGCCGAGTCCCTATCCCTTTGTCTGACCATAACCCCGTTTCTACTCGTCGAGGTAGGCATTGACTCGACGAGTTTTCCTTTTAATCCAAGGTCCATAAGTCCTTTATCCTACTCGCCGAGTTGTATGAACAACTCGTCGAGTTCGTCTTCATCCGAAGAACACTCTATGCTGAGACTCACCGAGTTGTATGAAAAACGTGCCGAGTCTAGTCTTGAGGCAAGAAGATTGCCTTGGACTCGCTGAGTCAGGGCATTGACTCGTCGAGTTTCTTCATGGGTGATTCTGGCTTCCGACTCACTGAGTCACACCCCAAGACTCACTACTCCACTCCACAAACACGAAAAGGGGGAGAACTCGGGGACTCGCGACTCGACTCGCCGAGTCCGATGAACGACTCGCCGAGTCTTTCGCATGCAAACACTATATACTCGATTTTGCTCGAAACCAACTCATGCCATACATAGATCTGGGTTTCTAGGGTCTAATTAACACGTAAAGTTTCCAACTTTACGTGTAAATAAACACCAATGAAGGTTTTAGGGCTCAAAATGAACTAAAAGAGTAGATCTAGGGCTTTCATGCAATATGGCTCCATAAAGGCAGTAGATCTGAGCTCCTGGAGCTCAATCATGCCTAGATCTAAAGGTTAATCAACTTATTACAAACCCTAATTCGTGATCAAGCTTGGAAATGGCTCAAGGAGGACTTTAATGGAGCTATAAGGAACAATAAGCATGAAAACAGAGGGAAACTGAGTTATACCTCAAGGAAATCAATGAGATAACACAAGGATGCCTGGCCTCCTTCTTCTCTTCTTGATCTACTCTTCTTTCTTCTCAAAATCTTCAAGAAACACACCAAAGCACTTCAATCTCACAAGGAATAAGGGTTTGAATGATGTTGGGAGCTCTGAGGGTGAAGGGGGCGAGGTTGGGGTGCATAAGGTTGGTTTAAATTGGGTGCAAACCCTTGAAATTTAGTGTTTCATCAGACAACGGGGACTCGCCGAGTCGCCAACTTAAACGTGCTCCCAAACCCGTCTCCACTTGGCGAGTCAGTCCTACAACTCGTCGAGTCTAAGGCTAAAAATGTAAAATACTTAGATAAATTTCACATACTAGGAACCAGGTGCTACACTATGAGGTTTTTGAACTCAACTAAGGATGGTTGAACATGCCATCTATCAATAGCTGCTACAAAGCTTCAAAATTCTGATTTTAGGTCATCTATAATGATCCGTTTCATATGAGTCTTACCGATCTGAGACAATAGATCAAGTTTTGAGATCTCACTGTAAGTCAACTTCACTTTATGGAAATATTGTGGGATAGACATATCACGCTAAGAAACGGAGAGCAACTCATTTTCGGGAAGTTGCAACTTCATGTCATTCTTTTCCAGAACAACGATTGTAGAGTCTTCCAGACTTCAGATGAAGTTGTGGCATCCCATATATGTTCAAGAACGTCTTCTTTAAAAATTTTCTTTGAAAAAAGATTGCCTTTCCCACCATGATCTTCCATTTTTTGCATATCCACATTAGTGTCTTCGATTTCCACTTGTCGTGTCTCAGCACTGCAACAACCCAAATTTCCAATAAAAAAATTTCATTTTTAATTAACCAAATAATTTCCATAAGATATAATAAAATCCAAGTCACATTTGTTTTCAAAAATCCAAAACATAAATTATATTATTCAAAATATTAAAGTGTCCCAAATATAACACCAGAGAGTGCATGTCGCGCCATCATGCCGGACTCTTGCCCTTAGATCCTAAAGTACCTGAAACAAACAACAAATTGTAAGCTAATTCTTAGTGAGTTCCCTGTAGCATACCCCACATAATCCACATAATCATATAATCCATATCAATCACATAAGCCATGCATATAAACATATAAGGATGCAGTGGGCTCCTCTTAGGGTCTTACTCCAGGATGTCGTGGGCTCCCCCAAGGTCTTACACCTATGTGTCATGGGCTCCCCCATTGTCTTTAACTGGAAAGCCATGGGCTCCCCCACATGGTCTGACATCCAAATGCCATGGGCTCCCCCATGGTCTTTCATGCAAATATCACATAATCAACTAGCATACCACATAGCTTATAACCAACTAGTATACCACATATCACTATATCAACTAGTGTACCACATATGACAAAATGGGCCGGCCTTGGTGCCTTTGACCCATTGGTATGGTGAAGAGACTCACCTCTCAAGAAATGTTGAACTGGTAAAATCCAATACCGACTCCCAACTCCGAACTCAACCGCCTATAACCACCTTGCAACTAACTTCCATAAAACCCCGAATTAACAAAGATACCCTTAAAGTAAAACTTGGTCAACCTTGGTCCAAGTCAAAATGTAACGCCTGATTCATGGTATGTATTTTAAATCAATTTATTCATTTTTGTATAGGAACTCGATGAGTTGGAGGCCCCAAACTCATCGAGTAGGAATGGAATTTGGAAATGGGATTCAAAGCCTACTCTACGAGTTGAGAGCCTCAACTCGACGAGTAGGGATGCCAGAATGAAACCCTAATTTTCGGGCTTTAGCACCCTATTTAAACACCTTAACCTCTGAAGGATGGCCTCATTTGCAACCTCCATCATCCCAAACCCTAGCCATGAAACCTTAATTCATTTTTAAGTGTTTTGAGCCATTTTGTGCATTCTTTGTGAATTTGTAGAAGATGGTTCTTGAAGAAGTAGCAAGAACGTGAAGGAGAAGAGTATATCCAAAAGTTGAGCTCCATTTCTGGTTCATTGGAGGTATAGAGCTCCTATCTTGTCTATTCAATGTTTAGATCTAGTTTTGGAGTGATTTCTCCATGTTTTGGTCCAAGATTTGCTAGCTTTAGAGACTTGGATGTCCCAAGTGATTACTCTTTCAAATATGTGGTCTAAAAGGACTTTCATGGCATAAACGTGCACACTTTATGGCCATGGAAGTCTCATGCAAGAATTAGGATGCCATGCCTTTTAAGCTCCAAAAGGCCATACATGGAGGGAAAGTCGGGGAATTTATGTGTTCATATGATGTATAGGGTCTAGATCTCAATTTTTACACCTTAGTTTGGAGTAGTATGGCTTGTGGATCAAGATCTAGGTCTTAAAGAATTACGGTTTGAGCTAAACCCATTAAGTAGGGCTATTAACGGGTAAAGTTGAAAACTTTACCCTTAAAAGGACATTTTCAGTATGTAGTGGAAGTATGGAGCTTGGATCTGAAGGATAAGGACTTAAGCCATTAAGATAGCTCAATAGGCTGAAGAACTCGTCGAGTCCATAGAGGAACTCGACGAGATGGGTCAAAGTATCCCGAATCTTTAAAGGGCAAAACTCGACGAGTTCAAGAATGGCTCGACGAGTTGTTTAGGGAAGTCCCGATTCTATGGATAGGAGGAACTCAACGAGTTGTGAAAGAACTCGATGAGTTGGATCGTGATTTAAGGTTCCTGATTCATGGAACTCGACGAGTTGATGGACCAACTCGGCGAGTTGAGTCAACCAGGTTGTTGACTTTGACCAGGATGTTGACTTTGACTTTGATCAAAGTTGACCCTTAATGGGCTTATGAGTATGAAAAGGGTAATTAAAGGAAATGTTTATGTGTAGGAGTCTAAGAGGGGTTGATTTTAGAGTAGGAGTTTTTGCAGCTATTCCCAATTATCGAGGTGAGTTACCTTCCGGTAGAAGTGGGTCGAAGGCACCAATGTCGGCCCACTAACAATTGATTATAGTTGAGATGATTGTCTTTTGTTTGGTGTGTCACTATCTGTTATGCTTTATGTGCTAGTATGCTATTGTTGGATAAGGTATCTAAGTCCATAACTATATTTGGTATGTACTTGTGTGACAACCCGAAATTTCCATTCTGAACAAACCATATCAAGACAATAGAGCTTAGAACAATTTCAGTGAATTTCCAGACTTCGGGTATAAGTTTGGCATTTTTTCAGGATTTACATTTAAGGAGATATTAGGAGAGTGGTTGCACTAGGGTTTTGTGCAACACTGTTATTCCAACACTCGGTTATATTAGAAATCATTTCAGGAATAAAAATATTTTCTGCCAAAAATATCTCAGGACTATAAATAGAATTCTTAACCAAATTCATTCATTATTCGCATTTCCAACTAGAGAAAAGCCATTTTCTCTCTCACAGATCTTCGGGTTTTTATCCCAAATCGTGAGTACCCCTCTCTAGTAGTATTATATAGCTTTAAATGTGTTCATAACATAGATTACATAGCTAAATCATTAGATTTAGGAGTTTACTCCCCAAGGTTTTCCTTGGCGGTAAACTCCCGAAACCGAGCCTAGACTGTCCCCCGTGATATACTACTGCCTTGGGCTTGTATAGGAGTGTATTAGGGACATGAAATAAAGCAAGAATCACCGAAGTTTGGGAGTTCACGGCCCAAGAGTATCTTAGGCCGTAAACTCCAAAATCATGCACAAAAGGGTGCTTTTAAGGCACCTAAAGCATTGGACATTTACTAGGAATTGTTCACACTTGAATCAAGGACCAAAAACACATCAAAATCACCTTTCCAAGGGAGTTTATGTCCAAGACATGGTTCTTGGGCCGTAAACATGAAATAAGGGCACCAAAGTGTGCCTAAGGCCTTCATATGCTTGGAATAAAAGTCTAGAACCTATACCACATGTGCAAGAGACTTGAAAGCATCAAAAACACCCATACTTAAGAGTTTACGGCCGCAAACTCTAAGGGAAATGGCCATAGGGCCGTAAACTCCTAAATGGAGTGTTTCTATGCCTTAAACCCTTCCAAGGACTTAGCCACCAAGTTGGAATAATTCTAGGGATTATTTAACACCTTAAAACAACCAAAGACATTGAGTCTTGGAGTTTACGGCCGTAAACTCAAGAGTTTACAACCGTAAACTCCATGTGTGATGGTATATGAGGAGTAAACTCATATATGGGGTCCTTTGGAACCCTAAACACAAGTGCCTCGTCCCACAATAGCTTAGATGCAATCCTTAGGGCTTAAAACACTTATATAAAGTGTTTATTTTGTCTAGGATGTCTTAACATTATCAATTATTAATTTGAGACTAATTGAGTTCACCTATGTGTGATTATATGTTCATTAGGATCGTAGTGTGTGTACAAGTCCTCACTTGACACCTAGCAATCCTACACCGTCTAGTTCATCTAAACTACCAACAACAGGTGAGTTCATACCCCTTAATCAATGTTTTAAATGATTTTAAATGCTTTAATGGGGGGGGGGATACAAGTAGAAAACAGTATGTTATTAAATCAATCTTATGTATTTTATAACTGTGTTTTCACTCAGTAGATTTCACATATTTCAAAAGGTGTCACATGAAATGGTTTTCTATCTTAAAATACCTTGATAACAAAAGTATTAGTTTTGAAATGTTTATTAAAATGACATCAAGTCACTCTTAATTATTGTTCAAAACTCCTAGATATCTTGCAAAACCATTATTTTACCTTCTTGAATCAAACTATACTTATGCGCATATGTTCATTTATATGTTAGAGATTATAGTTTTCACCCTTCATTTAGTTTCCAATACTCTTGGGTAGCAAGGGTGCATAAATCTACTTGAACAACCAATTACTTTCCAGTTAATTATCATAGGTATAGTTAGAAGAAACAAACATTTATTCCTATTACAAAGAATCACACAAGAGTCAGTTCATTCATGAGTCTATACCAATACCTTACATGATACATGAGTACACTTACTTAGGATTACATGATACATGAATATGTTTACATATACTTACCTGTTACATGAACACACTTACATGAATACCATACAGGAACACTATTACTTAGGTGCATTATCCTGTATTTACTTACCTGGATACTTGTACTTAGAACTACGAGGATGATTTATTAGTACTTACTGTGTAAATTATCTTTCCTATCCCAGTTCAATGGGATAATTCGGCGGGACTTACCATTCCGAACCCCACTGATTAGCACCAGTGGTCGATGAACGTCTACGGATGTCTAAGGTTGTTACTTACTTAGTAGTCAGTGACGGGACTAACCATCCCTCTGTCCAACTGTTGCAACAGTGGATGAGATGTGAATCTTTGGAGGATCATTAGGTTAACGATCGGTATTAGGAGATCGATGTCGGGACTAACCCTCCCTCCACCCTGCTGCCGCTACAGAGGATGAGGGGACACTCTTCGGATGTCCATAGGGTCTATCTTTCGCTTCGGCGATGTTGTGTTTATCCAGGTAACCCAAGATAATAACACTTACATGATTATATTTTTCCTGTTTACTTTATTTTGTGATATATTCACATAAACGATGAGTTAGACTAAGTACTCTAAGTACTAGTCGATAGAAAGGAAAAACTATCATTTTACTTACAGAACATTAGGGTCTTGGTAGAAGACTATCATGTCATTTTCCTATTTTACTTTATTTTGTGATATATTCACATAAACGATGAGTTAGACTAAGTACTCTAAGTACTATTCGATAGAAAGGAAAAACTATCATTTTAGTTACAAAACGTTTAGGTCTTGGTAGAAGACTATCATATCATTTTCCGATGTTACTTTATTTTGTGATATATTCACATAAACGATGAGTTAGACTAAGTACTCTTAGTACTAGTCAATAGAAAGGAAAACCTATCATTTTACTTTGTCATAACAAAACATTCGGGTCTTGGTAGAAGACCACATTTCATACTTATATCAACTGTTCTATTTAAGGATTTATACGACATTCTTAACAACATTCCAAAACAGGACAATAACACATAAATACTTATGAATTCACTAGCTTTAAAGCTGATACTCGCTCTCAAAATAACTTGTATTCTCAGGTCATCAGTTAGACAGGTGCGATGGCCATGTTTTTGAGAAGATGGAGCACAGACAAGACTCGCCTTATTTTGATTATTCATTTATTTGTTGTACATTATGAAAGAACACACATGTATTAAAACTCTACTTATAATGAAATGGATGATTATGTTGCTTGTTTATTATATTACACTGTTGTGATACTGTACATGACGTCCTCCACCCTTGAACGTTTCCGCCGTTCGTGGTTTTGGGGTGTGACAACTTGACCCTTACATGGTCCATTTGGGTTACACTTCACCGGAACAATTTGGACATTTAGAAAAGGATATGTATGATTTATTAGTATATTATTAGTTATAATATATTAATATGAAATCATATTATTTAATTGGTATTGATCAATAATTAATTTGGAATTAATTTTGTGGTCAAAAGAGACTAATTAAATATATTGGGATTGATTGTGTAAATCATTAATTCTTATAATATGGGCTAGTGATCTATGATTCCTTATGTTGGGATTAACCTATGTGGTGACCCATGGATGCTCCATGGAAGTTAAAACCCATGGATCATGAGCCACAACAAAAGGTATGTTTCCTAACTTGTTTTATTCACTATGTATCAATTTTTTGTATGCTAGTTAGGGTAATACCTTGGAAACTTCAAGTTTGCATGTATAATAGTGAAAACATAGATTTAATGTATTTAGGGTTGCATGAACAACTTAGGAGTGTTAGAATGCTCAAAACCCTTCAATGGTATTAGAGCCTAGGCTTGCTATCAATTATACTTGATGCTACTTGCTGTTTGAAGTTGAAAAAATCGAGTTTTTTCCTCTGTAACTGATGAACTTGTCGAGTCCACTGATAGACTCAACGAGTCCATGTACAAATCGAGCTACTCGACGAGTCCAGTTCATGGACTCGCCGAGTTGGCTGGTCAAAATGCAGAAAAACGATTTTTTGGCCCCAAATGGATATGATCATTATCCCAAATTGTTTTGAATCATAAAAATATGGTTTTTTTAAGATATGGTAATGATCATGTTAATCCATTTGAAAGGTGATTGTCAAAATTTCTTGTTTTGTTTTAGTTTATTTGATTAGTCTAAATTACATGGAATTTGTTTGATTTCAATTACCTTGATCATATGAGTTATCTAGAACTTGAACACTCTTGTTAGTTGAATTGTTGTTCTTGATGATTTTAATGGACTCCATAACTTGTCCTCAAGTTATGGAATTCCAAAAGTTTTTCATTTAAATGAATCGTTAAAAGTCATAGGTTATAGAAAAATAAAGAGTCTCATTTTAAAAGACCATTAAACTCTTATGTTATGAAGTTGAAAAGTTTTGAAGACTTTCAAAACTTTCCCTCAAGTTTTGGAATTTGTAAAGTCACACATTAAAACTTTAATTCCAAACCCTAGAATTTTAAAAGTTTAAAATTCAACCCTTATACTATTATAGTATTATAAGTTTAGTAATATATATATATATATATATATATATATATATATATATATATATATATATATATATATATATATATATATATATATATATAAGAACAAGTCAGTCTTACCGTTAGTAGGCCTCATTCACGAACCGGTCTATAAGGGGGGTATAAGTTTACTGCCTATAAAATTGTGGTTTAATGGGTGTCCAATCTCACCCACCGCTTCCTTTTGTGGTGGAGGGTCGTTACCCGAACGAGTAGGACAAAGACTATAAATCTCTTTAAAATTATAATGGTAGATATAAATTAACCAAATGTTTTATAAATTCCCAGTCTTAATTACTTTAGGAAAATGTGAAATTGATTCTAACCCATAAAATTACACTTTGCACCTTACCAAGTCGTTAGTGGAGCGTGTATGGTTAGCCAGCACACTAACATGGGCTAGTAAGGGTGGAAAAGGGTGGCTTAATGTTTTTCATGGATCGATGGAGCATGTGTGGTTAACCGACACATCGATTAGGTGATAAATGACATTAAGAGTACCAAGTATATTTGTATGGTTATTCACACCTTGTTTGTGATCCTCGGTATCCCAGTCACAAACTTGAAGTGCATAATCGAGTTTTAAACATGCCATTGAAGAGTTCAATGAATCTCACAAGAATCTATGAATTTCAATTCATCTAAAACATAATAATTCAATTTCGTTTTTCATGGTGGAAATTGGCAAATCGTCATTTACATACCTTAAAATATTTTGCAACTTGGATTACAACATCCCTCTTCCAAATTGTAAAATATTGTGTTGGGTCATAGCCTTAATATTTCATTTTGGATGTTATATTAAGGACTCAATATCTAATCTAAACTTTGTCTTTCTTCCTTTTCAGATATCTTCCAACAATGTTGCTTTTGGCTCAAACCCTATTGGCTCCTTCTCTCTTATGAACCTTTGTGGGAGAGTCATCTTTGATGGAAATAATTTCAATGATTGGATTAGGAACGTAAGGATGGTCACTCGTTATGAGGACAAGTAATATGTCCTTGACAAGGAGCTTAAGGTCATCGATGAGTCGTCTGCTACTCCTGAGGAGATTGTTGAGTACACTACCCATGAGAAGGATGCCACTAAGGTATCCTGCATCATGTTGGGCACAATGACAGCAAAACTCCAAAAGTCCTATGAGGACTTCTAACCTTTTGAAATTCACCAAGACCTGATGGAAAGATGCCATTAGAGTGCATGACAAGAGAGGTATGAAATCATCACCTCCATGATAACAACAAAAATGAAGGATGGAGAGTCCATCACAACCCACTTGCAGAAAATGCAAAGGTTTGTGGACTGTTTGCTTAAGTTAAATGTGAACTTTGATGAAGAGCTTGCTATAGATATTATTCTACAATCCTTACCTCCACGTTATGATCAGTTCTGCATGACTTATCAGATGAACAAGGAGGAGGTCACACTTAGGAAACTTCAGGCACTTTTGAGGACTGTTGAAAGTAGTCTCAAAGGTAAGAATGTTGTTACCACTGCTTCTAGTGCTCCAGTCTTGGCAATCGGGAAAGGTATGGAAAAAGAAAGGAAGACCCCTTCCAAGGGTCACAAGGGTAAGTCTCTCAGTGCGTCCTCTTCTATCAAGACTAAAGTCGGTCCTGCTACCCCCTCCTCGAAACCAAAAGAAGCAGAGTGCTTCTACTGTCATGATAAGGGGCAATGGAAGCGAAGCTGCCCGAAGTACTTGCAGGATGTTAAGGATGGGAAAGTAAAACCCACCCATGTAGGTATTTACACTATATTGTCTAATAACTCACCACCTACTAATTCTTAGGTCCTTGATACAGGTTGTGGTATTCATATTTGTGCTGATTTGCAGGGACTAAAAAGAAGTAAGGATGTGGAGCACAGGAAGATAAACTTAATCATGGGGAATATGAGAGCTTCACCTGTCACCAAGATTAGAGTTTATTCTTTATTGCTTTGTAATGAGTTAGAGTTAGATTTGAATAATTGTTGTTACTCGTTTGAAATGGTGATAAATATTATTTCTTTTCATGGGTTGTACAAACAAGGTTTTACATTTTCGTTTGATAATGAAATTGGTGCAATAAATGCTTATTATAATGGTGTTTTTTAGAGCATTACCTTGTAATGATGTATATGAAACTGTGATGGTTGTATACAACTTAGGAAATAATGTATTGCATATTGTTTCTTGCACTAATTTGGACAAAGCATCCTTGTGGCATTGTCGTCTTGGACATGTCAACAAGAAGCGCATAGGCCAACTTCAAAAGGTTGGAGTCTTAGAATTATTTGACTTAAAGTCATATGATAGTTGCGAATCTTGTTTACTTGAAAAAATGACTAAATCACCCTTCACTGGCACTTGTGAGAGGGGCGAAGGTTTGTTGGACCTCATACACACAGATGTGGACCCTTCAGAACTGCCACAAGGGATGCTAACCGCTTTTATGTGACTTTTACTGATGATTATAGTAGATATGGCTATGCCTACTTAATCAAGCATAAGTCAGAAACCTTTGAAAGATTCAAAGAGTTTAAGAAAGAAGTGGAGAATCAGCTGGGCAAGAAGATAAAGATGCTCCGATCCGATCGAGGTGGAGAGTATCTTAGTATCGAGTTTCTAGACTATCTTAAGGAATGTAGAATTATTTCACGATTGAGACCTCCTAGGACACCGCAGCTTAATGGTGTGGTTGAGAGACGTAATCGAACCTTGTTGGACATGGTTCGTTCCATGATGAGTCGATCTTCGTTACCTATCTCATTATGGGGGTATGCTTTAGAGACTGCCGCCCATATCCTTAATCGAGTCCCTACCAAGAAGGTTGCCAATACACCTCACGAGATGTGGACAGGGAAGGTTCCCTCGTTAACACACATTAAGGTTTGGGGTTGCAAGGATTTCGTGAGGCGCGAGACTCATGACAAGCTCGAACATCAGAGTGAACGGTGTATTTTCATCGGCTACCCACAGAAATCCTTTGGTTATCTCTTCTACAGACTGAGTGACAATGTTGTCTTTGTTGCGAGGAGAGGAGTCTCTAGTGAGAGGGAATTCATAAGCCAAGAAAACAGTGGGAGGCAAATTGACCTTGAAGAGATTCAAGAGTCAAGTAGTGAGGGAACCTTAAACACTAGCAATCAACCTGAGGAGGAAACTCCTGCTGAGCCAATTGATGAATCTGTACCTCTAAGGCGTTCCACAAGAGTTAGCAACTCACCTAAGTTTTATGGTGTCTATATTACTACAGAAGGTGATACATTTATTAGTGATAGCACACTGATAAATTTGGATGAACCTAACACTTAAAAGGAAGCCATGGCAGGCCCCAAGTCTGTAAGGTGGAAAGAGGCTATGGACAGCGAGATTCGGTCCATGTATTACAATCAAGTTTGGATCTTGGTTGACAATGTACCAGGTGGTAAGACAGTCGGGTGCAAATGGATCTTCAAAAAGAAGACCGACATGGATGGGAAGGTACACACTTATAAGGCACAACTGGTTGGTAAGGGCTTTACTCAAACTTCGAGAGTTGACTATGATGAGACCTTTTCACTAGTGGAGAAGATTAAGTCTATTAAGGTTATGCTAGCCATTTATGCATTTCATGACTATGAAATATGGCAAATGGATGTCAATACCACTATCTTTAATGGAAAGTTGGCTGAGGATGCTTACATGAATCAACCAGAGGGTTTTGTCAATGCTAAGTACCCTAATAGTGTGTGTAAGCTTGATAAATCCATTTATGAATTGAAACAAGCATCTCGTAGATGGAATCTTTGTTTCGATGAGAAAGTCAAAGAGTTTGGTTTTTCGAGAAGTGAGGATGAGTGTTGTATATATGTCAGAGCTAGTGGGAGTATAGTTAGCTTCTTGGTATTGTATGTGGATGACATACTACTCATACGAAACGACATCCCAACCTTACAGGAGGTAAAATCCTGTCTTGGGAAGTGTTTCGCTATGAAGGACCTTGGAGAAGCTGCCTATATCCTAGCGATAAGGATATTGAGAGACAGGAGTAAGAGACTAATTGGACTTAGTCAAAGTACTTACTTGGACAAGGTGTTGAAGAGGTTCAACATGGAGAATTCCAAGAAAGGTGACTTACCAATCCAACACAATGCTAGACTGAGTAAGACTCAGAGTTCGAGTACAGAGGATAAGATAGCTAACATGAGTCGATTACCACATGCTTCCGATGTTGGCTTGATCATATATGTTATGACTTGTCCCCGCCCTGATGTGGCTTTTGCTTTGAGCATGGTTAGAAGATATCAGGGAAACCATGGTAAGGCTCCCTGGACTGCGGTAAAGAATATTTTCAAGTACCTGTGAAGGACTAAGGATTGGGTTCTTGTCCTTGGTGGGAGTGATGACTTGAGGGTGACAGGGTACAGTGACTCCAGCTTTCAGACCGACATAGATAATTTCCGGTCTCAGTCGGGCTAGGTATTTACCCTGAATGGAGGAGAAGTTACTTGGAAGAGTTCTAAGCAGGAGACCATAGTTGATTTAACGTGCGAATTAGAGTACATAGCAGTAAGCGAAGCAGTAAAGGAGGCGATATGGCTAAAGAACTTCATTGGAGACCTTGGAGTTGTACCAGCTATAAAGGGGCATATGGAGATTTTATGTGACAACGATAGTGCAGTTGCCATAGCCAAGGAACCAAGGGATCATGGCAGATCCAAGAACATTGACATAAAATATCACTTCATAAGACACAAGATAGACGAAGGAATCCTCGTAGCAAAGAGGGTATCGTCAGAAGAAAACCCAATAGATCCCCTCAAGAAGGAACTGAATAGGGTTAAGCATTTGCAGCATGCGAGGAGCATCAGACTGAAAGACGATATTAGTTTTAATATATAGTAGTTATTTTTGAAACTTGTAATAGATAAAATGTAATTGAAATTTGATGATTAAATAAAAGTTGTTGTTTATTAATGAGTAAAGTTACTATCTTGTGTCAATTATTTACTATTGTTTCAATTTTTCATGTTTTGACTTCCAGAACAATAAAATTGTTCGAACTGTCCACAATCAATCATACTATGGAAGTAGGTATTGAATCAAGATTGTCATGAATTTGGCTTGTAGATTGTCTGAAATGGTTAGACATTATTATGACATTCATGAGTGCTCATAAGTTCTGAGTATTTGATTAAGCCCACGCTCACTTGTATCACTTCATGGAATTTATCTCGAGTGATCGTGAGACGATAATATCGTATAAGTCGTCAAACCAAGATATATGAGTTGTTGACTGTGAGTTGGTTGTGCATTGATAGTACGAAACCGCATCAGTAACTTGATGTTATAAAACATACTGTTGTGTATGATTTGGCAAATAGTTAGTACAAGCATATGAGTCGAAGTTTATATGTTCCTTTTAGTCCTTAGAGGACTAAAAGCGATATCTTGAGCCCCTTGATGATTTTGTTTTGACTTATGCGTTGGGCCCGGTCAGAATTCAATTAATGTGTTCGATTTAGTTCTATGTCAAACAAATCAGGAATCGGGAAACAAATTGCTGGACAATAAGTATGATGTTGTTCCATGTATTTGTTCGGATGATATCTTGAGAACAGAGGATTATATGATCACTTGTCTAAAATGGCGTGTTCTAGTTCAACAAAGTTTTAAGAGCTACAATCACTGGCCGGTTCCTAAAGTCGTACTTGCAACTATAGCTATTAGACTTATCCAAGTGGGAGACTGTTGGATAAGGTGTCTAAGTCCATAACTATATTTGGTATGTACTTGACCCGATTTAGCATGGTCACCGGAACAATTTGAACATTGAGAAAAAGATATGTATGATTTATTAATATATTTTTAGTTATAATATATTAATATGAAATCATAATATTTAATTGGTATTGATCAATAATTAATTTGGAATTATTTTTGTGGTCAAAAGAGACTAATTAAATATATAGGGATTGATTGTGTAAATTATTCATTCTTATAAAGTGGGTTAGTGATCCATGATTCCTTATTTTAGGGCTTAACCTCTGTGGTGACCCATGGATGCTCCAGGGAGGTTAAAACCCATGGATCATGAGGAATGTGGAAAGGCATGAGGTACATGGTGTAACCCTAATGTGCACACTATATAAGAAGCCCTTTGGTTCAAGAAAATGGCATCCTAGTGTATTGACAAGGAGAGGCCGATTTTGTGAGCAATATACTTCTCTTCCAAGTTTCCAAAGTGTTGGTGGTGATTTGTGATTCCACTTGAGGCATTCACATTATTGGTGCTAAGCTCTTAAAGCTCCAAGCAATAAGCCACAACAAAAGTTATGTTTACTACCTTGTTTTATTCACTATGTATCAAAGTTTTGTATGCTAGTTAGTGTAATACCTTGGAAACTTCAAGTTTGAATGTATAATAGTGAAAACATAGATCCAAGGTATTTAGGGTTGCATGAACACCTTAGGAGTGTTAGAATTCTCAAAACCCTTCAGCTATGATATTATGTGATAGTGGTAAGTGGGGTGGGTTAGACCCCGTAGCCGGTTGAGATAAACCGGAGGGTAAGTCGGGCACCCAAATATGTCTGACAGTATATTATGCTATGCTACTATATGGTAGTGGTAAGGGTGAAATAGTCCCCGTAACCGGTTTTAATAAACCGGAGGGTAGGTCGGGCACCCAGATATGCCTGGCAGGGTAGGTCGAGTACCTAGATATGGTTAACAGGGGTAGGTCAAGCACCCCAGTATGCCTGACAAAGGTAGGTTGAGCACCCATATATGCTCAGCAGAGTAATTGAGGCACCCAGATATGCCTAGCAGCATATTTATTGTATGGTATGCTGTATGACGGGGGAACTCACTAAGCTTTGTGCTTACGGTTTTCAGTTTTGGTTTCAGGTACTTCCTCGTCGAAGGGAAAGGAGCCCGCATGACTGCAACGCACCACATAAGATTTCCGCACATGAGATCTGTGGGATTTATACTATAATATTATATCGTTATGATGTGTTTTGACTATGGATACATTGGTTTTGATATGAGATAGTACTATGATGTTGTGTGAACCATTTGAGGTGATGTTGGTGATGTTGTGTGAACCATTTGAGGTGTTCCATTTGAGACACTAGGCTCTTAAGCTCCATGGAATCAAGCTACAACAAAGAGGTATGTAATTCTACTAGAATTTATATTATATGTACTTCATATTATGTTAGTTGGAACAATACCTTGGAAAATTGATATTTGCATTTATAATAGAGAAAACATAGATACAAGGTATTTAGGGTTGCATGTACACCTTAGGAGTGTTAGAATGCTCAAAACCCTTCAGTGGTATCTGAGTTAGGTTTGTTTTCAATTATACTTGATGCAAATTGATGGAAAAAAGGCTGAAAAATCGAATTTTTTGCTGTCTAGACTGCTGACTCGCCGAGTCCATTAAGGGACTCGACGAGTCCATGCCTAAAAAGTACCAAAAATCATCCAACTCGTCGAGTTGGTTGATACAATTGACGAGTTGGACTCCCAGACAACATATTTTCGAGTTTTTTTGGCTGGAATTGGACTACGAACATTACCGTAAGCTGTTTTTGAACTTGTAAACCTGTTTTTGATGTGGTAATGTTCATGCCAATTGAATTTCAAAGATAATTGTCAGTAGATTCATGTTTTGTATTAGTTTAATGGTTAGGCTAATTTCATTAAAATTGTTTGATTTGAATTATCTTGTTCTTATGAGTTGGTATAGATTAATTAGAAAAGTTATGTCATAATATGTTTTCAATCCAAATTAATCTAAAAGTTGTTCATACTATGTGTTTTGTAACTTGTCCTCAAGTTATATGAAAGTCACATTTATGATTATTAAAACACATAAGATTTCCATAAGTTATGAAAAATGGAGTCTCATTTTTAAATGTTTTAAAGTCTTCCATAACTTGTCCTCAAGTTATGGAACTTGAAGAGTTTTCATTAAAACTACTTTAAACACATAAGTTATGGAATTGAAAAGTTTTTGAATAGTTCAAAACTTGCCCTCAAGTTTTGGAATTTGTAAAGTTTCCCTTCATGAATACTTTAATTCCAAGTTAAACCCTTAGAATTTTAAAAGTTCAAATTCAACCCTTATACTTTATAGTATTATAAGTTTATATATATATATATATATATATATATATATATATGTGTGTGTGTGTGTGTGTGTGTGTGTATGTGTGTGTGTGTGTATATAAGAACAAAGTCAGTCTTCCCGTTAGTAGGCCTCATTCACGAAGCTGGTCTATAAGGGGGTTATAAGGTTACTGCCTATAAAATGGTAGTTTTATTGGTGTCCACTCTCACCCACCACTTCCTTGACTGGTGGAGGGTCGTTAGCCGAACGGGTAGGACAAGGACTAGAATTCTCCCTTCATTAAAAGTATTAATGATAAATACTAAGTAACTAAACTTCTATAAATTCCTAATCTTAGTTACTTTAGGAAAATGTGAATTTGGTGCTAACCCATGAAATTACACTTTGCACTTTGCTTAAGTCGGTTAGTGGAGCGAGTGTTGTTAACCGGCACACTAGCTTGATTTAACAAGGTAGGAAAAGGGTAACTTAATGTTTATCATAGTATCGGTGGAGTGCGTGTGGTTAACCAACACATCGATTGAGGGGTAAATATTAAGGGTACCAATTATATTTGCATGATTATTCACACCTTGTTTTGTGATCCTCGGCATCCTAGTCACAAAACTTGAGAGGGCACAATCGAGATTGAAACATGCCATTGAAAAGTTCAA
This sequence comes from Lactuca sativa, assembly GCF_002870075.4. Lineage (NCBI taxonomy): Eukaryota > Viridiplantae > Streptophyta > Magnoliopsida > Asterales > Asteraceae > Lactuca > Lactuca sativa. The sequence continues at coordinate 173,476,852 of NC_056626.2, read as the reverse complement.
TGAATCTCAAAAGATCTAGGAGTTTCAAATCCAATTAAACCTAATAAATTATTTCGTTTTTCATGGTGGAAATTGGTGAATCGTCATTCGCCTACCTTCAAATATTCTATAGCTTGGATTACGACATCCCTCTTCCAAGTTATAAAATATTGTGTTGGGTCCTAGCCTTAATATTTCATATTGGGTGTTATATTAAGGACTTTAAATCAACTATCTTGAATATCTCCCAAAAGTGTCTGGTTCAGACAATTATGATCTTCCCAAAAACTCTTGGAATAAGCTTTCCTAATGAAGATGATGTCCCAAAAATCATTCTTCACTCCCTCCACCTCCTCCAATTATTTTCCTTAACATACAAGTTCTTGAATAATTCAAGGTCACTAAAGCCCTATTGGCAAGCAAGGTCTATGTGTGCTCACCTCTTGGAGATGAAGTCACATATTCACAAGCCGGGAGAGTTGGGTGTCAAAGTGTTGAGAAAGTTGGTTGTTCAATCACCTTCTAAGTCTCATAGCGAGTCTCCTTTAGGACTACTATGTAAAAGACTATGACATGAACCTTAATGATCTTATCTATTTGCTTGGTACTACTGAATCAACAATGATTTGGAGCACTGGTAGAGCAAATTTGATTAAGAAGATCAACTTCCCAGACTTCCATGGACATTGAAAATGGTAACATTAGATATCTAGAAAAGCCTTCTCTTCCCAAGGAAAGGGATTGACAATAGTCAACTCGGTTGACCAAATGGTAAAGAAAAAGGCAAGTCTGAGATAGTCCAGTGTATGATTCCCAAAGAGTCCGTATGTTTCTATTTCCAAAAGGAAGGGGCATTGGTTGCAAAGCTGCCCTAACTACCTGAAAGATCTGAGAGAAGGTCTAGTCAAAAAGCTTGACATCTGCTTCAGGTAAGTTAACTATCTAACTCAATTAAGTTCCCATTTGGAGATTCTTAATACATTTTGATGTATGGCAGGATCAAGCAAAGGGAAGGAAACTTAAAGAAAGAGTATGTTGAATCTGATCGCGAAGATGAATTTCAATCGCATGGTTCGAAGATCGGATTCTTGAGCTGCTACTTAAGAGTTATGATAGATTGCTAGAAAATATGTAATAGCATAGTTTTCATTTAAGTTGCATTGTACGGAAAAGTTTTTTCCGATCTTATAAAGAAATAAAATTTTTGATTTATTTTATTTTATCTCCTTGCAATGGCATTTATGGAAAATTGATGTTTATATGTTTCTAGCAATAATGGAAATATGAATTTGATTCTTTCATTTGTGGTAGTGTCTAAATTTACCAAATAACGAAAGATTCTCATCACCCAAGTTTCAATTGGACCGAAACTTGGAATCATGCATGTTGTATAGTATGATGAATGAAAATCTTCATCTTTGGAAAATTAAGACTAATTCCTTATTCACATGTATATGTGAGTCAAGTGAAGGACTAAGGGATCGAGTACACATTCTTGTGCACTGATAAATTCACCACAAAAGATCGATAAGACTATTTTGTCATGATTTACTAAAGTTCAGTAAATATGGTTATACTTACAAGTTTAAGTTTAATTCTGAAACATTGGAAAAGTTTCGATGTATGGAAGAACGAATGAGAAGAATCAAATTAGGCAGAAAGATAAAAGTTTCTCAAATCTGAAAGATGGGAGAGTACTTTAGTATCATGTTTTGCGATCATCTTAATGATTAAGAAACCATATCACAATTGGTCCTCTAAGGACATCTTAGTGCATTCCTATGGCTAAGAAGAGGAATCGTGAATTGTTGAAATTGTTAAATCAAGAAGATGAGTCGTACTTCGCTCCAAAACAAGTCTTAGAGTCATACTCCAAGATTGTAATTTGAGTGACACATATTAAAGAAGGTTTATTAACACTTGTCAAATGTAAGAATAAAATGTGTTCTACTCTTGTACATTTGAAATTGGTAAGTTGTGATGTTTTGGATAAAACAAAGACCAACTAAGGCCAATTGTGTGAAGTGTTTGTCTTGATAAAGAATCTGCACTATCTCTTTAATATTTGGCAAGAGAGTCTTATATGTCAAGAGGACAGTAAGAGTCTTAAAGATCCTTGAAAGAATTTCAAGATCTAATCAAGAATAAAACCTATAGTTTATCACTAGCACACGACTTGAGTTTTCTAACCTATCGTGTTGACATATTCCTATTTCTGTGCTCATTCTAGTTAAATTTGGCTTTGCATATGAGTTATGAGAGTTCTCAATTAGTTGCATAACAACTTGGAAGCAATGGAAGGCCCTTGTGCTGCCAGGTGGCAAGAAGTTAAGACTGCACAAGTTCAATCCATATGAGTTTGGATTTGTCACTAACCTTGTCTTGTGATTATGGTGTTGACAAATTCACATGGATAGGAACACATACACCATAAAATCTAAGTGTCATAAGGTTTCTCTCCGATTCATGAAAATGATGGTGAGGAAACGCTTTCATTAAGTAGATTTTAAGTAGATAGCAATTGTGATATTTGCATTCTGAAAGTCGTTAGTGGAGCGTGTGTGGTTAGCTGGCACACTAACATGGACTTGTGAGTAATGGAAAAGATCTAAAAAATTAAGACTATGATTACGACATCCCTTTTCATAGCTCTAAAATTGTTTAGACACATATATGTGCTATCTAAGGAAAGGTGTATGATTTTGATAAAGTTTTATCAAAGCATCTCGTATAAGAAATCTGAACTTTGGTAAGAAAGTCAATAAAGTATTGATTTGTAGAAGTCCACCTGATTTTTGAGTACATGTCAAAGCTAGTGGGAGCATAAGTGTTATGCTAATAATCATCATGTTAGTGGGAGCATGATAATTGTGATAAGTGTTGTAAGTTAGCAATGTTAAGTATAGAAAAACAAAACTTCAATTGTGAAAAGTTGTTTTGCTATAATTAAGGGAGAGGAAATTATACCAACTCTAAAAGATTAAATTGAGGTTTTAATCATCTTTAGTCAAGGATATGTATATGAATTTTTTGTTGGAATGACTCAACATAAGGAAATTCTATATATGGGTCCATTATTTGCGTTCAAAAATTCGATTATGATTACGACTTCCCTTTTCATAATCTGAATTATGAGAACTTGGCAAATAGTAATAGAATTCTTATTGCAAAAGGACTGGTCTGGTATCATGTCTTTATGTGAGACATCATGAATTGTGTCGCATATGCTTCGGATATAGGATCGATTGCATGTGCTATAATATTCATCATTTCTAAATTCTCCAAATGCTCAGGGCATTAAGAGGGGAAAAATCTAGAATTGGATATGACTAAAATGATTAAGCAATTTTCGAGGACAATCTAAGGTTTACCAAAGATTGGTTGCTCAGGGATAGTTGGAAGTATGGTGTAAATTTTTTGGAGAGGACCATTTTGACATATTCTGAAAAGAGGCAACTCTTGTTCAGAAGTGATAGTCAAAATGGAAATATGGAAATGTTCCTATAGGCGGAAGTTATTCATTAAATCTATGTAAGATTAGGAAACTTAATACAAGAAGGACGTTCAAAGCAATGTACTTTGAATATGAGACTTCGTTTCCATGGAGTTGAACTCCATTGGAATACTCTGTAATGTATGTTGACAAGTCTTTGTGACTTTATGCATAATCATTACAAGAGGATCAATGCATATAAGTTTAAAATGTGAACATATTTCGGTAAATGGTAGGAATTTGGAATTCTTACATTTACAATAAAGATTTGGGGATATGAAATGAGAATTATTAGAATTATGTTCAACCGATCTATTTCACAAAGTAAAAGATCATAGAAAAACATAAAGTGCATACTTGGTGTATGGCATGACTAGTGTTTAGAAAAACATAGTGTACATGCTTGGAGCATGAGACAACTATTTTTTTAATTCAAGTATAAAGTTGATAGTTTGAAACAGTATGAAATGAATAATGTGTAATCAATATGGTGATAAATAAAAGGTGTTCTATTTATATTCATAAGTTCTGAGACCATATTGGATTCGATTATTCTTGTGTTTCACTTTGCATGTTTTGAATTCCAGAATAACTAGGTCGTTCTTCCTGAATGACTAAGTTATTCAAACCATCCGCAGTCGGTCATATGTTGGAAGTAGATATGAATAAAGACTATCATGAAGCTAGTTTGTAGATGTCCAAGGTAGTAGACATAGCAAGAGTTGCTACAACATTCACGAGTGCTCATAAGTTCTGAGTATTGGATTAAACCCACACTCATTTGACTCACTTCATGGATTTTATCACGAGTGATCATGAGACGATAATATCTTATATTTTTCAAACCTATAGATATGAGTTGTTTCCTATGAGTTGGTTATACATTGATTGTAAGAAAACACATTGGTAACTCGATGTTATAAAACGTGCCTTTCTGTATAATTCAACAAGTAGTAGAACAAGCATATGAGTCGAAGTTTATCCATTCGTTTTACCCTTGGAGGGATAAAAGCGATATCTGTGGGCCCCTCGATGATTTAGCGATGACACCCCGAAGTGTTGGGCCAAGCCTGGACTGATGTAATTTGTTCAATTAGTCCGTCATCATAAATCGGAAATCGGGAAACAACAAATGGACAGAGAGAATGATTATAATCCATGTCTCGGTCCATATGATATCTAGAATAGATGGATATATGATCCCTTATCTAATGGACGCGTCATTGATTTGTTCATAACTCGACAACAGCTTTCAAGAGCTACGATTGCTAGTCGGGTTTTGAAGTCATACACAATAATAGTTTTAGACTTATCCAAGTGGGAGACTGTTGGATTAGTGTCTAAGTCCATAAATATAATTGGTATGTACTTGACCCGAATGGCATGGTCCATTTGGTTTGCATGACATCAGAACAATTTGGATAGACTTTTGTGAGAAAAGGATATTTATCATTTGTTAATATATTATAAGTTCTAATATATTAATATGAAATCATATTATTTAATTATTATTGATCAAGAATTAATTTGGAATTAATATTGTGATCAAAAGGAGACTAATTAAATATATGGGGATTGATTGTGTAAATCATTCATTCTTATATATGTGAGCTTATGATCCATAGTTCTTCATGTTGGGCTAAACCCATGGAGTAACCCATGGATACTCCATGGAGGTTTTAACCTATGGAGCATGAAAAATATGGACAGACATGAGTTACATGGTGTAACCCTAATAGCCACCATATATAATGTGACATCCCCAAAATCTCGGCCAGAAAAGACCGATTTCATTTATGCTTTTTAAACATTTTCAGAGTAAATCCGTTTGATTTTAAAAGAGATGCGGAATTTGTTCCCAAAAACAAAACATGATAAAATAGATATTTATCAAAACATTTCATATAGAAATATGATTTCATTTCATAATCAAAAGTCGGGATGTCATGTTCCGATATAGATCATAAAGCATAAACGATAACATTACAAGTCGTTCATCAAATATATACATATACAGACTTGTAAACAAAACAACTTGATGATTCGCCCATCTTAAGCTCTTGCGCCACTTCCTGTAATACAAATCAACTGAGTGGGTCAGGCTTGGGAGCCTGGTGAGCATATAGGGTTTTCAACCCACAATAATTATATTTAATTTCATCAATCAACAATAAACCCGATTACCCATTCCCGTTATCCTCACCTTACGTTCCTAAAAATAACGTCTATTATAAGGAACTTATTTCAGGATTTTCATCGGGACGGACATTACTGCAGAGGCGCTTCCTCAACAATAAGTGTCCTAAAGGCAACCATGTGGGGGATAGAGTACACCGGTGAACACGTCGTTCACAACACCTACAGGTAATGAGCCTGCTAGTGTTCCACAGGACAGTCTAGAATAGTCTGTGGTCGTCATCCATACTCTGCTGAATGACTAGAATAACACCAATAACACCGAGGCCTCTCATCTGTTTATTTCACACCAATTATCTAGCCATGTTCTACCCAACATATTAGTAGATAAAAATATACATTTTTATACATTGTTTAAAAAAAACCTGTATAGCATGCTTTAATCAATACATATTCCACATAACAGATGAGGCATACACACATAACACGTATTTCATAGAGAATATATCAGATCTATGAGATAGAAGAGAGTGAATATACATTCACACATATAACCACAAAATATATACACGTAGCACGTATTTTATATTAAATACTTCATAATATTGCGTATTGAAAAGGGACTATACACTCACTTGATCATAAGATAATCCGACAGCACTACGGCTTATAGAAGTAGCGTCTCTCTGCAGATCTGGAAGATCTTCACAAAAACCGGCTCTTCGCGGGCAGGGCTTCGGCTCGGGTATAACGCTCTTTGGGATTCTCGGGGCTTCGGATCTCGCTTCGGGGCTCGGGAATATTACCGGGGCTTTGGGGTATAATCGGCACGCAAATCGAGGCAAAAAGGCTAGAGAGAATGAGGAATTTGCAAAAGAAAGGAAGCTGCTTCGGACCTCCTTTTATAGCCTGATCCTCCGGGTTACGCGGGGCGTAACTTCGGGGTACGCGGGGCGTAATGCTTCGCAGATCGTCATCGCTTACGTCACCGGGCCCTCTACGTCATCGCTTACGACTTCGGACTACTCGAGTGCACCTCGCTGTACGCGGGGCGTACAGCAGTACACGCTGCGTACTTCGGATAGACCGCCTCTCCTTCTCTTCGGATAATATCGGAGTTAAATTAAAATAAATATTAAATATTTATTAAACTTCAAAAATTCATATCTCCTTCATATGAACTCTGCTTTCGACGTTCTTTATATCCACGCGAAGGTGAGACTACGCTCTACAACTTTCGTTTAGACTCCGTCGGCTAATTTTGACTTTTATTTTTATTAATTATTTTTAGAAGGCTCGGACAGGAAAACTTCGTTATTAAATCATAACTTCTTCGTCCGACGTCTGTTCTCGCCTATCTTTTCATCGTTTCGCTACTAACAACGAGATCTTCGATTCTCATTTAGATTGATTCAGCTAGAAATCGCTCGATCCCAAATCGAGTATTCGGGCTGCATACTGCCACGTCGAAACTTCAGAAAATCATAACTTCATCATACGAAGTCAGATTTGGGCGTCCCTTTTATGCACGTTCTCGGTTTAACGAAATCTACGACTTTCGTTTAGATCGCTAAGGCTAAATATCGCTTTATCTTAAATTCATGATTTACGTCACTCGGCGTCATGCCGGTTCCGTCGTGAAACTTCGACAGGTCATAACTTCTTCGTTATAACTCGGATTTTGGCATTCCTTATATCTCCGGAATCCTTGTTTCAACCACTACAACTTTATGCAAAGATATCGGGCTTATCTTACACTTTAATTTTGACGCTTTATTTTATTCTTAATTTAATTACATCACATAATTAAGCAAATAAACACATAACTCACATAATACACAAATTCACAAATAATACATTTTATTATTTCAAATTGGGGTTACAATGGCTAACCTAGACTATTACATTGCTAAAATGGCAAGCCTAGAAACACGGGCGTTACAATTCTCTCCACCTTAGAATGATTCCGTCCCCGGAATCACACACCAGCAAACAAATGCGGATAGCGACTCATCATGTCACTCTCCGTCTCCCAGGTGAGATTCGGCCCATTCGTGTGTTTCCATCGGACAAGCACTAACTCAACCATCTTACGTCGCAATTTCTTAGTCTTTCGGTCAACGATTGTCTCCGGTTCCTCAATCAACCTCTTGTTCTCATCGATCCTCAACTCTGAAAGTGGAATTATGTCGGGAACTTCTCCCGTGAACTTCCTCAAGTAACACACATGAAAAGTGTTATGAATTCCATTCAGTTCTTCTGGTAGTTCGAGCTTGTAAGCTTGGTTCCCAATCCTCTGAAGAACTTTAAATGTTCCAATAAACCTTGGACTTAACTTTCCCCTTTTACCAAATCTTATAAGTCCCTTCCACGGCGAGACTTTAAGCAAAACCGAATCTCCAACTTCAAAAGTCATCGGTCTTCGCTTTTTGTCAGCATAGCTCTTTTGACGGTCCTGAGCTGCTAACATTCTCTCCCTAATTATTCTCAACTTTTCAGCTGTTTGATGGACCAACTCCGGTCCCATAAACTGCTTTTCCCCAGCCTCAAGCCAACAAGACGGCGTACGACACTTCTGTCCATACAAAGCTTGGTAAGGTGCCATCTTAATGCTCGAGTGAAAACTATTATTATAGGAAAATTCTACCAAAGGTAAATGTTCATCCCAATTACCTAGGAATTCCAAGGTACACGCTCTCAGCATATCTTCCAGTGTTTGTATCGTTCTTTCACTCTGACCATCAGTCTGCGGATGGTAAGCTGTACTTAAACACAACTTGGTACCCAATTCCTCTTGTAGACTTTTCCAAAACCTCGATGTGAAACGGCTATCACGATCCGACACAATCGTTAATGGAACACCGTGAAGCCTCACAATTTCCTTCACGTAAGAATTCGCAAGCTTCTCCATAGACCATTTCTCCTTGGCCGCTATGAAATGCGCACTCTTAGTGAATCGATCAACGACCACCCAAATCATGTCGTGACCATTCTTTGTTCTGGGCAGTTTAGTGAAAAAATCCATAGCAATGTCTTCCCACTTACCCATAGGCACAGGAAAAGGTTCTAAACTCCCGTATGGTTTCTGATGTTGTTCCTTGACTCTTGCACAGGTTACACACTCGGCCACATACTTCGCAATGTCGAGCTTCATTGTCGGCCACCAATAATAGGGTTTCAGGTCCCTATACATTTTTGTGCTACCGGGATGAATCGAGTACATGGTTTTGTGAGCTTCTTCCATCAGAAGATCTCTGACTCCTCCTGTCTTAGGTATCCAAATCCGATCTTGGAACACCTTTATTCCATGACTGTTTATGCCGAACACCAACGTTTTACCCAAACGTTCCTCCTTTCGGTCATTTTTCTCAGAAGCTTCGCTTTGAGCTTTCTTGATACTTTCCAAAATAGTCGAGACAACTTCAATTCTCAACGCTCTTGGCCTTTTCTTTTCAAGATTGACCTTCCGACTGAGAGCATCAGCAACAATATTGGCCTTACCGGGGTGGTAAAGTATCTCACAGTCGTAGTCCTTAAGTAATTCCAGCCAGCGTCGTTGCCTCATATTCAATTCTTTCTGACTAAAGAGATATTGGAGACTCTTATGATCAGTGAAAAGTTTGCACTTCGTGCCATAGAGGTAATGCCTCCATATTTTCAGTGCGAAAATTACCGCTGCCAACTCCAAATCATGAGTCGGGTAGTTCTTTTCGTGCTCTTTCAGCTGTCGAGACGCATATGCGATCACCTTATCCCTTTGGGTCAAAACGCAACCCAATCCAACCCCAGACGCATCGCTATAAACAGCGAAGTCTTCAACCCCATCGGGTAGAGAAAGTATCGGTGCCTCGCATAGTTTCTTCTTTAGCTTCTCGAATGCTTCTTTATGCTTATCACTCCAAGCATAAGTAGCTCCTTTGTGGGTCAAAGCTGTTAATGGAATAGCGATCGAAGAAAAGCCTTGGATGAACCTTCGGTAATATCCGGCTAATCCTAAAAAAGCTTCGGATCTCCGTGGGACTTTTCGGTTGTTCCCACTTCATCACAGCTTCGATCTTCGCTGGATCAACCATTATCCCTTCTTGGTTGACCACGTGACCCAAGAATTGGACTTCACGAATCCAGAAATCACATTTGGAGAACTTCGCATACAACTTCTCCTTCTTCAAGACTTCCAACACTTCTCGCAAGTGTCTGCCGTGCTGCTCTTGGCTTTTCGAATAAATCAGAATGTCATCTATGAACACTATCACAGATTTATCAAGGAACGGATTACAAACTCTGTTCATCAAATCCATGAATGCTGCTGGAGCATTGGTTAGTCCAAACGACATCACCAAGAACTCATAGTGTCCATATCGCGTTCTGAATGCGGTCTTCTCTATATCCTGCTCCCTTACTTTTAGCTGATGATATCCTGACCTCAGGTCGATCTTTGAAAAATAACTGGAACCTTGTAGCTGATCGAATAGGTCATCAATCCTCGGCAACGGATATCTATTCTTTATTGTTGCCTTATTCAGCTATCGGTAATCAATGCACATCCTCATGCTTCCATCTTTCTTCTTTACGAATAACACCGGAGCTCCCCAGGGTGATGAACTAGGTCTAATGAAACCTTTGTCCAATAACTCCTGAAGTTGCATCATTAGCTCCTTCATCTCCGTCGGTGCTAATCGATAAGGTGCTTTTGCAATTGGCGTTGTTCCGGACAACAAGTCGATATGAAATTCTACTTGTCGATCGGGCGGTAATCCAGGAAGATCTTCGGGAAATACTTCCGGATAATCACACACAACAGGAATATTTTGCATCACCTTCTTTTCTTCTTGCATAAAATTTCGGCATCATTGGCGCTAAGCCAATCCATTCCCAAAACGATGTCGAAACCGTTAAGTTCGATAGGCAATAATTCCTCGTGGAACTTATTTCCATTCAGATCAATTAAGATGTTTTTCATACGATGGCTAACAGGTACAAACTTGCCACTAGCAACTTCGACTAATAAAGCATTATCTAGTCTATCAACAGGCAAAGCTAGTTTTCTACCAAATTCATGCGATATAAAGGAGTAGTTGGCTCCAGAATCAAATAAAATTTGGGCAGGCAATTTGTTAACGAGAAAGGTACATGAAGCGACATCAGCTTCATCTTTAGCAGCTTCCAGTGTCATCTGGAATGCTCTCGCCTTTGGCTTTGGCGGAATGTTGGGTCTTGCTGCTTCCTTCTTCTTCGGACAATCCCTTGAGATGTGCCCCTCTTCACCACAACCATAACAAACATTCTTGGTGAAGGTGCAGTCATTGGCATAATGCCATAGCTTTCCACATTTGAAGCATGTGGTTTCCCCGCCACACTTCCCATAATGCTTCTTCTTGCACTTGTCACACCATTTCGCTTCTACCTTTCCTCCACTTCCTCTCGAACTAGACCTCGAGAATTTACTTTTCTTGCTGGACCCTGAAAATCCATCGATTTTCCTTTTCTCGCCAACCTCTGACCTTTCCAGACCCTTTTCCCTGATCTGGGTCTCAACATTTCTAGCAGCCCAGATGGCGGCTTTCAATGTGGTTGCTTGCTTAACCATTGGACCATAGTCCGCTGGTAGTCCAAGGGTAAACTTGTTGACCTTAGAGAGTTCTGTAGGCACCAAATATGGGATAAACTTCATCTTTTCCGTGAAACTTGTAGCGTATTCAGTAACGCTCAATTTCCCTTTCTTCAAATTCTGAAACTCATTACTGATTTCCAGAAGGTCTTGCTCGGAGCAGTATTGCATTTTTAGTTGTTCCACAAAGTCTTCCCAAGACATTTTGCTTGCTTCTCCCTTGGGCATAGAGTCAGCTAACAGCTTCCACCAACTCAACACCCCAGATTTTAGCAGAGGGATTGCAAGAGCGGTCTTCTGCCTGTTGCTGCATTCGCAACTTTCAAACATAGTCTCAATTTCGGAGACCCAATCCATAACTTGCACCGGCGTCGGGCTTCCGGATAGACATGGTGGTTTGGATGCCATGAAATCCTTATACTTGCACCCACGACCATCATTTCCTCCATACTGGTTATTGCGTCTAACCACTGGTTGTTCGTCTTGACCAATGATTCCACTAAAGTTTTCTCCTTCAGATTGCCCTCCATTCTCCTCGGGCTCTTCCGCTTGAATTGACGGTTCTTCACGATTCTGCCTAAGCAGGCGTCTTGTTTCTTCCATCTGACGATCCAACATCATTTGAATCATCATTTGTACACCAGCCATTGTTATCGGCTCAGGTGCATCAGCTACGACAGGTACTTGTTGAATTACAGGCGGTTGATTCCTGTTTTCATCAGCATTTCCAACTCCGCTTCTTGTTCTCACCATTTTTTTTTGATCTACACACCGAATAATTTCACCTTATTGCTCCAAACGATTACATGCTAGTTCTAATATCGTATACATACGCTTAGAATCCTAAACACATAAACCTTCAGATCCGGTTGGCAACAAACCGTAGATCCGAACAAATAATATCATATATGGCAACATATAACATTTAGCACATAAAAGCATTTTAGGCAACTCTCCTAAAATAAACTAGTGCTCGTGTCTAAATTTATCAGACACACACCTCCCAATCTCCATTTAGCATCTTAAGTTTAAGTCTAGAAATCCTACAAATTCCTAGTTCGCTTAAACTAATGCTCTGATACCAACTGTGACATCCCCAAAATCTCGGCCAGAAAAGACCGATTTCATTTATGCTTTTTAAACATTTTCAGAGTAAATCCGTTTGATTTTAAAAGAGATGCGGAATTTGTTCCCAAAAACAAAACATGATAAAATAGATATTTATCAAAACATTTCATATAGAAATATGATTTCATTTCATAATCAAAAGTCGGGATGTCATGTTCCGATATAGATCATAAAGCATAAACGATAACATTACAAGTCGTTCATCAAATATATACATATACAGACTTGTAAACAAAACAACTTGATGATTCGCCCATCTTAAGCTCTTGCGCCACTTCCTGTAATACAAATCAACTGAGTGGGTCAGGCTTGGGAGCCTGGTGAGCATATAGTGTTTTCAACCCACAATAATTATATTTAATTTCATCAATCAACAATAAACCCGATTACCCATTCCCGTTATCCTCACCTTACGTTCCTAAAAATAACATCTATTATAAGGAACTTATTTCAAGATTTTCATCGGGACGGACATTACTGCAGAGGGGCTTCCTCAACAATAAGTGTCCTAAAGGCAACCATGTGGGGGATAGAGTACACCGGTGAACACGTCGTTCACAACACCTACAGGTAATGAGCCTGCTAGTGTTCCACAGGACAGTCTAGAATAGTCCGTGGTCGTCATCCATACTCTGCTGAATGACTAGAATAACACCAATAACACCGAGGCCTCTCATCTGTTTATTTCACACCAATTATCTACCCATGTTCTACCCAACATATTAGTAGATAAAAATATACATTTTTATACATTGTTTAAAAAAAACCTGTATAGCATGCTTTAATCAATACATATTCCACATAACAGATGAGGCATACACACATAACACGTATTTCATAGAGAATATATCAGATCTATGAGATAGAAGAGAGTGAATATACATTCACACATATAACCACAAAATATATACACGTAGCACGTATTTTATATTAAATACTTCATAATATTGCGTATTGAAAAGGGACTATACACTCACTTGATCATAAGATAATCCGACAGCACTACGGCTTATAGAAGTAGTGTCTCTCTGCAGATCTGGAAGATCTTCACAAAAACCGGCTCTTCGCGGGCAGGGCTTCGGCTCGGGTATAACGCTCTTTGGGATTCTCGGGGCTTCGGATCTCGCTTCGGGGCTCGGGAATATTACCGGGGCTTCGGGGTATAATCGGCACGCAAATCGAGGCAAAAAGGCTAGAGAGAATGAGGAATTTGCAAAAGAAAGGAAGCTGCTTCGGACCTCCTTTTATAGCCTGATCCTCCGGGTTACGCGGGGCGTAACTTCGGGGTACGCGGGGCGTAATGCTTCGCAGATCGTCATCGCTTACGTCACCGGGCCCTCTACGTCATCGCTTACGGCTTCGGACTACTCGAGTGCACCTCGCTGTACGCGGGGCGTACAGCAGTACGCGTTGCGTACTTCGGATAGACCGCCTCTCCTTCTCTTCGGATAATATCGGAGTTAAATTAAAATAAATATTAAATATTTATTAAACTTCAAAAATTCATATCTCCTTCATATGAACTCTGCTTTTGACGTTCTTTATATCCACGTGAAGGTGAGACTACGCTCTACAACTTTCGTTTAGACTCCGTCGGCTAATTTTGACTTTTATTTTTATTAATTATTTTTAGAAGGCTCGGACAGGAAAACTTCGTTATTAAATCATAACTTCTTCGTCCGACGTCCGTTCTCGCCTATCTTTTCATCGTTTCGCTACTAACAACGAGATCTTCGATTCTCATTTAGATTGATTCGGCTAGAAATCGCTCGATCCCAAATCGAGTATTCGGGCTGCATACTGCCACGTCGAAACTTCAGAAAATCGTAACTTCATCATACGAAGTCAGATTTGGGCGTCCCTTTTATGCACGTTCTCGGTTTAACAAAATCTACGACTTTCGTTTAGATCGCTAAGGCTAAATATCGCTTTATCTTAAACTCATGATTTACGTCACTCGGCGTCGTGCCGGTTCCGTCGCGAAACTTCGACAGGTCATAACTTCTTCGTTATAACTCGGATTTTGGCATTCCTTATATCTCCGGAATCCTTGTTTCAACCACTACAACTTTATGCAAAGATATCGGGCTTATCTTACACTTTAATTTTGACGCTTTATTTTATTCTTAATTTAATTACATCACATAATTAAGCAAATAAACACATAACTCACATAATACACAAATTCACAAATAATACATTTTATTATTTCAAATTGGGGTTACAATGGCTAACCTAGACTAGTACATTGCTAAAATGGCAAGCCTAGAAACACGGGCGTTACATATAAGGACCCCATGGCTCAAGAAATTGGCACTAGTGTGTGTACACATGAGGGCTAGCCGATTTGAGCATAAGAACCTTTTCTCACAAGTTATTCCAAGATGTTGGTGATGTTGTGTGAACCATTTGAGGTGTCAAATTTGAGGCACTAGGCTCTTAAGCTCCATGGAATCAAGCTACAACAAAGAGGTATGTAATTCTGCTAGAATTTATATTATATGTACTTCATATTATGCTAGTTAGAACAATACCTTGGAAAATTGATATTTGCATGCATAATAGATAAAACATAGATCCAAGGTATTTAGGTTTGCATGTACACCTTAGGAGTGTTAGAATGCTTAAAACCCTTCAAATATAGCTGCCACAACAGAGAAATCCCCGGATCTAAAGCTTCTACTTTCAACTATGCACCACCAACTTCAACTCCTTCAAGAAACACCAAGGAACATAATCTTTTAACTTACATACAATCGAAAATGGGAGATGAGACATGATTTAGGGTTTCTCTGGACTGAGAGGACGATGAGGGAGGCTAACAATGAGGCTTAAGACCTTTAAATAGGGTGCAAACCATGAAAATTAGGGTTTTCCTTTCTAGCGTCTACTCGTCAAGTTGGGGCTCCCCAACTCGTCGAGTAGACCCTTAATCCTGCATCCATAAAGATTCCTACACGACGAGTTGGAGCTCCCCAACTCATCGATTTCCAGTCCAAACCCTAAAATGTTGAGAAATAAATAATACATGGATCAAGCGTTACAAATCTCACCCACTTGAACTAGACTTCTTCCTCGAAGTCTACTGATGCAAACAAATCCAGGTAATGCTCTCGCATCTCATCCTCCGGCTCCCATGTCCATTCCAAGCCTTTCCGGTCTTTCACTAGCTTCACCTTTTTGTTACGAAGAACCTTAGTTTTCTTATCCAAAACCACAACGAGCCTCTCAATGTAGTTCGGGCTCTCATCCACCTGAATGTTGTCCAAATAAATAACCACGGCCTCATCTGTGACACACTTCCACAGCTGAGACACATGGAAGGTGTTATGAATCTGGATAAGCTCATTTGATAGATCCAAATGGTAAGCTACCTTGCCCAACCTGGCGGAAATCCTGAAGGGTCAAAATATCGGGGACCTAACTTGCCCCTCTTCCAAAACCTAATGACACCCTTCCATGGTGACACCTTTAACAAGACGAAGTCTCCCACCTGGAACTCAAGATCCGAGCGATTCCAGTCAACATAGCTCTTATGATAGCTCCGCGGGACCCGCATCTTGTTGCACACTTTCTGGATCAACTCGATAGTCTTAAGCACCAACTTGGTGCTTCCCATGACTCGGTGCCCAAGTTCACCGCAACAAACTGGGGTCCTACACCTCCGACCATATAGCATGTCAAACGGGGGTCGGTCGATACTAGCATGATAAATGTTGTTATATGAAAACTATGCTAGTGGGAGGTACGTATCCCAACACCCTTCGAAATCCAATATGCATGCCCACAACATATCCTAGAGCTTCTGGATCGTCCTCTCACTCTGGCCGTCTGTCTGGGGGTGGTATGCAATGCTAAACTGTAACTGTGTTCCCAGTTCCACGTGGATCTTCCTCCAAAATCTGGATGTAAATCGGAAATCCCGGTCAGAGACCACCGACACTGGCACCCCGTGCGTAACCACCACCTCTCACACATAAATATCTGCTAATTTCTCTGTAGAGATGCTCGTGGGGATCGGAATAAAATGAGCACTCTTCGTTAACCTTTCCACAATGACCCAAATGGAATCCATACCCCTCACTGTCCTTAGTAACTTCGTGATGAAGTCCATGGTGATCTCTTCCCACTTCCACATTGGAATGGGTAACGGCTGAACCTTGTCGTGAGGCCTGATGTTCGGCCTTGACTTTCCTGCAGGTCAATCACCGCTCCACAAACCATTTGATCTACCTCTTCATGAATGGCCACGAGTAACTCAACCTCAGATCTCTATACATCTTTGTGACCCCCGGGTGAATAGAGAAGTTGGATTTGTGTGCCTCCTCCAAGATCTTTTGCCTCACGCCCCTAGATACTGGTTCCCACACCCGACCACACTATGTCAAAAGGCCCCGACCATCCCAAACAAATAAGGGAATCTGACCCCGAATCCACTTTATCTTCCAATTCTCTTTCTTCAAACCCTCCACATGAGCTTCCTTGATCATATCTAACAATGGAGAAATCACCGTCATCCTTAAACAAACGTTTCCGATCAGAGGACTTGCCGCCTTGCGGCCCAAAGCATCGGCCACCACGTTGGCCTTCCCTGGATGGTACAAAATCTCGCAGTCATAATCTTTCACTACATCCAACCATCTCCTCTACCACATGTTGAGGTTCTGCTGATCCATCAAGTACTTTAAACTTTTGTTGTCAGTAAAGATGGTGCACCGAACTTCATATAAGTAATGCCTCCAGATTTTGATGGCAAACACCATCGCCCCCTATTCTAGGTCATGAGTGGGGTAATTTTCATCATGAGGCTTCAGTTGCCTTGAGGCATACGCGGTCACATGCCCCCTCTGCATCAGAACAACCCCTAACCCTGAGATCAACACATCACAATACACTACCAACACATCCAATTCCTCGGGTAGTACTAGGATTGGGGCCTCATATAACCTCTGTCTCAAGGCCTTGAAGGCCACCTGCTAGTCCGGGCCCCACTGGAAAGTCACCTTCTTCTTGGTTAAGCGAGTCGAAGGTACGACAATCTTGGAGAATTCCTGGATAAATCTCCGATAGTACCCCGCTAAACCCAAGAAGCTACGGATCTCGGATGCATTCTTCGGTACTTCCCACCGCATTAACGCCTCAACTATGGTTGGATAAACTGAGATACCCTTTTGGTTGATGATGTGCCCCAAAAACTACACCTCTTGCATCCCGAAATCACATTTTGAGAACTTCGCATAAAGCGTTTCCATCCTCAGTGTCTCCAATACCTCCCTCAAATGCTGCTCATGCTCCTCCTTGGTCTTAGAATAGACTAAGATGTCATCGACAAAAATGATCATAGACCGATCCAACATTGGCCTACACACCTTGTTCATGAGGTCCATGAATGCTGCTGGGGCATTGATGAGCCCGAATGGCATCATCACAAGCTCATAGTGACCATACCGAGTCCTGAAAGCTGTCTTTGGTATATCCTCATCCCTAATCCTCATCTGATCGTACCCCGATGTACCGAAGATCAATCTTTGAAAACCAAGATGAACCCTACATCTGATCGAACAAATCATCGATCCTCGGAAGTGGATAATGTTTTTTCACCGTTAGCTTGTTCATCTCCCGATTATCGATGCACATCTTGTGTGACCCATCCTTCTTCTTCACGAACAGGATCAGCGCTCCTTACGGGGAACTACTCGGACGAATAAACGCTCGGTCTAGAAGCTCCTGAAGCTGCGTAGATAGCTCCTGCATCTCGGGCGGAGCTAGTCGGTACGGTGTCTTTGTGACATCCCTAAAATCGCGGCTAGAAAAGACCGGTTTCGTTTATGCTTTTAAAATAATTTCAGAGTAAATCCATTGATTTAAAATAGTTGCGGAATTTATCCCAAAAACAATACATGATAAAATAAGGTTTATCAAAGCATTTCTTAAAGAAATGTATTTCATTATTTATCAAAACTCAGGATGTCATGTTCCGATACAGACACAAAAGCATAAATAATAAAACATAGACCTTACACAGTTACATACAACTACTGGTCTATAAACAAAAACATCTTCACAAGTTCTCCAACTTATGCTCTCGCGCCACTACCTGTAATACAAAGAAACTGAGTGGGTCAGGCTTGGGAGCCTGGTGAGCGTATAGGGTTTTGAACCCACAATAAATAATTATATTTAATTCATCAACCAACAATAACCCGATTTCCCATTCCCTTTATCCTCACTTTACGTCCCTATGACAACAACTATTACACGTGACCTAATCTAGGATTTTCATCGGGATGAACACTACTGCAAAGGGGTTTCCTCAACAATGAATGTCCTAAGGCAACCATGAGGGGGATAGAATACATAAAATTAACACCCAAGTTCACTACACCTACAGGTTATGAGCCTGCCAGCGTTCCACTGAACTGTCTAGAAAAGTCTGTGGTCGTCATCCATATTATGCTGGACGACTACATCATAATCACATCGAGGCCTCTCATCATTTTATTTCATCACCCACCAACTGTCTACCCATGTTCTACCCAACATATTAGTAGATAAAAATATATACATTTATATACAGCCTAAAAGCTGTACAGTCATTCCTTCAACTATTATTTCAAATAAACAAATAATATATAAACACATAACATGTATTATAGAGAATAATTCATATCTATGTGTTAGAAGAAAGCAACTACACACTCACTTGATAAGACGATGATCGAACAACACATCGTCTCTTAAAACAATTGTTTCCGATAAAACCGAGATGTTTTCCCAAAAACCAAGCTTCATGTGGACAAAGTTTCAGCTTGAAAATATAATTTTCTTGGGAACTTCGGAGCGTTGGGACTTGCTTCGGGTGTCGGGATGATATCGGGGCTCCAGGGGAATAAATTTCACGTAAATCGAGAGAATAAGGGCGAGAGAGAAGAATTTGAGCAACTAAACTCGGCTGACCTTGTGTTCTATTTATAGGGGCTGAACCCTGGATTTACGCTAGGCGTAAGTCTTCGTACGACGGGCATACACGTTCGTCGACATATATGCTGGGCGTAATCTTCGGATCTGATCGGGTACGTCATGGTCTCGGACCCAAGACACTCAAGTGATGGGTCAGGTCAACACGGCCCATTTCGATCCATGTATATGGGTATGCTGAGCGTACTCATGTACGTTTGGCGTAACCCGATATACCGGACATCAAAAATGCGTAACTGTCGCATACGAGCTCCATTTTTGACGTTCTTTATATCCACGCGTAGGTGCGACTATAATCTACAACTTTCGTTTAGACTCTGTTGGCTAATTTTGACTTTATTTTTATTATATTATTTTTAGTAGGCCGAGACAGGAAGACTCCATTAGAAATTAATAACTTTTTCATCTGACGTCTGTTTTCGTCTGTCTTTCCTCCGTTGCACTACTATCGACGAGATCTTCGATTCTCGTTTAGATTATTTCGGCTAGAAATCACTCGATCTCAAATCCGAACTTTGGGCTGCATACCGCTAAGTCGAAACTTATAAAAAATCATAACTTCCTCATACGAAGTAAGATTTAGATGTTCTTTATATGGATGCTCTCGGTTTAACGTATTCTACAACTTTCGTTTAAATCACTAAGGCTAAATATCGCTCTATCGTAAATTCACTATTTACGTCACGCAGTGTCATGCCAGTTCTGTCGCGAAACTTCAACAAATCATAACTTCTTCGTTATAACTCAGATTTCGATATTCTTTGTATTTTCGGAAACCTTGCCACGAACACTACGTCTTCATGTATCGATATCGGTTTTATCTAACATTTTATTTTTAAGCTTATTTTTATTCTTAATTCATTTAAGCCACACAATTAAGCATAAAATACATAATATTCAAATAAAACATTCTTATTATTTCAAAATAAGTTACAAAGGTGAACCTAGACTATTACATCAACATTAATGCCTAGCCTAGAAATACGGGCGTTACAATTCTCTCCACCTTAGGATGATTCCATCCCTGGAATCAAACATCAACAAAAAATGCGGATAGCGACTCATCATGTCACTCTCTGTCTCCCATGTGAGATTTGGCCCATTCGCATGTTTCCATCGAACAAGCCCTAATTCGACCATCTTGCGTCGCAACTTCTTAGTCTTACGGTCAACGATTGCCTCTGGTTCTTCAATTAACCTCTTATTTTCATCAATTCTTCATTCCGAAAGTGGAAACATGTCGGGAACTTCTCCCGTGAACTTTCTCAAATAACACACATGGAAAGTGTTATGAATTCCATTCAGTTCTTCGAGTAATTCTAGCTTGTAAGCTTGGTTCCCAATCCTCTGAAGAGTTTTAAATGGTCCAATAAACCTTGGACTTAACTTTCCCCTTTTACCAAATCGTATAAGTCCCTTCCACGGTGAGACTTTAAGCAAAACCAAATCCCCAACTTCAAAAGTCACCGGTCGTATTTTCTTGTCAGCATAGCTCTTTTGACGATCCTGAGCTGCTAACATTCTCTCCCTAATTATTTTCAACTTTTTAGTAGTTTGATGGACTGTCTCGGGTCCCATAAACTGCTTTTCCCCAGCCTCAAGCCAACAAGACGGTGTACGACATTTTTGTCCGTACATAGCTTGATAAGGTGCCATCTTTATGCTCGAGTGGAAACTATTATTGTAGGAGAATTCTACCAAAGGTAAATATTCATCCTAGTTACCTTGGAATTCCAAGGTACATGCTCTAACCATATCTTCAAGCGTTTGTATCATTCGTTCGCTCTGACCATTAGTCTATGGATGGTAAGCTATACTCGTACACAACTTGCTACCTAATTCCTCTTGTAGTCTTCTCGAAAATCGCGAGGTGAAACGGTTTTCACTATCTGACACAATCGTTAATGGAATGCCATGAAGCCTCACAGTTTCCTTCACGTAAGAATTCACAAGCTTATCCATAGACCATTTCTCATTGGCTGCTATAAAATGCATACTCTTAGTGAAGCAATCAACGACCACCCAAATCATGTCGTGACCATTCTTTGTTTTGGGCAGTTTAGTGACAAAATCTAGAGCAATGTATTCCCATTTACCCATAGGCACAGGTAAAGGTTCTAAACTCCCGTATGGTTTCTGATGTTGTGCCTTGACCCGTGCACATGTCACACACTCAGCCACATACTTTGCAATATCAAGCTTCATCATCGGCCGCCGGTAATAGGGTTTCAGGTCCCTATACATTTTAGTGCTGCCAGGATGATTTGAGTACATGGTTTTGTGAGCTTCTTCCATCAAAAGATCTCTTATTCCTCCTGACTTAGGTACCCAAATACGATCTTGGAATACCTTCAGTCCATGACCGTTTGTACCAAACACCAACATTTTTCCTAAACGTTCCTCCTTCCAGTCATTCTTTTCAGAAGCTTCTTCTTGAGCTTTTTTAATACTCTCCACAATTGTCGAGACAACTTCTATTCTTAACACTCTTGGCCTTTTTCTTTCAAAATTTACCTTCCGACTGAGAGCATCAGCGACAACATTGGCCTTACCGGGGTGGTAAAGTATCTCACAGTCATAGTCCTTGAATAACTCTAGCCAGTGTTGTTGCCTCATATTCAATTCTTTATGATTAAAGAGATATTGGAGACTCTTATGATCAGTGAAAAGTTTGCACTTCGATCCATAGAGGTAATGCCTCCATATCTTTAGAGCAAATACTATCGCTGCCAACTCTAAATCACGAGTGGGGTAGTTCTTTTCATGCTCTTTCAGTTGTCGAGATGCATATGCTAGAAACTTTTCTATTTGGGTCAAAACACAACCCAACCCAACACCAGACGCATCGCTATAGACTGCGAAGTCCTCAACTCCATCGGATAGAGAAATAATCGGTGCCTCACATAGCTTCTTCTTTAGCAGCTCGAATGCTTCTTTGTGTTTATCACTCCAAGTATAAGTAGCCCCTTTGTGGGTCAAAGTTGTCAATGGAGTAGCAATTGAAGAAGAGCCTTGGATAAACCTTCGGTAATATCTGGCTAATCCCAGAAAACTTCGGATCTCCGTGGGACTTTTCGGTTGTTCCCACTTCATCACAACTTCAATCTTTGTTGGGTCAACCATTATCGCTTCTTGGTTGACCACATGACCCAAGAATTGGACTTCCCGAATCCAAAAATCACATTTGGAGAACTTGGCATACAACTTTTCATTCTTCAAGACTTCCAACACTTCTCGCAAGTGTCTGCCATGCTCCTCTTAGCTTTTCGAGTAAATTAGAATGTCATCTATGAACACTATCACCGATTTATCAAGGAACGATTTACAAACCCTATTCATTAAATCCATGAATACTGTTGGAGCATTGGTTAGTCTAAACAACATAGCCGACAACTCATAGTGTCCATATCGTGTTCTGAATGTAGTGTTCTTGATATCCTGCTCTCTCACCTTCAGCTGATGATATCCTGAACTTAGGTCGATCTTTGAAAAATAACTTGAACTTTTTAGTTGATCAAACAGGTCGTCAATCCTTGACAAAGGATATCTATTCTTTATTGTTGCCTTGTTCATCTCTCTATAATCAATGCACATTCTCATACTTCCATCTTTCTTCTTCACGAATAACACCGGAGCTATAACTTGCACGTAAATCGAGAGAATAAGGGCGAGCGAGAAGAATTTGAGCAACTAAACTCGGCTTACCTTGTGTTCTATCTATAGGGGCTGAAACCTGGATTTACGTTGGGCGTAGGTCTTTGTATGCTGGGCGTACGCATTCGTCGACACGTACGCTGAGCATACTCTTCGGATCTGACTGGGTACGTCATGGTTGTTGGGTTTTGAGCATTATAACACTTATATGGTGTACATGCAACCCTAAATACCTTGGATCTATGTTTTCTCTATTATACATACAAATATGTATATCCAAGGTATTATCCTAACTAGCATACCAAAAAATTGATACATAGTAATATAACAAGTTAGAATACATACCTCTTTGTTGTAACTTGTCTTCATGAAGCTTGAGTGCCTAGTGCCCCAAGTGTGAAACCTCAAATGGTTCACACAACACCATGAACACTTGGAATAACCTTGAGAATAAGGATACTTTGGTTCTCTCTAGTGAAATCGACCTTGCCCTTTTTGTGTACACACACTAGTCCCCATTTCACCAACCAAGGACATCTTTATATAGTGTGGAGATTAGGGTTAAACCCTAATATACATGACCTTTCATTTCATATGATCCATGGGTTAAACACTCCATGGACTATCCATGAAAGCTTAGCCCAACCTAAATGAACTTGGCCCATCACACACATATATCTTAGAGTTCATATTTAATTAGTTCCTTTTGATCACTTAATTAATTAAAAATTAATTCTTGCTCAATATTAATTAAATAATATGATTATATATTAATATATTAGACCTTATAATATATTGATATAAATCAGTAGTATCCTTTTTCCTCATCTTGTCAATCCAATTGTCCCGATTCCATGCAACCCAAATGGACCATGTCGGGTCAGATCAAGTCTTACCAATTATAGTTATGGACTTAGACATTAATCCAATAGTCTCCCACTTGGATAAGTCTAAAACTATTATTTCAAGTATGACTTCATAACTCGACTAGCAATCGTAGCTCTCAAAAGCTTCTGTCGAACTCTGACCTTGTCGATGAACTCTGACCTTTGTCAATGACTTGTCCATTAGATAAGGGATTATATATTCCTCCATTCGAGATATCATATGGACTGAGACATGGATTGTAAATCATTCTCTCTGTCCATCTTTTGTTTCCCGATTTCCGATTCATGATGATTGACTGATTGAATAGATCAAATCAGTCCTGGCTTGGCCAAGCACTCACATGTATCATCATTAAATCATTGAGGGTCCCACAAATATCGCTTTTATCCCGAAGGTAAAAGGAATGGATAAACTTCGACTCATATGGCTTATTCTACTACTTGTTGAATCATACACAAAGGCACGTTTTATAACATCGAGTTACCAATGCGTTTTCGCGCAATCAATGTATAACCAAATCATATCTCTAGGTTTGAAGAGTATAAGATATTATCATCTCATGATTACTCATGATAAAATCCATGAACTGATTCCAATGAGTGTGGGTTGAATCCAATACTCAGAACTTATGAGCACTCATGAATGTTGTAGCACCTCTTGGCTACGTCCACTACTTTGGACATCTACAAACCCAATTCATGAAAGTCTTGCCTTAATACCTACTTCCAACGTATTATCGATTGTGGATTGTTTGAATAACTTAGTCATTCAGAGAGAAAAACCTAGCTATTCTGGAAGTCAAAACATGCAAAGTGAAACACAAGAATAATCGAATCCAATATGGTCTCAGAACTTATGAATATAAATAAAACATCTTTTATTTATCACCAAATTGATTACCCATCATTCATTGCAAACTGTTTCAACTATCAACTTTATTCTTGAATTAAAAAACCTAGTTGTCCCATGCTCCAAGCATGTACACTATGTTTTTTTTCTCTAAACAATAGCTTTTCCATACACCAAGTATGCACTCTATGTTTGTCTATCATCCTTACTTTGTCAAATAAACCAATTGACCATAATTTCAATGATTCTAATTTCACACTCCCAAATGCTTATCGAAAATGTAAGAATTCCAAATTCTTATCATTTATCGAAATATGTTAGATTTTAAACTTAAATGCACTACCCTCTTGTAATGAATGTGTACAAAGTCACAAAGACTTGTCAACAATCATTACAGGGTATTCCAGTGAAGATCTACTCCATGGAAACAAAGTCTCATATTCAAAGTACATCGCTTTGAACATGCTTCTTGCATTTAGTTTTCTAATCTTACACGGATTGAATAACTTCCAATTATGAAACATTTTCCATATTCCATGTAGACTATCATTTCTGAATAAGAGTTGCCTCTTTTCAGAATTTGCCAATATGGTCCTTCCAAAATTAACACTATACTTCCAATTGTCCATGAGCAACCAATCTTTGGTAAACCTTAGATTGTCCTCTACAATTGCTTAATCACTTTAGTCATATCCAATTTTAGACCTTTTCCCTCTTAATTCCCCAGGCATTTGGAAAATTTAGAAATGATAAATATTATAGCACATGCAATCGATCCTGTACCCAAAGTAAATGGGACACGATTCATGATGTCTCACATAAAGACATGATTCTAGACCAGTCTTTTGCTACAATATATTTTTTATTCGCCATGTTCCCAAAATTTGACTATGAAGAGGGATGCCGTAATCATAATCGAATTTTGAGAACGCAATATATATAATTTTCTTAAGTTGAACCAAACCAACATAAAATTCATATATATATATATATATATTCTTGACTAAAGATGATTAAAATCTCAATCTAAGCCTTTTAGAATTGAAATATAGTATAATTTCCTCTCCCTTAATTATAGCAAAACAACTTTTTCAAACCCTGCAACTTCACGAATTGAAACTTTTGTTTTCTATAATTAACATTGCTAACTTTCAATACTTATCATAATTATCATGCTCCCACTAACATGATGATTATTAGAATAACACTTATGCTCCCACTAGCTTTGACATGTATCTAGAGAACAGCTGGACTTCTAGAAGTTAATACTTTATTGACTTTCTTACCAAAGTTCAGATTTCTGATACGAGATTGCTTTGATAAGACTGTATCAAAATCATACACCTTATCTTAGATAGCTCACAAGTGTGTCTAAACAATTTCAGAACTATGAAAAGGGATGTCGTAATCATAGTCTCGATTGTTTAGACCTTTGCTATTTCTCATAAGTCCATGTTAGTGTGCCGGTTAACCACGTGCGCTCCACTAACGACTTTGAGAATGTAATGATTGCTATCTACTTAAAATCTACTTAGTGGAAGTGTTTCCTCACCATTATTTTCATGAATCGGAGAGAAACCTGATGACCCTTATATTTTATGGTATATGTGTTCCTTTCCATCTGAATATTTTCAAAACCACAATCACAAGACAGTGTTAGTGACAATTCCAAATTAATATGGACTGAACTTGTGCAATCTTAAATTCCTGCCACCTGACAGCTTAAGGGCCTGCCATTGCTTCCAATTAGTTATGCAAACAATTGAGAACATGCAGAAATTCAAATGTATAGCCAACTCTAACTGGAATGGGCACATAGTATGTCAACTCTAATTCTCTTGCCAAATATTCAAGAGATAGTGCAGATTCTTTATCAAGACAAACACTTCACATAATTGGCCTAAGTTGGTCTTTGTTTTATCCAAAACATCACAACTTACCAATTTCAAATGTACAAGAGTAGAAAACCTTTTATTCTTACATTTGACTAGTGTTAATAAACCTTCTTTAAGATGTGTCACTCAAGTTACAATCTTGGAGTATGATTCTAAGAATTGTTTTTGGAACGAAGTATGAATCTTTTTTTTATTTAACCACTTCAACAATTCATAACTCCTCTTCTTAGCTATCAGAATGCACTTAGAGGATGAATTGTGATAAGGTCTCTTAATCATTAAGATAATCATATATCATGATACTAAAGTACTCTCCCATCTTTTCAGATTTGAGAAACTTTTATCCTTCTGCCTAATTTGATTCTTCTTATTCGCTCTGCCATACATTGAAACTTTTTCAATGTTTCAGAATTATACTTGAACTTGTATGTATAACCATATTTACTGAACTTTAGTAAATCTTGACGAATAGTCTCAACACGGAACCTCTCCCAAACACATTTAGGACACAACCCCGATATACCCTCGCAACACTCACGGTGCAGTCATTAGCAATCTCAACCTCCAACAGGGAATCCAAAGTCCTCAGAGCATCCCGAAACTTCTTGCTAAGCGCAAAAGATATGAATGATTGGGTAGCTCCTAAATAAAAAAGAACATGATCTGACATACCGTTGACCAAAAAGGTCCCTATACAAGTGCACACACACAAATACACACACACACACACACACACACACATATATATATATATATATATATATATATATATATATATATATATATATATATATATATATATATATATATATATAAGCATAACAAATAATATCAAACATGAAAAATAGATTACGTACCAGCCACAACGTCAGGTGTAGCTCGAGCCTCCTCTGTAGTCAATTGAAAAGCACGGCTCTTGATCGCAGGAGCTTCCGCCTTAGCCAGACGGCCATCAGGGATCCTCATGGTGGCGAGCGCAGGCGCTGCCACTGCTCCCCTTCCTCCATGCAACCTCGGACAATCGGCCCTTTTATGGCCGATATGGATATAGTGGAAACAAATCAAGCCCTTCTTGGGGCAATCCCTTCTCAGGTGGCCCGATTGGCCACACACATAACATCCCGAGCCTGCTGCTCAACAAACCCCATTGTGCGGCTTACCGCACTCGGCACACCGATCATGGACCTGCTGGTCCCTACTGGAAGAATCAGAGGTCTTAGGCTTTTTAGTTTGATCTACAACTGTCTGGACCTGCTCTGACTTCCGCTTGTGTAGAACTCGGTTCCTGGTATGTATTTCATTCAAATATTTTTCGCATTTTGGACTGAGACTCGGCGAGTTGATGGCCTAACTCGTCGAGTGATAGCGGTTTGGACCCGGGGGTTAAGTGGTGGAATCGTCGAGTCGGCGGCAAGACTCGACGAGTAGGCTTCAGCTGGGCAAAACCCTAATCTGAGGGTTTTCACCCTATTTAAAGGACCTTATACAGCGTCCATCGCCCCTTATGCTCCTAGAACACTCCATTTCGAACCCTAACTGAGTTGTGAAAGATCTAAGGGCTTTTTGGTGATTTTTAGTGGTTTGTGGTGGCAAGAAGGAAGGAAAACCTTGAGGAATCAAGAGGAGACCAGAAAGAGTCAAGCTCGTGCATCATCTATAGTCCTTGGAAGGTATAAAGTCAACACCTTGCTCCTTCTTGCATTAGATCCTTTTTTGAGGAGATTTAGGGCTTTTATAAGCCATTATTGGTGACTAACCATGATTGCAAGCATGGTTGGGGGTTGAGGCTTCAGATCCAGGCTCTTTAAGGAGTTAGAAGGCAGAAAGGGACCGCCTTTGCACCCATAGAAAGCCCTATGCAACTTTAGAGCTTCTTTTAGGGCCTTTTTAGCTCATAGTCCCATGCATATACATAAAGTTCGTAACTTTACGTGCTAGATCGATCTTAGGATCCTAGATCTATCATTTGGCCAAGTGTTGTACACCTGTAATCGAGAAATGTGTGTTGGACGACCCCGACTCGGTGAGTCGTTCTTGGGACTCGGCGAGTCCAAGGCTTGTTGTCCCCAAATCTGTTGAGGGTCGAGGGGACCCAGTTGAGTGTTAGAAGGGTTTTAGAGGGTCCAATGGAGTGGCCCAATGTATTAGATTTATCCATAGACCTAGAGTTCATAGGACTCGACGAGTCTAAGACAATCTCCCACCCATTGAAGATGAACTCGACGAGTTGTTCATACAACTCGGCGAGTCAAGGTCAGGACATGTTCATAGGATAGGGTTGAACTCGAAGAGTTGCTCATACAACTCGACGAGCCGGATGAAGGTTCATTCGAGGTTATTTTAGAAGGAGGACTCGTTGAGTCGTTGCTAAACTCGGCGAGTATAAGCGTGAAAAAGGTCAGATGAAAGGATAGGGACTCGATGAGTTGGCAGCCCAACTCGGCGAGTCAGGTTAACTGAAAGTTGACTTTGACTTTGACTTGATCATGGGTAAAATAGTCATTTTACCCTAAGAATATTTATCAGTGTCTGATTAAGTGTTTTATGGATTTATAGCCGGAGGATCACCAGAGCAGCAGTCAGACATCTGTCGACCAACTTTTCAGCAGTCAGCCTTACGAGGTGAGTTATCTTACAGTAGCGGTGGGTCTAAGACAGCAATGCCAGCCCACTAGTAGGATTTGTATGTTAGATGATTGTCTTTGTGATATTCATCTAGGTGTGCTGCTACCTGAAATGTTTATGTGCTAGTTTTGTATGCTTTATGCGGTAGTAGTAGTAAGAGGGGAATAGTCCCCAAGTTCGGTTATTAGGACTGAGGGATAGGTCGGACACCCCGATATGTCTGACAGGGGTAGGTTGAGCACCCCATTATGCTCAGCGGGGAAGGTCGGGCACCCTGGTATGCCTGGCATGGGGTAGGTCGGGCACCCCGATATGCCTGATAGTAGGTTTTATTATATGTGATTACGTGTGTCACACCCCAAAACCGGAACGGCGGAAACGTTCTGGGGTGGATGACGTCATGTCAAGTATCACAACACATGCATTATAGTAATCAAAGTACAACAAAACATTGCATTAATAGTAATAGTTTTACATGGTTTACATTACAATATATCAAAGTAATACAAGTAAATAATATAGGTGCAGCTTGGTACTAAGCTATCATCATCCACAGCTCCGGGGATGTACTTGTCTAATGTTGACCTGAGAATACAAGTTATTTGAAAAGCGAGTATCAGCATTTTTACAAATGTTGGTGAGTTCATAAGTATTTAGTGTCATTTCCTTCAAATAACTTTAATAAAAGTGGTAGTTTTAGAGTATCCAATAAATTAGAGTCTTTTCCAGAAAATCCTATATTTTCTTTAATAAAAGCAGTCTTCTACCAAGACTGGACGAAGTTATGTGGTAAAAAGTAGTTTTCCCTTAATCGCTGTCATTATCAAAATACATAATTTGATTATTAAAGAAAGCAAGAGAAATCAGGGAAATAACATATGCCTCAGCAGTGAAGACTGCTGACTAAGGCGAGAGGAATCATAGACTCCAGGAGAGTATCGAACGAACGACACGCCTGGCTCAGTCTAACAAAAGAGACACATACCCCAGACGGTACCAAATGAAAGGTACGACTAGCAAGGTCTAAAAACAGAGGATACAGACCCCAGACAATATCAAACGAAAGATACAGCTAGTAAGGTCTAAAACAAGAATAGAGACCCCAGACAATATCAAATGAAAGATATAGCTAGCAAGGTCTAAAACAAGGAATACAGACGCCAGACAGTATCAAGTAAAAGATACAGCTAGCAAGGTCTAAAAAAACATTGTAACTCTAAGAGTGGGTTTTCAGCATACAGTGTAAAGTACAGTGTAAAATACAGTGTGAAATACCGTTACCTTAAGGCCATGAATTATAAGGTAACCTGGGATACTCGTAACCATACTTACCGACACTGGAGTACCTGACGCTCTGCAAGTGTCTATAAAATGTGACACTTGTCACCCCTTGGCTTGGTAGGTCGTGGACTGTAGCTAGCAGTCAGGGTGCGGGGGTGTCAATCCCGTATAGATCTATACACACAATGTCCGCTCTCCCTACAGGAGACTCTGGTTACCAACTAGACGACGGAGAAGGTCGTGTCCCGAAGATGCATCCCAAATAGTGGGTAGTGGGTTTCCAATATAAGTGTTGAACTAGAGGTAGAGACTCATAACTGAACTGACTAGAGTAAACCTATATGTCTATGCTTGTGTACATAATATATAACTAATGATCAAATGACCTTCGGATGGACATCCGATCCCACCAGACCACATCTCAACGAAGAAAAGGAAATAGGGCGAACAAACCTTCCTAAGTCCTCCAATCATTATTTATATGCATCTATACAAGCACAGGCATACATCTAACAACGTCTGAGTGTGTAACAAGTGGAAACGTATTGTGAAGTATAACCGAATCGTGATGTATAAACGTACAATCAGGAATAACCGAATCGTGAAGTATAAGCATACAATGTGGAATAATCGGATCGTGAAGTATAAGCGTACAGTGTGGAATAACCGAATCGTGATGTATAAGCGTACAGTGTGGAATAACCGGATTGTGATGTATAAACGAACAGTGTGGAATAACCGGATCGTGAAGTATAAGTGTTAACAGGTATAAGTGTATCACGAAGTGGAAACGTTATCAAGTAGGAGTTTAAACTAAGTAAAAGCGAAGCAATGGTATCTAACAAGTAAGAGTATACGACATGAAAGCGAGCTTTGATGAAAACCTTGGAAAAACCTTTATACTTAAAAAAAATCACAACTTGGTGTTCTTTGGTAAAATAAGTTTGAAAACCTTTAGAAATTCTTTGGAAACTTTTCATAAACCAGTTTAAAATGAACTTTGGTAAAACAGTATAAGTAAGAGTTTTGAACAAGTGAAAACCTTTTGGAAAACCATTTATAATATCCTACAAGGTAAAACAGTTTACAGTGTGGTAAATCCCTGTGCATGCGGGTTATCAATCACATGTGATTGATATGATAACTGGCATGTTTAACTTGTATTCCCCCCTATAAAACATGTATAAACATTTAAAAGGTTCATTTAGGGGTATGAACTCACCTGGTGTAAGTGGATCCGACGATGGTGCCGGTTGGGTGCTCGGTGTCAAGTAAAGACTTGGACACACTTAGTGACCTATTTAACATATGATAACATATGTTTACATACAATTAGTATATAAAATACTAATTAAACAAGTATACGCACCCTAAAGAGCGGAAAACACTTTGGTTAAGTGTTTGGGGTGTCCCGGGTAACATTTAAGGGTGTGAATGACTTAGGAATGGAGTTTACTCTTCAAGAGTAAACTCTATACACTTAGTTTACGGCCCTGGGACAACTCCCCATGAGTTTACGGCCGTAAACTCATGGTGAGGGTGTTCTAGGATGCTTAAAGGCCTTATACCAATTTTGGAATTTTGCTAGGTCCAAATCTAAAGTGTATGAGTGGATTTAAGGGGTTTAAAGGGACCATATGGGAGTTTACGGCCCATGAACCACCCCCTATGGGAGTTCACGGCCGTGGACTCCTATTCCTTGGTTTTATGGAAGTTTTAAGGCCTTTACACAATGGTATTGCTTCAAGCTATTTTTCCAAGGCCATTTAGGGGATTTAAACTACCATTTGGCATGATTTGGGGGTGTTTACGGCCTAGGCATGTGCTTGGGCCGTAAACTCCTTTTTACCCCTCATTTCATCATGTTTAATTGTTCTAAACTCGAAATAGCAAGTCCCTAATTTATGTCTTAAGCCTAAGGGTGGTTTGGGAGTGTTTTAGACTTGATTTAACAAGTTTAGAGGGTATTTACGGCCTAAGGACGTGCTTGGGCTGTAAACCCTCTTTTATGCTCCAAAATTGATTGTTTTATGGTGCAAACACTCCTAGGCTAAGTCCCCAATTAGTTTCCAAGCTTAAGGATGAGTTTAAAGGCAAGTTTGGCATCATTTTAGGGGTTTACGGCCCTAGAGTGTTCTTGGGCTGTAAACTCCTTACTCCTTGCCTTCTTGGACGATTTTTGGGCTATGACAACAATCCATGATGTTTAGAACAAGCTAGGGTAAGGGGACTAACGATTTGGAGGCGTTTGGTTGCGGATTTGGGACGAAATCGAGCTTTATGAGAGAGAGTATAGAGAGAGGGTGAAAAGGGGTGGAATGAAGTCCATTCCCCCTTATATATGGGTTGGAGTTGGAGCTCAGTGGGAATCTACCCGATACTGTCGTTATACGGGGCTTTTGGTCGCACCCGATTTAGGTGGTCGTAATAAAATTTTAACGTTTTCCAAATTACTATGGAAATGTGATTTAAGTGTTTTTATTTACTTTATTACGACTATAACGATGTAGAATATAAATAAATAAAACGTTTATTTATTTTACAACCTCAAATTAACGGAACTTTTATAAAATGGAATATTCCGTTAACTGTGACGGGGTAATGTGACGGAATAAACTTTGGGTTGTCTCATCATCCCCCCGTTAGAAGGAATTTTGTCCCGAAATTCAGGTCTAGGCAAGGTAATATGTATGAATGACCGAGTAGAGGCAGGAGGGTACTTCCTATTCGGTTTGTCCCCGCATTCCCAAGTGAACTCTGGTCTGTGTTTGTCATTCCAACAAACCTTCACCTACGGGATGCGAATTCAGTCTCGTGTAGTTAGTGGGTTCCGATTGGTGTATCTATGAGGTTAGGGTTCTCAATGGTTTCTATCTGGATGAGTGGGATACGAAGAGTGACGTCGGGTAAACACATATCAAGTCTAAGAAGTGGATCGATCGGGTGTGAAACTTGTGGAATATCCGGAAGTAGTAGTGGTCTGACGAGGGTTGGGCCAAATCTCCGCGAGGATTCTCGGATGGTCCTAAGCTCTCGGAAGGGTAGAGCTTTCCAGTACTTAGAACGTAGTGTACTTCTATAGCAAGATCATCACTGGCGTGATCGCCATTTCGAAGTTCCTAACGTTCTCTCTCATACTGGTAGTGTAATCCTTCAGGTTGGTTCTTAGGAAGCTCTGGTGGTCTTTGGTTTCATGTTTCCTGTCAATTGGCTTTTAGAGGCTTTCTAGATCATCGGATGGGTTGTGTGTCTACGGTATCTTTTTGCTGTAGAGTGTCTATCTCAAGCTCGTGCAAAATAAACATGCACTTCTGATGCTTGAGATATTTCTAACGGAAACCCTCAGGGTCGGGGAGATAGGGTTTCACTAGACGAGTGGTGGACTATCTCTAGAGGTGGTTTTACTATTTCTGCATGAGATAGTATTCGTGGAACACCTAATAGTCCAATGAATCTCTAAGACTTTGGTTTATTCTAGTGCGGAAAGCGCATGCTCCTGCGTAACCCCTCCACTAACACCAAGGCTAGTGTCAAGTCTATAATCTCTTCGGGATCTGGGTCATGAGGCTTAATGCAACTACATTTGCACTATGATCAAGTATTCTTGGCTGCGGAGGTTATCCTGTGGTTCTCGGTATTCTAGTGTTCACTTCGGAGAATGTAGTCTATCGTCTACAAGGTGACAGTGACTTCCACCATGCGAGAGGGCGGAGGATCTTAGGCACTACTAGTCTGTAACAGGGTGGACGAAGTGCCTGACTAGTGCGAGCATCTACTGCACTACTCTTCCGAAGGTTCCTGAGTGTTTTCCCGGTCTAGGTCAAATCTAGTGAGTATAGGGTTCCATTACTCGGAACTTTAATCCCTTTACTAACTAAGGGTGTTAGCTACTATGTGGGCTTAACCGGTATGACGACGAATTTTGGATATGTGGTCATTATAGTAGCTCCACCCGCAGTGGTTCTCTCGATTCCAGCTCCTATTTTATGGAATAGGATGAAGGGCTTTACTATGAGGTTCGTGGTAGAGCTCATACTCGGCTTAACCACCAGCACTTGGTGTATGCAGGCCGTATATAATTGAGGTCGACAGGATGTTCAGTTGTTCGACTCCACCCCAGAACCACAACCCAACGAGGAACAGGGAGTAAGGAGGAAGCACACATCTTAAATCTTTTTGATCTCAATTATATACCACCTTTACGCATATGCCTGGTTATAGAGGTCATTCCTATGAGTTCTATTCTCTGGGTTCACGAACCTAGTGTGCGAGGTGCGAAGGGTCTTTCTGGGGGATCTACGGAGTATGCTTCGGATGGTTATTGCCTTCTAGAGTATCTTGCAGTGTCTTTCGCTTCGGTCTCCATATGACTAAGAGGGTCCAGTCAACAGTGCGCGGTACCCTTCTCCGGGTACTTCGGAAAGTTTTGAGGTAAGAGGGACGACTGACGGATCGCATTAGGTGTAATCATTTGTGTTATGTTTTAGGTTTGGAAGAACCTTTATTTGCCGACATGGCTACGGAGAAAGTTCTTTTTACACAACACTAGGGACGTACACATGGTTGCATTACGTCAAACCATGATCGATAGAGTCGTCGAAGTTAGCACACTTCGACATGATATAAGTGAGGGTCAATAGAGTCATGTGCCGAACGGGCACACAAGTTCTAGGCGTCTCGGGTTTCATCCTGTGTATCACTGCTGCGGATACTTGGACTGATAGAGTCGACGCGGAACTATAGAGAGTCCTAAGTGTTTCCGAGTAGAGTACCTTTTCATGAATGGATTCTCACGAGGAATTTCTATAATCGTCTAACATATACTAGTCATGTATAGTTAAGGTGGGGAGGACTGTTGACTGAGCGACTCCGCCCTAAATCCACAACCAAACGAGGAACAGGAAATGAGGTGGCATTCACTCACTCTAGGTCTATCCATCTTAACTATACATGGCCATAACGTATATGTTTAGCCATTATAGTTTTACCTAATGAATTTTTATATTTTATAACAGTGCTACGACTTTCGCCTTAATGGGGAAGTATTTACATTTGAATTAGCCTTTTAATGTTTTTAGTTTAGTTATCCGAGATCGAGAGACATACCAAAATCTTCCGGGTTCCTTGATGCTTCTCCCTAAGCAGTAGAGTTAGGCTCCTCCCGTGTCCTTGTTGTTTCCTTCAGTTGTACAATCTCTTTTGAAGTGTCTAGTCTCACCACATAGTCGGCAAACTGGATTGGCCGTCACATTGGTGATTGATGCAATACGTTCCACCGGAGTTCTGCATACACGAGTAGTATGCCCCCTTTATGTTGCACCTAGCACATACGAGTTCCCAGCAGACACCATGATGATGGTAGCTGCACTTGATGCATTGGGGTAGGTTTTCTAGGTATGGTCTTCTTGAAGTCAGGAGGGGAGGATTGACAGGGGTATTGACTACCTCAGCTCGCTGCCCTTCAGAAGGTCCTTGAACTGAGGTACCTCCCTCCTCGATCTTGAGTTTTCCCTTTAGTGGAATCGGTTGAGGTTCTTGGGTGGCTGGGTATGCAGGGGTTGGTTGTTGCTGTCCATTTCTAGGATCGGAAATCCCGATAAGGCCCTTGCTAACATTAGCGTTGTTAGCATTCAGGTGAGCCATGACAGCTGCTATGGCTGCCGAGACCGCAGCTTGGAACGTAGCTTCATCGAATAAGAGAGTAGGTTTCTTGCTTGTGGACTGGTTACGCTTCTTCGGTGGCATGGTTTTCTACACGGAGAGGAATGAGAGACGACGGCTAGCCCTGGACATATCTGTCCTGACTGCATTAGGCATAAATTTTTCCCGTGCCTCAGGTACTGGTTGTCTGAGTGTCGACCTACATCCGTATGACGTAGTCCTGGTGTACAAGGTAGGAGTTATGAGTATCGGAAAAGGCCACAAGATGCGAGTCGTTCCTACTACGTTACCTTTATACTGGGAAGGTTTCACTCTCCGACCTGGAGAGATTTAAGAACAGTTCGGAACGAAACCGCGGAAAAAGAGGCTCATGAAGGCTTATGGCTAGATACTCTCAATAGAGGTGTGGGGATCCGCTTTAATCGTGTAACTGGAAACGGGAAACGACGGTTTACCTAACACATAGCATGAGTAGTGTAACCACTAACTCACTAAATTGTATTATTTTAAGGGTGTATTAGCATGACGAACACGAGGGTAAGACACTTCTTGGGTTCCATGCACTGGCCCCCTCTGTCTGCCTCGTATCTTTGACTGGAATCTGCGTTGGTTTCCTTCGGATAGTTACCTAGGGTTCTCTCCTTGTATGGACACATTGAATCTCTACTCCGCCTTCCTTCTGATTCCGACTCCGGGTGTCATCACTTCATGATGGATGCCTGGGAATCTCAGAAGTTTAAGCGAATTTTCTCACCGATATCCCTAAAAGATATAGGCACTTAGTGAATTCAATAGTCTCGAACCAGTTCATTTATTTCCGAACAGGAAATCTACTCAGTGAACCTCCTCTGGGTCTGAATCAACTCTGTTGTCAAGCGCTGAAGTGGATAGGGTTTTGTATAGGGTTCGTGCGAGAATGGAAATGTCTAAAGAATCCTAAGAGATTATTAACATTTCACTGAGTGATCCATATCGAGTCCTGATACGATTACACAGGGTATACAAATCATATATAGCTTAGATCCGATAGGCCTTCGAATATGTGATACTACTCAATATCCACATCCAAACAAGGAAAAGGAAGTAGAGCGAAACCACACATTCTTAGCCTATGGGATCCTTATTATATATAACCTTGGGAGTATACCCTCTATAGTTGTAGGTATATCAATAAGGATCTTTTTAGTTCTCATATGTGACATCCCCAAAATCTCGGCCAGAAAAGACCGATTTTCATTTATGCTTTTAAAATAATTTCGGATTAAATCCTTTTGATTTGAAAGAGTTGCGGAATTTGTTCCCAAAAACAAAACATGATAAAACAATGTTTACCAAAGCATTTCATAAAAGAAATGTATTTTCATTATATTATCAAAACTCGGGGTGTCATGTTCCGATACAGACCAATAAGCATAAACGATAACATTACAAGTCATTCAACAAATATATACATATACAGACTTGTAAACAAAACAACTTGATGATTCGTCCATCTTATGCCCTCGCGCCACTTCCTGTAATACAAATAAAACTAAGTTGGTCAGGCTTGGGAGCCTGATGAGCATATAGGGTTTTCAACCCACAATAAATAATCATATTTAATTTTCACCAACCAACAATAACCCAATTACCCATTCCCGTTATTCTCACTTTATGTCCCTAAGACAACTAACATAAGGGACCTAGTCTAAGAATATTTCATCGGGGCGACAACACATGCTTCGGGGGTTCCTTAGCAATATAAGTCAAATAAGGCAACCATGAGGGGGATGGAGTACAACGAATGAACACCCAAGTTCATTAACACCTACAGGTGGCGAACCTGCTAATGTTTCCACAAGACTATCTAGAAAAGTTTGTGGTCGTCATCTAAACTCCGCTAGATGACTAAATCAAACAACAACGAGGCCTCTCATCTGTTTATTACACACCAACTATCTACCCATGTTCTACCCAACATATTAGTAGACAAAAATATACATTTTTATACATAGTTTAAAAAACCTGTATAGCATGCTTTGATCAATACATATTCCACATAACAGATGAGGCACACACGCATAACACGTATTTCATAGAAAACAAATCAGATCCATGAGATAGAAGAGAGTGAATATACATTCACACATATAACACAAAATATACACATAACATGTATTTCGTATAAAATACTTTATAATTATGCATTTGAAGAAAGTGACCACACACTTACACCTATAAACAACAATATACTTAATACACTCGAACCAAACTTGTATTATTATCGTGTTTATGAAAGGTAGTATACACTCACTTGATCAGAAGATGATCGGACAGCACTACGACTTGCAGAAGTAGTAATCCTCGGCAGATCTAGAAGATCTTCACAAAAATCGAACTTCTCGCGGACAGAGCTTCGGCTCGGGAACCGCACTTCTCGGGATCTTCGGGATATAGGGACTTGCTTCGGGGCTCGAGAATAATACCGGGGCTTCGGGGTATTTCTAGCACGCAAATCGATGCAAAACGGGAGAGAGAAGAGAGAAAAGAGCAAAAGAACTCGGCTGCCCTCACATCCTATTTATAGGAGGCTGGAGCCTCGGAGTACGTGGGGCGTACTGCAATATGCGGGGCGTACTGCTCCGAAATCGTCA
Organism: Lactuca sativa; assembly: GCF_002870075.4. Classification (NCBI taxonomy): domain Eukaryota; kingdom Viridiplantae; phylum Streptophyta; class Magnoliopsida; order Asterales; family Asteraceae; genus Lactuca; species Lactuca sativa. The sequence continues at coordinate 173,438,044 of NC_056626.2, read as the reverse complement.
CTGCTTACGTATCTGAAGTGCTCGAGTGCGAGTGTCGACATTCCTCGGTGTACGCGGGGCGTACACGAGTACGCGAGGCGTACTTCGGATGAGTCCGATGACTCCTCTTCGGATAATACCGGGATTTAATAATTAAATTTAATTATTAATTATTTAATAAACTTCAAAAATTCATATCTTCTTCATACGAACTCCGTTTTCGACGTTCTTTATATCCACACGAAGGTGAGACTACGCTCTACAACTTTTGTTTAGACTCCGTCGGCTAATTTTAACTTTATTTTTATTATTTATTTTTAATAGGCCGGGACAGAAAAACTTCGTTATAAATTCATAACTTCCTCATATGAAGTCAGATTTGGGCGTTCTATATATATTCGGAAACCTCGTTTCAACTACTACAACATTAACCAAAGATATCAAGTTTATTTTACCCTTTAATTTTGACGCTTATTTTTATTCTTAATTAATCAAACCACATAATTAAGCAATTAAGCACAAAACACATAATACTCAAATAATACAGTCTTATTATTTCAAAACGGGTTACAAAGGTTAACCTAGACTATTACATTGCTAAAAATGGCAAGCCCGGAAACACAGGCGTTACATCACACAAGGTTGGTTATGGATTCTAAAATACCCCTATGGTATTTTAATTTCTTGTTAGTTTTCTTATCTTCTGAATATGATTATGGGATTAGTGTTAATCTTTTAGTGTTCCAAAATACTCCTATAGTATTTTGACTTTATGTTTGGCTCTAGCATTCCTAGTTGGTAAGTTTCAGACTTGTTGCAACACCACTATCACTCCCAAGCACGTGTTCATCGCATCTCGAATAAATGTAGTTGATCAGGTTACATTTATTCCAGATTACGATTACATAACTGCCCAGGTTTGACGGTAATGCTCAACATCCGAAGACTTTTATTATTGTTCTTCTTGTGATACTTGTGTTCGAGTGTTTAGGTTCTGGATGTTATTATACTTTGGTAAAATATGGTTATATTTTAAAGTATAATTCTTGGTCAGAGTGTTTTATCCCTTTGTATTTATAGGCTGTATATCTTTTATGAATTGATATACTTAGCTCACTATAAACAATGCTCTGATACCAATCTGTCACACCCCAAAACCGGAACGGCGGAAACGTTCTCGGGTGGATGACGTCATGTCAAGTATCACAACACATGCATTATAGTAATCAAAGTACAACAAAACATTGCATTAATAGTAATAGTTTTACATGGTTTACATTACAATATATCAAAGTAATACAAGTAAATAATATAGGTGTAGCTTGGTACTAAGCTATCATCATCCACAGCTCCGGGGATGTACCTGTCTAATGCTGACCTGAGAATACAAGTTATTTGAAAAGCGAGTATCAGCATTTTTACAAATGCTGGTGAGTTCATAAGTATTTAGTGTCATTTCCTTCAAATAACTTTAATAAAAGTGGTAGTTTTAGAGTATCCAATAAATTAGAGTCTTTTCCAGAAAATCCTATATTTTCTTTAATAAAAGCAGTCTTCTACCAAGACTAGACGGAGTTATGTGGTAAAAAGTAGTTTTCCCTTAATCGCTATCATTATCAAAATACATAATTTGATTATTAAAGAAAGCAAGAGAAATCAGGGAAATAACATATGCCTCAGCAGTGAAGACTGCTGACTAAGGCGAGAGGAATCATAGACTCCAGGAGAGTATCGAACGAACGACACGCCTGGCTCAGTCTAACAAAAGAGACACAGACCCCAGACAGTACCAAATGAAAGGTACGACTAACAAGGTCTAAAAACAGAGGATACAGACCCCATACAGTATCAAACGAAAGATACAGCTAGTAAGGTCTAAAACAAGAATACAGATCCCAGACAGTATCAAATGAAAGATATAGCTAGCAAGGTCTAAAACAAGGAGTACATACCCCAGACAGTATCAAGTAAAAGATACAGCTAGCAAGGTCTAAAAAAACAGTTTAACTCTGAGAGTGGGTTTTCAGCATATAGTGTAAAATACAGTGTGAAATACCGTTACCTTAAGGCCATGAATTATAAGGTAACCTGGGATACTCGTAACCATACTAACCGACACTAGAGTACCTGACGCCCTGCAAGCGTCTATAAAATGTGACATTTGTCACCCCTTGGCTTGGTAGGTCGTGGACTGTAGCTAGCAGTCAGGGTGCGGGGGTGTCAATCCCGTATAGATCTATACACACAATGTCCGCTCTCCCTACAGGAGACTCTGGTTACCAACTAGACGACGGAGAAGGCTGTGTCCCGAAGATGCATCCCAAATAGTGGGTAGTGGGTTTCCAATATAAGTGCTGAACTAGAGGTAGAGACTCATAACTGAACTGACTGTAGTAAACCTATATGTCTATGCTTGTGTACATAATATATAACTAATGATCAAATGACCTTCGGACGGACATCCGATCCCACCAGACCACATCTTAACGAAGAAAAGGAAATAGGGTGAACAAACCTTCCTAAGTCCTTCAATCATTATTTATATGCATCTATACAAGCACATGCATACATCTAACTATGTCTGAGTGTGTAACAAGTGGAAACGTATCGTGAAGTATAATCGAATCGCGATGTATAAACGTACAGTCAGGAATAACCGAATCGTGAAGTATAAGCGTACAATGTGGAATAAACGGATCGTGAAGTGTAAGCGTACAGTGTGGAATAACCGAATCGTGATGTATAAGCGTACAATGTGGAATAACCGGATCGTGATGTATAAACGAACAGTGTGGAATAACCGGATCGTGAAGTATAAGTGTTAACAGGTATAAGTGTATTACGAAGTGGAAACGTTATCAAGTAGGAGTTTAAACTAAGTAAAAGCGAAGCAATGGTATCTAACAAGTAAGAGTATACGACATGAAAGCGAGCTTTGATGAAAACCTTGGAAAAACCTTTATACTTAAGAAAGTCACAACTTGGTGTTCTTTGGTAAAATAAGTTTGAAAACCTTTAGAAATTCTTTGGAAACTTTTCATAAACCAGTTTAAAATGAACTTTGGTAAAACAGTATAAGTAAGAGTTTTGAACAAGTGAAAACCTTTTGGAAAACCATTTATAGTATCCTACATGGTAAAACAGTTTACAGTGTGGTAAATCCTTGTGCATGCGGGTTATCAATCACATGTGATTGATATGATAACTGGCATGTTTAACTTGTATTCCCCCCCCCCATATAAAACATGTATAAACATTTAAAAGGTTCATTCAAGGGTATGAACTCACCTGGTGTAAGTGGATCCGACGAAGGTGTCAGTTGGGTGCTCGGTTTCAAGTAAAGACTTGGACACACTTAGTGACCTATTTAACATATGATAACATATGTTTACATACAATTAGTATATAAAATACTAATTAAACAAGTATACGCACCCTAAAGAGCGGAAAACACTTTGGTTAAGTGTTTGGGGTGTCCCGGGTAACATTTAAGGGTGTGAATGACTTAGGAATGGAGTTTACTCTTCAAGAGTAAACTCTATACACTTAGTTTACGACCCTGGGACAACTCCCCATGAGTTTACGGCCGTAAACTCATGATGAGGGTGTTCTAGGATGCTTAAAGGCCTTATACCAATTGTGGAATTTTGCTAGGTCTAAATCTAAATTTTATGAGTGGATTTAAGGGGTTTAAAGGGACCATATGGGAGTTTACGGCCCATGAACCACCCCCTATGGGAGTTCACGGCCGTGAACTCCTATTCCTTGGTTTTATGGAAGTTTTAAGGCCTTTACACAATGGTATTGCTTCAAGTTATTTTTCCAAGGCCATTTAGGGGATTTAAACTACCATTTGGCATGATTTGGGGGTGTTTACGGCCTAGGAATGTGCTTGGGCCGTAAACTCCTTTTTACCCCTCATTTCATTGTGTTTAATTGTTCTAAAATCGAAATAGCAAGTCCCTAATTTATGTCTTAAGCCTAAGGGTGGTTTGGGAGTGTTTTAGACTTGATTTAACAAGTTTAGAGGGTATTTACGACCTAAGCATGTGCTTGGGCCGTAAACCCTCTTTTATGCTCCAAAATTGATTGTTTTATGGTGCAAACACTCCTAGGCTAAGTCCCCAATTAGTTTCCAAGCTTAAGGATGAGTTTAAAGGCAAGTTTGGCATCATTTTTGGGGTTTACGGCCCTAGAGTGTTCTTGGGCCGTAAACTCCTTACTCCTTGCCTTCTTGGACGATTTTTGGGCTATAACAACAATCCATGATGTTTAGAACAAGCTAGGGTAAGGGGACTTACGATTTGGAGGCGTTTGGTTGCGGATTTGGGACGAAATCGAGCTTTATGAGAGAGAGTATAGACAGAGGGTGAAAAGGGGTGGAATGAAGTCCATTCCCCTTTATATATGGGTTGGAGTTGGAGCTCAGTGGGAATCTACCCGATACTGTCGTTATACGGGGCTTTTGGTCGCACCCGATTTAGGTGGTCGTAATAAAATTTTAACTTTTTCCAAATTACTATGGAAATGTGATTTAAGTGTTTTTATTTACTTTATTACGACTATAACGACGTAGAATATAAATAAATAAAACGTTTATTTATTTTACAACCTCAAATTAACGGAACTTTTATAAAATGAAATATTCCGTTAACTGTAACGGGGTAATGTGACGGAATAAACTTTGGGTTGTCACAATGTGGTATGATGGGGGAACTCACTAAGCTTCGTGCTTATGGTTTACAGTTTTGGTTTCAGGTACTCATTTTCAAAGAAAAGGAGCCGGCTCGATCGCAGCGCATCACACTATGGTTTTCCGCACATGAGATCTTTGGGATTACACTCTGATATTGTTTACAATAACATGTTTTGATTATTTCTACTTTGATTTTGACATGACATGATATTTTGGATGTTTTCTTATACTGTTGGTATTATAATAACTTATTAAAAATGAAATTTTTGGCCTGTATTTTTGGTATGTTACAGGTTGGTGTGGAACTCCAACTCCATCTCCCGCTCCGGGGCCTTCTCCACCATCTCATTCAGGGTTTTGCACCCTAAAAAGCTCACAAACTCACATGTATCATCCCTCAGCATGGAATGTTACCTCGTCCTCCTCATATCCCCATCCACAACATATTGCGGGATCAATAGTGATCGTTCCCGAAACTTGGCAGTGATCTCCGCCACAGCCTCGGTGGTTTGCTGTAGCTCCTGGAACTCCCTCACAATCCGTTGCACCTCGATGGATGGTGCAAAATCCAACTCAAAATGCCTAACAAACTCCCCTATGATATCTCAGCCACTTCAAGTGCTCCCACCCGGTGGGTCACTTCCTCCCACCAGTCCCTGACTCGGTCCCTCAACATACACGAAGCAAATCCCACTTTTGCGGCCTCAGGGAAAGAGCTCGTGTGCTGAGCATTCTCCATGTCTTCCGCCCAACGTCGACAAACGATGGGGTCCCGGACCCCAAAGAACTCAGGCGCTCCGCATGCATTGAACTCCCAAAACGAGGGAGTTCGAGCCCCAACCTGGACCACAGCAATATCGGATCGGAAAGACCTGCGCCGCTCCTCCATGATCTCCATCATCCCCTCCTTGACGGTCCCGAAAAACACTGGGGTAACGTCAAGAATGCCCTTCGTAACCTCAGTTGCGATAAGCTCGCGTAGCCTCTCATCAATGGGCTCTGTAGCGTAGCCCGATCCAGATCCCAATCCTGATCCTAATTCTGATCCTGAGCCTCCTGCTCCATAACGTGTCACCACCATATTGAACTGAAAAATACCATAAAATAAAATGGTAAGGATCTCCAAAGGAATTCCTCCGCACCGGTTCTCCTTAGAGCTTCCAAATCTAACATTAGTTGGGGGTACAGGTCTTGTGCTTTTAGTAGTACAGGCCCAATACTACCTTCCACACCTACGTGTACCTTCCCCAAGGCTCTACCTGATAACTCTATTCGTCCCAGAACAAAACATATCTCACAAACTAATCCATAGCTTAAATCATAGGCTATCCTAAGATTTGCTCAATCCCTTCAAACCAGATCTCAAATCAATCATAACAGGTTGCCCTATGCATGCAAGTTACACACAGAACATGATCAAATAGACATTCGAATAACAAACTCTACCCTAGGACCACAACCAAACGAGGAACAGGAAATAAGGCCAAATCAATTATTCTGAGGGTATAATTCCATAACTGTATACAATTTTGAAAGCATACACATAGCAAGATCCATATGATTATCACATTCCAAATATCGACATAGCATGGCTAACATATTTGGTTAAATACTTACTTGAGCTTGACCGATTACGCGCATTGCACTCTCCCATTTTTCTTACGAGAAATCGGTTTAAGAAGTTTTTAACTTTAATTTTTGAATACATTTTTTTATCATTTCCTTAGTTTGAGTCCTGACACACCCAAGAGTGTGTCCGAATCCCTCAAACCAAGGCTCTAATACCAGCTTGGAACAACCCAAATTTCCAATATTTTTTTTCATTTTTAATTAACCAAATAATTTCCATAAGATATAAAAATCCCAATCACATTCGTTTTCAAAAATCCATAACATCAATTATATTATTCCAAATATTAGAGTGTCCCAAATATAACGCCAGAGAGTGCATGCCGCGCCATCACGCCAGACTCTTGCCCTTAGATCCTGAAGTACCTGAAACAAAAACCAGACTGTAAGCTAATGCTTAGTGAGTTCCCCAGAGCATACCCCACATAATCTACATACTCATATAATCCATATCAATCATATAATCCATGCATATAAACATATAAAGATGTTGTGGGCTCCTACTAGGGTCTTACACTAGGATGCCGTGAGATCCCCCAAGGTCTTACACCTATGTGCCATGGGCTCCCCCCATGGTCTTTACTTGAAAAGCCACGGGCTCCCCCACATGGTCCGACATCTAAGTGTCGTGGGCTCCCCCATGGTATTTCATGCAAATATCACATAATCAACTAGCATACCACATAGCATATAACCACATTGTATACCACATATCACTACATCAACTAGTGTACCACATATCACAAAATGTGTGACAACCCAAAGTTTATTCCGTTATATTACCCCGTTTCCGTTAACGGAATATTCCATTTTATAAAAGTTCCGTTAATTTGAGGTCGGCAAATAAATAAATGTTTTGTTTATTTATTTATACCTTCTGTCGTTATCGTCGTGATAAAATAAAAAATGACAAGTAACTTACATTTCCATTTGATTGGAAAAAGTTAATTTTTATTACGACCATTTAACCCGGGTAAAAAGTTTAAACCTCGTTACACACTAGTATCGGGTAGTTGTATACCGGGTGCTACACTTAGGGTATATATATATAGGGAGTTGAACACTCCATAGAACCCTTTTACCACCCTAAACCCATATCCTCTCTCTACTCTCTCTCATCAAGCTCGATTTCGCCTCAAAACCGCGAGTTTCCGCCTCCAAAACGTAAGATCTTCTACCCTAACTTGTTCTAAACATCATTGGTTGAGGCTTTAACCCAAAAATCGAACATATAAGCTGTTGAGAGGAGTTTACAGCCTAAGAACCTCCTTAGGCCGTAAACCCTTAAAATGAGGCCAAAATGTCCCAAATTTGTCCCTTTGAGCTTAGAAACTAATTGGCGATTTAACCTAGGAGTGTTTAATCAATAAAACAACAATTTTTGGAGCATAAAAGAGGGTTTACGGCCCAAGCACATGCTTAGGTCGTAAACACCCTCTAAACTTGTAAAATCAAGTCAAAACACTCCCAAACCACCCTTAGACTTAGGATATGAATTAAGGACTTGCTATTTCGGGTTTGGAGCAATTAAACACAAAGATTTGAGGGATAAAATGGATTTTACGGCCCAAGCATATGCTTAGACCGTAAACTCCCCCAAACCATGTCAAATGAGAGTTTAAGTCCCCTAAATGGCTTTATACCTTCACTTGAATTTACTAGAAATGAGGCAAGGACTTTAAAATCAAGGATTGGAGGGTGTATGAGAGTTCACGGCCTAAGCCATGGTGCTTATGGCCGTAAACTCCCAAGGAGTGGTCATTTGGACCGTAAACTCCAAGGGAGTAAACTCTTGGACCCTTAAACACCCCTATAGCCTTGTATTAATCCCTAGAACCACTTCTAAATCCATATGAGGCTTGAATCCATTCAAAAACACTCCTCCCATGAGTTTATGGCCGTAAACTCATGGGGGATGTGGCCTCCCAACCGTGAACTCACATAAAGTGAGTTTTAGGAGAGTAAACTCCTTATCCGAGCCATACATGTCCATAAATGTTACCCGGGACACCCCTAGCACTTAATTAAAGTGTTTCCCGCACTTTAGGATGCATATACTTGTTAAATTAGTATTATATGTACTAATTGTATGTAAACATATGTTATCATATGTTAATAGGTCACTAAGTGTGTTCAAGTCTTTACTTGACACCGAGCACCCAACCGGCACCTTCGTTCGATCCACTTACGACAGGTGAGTTCATACCCCTGAATGAACCTTTATAAATGTTTTTACATGTTTTATGGTGGGGAATACAAGTTAAACATTCCAATTATCATATCAATCATATGTGATTGATAACCCGCATGCACAAAATTTTACTACACTGTAAACTGTTTAATCGAGTATGATACTATAAATGGTTTTCTAAACTGTCTTTGCTTGTTCAAATCTCTTACTATTATTGTTTTACCAAATTTTCGTTTAAAACTTATTTATGAAAGGTTTCCAAAGGATTTCTAAAGGTTTTCAAACTTAGTTTGTAAAAGAGTACCAAGTAGTGATGTTCTTAAGTTATAAGGGTTTTCCAAAGTTTACATCAAAGTTTCTTCCATGTTTTATTACTCCTACTTGATAGATGCCACTGCTTCGTTATACTTTTACTTAGTTAATACTCCTACTTAGTTAAATGCTTCTACTTTGATAACGCTTTCACTTCGTGATACGCTTATACTTGTTAACGCTTCTACTTCACTTATACTGTTAATGCTCCTACTTCACGATATGCTTATACTTCACGATACGCTTATACTTCACGATACGCTTATACTTCACGATACGCTTATACCTCACGATACGCTTCTACTTCACGATAAGCTCCTACTTGTTAACACTTATACTTTGAGAAACACTCCTACTTCGTTAAACACTTAAACTTCGTTAAATGCCTCCATTTAGTTAAATGTATGCATGTGCTTGTATATATATATATATATATATATATATATATATATATATATATATATATATATATATATATATATATATATATATATAAGTAATGTTTAAAGGACTTAGGAAGGCTTGTTCGCCCTATTTCCTTTTCTTCGTTGAGATGTGGTCTGGTGGGATCGGATGTCCGTCCGAAGGTCGTTTGATCATTAGTTATGTATTATGTAAACAAGCATAGACACATATGTTTACATTAGTCAGTTCAGTTGTGAGTCTCTATCATTAGTCCAGTATTTTACATCAGATCTCACTACACGAGATACATTTTCAGTACACGGCCTTCTCCGTTGTCAAGTTGGTAACCAGAGTCTCTTGTCAGGAGAGCGGACATTGTGTGTATAGATCTATATGGGATTGACACCCCCGCACCCTGACTGTTAGCTACAGTCTACGACCTACCAAGCCAAGGGGTGACAAATGTCATACTTACACAGACACTTGTAGGGCGTCTAGTTCTCTAGTGTCTATCAGTTTGGTTACGAGTATCTCGGGGTTACCTTATAATTCATGTTCTTAAGGTAACGGGTTTTAACACTGTGTTCACTATAATCACTGTATCCACTGTTTTAGACCTTACTAGATGTATCATTTAGTTGATACTGTCTGGGGTCTGCCTCCACTGTTTTAGAACTTACTAGACGTATCATTCAGTTGATACTGTCTGGGGTCTGCTCCTCTGTTTTGGACCTTACTAGCTGTATCTTTCATTAGGTACTGTCTGGGGTCTGTCTCCACTTTTTTTAGACCTTGCTAGATGTATCATTTAGTTGATACTGTCTGGGGTCTGTCTCCACTGTTTTGGACCTTACTAGCTATATCTTTCATTTGATACTGTCTAGGGTCTGTCTCTCACTGTTTTAGACCTTGCATGCTGTATCTTTCATTTGATACAGTCTGGGGACTGTGTCTCCTTTTGTTAGACTGAGCCAGGCGTATCGTTCATTCGATGCTCTCCTGGAGTCTATGATTCCTTTTGCCTGAGTCAGCAGTCTTCACTGCTGAGGCATATGTTATTTCCCTGATATTCTCCTACTTTCTTTCAAATCAAATCCCGTATTTTGATAATGATAGTGTTTAAGGGAAAACTACTTTTTACAACATAAGTCTGACAGGTCTTGGTAGAAGACTACTTTTAATTAAGAAAATATAGGATTTTCTGGAAAGGACTCTAATACACTGTTGTTTCCAAACTACTACTTTTAATTAAGTTATTTGAATAAAATGACACTAAATACTTATGAACTCACCAGCATTTGTAAAAATGATGATACTCGCTTTTCAAATAACTTCTATTCTCAGGTTAGCAATAGACAGGTACATCCCCGGAGCTTTTGATGAAGACTGTTTAGTACCAAGCTGCACCTTTATTATTACTTGTAATACTTTGATGTTCTATGTAAGTTAAACCAATGTAAAACTATTACTATTAATGCAATGATTGTTGTACCTTGATTACTATACTGCATATGTTGTGATACTTGACATGACGTTATCCACCCTGGAACGTTTCCGCCGTTCCGGTTTTGGGGTGTGACAGATTGGTATCAGAGCATTGTTTATAGTGAGCCAAGTATATCTATTCATAAAAGATATACAACCTATAAATACATAGGGATAAAACACTCTGACCAAGAATTATACTTTAAAATATAACCATATTTTACCAATGTATAAGAACATCCAGAATCTAAACACTCGAACTCAAGTATCACAAGAAGAACAATAGTAAAAGTCTTCGGATGTTGAGCATTACCGTCAAACCTGGGCAGTTATGTAATTGTAAGCTGGAATAAATGTAACCTGATCAACTACATTTATTCGAAATGCGATGGACGTGTGCTTGGGAGTGATAGTGGTGTTGCAACAGGTCTGAAACTTACCAACTAGGAATGCTAGAGCCAAACATAAAGTTTAAAAATACTATGGGAGTATTTTGGAATACTAAAAGACTCACATTAATCCCAAAATCGTATTCAGAAGATAAGGAATAAACAAGAAATTAAAATACCATAGGGGTATTTTAGGATCCATAGACAACCTTGTGTGAAGAACTAAAAAAGATCCTTATTGATATACCTACAATTACAGAGAGTATACTCCCAAGGTTATATATAATAAGGATCCCATAGGCTAAGAATGTGTGGTTTCGCCCTATTTCCATTTCCTCGTTGGGATGTGGATCTAGAGTAGTATCACATATTCGAAGGCCTATCAGATCTAAGCTATATATAATTTGTATACCCTGTGTAATCGTAGCAGGACTCGATATGGATCACCCAGTGAAATGTTAATAATGTCTTAGGATTCTTTAGACATTTCCATTCTCGCACAAACCTTGTAGAAAACCCTATCCACTTCAGTACTCGGCAGAAGAGTTGAATTAAGACCCCAGAGAGGTTCATTGAGAAGATTTCCAGTTCAGAAATAAATGAACTAGGTCGAGACTATTGAATTCACCAAGTGCCTATATCTTTTAGGGACATTGGTGAAGAAATTCGCCTAAACTTCCGAGATGTCCAGTCATCCATCATGAAGTGATGACACCCAGAGACGGATTCGGAAGCGAGGCAGAGTAGAAATTTAATATTTCTCCACGAGAAAAGAACCCTAGGTAACTACCCGAAGGAAACCAACGCCGGTCCCAGTCAAAGCTACGAGGTAGACAGAGGGAGCCAGTGCATGGAACTCGAGAAGTGTCTTTTCCTCGTGTTCGTCACGCCAATACACCTATAAAATAATACAATTTAGTGAGTTAGTGGTTACACTACTCACGCTATGTGTTAGGTGAAATGCCTTTTCCCGTTGCCAGTTACACGATTAGAGCGGACCCCCACACCTCTATTGAGAGTGTTTAGCCATAATCCTTCATGAGTCTTTCTTCTCGCGGTGTTCGTTCCGAACTGTTCTCAAATCTTTCCAGGCCGGAGAGTGAAATCTTTCCCAGTATAAAGGTAACGTAGTAGGAACGACTCCCATCTTTTGGCCTTTTTCCGATACTCATACTCCTACCTTGAATACCAGGACTACATCATAGGGATGTAGGTCGACACTCAGACAGCCAACATCCGAGGCACGGGAAAATTTATGCCTAATACAGTCAGGACAAATATGTCCAGGGTTAACCTTCGTCTCTCATCAGCTTGAGTTCCTTTTCCGTGTAGGAAAAACCATGCCTCCGAAGAAGCGTAACCCCTCCGCCGGCAAGAAACCTACTCTCCTATTCGATGAAGCTACGTTCCAAGCTGCAGTCTCGACAGACGTAGCAGTTGTCATGGCTCAACTAAATGCTAATAACGCCAATGTTAGCCAGAGCCCTATCGGAAATTCTGATCCTAGTAATGGACAGCAACAACCAACCTCTGCATACCCAGCCACCCAAGAACCTCACTCAAATCCACTGAAGAAGAAGATCAAGATCGAGGAGGGAAGTACGTTGGCTCAAGGACCTTCCGAAGGACAACGAGCTGAGATGGTCAAATTCCCTGCCAACCCTTCCATCCCTACACTTAGGAGACCATACCTAGGAAACCTTCCCCACTGCAGCAAGTGTAGCTACCATCATCATGGTGTCTGTCGGGAACTCTATTATGCTAGGTGCCACATGAAAGGGCATACTGCTTGCGTCTGCAGAACCCCGGTTGAGTTTATTACATCAACCACCAATGTGGCAGACAACCCGATTACCACCTACGTGGTAAGGATGGACACTTCAAGAAGAGCTGTCCAAACTAAAGGAAACAATAAGGACTTAGGAGGAGTCTGACTCTACTGCTTGGGGAGAACCATCCAGGAACCTGGTAGAATTTTAAGTACGTCTCTTAAATTCAGATAACTAACCGAGAACATAAAAAGGCTAATTCTAAGTGTAATTATTTTCCATTAAGGCGAAAGTCGCAGCACTGTTATAAAATTTAAAATTCATCAGGTAAAACTATAATAGCTAAATATATACGTTACGGCCATGTATGATTGAGATGGATAGACCTAGAGTGAGTGAAGGCCGCCCCATTTCCTGTTCCTCGTTTGGTTGTGGATTTAAGGCGGAGTCGCTCAGTCAACAGTCCTCCCCACCTTAATTATACATGACTAGTATATGTGAGGCGATTATAGAAATGCCTTGTGAGAATCCATTCATAAAAAGGTACTCTACTCAGAAACACTCAGGACCCTCTATAGTTCCGCGTCGACTCTATCGGTCCAAGTATCTGCGACAGTGATACACGGGACGAAACCCGAGATGCCTAGAACTTGTGTGCATGTTCGGCACATGACTCTATCAACCCTCATTCTATATCATGTCGAAGTGTGCCAACTTCGACACCTCTATCGATCATGATTCGACTTCGTGCGACCATGTGTAAATCCTTAGTGCTGTGTAAAAAGAACTTTCTCCATAGCCATTCGGCAAATAAAGGTACTTCACCTAAACAAAATAAAATAATAAAGACTAATGCAATTTGTCAGTCGTCAATCTTATTTCAAACCTTCTAAAGTACCCAGGAGAGGGGTACCGTGCGCTGTTAACCAACCCTCTTTAGACAGATAAAACCGAAGCGAAAGACACTCTAAGAATTCTAGAAGACGATAAACACTCGAAGCATACCTCGTAGATCCCTCAAAAAGACCCTTCATCCTATCCCATGGAACGGGAGCTAGAGTCAAGAAAACCTCTTGTGGGTTGAGCTACTATAATGACCACATATCCGAAGTTTGTCGTCATCCCGGTTAAGCCAACATAATAGCTAACACCCTCGGTTGGTAAAGAAATCAGAGTCGTAAGAGTCAAGGACATTGACTACGACCATCCATTCGCGCTTAATTCCCCGAATTAAGCATCACAGCGGATATCCCGGAAATCCAAAAGATGCGATGAGTTAAACTCTTAGAAGAATGGATGAGGAGATTAAATGTTCCGAGTGATGGAACCCTATACTCACTAGATTTGACCTAGACCAAGAAAAACTCAGAACCTTCGGGAGAGTAGTTGTTGAAGATATTCGCACTACTCAGGCACTTCGTCCACCCCGTTACAGACGAGTAGTGCCTAGGATCCTTCGCCCCATCACATGGAGGAAGTCACAGTCGCCTTGTGGACGATAGACTACATTCTCCGAAGTGAACACTAGAATACCGAGAACCACAGGATAACCTTCGCAGCCAAGAATACTTGATCAAAGTGCGAAAGTAGTTGCGTTAAGCCTTATAACCCAGATCCCGAAGAGATTATAGACTTGACACCAGTCTAGGTGTTAGTCGATGGGTTATATAGGAGCAACGCGCTTGCCACACTAAAATAAACCAACGCCTTGCAGATTAGAACATGTCTTACAAGATTCATTGGACTATCAGGTGTTCCACGAATACTATCTCATGCATAAATAGTAGAACCACCTCCTGAGATAGTCCAACACTCGTCTGGTGAAACCCTATCTCCCCGACCCTAAGGGTTTTTGTTAGGAATATCTCAAGATTCATTAGTGCAGGTTCATTTTGCACAAGATTGAGATAGACGCTCTGCAGCAAACAAAAGATACCGCAGACACACAACCCATCCGATGATCTAGAAAGTCTCTAAAAGCCAATTAACAGGAAATGCGAAACCAAGGACAACCCGAGCTTCCTAAGAACCAACCTGAAGGACTACACTTCCAGTATGAAAGAGAACGTTAGGAACTTCGGAATGGCGATCATGCCAGTGATGATCTTGCCATAGAAGTACACTATGTTCTAAGTACTGAAAGGCTCTACCCTTCCGAGAGCTTAGGACCATCCGAGAATCCTCACGGAGATTGATCCGACCCTCGTCATACCGCTACTACTTCGGATATTCCACAAGCTTCACCCCAGATCGACCCACTACTTAGACTTGACAAATGCTTGCCCGACGTCACACTTTGTATCCCATCCATCTTGATAGAAACCATCGAGAACCCTAACTTCGTAGACATACCTGTAGGAAATCACTAACTGCACGAGACGGAATCTGCATCCCGTAAGTGATGGTTTGTTGGATTGACAGACACATGCCAAAAATCACTTGGGAGTGCGAGGACAAACCGGATAGGAAGTACTCTCCTACCTCAACTCGGTCATCCATACCTACTTCCTAGCCTAAACCTGAATTTCGGGACGAAAGTCCCTCTAACGGGGGGATGATGTGACAACCCAAAGTTTATTCCGTTATATTACCCCGTTTCCGTTAACGGAATATTCCATTTTATAAAAGTTCCGTTAATTTGAGGTCGGCAAATAAATAAATGTTTTGTTTATTTATTTATACCTTATGTCGTTATCGTCGTGATAAAATAAAAAATGACAAGTAACTTACATTTCCATATGATTGGAAAAAGTTAATTTTTATTACGACCATTTAACCTGGGTAAAAAATTTAAACCTCGTTAAACACTAGTATCGGGTAGTCGTATACCGGGTGTGTCACACCCCAAAACCGGAATCGCGGAAACGTTCTAGGGTGGATGACGTCATGTCAAGTATCACAACATATGTAGTATACTAATCAAAGTACAACAATCATTGCATTAATAGTAATAGTTTTACATTGGTTTACATTACCTAGAACATCAAAGTAATACAAGTAATAATAAAGGTGCAGCTTGGTACTAAACGATCTTCATCAAAAGCTCCTAGAATGTACCTGTCTAATGCTGACCTGAGAATACAAGTTATTTGAAAAGCGAGTATTAGCATTTTTACAAATGCTGGTGAGTTCATAAGTATTTAGCGTCATTTTATCCAAATAACTTTATAAAAGTGGTAGTTTAGAATCAACAGTGTATTAGAGTCCGTTCCAGAAAATCCTATATTTTCTTAAATAAAAGTAGTCTTCTACCAAGACCTGTCAGAGTTATATTGTAAAAAGTAGTTTTCCCTTAAACACTATCATTATCAAAATACAGGATTTGATTTTAAAGAAAGTAGGAGAATATCAGGGAAAATAACATCTGCCTCAGCAGTGAACACTGCTGACTAAGGCAAAAGGAATCATAGACTCCAGGAGAGAATCGAATGAATGATATGCCTGGCTCAGTCTAACAAAAGGAGACACAGACCCCAGACTGTATCAAATGAAATACACAACACGCAAGGCCTAAAACAGTGGAAACAGACCCTAGACAGTATCAAATGAAGATACAGCTAGTAAGGTCCAAAACAGTGGAGACAGACCCCATGCAGTATCAAATGAAAGATACAGCTAGTAAGGTCCAAAACAGTGGAGACAGACCCCAGACAGTATCAAATGAAAGATACAGCTAGTAAGGTCCAAAATAGTGGAGACAGGCCCCAAACAGTATCAACTGAATGATACGTCTAGCAAGGTCTAAAAATAGTGGATACAGTGAACACAGTGAATACAGTGTCAAAACCCGTTACCTTAGGAACGTGAATTATAAGGTAACCACGAGATACTCGTAACCATACTGATAGACACTAGAGAACTAGACGCCCTACAAGCGTCTGTGTAAGTATGACATTTGTCACCCCTTAGCTTGGTAGGCCGTAGACTGTAGTTAGCAGTCAGGGTGCGGGGGTGTCAATCCCGTATAGATCTATACACACAATGTCTGCTCTCCCTACAAGAGACTCTGGTTACCAACTTGAAAACGGAGAAGGCCATGTACTGAGGATGTATCTCGTATACTGAGATCTGATGTAAAATACTGGACTAATGATAGAGACTCATAACTAAACCGACTAATGTAAAACCCATATGTCTATACCTGTATACATGATATATAACTAAAGATCAAACGACCTTCGGACGGATATCCGATCCCACCAGACCACATCTCAACAAAGAAAAGGAAATAGGGCGGACTAGCCTTCCTAAGTCCTTTAAACTTTATTTATATAACTATACAAGTATAGGCATACTTTTAACTAAGTGGACGTGTTATCAAGTGTAAGTGTATCACGAAGTGGAGGCGTTATCAAGTATAAGTGTATCACGATGTGGAGGCGTTATCAAGTATAAGCGTATTACGAAGTGGAGGCATTAACCAAGTATAAGTGCATCACGAAGTGGAGGCGTTATCAACTATAAATGTATCACAATGTGGAGGTGTTATCAAGTATAAGCGTATTACGAAGTGGAGGCATTAACCAAGTATAAGCGCATCACGAAGTGGAGGCGTTATCAAGTATGAACGTATCACGATGTGGAGGCGTTATAAAGTATAAGCGTATTACGAAGTGGAGGCGTTATCAAGTAGGAGTATAAAAACATGGAAGAAAACTTTGATGAAAATTTTAGAATAACCTTTACACGTAATAAAATCATGACTAGTTATTCTTTTGTAAAAATCAGTTTGAAAACCTTTAGAAATCCTTTGAAAACCTTTCATAAACACGTTTTGGTCATAACTTCGATAAAACAATATAAGTAAAGATTTGAACAAGTAAATACAGTTTAGAAAAACATTTACAGTATCAAACTCGGTAAAACAGTTAACAGTGTAGCAAATCCTTGTGCATGCGGGTTATCAATCACATATGATTGATATGATAACTGGCATGTTTAACTTGTATTCCCCCTATAAAACATGTAAAAACATTTAAAAGGTTCATTCGGGGTATGAACTCACCTGTTGTAAGTGGATCCGACGAAGGTGCCGGTTGGGTGCTCGGTGTCAAGTAAGGACTTGAACACACTTAGTGACCTATTAACATATGTTTACATACAATTAGTACATATAATACTAATTAATCAAGTATACGCATCCTAAAGTGCGGGAAAACACTTTGGTTAAGTGCTAGGGGTGTCCCGGGTAACGTTTAAGGGCGTGTATGGCTTAATTAGGGAGTTTACTCTCCAAGAGTAAACTCTTTATAGAGTTCACGGCCCTAAGACCATGTCCCCATGAGTTTACGGCCGTAAACTCATGGTGGAGGTGTTCTAGGATGCTAAATGGTCTTATATCATTCAAGGAATTAAGCTAGGTCCAAATATAATGCATATGAAGGGGTTTAAGGCTTTAAATGGACCTTTTGAGGAGTTTACGACCCTAAACAAGGAGTTTACGGCCATAATCTCCTATATGGATGTTCTTTTGGTGTTTTAAGGTCTTAAGTGGTAGGAAATAAAGTTCTATGCATTTTCCTAGTCAAATGAAGGAGTTAGGGCATCATTTGAACACTTAATGGGAGTTTACGGCCCATGAACCAATTCTATGGGAGGTCACAGCTGTAAACTCCTATTCCCTTGGTTTTATTGATGTTTAAGGCCTTTACAACAATGGAATTGCTTCTAGATATTTTTCCAAGGCCATAGGAGGTGTTTGAGGGCATTTCTAACACTTAAAATTGAGTTTACTCCCCATGAAGGGGAGTTTACGGACCAAGCATGTTCTTGCATAGTAAAATCATGTTTACTCTCCAAAAACTCATTTCAAGGTGTTCTAAGTCCGAATGTGTAAGCCTACAAGTCATATCTAAGCCTTAGGGGCAATTTGGAGGGGTTTTGGGGCTCAAAAACCCCATTAAATGGTGTTCATGGTCCAAGAGTGTTCTTGGGCCGTAAACACATGAATGTACCCCTATTTGGTGTTTTAAACACAAATTTTCACGTTAGTTAAGCTATACAACCAGTTATGGTAGATGGCTTACTCGTTTGGGGCTCGAAACGGACGATTTTGGCTCGAAAACTAAGTTGTAGAGAGAGAGAGAGAGAGTATAAAGAGAGGGTGAAAAGGGTGGAATTGAAGTCCACTCCCCCTTATATAGGGGTTTGAGTTCATACTCAGTGGAAATCTACCCGATACTGCCATTAAACGGGGCTTTTGGTCGCACCCGATTTACTGGTCGTATTTTGACTTGGTTGAAACTAAACATTTTTAAGGGCATTTTGTGGGTGTTTCTAATTTGTTTCAGCCCTTACCAAGTCATTATAAAAGTCCCAATTTAATTAACCTCTTCCAAAAGGTTAAAAGACAATACATAAAGCGAGGCTTATTAATGGAAGGAGGTTAAAAATGACGGAATAAATTTTGGGTTGTCATAGGGTGCTACACTTAGGGTATATATATATATATATATATATATATATATATATATATATATATATATATATATAGGGAGTTGAACACTCCATAGAACCCTTTTACCACCCTAAACACATATCCTCTCTCTACTCTCTCTCATCAAGCTTGATTTCGCCTCAAATCCGTGAGTTTCCACCTCCAAAACTTAAGATCTTCTACCCTAACTTGTTCTAAACATCATTGGTTGAGGCTTTAACCCAAAAATTGAACATATAAGCTGTTAAAGAGGAGTTTACGGCCTAAGAACCTCCTTAGGTCGTAAACCCCTAAAATGAGGCCAAAATGTCCCAAATTTGTCCCTTTGAGCTTAGAAACTAATTGGGGATTCAACCTAGGAGTGTTTAATCATTAAAACAACAATTTTTGGAGCATAAAAGAGGGTTTATGGCCCAAGCACATGCTTAGGCCGTAAACACCCTCTAAACTTGTAAAATCAAGTCCAAAACACTCCCAAACCACCCTTAGACTTAGGATATGAATTAGGGACTTGCTATTTCGGGTTTGGAGCAATTAAACACAAAGATTTGAGGGATAAAATGGAGTTTACGGCCCAAGCATATGCTGGGACCGTAAACTCCCCCAAACCATGTCAAATGAGAGTTTAAGTCCCCTAAATGGCCTTATACCTTCACTAGAATTTACTAGAAATGAGCCAAGGACTTTAAAATCAAGGATTGGAGGGTTTATGAGAGTTCACGGCCTAAGCCATGGTGCTTACGGCCGTAAACTCCCAAGGAGTGGTCATTTGGACCGTAAACTCCAAGGGAGTAAACTCTTGGACCCTTAAACACCCCTATAGCCTTGTATTAATCCCTAGAACCACTTCTAAATCCATATGAGGCTTGAATCCATTCAAAAACACTCCTCCCATGAGTTTACGGCCGTAAACTCATGGGGGATGTGGCCTCCCAACCGTGAACTCACATAAAGTGAGTTTTAGGAGAGTAAACACCTTATCCGAGCCATACATGTCCATAAATGTTACCCGAGACAGCCCTAGCACTTAATTAAAGTGTTTCCCGCACTTTAGGATGCGTATACTTGTTAAATTAGTATTATATGTACTAATTGTATGTAAACATATGTTATCATATGTTAATAGGTCACTAAGTGTGTTCAAGTCTTTACTTGACACCGAGCACCCAACCGACACCTTCGTTCGATCCACTTACGACAGGTGAGTTCATACCCCTGAATGAACCTTTATAAATGTTTTTACATGTTTTATGGGGGGGAATACAAGTTAAACATTCCAGTTATCATATCAATCATATGTGATTGATAAACCGCATGCACAAGAATTTACTACACTGTAAACTGTTTTATCGAGTATGATACTATAAATGGTTTTCTAAAATGTCTTCACTTGTTCAAATCTCTTACTATTATTGTTTTACCAAAATTTCATTTAAAACTTATTTATGAAAGTTTTCCAAAGGATTTCTAAAGGTTTTCAAACTTAGTGTATAAAAGAGTACCAAGTCATGATTTTCTTAAGTTATAAGGGTTTTCCAAAGTTTACATCAAAGTTTTCTTCCATGTTTTATTACTCCTACTTGATAGATGCCACTGCTTCGTTATACTTTTACTTAGTTAATACTCCTACTTAGTTAAATGCTTCTACTTTGATAACGCTTTCACTTTGTGATACGCTTATACTTGTTAACGCTTCTACTTCACTTATACTGTTAATGCTCCTACTTCACGATACGCTTATACTTCATGATACGCTTATACTTCACGATATGCTTATACCTCACGATATGCTTCTACTTCACGATAAGCTCCTACTTGTTAACACTTATACTTTGAGAAACACTCCTACTTTGTTAAACACTTAAAATCCGTTAAATGCCTCCACTTAGTTAAATGTATGCCTGTGCTTGTATAGATATATATAAGTAATGTTTAAATGACTTAGGAAGGGTTGTTTGCCCTATTTCCTTTTCTTCGTTGAGATGTGGTCTGGTGGGATCGGATGTCCGTCCGAAGGTTGTTTGATCATTAGTTATATATTATGTATACAAGCATAAACATATAGGTTTACATTAGTCAGTTCAGTTGTGAGTCTCTATCGTTAGTCTAGTATTTTACATCAGATCTCACTACACGAGATACATCTTCAGTACATGGCCTTCTCCGTTGTCAAGTTGGTAACCAGTGTCTCTTGTAGGGAGAGCGGACATTGTGTGTACAGATCTATACGGGATTGACACCCCCGCACCCTGACTGCTAGCTACAGTCTACGGCCTACCAAGCCAAGGGGTGACAAATGTCATACTTACACAGACGCTTGCAGGGCGTCTAATTCTCTAGTGTCTATCAGTATGGTTACAAGTATCTCGGGGTTACCTCATAATTAATGTTCTTAAGGTAACGAGTTTTAACACTGTGTTCACTGTATCCACTGTTTTAGACCTTACTAAACGTATCATTCAGTTGATAATGTCTGGGGTCTGCCTCCACTGTTTTAGACCTTACTAGACGTATCATTCAGTTGATACTGTATGGGGTCTGTCTCCACTATTTTGGACCTTACTAGCTGTATCTTTCATTTGATACTGTCTGGGGTCTGTCTCCACTGTTTTGGACCTTACTAGTTGTATCTTTCATTTGATACTGTCTAGGGTCTGTCTCTCACTGTTTTAGACCTTGCATGCTGTATCTTTCATTTGATACAGTCTGGGGACTGTGTCTCCTTTTGTTAGACTGAGCCAGGCGTATCGTTCATTCGATGCTCTCTTGGAGTCTATGATTCCTTTTGCCTTAGTCAGCAGTCTTCACTGCTGAGGCATATGTTATTTCCCTGATATTCTCCTACTTTCTTTCAAATCAAATCCCGTATTTTGATAATGATAGTGTTTAAGGGAAAACTACTTTTTACAACATAACTCTGACAGGTCTTGGTAGAAGACTACTTTTAATTAAGAAAATATAGGATTTTCTGGAAAGGACTCTAATACACTGTTGTTTCCAAACTACTACTTTTAATTAAGTTATTTGAATAAAATGACACTAAATACTTATGAACTCACCAGCATTTGTAAAAATGCTGATACTCGCTTTTCAAATAACTTCTATTCTCAGGTTAGCAATAGACAGGTACATCCCCGGAGCTTTTGATGAAGACCGTTTAGTACCAAGATGCACCTTTATTATTACTTGTATTACTTTGATGTTCTATGTAATGTAAACCAATGTAAAACTATTACTATTAATGCAATGATTGTTGTACTTTGATTACTATACTGCATATGTTGTAATACTTGATATGACGTCATTCACCCTAGAACGTTCCGGTTTTGGGGTGTGACAAAATGGGTCGGCCTTGGTGCCTTCGACCCATTAGTATGGTGAGGAGACTCACCTCTCAAGAAATATTGAACTGGTAAGATCCAATACCGACGCTTATCCCCGAACTCAACCTCCTACAACCACCCTGCAACTAACTTCCACAAAACCCCGAATTTTAACAAAGATACCCTTAAAGTCAAACTTGGTCAACCCTAGTTCAAGTCAAAGTCAACAGTCAAGGTCAATAGTCCATGTTGACCCAACTCGTCGAGTGCATCTGGCAACTCATCGAGTTCCTTCAGTGTTTAGAAAACCGAGAAAAACCCTAGCCAACTTGCCGAATTATCTTATCAACTCGCTGAGGTCGCTCAGTATCCAAAAAGCGAGAAAACCTAATCCAACGCATCGAGTTGTTAGGGCAACTCGTCGAGTTTTCCCAGTATTAACAAATTCACCCCCTTCCAGTCGAAATTAAATCCCCAAATTACAGATCTGGTCCCCTAGTGTTAAGATGCCACGTAAAGTTGCTAACTTTACATCCATGCAAGGCATTAAAGGGCTAAAACACTCAAATAAAGCTTATCAAGGGACTTAGGGTATTAAGGAAGGCCATGACTTGATAAAGATGGCAACTTTAAGTCCACAAGGGCCATGAGATGTCCAGATCTTAAGCCATATCTTCATAACATGCTCAAATCCAAGAATGGTCCCAAAATAGGCTAATAATGGCCATTAACTTTCAAGGGACAAGATCTAGCAAAAGAATAGTCAAGGTATCGGCTTTATACCTTAATATAGCTGCCACAACAGAGAAATCCCCTTATCTAAAGCTTCTCCTTTCAACTATGCACAACCAACTTCAACTCCTTCAAGAAACACCATGGAACACAAACTTTTAACTCACACACAATCGAAAATAGGAGATGTTACACGATTTAGGGTTTCTCTGGACTGAGAGGACGATGAGGGAGGCTAACAATGAGGCTTAAGGCCTTTAAATAGGGTGCAAACCTTCAAAATTAGGGTTTTCCTTTCCAGCGTCTACTTGTCGAGTTGGGTCTCCCTCACTCGTCGAGTAGACCCTTAATCCCGCGTCCATAAAGATCCCTACATGACGAGTTGGAGCTCCCCAACTCGTCGAGTTCCAGTCCAAACCCTAAAATGCTGAGAAATAAATAATACCTGGATCAAGCGTTACAAGCACCATTTACATCTTCCCACATATCAAATCCCTTATTGTACGAAGAGATACAAGTGAACCAAGTGTTATAATTATGATTGTTGAGTTTCTTGACACAACCAACAACTTGAAGTTTTGTCATAGATGTAGGCTTTGATACCAGTTTGTTAACCTGGGTTATGAACACTCCTTGTACACAAAGGTGTGTCTATTTCTTAAAGAAGTAAATTATAGGAACTAGAAAACCAGGTAGCCCTATGGCTTACACAAAAATAGAAACTGTAAAAAAGAATTGACCCGCTGACATGTGACATGAGAGCAAGAAAACTGCCCATTACCTGAAAGACAAAGTCAAATGATTAAAACCGGGAAATAAACACAAGGGCAAAAAAGTAAAAATGATAGAAATGTGCATAATGAACCAAGCACGTGACAGGTGTTGTACTTTAACAAGTTTCACGCTTTATTATTTTATAACGACAATGGGTTTGAGTGATGAGTTTTTTACTTGATACGAGCAACCTAACGTGTTGTTTTCGAATTATATGGAATGAATAACTTTTTTTAAAAAATTGTTATCGTGGGTTGTATGAGTTATATTTTTTAGTGTTGTAAAACTATAATTATTTAAATTTTAATGTTGAAAAGATCTTTTAAATTTCAAAAATCAATTTATAAACAGTCTTTTTTTAATAGACTACAAAATTTTGATCTTTCTTTATTTTCCTGCAATTTCTATATTTATGGTCCTAAAACTATCTTTTAGAAAACAAATATCTAAAATGAATTGATGAAAGATTTTCTTTTTGAACAGCTACAACATTGGTTATTTCCATTACAATTAGGAATTTGGTATGGACACACGAAAAACAAGGTAAATGGAATACTCGAAACTAATGTCATTTTGGTAACTCCTTTTGAAATAATACTTTTTTGTTTATAACTTTTTAATTTAAAAGATAAATTCTCCTTCATCGTTCTACCTTTTTTACGTGGTTTGGGCATATGAAAAGCTGAATCTTTCAAGCCCATATTCATCATATATCATGAAGAAAAAACTACGATCACCCTAAACGTAAAACGAAAATACAATCCAAATACTTGAATTTTGATTGGATCCCCGTTTATTTATTAATTAATAAATTTGCAGTTTCATTCATACATCAACCGTTTTCCGTCCACCATACAACAATTTAAGAAGAAGAGTGCGTTTAACTCGTCGCCGGCGAACAGGTTCTCTACCGGAAAATCAATGTCTTCAAGAATTAGCTCTCCATTTGTAAGCATTTCCCCTTATTTTCTTTTCTCAAATTAACATCATATATACATTTACATCACGAATTGTTCAAGGGTTTTGCTAATTGATTCCTTTTCCAAAATGGGTCGTACTTGTAATCTGGTTTTAGGATGAGAAAATGGCTGGCGACAATGGTGAAGAACAAGTCAACATATGCATGCTCTGTTTTTTCTTCATGACTATTTAAGAGGCGTTAATGGTGAAATTTCTGAAGGTTTTATTTATTATAAAATGGGAAACGAAAAGAGAGATTTAGAGCCGGTGTTATTGAAATTCGCTGTGCCTTTGGCATTATCTATCGGCGGAATTCTTTATTCTTGGATCATGAACAAACAATCCAAAGCTTCTTCATCCTCACATGATTCTCGTACACGTTCAGGTTTCTGTTTTTTTGTTTGTTTGTTTCTGATCATGACAGTTATTTCTTCATGTTCTTGAGGATAAATGTGTGTTTAGATTGCAACAATCTGATGAATTCAAGAAGCAATCCTCAAGCATCCCAAATAGCAACCAGTTCTCTCCATTTTGATCCTTTGTCAACAGACAAACGTGTAAGATCCTGTTCGTTTACACCATTTTTCTTCATTATTCATGGGAAATTGACTCTTAAAAATCGGCTTAATATTAAACAAATGCATTAGTTTACAAAAGGATGTGTCTTTTTAGGCATAAACACATGATGTTTGAATTTTGATTCGTGTATGACATACATTGCTTACAAATTAGGCAACTCTTTCCTTTCCTGCCATGATTCTTTGCCTTCGTGTTTGATCTTTCTTTCCTAAAATACCCTTTTCAACGTAGGACAAGTGTATGAAATATACGGGGTTAGGAAGGTAATTTCATGAAAAGTATAACATGGCATCTTCTCTCTTGTTGTTTAGAATCTTGGTTTCTATCTTATATAGGGGTTGCATGATATCGAATCATTCAAAGGGTATCCACGTGGAGAAAGGGATACCAATGAGCAAGAGATCAAGAACCTAAGAAACTCAGTCAGAATCCTAAAAGAAAGAGAACGAAATTTGGAAATCGAGTTACTTGAATACTATGGTCAAAAAGAGCAAGAAACTGCTGTCATGGAGCTTCAAAATCGTCTTAAACTAAATAACATGGAGGCTAAACTTTATGCTCTTAAAATCGAGTCTTTGCAAGCTGATAATAGGAGATTACAAGCACAAATGATTGATTACACGAAAGTTGTAACGGATCTTGAAGCCGCACGTGCCAAAATAAAAATGCTCAAAAAGAAGCATAAATCCGAAGCCGAACAAAACAAGAATCAAATCTTGGATTTTCAACAACGAGTTCAAAAGATGCAAGATAACGAACACATACGTGTGGTTAAAGTTGATCCGGATTTTGAATTAAGCCAAAATAAAGTTAAAAGTTTGGAAGCTGAAGTTGAAGATTTGAGAAAATCGAACCATAATTTGCTGTTAGAAAATTCCGATTTGGAGCGAAGGTTAGATTGTGTTCAAATGATCGCTACATCGGTTTTGGAAGAAGGCGAAGTAAGTCGTTTAATCTTTTTTTATTTTGTGTCCAATTTTTCCATTAATTTCTTTTATTTTATTCGGTTATGTTATTGTCTAATATAAGCTAGACATGTTTCCATTGTGTTATGGTCTAATCTCTTCCCTTTAAAGAGCTGTTTTTGCAAGAAAATAAATAACTCCACATATACTATATCAATCTAACATGGTATCATAGTTAACATCCAGGGGCATTTTAGACCGTTAGTGTCCTACATCAGTTAGACATGTCCGGTCTACTTTCATATATATTAGAGACGAGCCATGTTCAAACATAAATGACATCTATTGTGTGAATGTATAATTCATTCGACCAATCATTTTCAAAAGAAAATTTAAATATCCTCCTCCATTTTCTTCATAATTATCCTCCTCATACAAGATTATGACATGTGGATACAAATAATTTTTTTTCTGGATTTTGACACTTGTCTTGATCTAATGAGTAGGAGGATAAGTAATAACAAATGTAGTATAATATTTGGTTCTCTTTTCAAAGTAAGCAACTACATTTTAGGCACCTTAGTCAAAATCCGGATTTTAAGGGATTTATTAACAGAATTAAATGATTTAGTTAGTTAATTTACCAACAAGTCCTAAAATGATTGGTCTACAACGAGTTATAAATTCACACAATACTTATTGATTTTCATTTGATCCTAACTTTGTTGTGTAGAACGAAAAACTCAAAGAAGAAAGTGAGAACTTGAAGAAACAAAATGAAGACATGTCACAAGAAATCGAGCGACTTCGAGCGGAAAAATGTGCTGACGTGGAAGAACTTGTTTATCTTAGATGGATTAACGCGTGTTTAAGACACGAGCTTCGTAATTACAATCCGGGACCCGATAAAACAAGTGCAAAAGACCTCAGTAAATCACTAAGTCCAAAATCTGAAGACAAAGCTAAAAAAATGATCCTTGAATACGCAAACAAAGAAGGTGGTGGAGAAATGAATATAAACATAACAGACATCGACTCAGATCGATGGTCAAAATCTTCCATGATGACCGATTCAATGGAACTTGATGAATCCTTTATCAATGATTCATTGCCTCGTAAAAACAACAATAAGTTTTTTGGGAAACTCATTCGACTTTTAAGAGGGAAAAGCAGAAATTCATCAAGATCATCTGATAATCGGAAATTAAGAACATGTACATCATCAGTGGGATCATCTAATCGTAGTTCGATAGATTCAAGAAGATTAACTCGTAGACATAGTGATGTATGCTTTTACAAACAGATTGATTCCATTGATGAAGAAGATGATGATGATGATGGTGGTCGTTTGTGTTCCTCTTCTTCGTGTAGTAAAGATAAAGAGCTAGCTAAATACGCAGAAGCTTTAAAAGACACACGTGCTTCATCGAACTTGAAGTTGCACAGGAGTTCCTTATCACTTGATTTCATTTAATCAATCTTTTTTTATTGTAATATTGTTAGAAACTTAGAACTTTTGACCAAATACATGAAAGTATACATATTATTGTCTTATGAATTATGTCAACAAACATTATATAAAAGTATATATTTATTATTCTTTTTGAAATTTTGTTTTGTTATCATTCCTAGAAAGCGTTTCTAACGTAACCCATGTTATTTTTTATCTTACGAATTAGAAAAAGAAAAACTAAATAAATATTTAAAGAGTTGATATCACAGAAGCATATCTGACGAGTACTTCTCAAAACGGCGACGTTTAATCATTTCCAAAGTTTCGAAAGTTCCCCCCTTCCGTAATCTAGCCGTATGTCTATAAATAAGCAATTTCTTCAAAAATCACTTTCATTCAAGTTAGAAACCCCATCTTCGTTTGATTCTTTTCTGTAATGGCGAAATGCGTTCTTCTTCAAGCTTCACCACCACGACCACCGCTGTTACTATCACCCCGCCGGTTACTACCACCACCACCCACAGGAAACCCGTTTTCACTTTACGCCGGTGATCTCCACCCAAGCGTCAACGAAATTGACCTCTATATCTTCTTTTCTGCAATTGGCCCATTACATTCTGTTCATCTTTGCATAGATCGTTTCTCCCACAAATCTCTTCGCTACGCTTACATCAATTTCTACTTTCCTTTTAATGGTAATAACTTTACTTCCCTTTTGTTGTATCTTGATTTGATTCTTGATTTAATCGTTTTTGTGGGTTCTTGATCTTATTGGGTATTTTGTTTAACAGCTGCTGATGCATTGTGTCGATTAAACCACATGGAATTAAAAGGGAAATCCATCAGGTTAATGTGGTGTCAGAGAGACCCTATTTTGCGAAAAACTGGAATCGGGAATCTTTTTGTGAAGAATCTTGATTTGTCAATTCATGAAACTAAATTGGAAGAGGTATTTGGGATATTTGGGAGGATTCTTTCTTGTAAAATTGCGAAAGAAGGTGATGGAAAGAGTAAGGGATTTGGATTTGTGCAATTTGATTCAGAGGACTCGGCTTTAGATGCTCTCGATGTATTAAATGGATGTGTACTTAAGGGCAAGATTTTGTAAGTTTCTTTTGGTTGTTAATTTATTATCTCGCTTTAGATTTAAGTGTTTCTTGACAATGACATTAATGTGTTTCGATATTTAGAACTGTTGCGAAGTATCTCAAGAAAAGCGAGAGGAAGAAACCCCAATTTACAAACGTTTATGTGAAAAATCTGGATGAAAACTTCACAGAGAGTTCGTTAATTGAAAAGTTTTCAACGTATGGAAAGGTGACAAGTGCTGTGATTATGAACGACAAAGAAGGAAAATCAAAAGGGTTTGGATTCGTCAATTTTGAATCTCATGATAACGCTAAGATCGCCATTGAAGCCCTAAACGGTGAAGTAATCGGTAAAAACTGATCATTCCATTGTTTATCTAATTCGAATGTTCTTGTTTTTAGAAAGATTTACATCTTTGAATTTGTAAACGAAACAGGTTTAAAGAAATTGTATGTTGGAAAGGCAATGATGAAAGCTGCAAGAGATTCTTTCTTACGACGTACCCATGTTCAAAAAACGAAACCCATTATTACTTCAAATCTGTATGTGAGAAATCTTGCTACATCTGTAAACGAAAAGGATCTTCGTGAAGTTTTTGGTGCTTTCGGTTGTGTTGTTTTCACGAAAGTGATACGTTTCAGTAATGGAGTAAGCAAAGGAATTGCGTCTGTTTGTTTTTCGAAACCAGAAGACGCCATGAAAGCTGTGAAGAATCTTAATGGTGATTAGTTCTATTCAATTCAAATCTTGTTTATCCGATTCTTGATTTTACGATTCATTTACGTTATCTTGGTTTTTTTTGCAGGTTTTTGTTATCATGGAAAGTACATGAAAGTGACAGTTGCTATGAGCAGAGAAGAATATGCGAGAAGATTGCAGACACTTTTTCCCTTCACCTTCTTTAATAAAGTTCGAAACTTGAAGCCATATTTGGAAACTAATGTTCAGAAAGATGATGATCATCAAGTAAATGAAACAAAATCAAGCTCCTGCAATGGCGGTTTTGCTTTACAAGATCCGAAGTGAGAAGAAGTCTTCTACTAAATCATGGAACGAATAGAAACAAATACGTGTAAAATTGAATCTGGGATTCTTGAATACAACTTGTAATCGATGATTTTGAATTCAAACATAACGAAAAACAGAAGTAATAGTAATGGAAACTCGATTTTGCCCTTTTCGAATTATAGAACATTGTGTACATGAAGTAATACAAAGTTTATATAAAAAAAGTGCGATGATGATTGATTAACCGAGGAGGGCGATTCCGGCGACGATTAAGGTGTCAGCAAGGACTTGATTAGCAGCTTCAGATGGATGAAAACTATCCCAGAACACAAACTGAGTCGCGTTGGAACATGTCCCGATCGATTTAGGGTTACATAAGAACACCGTCGTCTCCACTCTTCCTGTTCCACAACACCCTCTCGACGCATCCACAAACCCTAAAATCACAGATAAAAATAAACGATTAGATGTAATCACGTAAACGAAATCGAATTCAGACTCTAAGGATATGAAATTTCAGACTTAATTTGAGTCACTACCATGGGAGGCGGGATCTTTGATGAGGTCGTAAAGTGGTTGAAAGATGTCGAAGATAACAATCTTGAGACCTGGGAGTTGTGATCCGAGTTGGGTTGCAGCTGAATTTATCTTCTTGTTGAACGATTGAGCATCTGTGTTGATTTTGCTTACACACCCCTTTTCATGGGATCCGAACAAAGTTCTCACCGCCGGCAAGCAGCCAAGCGGTGGAAGTGACGTCACTCCGATTCTCCTTGCTCCTAATCCATACAAATCCTGTTTTCGTTTGTAACCAATTAGTAAAATCCACAATAGTAAAACATCTGATTTCGAGAAACGTTAATGGCGGATTAGGATTAATTTTACCTTGACGAAGCTTGAAAAGATTCCGACGAGGTAGGATCCGTATTGGTCGGCAGTGTAGACTTTGTTAATGAAAGGGTTGACGTAATAGTTCTGAACGTAGTCGGTGTTGCCGGCGGAAAGTAAGTATAAAGCGTCCTTAGTTATGGAGGCGGCTTTAGAACTTCCGGCGACCTGTGCTAGCTTACCTTGATACTCTTTGTAGTATTGTAATTGTTGCGATAATGCAATTGCATGCTGCATATTTCGAAATTAACGATGTGTTAATTATCATCGGAAAAGATAACAGCTAATTCACTTGAAGAAAATGTTGGGTTTTTACGCTCGCAATGGAAGTTCTATCATCCAAACCAGCTCCGGCAGACGCAAAATTGGCTCCGATGAGAAGATTATTTCCGGAAGCTTCAGGGCTGAGATACGCCGGTGGGTATGTTTTGAATCCAAGTGTATCAGCTGTAGTTAAGTAGCAAACATTTAGTTTTATCATATGTTGAGTTTCAAAACATGCATGTACACCGATGGTGTAGTTAAGTTACCGGTGATGTCGGAGGCGAGTTTGCCATTGCAGAACCTTCCGGTGGCTTGGTGGTTGGCGAAGTCGCGGCCGTAGGGTGGGTAATTAGCTTTGAAAAGGGTGTTGAGGTAGTCGTTGTTACCCACATCAACGGCGGAGTCACCGAAAGTAATGATGGCTGGAACTAGGGTGGTGGAGTCTTGAGCTTCACCGGAAGTAATGGCGATGGCGAGAAGTGAAAGGAGCAGCGCCGCCGCCCATGGTGTTGTTCTGCTGGGTGTGGAAATGGACGCCATTAACAGCTTTGTTGGAAATTATAATTTGGGAGTATGTGTGAAGGAAGGTCTGTTTATAAAGATGGAGCATTTAATGGACGTCGTCAAGGTTGGTAGAGACTCCATTAATACAGATGGGTGATCATTGATCATTGTTTTGGTTCGACAAATGCACAGAACGAAGTCTGTAAGTTTGAGCGTGCTATGGAGGTGGTTTAGTTTGGATTTCATTTACCTCTAAAATGATGCTACATTTTGTTTCTTCACGATATATAATAACAATAAATACTAAATGTACCACATATAGTACATATTGGATTTCATTTTACCGCTGATATCAACACAAAGATTTTTGTTATAAATGGTTTTGGAGTAAATTATAGATTTGGTCCCTTTAGTTTGTTTCAATATGTACTTTTAGGACAACTTTTGAAAAATTCATATGGCTTGTCTATGTGGTTTTCAAATCTTGTACTAGAGGCGCCTAAGATAAAAACTACGTAAAATGAAAATGCCTTAGTTTTGTTTTTTCTTTTTGTTAATTTTTAAGCTTATCGGACGATTTCTATAAATTAGTACTCCCTCCGTCCCAAAATTATTGTCTACGTTTGATTTGACTTTTAAAGTATTTCAATGTCAACTTTGACCATAAATAACTTTATTTGTGTTATATAATTTTGGATGAAGCTTATAACAATGAAAATATATTTAAAAAACAATATATTCATATATCTTGCATAAAAAATTATATAACAAAAGGTAAATTATTTAAGGTCAAAGTTGAACAAACGAAACTTAAAAAGTCAATTGTGGACAATTATTTTGGGACGGAGGGAGTATTAAAAAACACCATAAAGGCCTAAACTCTAGCTGATCGATGAAGCTTGTCGTTGCCCGCACCCTTTTCGATCTTATCACATGCAACTCTGGAACCCACCTCTCTCATTAGCACAACAAAACCTACATCTCCCCCCCCCCCCCTCTCTTTCAACTGCAAGTTCGACCCATGTTGTTGAAATCCACATCCTTCCCATATTTTATTACTTCATATTGATTTGGGTTTAGGTTTAATTGAGGTTTTAGGTTTGAAGACGTATTTTAGTTCTTTAGTTTCTTATTTTCTCTTCATTGTCTTCTTCATTTTAATTCTTTAGTTTATTTTTCACATTGATTTGGGTGAGTTTGCAAGGAGCTTCATAAAGATCTCTCTTTCCAAGCACCATAATTTTGTTTTGATTTCAAAATTAGGTGTGACTTGTTGGTTTTGACTTTGAGCGGGAAACGAGAAAACCCAAAAGTTTGAAGATCATAAACATGGGATAGTTAAGCCAAACCCATGTCAAAATCTTGGAACCGAGTCAACCGATCAATCTAAAATAGGATCCTCCAGATCACATGCATGGTTTGAATATAAGATATTTTTTGTAACCTCAAAGAATTCAGAAACGATACTAGAAAAAGGATAGGTCAAGCCTAAAGAAAATGGATACTCGGGGAAGCAAACCCAAGTATGAGAAACAAAGATAGGTTGGGCATGAGCGTTAAAAGGCTTGAAAATAGTTTCAGCAGGAAAAGCCCCACCCGTTTTTAAGGATTCAATGTCATTATCATCAAAAGAGCATGTCTCTTCGTAAGTCAGGATCTTTTGATCGAAAAAATCCTCGTCGGGAAGAGTGAGGACTCTTGCGCGCGAAAGAAGTGTCATTTTACCCATGATAAACACGGAAAAAAGAAAAATAAGAGAAATCAAATCAAGAGGTTTACCTTGGGGATGACTGATAACACTTGAGAGATAGCTAGAAGAAGTAAAGAAGGATCAATAACCACTATTATTACCGAACACAACCCCAAAGGGAACACACTATCCGCTTTAGATTCACTGAACTTGACCCCCAACAAGTATATGATGCCTAACATCTTAAGGCTACAAGTGCCCTAAGATCCGAACAACAATGGGTGAAAAAGTCTAACCGTCACCCCACGACATCCAATGCATGCTAGAGACCAACCCTAGTCACAACACAACTCAAACTTAGGAAACTTAGATAAACTTCATTAGGTGTTTGGACCATGTCTCGGATCCCCAAGCCTTTATCAGACAAGAACATACAGAGAGGTCCTCAACACAATCCTCGACCCGAGCCTAACAAACTATCCTTATGTACATGTCAACACGACATCCTATAACTGAACTTTTCACAAACTCAAGGTCACATAAGGATAATTTATGAACACCGCTCCTAACATTTGAAGTTCTACTACCTCGTGCCAAAACCTTCAACTAATCATAGATGACCGTGATAATCACTAAAACCGGCTGATATACCATGACCCGAACATTCTTAGTCCATAAACCTCCCAAATATGATTGGTACAATAGAGAGGCTAAATTGCATCACCACATACACTTACGACCATACCCTAATATGAAGGTTGACATCAAACATTCAATTACTCCCATACTTAGGACGATACGTGATAGAACATTCAACAAAGAAAGTGTTGGATTAGGTGTCTAAGCCCATAACTATAATTGGTATGTACTTGACCCGAGAGTAGCATGGTCCATTTGGGTTGCATATCACCACGACAATTTGATAGGATGGACTTTTGAGAAGAGGTTAATTATGATTTATTAATATATTGTAAGTTCTAATATATTAATATGAAATCATATCATTTAATTAGTATTGATCAAGAATTAATTTAATGATCAAAAGAGACTAATTAAATGTAAGGGGATTGATTTGGTAAATCAATCATTCTTATGGTGTGGGCTTATGGTTATTTAGGATGGGCTAAACCAATATGGTAGTCTATGAATAGTCCATGGAGTTTTTAAACCATGGATTCTAAGTAAGATGAAAAGTCATTCACATTAGGGTTTACATGGATGTAACCCTAATCCTAGCCACACTATATAAGAAGACCCTAGGCTACTAAAATCGTGACCCTAGTGATCTTTGTAAGACCATAACCAATTTTAGCATGCATAAACTCTCTCAAAAGTCATCCTTTATCTAAGGTGTGTTGTGAACCATTTGAGATGTCACACTTGGGGCACTAAGTTCTTAAAGGCCAAACACAGCAAGTTCTACAAGCTACATAAAGAGGTAAACTTCTAACTAGTATTTTATGTTGTTTATGTCAATTGTATGCTAGTTGTAGGCTTAAAGCTTTGGAAACAATATTGCATGTATAATTAGAGAAAACATAGATCCGAAGCTTTTAGGGTTGTACGTGCACCATAGGATGTTGTAGTATACTAAAACTCAATAGTAGTATCATAGCCATGGGTTGTTTTCTATTATATTTGATGCAAATGTGTTATTTTTCAAAGCTGAAAAACTGTCTAACAGGCCTACTCGATGAGTCGATACTTGAACTCGATGAGTAAGATGAGTTTAGGCATGAACTCGACGAGTCCATAGATGGGCTCGACGAGTTGCTTGTCCAAACAAAAAAATTTCGAGTTTTTTTGGCCTGTTTTAGATTAGAATCATTACAACAAAATGTTTTAGTTCATAAAATTTGATTTTGTTGATATGGTAATGATAATTCTCATCTAATGAAAAGATAATTGTCAAAATGTTTAAGAGAATTGTGAGTTTAAATGATAAACTATATTTTTTTTTTGTAAATTGTTGATATGAATTATCTTGGCTTATGAGTTAATTTAGATCATAAAAAATTATGTGTTAGATTTGTTTGAAAAAATTGATCTTAAATGTTTTTAAAGTCTTTCATAACTTGTCCTCAAGTTATGGAACATGAAGAGTCTTTTACATAAGTGGTTTTATGAACTCCATAACTTGTCCTCAAGTTATGGAATTTCTGGAGTCTTTTCATAAAAAACCATATTAACTCATAAGTAATGGAAACCAAGAGTTTTGAAAAGTTTCAAAACTTTCCCTATAGTTTTGAAATTTGTAAAGTCTCACTTTTGAATACTTTAATTCCAATCCCTTGAATTTTAAAAGTTGAAATACAACCCTTATACTATTATATTATTATAAGTTTAATAATTATATATATATATATATATATATATATATATATATATATATATATATATATATATATATATATAAAAGACAAGTCAGTCTTACCGTTAGTAGGCCTTATTCACGAAGCCGATCTATAAGAGGGGTATAAGGTTATTATCTATAAAATGGCAGTTTAATAGGTATCCACTCTCACCCACCGCTTCCTTGACTGGTGGAGGGTCGTTATCTGAACGGGTAGGATAAGACATTAACTCTCATTATAAATATAATGATAATTATAAAGTGACTAAACGTTTATTAAATTCCCAATCTTAGTTACTTTAGGAAAAATGTGAATTTGGTGCTAACCTGTGAAATTGCACTTTGCACCTTGTTAAGTCTTTAGTGGAACGTGTGTGGTTAACCGACACACTAATCTGGGACTGGCCGTGTGTGGCAAAGGGTAGCTTGATGTTGATAATAAATCAATAGAGCGTGTGTGGTTACATTGATTAGTTGGTTGTAACATTGAGTGTACCAAGCTAATTTGCATGGTTATTCACACATTGTTTGTGATCCTCGGCATCCCAGTCACAAACTTGAAGAGCACAATCGAGATTTAAACATGCCATTGAAAAATTCAATGAATCTCAAAGGATTTAGGAATTTCAATCCAATTAAAACTTAATAATCAATTTCGTTTTCATGGTGGAAATTGGTAAATTGTCATTTACCTACCTTCAAATATTTTGCATTCGGATTACGGCATCCTCTTCCGAATTGTAAAATATTGTGTTGGGTCCTAGCCTTAATATTTCATTTGGGTGTTATATTAAGGAATTAAATCGACTGACTTGAATTTCTCCCATTATAGATGTCTAGGTCAAACAACTATGGTCTTCCTAAATATTTTGGAATAAGCTTTCATCTTGAAGATGATGTTCCACAGTTGGATCGTGGAAGTGGAAATCATACTTCATTTCCTCCACCTTCTCCAATTATTCTCCCTAACCCACAAGCTCGAGGACTTGAAAAGTTCAAGGTTACTCAAGCCCTACGTGCAATGAAAAATCAATATGGAAGACCTATGTGTACTCATGTCTTGGAGATGAAGTCACATATTGACATGCTGAGAGTATTGAGTGTCATTGTCTAAAGGAAGTTGGTTGTTGATTGGGTTCTTCAACCACTTCCTGAGTCATATAGTGAGTTCATTAAGAACTACTATGTGACAGAACATGACATGACCCATTGATCTTACGTATTTGCTTGTTGCTGCTGAATCAACAATGATTTGGCGCACTGGTAAAGCAAACTTGATTGGAAGATCAACCTCCCAAACTTCCATGGACATTGACAATGGGGACATTGGAAGCCTAGAAGAGATTTCTCTTTCCAAGGGAAAGGGAAAGGCTAAGTCTAAGAGTGTCCCATGTACCAAAGACATATGTTTCTATTGCTAAAATAAGGGGCATTGGTTGCGAAGCTGCCATACTTACCTGAAAGATCGCAAGGATGGTAAAGTCCAAAAGTTTGACTCTACTTCAGGTAAAATCCACTATCTAACTCTATTAAGTTCCTATTTGGAGATTCTTAATACATGATGTAATGTAATTACATTTTGATGTTTTGTAGAATCGAAGAAACAAAAGGAAGCTTAAAGGAAGAGTAAGCTGAATATGATCGCGAAGAGATGGATTTTGATTGCCTGATTCGGCGATCGGAATTTTGAGCTGCTGCTTAAGAGTTATGATAGATTGCTTAGGAAAGATAACAACATAGTTTTCATATGTAATTGCTTTGTAAGGAAAGGTTTTTTTTTCTGTATTTTATAAATAAATAAAATTTTGTAGGTTTTTTCCGTATTTTATAAATAAATAAAATTTTGTTGATTTTATCTTATCTTATATCTCCTTACAATGACATTTGTGAAAAATTGATGTTTGTATGTTTCTAGTAATATTAGGAAAATGGATTTGATTCTTTCGTTTATGGTAGTGTCAAAATTTACCAAATAAGGAAAGATTCTCATCATCTGGGTGTCAGTTAGACAGAACCTTGGAATCTTGCAACTGGTATTGTATGATGAATGAGAATTTTCGTCTTTGGGAAATTAAAGACTAATTCCTAGTTCACATGGATATGTGAGTCTAGTGAAGGACTAGGGGATCGGGTACAATGGGTGTGCGCTGGTCAGGTCCACCACAAAGAACGATAAGACTATTCATCATGATTTACTAAAGTTTAGTAAATATGGTTATGCTTACATGGTTAAGTATAATTCTGAACCATTGAAAAAGTTCAATCTATGGCAGAACGAATGAGAAGAATCAAATTAGGCAGAAAGATAAAAGTTTCTCCAATCTGAAAAGATGGGAGAGTAATTTAGTATCATGTTTTATGATCATCTTAGTGATTATGAAAACCATGTCACAGTTGATACTCTGATGATTTCTTAGTGCATTTGTATAGCTAACAAGGGGAATCATGAATTGTTGAAATGGTTAAATCTAGAAGATGAGTCATACTTCGTTCCAAAATCAAGTCTTAGAGTCATACTCCTAGATTGTTCCTTAAGTGACAAAATCTTAAGAAGGTTTATAACACTTGTCAAATGTAGAGTAAAATTTTTCTTACTCTTGTACATTTGAAATTTGTAAGTTGTGATGTCTTGGTAAGGACAAAGACCGACTAAGACCAATTGTCAGAAGTGTTAGTATTGATTAGAATCCGTACTAACTCTTGAATATTTGTTTATCAAGTAATGTTCCTTGACAAAGAGAGTCTTATATGTCAAGAGGTCAGTGGGAGTCTTAAGGATCTTGACAAGGTTCAAGAACTAATCAAGAATAAAACCCATTGTTTATCGCTAGCACACGACTTGAGGTTTATAACCTATCATGTTGACATATTCTTGTTTCTATGCCCATTCCAGTTAAAGTTGACTATGCATGTGAGTTCTGAGAGTTCTCAATTGGTTGCATAACAACCTGGAAGCAATGGTAGGCCCTCGTGCTGCCGAGTGGCAAGAAACTAAGATTGAACAAGTTCAGTCAATATGAGTTTGGATTTGTCACTAACCTTGTCTTGTGATTATGGTTATGACAAATTCACATGGATAGGAACACATACACCATAAAATCTAAGTGTCATAAGGTTTCTCTCCAATTCATGAAAATGATTGTGAGGAAACGCTTTCACTATGTAGATTTTAAGTAGATAGCAATTGTGATATTTACATTCTCAAATCCGATTATGATTATGACATCCCTCTTCATAGTTCGAATTGTGAGAAATGGCAAAAGGTCTAAACATTTAAGACTTATGGCTGTAAGTTCTAAAATTGTTTGAACACACATGTGAGCTATCTAAGGAAAGGTGTATGAGTTTGAGAAGCCTATATAAAGTCTTATCGAAGCATCTTGTATCAGAAATCTGAACTTTGGTAAAAAAAAAGTCAATAAGTATTGATTTCTAGAAGTCCATCTGATTTCTGAATACATGTCAAAGCTATTGGGAGCATAAGTGTTTTCGTCATTCTAGACTTTATTTACAAATCCCTCTACAACTTTTTATCCAATCAACAAAAAAAATTTGCTAGTAAGATAATAATTATTATGCTAGTGGGAGCATAATTATGGTAAGTGTTACAAGTTAGCAATGTTAATTATAGAAAACAAAAAAGTTTTAATTTGCAAAGATGCAGAGTTTGAAAAGTTGTTTTGCTATAATTAAGGGAGATGAATTTATAATTCATTTCAATTCTAAAAGCTTAGATTGAGTTTTAATCAAATTTAGTCAATGACATATATGAATGTTATGTTGAAAAGATTCGACATAAAGAAATTCTATATGAAAATGTTGATTGCGTTCTCAAAATTTGATTTTGATTATGACATCCCTCTTCATAATTCGAATTATGAGAACATGGCAAATAGAAATATTATAGCAAAAGACTGGTCAAGTATCATGTCTTTATGAATCGTGTCCAATATGCTTCAAGTATAGGATCGATTACATGTGCTATAATATTTATCTGTTCTAAATTTTCCAAATGCCTAGGGCATTAAGAGGGAAAAGGACTAGAACTAGATATGACTAAAGTGGTTAACAACTGTTAAGGATAATCTAAGGTTCGCCAATGATTGGTCACTTGTAGTTGGAAGTATAAAAATGGATGGACCATATTGACATATTCTGAAAAGAGGCAACTCTTGTTCAGAAGTGTAGTAAAATGGGAATATGGAAATGCTTCTATAAGTGGAAGCTATTCTTTAAATCTATGTAAGATTAGAAAACTTAATGCAAGAAGGATGTTCAAAGGAATGTACTTTGAATATGAGAATTCGTTTCCATGGAATTGCTCTCCATTGGAATACTTTGTAATGTCTTTTGCCAAGTCTTTGTGACTTTTGTGCATAGTCATTACAAGAGGATCATTGCATATAAGTTTAGAATCTAAACATATTATAACAAATGGCAAGAATTTGGTATTCTTACATTTATGATATGGATTTGGAATCATGAAAAGAGCATCATTGAAATGCTGTCAATTGATCTATTTCACAAAGAAAGGACCATAGGTAAACATAGTTTGCATGCTTGGAGCATGGCATAACTATTTTTTAATTCAAGTATTAAGTTGATCATTCGAAACATTATAAGATGAATAATGAGTAATCAGTATGGCATTCAAAAGTTTTGGGGCCATACAGGATTTGTATTATTCTTGTGTTTCACTTTGGATGTTTTGACTTCCCGAATAACTAGGTTATTTAGACCATCCACAGTCGATCATACTTTGGAAGTAGGTATTGAGGCAAGATTCTCATGAATAGGTCTATAGTTTGTCTAGGCGTTTTAGACATAACACAAGATAACTGCAGTGTTCGTGAGTACTCCTGGAATAAGATTCGAGTATTGGATTCAACCCACGCTCATCTAATCACTTCATGGATTTTATCACGAGTGATTAGTGAGACGATAATATCTTATATTCTTAAAACGGAGACATGTGAGTTGTAGTTACAAGTCGGTTGCACATTGACATACGTAAACACACCAGTAACTTGGTGTTATAAAAAGTATTGTTGTGTGTAATTTGATGGTTAAGTGCAAGCAAGCATTTGAGTCGAATTTTATCCGTTCCTTTTATCCGAAATGGATACACAATTGCCAATCCTTGAAAATGGATAGCTGATCCTTGTTGCGACCTAACCAAACTCTGTAAATCCAATACAAGACATGCATGATCCACACTCTCTCTGACAACATTACTTGGCACTTCCCAAGGGAACCACTGTCCAGAGTTAGTCCCTTGTCCAATAGCTCCAAAGTAGCGAGGACAACTCACACATCAATGAGGACATAAACCTATTCAACTACCTAAGTTGTATCCATGACCTGATCGACTCTTGAATTCTTCCTAGCGCTTGGAAGGAAATCCGAAAAAACCTTAAGAGACAAACTATGAAACTTCATAATCATGAACACTCCAGTGATAGATTGCTACCTCCCCCTTATTGAAACAATAAGCCAAAACTGATAATCACACCAAACTGAATCACATATTCTTCCGACACATGACACTAAAATTGAAGGTTGAACTGTCATTTGAACCCGTAGTCAGAATATCCACTTCTCCCCCACTTATGGTTCAAACCACCACCGGTTATCATTCATAACCATCATAGATCGGAGCGGTCTAACTTATACATATCATGATTGATTCTCAACATATGAACCTAAAATAGAGTCACATGTCCCCTTAAATAAATAACTCTCGAGTGCTCTATCAACGACTTTAATGATCCTAAAACACATAAAATCCAAGTTGAGAGTAGGTGATCAAGTTGCATGACTTTCTCATAAGCCAAAAGACCAAGACAGGGTCAGAGTTAGTCGAATCATACCATCCAATCCGAGAATCAACAAAATCATACAAAATACCACACTATCATAAAAACACACTGGCCACACCGAAAAGTATTGGATCTTTTTCTATCTTTCTAGTCTAACAAAGATAATCATCCTTGACGTGATCTAACTGCTTGCAAAGAGAAATATACTCCTTTCTCTTTTATTTATAGACCCGACTGTAAGTGTCCTCCTAACGACATTCAGAAGACCTTGAGGTGTAGGTATGATAAACCCATATGTGCGTCTTCCATACCCGATGAAATAATTGTGGCTTCCCTGATCTACTGATAGGCATCAACCGTCTTGAATCTCTTAGCTGCCATTGGTGCCCGGCCATACAATAGCTCCCTCTTCCTATGTCGGACCTCCAGTCCAGACCCTAGATCCATAAAATCGATCCACATTGGGAACACCCTCTCTTCTCAAAATTGGGTCGAAGGTTCAACCAATGACCTTGTCTCTACCAAGGCCACCAACCAATAGAACAATATAATATCTAATATCCCTAGCTTCTATCTAACAACTGATAAGGATACAATCTATTCTCCCTCGCACTTGGGAGAATAGAGGAAGAAAAATATAAATTAGTCGAAGAAATGACAACGTAATACATTAGCTAACCATTCTGGAAAAGGTTGCAATCGACATGTCGTTCAACAAATCGCTTCCTTCTTGAGTCCCGAAATACAAACTGGTACTACCTCGAACAAGGGCCTCATGACCTTATAATAAATCAACTCACACTAGTCTACACCATTTAAACCCTAATGACCATGACCACTTAGGCCCAAACAATACCAAAATCATCCTCATCTAGACCAATTATAACCATAAGATCAATAGAGAGACGAAAACAAGATACAAACGAACCATAATGTAATACCACAATATCTACCATCTAAAAACTCCTTAGTAACATCTTCAACTCTTCATGGTCCCCGTATGAATCCTGTGCTTCTGGTAGTATGAGCCCATACTTCCTTCCATGATTATCCATACTCGTCCCAAGAATTGTTTCAAAGTTCCCAAGTCACTACTCACTACCATTACTAAATGTTTTAAGCACATATACACGTGCTCACACCACTAATCTTCCTAGACTCTCCTCTATGATTCTCATCACACATATGTTTGCACTAGCAGATTCTAGCACCTTTCTAAAATCACTAGGAATCCCACATAAGATCGTTATCCTGTTGTGGAAGAAACTTCTATCAGTATCAACTAATTATCTTACGAATACTAACTACATGCAACTAGAATTTGCCAATCCTTAGATCGAGAGATCTTGCACTACAAAAGTTGGACTCAAACAAGAGCTGCACAATAGGTTTAGACCAAGAAATTTCAAACTATATAATTCTAGGGGCATGTAATCCTAACACATTCTCTTAAAAGTTAACGAATATCAATATAGGTTTCAAGTAGCACAAAGCAATCAACAATCAAGCAGTCAAACTTCATTTATCACATAAACAACAATTCCTAGGCTATAAGGGATCTTAATTATCGGGAAATACTAACATGTAATTTTTGAAAAGATCCCTAGCCTACGCACTATCATGTAGTTCTAACAGGTCTCATACCAACATATATATATATATATATATATATATATATATATATATATATATATATATATATATATATATATATATATAAAGTATGGATATTTTAGGAACCACTTTCGTCTTCGAGCTCTAGCTGACTATACACATCGCATCATCTTTCTCTTTTCTATAAAAACTCAATTCAAAATGTTTGTGAAAATTCTCAGATTCTTAGTTTGAGTTTGGAATCGTACGAGTGTTTATCCAAATCCATCAAACCAGTGCTCTTATACCAACTTGTAACATCCCATTTTCACAGTAAAATTTTCATTTTTAAATTAAGATAAATGCCTATTTTCATAGAGTTATAATCAAGGTAAAAACCATTTGTTTCATAACCATAAACTAAAATCAAAGTTATAAGAAAATACATCGTGGAATAACAAATCATCCAACTGCTGATGGGTGTATACATTTATGCGTTCGAAGAAGTATCTAAAAACATTTAATCCACAACTATAAGCATAAAGCTTAGTGGGTTCCCTAAAATACCACATACGAAAATATTCACAACATTAACAGGCCTGAATCAATCCTGAGTCTGTATCAACCCTAGTCTATAGGCTCATAACACATGAGTGGATCTTGCCATCAACTCGCCCTTTGTGAGTGTCTAGAATCACAAAACATGATGTTGGTTGTGTCATCAAGTCACCCCTTTACGTTCAGCATAAAGCTGATACAACCATATCTTGGCCTTCCACACAAAGCCGGATGCCTCAGCCCACCACTAAATATGTCGACATTTACATAATACAAATAAATAGACAACTCAGCATCGCAGGGCTTCTGACTCATCATACTATAGTCTGACAACATCCTAGCATATAAGGGCACACACTGCAATATATAGTATTGCAAGAAAAATCATCTGGATAGAAAAACTGAATCTTAACAATGGCTAGCGCAAACCACCTGATACTAATCAGGGTTGAACCTCAGACCTAGACTGTGACAACCCGAAATTTCCACTCTGTACAAACCATATCAGGTCAATAGAAGTTAGAACAGTTACAGTGAATTTCCAGACTTTTGGGTATAAGTTTGAGTATTTCAGGATTTACACTTAAGGAGATATCATGAGAGAGGATGCACTAGGGCATTGTGTAACTCTGTTATTCCAAACCTCTATGATATTAGAGTTCGTTGTGTGAATAAAATATTTTCTTCCAAAAATCCCAGGACTATAAATAGGATTCTGAGCCACATTTATTCATTAGTTACATTTCCAACTAGAGAAAAGCCGAATTCTCTCTCAAGGATCTTCGGACTTTCATCCTCAAACGTGAGTACTTCTATCTAGTTGTATTATATAGCTTATTAAGTGCTTAGTAACCTAGATTACTGTGACAACCCAGAATTTGCATTCTGAACAAACCATTTCAATCCAATAGAAGTTAGAATAGTTACAGTGAAAACTCAGATTTCAAGTATAAGTTTGGCAGTTTTCAGGATTTTACACTTAAGGAGATATTAGGAGAGTGGATGCACTAGGGTTTTGTGCAACACTGTCATTCCAATACTCTAGGCCATTAGAGT
Source organism: Lactuca sativa (assembly GCF_002870075.4). Classification (NCBI taxonomy): domain Eukaryota; kingdom Viridiplantae; phylum Streptophyta; class Magnoliopsida; order Asterales; family Asteraceae; genus Lactuca; species Lactuca sativa. The sequence continues at coordinate 173,393,205 of NC_056626.2, read as the reverse complement.
TCGTTCCAGGAATAAAAATATTTTCTGCCAAAAATATCTCAGGACTATAAATAGAGTTCTGAACCAAATTGGTTCATTTGTTGAATTCCCTTTAGAGAAAAGTCAAAATTCTCTCTCACGGATCTTCGGGTTTTTATCCCAAATTGTGAGTACTTCGATCTAGTTATGTTATATAGCTTAGATTGTGTTTAGAAACACAAATTACATATCAAATCTGTGAGATTCGGGAGTTTACCGCCCAAGAACGTTCTTGGGGAGTAAACTCCAATAAGTGGCTTAAATGCTACCTAGTCCTTTCCCCGTGACTTGTAACTACCTTAGACATGTATGCTAGTGTGTATACGATTAGAAAACATCGAAATCGGATTAATAACCCAAGATTTGGGAGTTTACCGCCCAAGAACACTTGGGGAGTAAACTCCATTTTAAGGTCCTAAAGGGTTCCAATGACCCTCATAGCTTTAGAGCTCGAACTAGAAGCCTTCATTTCATGTTTAGAACACCAAAATCATTTCAAAACAATGAGGAAAGTGAGTTCACGACCAAGGAACTTCTTGGGACGTGAACTCCATGTTTAAGTGCCCAAAATGCCCTAAATGCCTTCATTTAGCCAAGAGACTAGCCTAACACATTACCTTGATGTGTCTAAGACCCAAAGCAATCAAAATACCAACACCTAGGGGTGTTCACGGCTGTAAACACATGGCCAATTGGTTCATGGGCCGAAAACTCTAAATAGGGTGTTTTGATGCCACAAACACTTCCTAAGGCTTAGGCTTAAATTAGGACAAGTACTCTAAAGTGTTTATAGCCTAGAAAACATAAGGAATCACATGTGTTAAGGAGTTTACGGCCAAGACAAGCTCTTGGGCCGTAAACACCTATAAAGGGGTCAAATGACACCCTAACTCCTTCCTTATGCCTGGAACCCAACATAGATCATTACCTTGAAATGTTTGAGACTTGAAAACACCATAACCACCCTCCCAAGGGAGTTTACAGCCGTAAACTCCAAGGGAATATGGTCCCAAGGCCGTAAACTCCTCAAAGGAGTTATTAGGAAGCCCAAACACTTGTTTAAGCCTTGAAGCAATTCACCACATGAGTTGTATAATTGTTAGACTTCATTTAGGGACTTGGTTGAGAGTTTACGGCCAGGAGTTTACTCCCCTGGGCCGTAAACTCCAAAACATATGGCCATTAGACCATAAACTCCCATTAGGGGCATTGTACTCCTTTGTTGCAACCCATTAGCCTCCTAGAACTTGACCAAAAGTGTTTTCCTCGCGTTAAAATGTTTATACTTGTATAATTAGTGTTTTAATCACTAATTATTTATATACATATGTCTTCATATGTAATTAGGATCATTGTGTGTGTCTAAAGTCTTCACTTGACACCAAGCACTTGCCCGATCCTTCCTTACGATAACAGTCCGTTCAATTCCAGTCACTTACTGCAGGTGAGTTCATACCCCTTAACTAATGTTTTAAACTATTTTTAAATGTTTTAGGGGGGGGGGGGATACAAGTAGAATCATGCTAGCATTATATCAATCACATGTGATTAATAAGTAGAATTATGCTAGTTATTACATCAATCACATGTGATTAATATACAACATTCAAATGATTTGGCTACTCATTAGCCGTTTTACCAAACAGTTTCCTTCAAATGATTTTTATAAACATTTTATATGTTTTAAACTCCTTATTACACTGTATATTTTACTCTGTATATCACATTTCAAACTTAGTACAATTGTGTTTCAAACAAATGTTTCTTTATACTAAACTGTTTTATCAAACCCATGCCTTCAAATTGTTTTATAGGTCGACATCAAGTCGATCTTTTCTTAAAATAATAATTCTGTTTCAAATGTTTTACAAAACTTATTTATGCTTTTATATTATAAATTGCATGCCTCTATATGTATAGTTATATAAGAAATGTTTAAAAGACTTAGGAAGGCTATCCACCCTATTTCCTTTTCGCGCTTGAGATGTGGTCTGGTGGGATATCGGGTACTCGTCCGAAGGCCGTTTAAATATTAGTTATATATCATGTGTACATATGTAGTCATAAAAGGTCCTTCCAGTTCATCCCATGCCCTTGGGTAGCAAGGGTATACATCCATGTCTATACGTACCAGTTAGATACTGTACATGACGTCCTCCGCCCCAAAACGTTTCCGCCGTTCTTGGTTTTGGGGTGTGACAGATTGGTATCAGAGCATTGTTTATAGTGAATTAAGTATATCAACCCATAAAAGATGTACTAACTATAAATACATAAGGGATTAAAAATACTCTGACCAAGAGTTTATACTTTAAATAATAAAATATTTAATAAAGTATACGTGCCTGCATTCATACTAAAATTAGTGTCACTAGGACAGTACAAAAGAATTACGATTGTTGGGCAACACAAGTGGGCTTAGAGACATATGGTCAAAACTGGGAAGATATAGCCTGATCATCTATATTATCCGAGGGTTGACTAGCATGTGCCTAAGTTTAATTGTGTCGTTGCAACAATGCTAAAATCTTACCAACCCTACCACAATGAGAATAGAACATAACATTAAAATTTAAAATACTATAGGAGTATTTGGTGTTACTATAAGTACTTTATACTTGAGAACTAAAACGGGATCTTCATTACTAAGTTGATAGTTGCTAAGTGGATACACTAAGGCTATATGTAATTAGGATGTTATAGACCTAGAATCTGTGAAAATTTTGCTTGACCCCTATGCTGTGTGAATTTGGAGTTAAGATCACTTATTCTAAGGTCTATCCTGTTTAGATTACACATAGCTGGTATGCACTTCACAAATAGCGATGTAACTAATGAAGGTTTTCTAAATAATTATCTAGATAGTTCGTCTAACAATTATTCTCTTACCCTAAATTCTCGCATAGAAAACATAGCTAGACTCCATCCCCTCGGCAACCAGTACCTTCTGAGTGAGGTCATAACTGGTTAGTTTGGAGAAGAACCAGAGAATGATCATCCTATCCCCTTAAATGATCACCATGATGAAGACCTTTTGTATGATGCTAACTCCGAACCAGAGGTTGAGAACCTACCCCGAGCAGCTCCCTTTCCAATTCCTAACCCTCGTCCGGCTTTTCGTGGCCCGACCCTGAGTGAGTGGAATGCTTGGAAACTTGGACCCAAGGACAAGATCAGCCCATGCCATTTAATGGCGACCGAAGCTTTTGCGACTTGAACAATGGGGGCTCAACAGATAGAGTCTTGCCAATCTTGGTCCCCAGAGTGACCCGAAATGAGATTCAAGGCAGGACAACCCTACATCAGATTACCGAAGTTGTCGCTGATGCAAGAATGCATACCCTCCGCACCATTCGTCTAGAAGATGCTCGCGAGAGATCAGAGAGAAACCATGAAACCCTACTGCAAGGACTGGATGAATCACGAGCCGAAGTCATAGAGCTCCGAATACGCCAGATGGTGTACGAAAGACACCTACTTGACATGGAACGTCAATTGGATGAACTTAGAGTTCACCAGAGGGATGACTGTCGCCAGTAGTAGACGCTTTACTTTATTTCTTTATTAAAAAGGAATCGTGTTTTCTGTCTATGCCCGATGTGGCTTTTTCTATGAAATTATCTTGTACCGTAAGTACTTTAGTTAGGTCTTTATGCTGTCAAGAACTATCTTCTCTGGATATGATGTAAGACCTTTACAAGGTCATTTTCCTGAACCTTTACATCGTGAATATCCAAGATATTGATAGCCGGCTAACTTCTGTGTCATTCTTCATTCAAGTACTCTTATCATTCTTTCATTAGAGTCTATCTGAATCATGCTTTAGTCAAGTCATTGGACTATAGCAAGTTAGATCCGGAGACATTTCCAAGTCTCTTTCAGTGGTTGGATCTTGTTATTCACCAACCCATGATACCTCGGCTTTAACGACAAACTTCTTGAGACCACTCTACGAACTTACTTCTACCCATTTCTAGGACTGCATCATAGGGATGTAGGTCAAACCTTCGCGAACATACTTCCATTCCGTACTAGGACTGCATCATAGGGATGTAGGTCAAACTTTCGAGAACATACTCTTACTCTTTTCTTGAGCAACATAAGTGCATCTAGGGTCAACCAGAATCGCTCGCAAATCCTTATCTTTCGAGTTACAGAATCATGTCGTCATCAGGAAACAATCAGTCAAACAACGAAACCTCTACGTTTCTTATGGACGCCACTACCTTCCAAACCGCAGTTACAACTGCCGTGATGGCTGCCGTGACAGCTGTCCTTGCATAACATAACGCTATCAACACAAGCAATGCTGATGTTGGGATTGAAGATTCCAATTGTAGTATCAATCCAGGAAGTCGCCAAACAGTAACAGTTACAAGCTCGCAAAGCCGAAAGACAGAGAACAAGTAACGAAAGCGTCAAGCCCAGAAAGAACGCAAGAAATCCCAAAGGCTGGCTATGCAACAACAACAAGTGGAATCCCATGCCATCCCAGTACCGAGCAGGCCATACGAGGGAAAACTCCCGAAGTGTGATAAGTGTAGTTTCCATCATCATGGGGCTTGCATGAGATGCAGTGTTGCAATTGCCTAAAAATAGGGCACCATGCTCGTGGCTGTGGAGCACCGGCACGACCCATCACTCAAGTCCCTTTCATCGGGACTGACCCTGCACACAAGATTAGTTTTAACACCGAACGCTTTAAGAAGCAATTTTCAAAGTGGAGTAACGAGGAAGGCACTCGTGTCCACATAACACTGGCTAAACACCGCAATCCCGTCACCAAAGCTAGTACCAGCCAGTCATGCCACCAATGCGGTGAGATAGGGCACTTCAAGAAAGGTTGCCTGATAGCAAAGAACTCTGGCGCAGACGGGAAGATTCTTAGGATCACAGCTGCAGGAGAGCCTACTCCGGAACCCTCGTTATTGTAACTTAGGCGTGTTGTTGTAACAGACTTATAAACTATCCAGAACTAGTGCAACTAGAGTCTTACCTTTTGCGAGATCTTGTCTGTATAGGGATTCTCGTGCTGCGTATACTTGTCTTTTGTAGTATATCTTATTCGCAGCAATAGTCTGGTGGTAAATCTAAAGTACTGTAACTCTGTTCATGGTTGCACGGTTGGGTTTTGTCTGTAAAAGTCTTATGTTCAAATCTAATGTCTTTAAGTTTCAGTATGATTCCGACATTATCATACGACTCGATTCAATTTGATCCTCACAAAAACAGCCTTATACGTACATCTCATTCTTCTAGATCACTTTTCCAGCGAAGCCATCATATCAGAACACCGAAGTACTCATGCCAGGAGTACCTTTTAGTTATTTTCTTTCCGAAGAAATCTCTGAAGTACTCATGCCAGGAGTACCTCTTAGTTATTTTCTTTTCGAAGAAATCCCCGAAGTACTACTCGTGCAGTGCGTCAAGTTTAATCCAAGGATTCATGCGATTCATCTATCACTAAGGAAGGTATACATAAGAGTGATATATAATCAAGCTTCTATAGGTTTAGAATTGATGATTCCACTTTAACTTCTTTTTCCCCGATGGGATGTGAGCTTAAAGAAGAATCAGTTATTCGACTACCTTTTCAACCTTAATTATATGCGACTCGTATACCCGACATTGTGATTGTGAAACCATGTATGAATTCTAATATGAACTTTAGGACGGAGAACTGCTTAAGCCTACGAGTAATCTGTGACAACCCGAAATTTCCATTTGTACGAACAATATCTATTCAATAGAAGCCAATCCAATTTCAGTGATTTTCAGACTTTTCCGAACAAGTTTGTGTACATTAGGGTCTACGTTTAAGGAGATATCAGGAGAGTGGATGCTCCTGGGTTTGTGAAATTTGAACATTCCAAGTTTCATAATGTCATAGTACAATTTCCGGAATAAAAATATTTTCTGCCAAAATATTTCAGGACTATAAATAGATTTCTGAATTAAATTAATTCATTATTCACAATTCCAACTAGAGAAAAGCCATTTTCTCTCTGACGGATCTTTGGGTTTTCATCCCAGATTGTGAGTCTACTTTCCTAGATGTGTTTTAATACTTGTTATATGCTTTATAACATTGTTTACATGCCTAAAATGCAAGATCCGGGAGCTTACGACCCAAGAACGTTCTTGGGGTGTAAACTCCAAAACAAGGCCTAAAAGCTACCTAGTCTCATTTCCATCTTAGGCAACTAGTTAAGGACTTATTGTAGGATCTTTTGAGGCTAGAAATCATCCAAGAACATAAAGCTTTTGGAGTTTACGGCCCAAGAGTTTATTGGACCGTAAACACCATTTTCAAGGGCCAAAGTGAGCCCTAAATCACCCCTAAGGCTTAAGACATTTACCCTCTAATGCTTGTAGCTAATTTGGACACCAAAACACTTCAAAATCATATAGTTTTAGGAGTTTACGGCCAAGGATATGCTCTTGGGCCGTAAACCCCTTTTTCAAGGGCTAAGAGTGCCCTAAACACCCCTAAGGCTTTAAGACAATTACCCTTTAATACTTATGACTTGAATGGGGAGTAAATTACATCAAAATCATCCCTAAAAGGGAGTTTAAGGCCAAGAAATACTCTTGGGCCGTAAACTCCAAGTGAAGGCACAAATGTGTGCCTAAAGTCCCCCTTAGCCTAAATCAAAAACATAGAAGCTATCCTACTTGTGCAAGTGACTTAAAAGAATTAATACCAACACCCCATAGGAGTTTACGACCGTAAACTCTAGGGGATTTGGTCTTTAGGCCTTAAACTCCTCTATGGAGCATTCTAGGGCCTTAAACTACTTTAAGGATTATTCCAACAATGCTAGGCTTATTCTAGGATTAGTATAGAACTTCAAAACACCCAAAACCACCAAGTGAGGAGTTCACGGCCGTAAAGTCATGGGTTTACGGCCGTAAACTCCAAAGGTGGGGTTTGTTGGGTGGTAAGCTCTTATACAAGGTCTTTGGAAACTTCAAACCCTTTTGCCTTGTCCCGTATCGACTTAGATGCAACCCTTAGGACCCATAACATTTATACAAAGTGTTTTCATGTTCCCGAGTGTCCCAACTTATTTTATTAAGTTATTATTTGGCTAATTAGTTATATATATGCTTATTATATGATAACTAGGCTCGTGCGTGTAAGCAAGTCTCCGTTTGCCACCTAGCACGGTATCCGACACTACAATCCAATCAGCTCACCACAAGTGAGTTCATACCCCTTAAATCAACCTTTGAAATGATTTTAAATGTTTAAATACTTTATGGGGGGGGGGGGGGGGGGGAATACAAGTTAAATACTTATAGTTATTGCTTCAATCACATGTGATTAATAACTAGGAAACCAATGATTTTATCACTGTTCAAACTGTTTATCAAACTGTTTTACTTCAAAATGTTTTACAAACTCTTTTACTTATCAAATGCTTTTATTTAAACTTTGTTTTACTTCTTATAAATTGCATGCCCATATATGTATAGATGTATAAATAATGTTTAAAGGGCTTAGGAAGGCCATCCACCCTATTTCCTTTTCCTCGATTTGGATGTGGTCTGGTGGGATTTCGGGTGACCCTCCGAAGGTCGTTTCAATATTAATTATATATCAAATATACATATATAGACATAAAAGTACTTCCATATTCATACGTACTAGACACATCATTAGTAAGTTACCATCGGGGTAACACAGGATCATACTATTACAACTGCTAGATCAATGAGTCAGTTCATTTATGAGTCTATACACAACTATATTATGAGAACATATACAACTATACTTTGAGGACATATACAACTATACTATGAGAACATATACAACTATACTAGGAAGAGAACATATACAACTATACTAGGAGGAGAACATATACAACTATACTAGAACGAGAAACATTTCATTACATATACAAGAATACGATAAGAATTGTGATCCACTGTATCGGAGCATGCCTTAAATGTCATGGCCCGAGTTGTAGCCAGAATTCTCTTGGAGGGAGAGCGTGAGTTTGCGTATAGATCTATACTGGATTGACTATCCTACACCTTGCTGCTAGCTACAGCCGGACCTGCAGGTCTGCGGGTGCCAAACGTCATTTCGTTATTACGACCATTCATTATGTCGTTGTAACTAGTCGATAGTATGATGCAATTTATCACATAATGCCTTAATATAAAATCCGGTTTAAGGTAGTTAGTACAGCAGTAGTTCCTATAATACAAAACTACAGTACTACAATGATTTACCCATTACATTTTTAGTGATGACCTCACTTAAACATTAATGTACAAACTATATTTTGTTAAATGATAGTTACACTTGGGAAATTACACACTTTTACAACAAACGAGCATACAAAACAGTTAAGCCTTGGTAGAAGGCTACTTTAATAGAAAATATAGGTTTTTCTGAGAGATTCAAACTTTTACAAACACTTTCAAACACTTTCAAACACTTACATATATTTTACAACTTATAGTTGCGACAGGTTCAAACGTTTTTAATAACAAACATCGACACTAAAATACTTATGAACTCACCAGCTTAATGCTGATAAACTCTTTCAACATAACTTGTATTCTCAGGTCATCAGTAGACAGGTACCGATGCCAACTTTTGAGAAGATGGAGCGCATTCAAGACTCATCATATTATTTTGATTCACATTATATTTTTGGTGTCTAAAACTGTACAGAACACGCTTGTATTAAAATTATATATTTAATGCAATGGATGATGTTGTTTGCTTATTTACATTTACTGTGTTGTGATACTTTACATGACGTCCTCCACCCCAGAACGTTTCCGCCGTTCTTGGTTTTGGGGTGTGACAGATTGGTATCAGAGCATTGTTTATAGTGAATCAAGTATATCAACCCATAAAAGATATACTAAACTATAAACCCATTAGGGATTAAAGCACTCTGACCAAGAGTCTATACTTTAAAGATTAAAATATTTAATTAAGTATACTAGTCTGCATTCATACTAAAATCAGTGTCACAATGACAAGAGCAAAAGTATTACGATTGTTAAATATCACAAGTGAGCTCGGGGATGTATGGTCAGTCCTGGGAATGGCATAGCCTGATCAACTATGCTGGTCCTAGGAGTGATTATCATATGCCCTAGAATGGTTGTCATATGTTAACAAGTCTAAAAACTTACCAACAATACCACAAGAAGATCAGTAGAACTTAAACTTAAAATACTATAGGTGTATTTTGTACTACTAGTTACACGTATACTATATTCTTATACCTCTCTTCTCGCGTAGATTTAAATGGCTGGATTCCATCACGACGACCCATACTTTCCAAATGAAGGCAATGCCGGGTGGATCGATGAAGAGCCCGAAGATGAGCATCCAATCCCTTTGGATGATCACCTCGCAGAAGGCTTTTCTGATGGATCCGACTCCGAGCCTGAAGTCAACAACCTACCGCTTGTAGGTCAAGCCCCGAACAACAACCCTCGACCAGCTTTTCCAGGTCCTACTCCCTTGTGGGCAAACAACTTGAATCGCTGGAGTGATGAACAGAGTTAACCCTTACCATACTTTGGGGACCGAAGCTTTTACAACGTCAGCGATGGTGGCTCTACTGACCGAGCTCTGCCTGTCATTATCCGCAGAATAGCTCGTAATGTCGAGCAAGGTCGAGCAGCCATCGACCGGGTCATGGAGGTTGATGCCAACTCAGGTGTCAACACAGTCCGCATCCGCCGCCTCGAAGAAGACATGGAACGGACCCGGAGAACCAATGAAACCCTGCAGCAGCAGTTGGCTGCCTCACGAGTTGAAATCTTGGAACTTCGAGCTCGTCAGAGGGCTCAGGATCGACACCTTCAGGAGGTGTTTCGTCAAGTGTCCAACCTCAGGGCTCGCCTGGGGAATTCCCATCGCCGTTAGATGATGTTTAGTGCATCTCCGTCTTTTGGTTAAGGAATAGCCTTTAATATCTGTGCTCTAAGTAGCACTTGTCTGTAAAATATTCCTAACTTTCAGTACTCTAAGTTGGAATCTTAGAACTGTCAAACTTATCTGTTTGGTATGATGTAAGACCTACTGTTAGGTCGATTTTCCCTGAACTTATTACATCAGTAATACCAGTATTATTGAAATCTATCTAATCTGTGGGAAAAATCTGTACACTTGTGTTTTCCTACTAATATTCCTTATTGTGATTTCAAACACTCATTCAACTGTTGGGCTATGGTTAGTTAGTCCATGTGTCACTCTCACGTTGCTTACAAATTGATTCTTACCATTTTTCTTATCTTTATAAACTTATAGCTGAAAGATGCCTCTTCGTAAATCCACCAGGAATAACCCTGCACCACCACCACCTCCTCCGCCTCCGGTCATCGATACTGCAGCCCTGAATGCTGCCGTAGCTGCAGCAGTGGCAACTGCCATGGCTCAGTATCACTCTTCAGATGCCAGCAGAGGTGGAACCCCTATCGAATCAACTCCGGTTGAAACCCCTGTGTGCTCGAGAGAGTGCTCCTACAAGGATTTCACCAATTGCAAGCCGAAGCCTTTTTATGGCATCGGCGGAGTCATTGCCCTCTCGCAATGGTTCGAGAAGACTGAATCAGTCTTCGAAATCTGTTCATGCCCTGCAGCGAGTAAAGTCAAGTACGCCGCATGCACCTTTGAGGGAAAGGCCCTAACGTGGTGGAACGGCCACGTTAAAGCTCTAACACTTGTCATGGGTAACGACATAGGCTGGGAAACAATGAAAGACCTCATGACTGAGGAATACTGCCCGAGGGGCGAGGTCCAGAAACTGGAGCAGGAACTCTGGAACCTGACCATGAAGGGCACCAATGTGATCGCTTACACTGCCCGATTTAGCAAACTGGTGGCCCTCTGCCCCAATATGGTTCCCACAGAGGGGAAAAAGATCGAACGGTACATATGGGGGCTAGTGCCTCCGTATCAGGGGAATGTTCTAGCATCAAACCCCGCTACCTTCGACAGTGCCAAGAGATTGGCACAAAGACTCATTGACCATGGAGTCAAAACCCCTGCGACAACAACAACCCTAGCCATCCCAAAACCCTCCAAACCCGCTGACACTAAGCGGAAATTCTGGGATGAAAAGAAGAAGGAGCGAGCTGCCAAAAAGCAGCAAATCGTGGCAGTGCATGCCGTGGTAACCCCTGCTGCTGTTACTGCTCCGATGAAGCAGTATGCTGGAAGTTTGCCAAAGTGCAACAAATGCAGCTTCCACCACAACGGCCCCTGCCGTGAAATGCAGTGCTCTAACTGCAACAGGAAAGGACACACCATCCGTTTCTGTAAGTTCCCGGCACAACCTATTAACCAAGTCCCTGGCTCTGGCGCGAGCCCAACCTGCTATGGATGTGGCGAAACAGGCCACTTTAAGAGGGACTGCCCCAAAGCGAGGAATGCTGGAGGAGCAAGGAGGGTACTAGCTATAGGCCACGGGGAAGTAGTTGCCGACCCGACCGTGGTGAGTAGTACGTTCCTCCTCGATAACTCCTATGCATGCATTCTGTTCGATAGTGGAGCGGAGCGAAGCTTTGTAAACCATAAATTTGCTCACATGCTTAATCAACCACCGCACGCACTCAAAGAACTATTCACAGTAGAAATGGCTAATGGAAAAACTGAAAGTACGAATAGCATATACATAGGTTGTACCCTAACTCTAGATAACCATTCATTCCCAATCGACCTCATGCCAGTCTAAATAAAAAGTTTTGACGTTATCATTGGCATGGATTGGTTAAGCCTTCATCGCGCCGACATCATGTGCTACGAGAAAGCAGTCTGTCTAAACCTTCCGTCTAACGAAACTCTTATAGTCTACGACGACAAACCTGGTGCAAGTCTTCGTATTATATCAAGTATTCAAGCACAAAAATATATGCGCAAAGAATACCATACATTTCTTGCTCACATCGTCAAAACGAGCCTCGAAACGAAAGAACTAAAGAACATCCCAGTAGTGAGCGACTTCCCCGACATTTTCCCAAAAGAACTACCTGGGTTACCTCCGCAACGACAGGTCGAGTTCAGAATCGACTTAGTCCCAGGAGCTACCCCAGTAGCCAAGTAGCCCTACCGCTTAGCACCAGCTGAGATGCAGGAACTCTTTGGTCAACTTAACGAACTGCTCAGTAAGGGCTTTATAAGACCAAGTTTCTCACCTTGGGGAGCACCGGTCTTGTTCGTTAAGAAGAAAGACGGATCATTCCGTATGTGTATCGACTACAGAGAACTCAACAAATTGACGGTCAAGAATCGTTACCCTCTGCCTCGCATAGATGATCTATTCGACCAACTGCAAGGGGCGAACTATTTCTCTAAGATTGATCTGAGATCCAGATATCACCAGTTACGAGTGCTAGAGGCGGATTGTGGTGATGCCATTCGGATTGACCAATGCGCCTGCAGTCTTCATGGATCTGATGAATAGAGTATGCCGGCCTTACTTGGATCAGTTTGTCATCGTTTTCATTGACGACATCCTGATCTACTCCCGAAGTAAGAAAGAGCACGACGATCACCTGCGACAAGTTCTAGAGACATTACGAAAAGAGAAACTTTATGCGAAGTTCTCGAAATGTGAATTTTGGATCCGAAGAGTCGAATTCTTAGGACACGTGGTAAGCGAAGACGGAATCCACGTGGACCCATCCAAAATTAAAGCCATTGAGAACTGGTCAGCACCTAAGACGCCTACTGAAATTTGTCAATTTCTAGGTCTCGCTGGCTACTACCGCAGATTCATTCAGAACTTCTCCCGAATAGCGAAACCTCTTACGACCCTGACCCAGAAAGGCGTGGCCTTTGACTGGGAAGAGAAACAAGAGAGAGCGTTCCAAATGCTCAAACGAGCCTTGTGCACCGCGCCAATACTATCCCTTCCCGAAGGAATAGAAGACTTCGTAGTCTATTGCGATGCATCAAATCAAGGGCTCGGATGTGTTCTGATGCAGCGAGGTAAGGTCATCGCCTACGCCTCGAGACAGCTGAAGACACACGAGGTTAATTATACGACCCATGATCTTGAATTAGGAGCAGTAGTGTTTGCTCTGAAGATCTGGCGACATTACTTGTATGGGACGAAAAGCACTATCTTTACCGACCACAAGAGTTTACAACACATCTTCGATCAGAAGGAGCTCAACATCAGACAACGACGGTGGGTCGAGCTACTCAGTGACTACGAATGCGATATTCGTTATCATCCAGGTAAAGCCAACGTAGTAGCAGACGCCCTAAGTCGGAAGGAATATTTTGGTCGCAAAGTCAAGTCATTGTCAATAACCATCCATTCACACTTGTCTAAGCAAATTCAGGCGGCTCGACTTCAAGCCACGAAACCTGAAAATGTGACGAGTGAATCCCTTAGAGGAATGGACAAGAATTTAGAAGCCAAGGGTGACGGAGCCTTATATTTCATGAACCGGATTTGGACACCGAAACACGGTGGTTTCTGAGACTTGTTCATGACTGAGGCGCACAACACTCGGTATTCCATCCACCCAGGTTCAGATAAGATGTATCTGGATCTTAAAAAGCTATACTGGTGGCCTAATATGAAAGCAGAGATTGCTACCTTCGTAAGTAAATGCCTTACTTGCGCAAAGGTTAAGGTTGAGTACCAGAAGCCCTCTGGTTTATTGCAACAACCAGAGATCCCGGAATGGAAGTGGGAGTGGATCACTATGGATTTCATAACTAAGTTGCCCAAGACAACGGGTGGACTTGACACCATATGGGTCATCGTTGATAGATTGACCAAGTCCGCACACTTCCTGCCTATCAAAGAAACCGACAAGATGGAGAAACTTACGAGAACATACATTAGGGAAATCGTACAGCTACATGGTGTACCTATGTCCATTATCTCTGATAGAGATAGTAGGTTCACCTCAAGATTTTGGCAATCACTACAACATTCCTTGGGAACAAGGCTGGACATGAGCACAGCCTACCATCCACAGACCGACGGACAGAGTGAGAGGACCATCCAAACACTGGAAGATATGTTGCGAGCCTGCGTGATTGACTTTGGAAAGGCATGGGATACTCATTTACCCCTTGTCGAGTTTTCCTATAATAACAGTTATCACACGAGCATCAAGGCTGCACCATTTGAAGCTCTCTACGGCCGAAAGTGCAGATCCCCTCTGTGATGGGCTGAGGTGAATGATACCCAATTAGCCAGGTGGCAAGCTTCCGACAGTACTCTCACCAGTCCGGAGATCATTCGGGAAACGACAGAGAAAATCGTTCAGATCCGTGAACGATTGAAAGCCTCTAGAGACCGACAGAAGAGCTACGCTGATAAACAAAGAAAATCTTTGGAATTTCAGGTGAGAGACCGAGTCCTTCTCAAAGTCTCACCCTGGAAGGGATTGATACGCTTCGGCAAGCGTGGGAAGCTTAATCCGAGGTACATAGGGCCTTTCGAGATTCTTGCAAGAGTCGGCCCCGTAGTTTACAAACTCGACCTACCCGACACACTTCGTAACGTACATTCTACATTCCACGTATCTAACTTGAAAAAGTGTCTATCCGACGAGACTCTTGTAATCCCACTCGACGAGATCGAGATGAACGAGAGCCTCAACTTCGTGGAAGAACCTGTAGAGATCATGGACCGTGAGGTCAACCAGACAAAGCAAAGCAGTATCCCTATCGTGAAGGTTCGCTGGAACGCCAAGCGAGGACCGGAATTCACTTGGGAACGCGAGGATCAGATGAAACTGAAATACCCTCATCTTTTCGCTTAATTATTTGTAACTCCGTGTTTGCTTAAATTCTAATTTCGGGACGAAATTCCTTCTAACGGGGGGATGATGTGACAACCCGAAATTTCCATTTGTACGAACAATATCTATTCAATAGAAGCCAGTCCAGTTTCAGTGACTTTCAGACTTTTCCGAACAAGTTTGTGTACATTAGGGTCTACGTTTAAGGAGATATCAGGAGAGTGGATGCTCCTGGGTTTGTGAAATTTGAACATTCCAAGTTTCATAATGTCATAGTCCAATTTCCGTAATAAAAATATTTTCTGCCAAAATATTTCAGGACTATAAATAGATTTCTAAATTAAATTAATTCATTATTCACAATTCCAACTAGAGAAAAGCCATTTTCTCTCTGACGGATCTTCGGGTTTTCATCCCAGATTGTGAGTCTACTTTCCTAGATGTGTTTTAATACTTGTTATATGCTTTATAACATTGTTTACATGCCTAAAATGCAAGATCCGGGAGCTTACGGCCCAAGAACGTTCTTGGGGTGTAAACTCCAAAACAAGGCCTAAAAGCTACCTAGTCTCATTTCCATCTTAGGCAAATAGTTAAGGACTTATTGTAGGATCTTTTGAGGCTAGAAATCATCCAAGAACATAAAGCTTTTGGAGTTTACGGCCCAAGAGTTTCTTGGACCGTAAACACCATTTTCAAGGGCCAAAGTGAGCCCTAAATCACCCCTAAGGCTTAAGACATTTACCCTTTAATGCTTGTAGCTAATTTGGACACCAAAACACTTCAAAATCATATAGTTTTAGGAGTTTACGGCCAAGGATATGCTCTTGGGCCGTAAACCCCTTTTTCAAGGGCTAAGAGTGCCCTAAACACCCCTAAGGCTTTAAGACAATTACCCTTTAATACTTATGACTTGAATGGGGAGTAAATTACATCAAAATCATCCCTAAAAGGGAGTTTACGGCCAAGAAATACTCTTGGGCCGTAAACTCCAAGTGAAGGCACAAATGTGTGCCTAAAGTCCCCCTTAGCCTAAATCAAAAAACATAGAAGCTATGCTACTTGTGCAAGTGACTTAAAAGAATTAAAACCAACACCCCATAGGAGTTTACGGCCGTAAACTCTAGGGGATATGGTCTTTAGGCCGTAAACTCCTCTATGGAGCATTCTAGGGCCTTAAACTACTTCAAGTATTATTCCAACAATGCTAGGCTTATTCTAGGATTAGTATAGAACTTCAAAACACCCAAAACCACCAAGTGAGGAGTTCACGGCCGTAAAGTCATGGGTTTACGACCATAAACTCCAAAGGTGGGGTTTGTTGGGTGGTAAGCTCTTATACAAGGTGTTTGGAAACTTCAAACCCTTTTGCCTTGTCCCGTATCGACTTAGATGCAACCCTTAGGACCCATAACATTTATACAGTGTGTTTTCATGTTCCTGAGTGTCCCAACTTATTTTATTAAGTTATTATTTGGCTAATTAGTTATATATATGCTTATTATATGATAACTAGGCTCGTGCGTGTAAGCAAGTCTCCGTTTGCCACCTAGCATGGTATCCGACACTACCATCCAATCAGCTCACCACAAGTGAGTTCATACCCCTTAAATCAACCTTTGAAATGATTTTAAATGTTTAAATACTTTATGGGGGTGGGGAATACAAGTTAAATACTTATAGTTATTGCTTCAATCACATGTGATTGCATTAATCACATGTGATTAATAACTAGGAAACCAATGATTTTATCACTGTTCAAACTGTTTATCAAAATGTTTTACAAACTCTTTTACTTATCAAATGCTTTTATTTAAACTTTGTTTTACTTCTTATAAATTGCATGCCCATATATGTATAGATGTATAAATAATGTTTAAAGGGCTTAGGAAGGCCATCCGCCCAATTTCCTTTTCCTCGATTTGGATGTGGTCTGGTGGGATTTCAGGTGACCCTCCAAAGGTCGTTTCAATATTAATTATATATCAAATATACATATATAGACATAAAAGTACTTCCATATTCATACGTACTAGACACATCATTAGTAAGTTACCATCGGGGTAACACAAGATCATACTATTACAACTGCTAGATCAATGAGTCAGTTCATTCATGAGTCTATACACAACTATATTATGAGAACATATACAACTATACTATGAGGACATATACAACTATACTATGAGAACATATACAACTATACTAGGAAGAGAACATATACAACTATACTAGGAGGAGAACATATACAACTATACTAGAATGAGAAACATTTCATTACATATACAAGAATACGATAACAATTATGATCCACTATATCGGAGCATGCCTTAAATGTCATGGCCCGAGTTGTAGCCAGAATTCTCTTGGAGGGAGAGCATGAGTTTGCGTATAGATCTATACTGGATTGACTATCCTACACCTTGCTGCTAGCTACAGCCGGACCTGCAGGTCTACGGGTGCCAAACGTCATTTCGTTATTACGACCATTCATTATGTCGTTGTTACTAGTCGATAGTATGGTGCAATTTATCACATAATGCCTTAATATAAAATCCGGTTTAAGGTAGTTAGTTTAGCAGTAGTTCCTATAATACAAAACTACAGTACTACAATGATTTACCCATTACATTTTTAGTGATGACCTCACTTAAACATTAATGTACAAACTATATTTTGTTAAATGATAGTTACACTTGGGAAATTACACACTTTTACAACAAACGAGCATACAAAACAGTTAAGCCTTGGTAGAAGGCTACTTTAATAGAAAATATAGGTTTTTTTGAGAGATTCAAACTTTTACAAACACTTTCAAACACTTACATACATTTTACAACTTATACTTGCGACAGGTTCAAACGTTTTTAATAACAAACATCGACACTAAAATACTTATGAACTCACCAGCTTAATGCTGATAAACTCTTTCAAAATAACTTGTATTCTCAGGTCATTAGTAGACAGGTACCGATGCCAGCTTTTGAGAAGATGCAGCGCATTCAAGACTCATCATATTATTTTGATTCACATTATATTTTTGGTGTCTAAAACTGTACATAACACGCTTGTATTAAAATTATATATTTAATGCAATGGATGATGTTGTTTGCTTATTTACATTTACTGTGTTGTGATACTTTACATGACGTCCTCCACCCCAGAACGTTTCCGCTGTTCTTGGTTTTGGGGTGTGACATAATCACATCGTCATGTGAACAAACTTAGAACCCGGTACGACTCCCGTAAACAGATCACCCTATAGTTTAAACACCTATGGAGATACAAGAACAGTACAAACAACTTAACGAACTACACAGAAAGAGATTTAGAAGACTAGGCTTCTCACCCTGGAGAACCCCAGTCTTATTCTCCTAGAGATCGACGGATTGCATCGTATGTGCCTCGGATATCGAGGACTCTATCAAGATTTTCATTAGAAATCGTTATCTCTGCCTCGCGTAGACGAAATGGTTGAGCAAACGCAAGGAAAGAAACTACTTCCAGGAATGGATCTGAGATCCGAATATCGCCAGTTCGAATGTTAGGGAAGGATGTCCGAAAGACTATCTTCCGAATTCGATGCGGACACTTCGAGTCCATAGTGATACCCTTCGGATAGGACCAATACGCCCATAGTTTTCTTGAGCTAAATGAATAGGGTTACGCCTTTCTTACTTGGATCAGTTCGTCATTTCTCCATGTAATGACTTACTTATCTACCTTCGTAGTAAGAAGAAAACCCATGAAAACATTCCTACAGAGGAACTTTTAGCGAAGTTCTCTAGGCACGAGTTTTGAAATTGAAGAGTCAAATTTCTATGACACACTGTTAGTAATGTGGGAAATTTTGAGTACTATTTCAATTTGTCAAAACCGTTGAGAATTTGTCGACACCAGAGACGCCGACAGCCTTTCGCCAAATTTTAGGTCTTACCGACCTAAGGACTTAATTCATTCAGAACTCCTCGCAAATTACAGAAACCTGTATGACTTTGACCCAGCAAGGGGTGGCCCTCGACTGGGAAGTTAAGCAAGAAGAGGAACCTTTGGAATTCCAAGTGAGTGACCAAGCTCTTTAGGTTAACTCACTCTGGGAATGGCTTAATACGCTTCGTATCGCATGGAAAGCTAAATCCAATATAGTTAGGACTTCCGAGATTCTCATCAGAATCGGTCCTGTGTCTCGCACAAACTATACCTACTCCGCGAACTCAGTAACGTACATCCTACTCTTCTCTTCTCGATCGTGGAACCATACCTTTCCATTAGGACTCTTGTGAGTCCACTCGTCGAGATCCTTGCCTTCGTATTAGAACCGTAGTGACCCTCGACCGAGAGGTCAAGCGGACGAAGCAACGCCGTCGCCAGTTAGTGAAGGTTCGTTGGAATGCCAACCGAGAACCCGATTTCACTTAGGTGCGCTAGAACCAATCGATTAGGAAGATTCCTCCTCACGACTCGATCATTCGTGCATACTTCCTTGCCTAAATTCTAATTTCGGGATGAAATTCCCTTCAACAGGGGGATGATGTGACAACCCGAAATTTCCATTCTGAACAAACCATTTCAATCCAATAGAAGTTAGAAAAGTTACAGTGAAAACTCAGATTTCGAGTATAAGTTTGGCAGTTTTCAGGATTTTACACTTAAGGAGATATTAGGAGAGTGGATGCACTAGGGTTTTGTGCAACACTGTCATTCCAATACTCTAGGCCATTAGAGTTCATTTCAGGAATAAAAATATTTTCTACGAAAAATATCTCAGGACTATAAATAGAATTCTGAACCAAATTGGTTCATTTGTTGAATTCCATTTAGAGAAAAGTCAAAATTGTCTCTCGCGGATCTTCGGGTTTTTATCCCAAATTGTGAGTACTTCGATCTAGTTATGTTATATAGCTTAGATTGTGTTTAGAAACACAAATTACATATCAAATCTGTGAGATTCGGGAGTTTACCACCCAAGAACGTTCTTGGGGAGTAAACTCCAATAAGTGGCTTAAATGCTATCTAGTCCTTTCCCCGTGACTTGTAACTACCTTAGACTTGTATGCTAGTGTGTATACGACTAGAAAACATCGAAATCGGATTAATAACCCAAGATTTGGGAGTTTACCACCCAAGAACACTTAGGGAGTAAACTCCATTTTAAGGTCCTAAAGGGTTCCAATGACCCTCAAAGCTTTAGAGCTCGAACTAGAAGCCTTCATTTCATGTTTAGAACACCAAAATCATTTCAAAACAATGAGGAAAGTGAGTTCATGGCCAAGGAACTTCTTGGGCCGTGAACTCCATGTTAAGCGCCCAAAATGCCCTAAATTCCTTCATTTAGCCAAGAGACTAGCCTAGCACATTACCTTGATGTGTCTAAGACCCAAAGCAATCAAAATACCAACACCTAGGGGTGTTCACGGCCGTAAACACATGGCCAATTGGTTCATGGGCCGAAAACTCTAAATAAGGGTGTTTTGATGCCACAAACACTTCCTAAGGCTTAGGCTTAAATTAGGACAAGTACTCTAAAGTGTTTATAGCCTAGAAAACATAAGGAATCACATGTGTTAAGGAGTTTACGGCCAAGACAAGCTCTTGGGCCGTAAACACCTACAAAGGGGTCAAATGACACCCTAACTCCTTCCTTATGCCTGGAACCCAACATAGATCATTACCTTGAAATGTTTGAGACTTGAAAACACCATAATTACCCTCCCAAGGGAGTTTACAGCCGTAAACTCCAAGGGAATATGGTCCCAGGGCCGTAAACTCCTCAAAGGAGTTATTAGGAAGCCCAAACACTTGTTTAAGCCTTGAAGCAATTCACCACATGAGTTGTATAATTGTTAGACTTCATTTAGGGACTTGGTTGAGAGTTTACGGCCAGGAGTTTACTCCCCTGGGCCGTAAACTCCAAAACATATGGCCATTAGACCATAAAGTCTCATTAGGGGCATTGCACTCCTTTGTTGCAACCCATTAGCCTCCTAGCACTTGACCAAAAGTGTTTTCCTCGCGTTAAAATGTTTATACTTGTATAATTAGTGTTTTAATCACTAATTATTTATATACATATGTCTTCATATGTAATTAGGATCATTGTGTGTGTCTAAAGTCTTCACTTGACACCAAGCACTTGCCCGATCCTTCCTTACGATAACAGTCCGTTCAATTCCAGTCACTTACTGCAGGTGAGTTCATACCCCTTAACTAACGTTTTAAACTATTTTTAAATGTTTTATGGGGGGGGGGGGGATACAAGTAGAATTATGCTAGCATTATATCAATCACATGTGATTAATAAGTAGAATTATGCTAGTTATTACATCAATCACATGTGATTAATATACATCATTCAAATGATTTGGCTACTCATTAGCCATTTTACTAAACAGTTTCCTTCAAATGATTTTTATAAACATTTTATATGTTTTAAACTCCTTATTACACTGTATATTTTACTATGTATATCACATTTCAAACTTAGTACAATTGTGTTTCAAACAAATGTTTCTTTATACTAAACTGTTTTATCAAACCCATGCCTTCAAATTGTTTTATAGGTCGACATCAAGTCGATCTTTTCTTAAAATAATAATTATGTTTCAAATGTTTTACAAAACTTATTTATGCTTTTATATTATAAATTGCATGCCTCTATATGTATATTTATATAAGAAATGTTTAAAAGACTTAGGAAGGCTATCCACCCTATTTCCTTTTCGCGCTTGAGATGTGGTCTGGTGGGATATCGGGTACTCGTCCGAAGGTCGTTTAAATGTTAGTTATATATCATGTGTACATATATAGTCATAAAAGGTCCTTCCAGTTCATCCCATGCCCTTGGGTAGCAAGGGTATACATCCATGTCTATACGTACCAGTTAGATTACTAGTAAACTACCATATGGGTAGTTTAGGATGATACTAGAACAATTACTAGAACACGATATCATACAATGAGTCAGTTCATTCATGAGTCAATACTTTCTAAAACATTACAGTACATTACATATACAACTATACTAGGAAGAGAACATATACAACTATACTAGAATGATAACATTACTATACTTGCTAGGTAGAGAGCACGTACATTACAGCTAGAACAGTTCATTACATCACATATACAAGAATACGTTAATTATTGTGATTTAAATCGGAGCATGACTTAAATGTCATGACCCGAGTTGTAGTCAGAGTCTCTTGGAGGGAGAGCGTGAGTTTGCGTATAGATCTATACTGGATTGATAATCCTACACCTTGCTGCTAGCTACAGCCGGACCTGCAGGTCTGCGGGTGCCAAACGTCATTCCGTCATATAGCGCTACGTTTCAGTACAACAGTAGTTCTTATAGCGCTACGTTTCAGTACTACATTTATTTTCCCTTTACATATATTTGGTGATCTTTTCACTTAAACATTTAATGTAAAAACTATATTTTATAACTGATAGTTACACTTGGGAAAATTACACACTATTACATGACACGAACATATAGAACAGTTAAGTCTTGGTAGAAGACTGCACTAAGAACAGTTAAGTCTTGGTAGAAGACATATTTATATAAAGTAGGAATCATAGGGATTTCTATGTTTTTCAAACATTTTCATACTTACAGTATATTTACAAACATTTTCATACTTACAGTTCATTTACAAACAATTTCTTACATACAAAATTAAGACACTAAATACTTATGATCTCACCAGCTTCAAAGCTAATACTCGCTTTCAAAATTACTTGTATCCTCAGGTTATCATAGACAGGTACCGATGCAAGGAGAAAGGAAGATGGAGCTTGTTCAAGACTCATCTTTCATTTTGATTTATGCTTTAGTGTTTATCAAAATTTGACCGAACACATGTATAATAATTATATTATTAATGCAATGGATGATGTTGTTGCTTGTTTACTACTTTTCATTGTTGTGATACTGTACATGACGTCCTCTGCCCCAGAACATTTCCGCCGCTCTTGGTTTTGGGGTGTGACAATTACATGTCAAAAGAACAAGATTTAGGAGTTTACCGCCCAAGAACATCTTGGACCGTAAACCCTCCTTTAGGGCACAAATGGTGCCTAGTCCTTTCCTTGAGCAATGATACTAGTTTGGACTTGTACCCTAATGTGTTTAGGACTAGAAAACACCGTTAGAACACCAAGATTAAGGTGTTCATGGCCCAAGAAGTTCCAGGGCCATGAACTCCAAACAATAGGGAAAAAAGATACTTCAAACTCTCCTAAAGCCTTGTACACTAGCTTAGTTTAGTTCCTAGTTAAATTAGGGACTTGAAATCACCAAAAACACCCTTCCAAGGGAGATTACGGTCGTAATCTCCATGGGGTTTGCTCCCAGGGCCGTGAACTCCTAAAAGGAGTTATATAATGCTCTAAACTCTTCCAAAGACCAAGCCATTAAGTAGAAATGCTCCTGGGGAACATGTAGAACTTCAAAGCACAAAATAACCTTAAGCTTAGGAGCTTACGGCCATAAACTCAAGGGTTTATGACCGTAAACTCCTTGTGTGTTGGTTCTTGGAGAGTAAACTCAAGTATAGAGTCCTTTGGAACCCTAAACCCACTAGCCTTGTCCTACAACAACTTAGATGCAATCCTTAGAGCTTATAACACTTTTATGAAGTGTTTATCATGTTCTAGGATGTCTTAACATTTTCAATTAGTAGTTTAAGACTAATTGGGTGCTTATATGTGTGATTATATGTTCATTAGGATCATAGTGTGTGTACAAGTCCTCACTTGACACCTAACAATCCTTTGCCGTTCAGTTCATCCAAACCACCATCTTCAGGTGAGTTCATACCCCTTAATCAATGTTTTAAATGATTTTAAATGCTTTAATGGTGGGGGGGGGGGGGAATACAAGTAGAAAACAACATGTTATTAAATCACTCATATGTATTTATAACTGTGTTTTCATCCAGTAGATTTCACATACTTCAAAATGTGATGCATGAAATGGTTTTCTATCTTAAAAATACCTTGGTAGCAAAAGTATTACGTTTGAAATGTTTATTAAAATGACATCAAGTCATTGTTAATTATTGTTCAAAACTCTTAGATGTCTTACAAAACCATTTTTACCTTCATGAACAAAACCATATCTATACACTTATGCTCTTATATATGTATTGATGTTATAGTTTTCAGCCTTCATTCAGTTTCTCACACTCTTGTGTAGCAAGGGTGTATAAACCTGCTTGGACAATCAATTACCTTCCAGTTAACTATTATAGGGATAGTTAGGAGATACAAAACATTATTCCTATTACAAGGAATTACACCAGAGTCAGTTCATTCATGAGTCTATACTATACATTACATGTTACATGAATACGTCTACATCGATACGCTTACATGAATACATTTACATATATAGATTTATTTGTACACACTTACATGGATACTTGTACCTAGATTTAATAGGATGATTTACTAGTACATTATGTGTAAATTGTCCTGCCTATCCCAGTTCAACGAGATGTCTAGACGGGACTAACCATTTCGGAACCCACCTGTTAGCAACAGTGGTAGATGACCATCTACGGATGCCTACGGTTATTACTTATATTAGGGGTACCTTTACGGGACTAACCATTCCTTTAGCCTACTGTTCGCTACATAGGTAAATGACCATCTACGGATGCCTACGGTTAATACTTATATTAGGAGTACCTTTACGGGACTAACCATTCCTTAAACCTGCTGCAGCTATAGAGGAAAATTGAACAATCTACGGATGTTCAAAGGTTATACATTTCGCTAGTCGCGATGTCGTGTTAATCCTAATACAAAAGGATAACACTTACATGATTATATATTTTCCTATTACTTTATTTTGTGATACATTCACATAAACGATGAGTTAGACTAAGTACTGTTAGTAATAGTCAAAAAGTAGGAAAAAAAACTATCATTGTTATAACAAAACATTCGGGTCTTGGTAGAAGACTACATTTCATACTAGTAGGAAATATGGGATTTTCTAGGGTTTTCATACTTATATCAATTGTTTCATTAAAAGATTTTGATAGCATTCATAACAGATTTTCAAAGCAAGACAATGACAATTAAATACTTATGAATTCACCAGCTTTACGCTGATACTCGCTTTCAAAATAACTTGTATTCTCAGGTCCAGTTAGACAGGTACGATGACCAGGTTTTAAGAAGACGGAGCACAGACAAGACTCGTCTTTTATTTTGATTTCATATTTTGGTGTCTTATTACAATGAAAGAACACACATGTATTAAAACTTTACTTTTAATGCAATGGATGATGTTGTTGCTTGTTTACTACTTTACACTGTTATGATACTTCACATGACGTCCTCCACCCCGAAACGTTTCCGCCGTTCTTGGTTTTGGGGTGTGACATAGACTCATATCGATATTCTAATAAAATGAAAATTATGATCCACTAAACCTAATTGTCGAGCATACTACAAGTGGTCACTTTTAATTATATATATACGATGAATAATACTTCTTTCATTAATCATAGTGGGATCTCATCAATTCTTTGAATCTAAATGACTCCATAAATTTAAGTTATAATTAGGTAGACCGTAGACTCATTTACTAGCTACGAACCCATGAATCATTTTATTATTTCATTAAAGTTTCTATCTCAAGGAATGGATTCCATGAGAAAAAACTAGCCCACATTTTAATATACTTTGATAGTCGAGTCCATTACGATTTATATCTATTTAGAGTTCCATAACCCAAAAAATGAACAACCAACAATGACAAAAGTCCAAAAGGGACAGTGGCCCAATTCAAAATAACCTAGTATAGACAAATGAATCCAGAATAATGGAAGAACCCTTTTAGCTACGTCGATCTTCCTAGTCACACCAAGATCTCTAGTCGACGTCACTTCCGGCGAGGCAGTCACTACGGCGACACCTCCTTCTTCGTCGATATCTCCTCTTCAGCACCAACCCCTTCTTTCATTCTCATAAGAATTCCTTTATATTTTTACTTCAAGAACAAATCATATTTCTTGTTTGTTTGAAGGCACCAACAACGGCTTGTTTTTCCGACAACAGAGAGGCCACTACCAAGTGTGCAATATGAAAAACCAACACCCCAATAATCACCAACGCCATGGACGAATTTAAGTGCCACCATCAGTGACATTACTCACCAAAACCAGGTTCGATCTAGTTGTTAACCAGAACCCGATAAGGTGTAAACTTAGCTTCCTTCATGTTACACTCTTCCATAACATCACCATTTCAACTCAAAAACATCAATTTTAAATATGAAAAGAATAGAGTGGTTGTTGCTTCCAATCACTCCCCTCTTAGCTACCAGATAAATGAGCAAAAGACACACACACACACACACACACCGTTACACCTCAATTTTTTAAACCAAAATTTTCATTTTTGAATTACCAAAATATTGTTCATAAACCGAGTCATCAAAAACATAAGTTTCGAATACAAATCATCATCACAAAATATTAGAGTATCAAAGACTGCCCTAGTAACAAATCTCCCAGCGAGTGATTACAATCAGAACTTCGCCTTCTCGCGATCCTCAAAAGTACCTGAAATACATACATCAACAACTGTAAGTACAAAGCTTAGTGAGTTCCCCAAGATACCACATATAACATAAATAAAAAGCTATGGGTTATCAGCAACCCTGGGGACTATCTGCAATCCCAGTGGGCAACAGCACGCCCTATGGGTTATCAGTAACCTTGGAGACTATTCGCAGTCTCAATCACACATAACAACATAATAGAATGTAACAGTTAAAGCCAGATGGTCATCACAAATACATCTATTCTAACACACATGTAAGAATAAGTGAGGAGACTAGACTCTGCCTAAAAACACAATAATTAACCCTAATTACTAATCAAGGTACATAAATCAACCCGTGAGTCCAAATCCCACCACTAAGCCCCTTAAGGGCAAAAAGACCATTTTGCCCCTCCCATGGACTAAAACCCTAAATCTTGACCAAAGGGAAAAATTCAACAAAAGTCAACTGCCCAATGCGTATGCTGGGCATACTCCTTCTTACGTGGGGTGTACAACTCAAATCAACGACCAATAGGGAACAAACCTGGCTAAACGGGGTGTAGTCAGGAGTACGCCCGATGTACTCTGCTTGATCCATACTTAACCGCTTGTATGTCCTAATTTATTAATACACCTATCCCAACTTCAGATCTGACCATAATGGAATCTCTTAACCTATAAAGTCACTGAATTTAAGCCTTTGCATGGCTAGAAAGGGGCCAATACACAAAACTCTAACTTCCATCGCACTCTAAGTCACTTCACTCATCCATGGGCCAAGGGAAATGATCAAGCAACCATTTTTATGAATCTACAAGACCTGGAACACATGAAAGGAAAACTACAATGCTCTGGAGTACCTCATACTCACAAAGGTCTAAGCTTTGGGACAAAAAGCTTAGAAAAACTCATCTATGGAGATCTAAAAGGAAACACATAAAGGTATAAACTTTATACCATCAAAAGATGTACAAGTTGAAGTAGTTTCTAGATCCAAAAGCTTTCAAGCAACACCATTATCTTTACTAGTCTTCATCTTCAACAAAAGGCCACCAAAATCACCACCAAGCTTCAAGATCTTCACTTAGAAGGAATACACTCGAGACTAGGGTTTGGATGGAGTGGAGGCTAATTAAGGGAGGGCCAAGGGTGAGTTAATGTCTTTAAATAGGGGTGAAACACGTTAGTATGCCCGACATACCACATGTACGTCTAATGTACTAGCATGGATTCCGCTATCCAGATTGTCACGAGTATATTGCACGTACCCTTACGTACACCCAACGTACGACCTGCAATGTGGAACTTAAACCATAAGGGAACAAAATGTGCTATGTTTGATTAGGTCAAGGGATAAAAATGAAAGTACCTTATAATCAGATCTTATAGTTCTCCCCCACCAGAATCAGACTTTGCCCTTGAATTCATCCTCGAGAAAAAGATCCGGATAGTGCCTGCTCATCTTAGACTCGGGTTCCCACATCCACTCCGAGCCTTTCTGATATTGCCACTTAACTTTGACCAAGCTCACTACCTTGTTCCTCAAAGTCTTCACTCTCCGATCCAGAATTGCCACATGCTTCTCAATGTAATTCTGGCGATCATCAACCTGAATATCCTTCAAAGGGACCACCGCTATCTTGTCGGCTATACACTTCCATAACTGGGAAACATGGAAGGTATCATGAATTTGCCTCAACTCCTCCAGCAGCTCCAACCGGTAAGCCACTTTGCCCACACGGGCCATTACTCTGAAAGGGCCAATAAACTTGGGGCCCAACTT
Organism: Lactuca sativa; assembly: GCF_002870075.4. Classification (NCBI taxonomy): domain Eukaryota; kingdom Viridiplantae; phylum Streptophyta; class Magnoliopsida; order Asterales; family Asteraceae; genus Lactuca; species Lactuca sativa. The sequence goes on along the minus strand of NC_056626.2, from coordinate 173,365,094 downwards.
GCCCCATTTTCTGAAGCGAATAACACCATTCTAGGGGGATACCTTCAGAAGCACTAAGTCCCCCACATGGAACTCTAGTTCAGAGCGTCGCTAATCCCCATAACTTTTTAGCGGCTCTGGGCCGTCATTATTATCTATCTAACTTGCCGGATATGCTCGGTCGTCTTGAGCACTACCTCCGTGCTCCCCATCACTCTCTATCCGATGTTGCCCCAACAAATAGGAGTCCGACACCTCCTCCCAAACAGAAGCTCAAAGGGTGGCATGCCAATACTAGCATGATGGTTGTTGTTATAAGAAAACATAGCCAACGGGGGATTGGAGTCCCAACTCCCACCAAATTCAATGATGAATGCAACATATCCTTGAGCGTCTGAATAGTTCACTAACTCTGCCCATCTATCTGTGGATGATATATAGTACTAAGATGCAACCGGGTACCCAACTCCTTGTGAAACTTCTTCCAAAACCTAGAAGTGAAACGAACATCCTGGTCTGAAACAACGGAAGTCGGAACTCCATGCCGAGCCACCACCTCTCAGACATAAATTTCAACAAGCTTCTCTGCAGAAGAACCCTCACTTATGGCCAAGAAATGAGAACTCTTCGTCAAACGGTCCGCTATTATCGAAATAGCATCGAAACCCTTGCAGTCTTCGGTAAATTTGTAATAAAATCCATGGTGATCTGCTCCCACTCCCATAGTGGAACCTTTAAGGGTTGAAAATTTCCATGAGGGCGCTGGTGCTCGGCCTTGACCTTACGGCAGGTAAAACATCGCTCTATGTTAGGCTATCAAACCAAAAAATAATGGGATAAAATATAACAATAAAACTCAAATCACTGCTACTTGATACACTAAAGATAGTATAGAGTAAGCAGGGTCAATCCATAGGAATACAAGACTTCTTATTTAGCCATATTCTCACACATCATACAAATAATATTAAAGTGAGGGCGGGGTTATGTTTGAACTAGAATTATACTTCATAAGTAAACAAGATTAATAGTAAAAATCAATAAAAGAAATACATTTCCGATTCGGATTCCTATACATGCATTATGTTGTAGGATGTAATATGACGGTGCATGATTCATGTTCAATCTAGGTTGGTAATTTAGATATTAACAAGCTCTAATACCCAATTTAACAAAAGTGTTTTATTCAAAACATGTTCTTTAAATAAAACTTCATTTAATTGATTCAATTCAAACAAGCTCTTGCATCAAATCATTAAATGACATTAAGATCTTGCAACAGTTACCAACAATATCCAACATTCCTCATCAGTTCGGGAATATGAACATCTAATCTTTGATTACACTAATTTTTTATATAATTACAACCAATTAAGTGCATGTTACTAACATCAAATCATAAAACATATACAAATTTCATAATTTGATTAACTAGATTGATAAGAACCCTAATTCATTGATCAAGTGAAAAGAGAACCAATCAAACATATAATTAAGATCAAATCAAAGATTACTAGATGATAAACATAAAATCAAATGCAAATTACAACTTAACAACAAATACTTAGGAATCCAGAATCAGAAATGATTTAGAAATTAGCCACACATGTCTAAGTTAACTACAAATCTAACAAGTATGATCTTCAAATCAACTTACAAAAAGCAAATTAAGGTGTTTCCAAAGTGTTAGATGATGATATGATACACCAAAATCGCCCCCTACAGTTCCAAGTCGAAGTTCTCTCTGAATATCCCAGAAGAACATGATAAATCGGAAGTTAAGAATTCAAATTTTGATCAGATCATGTTACACGGCCCGTGTAACGTATGCCTTGCCATTACACGGCCGTATAATGACTCTGATGTGCTGAAATACTTCCAAAGCGCGTCCGTGTAATGTATGCCTTGCCAAAGCGCGGGCCGTGTAATGAACTGTAAGATAGCCAATCTCCAATTTTCTTCATTTCTTCAATTTAGCTCCGAAAGTTCCGAAATTTCACCGAGAGCTTCCCTTGACCATCCTAAGCATGCTCCAATCTTCAAATCACCCTAAAACATCCACAAAAATGGTGAAATATCGATAGATCCTTGGTAATGTCCTTAAACGCAAAATGAATGAATATTACACTAAAATGCAATGCAATGCTATAAATAAACATGAAATTAGCTTGTGAAAAGGTGCAATTTATGCACCTAACACTCTACAAACCAAGCCACATCTCTCTTATACATGGCCACCAACAACTATGCTTCAGGTCGAGATACATCTTGGTAGCCCCTGGATGAATGGAAAATCTCGACTTATGGGCCTCCACCATCAATACTCGTCGAGCCCCACCAACATAAGGCACCCAAACCCACCCGTGAAGAGTCAGAAGCCCTCAGCTATCGATATCAAAAGCTAAAATATGACCGATCACCCGCTCATGTTTCATATTTCTTCCTTCATGGCCTTCGACTTTGGTTCTTTGATAGTCTCCAAAACTGGGGTTATCACAGTCATCCTCATACACACATCCTTAATCTGGGTACTAACTGCCCCCAGGCTTAAGGCGTCGGACACCACCTTGTTCTTTCCTGGATGATACAGAATTTCACATTCGTAATCGTTCACTACATCCAACCACCTTCTTTGCCTCATGTTCAAGTTAGGCTGGTCCATAAGATATATCAGGCTCTTATGGTCCGTGTAGATGGTACACCGAACACCATAAAGATAGTGGCGCCAAATCATTAGAGCGAAAGCCACCGCCTCCAAACTCCAAATCATGAGTGGGATACTTTGTTTTGTGAGGCTTCAACTGCCTCGAAGCATAGGCAATCACATTCCCCCTCTCCATCAACACAACACCCAGCCCTGTGATCGATGCATCATAGTAGACCACCAAATCCTCAACTCTCTCAGGGAGGGTAAGTACTAGTGCCTCACACAATCTCCAGTGAAGAGTCTCGAATGATGCCTTCTGCTCAGGCCCCTAATAGAACACAACATCCTTCCTCGTCAACTTAGTGAGAGGACCAGCGACCTTGGAGAAGTCTCAAATGAATCTTCGATAATATCCCGCTAATCCGACGAAGCTCCGAGTCTCAGATGGAGACTTCGATACTTCGCACTGCATCACCACCTTTATCTTGGTTGGGTTGACCAAGATACCGTTCTGGTTGACGAGGTGTCCCAGAAGCGGAACCTCACACAACCAAAAGTCGTACTTAGAGCACTTGGCATAGAGCCTCTCCATCCTCAAAACTCCAATAATCTCGTGAAAATGCTTCTCGTGCTACTCTCTGGTCTTCGAATAGACCAAAATGTCATCTACGATGATGATCACCGATTGATCCAACATGGGCCTGTAGACCCGGTTCATGAGATCCATGAACACCGTCGGTGCGTTGGTGATCCTAAAAGGCATCACCATGAACTCGTAATGCCCATAACGAGTTCAGAAGATCGTCTTCTAAATATCCTCCTCTCGTACCCTCATTTGATGATCGCCAGACCTCAAATCGATCTTGGAGAACCAAGATTCCCCTTACAACCGATCGAAGAGATCATGAATCCGCGATAATGGATAACATTTCTTCACCGTCAGCTTGTTCAACTCCCGATAATCAATATACATCCGGTGTGAACCATCCTTCTTTCTAACAAAAAGGATTGGTTCTCTCCAAGGAGAACTGGTCGGTTGAATAAATCCTTTTCCTAACAGATCTTGAAGTTGAGAGGATAACTCTTGCATCTCAGGAGGTGCAAGATGGTACAGTGCCTTCACAATCGACGCCGCACTCGAGATCTGATCTATCCGAAACTTCACTTGCCTCGCAGGAGGCACACTCAGTAACTACTCGGGAAAAACATTGGGAAAATCACGTACAATAGGAACATTAGAAATGGAAATCAATCCATTCTCCTTAACCCGAGTATCCACTACATAAGCCAGATAACCGATACACCCATGCTGCAAACTCTTCTCCCCTGGCTGTAGAACAAAAGGTTGTTCCTAACCTAGTACCCTCACCGTAAATGGCCAACACTCCCCCAATAAGGTCTCAAACCGTCACCATCTGATGCTTACAGTCAATTAGATCCCCAAACCAGCTCAAACAATCCATAACTACGATCACACATACATCTCCCATCGTAATAAGGATAAGATCTATTAGATTACTGACACAAAAACTCTCTAACACACAACCATGGTTGATATCAGTAGCGGATACCGGATGCTCATAATGTATATAGACTCTTAAGGTCATGCTCAAGGTCTCCCGTGCAATACTAAAACTGCGAAAAAAAGATGATGACACAAAAGACCGACTCACATTCGAGTCAAACAACACAAGCACATGTATAAAATTCACAAGAAAAGTATCTACATAAACAATAACATAAGCAACAAATAAAATCAATAGAATAACATAGAATACATACTAGCCATGACGTTTGGAGCTGCTCGGGCCTCCTCTGCTATCAACTGAAATGCTCTCCCTCAAGCCCTCGGTGTCTCGGCCTTATGCAACCGACCATCAGTAATACGCATGGTCACAGGGGACGGAGTCTGAACTGCCCTAGATGCAATTTGAGGAAACTCGACTCTTATATGTCCTGTTTGGTTGCAATGGAAGCAAACCCAAAATCCCTGGCGAAATGCCCCTCTTTGCCATAGAGGTGGAAAGCCATCCCTGACGGATAGGTTCCCTCATGCCCCTTGCCTCACTTACCGTAAGTGCTACCCTTCTGGCCTCTAGCTCTCGAGTCAGCGGGCTTAGGTCACTGAGTCGCTGACTGCGACTATATTGGCCTCCTATCTCTCACGTGGGTCTCCCTCTCCTCCATAGCCTAGGTCTCCAGCGTAATCTCCCTCCTTCTGGCAGTTGTTTGTAGCTTAGCCAATATCCGATATGAAGTGTTTGCCACAAACTCATGGATATCCCTCCTCATGATACGCAAATACCAACTCATACGTGCTTGTTCAGAAGACATGTGCTTAGGAAAAAACAAGGCCCTCTCATGAAACATCCTGGTGATCTCAGTCACCGTTTCTGAATTATGATTGAGAGACAGGAACCCCTGGGCCAACCTCTCTCTCTCTCTCTCTCAACTATGGGTAAAAACTTATCCCGAAACATCTCAGTAAATCTCTCCCAGGTCACCGCAGAACACTTTGCAAAGGTGTAATCATCTGTCACAAACTTCCACCAATCCTTTGCTCCCAAGCGAAGCAAGTTCAATGCGAAACGAACCCTCAGATGCTCCATATAGGAGTAGGTGTAAAAACATCCCTTAACATTAGAAATCCATCTCATTTCAGAAATCGGATCCTGGGTCCCATCAAACTCGGGTGGCTTCGTGTTATTGAACTCCCGGTACCACAACGAATCACCCCCTTGCGATCTCGTAGCAGTGACAACTACAGTGGCCGCGGCAGTAAGATCTTCAGTGACGGCGGCATAGAGCTCGTTAAAAGTCTAAATCAACGTGGTATTGATAGACCCAAACATCTCTAGAATAAACCCTCTGATTGTTATGGCCACCTCAGTGGAAACAATCCTGCAGATCTCATCATCACCAGCACTTGGCCTCTCGAGGTCGCTTGAGCATGAACCTTCATACCAAAATACACAAGAAACCATCAGAATTAGGCTAAAGCGCATACACAAACTGATGAGTTTTAGGCATAACAAAAACAAACTTAAAGCTCTTAAGTGTGCATGCAACCTATGTTTTCACTATTGAACTTATAACTATGAACATCAAAATAAGAACCCTAGAAACCCTAGGTAATTTTCGAAATTACTAAAGAGATGGATTAGGGTTACATACATTTTAGTTGTGATAACAAACAACTAGAAATCCTCTTATGGATCTTTTGAAAGGAAGCACCATAAACGTCGTGTCTCTAATGGTTCACATCCAACACAAGCAAGAAGGAGATTATGGAGAGAGGAGGGAGGAGGGTAAAATTTTGGCCTAGCTCTCTAAGAGTATCAATGACCGAAATTTCTAGGCATATGGTCCTTTATATAGTGTAAGAAGGAAACCCTAGATAAGCCAAAAACCAATATAATTCTAGAAACCCTAAAGGCCTCGAAAAACTGTCCATCCTCTTGGTGGAAGGTTCTGGAGCCTTTTGTTCAACTATTGAACAATTGCACTTTAGACCCTGCACTTTTAATTAATTCAATTAATCCCGAAATTAATTCCAATTAATTTATGATTAATTATTAATTAAATATTACTATTTCTAATTAATATATTCTTCTCATAATATATTAATAAATTATTAATTTCAACTTATTAATCAAATAATAAATCAACCTCTCTCTCCAAAAATCATCATGTCCAATTGCTAGGTTTAAGGGCAACCCAAAAGGACTGTGCTACTATCAATTCAAGTTTATACCAATTATAGTTATGAGTTTAGACACCTAATCTAACACAAACACCCACACACTCCTACTTGTTCCCTAGTTCTTTAAGATTCCTTCTTGAGTCACGTACATATCCGGTGCTTTCAGTAGTACGGGCCCAATACTACCTTCCACACCAACCCATATTTTTCTCAAGTCGTCCTCTCAAGAGCCTAAGTCACCAGGACTCTATTCCTTAGACCAACTATACACTCACCCTGTTGGTTCCTTAGAACCATGACTAAGCATCTAGACACTAACTCTACTACTCCCCAACACTGCTCCGCCTCACAAGATCTCTAGTTTCCCTACCATTTGCTTCGCGTATGCCAATCCTACACGATATGAGACTCGATAGACATTCGAATAAATAATTCTACCTCAAGTCCACAACCAAATGAGGAACAAGGAGAAAGTCTAAATTAGGAATTCTATGGCTACAAAATCCTAACTATAAACAATTATACAACATACACCAAGCAAATATCAATGACAAATTTAATCTCATAAGAACGAACTTCTAGGCTAAAGGCATCACAAATTAGGCAACACTATCATACCATTCCTGCAGGATCCTTAGCCTACCGGTAACTAGCATGCAATTCTATCATTTCATAAAATATTAACTCTAAACTACTCATAACATAAATTGAGGTATTTTGGGAAACTATCGCTCGAGCTCTGGTTGATTGTACACACTGCTTTACTGGGTTTCTCCTGTAAAAATCTTCATTTGATTGAAAAGTTGTTATGAAAATCTGCAGATCCTTAGTTTGAGTTTGGAATTACCTTAGAGTTCACACAGATTCCTCAAACCGGGCTCTGATACCAAATTGAAACACCTCAAATTTCTAAACCAATTTTTTCATTTTTAAATTACCAAAATATTATTGATAAACTGAGTCATCAAAAATTTTAAGTTTTGAATAAAAATCATCATAAAAAAATATCAGAGTATCACAGATTGCCCCAGTAACAAATCTCCCAACGAGTGTGTATAATCAGACCTTCGCCTTCCTGCGATCCTCAGAAGTACCTGAAATACATATACCAACAACTGTAAGCACGAAGCTTAGTGAGTCCCCCAAGATACCACATACATCATAACATAAATAAACAACTATGGGTTATCAACAACCCTGGGGACTATCAATAATCCCAGTGGGCAACATCACGCCCTATGGGTTATCAGTAGCCTTGGAGACTATTCGTAGTCTCAGTCACACATAACAAAATAATACAAAATAACAGTTCGACCCAGCTGGTCATCACAAATATATCTTTTCTACCACAAAAGTAAGAATAAGTGAGGAGACTCACCTGATATTGATGACAGACGAATCTCACACCCGAACTGCCGGAACTAGACTCCACCTATTAACACAAGAATTAAGCCTAATTAATAATTAAGGTCCACACTTAAACTCATGAGTTGAAATCCCACTACTAAGCCCCTTAAGGGGAAAAAGTCCATTTTGCCCCTCCCATAGTCTAGAACCCTAAATCTTAACCAAAGGTCAAAAGTCAGCAATAGTTAATTGCCCAGCGCGTACGCTGGGCGCGCTCTTTCTTACATGGGGTGTACAATTCAAATCAATGGCCAATAGGGAATGAGCCTAGCTACGTGGGGCATATCTAGAAGTAATGCCCGACGTACTCTGTCTAATCCATACTTAACCACTTTTATGTCTTAATTCGTTAAGAAACCTATCCCAACTTCAGATCTGACCATAATGGAATGTCTTAAGCCATAAACTCACCAAATTTAAGACTTTTCATGGCTAGAAAGGGCCCAATACACAAAACTCTAACTTCCATCACACTCTAAGTCACTTAACTCATCCATGGGCCAAGAGAAATGATCAAGCAACCATTTTTGGTAATCTACAAGACCTGAAACACATGAAAGGACATCTACAATGCTCTGGAGTACCTAATACTCACAAAGGTACAAGCTTTGGGACAAAATGCTTTGAAAAACTCATCTATGGAGATCTAAAAGGAAACACATCAAGGTATAAACTTTATACCGTGAAAAGATGTACAAGGTGAAGTAGTTTCTAGATCCACAAGCTTGCAAGCAACACCCTATCTTTACTAGTCTTCTTCTTCAACAAAAGGCCACCAAAATCACCACCAAGCTTCAAGATCTTCAATCACAAGGAATAAACTCAAGATTAGGGTTTGGAAGGAGTGGAGGCTGATTAGGGGAGGTCCAAGGGTGAGTTAATGTCTGTAAGTAAGGGTGAAAACCTAAAATTTAAGGTTTAGAGGCTAGGCTAGTACGCCCGTCGTACCACATGTACTCCCAACATACTAACATGTATTTTGCAATCAAGCTTCTCATGAGTACGCTGCGCGTACCCTCACGTATGGAACTTAAACCACAAGGGACCAAATGTGCAAAATTTAATTACGTCAAGGGTTAAAAATGAAAGTGTCTTATGATCGGATGTTACACACACAAAAACACACATACACACAAAAAACTTACCTTGGTCAGGTACATCACTGGAAAACAGGTCCCATAAAGCTCCAACAATCATTACCTAAACCCCCCCCCCCCCCTCACTTTCACGTCGCAACCAGGAGCATACACTAGCACACATTCCTTCTTCATGTTTATGTTTGTTTTTATATATGAAGCTCAATCACACGTAACAACAAAATGGAAGGATGACTCCATTACACGATGTCGCTAATAGGGGGATAGGATGTCCAGTTTTGTAGATGGGAAAAAATAACCCTTGCAGTGTGGTCACTTGAAAGATATAACCCCTCCACCCTCGATGCTATTCAAAATACATTTCTAATATAGACTATTAGAACCTACTAACTCCAGTTTCCTTCATTTCAATTATATTAGTATGTTATCATTTTTATTAAGCTTTACTTTTTATTTAAATAAATACTTTACCTTCAAATGGAAAACGTCTTATAATTACTTATTTAAATTCTTAAAAATGTCGATGATTCCATATATATATAAATATATATATATATATATATATATATATATATATATATATATATATATATATATATATATATATATATATTCCTCTTCGAAAATAGTTAAACAAAAACTAGGGGGTTACAAATCAACTTTATAGTCTATTGCAACTATTAGACCTATGAAGAGTATCAGACCTCCCAACTTATGGATAAAATAAAGTTTCTCACTCCCTTAATGTAGCTATATAAATCAAACATTACTATAAGACTTCATACTATTATGAGGTTATTGCTTTAGATGGTTCTGGTAGATATGACAACAATGCATGAAAAATGGAGTCACTAGTAACAAAATCTAACATGGGAATTAGCAAAACTACCAAAGGAGAAGAAACTTATTTGCTGTAAATGGATTCACAAAGAAGAAATATGATATTAGTGTTGTAAATAGTGTCCAAGGTCATTAACTAGTTGATAATATTTCTAAATAATAACATGGTCCTTTTAGGTTGGCATCTTAACCACATAATATTAATGAAATAGATAAAATAAATTGTTAGTTTATTAAGGAAATAATAAATTGTCACACCCCCAAACCAGAACGACAGAAATGTCTGGGGGCGGATGGCTTTGATGTACAGTATCATAACAATTGAATAATAGATATCAAAGCATTACAACAATCATGTTGATAAATAACATGTTTACATTGTACTAAAAACAATGTTAACTTGATACCATATACATATGACCAAAAATAAATAACGTGATGCGACGACGTCCCATCCTCCAAAAACTCTTTGGTTACCTGTTTACAGATTTCCTGGGAATACAAGTGATTTTGAAAAGTGTCAACAATTAAGTTGGTGAGTTCATAAGCGTTTTGTATGAGAAGGATTTGTAACCGTTTCGTGAAAAATGATAGTGTATACTTTTAGAAATGAGCTATCAGTCTTAAATCCCAAGACTAAAATGTAAGTAATGATGTACTGAAAAATGGCGTTATGATGTTTTATTTTTATATAAAACTACTTGAATGTATGTTAACTTGTAAACCAAATGTTTTTTAATACCCTATGTGAGTTATTATAACCATAATAATGCGACTAGTGGCTTGAACGATGTTCGTCAGGCGCCAGAACTATTACAACATATGTCACCCTAGACTGGCTGGTCTAACTATAGCTAACAGTTGAGGTGCGGGGTTGTCAATCTCGTATAGATCTATACACAAGTGTCGCGCTCTCCATACAAGAGACTTTGGTTATAATTCAGGACTTTAGTGTGTACTTTGGTGGGTACGGTAAAGCCAAATGTCTCATAACCAGTATCAACCGATTTACGTAAACTAAAACCCCCTGTTTCTTGTAAATGAAATAATCATGCCTTTAAATAATTATATGTTTCTTCTGAAATGATAGTGTAGTGTTTTTGACTCTCAAACTATGCCAATTATAGTTTATCTTGTTTGTTTGTTGAAACTATTTATATAATCATTTACATAAATACATAGTAGTTATCTTGTCTGGTTTCAAAATGTATGTGAAAAAAATCATGTTTTTGGTTGTAACGCGCAAGATGGTGAAATATCTAGATTGTAACCCTTTTTGTTAGAAAAGCTATACGTTGGTAAAAAGTCCGAAAAATCTTTTTAGTTTCAAAATCATAACTTTCCTTATGATTAGATAGCAAAAATTTATGTTTTGTTTTGTTAATTTTGCATTTCAAAACTAATAGATCAGAAATAATTGTCTACAAACTAGTGGTAACTATATTCCATGCGAATAATGTTTCGTATTTATCATAGAGATGAAATATGCAAATATTTTTGTAAAAACTAAATTTTACTTGTATTCCCCCCTCCCCCCCTTAAAACATGAAACACTCAAAAATGTGGAGGTATGAACTCACCTTGAGTGGGTTTGTGGGTTGTTTGAAGAGATGATGTGAAGATCTCCAAGCCTAAACACTTGAATGGGGTTGATGAACTCCTTTGGAATTGATATTATCCTAAGAGTTTTTAACACATAATAATGTGTGTAAATTAGATGGAACTGGTGTAAAAGTGTGTAAAAACACTAGATTAGTAAGAAAACTTACCAAAAGTCTAGGAATAATCTTGGAGAATTAATCCTAGAAAGCTTGGACTTGATTCTAGAGAGAGAAATGGAGTTAACAGAAATGAGAACTAGAAATGGTGGGGAGTTTGTGGGTGATTTCGGCCATAGATAGGGAGGTAAGGTGATGTGATATTTGCTTTGTTATCTGTTGGGTTTTTGCCTTGATACATGTTGTGTATACTTGTTCCATTTATTCCTATTGAAATTCTCTACTTCTCACCGAAATTATATGTGATTTCGGCCTTGGGGTGAATTTGGAGTAGTGGGGATTTATTCTAGCATGCTTTCGACCTAGCACCAGCTACCAAAGGGTGATTTCGGTTGGTATCCTCCACTAAAGGGTGATTTCGGTACTAGTGGTTCCTTAGCATGTGATTTTTGTTTTGGTGTTACCCACTGAAGGATGATTTCGGTCCTAGGCAAACCGAAGTCACTAGATTGTTAGGGTCCTAGGCCGAAAACTCTAAAACAAGTTTTATTTCATGATTTATGCTCTAAGTTGTTGGCTTTCAAGGGCTCATTACTATCATTTACTTATACAAATAATGCCCTTTTGGTTTTCAAAGTTTTATTGCAACAAAGTTACGTTGTGGATTCACTTATACATGGATACATTTTAGACCTTGCTTGACCCAATATTTGCCCGTTGTCACATCATCCCCCCGTTAGAGGAAAATTCGTTCCGAAATTTGCATCTTCGACGGGTTCTTGCAACTAGAGGAAAAGTTGTGGGTGTTTCTGTTTCATTTGATCTTCTCGTTCCCAGGTGAATTCGGGTCCTCAGTTGGCGCTCCAGTGGACCTTTATTATGGGTATGCGACTTTGTTTTGTCCTTTTGACTTCACTGTCCATGATTTCCACGGGTTCTTTTATGAAGTGTAGAGTCTTGTTTACCTTGATTTCCTTGAGAGGGACTATAAGAGTCTTGTCGGACATACACTTCTTTAGGTTGGACATGTGGAAGGTGGGGTTTATGTTACTGAGTTCCTATGGTAGTCGTAGTTTGTAATCCACCGGGCCGATTCTAGCAAGGATCTCGAATGACTCGATATACCTTGGATTTAGCTTTCCACGCTTGCCAAAACTTATCATTCCCTTCCAGGGTGAGACCTTCAACAGAACACGGTCACCAACTTGGAGCTCCAAGGGTTTTCGTCGCTTATTAGCATTGCTCTTTTTCCGATCCTGGTATGCCTTTAGTCATTCACATATGTGAACTATATTTTCTGTAGTTTCTCGTATGATCTCTGGGCCGGTGAGTGTGCTATTGGGCACCCATCTTTTTGCCAGCTGTGTGTCATCCACCTCAGCCCAACACAGGGGGGATCTCCACTTGCGTCCGTAGAGGGCTTCGAATGTCGCGACTTTGATGCTAGTGTGATAGTTGTTATTGTAGGAGAATTCGATGAGCGGTAAATGGGTATCCCAGGCTTTACCAAAGTCTATCACACAAGCTCTCAACATGTCTTCCAACATTTGAATGGTTCTCTCGATTTGCCCGTCAGTCTGAGGGTGATAGGATGTACTCATGTTGAGTTTGGTCCCCAAGGACTTTTGTAGTGACTGCCAAAACCACGAGGTGAATCTACTATCTCTATCAGAGATGATGGATATTGGCACCCCATGTAGTCGTATGATTTCTTTAATGTATGTCCTTGTTAGCTTCTCCATCTTATGGGTCTTTTTTATTGGTAGGAAGTGTGCGAATTTGGTTAACCTGCCAACGATCACCCAGATGGTGTTAAGTCCACCAGTTTTCTTGGGCATCTTGGTTATGAAGCCCATGGTTATCCACTCCCACTTCCACTCGGGTATGTCTAGTTGTTGGAGCAATCCGAGGGCTTTTGATATTCTATCTTAACCTTAGCAGAATTCAGGCACTTGCCCACGTAGGCAGTGATCTCTGCCTTCATGTTTGGCCACCAATAATGTTTGTTGAGGTCCAAATATATATTTTCTGTGCCGGGATGAACGAAGTATTTTGTCTTGTGAGCCTTGTTCATGACAACGTCTCTGTACCCACTGAATTTCGGTGTCTAGATTCGATCCATGAGATAATAAGCTCTGCCATCCTTAACTTCAAGGTTTTTATCCATTGCCTGCGAGTATTCACCTGCGACATTCTCAGGTTTTCAAGGCTTCAAGCTGCGCTTGCTTGATCTACATGGACAGGTGTGAATCGATGGTCATGGTTAACAATTTTACTTGGCGGCCCGATTATTCTTTCTGACTTAAGGTGTTGACTACTATGTTGGCCTTGCCCGGATGAAAGTGAACTTCACATTCGAAATCATTTAGCAGTTCCACCCATCGCGATTGTCTCATATTGAGTTCTTTTTGATTGAGAATGTGCTGGAGTCTCTTATGGTCAGTGAAGATTGTGCACTTTGTGCCATAAAGGTAGTGTCTCTAGATTTTTAAAGTAAACACTATTTCCCTAAATCGAGGTCATGTGTGGTGTAGTTAACCTTATGAGTCTTAAGTGGTCTCGGGGGTATCTTCCTTCGAAACTCTGAGCTGGTGGTATCTCGACCTTAGATCAACTTTCTGAGAAGTAGCTTGTTCCTTGAAGTTGGTTGAACAGATTGTCGATTCGGGGTAGGGGGTATCGGTCCTTGATGGTGAGTTTGTTCGACTCTTGACAGTCAACACACATACAGAATGATCAATCTTTCTTCTTTACGAACAAGACTGGTGCTTCCCAAGGTGAGAAGCTCGGTCTGATAAATCCTTTACTCATTAGTTCGTTCAGTTGACTGGAAAATTCATGTATTTCTGTCGGCGTTGATCGATATGGGCATTTGACTATGGGAGTGACTCCAGGAATCAAGTCAATTCTGAAATCGACTTGGCGCACGGGTGGTATTTCTGGAAGGTCTTCTAGGAATACATCGGGAAATTAAAGATTCCTGGAATATTCCCAGATGTCCTTCACTTCCTGATTCATATTTTTATAATGGCCTAAGGAAGAACGTGGTACCTCTTGCCTAGGTACTTCTGGTCCTTGATGCAAGGTATGATTCATAGGTTTGTGTCGGATTTTTCATCATAGATAACAAGGGTTTTGTTATTTGGTAAGTTAAGTTGAATGGTCTTTTCATAACATATGGTATTGGTATGATGAGGATTTAACAAAAACATGTAAATGGTTGCGTCGAAGTTTCCTATTGTCTCTGATATTAGGTCGTAATAGAAGGAATGTTTGCATGGAGTTAGTGTGCATCCTAGGTATCTGTTATGGGTGCTTTCGGTTCTTCCACGGGCCATCTCCACTGAAAATATTTTCGTGAATTTTTGGAGGTTTTTGTTTGAGTATGTATTTATACTTTGTGACTCACGAGTATCCTCTTCGCATCCCTATTGTAAAGTATGCATGCATATGAGTTATTTTAGGAGAAACACACCAGTAATCACAGTGGGGTCCCTCGTTGCTTCCTCAGGTCCTGTTGTTGAAACTCTTCCCATGCCTCCAACGTTGTTGTTATTGGCTTTTGGGCACTCCCTCTTGAAAATGCCCCGAATTCCCACATCCGTAGCAAGCTTGACCCACCCCAACATTAGTGGCTTGGTTGGTCTGTTGAGTTGGCACCCTACAGAAACGAGCGATGTGTCATTTTTTGCTACAGTTGTTGTAGTGCCTCTCTCGGCAGAATCCATTGTCATGGAAGTTACACTTGTTTCATTTAGGCAGGTTCCCAAAATATGGTTTCGTCGGCACTAAGGCAGTAGGGATAGTGGTGGTATGGGTTGCCATAATTTTTTGTCTTTTGGCAGGTTCTTGAGTCGAACGTCCCCTTTTCTTGTTTCAGAAGTTTCGTTTCTTGGGTAGTACTCCTCCATTGTTGTGGGAGTTCTTAGGTTTGTAATTTGGGGTGTCCTTGAAGGAACACATCTGCTGGTGTCCTTGGTTGCCACCGTGATTGGAACTGCTGGCACCGTTTCCATTTTGATTTGCATTGTTTGTGCTAAGTGGTACCATGATGGCTGTCACGACGGCTGTTACATCGGCTTGGAATGTAGCAGGGTCCATTTGTAGAGCTAGTGTTGCGTCAGTACGCTGGCTGCTTCTACGTGGTGGCATGATTCTGTTGTATGGTATGAAACGAATTTGTAAGTAACTATGGGCGTTGCTAGTTGTATCCCATCTACATTTAAACTACATGTTTTGTTGTACGATTCTCAAATG
Organism: Lactuca sativa; assembly: GCF_002870075.4. NCBI lineage: Eukaryota > Viridiplantae > Streptophyta > Magnoliopsida > Asterales > Asteraceae > Lactuca > Lactuca sativa. The sequence goes on along the minus strand of NC_056626.2, from coordinate 173,349,446 downwards.
TTTTTACCAACATCATCATAATGTACTTATGGTAGTAAGTAGTAGTAGGTATTGTATGAATGTTAAGTTACCAAAATAGAACATAGGCGTCACAACATTAAGTTGATTCAGAGTACACTGGCTTCAGAGGGCGTATCTCGCTTGATTCACTACTACTGGTTGTGATAAAATACGTAATAAGTCTAACACATAGTGGAAGTAGCGTAGTCACTAACTCACAAGGCTATACTAGCTTATCATATGCCACTGTGATGCGTAAGGTGCCCCGCCATCTGAAACAACTCGCGAGTGGCCTCCTCCGCTCTATGACTGCTCTGGCTTCAGCTGGTTCGTCCATTGCGGGGACGCATCCTGGAAGGAGGGAGGTGAAAGGGTCTTATGTCTATTCTTGATAGCATAAGATTCATTATCGATCTCCCCAACACCCTTCTCCTTGTCTGATCCCTCATCAAAAATCCTTCTCCACGTAATCCATCTCTTGGTACTCTTCAGGATCCTCTTCTCGATCCTTTTCGATTCATCAGTTGGCTGCGATGGTAGGGTAGTAGGGGTTTTCGTGGTGAAATCCGGCCACATCATCTGTACGGAAATAGGGATATAGGAGACACATAGAGGATATAGGTGAATGGTTCTATAATATCATAAAATACTCATATAGTATTTTAATCCTTATGTTTGATTCTAGCGTTTCTTGGTATATAGGGTTGGTAAGTTTTAGATTCGTTGCCCGCCACGACCATTCCTAAACACATGTTGGTCATATCTCGTATAAATATAGTTGATCAGATTATATTTATCCGATATATGATTACATAACTGCCTAGGCTTAATCACAATGTTTAACTCATCTAAATACTTTTTATATGGTTCTTATTATGATACTGTTTCTAGTATGTATGCATGTATGTATACTTTATATAAAAAATACTATTATATTACAAAATTTTACTTCTTAGTCAGAGTGTTTTAGCCCCATTGTATTTGTAGTTGTATATTTTACATGGTTTTATATACTTAGTTCACTATAAACAATGCTTTGATACCAAGAAGACAATGCTAGAAGCATGCCTTTTCTAAAGCATTAGATGAATCAATATGAAATACACTATTACCTAAGCTATCAACACAAATCGTAGTTTCATGCACACCATCACAAGGTGAAGCTTCAAACATAAAAATGCCATTTTTATAAACCAAAATCAATCCATTCATGTCATCAAACGAATATCAAAAAGCTTGTCTAAAAAGTGCATGAAAAGAAATAATGTTTCACGTCATTTCTGACATATAGCAACAATTAACTAAATCTAATATAACATCACTACTTAGCATAAGACTATATGTTCCGATATTGGTAATAGGAAAAGGTCGCCTATTGTCCATGATTAGATTCATCCATACATGCCCACCTCTTCACTTTTGCTAAGTCCCTACAAATCAGAACAAATGTGATAACCACATCCTGTATCAAGGACCTAAGAACGAGTAGGTTGTCAGTTATTAGTTTGAATAGTGTAAATACCTACCGATAATGGATTCACTTTACCATTATTGATGTTCTGCAAGTACTTGGGACAACTTTGTTTCCAATGGTCCTTATCATTGCAATAGAAGCAAATGACCTCTTTGGGATCACTAATAGAAGGGATATTAGAACTGCGCTTTTATTTTTGGTCCATTGCTAGACGACCCAACATGGGCCTTGCCCTTCCAGATCTACTTAGGTGCAACTTTCCTTTTCTTTCCTTTGTTTTTCCCAATGGAAATGACAGGAGCATTTGTAGAGGTAGGAGTTTGATTCATCTTCATTCCCGACTCAGCCGTTCACAACAGTTTATGGAGTTGGGCCAATGTGGTTTCTGTGTTATTCAAATGATAAGGCACAATTAACTGATCATAAAAAGGTGGAAAAGAGTTAAGGACCATGTTTATGGCCAAATCCTCGTTTGAAATTCTCATTTAGCCTTTTAAGACGCTCCATGTATCTTTGCATTCTTTTAACATGGTTGCAGACAAACTCTCTTTCCTTCAATTTGCAAGCCATTAGAGCTTTGATGACCTCATAATTTTCTTGACGAGCTCTCTTGTGAAACTTTTCCACAAGATCTAAGTTCATCTCGTATGGCCAGTAGTCCTCATAGAACTTTTTCTACTCATGAATCATGGTGGCAACCATGATGCAAGCAACCTTAGTCGTATCGTCATAGTGTTTCTTGTAGGAGGTTATTTCTTCAGGAGTAGCAGTGGCCTCACCAATCTCAACGATTTATTTATCAAGGACATACTCTTTGCCCTCGTATCAAAGATCCATCATGATGTTTCACATCCAATCATTTTAGTTGGTGCCATCCAATGTCACCATGCACACGATCGAGCGGAGTGAAAAGTTGTGGGAAGAGTTTTGAGAAGCAGAAGCATCACCAGGAGTAGACGTCTATAAAGAAAAAGAAGTATTAGTTAGATCATATAAAACCTTAATATTTTAACCCACAATTAATATTTAAGGATAGGATCCAATAAAACAATTAACAACTAAGAAAAGGGATGACATAATCCTATTTCAAATTTATGAAACGAAGGTAAAAGCAATTCGCCAATTTCGAGCTACGATTTTTCTAGATCTTTTGAGATTCATTGAATCTTATCAATGACATGTTTAATCTCAGATTACGCTCTTTTATTTGTGGCTAGGATGCCGACGATCACAACCAAGATTTGAATAACCATACAAATATGCTTGACACTCTTGATGTCATTTATCATCTCTAATTAATGTGCCGGTTAACCACACACACTCCACTAACAATGATAATTTTCAAGATGCCCATTATTACTCTTTATAGTTACTTTTAGTGTGTCGGTTAACCACACACGCTCCACTAACAACATATAAAGCATAATGTGCAATTTTATGGATTAGCATACTTTTCAATTTTTTTCCAAAGTAACTAAGACTGAGATTTTTAAAAATGGTTTAGTTACTTTATATCATTATACTTATTAACGAGATTATGTCCTATCAAATCCGTTCGGCTAACGACCCTCCACCATACAAGAGAGCGGCTAATGGATACGAAATGATGATCATTTTATAGGCCGCTTCCTTGAACTCCCTTATAGTATGACTACGTGAATGAGGCGTACTAGCAATTTGATTGACTTTTCTTACACACATAATATACTAATCTTTTAGTTATATATAGTATACGGTATATTTTAAAACTTTTCTAAAATACTAGGTTTAAATTTAAAATTTTGAAATTAATAAAAAATTAATTTAATTTAAAAATAAACCAATTTTGATTTAATCATCATCTTTTAAATAAAAAATTAATTAAATTAATTAAATCTTTATGGATTAAATAATTATTCACAATTAACTAATTAATAAAATAATTCAAATTTAATTTTAATCCTAAGCCTTCTAATTTTCGAAATTAGGGTAGAGTTTATCAGGTTTTAATTGTTCATATTTTAAGCCTTTTTAAAATAACAAATAACGAAATTAGGTAAACCCTAAAAGGAACTTCTAAATTTTTGAAAATGGATAAGGAGTCTAGGGTTTCTAAAACCTTGCAAAAATCGAAAATATGAGGGTGGAGGTTAGAGTTTCAAGAACCCTAATAAATTTTGAAAATTGCCTCCTTAGGGTTTAGTTTCTATAAACCCTAATTTTGATATATTTAACCCTTTGCAAGCTCAATGAGAATAATGGCTTTGATACCACTGATGGGTTTTATATGTTACAAAAACCTTATTTTGGCAGAAAAACTTAAACCCTAAGTTCACATGCAACCTAAAGGATCTATGTTGTCACTATGATTTGTAACAAACAATTGAATATGAAGAACCCTAAAGGTGCATTGCTAATTTCAAAATTAAGAAAGGGATATTAAAAATTACATACTTTTAGTTTATTATAGAAAATAAACTAGTTTCCTTCTTGATTAGTCTTTAGAAAGCAAGCACGAGAAGTCTCGTGCCTCTAATGTCTCACACCTAAACCCTAGCAATTGGAAGCTAAAGAGGAAAGAGGAGGAGAAGGAGGAATTTCACATCTAAGGCTCTCTTAGAATGATGAGTATGAAATTCTAAACCCTTAGGGCTTATATAGGTGTTAAGGAAGTTGTAGATAAGGCATGTTTCCTTTTCGATAACGCTTACCACATTTCTTCCCCCCTAAGACATTCTAAGCTTTCTTAAAGCCCAAGAAAACTTCTAGAACTATCCCCCCCTCCGGAGATTCTAGAATTGGTCAATGTTCAACTTTTTAACATTATCAACTTTAATCATACTTTTAATTAATCTAATTAATCCCAAAATCAATTCCAGTTAATTTATGGTTAATTCTAAATTAAATAAGTCTATATCTAAGTAATATATTATTCTCATAATATATTAATAAATCATTTATTTTTATTTCTAATTAATTTATTAATCATATAATAAATTAATAAATCTCTCTCTCTCTCTCTCTCATTCTCTTTCTCTCTTTCTCTCTACAAAAAAACATTCCAGTCAATTACTAGGTTTGAGGGCAACCTAAAAATACTTTGCTAATAATTCAAGATTATACTAATTTAATTATTGGCTTAGACATCTAATCCATCAGTAAGATCACTCTAAAGGTATGACCTGTTTGGTAAACATAGTATAGTTTTTGGAAAATCCACTTTAAACACCTCACAGATCTAACCTAGACATCACTACCGTAAGTAAACTGATCATTATTATGACTAGAATTACTGATAAATATGTTTATAGGTTCATAAAAATTACTATGTATATAACTATAAGCTACACTTAAAACGTAGTAAGTGCAACTTAACTTACAAAAAATTCTTTCAAAAGTTCGGAAAGTCGCGAACACAACTTCGACTTTGAATATTCCTTCTTATCGAGCTCTATGATGCATCAAAGCCTCGCTAAAGAGCCTGGAAATCAGGAAGATATGGGCTCCTGGTGGGAGTAGGTTTCTAGAGGATTGGCATGAGTTGTGGGAAAAATGAACTAGAATTCGCTCATATTTATAGGTTAATTAGGGCGTGCGTTGCGTCGTGGCTTTTAACTACTGCAAGTGATAGGTCATAAAATAGTGGTTTGGGCTAGGCATCTATTTTGTAAAGTTCTTGTTTGGGTCTTGGGGTTAGTGGTGGTGGTTGTATCTTTTGTATGGCTGTGTGTGGCCGCACACGCGTGTGTGGCTGTCCACTCATGTGCTGTTGGGGTGATATAAATAGTAGGTGTCTGTTTCAGTCTGTCAGTGATGTATGTGTGTGTTTTCCAAGGTGTATTTGACGTTTATGTGATATAAATGTGTGCATGATTGGTTTAATTAGTCTTCTACTCCTTCTACACTCTGAATTGATTGCAATATCATTTAATCACTGATTCAGATCGTAGAATTTGGGACCTTACAATTGGTATCAGAGCAGGATCAGTGCTAATTAGGATTCTCGTGAGTGTACAGTTTGAGATCAGTTGAAGGTGTACGACTGAGGTTGAAGGTGTATGGTTGACAATTGAAGGTGTGCGGTTGAGTGCGCGACTGAGTGTACGGCTAGAGTGTGCGGTTGTGTGTACGGCTGGAGTGTGCGGTTGGGTGTACGGATGGAGTGTGCGGGTTGGAGTGTACGGTCATAAACTCCTTAATTATTTGAACCTTTTATTTTTTTAAGCCAAAAAAACTACAAGAAAAACAAAAATGGATTCTCAAAGCCAATCACTTGATCATGAATTGGATTCCATCATGGGAACAACCACCCGCATTCCACGGTTATTGTCTGCAGAAGGGTTCCCGGAATGGAAATACCGGATCAAGAAATACATCAACATGAAAGATTTTAAGGTTTGGCGAAGCATTCTCAAAGGACCAATCAAAATCACTAGTAATCTTCTGAATGGAAAAACAATTGACAAATTGTATGCTAATTACACTGATGAAGATTTCAAAAAGGTTGAAGAATAGGAAATGGCATTGGCTACTTTGACTATGGCTTTATCTCCCGATATTGCTCAAGGCTTCAGAGAATACACTTCAGCCAAAGCACTGTGGGAAGCTTTAATTGAGGTCTACGAGGGAAATGAAGATATTAAAGAAAGCCGTCAGGATATGTTAAGACAAAAGTTCAATATGTTCAATTATGTCCTTGGAGAAACCCTGGAAGCTCAGTTGCAATGATTTACTACACTCACTACTGAGATGAGTATAGTTGGGATTTACTTGACCAAAATTGAGATAAAAAAAAGTTGTTGAATTCACTTCCGAAGTCGTGGGATATGAATGTGGCTGTCATCAACAAGACAAAAGATCTCAATCGTCTCACGCTTGCTAAAACAATGGCAATCATCAAAGCCTGTGATCTTGATGATAAACAACGAGAGATTAATCATGTGAATTCCTAATCGACTGCAAATCTTGGGATTTCTTCAAATAATGCATTTTCATCTTTTAACTCCTCTCCAAGTCAAGATTTTGCTGTTCAACAACCTCAAAATCAAACCTTTATTACTCCATCAGTTGCACCATTTGTTGCTTCATCATCTATGTCTCATCCACAAAGTCAGTCTTTTGTTGTTCCACAAGTTGTTTCCTCCTCCAATGCACCAACTATGGTTCCTGCTCCCAATTCCAAAGAAAACAATGAAAACTTAGCTCTTGCCACTGGACTTGACAATTGCTACAATGCTTTTGTAGCTGGAGAGCTTCCACTTCAACTCACATTTGCTGATCTAGATCAAACTCATCTAGAGGATATGGAAGAAATGGATATTACCTGGAAAATAGCAATGGAAGTGTTCAGGGCAAAGCAATTTGCTAAGAAGATGGGAAAGAATAATTGGGGAATGAATGCAGATAAGAAGGTAGGGTTTAACAAGGAAAAGTTATGTTTCTACAACTATCACGAGCCGGGTCATTTTGTTCGTCAGTGTCCTAAACAAGACAAATGGGTAAGTAGTGATCGAACAATGGTTCCCATGGGAAATAGTCATGGAAGTGCAGCTGTCAATAGTGAGACTGCTAATCTGGCAATGGTTGCTCAGTCCTTTGACTGGGAGGACCAGATTCAGGAACTGAATATTTCTGGACCTGAAAATGCTCACTTGGCTCAAATCAATGATACTCTTGTGGAAGAATCTGAAGTTGATCCTAAAGAAAAGATGATGGAGTTGCAGTTTTCCTTTAATGGTATCTTCTACTTTCGAACCTGAAAAGAAAGAGGTAAGTCAGTCTTCTTGTTCTCAAATATGCACTGATAATGTTAAAAATCTTCTTGAGCATATAGAATTATTACGTAGAGAGAACGAGGACTTGAAATATGAAAGGTATCAACTCAGGAAAGGACAAAAACCCCTGAAGGCTGAATTAGAAGCAAAAACTAAAGACTTTAGAAAACTTCAGGAAGAGTATAGCAATAAGAGTGCGTGTTATAGATATGTGAATGAACAACTTGCTGAGGTAACTACTGAGCTTAACACATTGAAAAACAAATTTGAAAATGCAGATTTTAATTTTAGAAAATATGATGTGTCAGGTGAAGTAGCTGCATCCATGATAGAACGTAATTTTCAATTCAAAGAAAATCAGCAAAAATGTTTAGGATATGACAAAGTGCCTCCTCCTTATAATCATAATTATCAGTTTAAGCCATTGAGTAAAGAGGAGATAAACAGAGAGCCATTTCTTAAATATGGATTTGTGTCAGGGGGTAGTATTAATGTTGAAAGTACTAATGTTTCTACTTCCTATGCAGATCAATCCCTAAGTCGTTCAAAGCAAGAAGCTGAAGGATGTGTTTCTAAAAATAAAAAAGTTTCTGAATTTGCTGTTTCTGTTTCAAATGATAACTCTTTTGTTTCTGATGTTAAAATTAATGATACATCTTGTGATACTTCTGTATCAGATCATGTTGATTTAAATTTTTTTCGACATATTTGATGATTTGTTTGATAATCCTGATGTTCCTGTTTCAAGCACATCCACTCCACCAATCACACAACCAGATTCACCCTCACCTATCACTCAATCTGATTCTTGCACATGTTCTTGTGGAAAAAGTAAGGGTGTTAGTAAAGAAAGCAAATCAGACAAAGGCAATACCAATTACAATAATAATAAGCAGATTTGTTTTAATTGTGGTACTACCGGTCACATTGCTAGGAATTGTCCTCAGAGGGCATTTGTGCATTTTTCGTCTCAAAGAGGAGATAACGAGTCTCGCGGAAGGTCTTTAACTAGAAAGTGCTCGAGATCTCGTCCTCGAAATGATGATTGGAATGCTAATCAAAACAAGAAAAGGCAGTTTTCCAAAAGGACAAACAGGTTTTCAATAACAAAGTTACAAACGGTTTGCCAAAATCAAGCAAGGCTAAGCCAATATCGGTTTCGTCAAAGAGTGGATCTGGATCTTTAACAACTTATGGTAGAAAATCTAACTGCTCAAAACAAAATGAAAAGAAAAATGCTTAAAAATCACCTATGATTTTTAAGAAACCTAAATACCAGTGGGTGCCAAAACTAACTTCCAACCAATCATCGTCATCCTCTGACAGTGTTGTACATGATGATTCAAAATCCAAAAGTTCAAAAGATAAATCTGTGATCGTAAAGGGTCAACCCAGGAAAGTAATGACCTGGGTCCCTAAATCTAAATGATTCCGCTCATCTTGCAGGGACAGTTGCGGAGGAATGTCATCAGACCTTGGTATGTCGACAGTGACTGCTCCCGGCATATGACAGGAGACATCTCCCAATTGAACGATATTCAAACTTTTAACGGGGGATTCATTTCCTTTGCAGGAGGAGAAGGTGGAAAAATTACCAAAGAGGAACTATGACGAACGGAGTGCTGAGTTTTGAGAACGTCACCTATGCTCCAGGGTTAAAGCATAGCTTGTTGAGCGTCTCTCAGATTTGTGACGAGGGTTATTCAATGCATTTTACTGATAAAGAGTGTCTGATCTTGAAGCCAACCATTGTGATCCCGGATGAGTGGATTCTTGTTAAATCAAAGCGGGATGGAAATGCATATATCATCGATATGCATAACAACATTCCTAAACAAGTCACCCGCCTCTTTTCAAAAGTCTCAGAACAAAATGCTATGCTATGGCACCGACGACTTGGTCATGCGAACGCTAAGAATCTGAATCGTCTTGCTAAAAGTGAAATGGTGTGTGCCTGGCTATCAGAGACTTCATAACATTCGAAAAGTGTGTGTCATGTGCCCAAGGAAAGTATCATAGAAAACCACACCTGCCAAAACAGGTCAATTCAATCAGTCAGGTGCTCCAATTATTGCACATGGATTTATTTGGTCCGGTCAACGTCCCAAGTATAAATAGGAATTTAAACTGTCTAGTTGTGATCGATGACTTCTCGCGTTTCACGTGTGTTTTCTTTTTGCCCAACAAAGCTGGGGTATCTGATCTGATCGAGAAGTTCATTATAATGATAGAGAACCAAACCAATAACCGGGTGAAGGAGCTTCGTACTGATAATGGAACAGAATTCAAGAATGTGGTTCTTGATCACTTTTGCACAGAAAAGGGAATTATGCGTCAATATAGTTCCTTTCGCATGCCTTAACAAAACGGTGTTGCTGAATAGAAAAATAGAACGTTGCAAGATGCTTGAAGGACTATGCTGTGTGACTCAAAGCTGTCTGTTTTCTTCTGGGCTGAGGCGATCAACACTACATGTTATGTTCAGAATCGTGTTTTGATCAACAAAGCCCAGATGAAGACTCCGTACGAAATTCTGTATGGTCACAAGCCATCTGTCAGTCACTTCCGAGTATTTGGCTGCCCTTGTACCCTTCTTCACCTGGAGTCCAATCCAAAGCTTAATGCCAAAGCTGATGATTGCTATTTCGTGGGGTATGCTGCTCGCACTGCATACCAGGTCTACACCAAAAGAACAAAGAAAATCGTAGAATCCTTCAATGTGCGCTGGCTGGAGGAGAATGAAACAGATGCTAGAGTGGGTCCTGATTGGCTGTTTGATTACACATCATTGTTCAAATCGTTCAATGTGTATTCAGATGGTTTATCTGGATCTACTTCTATTTCGAAGAATGTACCTGAAGATGAAGACCGAGAAGTTGTTTACAAATCGCCGATAGTGTCTTCTGCAATTCTTGCGGTGGAGTCATCGTGGGGTATGCTGCTCGCACTGCATACCAGGTCCACACCTCTTACTCCTATTGAAAGAGATTTCATGTCTAGAGACCCTTCCACTGCTACTCAAACTATTATGGAACTTCTCTTTCCAGAGCAAATTACTGATGAGTTTGTGGCTAGTCCTTCTTACGAGATAGGTTTGTCTGAAGTGAATCATTCAACAAATGACGAAGTTATCAACATTCACAATCTCCCTATTTCACTTAACGACATCATCCAGGAGATACCATCATGCATTCAACGCAATCATCCGATCGAAAATGTCATTGGCCAGCTGGGTGATGGTGTCAAAACAATAAGCCAGGGTGGAGATGTTAATACATGTCTCTATTCTTGCTTTATCTCTCAAATAGAGCCAAAGAACGTTGAAATGGCTTTGAATGAGCCCATCTGGGTAGATGCTATGCACGAAGAGCTAAATCAATTTGAAAAACTCGGGGTTTGGACACTGGTTGAACTTCCTAAGGGCAAAAAGTCTCTTGACACATGCTGGGTATACCGCAATAAGCAAGATGATTCTGGAGTCATAGTGCGTAATAAGGCGAGATTGGTGGTTCGTGGGTTTAGACAGATCGAGGGTCTTGACTACACCGAGGTTTATGCTTTAGTGGCTTGCTTGGAGGCTATCCGCATCTTCCTTGCATATGCTTCCTACATGAAATTTACGGTTTACCAGATGGATGTCAAGACAGCCTTCTTGTATGGCAAGGTGAAGGAAGAAATCTACATTGATCAACCCCCTGGGTTTGTTGACTCGAAGTTTCCCAATCATGTCTACAAGTTGGACAAGGCGTTGTATGGGTTACATCAAGCTCCTCGAGCGTCGTGTGAAACTTTCACAAAGCACTTGCTCGAACATGGATACTCTCACGACACTATCGATCAAACTTTGTTCATCAAGCATGTGGGTAATGATCAGATTCTAGTCCAGATCTATGTTGACGACATTATCTTCGGGTCTACAAGTCCACAACTATGCAAAGAGTTCGAAGGAGTGATGAAAAAGAGGTTTGAGATGAGTTCGTTAGACAATATGACCATGTTTTTGGGGCTTTAGGTCCAACAAAGATCAACCGGAATCCTGCTCCATCAAGCAAAGTATGTGGAGGATATACTTGAGAAGTTCGGGTTTCAAGACGCAAAACCTGCCTTGACGCCAATGGCTGAGAGACCCCTGCTGACTCCAGATACTGATGGCGAATCCGTAGATCAAACTCACTATAGATCGATGATCGGTTTGTTGATGTATCTAACTGCAAGCCGTCCAGGCATCATGTTTGTAGTTTGTCAATGCGCACGCTATCAGGCTAATCCTAAACTTTCACATCTTATTGCTGTCAAAAGAGTCTTTCGGTATCTCAAAGGTAGCCTAAATTTGGGTCTTTGGTATCCGAAAAATTCTGAATTTGATTTATATGCATTTGCTGACAGTAATTATGGAGGTTGTGAGCTTGACATGAAATCTACATCAGGAGGATGTCAATTCCTTGGTGACCGGCTGGTGTCTTGGCAGTGCAAGAAACAGCACACCGTCTCAACCTCAACAGCAGAAGCGGAATACGTTGCTGCCTCTGCTTGTTGCTCTCACGTTATATGGATCCAACATCAGCTGTTGGATTACGGCTGAACTATTTAGAAACACCTATATTTTGTGATAATGAGTCTGCAATTCAGATTGCTAAGAATCCAGTCCAACATTCGAAAACCAAGCACATTGACATCAAAATTCATTTCATCAGAGATTGTTATGAGCATTCGTACATTCGGCTGGAACAGATTCCCACTGTAAATAATGTGGCGGATCAGTTCATAAATCCATTTAACAAAGCTCGATTCGATGTGCTTGTGAGCTTTTTGAAAATGATACGTTTTGAGGACTAATTTTTGTTTTAGGTAAGTTTAAATTTGTGCATTTTACTTTCATTCTCACCCATGCATAAATTTAGGGGGAGAAATAAACAAAAACCAAACAAAAATTAGAAAATTAAAAAAAATCCAAAAACATTATAAAATCAGAAAATTAAAATTATGTTGCTCATAGTTTCTGTTTGTTGGTGATGCGTAGGGAAGTGATATAATCATGTGATAACAAACAATCTGAATCTGTGTAAGGTGCCAAAGTCAAATTGTCTGAGTTTTGTTTTCGATGCCCTGGTAGGCACGAAAAGTTTTCAAAATGGACTTGACTAGGATCAGATGAACTTAAGGAATTTAGAGACCTGACAAATCAATGACTTAGATAGTTTCATTTAGCTTGACAATTCGACGCTTGGGTAGGTTGAGCAGAGAGATATACATGAGAATCTGCGGATACATTAAATGATCTGTATCTAGAACCATGGATTAACTTTTCCTCGATGTACGAACTTTGTCCTTAATTCCGGTATTGACGGGGCAACTGGGGAATTCCGATAAATTAGGTCTATAGAAAATTATTTTCTTTCTTTCTATCTATTAGTCATATGTTGCTTCCTCTGCTAATTGGAAGAGATCCGACTTGGAATGCAACATATGCAACTCTATCTCTCTGCATCTTCTTTTATACAATTCTTCCTGCCTGTTAGCCATATGATGTCTCCTTTGCATGACTAACAATTCGACCTGGTACAAAGCATATGCAACCTTCTACTTCTCAATCCCTCTAAACTCTAGCTAGTTATATGTTTCACTCTTTGCGTGATTGGAAGAGATCCGACCTAAGTGTACGACATATGCATTCTAAATCTATCTTCTTCTCCTAATAATTGTCTGCTCATCTGATGGAAGGAGTATTCTGGAAGACCTTGATTATTGGGGTATATCAGGAAGCGGGAAACACATTCTAGAACAACTAAAATTGAACATTTATAGGTTGTCTGTAGATATCGCTGCTTAATTTAGGTGGACAACAATACCCTTGGTCGTCGTTAGCTAAATGGTCTTTTAGGAATATTATCTAAATTCATAGGATCTAATGTCTTGTCTCTTATAGTATGTCCTAAATTTGTCTCAACTTTTCGTGTTTTAAGTGGACCACAATACTGGTGATCGACCAGACATGGACATGAAGGTAGAAGTACAAATAAGTGGATTAAGGTTGTCTAACAATGTTGACCCAATATCACAAATATTATTAGTGTTAATTTGGGTGAAATTAGTGATTAACTCTTTTAATTTCTATTTCATTTTATTGTACTTTTATTTTTATTTTTAAATTTGATAAATTTTTGATAAATTTGTAATTAGTTTTATTTTTATTTTTATTTTTATTATTTTATTTTATTTTTATATATGTCCCTGAAATGTATTATTTTTAATGTCTTTTGAGTTGTTGGGCTTGAGTTCAAGGTTTATTGAGTTGCAGCCTATCCTAAATGGACCATGTTTAAGGGGGAGTATATAAGATGGGTATGTGGCCGGACTCATTTTTCTTTCCATTCTTCTGAATACGGCCGCACACCCAAAAGCTTTCTCTCTCTCTTCTAAAGCTTAAAAAAATTTGATTTTCTTTGAAATTAAACATTCATACGTGTAAGTATCATCTAGTAGACCCTCATTATGATGATCTTGTGCTAAATCGACTAAGAATCAGTAGTCTATTGAATGAAAAACAGGTTTTCGGTAAAATTGGAGAGTGTACGGTCGCTCAACGGCCGCACACCCCGTGTACGACTAGACTTATGTGTATGACTGTACACCCCAATTTGTCTTTACAATTTTAAATTTAAAAATTAAAAACCTAACTCAACTGATTATTGGGAAAACACTTGATGCTTATTGATGATTTTTTCTTTGTGTTTTTCTTAGCTCAATATGGCAGATCTTAAATTCACTAAAATTCACAACTTGGCTGTTTACCTTGCTGATCCTCTAGAGGCTCACTCTGAATTTCAATTTAGAGTAGATGGCCTAAGAAGATGCTGCCTGTTCTCTGCTCTCACCACCTGTCCGGTCATTTATAAAAAAAATGGTTAAGGAATTCTGGAGCAATGCAGATGTGAAGAAGGATAATAAGGGTGCAAAATTTCTTGAGGCTTCTATACGAGGAAAGAAAGTCTTGGTTACCAAGCGGATTATTTGAGAAACTTTGCAGATCGGCGAGAAGCCTGAATTCCCAAAGGAGATCGATCTAGACAGGACTCAAGAGATTCTGAACCAAATGGGTTATGAAGGAACTTTTCCCCCACTCTCAATAAGCTACTGCCTCCGTGCTGGAAATATTTAGCTCATGTATTTCTGAGTTGTATCTCTGGCCAAAAGTCAGGAGCTAATGAAATATCCCTAGTTAACACGGGTGCAATTGCTGCCTTAGCTTCTGGATTTGAGTTAAATTTCTCAAAGTTTATTCTGCATGAGATGATTTTGAACATTCAAGGAAACAAGATGGATAAGTTCTTCATGTACCCAAGATTCCTTCAAATTATCTTCAATGTCAAGCACCTTGAAATCGAAAGAGGAGGAGAGACTCTGGATATCAAGTCTATTGGCTCTAGTGCTTTTGGTCTGATGAAGCAGAATCGACCACACAAGGTTAATTTTGAAGGGAAATATCCACTGATCAAGTTTGGAATTTTTGCTGAAGAGAGTGAACATTCTGAATCCGCTAATATCTCTAGCCCAATGGAAACCGAGGAGATTATTATCTCGGCCTCTAAACATGAAAACGAGGAAGTTCGTGTTTCCCCTGTCGCAATCGTGGTAGAAGAGCATGACCAACTACGAAATGTGGAGGTTTAGAGTGACTTTGATGAAGAGGGTAATGATGATGATGATAACTTTCTCAAAGAAATGGATTTTTCTAGCTTTGACAATGAAGAAATCCCACTTAATCACCTAGGTCCAAGTTCAGCGTTCTTTGACAGCTTCTTTATCAATGACAATGACGTTGCTCAAACAGAAACTGAGTCTAGGATTGCTAATGTCGTTCTTAAAACAATGCCTCCAACATCAAGATTGATGGTAGAATCCTCAAGTCATAAGGATGCAGTTTCATGGATTCCTACCTCTGATACGGCTATTCTTACATCTCTACCATCTTCTAATGACCTGAGATAGACACAGACCTCTCTGCCTCCTGTGAAAAGAAGGCGTCTTGATCCGAGGCAGGGAGTGCTTATTCAATATCAAGCACCTCCAGCTCCATCCACAGTCATCACCACAACTGTTACTGCACCACCCATTCTTACCGAAGAAGGCCCAAGCACCACATTTGAAACAGGCGGGTCATATGTTGTTCCAGAATACTCCCCCACAAGGCCTTCGCTAGATGAAGCCTCCATCAGGCTAGCAAGGATTGGCTCAACATACTTCTGAACCTTCCTCATGTGGAAAAGGAATATCTATCGACAAAGGTCGTTCAGGGGATGATGATTCTGATGTGTCCTCTCTCAAAGAAGAAATTTTCATTTTAAAACAAAAAAAAATATTGAGGACATCTTAATTATAAAGCATGATGTTAGGATTGTTGAGCTTGAGGAAGACAATGCTTTGAAGTCACAACAAATCTCTGAGCTACAGACCAATCTTGGAACTTTGACTGCTTTCTATTTTAGCTTGAGAAACAATCTATGTGAAGCCTTTGGAGATAAGTTCCAGTCTCTGTTCCAACAGCTGGAAGGTATTGAAGATCCCCACACAGCTCCCATCTAGCCTTCCAAAGGCAAATTTTCTGTTGACCAACCATCTCCAAGAATAACAAGAGTTGTTGATCGATTTGAGAAAGAGCCTATAAATGCCATTCCACGGATCCAAATCAAACATGGCCAAAGAACAGTCACAGTTGAGCAGAAGGAAGGCTTGCTTTTCTTAAAGAGTTCAAATGAGATTCGTAAAGCAAATGAACCTCAACTCACAGTGACTGATCTTAAAAAGAGAAAATCTGGTGATCAATATGGTGATCGTATTGGGATCAAGATGTGGGGTTATGATCATGAGCTTAAGTTGTGGGTGGTTAAGAGGAATTCTGGAAATCTAGAATACTACAAAAACATTTATGACTTCAACTCCTGGATGAAGGTTGATCTCTCTGAACTCTCAATAGCTCTATTCCACAATCCTTCTCAAGATGCTAGTGTTTCCAACTACAAGCAACTTTTGGATAGACAGGTTAGGGATAACTTTCCAATGATGAAGATTACAAAAGCGTTGGTTAGAAAAGACAAGGATATCCTTGAACCTGAAACTAACCAACCGATGAAGATAATGTTATAGCCAACTACTAATCAAGTGAAGGAAATTCCAATTCCACAACACTTTCATGATGGATATCTTGATAATATGGAATTTTGGGCTTTTGATGATGAAACAAGAATTGCAGCCATAAAATTCAGAAATAGAGAAGATGTTCTCAGACTTGTTAGTGCTAAGGATCTTTTGAGGTTCAAAGAGAGAGACATTCATACCTTAGCCCGTCATCAAATCATACGTAGAAAGGAGGTCATGGAAGCTACTGCAAAGGAATTCACAAGAATGGTTGCCACGATCATCAATGAAAAACTTTGGATGGGATCTATGGGAAAATCTGACCTAAGGTTGTTTGAGAAACCAAGTGGTTGAAGACCATGTCTATGCTATCCACAAACCAAGGGGGATATTGATAGGTCATAAAATAGTGGTTTGGGCTAGGCATCTATCTTGTAAAGGTCTTGTTTGGGTCTTGGGGTTAGTGGTGGTGGTTGTATCTTTTGTATGGCTGTGTGCGGCCGGACACGTGTGTGCGGCCGCACACGCGTGTGTGGCTGTACACTTGTGTGCTGCTGGGGTGGTATAAATAGTAGGTATCTGTGTCAGTCTGTCAGTGATGTATGTGTGTGTTTTCCAAGGTGTATTTGACGTTTATGTTATATAAATGTGTGCATGTTTGGTTTAATTATTCTTCTACTCCTTTTACACTCTGAATTGATTGCAATATCATTTGATCACTAATTCAGATCCTAGAATTTGGGACCTTACAACAAGATGTTTCCATGTGTCATTAATTCGTTGGGGCCACGTGTCAGGTCCGTGGAAGAGGCCGCTTTTTGCCTTGCTATGTCTCACAAGGGGAGTGGTCCACATCATCTTTCCCGGGTAAATTCTTGAATCTTCGAAAAATTGTATCTTTCTCATACGGACTCTGTTTTCGACATTCTTTATATCCCTAGTTTCATATCAAAGAGTACTACAACTTTCATTTAGACTTCATTGCCTAATTCACATTATGTTTTTATTTTATAGTCTATAAGAAGTACACTATAAAATGTTTTGCAAAATTCATAACTTCTTGATACGAACTCTATTCTTGATGTTTTTTATGTCGACATATTCATATTTATGATGACATCAACTTTCGCTTAGAGTGTTTTGTCTAACGAGCAACCGATGTTCATTTCACTTTTTATGACACACATTGTTTTGTCGGGTTGAAGGCAAAACTTTAAAAATCATAACTTCTTCATAAGAAGTCAAATTTAGGCATTCTTTATACTCAACGGAATTGTCATCATGACTACTACAACTTTCATTTAGAATATTTATCCTAAATAATATTCTATTTAAAATGTTATTTTATTGCTCGACGATAATTTTATAACAAGATTTTCTATAAACATATATACTCATAATATTTGTCTACATAACGTATATACAATAATAGATGTTTAAGTAGCCCATAATAAATATAACAAATAATTATCCTATTCAAGGATTTTAATTATTCAATAAAATGAATAATTATAACTAAAATTACATAATCATTTATACGTAACTTACAAATGTTACAATTCTCGCCCACTTAGAATCATTTCTTCCTCCAAATAATAAATTCAATGAATAAATGTGATCCTTGACACCCACTTTATGTTTTCCCATGTAAGAATTGTCTTTGGATTCTGCCCCCACAATACTAAATCAACTCACTCTATTGTCTTATATTCAACATAATATTTTAGGTTCTTATATGACAACTTATTAGACTGTTAACCTAGTTTCTTTATTGAGACGTCCACTCTGTTGATTTAAAATTTCACTATAAATAAGCATCTTTATTACGCTAAATTTCCCACAAAACCATTTTTCTCATCCTAATAAGGATTTAAATGACAAAGCTCATGAACTCAACTGTTTCAAGCCCTTCTCGAGATTCGACTTTTCTGAACTAGAACTGTTTTCACATTATCACTAACATAAGTATTTTTAAAATATTTCAAGAATAATCTTAAATTGAAATCTTCACTTATTCATGATAACGAGTCTCAATAAAACATTCTCTATATACCAATTCTCCACATACATGATGCTCAGAAATGCATAATTTTATCACTTGGTCAATTATATCTCATAACACATCGTGGTTCTACACCATCATTGGACACTTGATGATAAGATCTAAAATAAGATCTTCCCATTTACCCATAGGTACAGGTAAAGGTTTCAAGTTCCCTCACGATATTTGGTGTTGTTCTTTAACTTTCCAACTAAAACACTTATTCTATAATCTATATAACACAAACCAAAGCGAATAACTATCCCTTATCTTCATGTGTTGCAACCTCCTAGGTCCTTAAATTAAAATCGAAGTCGAGTTTCCTTTCGCACTTTTTCCGTAATGGTTGGTTCTCCCCCACTTTGGTTTTAACTTCCATTTGCTGCTACTCACAACTGATCAAAACCCAACTAGCTCTGTATATATGATTTGTAGCTCTCTTTCTTCTTGGAAGAAACTTTTGATCGTCATATCTATGACTTTATCATTCCCGACATAGTATTTCTTCCTGGGCTCACAATGAGTGATCTTCTCGCATAACACGTCATAGACCAATCAAGATGTTGTCAAGCACGAAGTTTTCCACCAATGCATGCACATAAAAAATGGTATAATAGGGTATTACCAACATAATGGAAATCATTAGCAAAAATGACGATTGTCGATCTTAATACAATTCCCTTATTCATTGGGACACTCAACCTTGTCGTGCTCCAATTAACTTTTTCTTAATGATCCTCCTAATCATATCTAAAACACTTCGGTGCAAACACATGAAAGACACTTGCATCTTCATATACCAGCTACAACGACTGCAACTTCTCTAGTCTTCATCGCGAGAATAAGTTTTAACTTATTGCCGATGGTGGTGCTTAAACCTGTACCTGTTATTTCATCCTATAGTGGACCTTCATTCCTAATCCCTTGACTCACAAACCCGAACTTGATCAAAGAATCTTGATACCTCCTAAATTTATTTTCAAACTCAACCCAAAACTTTTTAGGATCAAAATATTTCGCAAACAATCAACATGGAGTAGTGATCTATTGCAACTGCCAAAACACTAATTAAAATTCGGTGTTTAGATAGGTGATCAACTTATTCCTTTATTCTAGATATCTATATAAACATGAGTCATGGATACGAGTCAATCTCAATGTTCAACATTCTATTTCCCAATTAATGATTTCCAAACATCTGCTACTAAATTGAACACATAAATTCTGTCAGAGGTTGACCCAACACTTCAGATGTCAATGCCAAATCATCGAGGGGCCCATATATATCGCTTTCTAGTTACAATAAGGAACAAATAAAATTCAACTACATAGTTTCTTCCTACTAGTCTAATCATAAATGGAAATACCCTTTATGACTATCTGTTAAAAATAACATTGGAGCATACCAATGTATAATAGATTTTGAAAACAAATCCCCATATGTATCTTGGTTTGAAGAATAAAAGATATTTTCATCTTAGAATTACTCGTGACTAAATCCATGAAGTAAGATCTCAGTGCAGGTTGTTCCAATACTTAAAATCTCTAGTTTCAAGTACTCATGTAGTATTAGCGCAATCTCTATTGCAATGCCCAAAAGACTGTGGTCAATTAACCAATGCTTATTGACTGTATTTTATCCAAAATTCACTATCGAGAGTGCAACCAACTATGGAGTTTTGAACATAATTAAATATTTTGGAAGTTGGTTCAAAACATGCAGAAGTGAAGCACAATATTTGAAGTAACAAGATTAGGATAGTAAACTAAAACTCTTTATTAATACTCTTCAAAATAAACATCAAAATTTAACAATGCATACTGAAAAAAGAAATGTTTCATATAGTTGAAACTAACAACTACAATATTACTTCAAATCACTATCTAGTCTCATGCCAATGGTCCTAGCATGACTATCATGTTTCCCTCTTGATAGTGTCTTTGTGAATGGAGCAACTGGTTTTTCCTCGAATGATACCTAACTTATGATGATGTCACGCTCTTCTACACGATGCCGAACATAATGATTCTTCCTTTGAATATGTCTCAAATTTCCATGGTCCTTGGGTTCTTTAGTCAAGTTGACTACACCCTTATTATCACAAAATATCTTTATAAGTTTTTGTTGCTTCATACAACTCCAAGATCACCGATGAAGTTCTTTAACCATGTAGCATCCTTTTCTGTTTCACTAGTCGCAATGCACTCAAATTCACATGTCAAATATGCCATAATATTCTATTTGGAACTTCTACACATAACATTCCCTTCATTAAGCAAGAACACCCATCAGGATTATGACCACAAGTTGTCTCTATAAATCTAGAAACTTGCATCAATGTAACCTGTAACTTTCAGTTCTTCTTTTCCAACATATACTAAAAACATATCCTTAGTTTGTTTTAGATACTTGAGGATATTCTTTATAGCCATCCAATGACTATCACCAGGATTCTATTGATATCGACTCACCATGCTAAGAAAATATAAGACATCAGTTCTAGTACATGTAATGACATACATTATGGATACTATAGTATAATCATATAGGACTCGACTCATCCTTTCTAATTCTTGTTTAGTCTAGGGTGATTGATCTTTACTCAATATTATGCCATGTTGAATGGGTAGATACTCTTTCTTAGAATCTTGCATTTTGAACCTTTTTAAAACTTATCTAAGTATGTACTCTGACTTAGTCTGATTAAACATTTAGATCTATCTCTATAGATCCTCATACGCATTATGTAAGCTTCCTTTCTTAGATCAACAAAACATTTCCCAAGCGAAGTTTTGACACTCTAAAAAGTTGGAATATCATTTCCTATTAGGAGTATATCGTCAACATACTACACTAGGAAAACCACATTACTTCCACTAGCTTTTACATATAAACAAGAGTCATCGTCACTTTTAGAATTTACAAACTCTTTAACCTTTACATAAAATCAACGACTTTAGCTATGTGATGCTTGTTTGAGTCCAAAACTGGATCTCTCAAGATTGCATAATCTATTAGGCTATTTTGGATCAATGAATCCCTTAGGGTGTATGTAGACATCCTCTGACAATAAGCATTCTTCACATCCATTTTCCATATTTCATAATCATAGAAATCAACTATGACAAGTAATATTCTAATATAATTATTCTTGGATACTAGTGAGAAGGTTTCCTCATAATCAATTCTTTGAGTCTGAGTTGCATGTAAAAGTTTTGATTCCATGTGTAGAATCAACCAAATGTAAGATTTTGTTATCTTACATGCATTGAATTTCACTTTCCATGCCATCCTTCCATTTCGCAGCTTCAGTGCCTACCATTGCTTCCTTGTAGCTAGATGGTGAAAGATATTGTATGCTTAAGAGTCATTAAAATGATATCGGTAATTAAAATATCATACTAATAGGTCACACTAACAATTTGATAAAATTGATTATTCATTAGAAATTGATGTTAATAAATATTCAATAAACTCTTATAATTAATTGGAAAATATTTATTTCATGGAAATATTAATTTTCATTAGCAAGTAACATAACATATCATATGGTATGATTTATTAATTCATATACAATATTTTGGACTATGAAGACTCTTTTGTCTTTTATCTAAAAGTTAAAGTTTATATATTATAAATTTTTTAAAGAATTTTATACACTTCTCTTCTCTTTCTGTACAAAAAAAAAAGATGAGATAGTTTGTAGGAAACAAGACATGGTCTTTTAAATATAATAAGGAAAGTAAGCATGGCTTAGGAGGCATGGGAGACATTTAGACCTTAGGGTATGGAGTGCATAAAGTGTTACGAACTCTTGGGTAATGTTTTAGCTTTATGAAGGCTCTCATTCCTTCATTTTTGGCGGCCAAAACTGTAGCTTGCATGCCCTCCCTCATTCTCTCTAGTTTTTGTTAAACGCTTGAAGATACTTGCTTTCATTTTTTCTCTTTTAAGTCATACTTTTGTTACGCACTTAAAGCTTAAGAGCTTAAGAGTTTTACAAGACTATCATCTTAAATCAAGTTGGATTATTGTTGGTGTTTAAAAGGTTCGTTCATTTTTCATCAACTTCCTAACCTCCCTTAAGGATTCAAAGTCTATAAAGGTTGTCTTCTTTTACTTCCTCTTTGGTTGTTATTTTCTTTCCAAGATTTGCAAGAAGATCAATGGTTGGTTGTAACTAGTTTATAATTGTTCAAAATATTAAAGACTTCCATTGCTAAAATATTATGTTTTTTAAACTATTTTTGAATAAAATCCTAACAATTGGTATCAAATCCATCCTTGCATATTTGGTTAGATTTTATGATTTTTGGAGATCTTAGTTTTTGGAAAATATGGATAACTATTTGTTTCTAAGAAAATGAGTTCATATATATTTTCTAAAACAACTTTATAATAGTTATTTTTGTGACAAAAATTTTCATGCATGTTTTGTGATTTAAAGTTGTCTTAGAAAAAATGGTTGTTTTATGTATATGTTTATATGTACGATGTGCATAAACTAGCCAATGACCATTGTGTTGTGTTTGTTGATTTGTTAAAAATGGTTATAATATTTATTTATCCATACGGTATGTAACACTTAAATATATTAATTTTCTTTGTTAATTTTTGTAAGGAATAAATTAGTTTTTAGAAATAATTTATATGTACAAAAATATAACAAGAAATGAAGATGAAGCCATTTTTTAATACTAAAAAGGTGATTTTTGCAACTATAAAGTGTGCAGGGGAAATTGCGACACTTTCTGCAAAATGTTGCAGAAGTGTTGCTGTTGGCAGTTTCCTTAAGGGCTGTTGGACCTAACACAACACTTTCTGCAATCTTTTCTGAAAAGTGTTACATGTTGTTGAATTATTTACCTTTCAAAAAGCCTTTCAACTTTTGTAAGCAATGAATGTTTTGTCAAGTGGGAGATTCAACAACAACATTACTAGAAGATGTTTTGTTCCCTTTAAAAGTCCCTTTAGGAATGAACTTGGTATTTTTGTGTTGGTTCACAAAAATGTCATTATATGGTTGGTTTATGCATATATGTTTATTCTTTCTTGTGTTATTTATTTTATACAATTATTATGTGTCGTCGATAAATAAGTTTTTCACATACTAAAATAATTTTGAACAAAATAAACATCACATAGAGCTTGGTTTTCAAAATTTATAATATGGACATAAGATATAACAAGTTATAATTTTTTTTAAGAAACTTATTTTATAAAATAACAATAAATTTTGAAATACTTAATTAAAATTAACTTATAACTAAGTAATAAAAAAAGTTCTATTAAATATATAAAAGGTTCAAAAGCGCTCAAACGCAAACTTAATAATGGTTATTAAATTTAAAATTGAATTGCGTCAAATTATATAAAAATTAGCTTTTTATATAGAACCTTTAAAAGTGATTTTCTTTTGAAAATTGGTACCATGGATTATTATATGCATGTGATAACCATGATATCATATGTTTTTAAAACTAAAATTAAAAAATATAAAAAGACCCCTTACAAACCTCAAATCTATGTAATCAATTTGGAAGAACACTCGTATATCTCTTATATGCACTAGTGGCATAAATGTCACCTAACTGCTTAGCATTGTCTTTTGATGGCCGAGTTGTATTCACGATTTTTATAACCAATCAAATTGGATGACTTGATCAGATGTCTTTTGTGATAAATATCACATAAGCAAGAGAGATCTGAGCCATAGATGGGATCAAACATGTCTATTAAAATTTGTTATTACCGCTCCCATAAATCTAGGAATTATATAGTAGAATATAATTTATACTCGATATGTATCTAGTTAAATTCAAATGAATGGGATAAAGGTCACTTAACCATTTATTTGTTTTTCAACTTGGATCCTAGACTTTGATAATTAATATTTTTGGAAATTAAAAGGGTATTAATTATTAAAGATTAAATAATGAAAATACTAAATGAATTTTGTTAAAATTTGGTAGATATAAATAGTCCACTCTCATAACCATGAACTGTCATTTTCTTTAATGACTTAATAAAACAATAACATTCAATATATAAAACTTTAATGAATGAGTTCATGTCTTGAGAGATAATCTCATGAGAGATGTGAAATTTCATACACTTAAGGGTCCGAGTCCTAAACAATAAACTTTGAGCGCTAGACCTGAACATGATACTTAGTAAATGCATCAGTGTGATACTGGAGATGTTTCTAACATCATACTAGGAATAGTTAATCCTGGCTTCCAAGAAGTATTGGATTATATATATATATATATATATATATATATATATATATATATATATATATATATATGATATAATAGGTTAAACAATATTCTAATAAATGCAGTGATATTTGTTTTAAACTAGTTCTAACAATGGAATAATGCAAGCCTAAAAAGAGTCGCTTTGTGTGATCTAAGAGGCCAATGTTTTGTGGACCGAATGCCTTTAAGCCTAATAAATCCAAGTTGGCCCACATAGATGGATCTTATTTCTTTATTGGAAAACTGGACACTAGAAGAGGAACTGCTCCTCTTATCTGAAAAGAAAGTTTGGAAGAGACAAGTACTTTAGGTATATATACTAGATAGAACTCATACTTTTCATATAACACTCAAGTACTTGGTGCTTAAATGTTAATCTTATAGTTGTAACTAGCTTGCATATATTTACAGAAAAGTAACCAGCTGAGTACATGCAAGTTGGAACTTCACTCTCGGAGTTTAGTATATAATGTACGTGTAGGAACATAATGTCCTTATACTGTAAAACAATGTTTGTTTTGGAACAATGTATTTTTTAATTTAGCTTGTCTAACTATATGTCTCAGTTAATTTTTGAATGATTAAGTATTTACTTAAATCATTTTTTCATAACAATTACCTTCATATTCAGAAATCATTAAAACTATTTTTATGAGACTAGATCTCTTAATAAGAGTTATAAAGTAAATATCAGTGTTTTCTAAATAAAAAGTTCTATATGCAAAGTACTTTTGACTCAAACTTGGTTTTGAATCAAACTCATATTTGACATTGTTATCTTTAGTATATGAATGACATTCATATATTCCAACTTCCAGAAAGGGAACCTTGAAGTCAAATAATGTAGTTTATTTGATATATGTAAATCTTATTTACATATAAAAAATTCTTATTGATTTTTTCACTAAGTTGTAGAGAAAATAAATTATTAAAGGACTATACAGTATGATGTATGGCTTCTTTTCTAATAAATGTCTAAGGTTATGCACAAGATACCAAATCAACTTTATTAACAACTATAGTAGTTATAATTATAGATGCAAATACATACTTATGAAACCTTTGTTGAAGTTTTCAAATATAAACTTAAGATACAAACCAGTAATACCATCTAAAGCTTTAATAGTAATAAATGATGAATTGAATCTTACTTGATAAGATTTACTTTCCAATTAGTGGAAATTATATTCCTTTATTGTTTTTGGGATTATACCTTAGTCACTATTCCTTGTACATCGAGTACAAACACCAACTAAAAAGTAGATTAAACAGTTTTTCAGATTTAGTATAAATGGCTCCATCCTCATCTTATTTAATGTTTTGTGGATTTGAAGCCTATGAAGGACTAAAGCTTCTAAATCTAAAATATACTAAACAAATACTTGTATAATACTCTAAATGTGGCTTGGATTATTATGTGCAAGCCTACCAATAATAAGTTCTCTTATTCTTTTGAAAGCTAAGTTATCATAAAGCAAGCTTACAATGATAAAGCAAGTGGGAGGTACATGGAACTTAAAGTAGCTCAAGAACCATAGCCTGATGTAGTAACAGTTGGGACTAGTTTCAACAAGGTTTTGTTGAGCTTGAATAATAGTTATTCATAAACATAAACATTTCACATTAATGGTAGAAATCATCTATGCTTCTAGAATTGTGGAATCTCTCATTGATGCTTTCTTCCTGATGCTTTCTAGCAAATCCATCAACTACCAAAATGCTACATCTTATCTCAAATTTGATAATTGACTTAGAGTAATGAACATGAGATGTAATCTATGTATGATAATCAAGTATAGGCTTGATTAAACTTTCTCCTTATATCAAGGGCACAACGAGCAATTAATTCTTTTAGAAATAATACATTACATGGATAACTATACATATTTAAGCAGGGTTTGTTATAAAGGAATTTTCTCATGCTCATGTCATTAACTATGATCCTTATCATACTCTTGACATTGAATATGATCAAACCATTTTCACAAGTAGCTTTGATTAGATAAAAATAGGATATTATTTACTATAACTACATATCCTTCAAATGAGATATAGCAAATAGATTTCAAGAAAAATGCTTTTCTTACGAGACATCTACTTGAAGATATCTATATAGATTAGCCTGGAGGTTTTCTTAATTCTTGTTATCCTAGTAAAATATGTAAACATTGAGATCCATTTGTGGATATAAAGCAAACATCTTAAGGTCGAAATCGTCATTTTAATATCAAAACACAAGGTGCACTTTTATATCAAAATAAAGAGGACATGTGTGTCACTAAGAACTAATGGAAGCGATAGTGATATTGCTAATCTTGTATGAATGTGAGATACTTAATCATGAGAAGTTATATTCTGACCATGTCATACCCTTTCACTATAGGAACATTCTAAAAGTACTTTAAAAGAATTAGGAGAATGTCTATGAGATAATTAGTTTAAAATAAAATCGTCATGTGAATAGCTACATAAGATTCTAATATCTAAGAAAATGTAGATAATTATGAATTATAATTGGATTATGACTTCATTATGGAATGAAGAGTATGTTTAGTTGGAATGAGGTCCAAGAAAAACATAAGGACACAATATACACCAAAATAAGAATACACTACCTTAGAAGTTAAAATCAAATATGATTGGATGAATGAGTTCATTTAAAAACTATGTTGAATTATGCCATTCAAGGATCACATAGAAATCTATGTGACTTAGAGGGAATACTTAATTAAGCTAAGAGACTCTACATAACGAAAGAACACCAATCGTATTCTCTAATATATTTAACTATACCTAGACTAAAGTCAAATATGGAGATGATAGTATTCGTAGAAGTTAAACAAATTAAATTTGGCTAGACACATTAATAAATTCCTTCTTTGAGGTAAATATGAATCGTCACACTTCAGTTGTAAGACTTTGTTATTCTAGAAATGAGATTTTGATTTGGGTTTAGTATCTAGATATTGAATACTCTGACAACAACTATTATATAATGTTTTGATATACTGGGATATGATCATCACATCAATACTTATTGTGTTCTATATTAACATGTTTAATCCATGAATAATCTTATTATTCTAAAGGTTAATAGTCAGTTATAACTGTGGGAGAAATTATAAAGTAAGACTAATATGAATTGGTTTGGTTGACTCTTACTAGATGAAAGTAGTAAAGTGCTTGTAATAAAGTTTCATAGGTACTTGTTAGAGAACTCGTATTGAATGGACCCACATCAAGATCACCTCATGAGTCACTTCGTGAGTGATACTTGATTATAATGTAATATCTTTGTAACTTTAAAACCTAAGATACGTAGGTGGACTTAAGTACATGGCTTGTTGTGCTTAGATATGTTCAAATGCTAATCCTTACTTGGGTAGTTATAAAATCCATTTTTCATGTTTGGTGTTAGCTATGAAAGAGGCTTATATAGTCAATATGATATTAGTTCCTCTTATTTGTTGAGATTTAGATAGGTAAGGCGCCTTACCAAAAGTTGAACACTTGATCAGATTGATTTCGATTCGAATCTCATGTTCAACATGATGTTTGTAACAAAGGGATAGCTAATAACTTACCTTAAATACTAATTGTAGCTTAGAGCTTCTAGGGAATTGGGCGTTGATAGAATAGCACAATTTCATATGTTTTTGAGGATAGTGAAATGTTGCTAGACATTTAGCACTGTCTATATTAATCCAATATGAGTCTTGTGCATGTGTGAGATTGAAAGATCTTGTATGCTCAAGAGTCATATTAAAATGATATTGCCAATTAACATCTAATACTAATGGGTCACATTAACAACAAATTGATACAAGTGATTATTTATTAGAAATTGCTTTTAATAAATATTCAATACACTCTTACAATTATTTTGAAATTATTTATTTCATGGAAGTATTAATTTTATTAGCAAGTAACATAATATATAATATGGTATGCTTTATTAATTAATGTAAACTATTTTGGACTAAAAAGACTCTTTTATCTTTTAGCTAAAAGTTAAAGTTTAAACATTATAAAGAGTTATAAAACTTTTATAAACTTCTCTTCTTTTTCTATACAAAAAAAGATGAGATAGTTTCTAGGAAACAAGACATAGTCTTTTGAATATAATAAGGAAAGTAAGAATGACTTAGGAGGCATGCGAGACTTGTAGGCCTTAGGATATAGATTTCTTAAAGTGTTAGGAACTATTAGGTAATGTTTTAGCTTTATGAAGGATTCCATCCCTTCACTTTTTGGAGGCCAAAACTGTAGCTTGCATGCCCTCCCCTATTCTTTCTAGTTTTTGTTAAAAACTTGAAGTTACTTGCTTTCATTTTTGCTCTCTTTAAGTAATACTTTTGTTATGCACTTAAAGCTTCAGAGCTTTATAGTTTTACAAGACTAGAATTTTAAATCAAGTTGGATTATTGTTGGTGTCTCAAAGGTTCATTCATTTTGCATCAACTTCCTAACCCCACTTGAGGATTCAAAGTCAAAGGTTGTCTTCTTTTACTCCCTCTTTGGTTGTTGTTTTCTTTCAAAACTTTTCAAGAAGATCCATGGTTGGTAATAAGTAGTTTATAATTGTTCAAAATATTAAAGTATCCTGTTGCTAAAATATTATGTTTTTGAAACTATTTTTGAATAAGAACCCAAACGATGGTTCATTTATACCTACTAGTGTGAAATCACTAATTTATACTTCTTTTTCCGTTTCGATATGGAAACCATAAAAAACAGAAGGGAATCGAACCTTATCAGATTTACGAACTAGAGGAGTTGGAATTATGCCATTTTGATCAATAGGTTGATCAACCTCTGCTTGAGTGCCATTTTCAACTACTAATCCTTCTTTGTCAACTCTTGAATTTATTTGATATCAATTGGGCTCCCAGTAGCTTCTAGGGACACGAGCTTCCACTCGAGGACTATGCCCCTTCAAGTAACAAACACTTTTTTCTCAGAAGCATTGAAAAAAAGATATCCAAAAGAATTTTAAGGATACCAATGAAGTAACACGTTTCTATTCTTGGTTCTAGTTTATCGCTCGCCTCATGATGCACATAAACTTCGCAACCCTAGATGTTCAAATGTGCAAGACTGGGAGGTTTCACGTTCCATATTTCGGACGGTGTCATAACAACCTTCTTAGTTGGTAGAAGATTTTAGAAAATAATAGTCGTCTCCAGAGCATAACCCCAAAAAGTTATTTGAAGTGTAACTTGAGTCATGTAACATCCTGTTTCCTGCCATTTCTAGGCTATGGGTTGGAAGTAGATTGTGTAAAGATTTGGGCCATAAGGAGGCAAAGTTTATTCCTTATGGAAGGAGGTAATGTCAGTTAAGACATTTAATCCTTGAATTGTGTTTTTAGCCAAAGGATAGAAAGGGAAAAGCCATAGGCCGACTTTTTGCTTGAAATATAGATTTTTGTTCGAGAAGTTTTTTGTCCAAGATAGTTTGATAATATTATAGAGCTCTTCAACACCTTTATGTGGATATAAAGAGTGTTTAAAATGGAGTTGGAACGAAGACGTTACAACCATTTGAAGTTAGGACGATTTTGGGTTAGCTGACTACTTCGGGCCTACATGGAGTACGCTGGCATTGCTGGTATGCCGGACATACCAGGAGTACGTTGGGCATATACAATCAGAACCCAAACCCTATTTTCGTGGTTTGAGCCCTATTTAAGCTCGTTAACTTCCCTAAACCCATTCCATTCTAATCCTCCACGCCTTTAACATCCTCCCTTGAAACCCTAACCCTAGTCAGAGCCTTGTGAACAAAAAGAAGGTGTTTTTAAGTACTTTGGAGTGTTCTTGGTGCATCCTAGAGAAGAAGGATCTCATTGGATAAGTGTTGGTTGTAGTGGAGCTTGTAGATCCAAACCTTGTTCGCCTTGATCTTTCTTCTAGAGGTATAAAGTTTGAATCTTGATGATGAAGTTGTTAGATCTACCTAGTTTAGGGTGTTATGAGCTTTTGGTCACTTTAAATGCATAAAGTTTAGATATTGAAAATTTGTGACCTTGTTATGGATAAAGTTAGAAACTTTATCAATCTATACATCATATGATTCAGATATGAAGGTTGGAGACTTGGACTTAATAGACTAAGTTGAAAAAGATGCACTTTTGGTCCCTTTGAGACTTGAAGACTAGATCTTATTTGTTGGGACCATTCTAATGGATAAAGTTGGAAACTTTATCCATTATGAAACTATTAGGAACCATAAAAATGTGATCTTGGTCCTTCAATCCCTTCGATGCTAGAGTTATGATGTCTTAATGGATTAATAAGTTGGGGTTTTGGCCTTTGGACCTTTTCTAGCCTTGGAAAGTAAAAAAGGTGGAAACTTTATGACTTAAGTCTATGTTTTGATTCTAGATCCAAGCTTTAGACAAAAAAAAATATTAAGTGATAAAGCACTTAATGGACAATAAGACTAGGTCGCGTGCGCCGAGTGTACTCAGTTGCCATGAACTTTAACTATGTTGACTTTCGTTGACCGTTGACTTTTAACCAAGTTTCACTTTAGGTCAAACTTGAGGGTTTTGGACTGGTAATTAAGGTTTTACTTGGTTTTGTTATTAGCGGATTCATGGGAGCACGTAGTGTAGAAAGAGAAACGCGTCTCAGTTTTTTGGGTTTCTTCATTTAAGGCGAGTTTTGCCTCATTGTACCCACGGGCTAAAGGAACCAATGTCGGCCCACTAGTTTTGTTATATTTTAGTAGAGGGATGCCATAGGGAATGTATATAGTCATGTAGGATAGACTGAGGACTCTTGATCCATGATTTCTTTTATTTTCCTTGTTTAGTTATGGCTCTAGAGTAGGATCATATTTCTGGGTGTCTATCTCACTTCTTAGTATATATATGATTATGTATTCCTCGAATTGTTGGTATTTAGTATGTTGTTATGTTGTAGTGATCTGTTAGATTTGTATCCTGGTATATAGGATGTTGCTATGTTGTAGTGATCTGCTAGATCTGTAACCTGGTATATATGATGTTGCTATGCTGTAGTGATATGTCAGATCTGTATCTTGGTATATAGGATATTAATAGGGGTGTTCGTTTGGATGGATCGGTTTGATCCGATCCAATCAAGTAAATCCAAATGGATTTTGGTTTTCAAAACGTGTATCCAAATAGTCCAAACTAAATTCAAAACCGATCCGATCCAACCAAATTACAGTTCGGTTGGATCGGATTTTACAATTCGGTTTTTAAGAGGCAAGATATTTTAAATAATGTATAACTTAAATATTAGCTAACTCTTTAAAAGTAACTATATAAAACTTTTTAGCTATGAATTATAATTTATAATTAACTATTAAGAAAAAATTGTTATAGTTTAATATTTCATTGACAAAAAACTTTTGATAAGAAGTACATATTAAAGTACTATATTCGTTGAAAGTTTCTAATAATTAAAAAAATAACTTAGTAAATTTATAAATGATTAAAGATATATATTAAAAATAAATCATAAGCTGTTATTCGGTTTTTTTTGGACTATTCGGTTCTTATTTTATAAACCAAAACCAATCCGAAATCTAAAAATAATAATTCGGTTTAGCTTAAAATCAATCCAAAAATCTGAATATCCGAACCAAATATTCCAATCCAAATTGTCCGATTGAACAATTCGGTTTTAACCAAACAGTGAACAGCCCCAGATATTACTATGTGGTAGTGATCTTTTAGATCCGTGTCCTGGTATATAGGATGTTACTATGCGGTAATGATCTGTAGATCTCTATGTCTATCTGTACTTGGTGGTTATCATCTACTGGAGTGCCCTAGGGACTATATGTGGTCATGTAGGATAGCCTGAGAACTCTTGATCTAGGCTTTCTTTCTTTTTCCTTACTTAGTTGTGGCTCTAAAGTAGGATAATCTGTTCAGGTGGCTATCTCACCTCTAGTTACTTATGGTTACACATTTCATGGAGGATAGCTGGTAACGGGATAGTATGCGGTGTGAGAACTAGTAGGCGGTAGTAAGATGTATGATTGTTATTTGCTTGTATTATGTGCCTACTTGATTCTTGACATTTTATATATTGACATATGGTGTTAGTGGGTTGAGGCAGTCATGCATTGTTTTGTAGGCCAAGATACCCGGTGTAGGCCGAAGGTAAGCCAAAGGCATGGAGGCTCGGGAGGAGCGGTTGGGTTGAGGTGGTAGGCCAACAAACCCTGGGTATTCTAGCTCGATGGCTGAGTGGACCTGATGCATTCTTGTATGTTTATTGTATGGGGCATTTTGGGGAAAAATCACTAAGCTGTATGCTTACCCAGTTGTTTATTGTTTCAGGTATCAGCGGTGGCTACAGGAACGTGAAGGTGGGACTGTACACACTCATCATCAGCATTGAGGATTTTGTGTCCATTATAAGACTCTGATTTTTATAATTGTAACTAGGAACATATGCTTTTCATAAAATGGTTTTATAATTGAGAAGTTTTACTTTAAATAAAATGAAAAAATTTTGGTCGTGAAAATGGGACGTTACAAGTTGGTGTTAGAGCCCTGGTTTGAGCAAATTGGAAGAACACCTGTGTGAATCCAGTCTCAAACTAGGATCCGAGAGCTTTTACAAAATGATTTTTGAAATAGAATTTATAATAAAAGGTCTAGGTTAGGTATATAGGCTCGGTTTCTTGTCATGTTCTTGTTTGATTGTTGGCTTAGGATCAGGAACGTAGACCTTTACTTAACTTTGGTTGACAGGAAGATGTGGCGTGTACAGTCATCCAGAGCCCAAACATGAGAATGGTTCCCAAAATACCCATACTTTTTATATGTATTGAGTTTTGATTTTGATGATATGTGGCCTGTTAGAAAGCATGCTGGTGGATAAGCTAAGGTTCTTTTAGGAACTATTGGATAGAAATGCCTGATTTCTATGATGCCTTATCATATAGGGTGTTGCTTGCCTGATATATATTACTTGATTTGTGATTGTTGTGTGTATGTTGATTATTTGTAAATGGTCAGGATTAAATAGCCTTAGAATGATCGACTTAACCTTATTTCATGTTCCTTGTTTGGTTGTTGACTTAGGGCAGAGTCAATTATTCAACAATTTATTTGATCTTATATTGTGTACAACAAGCATGTACAAAAGCAAACAGTGGTACGGGAGCGAGGATAATCCTAGGAAGAGTGCCTAGGAAGTTAGTTGTAGATTGTAGGAGAAGTGGGTGTTGTCACACCTAGGAGTGGTCTAGTGTAGTGACTTAGGACCTTGGGATGAATTCTGAATCAAATACGGATAGGTGTGGAAGGTAGTATAGGACCATACTACTGAAAACACATGATCCGTATGAGATTGAGGAGGAACCTCGAGGTTACAAAGGAACTAATAGGAGTGTGACCTGGTGTGTTGAGCATTATGTTTTGATGTTTGATAATTATGTGGTATATTCTCAATATGGCGTCTTTTGAAGGTCCAGGATTAGGAGTTGGCAACACTAGGAAAGCAGGTCTGAGTAAGGAGAAGATCCACGGGATCACTGCTGCCGAGTTGGTAAAGGTGATCAGGGAGGCAATTCGGGAGCTGTTTGGTTCGGTAATTACCACGTTGATCGAGGAGTTTGACCGACTCTATGCCTCCGTTCCTCAAGCAGCTGCTACTATAGCCCCAACAACTGTCACCATTGTAGGATCTCAAGGAAGCGGGGCAATGCAGTACCGAGAGTTTACTTACACAAAGCCTTTAGAGTTTTGAGGTGAAAGGGACCCGATCATTGCTTGGATATGGATTTCTGACGTGGAGGGATATTTCTTCACGTGTTCATTTCCCGAGGGCTAGAAAGTGAAGTCTATGTTGAATCCTCTTCACCAAGGTGTGAAATATTGGTAGGAGTATGTGACTCAGGAATTTTTGCAGGATCAGAGAGTCGAAATAACTTGGGAGTAGTTCCTAGACATGTTCCGAGCGGAGTATATTCCCCTTGTGGAGTGGGAGCAATTATTGGATCTGAGACAGACAATCAAGTAGACGATGGAGGTCGGCAAGATGTTCATTGAGACGGATTTGTCCTGTCCTGAGTTTTCTACTGCAGAGCACGATTAGATGACTCGGTACTTGAGCATGCTCAAGAAGGATGTATGACAGTTTGTGTCTACCCAACGATACACTACCCTTTCTGAGCTTCAGGATGCCATGAGGAGGCAAGAGATTGGGATAGAGACCCAGATGAGGTAGTAGTGTCACGAGCCGGTTCAGTCCCAGCCTGTAACAAGCGATTTAAGTCCGCCAATTGAAGGTTAGGATTAGCTGAAGGGAGGTGCATATCTTTTGTGTGTCACAGGTGTGGCAAGGAGGTTCATTTTGTTAAAGATCATAGGCGAAGTGCGTGAGTTTGGTTCCATTGCGGCTAGGAGGGCCACTTCAGAGCTCGTTGTCCCTTTCTTATTTTTGGTGAGGTACTAGACCCTACACCCTAGCTTGGTAGTTACCCGATGGTAATGATGGGATGTCAGGAGTTTCAGGGGATGAGTTTTGATTCTTCAGTTCTTCTATTTAGTCAGTTGTTGCAGTGTTGGTATTCATCTGTATTTTCTGTTTACGTTTCGATGTTTAGTCATAAGATTGGATGATCAATTTAATGGAATTACATTATTATCTCATTTGGAATTGAATTCTTATTATGAATGGACTAATTATATATGTCCTCTATTTTATATGTATTGTAATTTATGAATGTTGTGTGGGTTCGGATTATCCTGTGTATGTGGATGTCAGTAGTTGGGAACAAGTGGTAGAGCTCAAGTTAGTTTTTGGGTATCGAAGTATTGTGAAATTGTCAGACTCTAGCATATCTCAAGTGGGGGAGAATGGAATCTTATAGCAGGAAGACCTTGTGCGAAGGTTCAGTTCTCAGTTGAATTTCTCCATGTTGAAGACTTTCGCACATCTACCGAATCTTTCAGATTCGCGTCAAGATATCATTAACTGTTGGGTTTCCCTTCAACTCATATTACTTTTATTTGTGTCATCATATGTAGGGTGTGCTTGTGCTTTAGACACTAGGGTGTTAGGAGCCCAGGTTGAGGGATGTGATGAAGGCTTCCTTGTTTGTTCTTGTTTGATTGGGGCTTGGAGATCTGAGTCACAACCTGGAGACCTGGTAAGGTCATTTACATCTTGTTGGGATCGATTGTTGCCATCGATTAGTGGATCGAGGGTAAGCCCGAGTGCTTTTGTCGATTAGTAGATCAAGGGTAAGCATGAGTGTTGTTAGTGGATAGCTAAGCAGTGTTGTCAAAGCCACGTAGCAGTGCCACCTAGTTTGGTAAGTGACCAGTTTGTTCTCATCGTGATGGTGCACTTATGTGAGGTATTAGCATGACAAACTTTTTCCAATGAGGTTAAGAGATGATAAAATCTATGGTTTTTTGGTTATTTTTGTTGATGTGAGGGTTTGCATCATGAAGTGGAAGCAAGAGCTGATTTCGAGGACGAAATCTAATTTACGTGGGGGAGAACTGTAACATCTTGTTTCTTGCCATTTTTGGGCCGTGGGCCAAAAGAGGATTGTGTAAGGCTTTGGTCCTTAAGGAGGAAAAGTTTAGTCCTTGTAGATGGGCGTAATGTTAGTTAAGAGATTTAACCCTTGAATTGTAATTTGGGTCGAAGGGTGAAAGTGAAAACGCATAGGCTGGGTTCTTGCATGAAATATGTATTTTTGTTCGAGATGTTTCTAGTCCAAAATATTTAGATAATGTTATAGAGCTCTTCAACACCTTTCCATGAATATAACGAACGTCGAAAACGGAGTTGGAACGAAGAAGCTACGATCGTTTGAAGTTAGGACGACTTTGGGTTAGCCGTGTACGCTGGGCGTACTAGGCATCCCTGGTACGCTGGGCGTACCAGGAGTATGCTGGGCGTACCAGATCAGAATCCAACCCTATTTTTGTGGTTTGAGCTCTATCTAAGCTCTTTAGCTTCCCCAAACCCGTTACATTCTAATCCTCCACCCCTTCAACATCCTCTCTTGAAACCCTAACCCTAGTTTGAGCCTTGTGAGAAAAAAGAAGCTATTTTTAAGAGCTGTGGAGTGTTCCTGGTGCATCCTGGAGAAGAAGGAGCTCATTGGAGAAGTGTTGGTTACATTGGATCTTATAGATCCAGACCTTGTTCACCTTGATCTTTCTTCTAGTGGTATAAGTGTGAATCTCGATGAAGAAATTGTTAGATCTATCTAGTTTTGGGTGTTATGAGCTTTTGGTCACTTTAAGTGCATAAAGTTTAGAACTTGAAAGTTTGTGAACTTGTTATGGATAAAGTTGGAAACTTTATCCATCTAAACATCATATTGATTCAGATCTGAAGGTTGGAGATTTGGACTTAATAGATTAAGTTGAAAAGGATGCACTTTTGTTCCTTTTGAGAATTAAAGACTAGATCTTGTTTGTTGGGACCATTCTAAATTTCTAATGGATAAAGTTGGAAACTTTATCTATTATGAAGCTATTAGGAACCATAAAAATGTGATATTGGTCCTTATATCCCTTCCATGCAAGAGTTATGATGTCTTAATGGATTTATAAATTAGGGTTTTGGCTTTTGGACCTTTTCTAGCCATGGAAAGTCATAAAGGTGGAAACTTTATACGTCGATGTTTTGAGTCTAGATCTGAGCTCTAGACAAAACGTATTAAGTTAGAAAGTACTTAATGGAGAAATAAGATCAGGTCGCGTACACTAGGCGTACGCAGCTGCCATGGAATTTTAACTTTGATGACTTTGATTGACTATTGACTTTTGACCAAGTTTGACTTTAGTTCAAACTTTAGGGTTTTGGACTGTTAACAAAGGTTTTACATGGTTTTGGTGATTAGCGGATTCGTGGGAGCATGCAACGTAGAAAGGGAAACGCGTCTCTGTTTTTCGAGGTTCTTCATTTTAGGTGAGTTTTGCCTTATTGTACATGTGGGTCGAAGGCACCAATGCTGACCCATTGGTTTTGGTTATCTTTTAGTAGAGGGGTGCCATAGGTACTGCATATAGTCATGTAGGATAGACTAAGGATTGTTGATCTAGGCTTTCTCGTATTTTCCTTGTTTGGTTATGGCTTTAGAGTAAAATCACCTGTCCGAGTGTCTATCTCACCTCTATGTATATAAGGTTATGTATTCCTTGGATTGTTGGTATTTAGTATGTTGTTATGTTCTAGTGATATGTTAGATCTGTATCTTGGTATATATGATGTTGCTATGCCATAGTGATCTGCTAGATCTACATCCTTGCATATAGGATGTTCTTATGTTGTAGTGATATGTTAGATCTGTATCTTGGTATGTAGGATGTTACTAAGCGGTAGTGATCTATAGATCTGTATGTCTACCTATACTAGCTTGTTATCATCTACTGGAGTGTCATAGGGACTGTATGGGGTCTTGTAGGATAGCCTGAGAACTCTTGATCTAGGATTTCTTGAAGGTTCCTTGTTTGGTTGTGGCTTTAGTGTAGGATCGTATGTTCTGGTGGCTATCTCACCTCTGGTTACTTATGGTTACACATTTCAAGGAGGATAGCTGGTAGCGGGACAGTGTGCGGTGTGAGGACTAGTAGGCAGTAGTGATATGTATGATTTATGTTTGCCTGTATTATATGCCTACTTGATCCTTGATTCTTTATATGTCGACATATGGTGGTAGTGGGTTGTGGTTGACCTGCTTTGTGTTGTAGGCCAAGATACCTGGTGCGGGCTGGATGTAAGCCGGAGGCACGAAGGCTTGAGAGGAGCAGTTGGGTTGAGGCAGTAGGTTAACAAACCCTGGGTATTCCAGCTTGATGACTAAGTGGACTCGATGCATGCTTGTATGTTTATCGTATGTGCTATTTAAGGGGAAACTCACTAAGCTTTATGCTTACCAAGTTGTTTGTTGATTGAGGTATCGTAGATGGCTATGGGAAGGCAAAGGCGAGTCTATACACACTCATCATTAGCATTGAAAATTTTGCGTTCATTATAGTACTCTAATTTTTAATAATTATAATTGGGAACAAATGGTTTTCTTAAAATGGTTTTATAATTCGGAAGTTTTACTTTAAATAAAATGAAAAGTTTTTGGTCGTGCAAATGGGACGTTATAAGTCATCATTGATCGAACCATGTCAAGTAGCATCCATATTCTTCTCTTCGCAACACCATTCAGTTTTGGTGTTATACGAGGAGAAGATTGTGAAACAATTCCGCAATCCTTTAGATGATCGATGAATTCAAGACTCATGTATTGTCCACCTGTATCAGATCGAAGCATCTTGATCTTTTCACCCAGTTGGTTTTCAACTTCCTTTTGGAATTCTTTGAAAACTTTAAAAGTTTCTGAATTATGCTTCATTAAATAGATATAGCCACATCTACTAAAATCATCAATAAAAGTCAAAAAGTAACGTTTACCATGTCTAGTGGCGGATCTGAACAGTCCACATACATCATTGTGGATTAGTTGTATTAGATCTTTGCCTCGTTCATAGTTTCCTGTGAAAGGTGATTTCGTCATCTTTCCAAGTAAGCAAGACTTGCATACATCATTTGACTCCAAGTCAAGTGGTTCCAAGATCCCACCATTTTGGATCTTGGCAATGCGTTTCTTGTTTGTATGTGCAATTAAAAAATGCCATAAACATGATTTGTTCAACACATTGTAATTGGAAGAGACAACCTTCAATATTAGATAATTAGTGCCAACACAAACAACACTTTCATAAACACCTTCGCAAGGACTAGTTTTAAAAATAAAACAACCATTTTTGTAAACTAAAATATCACCATTATTATTATCAAAACCATAACGAAAACCATCTTTAAACAAAGCGTGAAATGAAATAATGTTTCTTTCCATATTTGGCGAGTAGCAGCAATTAACTAAACTAAGAGAAACTTCATTATTGAACATGAGCTTGTGTTCCCCGATCTTCTTAACAAGTGTAGTTCCTCAGTTACACATGATTAGGTTCAACTCCCCAAGCTTATGTCTTCTAATTTCCTTTAGTCCTTGCAAATGTAAGAAAATGTGAGTACCACATCTCATATCAAGAATCCAAGAATTAGAAGTTGAAATACTATGGAGTTCAATCATAAAAATACACAATATGCCAGCTCCCTTAGCTTTGTTCTTCTTCACATCTTTGAGGTATTTTGGGCAGCTACGTCTCCATTGACCTATCTCTTAGCAATAATAGAAAACCTCCTTCTTTAGGTCAATATTAGGTGCAATTTTAAAATTAAATTTTCTCTTAAGACTTTGATTGGGAGGCCTAGCCTTGGCCTTACCTTTACCATGGGTAAACTTTTTCTTCTTGTTTGCACTAGCATGCCCAATGGCCAAGATAGGAGAAATAGGGTTGGAGCTTTTGTTCTTGATCATACTTGCTTCGAATATTTTTAACACCCCATGAAGCTCGATGAGGGTCTTGTTGAGATTGTGCCTATTATAGTTCATGACGAACTGAAGATACGAACTATAAAGTGACTTCAAGACCATGTCAATGTCTAACTCCTTTGGAAATTTGACACCCAAGTTCCCTAGTCTGTCAATGTACAAATTCATTTTCTGAATGCACACACATAAAAAAATTCCCATCTTGATTTTTTCATTCCATCAAGTATTTGACGATCTCAAAACTTTCTTGTCGAGCCTGCTCTTGGAATTCCTTCAGGTGGTCGTTTATTTTAAATGCACCATAGTTCTCAAAGCTCTTTTGATGCTCTGGTGACATGGTCCTCAACTTGATGCAAGAAACTTTAGTAGATTCTTCTTCATGCTTGTTATAAGAACCTAATCTTTTGGTGTAGTGTTATCATCCACATAAGGGAGATCCTCATTGAGGACATATTCTTTGCCCTCGTACCTCAAGGAAATCCTTAGGTTATGAATCAATTCCACATAGTTTTGATTGGTGAGTTTCTCCTTATGAAGGATCAACATAAGAAAGAAGGATCAACATAAGAAAGAATGTCGAGTTTGGAGTGGGAGGGCAAGGAGGAGGAAGAGGATTATTGTTCTCGTTTGAAATCTACAAGATGAAAATAAATTTAGTTAGTTCGAATTTTTCCTTAAAATTAATTTTAACCCTAAATAAATTATTAACATGGCTAGGATCCATATTTCGCTTTGCAATGTGTAAAGGGATGTCATAAACACACAACAAAGTTATTTAGGTAGCACAAACAACTTGCCATTTTCAAACTTTTGAAACTCCTAGATCATTTAAGATTTATTAACATTCAATGGAAGGTTAATCACGATTGTGCTCATCTCAAATTTAATGATGGGGATACCATAGACCATTAAATAGATGGTGAATAAACCATGCAAAACTGCTTGATACTTGATATAGAATTATTCTCATATAAATGTGATGGTTAGCCACACATGCTCCATCAACATAATAATTTCACGAGAGACTCATCATTTGAAGTTATATTCTTGCAAATGACGTTATGGTTAGCCGAACACGCTCCATCATCATAATATAACTAAAATGTGAATTTTCATGGGTAGCACAAGACAAAATCCGATTGAACCCTTTCGGTAACACCACTCTAAAAATATGAAAGATGATGAGGGTGGTAGGCATTAATCATTTTAAAAACCAACATCATTAGGACATAAAAACATCTTTGCAAACCAGTATTAGAGTGGGTGTGTAACATCCGGTCCAAGCATAAATCAACTTTTATGTATTAATCTTGATTGGGGGTGGCTACGACATGGTGGGCTATCATCACGACGTGGTTGAGCGTTTTGTATCGCAGGTTTTTAATTACCACCACGACGTGGTAGCCTATAACCACAACATGGTGGTGGTTAAATAAGAAACCCTAATATCCAGCGTTTGTGCCTCTATTTAAGTGAATGTGATGTCTAGGGTTGCTTACCCTCAACCCCCATCACACTCTCTTGGCCTACAAGCAAACCCAAACCTCCAACTTGCTTTTTGAGCATTTGGTATTGATTTTTGGGTATTAGAAGAAGAAGAAGTTGACTTTTGGTCTTGGATTCATTAAGAGGTTCTTCTCATCTTCTTGTTGTGCATCTTCTGGACTTTTGCAAGCCTTCAACTTCAGTGCTTTTTAGTTCTTTGTGCATAGATCTAGGTTTTTTAGCCTTGTTCTTCATGTTGGTACTTACTGGAGTTTTGGAATTCCATAAAGTTGCCAACTTTATGGATTCCCAGAGTCAAGTTTAGGGTTAGGTATGATGGATCTGGAATTTCATAGAGTTTTGAAGTCTTGCATGTGATCTTGGCCTTTTTACTCATTTTACCCTAGTTTGAGTTCAAGACATGAATGCCACATGCATTTCTATAAAGCAACAGTTTTTATGGTTCATTATACATAAGAAGTCCTTATGGGAAGTTTGAATAGTTGGCTTGATGGATTAAGGGTTTATTACAATAAGTTGGTCTGAAAAGCCACCACGACAAAGTGAATGGTCACTACAACATGGTGGATGGCTTCCATGCGATTGTTTTGTCCTCTAGTCACCACGGTGTGGTAGGAGCTAACCACGACGTGGCTACTGGCTAGGTGGACTTGTTTCTTTGACCTTTGACAAGGGTTTGACCAAGTTTGACTTAAGGGTATTTTGGACAATATTTTTACACTAGGTCACTGTTTGTTGTATAGTGGACCCGTAGAGTTGGTACGTGGATCTGTGGTGTGGTCATCTATACACTCGGATTGAGAGGTGTGGTTCGCCTCATTGTAGCATTGGTCGAAGGCAACGATTCCATCACACTAGTTTTGGTTATCTTTAGTAGAAGGATTCCATAGGGACTGTATATAGTCATGTAGGATAGACTGAGGACTCTTGATCTAGGCAGTCTTGCATGTTCCTTGTTTGGTTGTGGCTCTAGAGTAGGATCACTTGTCCGGGTGTCTATCTCACTTCTGAATATATACGTTTATGCATTCCTTGGATTGTTAGTATTTAGTATGTTGCTTTGATGTAGTGATCTCTTTGATCTGTATCCTAGTTGTTGGGTTTTGAGCAATCTAACACTTCCTAAGTGTGCATGCAACCCTAATAAACCTTGGATCTATGTTTGTCTAAATACATTCAAAATAATAATTTTCCAAGGTTCATAACCTATCTAACATGGCATGGGGAACATTTAAACATAAAAGAGTTAGATGAGATTACATACCTTTTGATGAGATTGACTCCTTGGAGTTTGAGAGCCAAGCACCAATAGTGTGAATGCCTCAAATGGAAATCACAAATCACCACAAACGCTTGGAAAACTCTAGAGAGTGTACACACAGTTGTAATTTTCGGCCACACACAAGCACACACACTAGTGGCTATTTCATGCAACATAAGCATGCTTATATAGTGTACATGGTTAGGGTGAAACCCTAATAACCCATGACCTTTCCTTTTCCAAGGATCCATGGGTTAAAAGCTCCATGGATCATCCATGGACCTCCATACAAGCCTAGCCCATTAATAAATGAGTATTAACCCACACTATATAAAACCAATAGCCCACAATCTAATTAGTCTTCCTTTTAATCTCTAAATTAATTCATAATTAATTTAAGACTAAGACTAATTAAATAACATGACTTCATATTAATATATTATAACTTATAATATATTAATAAACATATGTGTATAACTCTCATAAAATTATCCATAAATTGTTCGGGTGAAGTGCAACCCAAATGGACCATGCCGGGTCGGGTCAAGTATATACCAAATAAGTTATGGACTTAGACACCTTATCCAACAGACTCCCACTTGGATAAGTCTAATAACTGTATTTGCCTATATAACTTCGGGAACCAACCAGCAATCGTAGCTCTCGAAAACTCTGTTGAACTATGAAGCGCCATTTTAAGACAAGTGATCATATAATCCTCTGTTCTCATGATATCAGCCGGACAAACACATGGAACTATGTCTTGCTTATTGTCTAGCAGTTGTTTCTCTATTTCCGATTTGTTTGACAAAGAGCTTTACTGAACACATCAGTTTAGTTCTGACCGGGCCCGGTACAAGGGTCAACACAAAATCATCGAGGGGCCCAGATATCGCTTCTATTTCTAGAAGGAACATATAAACTTCGACTCATATGCTTGTTCTACTACTTGTTGAATTGTACACAAAGGCACGTTTTATAACATCAAGTTACTGATGCGTTTACGTGCAATCAATGCACAACCAACTCATAGGTAACAACTCATATCTGTAGGTTTGATATTATCGTCTCACGATCACTCGAGATAAATTCCATGAAGTGATACAAGTGAGCGTGGGTTTATACCAATACTCATAACTTATCAGTACTCATGAACGTTGCAGCAACCATTGCCATGTCCAAACACTTTTAGCCATCTACAAACCCAATTCATGACAATCTTGATTCATACCTACTTCCGACGTATGACCGATTGTGGAGGTTTGAATAAATTAATTATGCTGGAAGTCAAAACATGCAAAACTGAAACAATAGTAAATAATTGACAATGATAGTAACACTTTACTCATAAATAAATCACAAATTTTATTCATCATCAAATGTCGATTACATTTTACAAGTTTCAGGAAAACTATCTAATCTGTAAAACTAATATCGTCCCTCAGCCCGATGCGCCTCACATGCTGAAAATGCTTAACCCTCGTCAGTCCCTTTGTAAGGGGATCTGCAGGATTCTCATCTGACGATACCCTCTTTGCCACGAGGAGTCCTTCTTCAATCTTGTGTCTTATGAAGTGATATTTTCTGTCAATGTGTCGGGATCTGTCATGATCTCTTGGTTCCTTGGCTAAGGCAACCGCACTATTGTTGTCACAGAAAATCTCCATAGGTT
The DNA here is from genome assembly GCF_002870075.4 of Lactuca sativa. Classification (NCBI taxonomy): domain Eukaryota; kingdom Viridiplantae; phylum Streptophyta; class Magnoliopsida; order Asterales; family Asteraceae; genus Lactuca; species Lactuca sativa. The sequence goes on along the minus strand of NC_056626.2, from coordinate 173,304,929 downwards.
CCTTAATAGCTGGTACAACTCCAAGGTCTCCGATGAAGTTCTTCAGCCATATCGCCTCCTTCGCTGCTTCACTCGCTGCTATATACTCTGATTCACAAGTCGAATCAGCCACAGTCTCCTGCTTGGAACTCTTCCAAGAAATTGCCCCTCCATTTAAGGTAAAGACCCAGCCTGACTGAGAGCGGAAGTTATCCCTATCAGTCTGAAAACTAGCATCACTATAACCTAATACTCTCAAGTCATCACTCCCACCAAGGGTAAGGATCCAATCCTTAGTCATCCGCAGGTACTTGAGAATGTTCTTTACCGCGGTCCAATGAGCCTTGCCAGGGTTCCCCTGATACCTGCTGACCATGCTCAAAGCAAAGGCCACATCAGGGCGAGTACAAGTCATAGCATACATGATCGAGCCAACAGCGGAAGCATACGGTAATTGGCTCATCTCAGCTATCTCTGCCTCTGTACTCGGACTCTGAGTCTTACTCAGTTTGGCATTGCTTTGGATCGCTAAATCTCCTTTCTTGGAAGTCTGCATGTTGAACCTTTTCAACACCTTATCCAAGTAGGTACTCTGACTAAGTCCAATTAGTCTTTTACTCCTTTCTCTTAATATCCTTATCCCTAGGATATAGGCAGCTTCCCCTAGGTCCTTCATAGCAAAGCACTTCCCAAGCCAGGACTTAACCTCCTGCAAGGTTGGGATGTCATTTCCTATAAGTAGTATGTCATCCACATACAGTACCAAGAAGCTAACTATACTCCCACTAGCTCTGACATACACGCAAGAATCATCTTCACTTCTCGAGAAGCCAAACTCTTTTACCTTCTCATCGAAACAAAGATTCCAGCTACGAGATGCTTTTTTTAATCCATAAATGGATTTCTCAAGCTTGCATACTCTATTAGGGTACTCTGCACTGACAAAACCCTCTGGCTGATTCATGTACACATCCTCAACCAACTTTCTATTAAGAAAAGCGGTTTTGACATCCATTTGCCATATTTCATAATCATGAAATGCAGCAATGGCTAGCATAACCCTAATAGACTTAATCTTTGCTACCGGCGAGAAGGTTTCATCATAATCAATTCCTTGAGTCTGAGTAAAACCCTTCGCAACCAGTCGAGCCTTATAAGTATGCACTTTTCCTTCCATGTCGGTCTTCTTCTTGAAGATCCATTTGCACCCGACTGTTTTACGGCCTGGTACATTGTCAACCAAGTTCCAAACTTGATTGTCATACATGGACTGTATCTCGCTGTCCATAGCCTCCTTCCATTTAGCAGACTTCGGGCCTGCCATGGCTTCCTTAACACTGCTAGGTTTATCCAAATTTACCAGTGTACTATCACTGATAAACGTATCACCTTCTGTAGTAATATGAAAGCCATAATAAAACGAAGGTGTGTTCCTAACTCGTGTGGAACGCCTCGGAGGTACAGACATGTCAGCTTGCTCAACAGGAGTTTCCTCCACAGGTTGATTGCTAGTGTCTGAGGTTCCTTCACCAATTGCTTCTTGAATTTCTTCAAGATCAATTTGCCTCCCACTGTCTCCTTGGCTTATAAATTCTCTCTCACGAAACACCCCTCTTCTTTCTACAAAGACCACATTCTCACTGGGTATGTAGAAGAGGTAACCGAAGGATTTCTGTGGGTAGCCGATGAAAATACACCTTTCACTTCGGGGTTCGAGCTTATCATGAGTCTCACGCCTCACGAAAGCTTCACAACCCCAAATCTTGATGTGGTCTAAATTGGGAATCTTCCCAGTCCACATCTCATGAGGTGTTTTGGTAACCTTCTTTGTAGGGACTAGATTAAGGATATGGGCGGCAGTCTCTAAGGCATACCCCCAAAAAGAGATTGGTAGCGAAGCTCGACTCATCATAGAGCGAACCATGTCCAACAAGGCTCGATTACGCCTCTCAGCTACACCATTCAGCTGTGGTGTCCTGGAAGGAGTCAATTGTGAGACAATCCCACACTCCTTAAGATAGTCAAGGAACTCGGTACTAAGATACTCACCACCTCGATCGGATCGAAGCATCTTAATGTTCCTGCCCAATTGATTTTCTACTTCCTGTTTGAATTCCTTAAACCTTTCAAAGGTTTCTGACTTATGTTTGATTAAGTAGACATACCCATATCTACTAAAATCATCAATAAAAGTCACATAATACCGATTAGCATCCCTCGTGGCGGTTTTGAATGGCCCACATACATCAGTATATATTAGGTCCAACAAACCCTCACCCCTTTCACAAGTCCCAGTGAAGGGTGATTTTGTCATCTTTCCAAGTAGACAAGATTCACAACTATCATCCGATTTAAGGTCGAATGACTCCAAGACTCCACTCTTTTGGATTTGGCCTATGCGTTTCTTGTTTACATGTCCAAGACGACAATGCCACAATAATGCTTTATCTAGGCTAGTAGAAGAATCAATATACAACATATTATTTCCTAAGTTGTCTACAATCGACACAGTTTCATACACACCATCACAAGGTAATGCTTTAAAATAAAACACATTTTTAAAGAAAGCATTAATACCACCACATTCATTATCAAACAAAAAGGTAAAACCTTGTTTGTACAAAGCATGAAAAGAAATAATATTCCTCGCCATTTCAGACGAGTACACACATTTATTCAAATCTAATTTTAACCCATTATTAAGCAACAAAGTATAAACTCCAATCTTGGAAACAGGTGAAGCCTTCCTATTCCCCATGATCAAGTTTATCTTCCCGTGCTCCACATCCTCACTTCTTCTTAGGCCCTGCAAATCAGAACATACGTGAATACCACATCTTGTATCAAGCACCCAAGAGTTAGAATATGATGAGTAATTAGACAATATTGTGTAAATACCTGCATGGGTGGGTTTCACTTTCCCATCCTTTAGATCCTACAAGTACTTAGGGCAGTTTCGCTTCCAGTGCCCCTTGTCCAGGCAATAGTAGCAATCAGCATCCTTGGGAATGGCAGAAGGAGTGACATAACCGCTCTTGGTCTTCGATGAGCAGCCTTCAAGAGAATTTCCCTTGGTACCCTTCGAAGGGTGCTTCCTCTTTTTCCCTTTGCCTTGCCCGATAGCCAAAACAGGGGTAGATGTTGGAGTAGGAGTAGTAGAGATAACAATCGCCTTGCCCTTAAGACCGGTTTCAGCGGTCTTCAAGAGTCCTTGAAGCTTGCTGAGGGTAACTTCCTCCTTGTTCATATGATATGTCATACGAAAATGGTCATAAAAAGAAGGTAAGGAGTGCAAAATGATGTCAATTGCCAACTCCTCAGGGAAGTTCACATTCAGCTTCAGCAAACGGTCCACATACCTTTGCATCTTTTGTATGTGGGTCGTGACGGATTCACCGTCCTTCATGCGGGTAGTTATTATGGAGGAGATTATTTCATACCGCTCCTGACGAGCACTCTGATGGTACCTTTCCATCAGGTCTTGGTGCATCTCAAAAGGGTAGAAGTCCTCATAGGACTTTTGGAGCTCGGCTGTCATCGTGGCCATCATGATGCATGCCACCTTAGTAGCATCTCTCTCATGTGTCCTGAATTCAACGATCTCCTCAGGAGTAGCAGTAGACTCATCAAGCTTTTTTAACTCCTTATCGAGGACATATTCCTTGTCCTCATAACGAGTAACCATCCTAATGTTCCTAATCCAATCCATGAAGTTGGAACCATCAAAGATGACTCTCCCACAAAGATTCATGAGAGAGAAAGAACCAGTTGGGTTAGAGCCTGAAGCATTAGTGTTAGAAGACATCTGAAAGAAGAAAGCAAGTTTAGATTAGATATATAGAATCCTTAATAAGACACCCAAATGTAATATTAAGGCTAGGACCCAATCACAATATATTATACTTAGAAGAGGGATGCCGTAATCTAAGTAATAATATATTTGAAAGGTAGGTGAATGACGATTCACCAATTTCCACCATGAAAAACAAAATGAATTATTAGGTTTTAATTGGATTTGAAATTCCTAGATTCTTTTGAGATTCATTGAACTTTTCAATGGCATGTTTCAATCTCGATTGTGCCCTTCAAGTTTTGTGACTGGGATGCCGAGGATCACAAAACAAGGTGTGAATAACCATGCTAATTCACTTGGTACCCTTAATATTATCACCTAATCAATGTGCCGGTTAACCACACATGCTCCATTGATCTATGACAAACATTAAGTCACCCTTCGTGATCCTTACTAGTCCAAGTTAGTGTGTCGGTTAACGACACACGCTCCACCAACGACTTGGTAAGGTACAAAGTGTGAATTCCATGGACTAGCACCATGTTCACATTTTTTCTAAAATAAGTAAGATTGGGAATTAAAGAGGTTTAGTTACTTTATAATAATCATTATACTTTTAATGAGGATTTAAAGTCATTGTCCTACCCGTTCGGCTAACGACCCTCCACCAGTCAAGCAAGCGGTGGGTGAGAGTGGACACCCATTAAGTTGCCATTTTATAGGCAACAACCTTATACCCACCTTATAGACCGGCTTCGTGAATGAGGCCTACTAACGGTAGAATGACTTATTCTTATACATATATATAATAATTAACCATTAATGTTATAAATAGTATAAGGGTTGAATTTTAACTATTAAAACTCTAAGGGTTGGAATTAAAGTTTATTAAAGTGTGTGAAACTTTACAAATTCCAAAACTTGAGGGCAAGTTTTGTAACTATCCAAAAACTTTTCATTTCATAACTTATGAATTAAAGGTTCATAAAAATGAAGACTCTTCATTTTCATGTAACTTATGTGTTTAAATGTGTGTTAAAGAAAAGTGACCTTTGGATATCCATAACTTGAGGACAAATTATGGACTCCATTAAAACACATAAATGATCAAGAATTAATTCTAAACAATTCAACAAATAATTCCTATCATCTTCTAAATTCATAAGAACATGAACATGATCATCAAAATTTCAAGAATTATATGAACACATAAAAATCATGGAATTTTGATATATGCTATTGTAAATGGATTAGAACAACCATTACACCAACTAAAACAAGTTTTAAAACACCAAAATAGTTTAGGGTAATGTTTCTAGTCCATTTCCAGCAGCAAAAGTTGAAATTCTGCATTCTGATCATTCTACTCGCCGAGTGCACGAACCTACTCGATGAGTAGGATGAATTTTGCCTTGAACTCGGCGAGTCCCCCCATGGACTCGGCGAGTCCCCCCATGGACTCGGCGAGTCCATCAGCCAGACAGCAACAATTTCAACTTTTTTTCACTATTTTGCATCAAGTATCGAACAAGCAAGCCTAGGTTCTGATACCACTGTTGGGTTTTGAGCAATCTAACACTTCTTAAGTGTGCATGCAACCCTAATAAACCTTGGATCTATGTTTGTCTAAATACATGCAAAATAATAATTTTCCAAGGTTCATAACCTATCTAACATGGCATGGGGAACATTTAAACATAAAAGAGTTAGATGAGATTACATACCTTTTGATGAGATTGATTCCTTGGAGTTTGAGAGCCAAGCACCAATAGTGTGAATGCCTCAAATGGAAATCACAAATCACCACAAACGCTTGGAAAACTCTAGAGAGTGTACACACACTTGTAATTTTCGGCCACACACAAGCACACACACTAGTGGCTATTTCATGCAACATAAGCATGCTTATATAGTGTACATGGTTAGGGTGAAACCCTAATAACCCATGACCTTTCCTTTTCCAAGGATCCATGGGTTAAAAGCTCCATGGATCAACCATGGACTTCCATACAAGCCTAGCCCATTAACAAATGAGTATTAGCCCACACTATATAAAACCAATAGCCCACAATCTAATTAGTCTTCCTTTTAATCTCTAAATTAATTCATAATTAATTTAAGACTAAGACTAATTAAATAACATGACTTCATATTAATATATTATAACTTATAATATATTAATAAACATATGTGTATAAATCTCATAAAATTATCCATAAATTGTTCGGGTGAAGTGCAACCCAAATGGACCATGTCGGGTCGGGTCAAGTATATACCAAATAAGTTATGGACTTAGACACCTTATCCAACACTAGTATATAGGATATTGCTATGTTGTGGTGATCTGTTAGATCTGTATCCTGGTATATAGGATGTTGCAATGTTATAGTGAACTGTTTGATCTGTATTTTAGTATATAGAATGTTGCTAAGCGGTAGTGACCTGTAGATCTGTATGTTTACTTGTACTTGCTGGTTATCATCTGGTGGAGTGCCCTATGATTGTATGTGGTCATATAGGATACCCAGAGAGCTCTTGATCTAGGCTTTCTTGCTTGTTCCCTTTTTTTGTTGTGCTCTAGAGTAGGATCATTTGTTCAGGAGGCTATGTCACCTATGGTTACACATTTCATGGAGTACATTACAAGTTGGTATTAGAGCCTTGGTTTGAGCGAATTGGAGGAACACTTGTGTGAATCTAGTCTCAAACTAGGATTCGAGAGTTTTTGCAAAATGTTTTTGAAAAAGAATTTACAATAAAAGGGTTGGGTTCGGGACACGAGCTCCGTATATTGTCATGTTGTTGTTTGATTGTTGGCTTGTGATCGGGAACTTGGACCTCGACTTAAATTTGATTTTTTAGGAAAATGCAGTGTGTACAACGAGCCAAAGCCCGAACAGGAAAGTGGTTCCAAAAATACCCATACTTGTTATGTTTGCTGAGTTTTGATTTGATGATATATGGATTGTTAGAAATGCATGCTAGTGGATAAGGTTCTTTAAGAAACTGTTGAATAGAAGTGCATGAGTTGATTATTCGATAGTGTATCTGACCCCGTATTGTGTACAACAAGCATGCACAAAAGCAACCAGTGGTGCGGGAGCAAGGGTAACCATAAGAAGAGTGCCTAGGAAGTTAGTTATAGCTCTTAGGAGAGGAAGGTTTTAGCAGACCTAGGGGTAGATTAGTGCAACAACTTAGGACCTTGGGATGAATTATGAATAAACTACGGATAGGTGTGGAAGGTAGTATAGGCCTGTACTACTAAAATTACAGGATCTTTATGAGATTCATGAGGAATTTCGAGGCTACTAAGGAACTAATAGGATTCGGGCTTGGTCTGTTGAGCACTATGTTGTGGTGTCTGATCTTTTCTTGGTATATTTTTAGTACGACGGCTAATGAAGGTTCAGGATTAGGAGCTGGTAGCATTGGGAGAGCAGGTCTGAGTGAGGAGGAGATCTGAGTGATCATTGATGCAAGAGTGGCTGAGGCAATCAGGGAGGTTACTCTGGAGTTGTTTAGGATGGTCAAGACCACCATGATTAAGCTATTCGATGATCTCTATACTACACTTTCTGAGGTTATTGTTGCTGCAGCTACTACGGGTGTTGCTGTCGTAGGGGTTCGAGGGGAGAGAGCTTTCCAATACCGAGACTTCGACAATATGATGCCCCCAGAGTTTGATGGGATCATGGACCTGATAGTGGCAATGAGATGGTTATATGATGTGGAGGTTTGTTTCTTCAAATGTTCTTGTCCGGATGACCAGAGGGTCGAGTACGCCATGAACCTTCTTAGGTTGGGAGCGAAGGATTGATTGATATTGGTGACTAGTTCTTACACTCTTGAGCAGAGGGTTGTGGTGACTTGGGAGCAGTTCTCGAATATCTTCCCTATGAGATATGTTCCTCTGGTGGAGAGGGAGAGACTGGCCCAATATTACCTGGATTTGAGAAAGACGACCGAGTCGGTAACAGAGATCACTAAGATGTTCAATGTGGGGGCTTTGTTCTATCTTGAGCTTGCTGCTTCGGACCAAGATTAGATGACTCAATACTTGAGCAAGATAAATACGGATATTCGGCAGTTTGTGTCTACCCAGTGATACAGTACCCTCTCTGAGCTTCAAGATGTTGCGAGGAGGCGAGAGATTGAGATAGAGACCCACACGAGGGATCACCATTAGGCTCCGATTCAGTCCTAGCCTGCAGCAAAGCAATTCAAGTCCACCAGCCGGAGTTTGGGATCAGTTGGAGGGAGGTTTCGATATTTTGTATATCGTAGTTGTGGCGAGGAAGGTCATTTTGGTAGAGATTGCAGGCGAAGTGTGCAAGTTTGTTTCCATTGCGGCCAAGAAGGCCACATCATAACTCGTTATCCTTTTCTCGTTTTTGATGAGGTGCTAGATCCTATATCCTTGGCTTGGTAGTTACCCGACGATTGTCATGGAACAACCAGAGTCCCGAGGACCGAGAGTTGAATTGGCAGATCTTCTATTCAGCAATTGTGGTGGTATTGGTATTCATCTATAATTTCTGTTTATGTATCAAAGTTCAGTTGTAATCTTGGATGTTCAATTAAATGGAATTTTTTTATTTAGCTTTGTTTAAATTTATTTCTTGTTATGAATGGATTAATTATATTTGTCCTTGGTTGTATGCACACTGAAATTTATGAATGTTGTGTGGGTTCAAATTATAATGCGTATGTGGATATCAATAGTTGGGATCAAGAGGTAGAGTTCAAGTTAGTATGGGTATCAAAGGATTATGAAGTTGTCAGACTCTAGCATATATCAAGTGGGGGAGATTGGAAACTCGTAGCATGAAGACCTTGTGCCAAGGTTTGGTTCTTAGTTGAATTTCTACAGGTTCAATACTTCCGCACAACTGTTGAGTCTTTCGATTGTGCGTGAAGATTGTCATCAACTGTTGGGTTTCCCTTCAAGTTGTATCTATTTTAGTTGTGGCATCATATGTAATGCGTGCTTGTGCTTTAGAATCTAGGTTGAGGGATGTGATTAGGGGTTCCTTGTTTTTCCTTGTGTGATTGGGGCTTAGAGGTTTGCGCCATGACCCAAAGACCTGGTAGGATCAGTTAATTCTTGTTGAGCCAAGTATTGTTGGTTAATGGATCGGGGATAGGCCCGAGTGTTGTTGCTGGTTAATGGATTGGGGGTAGGCATAAATGTTGTTTTTGAGTAATGGATCAGGGGTGAACCTTAGTATTCTCAGTAGATAACTAAGTAGGGTTGTCGATACTAAGTAGGAGTGTGGTCTAGTTGTGTATGTGATCATTGAGATTCCTTATGTTGGCGGTTTTTCATGCGCGGTTAGTATAGCAGAAGTGGGCCGAGTAGATCTAGGACCGATCAAAACTACAGATTTTGGTCAACATGGTTGATAAAAATGATGGTTTCGCCTTGTCTGCTAGGTTTTGTAAAGATTTCTCACTGATGCGTCAGTGTGTGAGGTTGGAAACTATCACCCTAGTATCAGTTCGTCACCGTTTGAGCTTATCAATGGGAGGAAGTTTCATACCCCAATTTGCTGGGGAGAGGTCGGTCACAAGGTTATGGGAAGGACCAAATTAGTCCTTCAGATGAAAGAGCTTATTCACCAGACCAGGCAGAGGTTACAAATAGCTCAAAGTCAGCAGAAGAGTTATGTCGACAGAACGGGATTAGAGTTGGAGTTCCAGGTCAACAATATGGTTCTACTAAAGGTATCACCCTAAAAGGGTGTAATATGCTTTAGGAAGAGGGGCAAAATGAGGCCCCGATATCTTGGGCCATTGTAGGTGATCGTTAGAGTGGGAAAGGTAGCGTACAAGACGAATATGCCAGAGGAACTCAGTCAAATCCACAACAACTTCCATGTTTCACAGCTTTAAAGTGTGTGGAGGACGATTTAACGGTTGTTCCTTTGGAGAATGTTCAGATCGATGATTGTCTGAATTATGTTGAGAGGCCGGTGGAGATCTTGGATCGGAAGACGAAGGCCTTGCGCAATATGGTGGCGTCTTTGGTCAAGGTTCAGTGGCAACATCGGAAGGGTTCTGAATGGACTTGGGAACTCGAGGCGGAGATGCGGGAGATTTACCCTGAGTTGTTTGCAACTAAAGACTTCGAGAATGAATTCTAGTTCAAGTGGGGGAGAATTGTAACATACGGTCCAGGCATAAATCAACTTTTATGTATAAATATTTATTGGGGTGGCCACCACGTGATGGGGCATCACCACAACGTGGCTGAGCATTTTCTATCCTGTGTTTTTAATAACCACCATGATGTGGTGGCCTATAACCACGATGTGGTGGTGGTTAAATGAGAAATCATAATCTTCGAGGTTTGCACCCCTATTTAAGGGAATGTGATGGATAGGTTTGCTCACCCTCAACCTACATCACACTCTCTCAGCCTCCAAGAAAATCCTAACCTCCAACTTTCTTTTTGAGCCTTTGGTATAGATTTTTTGGTATTAGAAGAAGAAGAAGAAGAAGGTGAATTTTGGGCTTGGATTCAGCAAGGGGCTCTTCTCATCTTCTTGTTGTGCATATTTTGGACTTTTGTAAGCCTTCAAGTTCCATGCTTTTTAGTTCTTTGTGCATAGATCTATGTTTTTATGTCTAGTCCTTCATGTTGGGACTTATTCGACTATTGGAATTCCATAAAGTTGCCAACTTTATGGATTCCCATAGTCCCCTTTGGGGTTAGGTATGATGGATCTGGAATTTCATAGTGTTTTGAACTCTTGCATGTGATCTTGGCCCTTTTTACTCATTTTGACCTAGTTTGAGTTCTTGACATGCATTGGACATGTGTTTCTATACAACAACTATTATTATGGTTCATTGGACGTTAGAATGCCTTATGGGAAGTTTGAATGGCTAGCTTGATAGATTAAGGGCTTATTAGAATAAGATGCTCTAAGCAGTCACCACGACATGGTGAATGATCACCACGACGTGGTGGATGGCTACCATGCGATTGTTTTGTCCTCTAGTCACCACAACATGGTGGGAGCTAACCATGACGTGGCAACTGACTAGGGTGACTTGTTGACTTAGACCTTTGACCAGGGCTTGACCAAGTTTGACTTAAGGGCAGTTGGGTATTTTGGACTATATTTTCAGACAAGGTCACTGTTTGTTGTATAGGTGACCCATAGAGTTGGTACGCAGAACTATGGTGTGATCAACTATCTTTTTGGATTGAGAGGTGAGTTTCGCCCCATTGGATTGTGGGTTGAAGACACAAATGCCGACCTACTACTTTTGGTTATCTTTAGTGTAGGGATAGCATAGGGACTGTATATAGTCATGTAGGATAGACCGAGTAATCTTGATCTTGTCTTTCTTGCATGTTCCTTGTTTGGTTGTGGCTCTAGAGTAGGATAAGTTGTCCGGGTGTCTATCTCACCTCTAAGTATATATGGTTATGCATTCCTTGGATTGTTGGTATTTAGTATGTTTTTATGTTTTAATGATCTGTTAGATCTATATCCTGGTATATAGGATGTTGCTATGTTGTAGTGATCTATTAGATTTGTATCCTGGTATATAGGATGTTGTTATGCTATAGTGAGTTGTTAGATGTGTATTCTGGTATATAGGATGTTGCTATGTGGTAGTGATCTGTAGATATGTATGTTTACATGTACTTGCTAGTTATCATCTGGTGGAGTGCCTTAGGGACTATATGTGCTCATGTAGGATAGCCTGAGAACCCTTGATCTAGGCTTTCTTGCCTGTTCCTTTTTTGGTTGTGGCTCTAGAGTAGGATCATCCATTTGGGTGGCTATCTAACTTCTGGTTACTTATGGTTTTGCATTTCATAGAGGATAACCGGTAGCAGTACAATGTGCGGTATGTGGATCAGTAGGCGGTAGTGAGCTATATAATTGTTGTTTGCCTGTATTATGTGCCTACTTGATCCTTGATTGTTTATATGTCAACATCCTGCTTTATGTTGTAGGCCAAGATACTCGGTGCAAGATGGTTGTAAGCCGAAGGCATGAAGGCTCGGGAGGAGCGGTTGGGTTGAGGCGGTAGACTAACAAACCCTTGGTATTCTAGACTGATGGTTGATTAGACCTGATGCATGCTTGTATGTTTATTGTATGGGGTATTTTGGGTGAAGCTCACTAAGCCTTGTGCTTACCCATTTTTTATTGTTTCAGGTGTCATTGGTCACCATGGGAAGGCGAAGGCATGACCGTACACACTCATCATCAGCAATAAAGATTCCGCGTTCTAATATTACTCTGATTTCCAATAAATACATTTCAATTAATCGATTTTCTTCATAATGGATTTATAATTGGGAAGTTTTACTTAAATTAAATGAAAGTTTTTGGTTGTAAAAAGATGGGACATTACAGGGTGAGCGTAATCTTGATTCAACGAACAACATCTTTTATTAACATGTGAGGACACATTTGGTATTAACATTTTACGTATAGTAAATAATACCATATAAAAAATTTAAACTTTTAAATTTATAATCTTGTGTTTCTAATTTAATTCTTTTACTAAATAAAGTAGGAATCAAAGAAACATCCTTAAACCAATAGTATAGTGGTTGACCCCTGGCTTGATTCGATGAACAATGTCTTTTATTAACATGTGTGGACACATGTGATATTAACGTTTTGCGTATAGTAAGCAATACCATATAATAAATTTAAACTTTTAAATTTATAATCATGTCCTTCTAATTTAAATCTCTAAGTAAATAATGTTTAAGTCAAATATTCAAATATTACTTCATGTTTAAATAATATTCAAATTTAATTAATTTAATATTTGGATTTAACTTTAATTAAATAATATTCAAAATTAAACCAAATTTGAATAATAAGATTTAAACAATTAAGATAAAATTTTAAAATATAGGTTTATCCTTAAATTTTCGAATTTAGACAAAATCCCGAAATCTGTAAATTCGGGAAGGCGCGCCGCGCCTGCCAGAAAGCGCACCACACCTGTCAATTAACTGGTTTCTTTTTGTTTTCAATTTTTGCAAAGTTTGTGCTCATAACTAAAACAATTAGGTTTTGATACCACTATTGGGGATTTATTGGATCAGATACACATTACAAAGGTGGTGGATTTATCATAAGATATACCTAAGTGCACATCCATCATAGAATTTATGTTTCATTAGGTATAACAATCTACTTTGAAAATAAAAAAAGTGATGGATTACTAATCTCATATTCTCTTCCTTGTGATCTCGTAAGTGTTAGTTTGTTGCAAGATGAAGGATCCAAAAGAGAACCCCTCTAATGAAATCATACCCACAACACCAAAAAGAAAACGGAGTTAACCCAAGTTAGGGTTTATAGGACATCACCAAAACCCTAAGAGAAGGGATGTGATTTTGTCCAAGGATATATATATATATATATATATATATATATATATATATATATATATATATATATATATATATATATATATATATATATATATATACATAGAGAGAGAGAGAGAGAGAGTTTGGATGAATTTTGGAGGAAGAATAACTAGTTGTAGGGTTTACCACAACAGTTTATTTATAGGTAGCTGTTAGAATCCCAGATGGATAAAAACTCTAGGTTATATCTTTATCTAATTCAAACTAGCATTTTCCCTATCCAAGGGATGCCAAAACTCTCCATTCTAAGAGCCTCCGGAGGCTTTTGGAATATTCCAACTAATCCATTTGATTATTTAATATTCACCCTCCTTAATTAATTAAATCATTATAGTTAGTTTATCAAATAATTTCTAATTAATTTATTATTTCCTTAATAAATTAACACATTATTAATCTCCTTTTCCTTATACTATTAAGTTCATGAGGCCAACCCAAAATGATCATGCTATTATTCGAAATATTATCAAAATAGTTAATGACCTTGGACATCATTTCTAACATTTGTAAATCTCCAACAAACCCATTGTGTAGTTTGAAGAATGACATGGATAACATTTTTTCTCATAGTGACTTGTAAAGTATCCACCCATTGGAGAAGCTCCATAATAGCCATATTCACTAGAAAATCTAAGTCAAGCCACATTAAAATCATATTCCATGTTCTCACATCTATATCATACTCCAAAAACAAATTTTGTAATGATTATTTATGCATGTGACAACAAGGGCATATAATCTATGACATGCATATCACCTTGGTCACCAAGTTTGCGTGTAGTGAGAGCCAGTCTAAAAGAAGACGCCAAGAAAAATATTCACTTTTATCGGGAAATATTTATTTAACCTAGTTGCAACATTTTCATCCGGTAATAAAAAATAATCCTTATACGTTCAAGTATTTTTAACGGTAAAAAAAAACCATCATCAAACGAAACCCATCTCAATATTTGTATCAAATCCGATCAACAAATGACTCAAATCTTCATGTTACGTGGCTTCTACACCCTCAGCAATATCAAATCCGTCTCTCTATTTGAAAGACAGTCGAAAATCTCAATAAAATATGAACATTTCCATCCTAAAAATCCTTCCAAAACATAGCATCCTCTCTGTTCCAAGCCTTATGGTTCTATAAAAAATAAAGAACAATTTCTTTGTCTTGAATTACATTCCAATAGTTTAAAATTCTAGGCCATAGTCCATGCCCTCTAATTCAGCCACCTCCCACAAATTTGATAGACTATTTATCATGAACTTCCTTTATGACTATAAAACAAAAATCTTGATCTGCATAGAAAACCCAAGCTTCCAATTTCAATCCCTCATTAGTCTTTCGGAGAAAGAACCAAGTCCCATGCAACCTAATGCAGTTTACTGTCCTAACTTCGCCACCCGAAAATAACATGGCTCTATGAGAATCCAATGTTTTTTACTTAAATCAAAATTAAAAATAATGGTATATATAAATTCTAAAAGAGCGAAGAATAGATGAGAGGAGCATCGATATACTACCCCTGGAAATAATTTTAGCTTTCTATTTCGACAATTTTTTTTTGGAATCTGTCCACAAGAACTTACCATCCTTGCTGCCTGGCCATATTTGACCCTACTGGAATACTCAAGTACATGAAAGGAAGTTTTCCCCGAAGAAAAACATGTAATCTTAACATACCGAGTCACATATATGAAATCCACCACCAATCTACATAAACTTGAATTCTAAAGGTTCAACTTTAACCCAGAAACAAAGTACATATAGTTTAAAACAATCACCATATTAGCGATATTACCTTCTGTCTACCCTAGGAAGGAAAACATAATTTACATAAGAATATATGAAATAATATATTATCCTTATCCACCTTTGCTCCATGAAAAACACCATCAACAACATCATGTTCAATTTCCACATACATACCTTCCATGGCTAAAATAAACAAGGGGGAATAATGTATCACTTTGCCATAGACCTTTCTACAACTAGAATTCT
Source organism: Lactuca sativa (assembly GCF_002870075.4). Classification (NCBI taxonomy): domain Eukaryota; kingdom Viridiplantae; phylum Streptophyta; class Magnoliopsida; order Asterales; family Asteraceae; genus Lactuca; species Lactuca sativa. The sequence continues at coordinate 173,289,743 of NC_056626.2, read as the reverse complement.
AGTGAAGGACTGCAATTCAAAAGAATAGAAGCCTTAGTTGATAAAAGGAATACACAAATCAAATGCACCCATTTATCACCAAACCTAAAATTGCATTATCATAATCAAATATTCCCAAATAAGGGAATCATACACCTTGGAAAATTCAATATTCAATACGAATAACTTCTCGTTCTGCTTCTTAAACGAATTAACATTCTTCTTGACCATCAGGGGACTGTCAAGAATATGATGAACCTTCATAAAGGCTAACCTCTCTATATACTGACCATACTATCAACACCACGAGCAAACCGATTAACCAATATATTGGCTATATATGATCTTATATTGCATGCTAATGGACGTTGTGCAGCCCAATCCCATTAATTTAGGGTTTAGCTCATATTTAAAGGTGTCAACCCCTTATTTTAGGTCATTTTACAACCTCCACTACATCAAGAAACCCTCTTTCTAGCTAACCATAGCCTCACTTCATAGATCAAACTCCTCCTCTCTTATCTCATCCATTTTTATGGTGTTTTTGTGACCTTGGAGTGTGTTGTTCTTCAAATACTTGGTTTTGAAGTTTTGAAACTGAATAGATCAACCTTCATCTACTAGATGGACCTTTGTAGGTTGGAAGATCCTTGCTTTATTACATTTCCTCTTTGGATCTAAGAATATTTGGAGTTTTAGTGCTTTATATTCTTGTTTGGTGCATTTGATGAAGTTTGAGTGATTGGTTTCAATAAAGTTTACAAATTTATTGATCAATGAAGTCCCAAAAGTATTGAATGTTACTGATTTAGATTCCTATATATGATTGTTTGGGTGCCATGCATGAGGTTTTGGCGCATTTCTTAACATTTTAACCTAGTTATTGGCGAGACATGCATATCCATAAAGTTCAGATTTTTATGAACCTTTAAGGTCCCAAGAAGCTTCCTTGAAATTATGAAAATAGGACTTAGGGTTTAAGGACTCAATCCATTAAGCTGCCCAAATGTAAGGACCACGGCGTGGTAAGGTGCTTGCCACGACGTGGTGAAAAGGAATGTCGCAATTGTTTGTTCGGACAATGCCAAGGCGTGGTGGCATGCTTGCCATAGTGTGGTAGCAGTTTTCATCGCGACTGGGTGCTAATCTACAACCTCGTCATGGGGTGGGCACGACATGACGACCGTATGAGTTGACTTTCTAAGTTGACCTTGACCACTGACCGTTGACTTTTGACCAGTTTGACTTTTGGTCAAACATGGGTAAAGGTGAGTATTTAGCTAATGGATAGTCTTGGTTTGGCTTTAGGTAGCTCGGGTTAGTTGTTATGTTGCTAAGAATGCTATTGAGCTTCTACTGTATAGTTTAAGTGGCAAGTATTGTTATGCTGCATCGATCTATTAGACTTGTAGATCTGCTATGATTACATGTGCTTGCTTGTTACCATTTTCATGCATATATCGACATAGTGTAGATGAGTTAAGGAAGTACTGGTTTCTGTTCTAGGTCAACATACCCGAGAGCGGTCCAACTATGTGTTTGTAGGCTCGAGAGCGGTCCAACTTTATGTTGTAGGAATAAGAGGTGGTCCAACATTGTATTGTAGGCATAGTATGCATGCATTGTATGTGTATTTTTCTGTGGGATATTTTGGGGGAAATCACAAAACTTTGGCTTATAATTTTGCATTCAAATATTTTTTACATACTTATCGGATTGCAAATGTGTGACTGTACACATGCACATCAATGGTTTTATGATTCGAGATTCCGCATTGTTTTCCTTATAACCCTGATTTTGAATTAAGGTTTATGAACAAATGGTTTACTTTAATGTAACTTTATAAAAATGGGTGTTTATTTTATCTTAAAAGTGAAATATTTTATTCTAAAATTTGGGACGTTACACCCAACTTCCAAAATCTGCCATTTTCGTCTTTTAGAAAAATATAAAAGGAAAGTCATCTAGACCCAACTCTTTGTCCTTACCATAAGACCAAAATGCATCTTTAGACTATATATTTACTAGTATCAATCTAAGGGACCTTGTTTCGTTAGTATTCTAAAAAGTCCAAACAAAAAGGAAATCAATAACGTTGGTTTTATTATATATATAACTAGGTAGAAACCCGCACATTACACATAAATAAAACTATAGTTATTGAAATTAAGACAAATATGTTGCGTCGAGTACAATAATATGATTATATTATTGATATATATATATATATATATATATATATATATATATATATATATATATATATATATATATATATATATGGTATTAGAAATATTTATATCATTATTATTATTTTAGATTTGATAATTATTTATACTAATTATTTTATCAAATTCTTTTTTACTAATATTTAGTTTTTCTTTATATGTTATTAATTTCATCCATCACTTCATATTAAATATATTGATTATTTTGGATGTTGTTTTTTTGATAAATTATAACACAACAACAAAATGTAAGTTTAAGGAGGAAATTAGAAAATTAAGAAACAATATTAAAATTACAAACAAAAGAATAAACTTTAATTATAAAAACAACAACAAACAATAAGTTTCAATTAAAAATTAAAGAATTAAGAAACAATATTAAAATGATAAACAAAAACATAAACTCTCATAATAGAAAACAATATATAAAAAATAAAAGAAGTTTAACATAAAAAAAGAAAATAGAAAAAATACATAATAATAATCTATTTGATGAAAATTCGTATAAAACAACCGTATTATTGCTAAAGTTTTATCTCATTAAGTATAAATATTTGTTTTTAGCTCTTTTTCCCTAATCTTAAACTTAAAATTCTAACAATGTAATCTATATCTATGAATTATATATATACTATAAATCAAACGATTAATATAACATAAGTTACAAAATTCTTGAGTTATAATAGTTTTTAAACGGAAATTAAAGAATCATTGAAGTTTCAAATACACAAATATATGAGAATCAAGTATTTTTGATCTCTATTATAATATTTATATAGATCATTGAAGATAAATAAATATATAATACTAGATTAAATATTATATATATTTTTATAATTGAAGAATCGACACAACTTAGGTAAGGACTTAAAGCTAAGCTACATGCACCTTGAGGACACTATCTTATGTTTGCCAAATCTAAAAACCATTGCATCCAAACAGTTGACACGGTTATCATCACATCCCAATGTTGGTTCACTTTTGGTTCATACCCATAATAGTCCTACCTCAACTTCTAACTTATGGAAGTAGTCCTACCTTAAGGAAGTAGCTACCAACTATATCTGTACTTTGTAAGTTTAATTAATTTATACAAGAAGAAGTTAATAATATCCTGTTGGAGGTATTATGAAAAGTACTGTATAAAAATATTAAGAATTTATTTTTGTAAAGAAAATTCATCATGTTAAAAAAAAATGGCCTTAAAGATACTCCTTAAAAGTCTGAAAAAAAAAAAAAAAACAAACAAACAAACAAACAAACAAAAAACCAGACTCCATAAAAGACACTGAAGAAAACAAACTAGACTGAGACCATGCTTGATCCTAAAAGATTGATCTTTAATTATGCATCTACGTTTTTTAATTACCATGTTTATCTTTAATAATTTTCATAATTCCTGGAGTATTATTAGGGATTTCAGTAGTATACATATAACTATCCGTCTCTTGATTTTCTTAGAAATATATGAGGTTGAAACTAAACACTTTTGAAGAGATCATAGCATATTCTGCAATCTGCAATCTGCATCATGGTTCCTTACCGAAACATTTAACCAAAGAGTTCCTTTATCAACACTCTCATACAAATAGTTTAAAAACATGCCTGACATTAACCACCACTATCGAATTCAATAAAGAGTTCACACTGAAAATATCCAAACAGATAGTTCACTGTCGAAAAGGAGTGATATATATATATATATATATATATATATATATCCGAGTAAATGACTAAAACCGGGAACCAGAGGAGAGAGCGGTTCAACTATCACCGACTTTATGTTGATTTCTGAACCGGATTGAACCGGCTGGTTTTTAGAAAAAAACTCGGTTGAACCGATCAAAATAAACCGGTTAAAACGAATAAAAACATATGAAAAAAAAAACCATTTATATAATAAACTTTGGTGATATTTTCAAATCTATTAAGTTTTCTCTAAATAAAAACATATGATAAATGTTATAAAGTTTTTTGATGTCTTTGTACTCATCCAAAACTATATTTTGTTTCGGTAATATACTTTATTTTCTTTTTAACGTATATAGATTGATGTAAATACAAAAACTTATGGTTATATGTTATTTTAATTTATTTGGATTTATCTACAACTTATTTTTATGTGTATTTTTAATGTTTGAACTTGTAAATATCAAATCAATTATTTATATTATTATATATGTATGTATGTGTAGGAAAAAAAAAACATGAAAAATATTGAAACCGGTTGACTCGGCGGTTGAACCAGCTAAACCGGGAACTGGTCACCATACCGGTTCAACTAAAAACCGGTTTTTAAAAGAGTGCTATAGATGTAAATAACAGTGTGATCTAATTATCTTTTAGAATACAACGATCAGTTTCATTTTTTACCCATAGAAAAATTTTCACAAGTTTACATGGTTGTTTGTAACTCATTGTTATCCCAATTTGTAATCTTTTAGGAATATATCCAAAGTCCTAACCCGTCAACTAGAATATTTAGAGATCATTAAAAGATATAAAAACGTATTGCATGAATTTTGTATACTAGTTAGACGATATATGTTCTGAAAACACGAAAATCATTTTATTTTAGAATATATTTTAGGTTGGTTTCAAGTCTGCATGAACTTTAACCAAATAAAAGAGTAAAGTGGGAAGTAGTTGGGGAGATGAGTGAATGCATCGCTCTGAGGCCACATAAGAAGCAACGCATGTGATGGTATTTATAAGCTCTCCATGTTTGGGAACAGCTAATCTCTCCACATGGATGCATGATTTGGTATTTTTGCCTTTCACTGCCTAACTTATATTTTGTTGAATATAAATTTGACATAAATGTCCAAAAAAGTTATATCATAAATTTATACTTAACCATGGAAGTTTATTTTTCATTTTCGTAAGCCGACGTCTTATTTGATATAATTTAGTAATATTAGGTCTTACACATCTCTTTTTGAAAAAAAATTAGGGAAATGACATTGTAGTCCATCCAAGTTTTAAATTGTGGTCTAAATTAGGGAAATGACATTGCAGTCCATCTCTTTTTGGTTTAGGTGGATTGTGACTTGTCAGTTTAGTCCCTATAACCTAGGGATGAGCGTGAGATGAAATCCGTATCATCCTGATTTCTTAAAAACCAAATTTGATTAAAAGTCAATCCTGAATACCAAATCAAATTAAGATTACAGATACCAGTACCTGGAATGATATCGGTTCGGTACCAACGATATCGAATCCCCAATTTCATGATTTCAGAGGATCGAAATACCTTCCCATATGTTTAAATTCTGTAATGGTTTTAGTACCGTAGCGATAAAAGATCGAGATTTGATACTAACTATTCATCCATACTGTAATCCAAATCAACCGGTGGAAGGTGTCACATTATCTTGTCATATTAAGATTAAAGTGGACGAATTAGGAGCAAATGCTATTGTTTTTGTAGTCAACAGATAAATGAGAAGCATACTCACCAAGGGTAACTATTGATCCCTTGCCCCCTATAAAACTATCTTTTCGTATCCTGAAATAGTGAAAGCAAAAACCTCTTTACCCTAAATTCCACTGGAATCTATTGGATTAAGATGTTTAAGTTTATAACTAAATTTGTATATTTTTAAAATTAAAAACAAAATCATTTTTGGGTTGCCATCATAACTAGAATAGCTACAATGATATTAGGAGAGAGAATAATAATTTATTAGATTATTATATGATTAATAAAATAATTAGAAATTATGGGAAAATGGTTTGTTAATATATTATGTTATTAATATATTAATTGGAAATAGATAGTTGAATTGTTGATTTATTATGTGATTAATAAATTAATATGAGATTAATTGTTAAATAATTGATTTGTTAATTTATATGATTAATAAACTAATATGAAATCAATTATAAGTGATTAATTAGTAATCAAAATTAATCTGGAACTAATTCGAGATTAATTGCAATTAATTAAAGATGCAAGAATCATCATGAATCCACCAAGTCACCTTCTCAAATTGATACTTCAAGCACTCGCTAAAACAGCACGGCTAAACCCACCGAAACATTTCCTAGGCTTTCCTAGGTTCTAACCTCACTCTGCCATCAGCTGCTGAAGAACTCCTCATAACGTCAGTTAACTACCTCATGAGTAAAATCACACACAACAAAGCTTAGATAGTCCTTCGAGTAAAAGACTCATCCCTATAACGGTTAGACTCATACGATAGCTACGCAATAGGGTCAAATCCATCACTCTAAGATTATTCAACCTTTGTTACATGTGACTTAACATATTCACTTAATAGCTAAATCACATCAATTAAGATTTCCATAAAGCACAAAGCAAGCAGCATTCGTGTAGTAGCACTCCAATCAATAGAATCACCAAAGAAAATTCAAACTCACATACAACAACTCATGCTTGGAACTTCCACTCTCGTTGTCGGTTGCCTTATGCATGCAAATTATACACAATACATGATCAAATAGATTGTCGAATAAAAGACTCTACCCTAAGACCACAACCAAACAAGGAACATGAAATAAGGTCAAGTCAATCATTCTAGGGCTATATGATCCTAATTGTATACATTTTTTAAAGCCAACACTTAGAAAATACTGATACCAATACATATTCCCAATCTAGAATAACATTCAATGCCTCCTAGGCTACAAGACATCACATATCAGGCCAATCTATCATGCAATTCCTGAAAGTATCCCTAGCCTTATCCTAGTATGCGATTCTCATAACATATAATCATAACAAATATTTATGGGTATTTTGGGAATCACTTGCTTGAGCTCGGTCGATTGCACGCAGCAAACCCCCTTTGTCTTTACAAAAACCCTTTTAAAAACTTATTCCCTTTTACAAAAATAGTTTTAGAAACTCGTTTTCTTTTTAAGAAAAATTACCAATTCCTCAGTTTGAGTTCATTCACACCCGAGAGTGTGCCTGAATCCCTTAAAGCAAGGCTCTGATACCAACTTGAAACTTACGAGGTAAAAAATTTCATTTTTAATTTGATCAAAACACCAGTTATCTTTTAGCCAAACATCCATTATCCTTTTTCTAATTAATTAAAATAATTTCATAAGAAAACAGTTATCAGAGTGCAATCCCAAAATCCTTATAAGGTGGAAACATGAGTGGATGCGCTGCGATTAAGCCGAGCCCTTCCCTTTCGAATTGGGAGTACTTGAAAACATACCTATAAACCCGTAAGCACAAATCTTAGTGAGTCCCCAAAAATACCACATACCAAAACACAAAATGTCATGGGCTACCCCATGGTCTATCCTTGCAATGCCGAGGGCCAAATCTCGGTCTTACATCTAAGTGTCTGGTCTACCCCTGCGGTCTTTCCTTGCAATTCACATGGCCAAATCCCGGTCTTACATACCAGTGCCCAGGGCTACCCCCATGGTCTTTCATATAATTTCTAGGGGCCAGATCATGGTCTTTCATGCAAAGAACACAGAGACAACTAGCATTCCACACAACAAGTAACGGGCGGGCATTGGTGCCTTCGCCCTGTGGATATAGTGAGAAAAACTCACCTTAACCTGCTGATAATCGAATGACTACTCGGGTCGCTGAACCGTATAACCTCGCCCCAACTAATAACATACAATCTTAATCAATAATTATCCCGATAACCCAGAATCTGAGGCCCACTCCATAAACCAAATTCCTAAAGAGTAAAAGACCATTTTACCCTTTACTTACTTGGCCCAAAACTGAGGCCCAGCCAAAATACACAAAAAGCTCAAAATGGCAACCCAAAGCCCAATATGGTCCAACTTCCTAATTGGGCCCAAAACTATCATGGGACCAATACTAAGAAAACCCACAGTCTAACCATGGCCCAAAGCCAGAAGTCCAATGGCCCAACAAGGCCTAAACCTCAAAAAGCCCAAAATAACATATAGGGGAGTACGTCCCCCCTCCCCTCGCCGGTACCAGAATGGTACGCTCCACGTACTCACCCTCGAAGAACAGAGTACAAGTCCATTATGCACAAATCAGCATTATGATAAACTCTAAGATCTGATTCAACTAGGCCACTTATCATATAAAGTTGACAACTTGACACTCATGCATGGCTTATTGGGACTCAAGACCTCAAAAAAAACTTAGGAAAAGGTCTTAATACATGCATGGGTCAAAATACTCCATCAAGATGACATTTTTATGAACAAGGGACCTCCCAAAGGCTAAGATCCAACACTCTAAGCTTTTGGGGTAACTCATACTCACAAGGATGACTCTAAGGACCAAAATGATCCCAAAATACTCCTTAAAATAGATCTAACACCTAGAGTCATCAAGATATAAACTTTATACCTCCAAAAGGTAGATCAAGATGCAACAAGCCTGGATCCAAAAGCTCCAAGCAATCCCACATGTCTCCAAGAATTTCCTTTTTCTTCTATGAACACTAAAAACCATGAAAGACCACCAAAAGCTCAAAAACCACTGAAATGTGGGCTAGGGTTTCGTTTCAAGGGTTTATAGGGATGGATGCTAAAGATAATAGGGTTTGATGGTGAGTTAAGGAGCTTAAATAGGGTTTAAGACCCTAAATTAGGGTTTGGATCTGACTAGAGTACGTCATGTGTACTTCTGGCACGCCCAGTGTACTCCCTTAAGCATTTGCGATCGTTCTACCTAGTACGCCCATTGTACTCCTATGTACGTCCAATGTACTAGGCTTAACACTAGTATGCCCAAAGTACTCTTATGTACGCCCCGCGTACTAGGTTTAACCCTAATACCACCAACTTCCGAAAACCATAACTTCCCCGTTATAATTCTGATTCCGACGATCCTTATATCCATGAAAACGAGAAGCTCTACGCTTGTATCAACTCATCCTTACTTTAAAACTTCCTGAACAAAAACCCAATATTCATAAAAGCCCGAACTGACACTTTACCAATATGCTCCTTGGCTCCAAAACACAAACCGAACTCCCGGATCACCTAAATTACATTACCTACACCTAAATGGGTCTGAATCTCTTTTCACCCCAAAGTCCCTAAGCCTTGTGGTAAGCCATCTTCGGGTCACATGCCTGAATTAGAAAACAATTTAGAACAAGGCGTTACATGTTGGCAGTGTTCTAAAAGGCGCGCCATGGCGTGAGGCGTGGCTTCGCCGTTACGAAAAGCTTCATAACGTTGCTGTTAGGCATAACGCCTGGCAAGGCGTGATATGGCGCGCCATGGCGCGTTATGGCGTGTTATGGCGCGTGTTTTTTCGTTTGAGACACAGTTTTTTTCTCTTCGTTATGTCTTTTCAAATCGGAGATACAAGTATTGTGGTTTTTGTTAACTTTTTGTTATTAGTTATTGATCTAACACTTCTAATAAGTAGTTATATTTAATATAAATTTATATTTATGTGGTAACATAATTTTAAATTAATACAAAATCGCCGCCTTACATCACGCCTTGAAAAACGCCGTGGCTCGCCATGGCTCGTTAAGCTTGAGGCTTGGCCTTGCCGCCACGCCACGCCTCACGCCATTTAGAACCTTGCATGTTGGGGTTAAAATAATGGATTTTGCTATCCAATTTCTCCAATGGATGTTGAAAGCTCCACAACCCTTCTTGGTTTCTTTGTATTTGTGATTTTTCTCACAAGGTGCTTTGAAAATATATTTATTTATTATTAATTATTTTTTCTTCCATGGTTTTGAATTCTTTATAAGGATATTTCAATATCGATTGACAAGAAATCGGATTCATTAAGATGAAATTCTTTTCAGTTTGGATTGCTTGTATGTATAGCTTCATCATAGTTCCAATTTTCATGTGAGGTATCTGTTAGAGATTTTCTAAAAAGACTTTGTGGATAATAAGAAACTTGCAGTTAGTTGTTTAATTGGTTGGATGCTATTTTTATATAAGTTTGATGTTAAAATTTGATAAATTATACTATTAAAGATAACTTCAGTATGTATCCTTTAAATCTAACCTGATGCGGAGATTTAATTTGTTACACTCTTATCTTCTTGGTTTTTTGTATAGTTAATCTATATTTATAGTCAAAGAAGTCATTAACATAATGAAGTGGGTGAAGGTTAATATTGTATATGTTCTTTTGCCTTTCCTCCAAACAATAGTGTATTTGACATATAAAATTATGTTAATTGTGTAATTCTTTCAAAATGACTATTATGGTCTATCAACAGGTTATTGATTTGAGCTTTACTGATTCAATAGGATGGGAATCATGGGATTTAAACCACTAGAATATTATAAAGCCTTGTAGGTTACTTATTCTTTATTCATGTCTTACATGACCATCAGTGATTTCTTCAAATTTGTAATGTGACCAATTGTTTGATGAAATTCCAAGGTAAACCAATCAAGCAAGAGAATGTTTGGTCGACTAATGTTTTAAGTAATCGTTTCAATGTTCATACCATTTCAAAGTCGGAAACATTCATGAAATGGTTCATCTTCCGTATTAAAAACATTTTGTTTATTATTTTTTGACTATCTATTTGTATGGAAAGAGAAATGGATTTCTATATTTCCTTTTTTGACTTATTTTCTTTCGGGTCAAGGTTCCAAAAAAAATCGACGAAGGTTATCATTGTAGATAATGTTCTTACAACTAACAAGATCAAGAGCTTTTTGCAGCCAAATCTTGAAGGCTTAAGTAGCTAATTTTTTAATTAAGTCTTCCCATATAAAAACAATCTTTACATGGTGTAAGAATGGATGGATCTTTTTTTCAAGAAACATATTGAGTGCCTCCAACATAGATGATGTTTGAACCGTGCTTCAAGCGCACTTAACTATAATTTATGTTGTACGGCGTGTTTGGCACGGAGTTTTTGGAAACGTTTGGGAGCTTCTAGCTTTTAAGTTTTGATAAAACGCTCTAGTTTAAACAAAAAGCTTCGTTTGGCAGTACGAGCATTTAGCTTTTAGTTTTAACAAAACGCTCCGATTCTAAACGCTACTTTATGTAGCGTTTAACAAAATGCTCCCAAGCTTTTAAAATCAATTTCTATAATTACCCTTATATATATATATATATATATATATATATATATATATATATATATATATATATATATATATATATATATATATATATATATATAATTGTCCTTTTATGTAATTTTATATATTTCAAAAGCTTTCAGCTATTTTTGTCAAACATTCATATAACAAATAAAAGCTACAGCTTCCCGCTACCAGCTACCTGCTACACACTAGCAGCTAACCGCTACCCGCTTCCAGCTAACAGCTACTTTTGTCAAACACGCCTGTAATCATGTAGTTTATTCGGTTGCTTTTTGTTGTATTGTTGTTCATCTATAACATTCACCCATTTCTTAATTAATAAGAACATTCCTATATTAACTAGGTGAGTTGTTGTAGTGGCTTAAGCAAGATGTGAAACCAATATGTCAATATTAGAGAAATTGGTAATATTTAACTAAAATTTGTCTGGAAGTTCATGGAAGGTTATATATAATTTCATTAACTTTAATCATGTTCTTTTTCAGGTTCGGTTGTGCTATTAATTTACCATATTACTTGGATACAATATCGATGCAAATTTTATTATCGATTGTAGAATGGCAATGTCATACTTGAAACTTCATGGTGGTTTGTATTTGTATTATTATGCTTGAAAGAATATAATCTAAAAAATTACAAAATTAATAGCAGCACGCTTTGTTTTTATTATCAATATGCGCAATGCACTTTGTTCCTACTTGCCTTTTATTGCAACCTAACCATCGTTTTTGTAAAAATGGCAAAAGTAAATTATAATTTTTAAAGGATGTAACTAACTTATTACAAATTGTGGGATTATAGTTGGAAAAAAATGAAAAAAAATTGCTTTTTTGTCTAAGATTAGTTGTTTTCGTGGACAATACTCTTTGTTACCTCAAGAATTGCTAAATTACCCGCTATACATACATATATAAACAATTAAACATATGTTTAGGAAAAGTGATGATGTTTCATACTTACAAAATTAAAAAGAGGAAACAGAATATGATTTACAAGAATTTTACCTTAAAGTAATAGGTTTTACATATTACCGCTACTTTAACATTGAATAATTTTTCCTTCCTGACGACCCATTGTGATGTCATATTGTTATCATAGATGTAGAGTTTACTAGAGCCAATCTTCAACTTATACAAATAAACTCCTTAAGTTAGCAATTCGTGTGCATACCATGTGCTAATAATGGAATCATGAACCATTTGTTTTTCTTAATTTTTTCATCCTAAGAAAACATGTTTGCTTCATTATCGTTTCATTTATGATTTCTTGAGTATAATCATTCCATAAATAAGTTGATTGCTCGAACTGATGTTAATTATAGAAGGCTAACTACATCTAAAATTTGTTAGGAGCATTTTACAAAAAAGTTTGTGAGATTGTTTTAGTCATACTTAGATGCAAAGGGACTGTAAGTCTTTTGCATAAAGGTTGAATGATTTTCTAATATAACTAGAAATATTGATATTTATGCTTTAAAAGAAGATATAATTATTTGTAGTTGATTTTTTTTTTTTTTTGAGATTTTTCCTTGAATAGTTAAATTTCTACTTAACACCATTTTTTTATTATGTTATTAAATTAAACTTGGTTTAGCTATGTTTTATTTTACTCACTAAATGAATCCACATAATATCATAAACATTAAGTGAATAAGTAATGTTGTTTTCATGTGAATCAATATAAAAATAGCTTTGTATAATAAAAACTAATTATAAATTTCTGATTAATAATTATGTTTTTTATAGTTTTAATGATTTATTTTATCAACCGTGTAACACACGGATTATAACCTAGTAAAAATATAAATACCTAAATTTCCAATAGTATTGAGTTTAGACCTATTTATCTTCTAAACTTTGACATTGCATTTTGATATCATGGATTTTTACTGAATTTCATTAATTTTTATATCATCACCAATATAATTTTCCACCCAATTACATCTACATTTTGATGGATTAGATTCATCTTGAATCATCATTTGATATAGCTTTACAAATTTCATATGTATACCACAAATTTCTTGAATCTTTTTGCAAGACAAGTGTTTGACCTAACGAATAGCCACTTCTCATTTAATGGATTTTTATTTTATTTTTGTTTTTATTTTTATTTTTATTTTTGGAAACGGCCAATAAAGAAGTTGTCATAGAGAAGTCGTTTAACTCGTTTCTCTAGTTCTCCAGTTTTTTTTTTAAATGGCGAATATCATTCCTCTATTTCTTTAGTGTGGAACATTTCCTTCGGTTTGACATTGGCATCGTAAACATTCATTAATTTTAGAAATTCAATAATGTTTGAGATTACATAGCTTTAAATGAGGTGTGGGACAAATAGAGAGCCATCGATGTATTTTCCATAAAAATCCATCGCTTCTTTTATTGCATTCTCTCCTAATCTTCCTGGATGTTGAGATATTAGGAAATAGAGTTAGTGTTCTTTATTGGGTGCACTCATCATTGTCAAGTCACAAATCACAATTACAGTTATTTTCATGAAGTTTACCCCGAAAAATAATTCAAAGTGACTAGCACATCCAAATTAATTTAGGCAGAGTGGTCATCATCAACCCACCGAAAAAGTGATGTCACATCTGTGTAACGTCACCTTCACCACCAGGCACCAACCCATTAGAGACAGAAAATGATTACCATTGACAATATTTTTTTTATTTTTTTATTTTTCTAACATTATATTAAATAAAAAAACATCATTTATAACATAAATAAATATTTTTATTTTTTTATTTTTTTGTAACATTTAAATAAAAAATATAACTTATAACGTAAATAAATATTTTTATTTTTTTATTTTTTGTTACATTATATTAAATAAAAAATATAATTTATAACTTAAATAAATTTTTTGAAAACACAAAAAAAAAAAATAAAAAAAAAAAACCAAATTTCATTAATTAAAAACATAGAAATTTAAAAACCTAAATTACCAAAATAAACATAAAACATTACACTATTTAATTAAAAAACATAAAAACTTAAAACACAAAAACCATAGGCAAATACTACTCGTCGTCATCACCATCTTCATCGCCTTCATCCGCCTCGTTGTCACCTCTGCATTCGCATCGCCATCATCGCCCTCATCTTCTTTGTCTTCATCTTCATTTCCCCCTTGGAGTTGTCTTACCCATATGTGTTCGGTCAAATCATGACGTACATTATGATGTGTTTCACGATTTTGTATTTCCAAAACTCTAGAGAAGTATGTCGGGCTGTCAACTTGTATTACTGTAGATGGATTAAGTATATCGTTCCCGGTATATGAACAAATAGCTCTTCCCTCTTCTTTTATTATCATGTAATGTAAAATAACACAAGCAGTCAACACCGTCGTTAGTTTTGCTCTATTCCATGTCCGTGCTGGATGTTTGATTATGTGCCACTTTTGTTTTAGGATTCCAAATGCTCGTTACACATCCTTCCATACAGACTCCTGTGCTAACTTGAAAATTTTTCTTTTTTCATCAGCTGGAAATGAATATGATTTGACAAATGTAGCATACTCTGGATACATCCCATCAGCTAGGTAGTACCCATACTTATATTCATTTCCATTCAAAACGTATGACATGTCTGGTGCTTTACCCTGTAAAATATTGTTAAATAACGGAGACGCTTCAAGCACATTCAGGTCATTGTTAGACCCCGTCATACCAAAGAATGCATGTCAAAACCATAAGTCTTATGAAACAATTGCCTCTAATATAACAGTCAGGACCCCATGATCACCTCACGTGAATTGACTACGTTACGCATTGGGACAATTTTCCCACTCCCAATTTGTACAGCCAATACTACCAAGCATCCCTAGAAACCATGTTTAACTTGATGCACAACATACAACTGTTCGACATCACTTTTAGTCGGATATCGCAAGTATATGTCACTGTAAAGCTCTATAACATACTCACAGAAAAGATATCTACATTCTTGGCCCGTCCTCTCAGACATTTTCAAATACTCATCTGAAGCATTTGGGGTTATGCTATATGTCAATTGTCTAAGAGCGGTTGTACATTTTTGTATTATAGTAAAACCACGTTTACCTCTAGTATCTCATCGTAATTGGAAAAACTCATAATTACGTTCCAAATCTTTAGCTATACGTAAGAAAAAATTTCTACTAATACGAAAACGTTCTTCAAATTTCAATAGGTCATATAAACTATCAGGGGCAAAATAATCACGTACCAAAAGTTCATTTGTCGCCTCTAAATCCCGTTTGATCCATTTTCTATGTTTCTTCTCGCGGTGTGAACTTTCGCCTCTCGCATGAAGCATGTCTTGTGCCGCAGACAATAGTTTGTGCAAAACTAACTCGTCATCAGAATCGTTATCCATTTTTTGTGTGTTTTTTATTTGAAAGAGTTTGTGTGTTTGTTTTGAAAAATTTGTGTAAAAATGGATGTATATATATAGAGAGAAATCAAATTAAATAATTTTTTTTATTTAACCCCCCAACGGTCAAAAAGTAATCCAACCAATTAGCTTACGCGTCTTCTTCCGTCCTGCTAGCCACGTGTAACGCCCGCAGATCCGGGCTAGTCAAATTAGAGGCAACAAGTGTCGAAAATGACTTTTCGGCAAAATATTATTTAGAATAAATAATCTTAACCAAGCTGAAGTATATGTTACAAGGTTTCCGTACATATAAAGACCATCGAAATCCGAGTTATAACGAAGAAGTTTTGACCCGTCGAAGTTTCGCGACAAAACTGGCACGATACCGGGAAGCGTAAATAGTGAATTTATGATAGAGCGAGTTTTAGACTTAGCGATCTAAATGAAAGTCATAAAATATGTTAAACCGAGAGCGTCCATAAAAAGAACGCCCAAATCTGACTTCGTATGAAGAAGTTATGATTTTTCGAAGTTTCGGCTTAGTTGTGTACAACCCGAAATTCGAATATTAGATCGAGCGGTTTTTAGCCGACACGACCTAAACGAGAATAGAAGATCTCGTTAAGATTAGCGTAACAAGAAAAAGATGGGCGAAAATGGACGTCGGATGAAGAAGTTATGAATTTTTAACGGAGCAATCCTGTCCCGGCTTGTTAATATTATTACTTTTAATATAAAGTCAAAATTAGCCGACGAAGTCTAAACGAAAGTTGTAGAGTACGTTCCCGCCTTCACGTGTATATAAAGAACATTGAAAACGGAGCTCATACGCGAAAGTTGCGAATTTTTAAAGTTGAGTGTGCAAATTGCAAAATCTGATGCGAGATGGATGACGTGGCCCCATCGCAGTCGTCCATCGCCGATCGCAGAGCGCCCTTCGGATCATGCCATGTTGCCTCGCTTCGCCTTACGCCCCGCGTAGGAGTTCGGTACACCCAGCGTACCCTCGGTCCTTATCCTCTTCCGAAGTGCGCGACAACTGGACGCAGTTGGTCCCTATCCGAAGTTATGCCCCGCGTAGCCAAGGATTACTCCCAACGTAGTCCGAGGCCTCGCAGGGTAAAAAAGGGGGCGAGGGTCTCCGCAGTTTTCACACCATTTGTCATTCTCTCTCTAGTTTCTTTCTCTCTCTAAGGCTTTTAACCCTCCCCTAAGCCTAGGTGATCCCCTAGCACCCTAAGGAAGCCCCGAGGCTCCCGGAGTCCCGAGAAAAGTGTCTTTCGGTTTCGAAACGCTGCTCCAAATAAAGTTCCGGTTTTCTTTAAAATCCGCTGTAAGTGAGCTACGCTTACGCAATTTTTAATATAGCTTCCAAATGATTATTGTAATGTTATTAGGTCCTTAAAATAATTATTTGGGCTAGTATTATGAGTTATATTGAGTGTTATTTAACGCTTATATAATAATAATAATAATAATAATAATAATAATAATAATAGTCAGACTATTAATTTGTCACGGTTATCGTTAGACTAAACCCTAGTGGTATTGATACTAGGTTTTATCGAAGGAAATTGTTTTGAGAGTATCGAAGCGTTGTCCGAGTGCTGAGTCACCACCTTTCAAGTGAGTGCATGGTCCCTTTCATCTTACACATAGATATGAAGTATTCTATATAAATTATGTGTTATGTGTGCATATTATCTGAGTACTTGCTGTCTATGCTAGTTGAATGATTTTATACACGTTTTAAAGGATTTAAACCGTATATGTATTTTATATCTACAAAAATGTTAGGGTAAAACATGGGTAGATGTAATAGATGGAAAATAAGTTGGACGATGAGATGAGAGGTGTTATAGACCACGAGGTAAGGGTGAGAGGTGAACGATGTGAGAAGCCTTTTCCCAAACGATGGCCCCGTCATTCAGCAGAGTATGGATGACAACAACGGACTATTCTAGACAGTCCAGTGGATCACTAATAGGCTCGCAACCTGTAAGTGTTGTGAACGATGTGTTCACTCGGTGTACTCTAAACCTTGGTGATCATGCAGACTTGGTGCCAAAACCCTGGCGACTATGCAGACTTAGTGCTTGTTGTATAAATTCTGGTGACTATGCATACTTAGTGCCTAAACCCCGGTGACGATGGACTTCGTTCCGATTCCTTAGGATGATCCTTAGGAATGTATGAACGAGGAATGGTTGATTCTTAGGGTAGATCCTTAAGACTAAAGAAGATAATGGGGATGGGTAATTGAGTTGATTGTTTGATTGTTTGAACATAATAATTATATTACTGTGGGTTGAAAACCCTATGTATTCACCAGGTTTCCCAACCTGACCCACTCAGTTTATTTATGTCACAAGTGTTGTTATGAAGTCACATTACACTGAGAGATTAAAGAGATGTAGATCACTAGTAAGTTTTGTTTATGCTTATGTTTCTGTATTAACGATGACATCCCAAACGTTTTAAAATAAATAAAATACGTTTCTTCGAAAATGTTTTGATAACGTATTTATCATGTTTTTCTGGGAACAAATTCCGCAACATTTTTATGAAAAGAAGTACTCTGATTTTTATAAAGCATAAACAAAATCGGTCTTTTCTGGCCGAGAAAATGGGGATGTCAACGTTTGTATCAGAGCATTAGTTTAAGCGAACTAGGAATATGGATTTATTTCTAGACTTAAACTTAGAATGCTATGCAATGATTATGAGGAGTATGTCTAATAGATTTAGGTAATACACCTGAATAGACACAAACACTAGCTTATTTTAGGAATGATTCCTAAATTGCTTTTACGTGCTAAATGATTTGTTATGCTATCCTTTGATCGAATCTATGGTCTGTTGCCGACCGGATCTGAAAACCTTATGTGTTTAGGATTCTAAATGTACGACTACGATATTAGAACTAGCATGTAAATGTTTCGAAGTGATAAGGATGATTTAAACGTCTATCCTAAATAAAGATCTAGATTCACCTTATTCGGTGTATAGATCAAGAAGGCAAGGACTCATAGCGAAAATGTAAACGCAAATGGAAATAGGAACCAACGCCCTCAACCTCCAGTGATACAACAAATACATGTTGTCAAAGAAGTGGCACCTGAGCCAATAACGATGGCCGGAGTGCAAGCAATGATCCAGATGATGTTGGATCGCCAAATGGAGGACACGAGGCGTTTACTTCAACAAAACCGAGAAGAAATTACGGTACCAATTGAACAGCCCGAGCTGAATGATGGTCAGTCAGAAGGAGGAAACTACAGTGGGACTGTTGGTCAAGCCAACCCACCGATAGTTAGGCGAAAGCACCAGGACGGAGGAAATAACGGACGTGGATGCAAATACAAGGATTTCATGGCATCCAAACCACCGAGTCTATCCGGAAGCTCGACACCGGTGGAAGTCATGAACTGGATCTCCGAGATGGAGACGATGTTTGAGAGTTGCGAGTGTAGCAACAGGCAAAAGACCACTCTCGTGGTTCCTCTGTTGAAATCTGGAGTACTAAGCTGGTGGAAGCTACTAGCTGATTCGATGCCCAAAGGAGAAGCGAGCAAGATGTCGTGGGAAGATTTTCTGGTGCAGTTAAAGATGCAGTACTGCTCTGAGCAGGATATTCTAGAGATCAACAATGAGTTCCAGAATCTAAAGAAGGGAAGGATGAGTGTCATCGAGTATGCTGCAAGTTTTACGGAGAAAATGAAGCTTGTTCCTTACCTAGTTCCAATTGAGCTCTCCAAGGTCAACAAGTTTGCCCATGGATTACCAACAGACTTTGGACCAATGGTCAAGCAAGCAACCACTTTGAAAGGAGCCATCTGGGCAGCCAGGAATGTTGAGACCCAAATTAGGGAAAAGGGTTTGGAGAGAGCTGAAGTTGGCGAGAAAAGGAAGCATGAAGGATCTTCAAAATCCAATAAAAAAAGGAAATTCTCAAAGACTGAAGAAGGAGGAGGAGGTGAACCCAAGTGGTGCGAGAAGTGTAAAAAGAAGCACTTCGGGAAATGTAGCGAGGAGGTGACTTGTTACAAATGTGGAAAGACAGGGCAGTACGCCAGCAAGTGTACGTCCAACAAAAAGGTGTGCTATGGATGTAACAAAGAAGGGCATATTTCTAGGGACTGCCCAAAGAAAAACGAGGCAACAAGGCCAAACACGCCACCGAGGCCAAGGGCATTTCACATGATCCTCGACGAAGCAGAAAACCATGCGAGGAATCAAGGATGAGGACTTCATATCCGAAGATCAAGTTATGTAGTAGCCATAGCATCGTATAATGTAGCCTATTAGAGGCATAGTCTAGGGTGAACTTGAACACCTATGTAATAGTTTCAAGAAATAATAAAACCATCGTTTTGTTAT
This sequence comes from Lactuca sativa, assembly GCF_002870075.4. Taxonomy (NCBI): domain Eukaryota; kingdom Viridiplantae; phylum Streptophyta; class Magnoliopsida; order Asterales; family Asteraceae; genus Lactuca; species Lactuca sativa. The sequence goes on along the minus strand of NC_056626.2, from coordinate 173,269,768 downwards.
CTGATGTGTAAAACTGTTATGTGATTTTCTTGTATGGTGACTTGGGGACTGCAAGACAATACTTTGGACGAGTATGAGTAGGTGTGAAAGGTAGTAGATGCATATACTACCAGAAGCACAGGACTCACGCTTGGATCAGGGAAAGTCACAAGGTTACCAAGAAGCTAGTAATTGATATCGTTTTATTCAAGTATGTTGTTACCATCATTTCAGTAATGACTAAAAAGATTGTTGATATTCCGACCCTAGTGGTCATATCGAATCGAGTCCGACTACAATGAGTATGTTACATGGTTCAGAGAACCAAGTTCGATGTAGCATCTGACTTAAGACGGAAGATTGGAATAAAAAGCGAACAGTAGAGGTATCACGAAAAGTTGCTTGTAGCTAGAAAGGCTACCTTTTAAAATGTGATTATCTCACATTAGAACATGAAGGAAGGTATAGTCTGTTTTGAAATTTAACTCTAAGAAACCTGAGTCTAAACATGCATCACATGATGATAGGTCATAATTTGGAGTCTAACCTGAGATAGAAAGCAGGTGCACGATCGAGTACTGCTTACAGTCAATAAGTCTAAGAGATAGACTTGAAGGAATATAAAAGTTATAATTATTACCTAGGATGAAGAGATGACGTATGGAGTCATTATACGAGCCCTGTTTCGTTGATGATTCCGAGACGTAATCATCCTAAGGGGGGATAATTGTAACGCCCGCAGATCCGGGCTAGTCAAATTAGAGGCAACAAGAGTCGAAAATGACTTTTCGGCAAAATATGATTTAGAATAAATAATCTTGACCAAGCTGAAGTATATGTTACAAGGTTTCTGTACATATAAAGACCGTCGAAATCCGAGTTATAACGAAGAAGTTATGACCCGTCGAAGTTTCGCGACAAAACCGGCATGATACCGGGAAGCGTAAATAGCGAATTTACGATTGAGCGAGTTTTAGCCTTAGCGATCTAAACGAAAGTTGTAGAATACGTTAAACCGAGAGTGTCCATAAAAAGAAAGCCCAAATCTGACTTCGTATGAGGAAGTTATGATTTTTCGAAGTTTCGGCTTAGCCGTGTATAACCCGAAATTCGAATATTAGATCGAGCGGTTTTTAGCCGACTCGGCCTAAACGAGAATCGAAGATCTCGTTAAGAGTAGCGTAACAAGAAAAATATGGGCGAAAACGGACGTCGGATGAAGAGATTATGAATTTTTAACGGACCAATCCTGTCCCGGCCTGTTAATAATATAACTTTTAATATAAAGTCAAAATTAGCCGACGAAGTCTAAACGAAAGTTGTAGAGTACGTTCCCGCCTTCATGTGGATATAAAGAATGTTGAAAACGGTACTCGTACGCGAAAGTTACGAATTTTTAAAGTTGAGTGTGCAAATTGCGAAATCTGATGCGAGATGGATGACGTGGCCTCATCACACCCGTCCATCGCCAATCGCAGAGCGCCCTTCGGATCATCCCACGTCGCCTCGCTTCACCTTACGCCCCGCGTAGGATTTCGGTACACCCAGTGTACCCTCGGTCCTTATCCTCTTTTGAAGTGCGAGACAGTTGGATGCAGCTGGACCCTATCCGAAGTTATGCCCCGCGTAGCCAAGGATTACTCCCAACGTAGTCCGAGGCCTCGCAGGGTAAAAAAGGGGGCGAGGGTCTCCGTAGTTTTCACACCATTTGTCATTCTCTCTCTAGTTTCTTTCTCTCTCTAAGGCTTTTAACCCTCCCCTAAGCCTAGGTGATCCCCTAGCACCCCTAAGGAAGCCCCGAGGCTCCCGGAGTCCCGAGAAAAGTGTCTTTCGGTTTCGAAACGCTGCTCCAAATAAAGTTCCGGTTTTCTTTAAAATCCGCTGTAAGTGAGCTACGCTTACGCAATTTTTAATATAGCTTCCAAATGATTATAGTAATGTTATTAGGTCCTTAAAATAATTATTTGGGCTAGTATTATGAGTTGTACTGAGTGTTATTTAACGCTTATATAATAATAATAATAGTCAGACTATTAATTTGTCGCGGTTATCGTTAGACTAAACCCTAGTGGTATTGATACTAGGTTTTATCGAAGGAAATTGTTTTGAGAGTATCGAAGCGTTGTCCGAGTGCTGAGTCACCACCTTTCAAGTGAGTGCATGGTCCCTTTCATCTTACACATAGATATGAAGTATTCTATATAAATTATGTTTTATGTGTGCATATTATTTGAGTACTTGCTGTCTATGCTAGTGGAATGATTTTATACACGTTTTAAAGGATTTAAACTGTATATGTATTTTATATCTACAAAAATGTTGGGGTAAAACATGGGTAGATGTAATAGATGGAAAATAAGTTGGACAATGATATGAGAGGTGTTATAGACCACGAGGTCAGGATAAGAGGTGAACGATGTGAGAAGCCTTTTCCCAAACGATGGCCCCGTCATTCAACAGAGTATGGATGACAACCACAGACTATTCTAGACAGTCCAGTGGATCACTAATGGGCTCGCAACCTGTAAGTGTTGTGAAGGATGTGTTCACTCAGTGTACTCTAAACCTTGGTGAACATGCAGACTTGGTGCCAAAACCCAGGCGACTATGCAAACTTAGTGCCTGTTGTATAAATTCTGGCGACTATGCAGACTTAGTGCCTAAACCCCGATGACGATGGACTTCGTGCCGATTCCTTAGGATGATCCTTAGGAATGTATGAACAAGGAATGGTTGATTCTTAGGGTAGATCCTTAAGAGTAAAGAAGATAATGCGGATGGGTAATTGGGTTGATTGTTTGATTGTTTGAACATAATAATTATATTATTGTGGGTTGAAAACCCTATGTACTCACCAGGTTTCCTAACCTGACCCACTCAGTTTTTTTACGTGCTATGTCATCTCTTGTCATAGCACCTAAATCTTAATATTTCATAGGGTGTAGTTACACTTCTAACATTCCATTTTTTCTTTTTAAAATTTAATTAAACTATATATTTTTTTTAAACACAAACAATTAATATTAAATAAATTTTATTTTTTTAAACCACAAACAATTAATATCAAATAAATTATATTTTTTAAAACACAAACATTTCATATTAAATTAACAAAGTTAGAATAAATTAAAACTTAAAATACCTAGAAACACGGGTTACTAATTCAAACTACAACAAACATGATTTAATACCTAGAAACATGACTTAATACATTAAAAAAACACTTCATAAAAAAACATACCAAAGCAATGAGTCTTCCTCCGAAAACTAGTCATCCAATTTGTCTTTCGGCGACATATTTAGATCAAGATTGTCCATCATCCAAGGATGACTAGTCAAATGGCGGTGAAGATCAGCATGGATTACTGCATTGTTGACTATGCTCATTCTCTGTATCCATTCTTGACCACCATATTCAAGTGGTTGTGTCTTGGGGATGACTTCATTCTCGTCGTACACACATATCACAGTTCGTTATGTTCTAGTATCATATTATGCAATATGATACACGTATACATCACCTTTGTCATAGTAGAAACATCACGAAACGTGGATGCTTTGGAAACTATCTGCCAACGCTTTTTAAGTGCTCGAAACGCTAGTTCGATATCTTTTCTCATTTTTTCTTGGACTCTCTTAATTCTAGACATTTGAGGGTCATCCGGACAAGACAAACTTTTAACGAAAACAGAAAGGTCAAGATAGATTCCATCGAAAAGATAGTACCCAAATTTGTATTCCGTTACTCAGAGTACAAACGATGAATTTGGGGCAGTATTGTCCTACACCTTGTTGAATATTGATGAGTTATTGAGAATGTTAATGTCACTGAACGAACCGGTACTAACGAAAAATGCATGTCAAATTCACAAATCTTGTGAGGCTACAACTTCAAGTACGACCATAGGATAATGATAATTGCCCTTTATGTACTGTTCATGATATGCATTAGGACACAAATTACATCTCCAGTGCATGCAATCTAAACTTCCTAACACTCAGGTAAACCATGCACATTCGCATGATGAGGATACAACTTTTCTATGTCACTAGAAGTATGATGACACAAATATCGTAGACCGTAGAAAGAAATGAATAATTTGTAACATTCGTTAATACTTTCTTGTGCGGTACGTGCAAACATCCTAAAACTCTCGTCTAGTGCATCAGGGGGTGGAATATGATAACATACGAAATACAACAGTATATTTTTGAATTTGATCAAAGCCTAACGTACCTCTTGCGTCCGGGCGTTGCCGCATATACTCAAACAACAAGCTCACACTTTCTACAAGATGCATAAAAAATCTTTATGTGTAACAACCCGAAGTTTTCCATCGTCGAAAAACCCGTTCTACCCGTAAAATTCGTCGTTAATCAATTCGTTTCGTTTCCGTTTTGGGTTAAAGTAAATAAATTTATATGTTTATTATAATCCAATGAGTGTCCAAACCCTTTAGGAACTCATGAAACTAGCCCAAAAATGTTTATTTCAAAAAGTTAGAAACGTCCCCGCCGGGTGACGGAAACTTAATCGGGTGCGACCTAAAGCCCCGTTTAAGGCCGGTATCGGGTAGAATTCCTCCGTGTCCAAGTTTTAGGACCTATATAAACATGTTTAAACATTCATTTGAAGCTTTTGCTTATTCTCTCTACTCTCTCTCTAACCTTTCTCCTAAGTCTAAGTTCAAGGGTCCAAAACTCAATTTTAAGGCCTCAAATCCCTAAGGTACCTTCCTAACTTTATTATATAGCATATTAGACCTTCAAATTCGGGATTGAATCATAAAATTTGGCCTTGTATGAGAGTTTACGGCCCAAGTAGATGCCTAGGCCGTAAACACTAAGTTTGAAGGGTTTTGAGCCCTTAAACCCCTCCTAGACAATTTTGGGACCTAGATATGATTAAATGACTTCATGAAATGGACTTATAGCATTTTAAACATGAATTTTGAAGGGTTTGAAGGAGTTTACAGCCAAGCCTCATGCTTAGGCCGTAAACTCATATAGTTTGGACTTTTATGACCTTAAACCCTTCCTAGACCCCAACAAGCCCTGGATATGACTTCTAGAAAAATCACTTTAGCCTTGGAACACTTTTATCATGGATTTTGGAGAACAAATAAGAGTTTACGGCCAAGCCTCATGCTTGGGCCGTAAACTCTTCATTTTGGGGTGTAAACTCCTCCAAAAGTGTTAAAAAGCCCCTATAACACCCCTAAAGCCTTGGAATGAATTTTAGAAGTCCTTACAAATAAGTTTTTAGCCTTAAATCATCATGAATAACTCTCTAGGAGAGTTTACGGCCATGAGGGGGGTCTCATAGGCCGTAAACTCCAAAAACCCCTCCAAAATTTCAAGGAAATGCATGAAAGGCCTAGGAATAAATTTAGCAATCACATGTGATTTGTTTTGGCGTCATTTAACACATTTTTCTTGGGTATTTAGGAGTTTACGGCCAGGAGCCTATGCTAGGCCATAAACTCCCATAAATAAGTCATTTTGATGTTTAAAATCCATTCCAAGACTTTGAACCAAACCTAGAAAAATTCCCTTAAGTGATTTAAGCCATTTTTGCCCATAATTGACCCCACCATGAGTTTACGACCGTAAACTCATGGAGAGTGGGTGTCATTGGCTGAAAACTCTTGTATGAGTTTATTCATGGTGATAAGTTATTAGGACTAACTTCAAGATCGTTTGGATCTTTTATAACAGTTAAAATGATGAATACGAAAACTATAAATAACAGAAGTATGGATCAAAGTGTGTCGGATGATTAGATCAACAATCCTCAGCAGAGCTCGATAAAGAACTTCCGCTGTAGAGGATTTAGGGTTACAAGAACGATAAAGAAATAATGCTCTGATCTATCGTAATAATCGTTTTCTATCGTTAACCTAATATGCATGCAAGCATATATATTTATACTAAACCCTATCAAGCTCTCGGTTGGACAGGCCCAAACCGGAGTTACAAAACTGGACTAATAAGCGAGCCCAATAGACGCAATACATAACAAAACACTACCCAACAATCTCCCCCTTTGCGTCAAATTGGAGCGAGACTACTTCTTCTTCTTGCTTGGGCCAGCATCGGGAACTTTCTTCTTTACAGTTTCAAACATACGTGAGATAAGCGCAAGGATCGTCTGTCTGAACCGAATGTACCATTGTATCATGTCGTCAAAATACTTGATATCATCTGCTGTATTTTCCTTGCATCTGTGGATGATCCCCAGCACATGCTCTAGGCAAGCAGTGGTGTACAGATGTTTATCAGCTAAGGCAAAAAGACATTTATGTCCTTCATTCCTAGTGAACATGACTGAGTTTCGCCTCGAGTCAATTTTGCCCATCTGCATTTGATTCAGATCACTAGCCGAGCCAACAGGAGATATTGTTGGTTTCTTCTTGAAGACGCTTGCTATCTCCTGATCCATCAGTGCAACTTCCATGATGTAGCACACCAGCATCCTCTTGAGATGGTCGATGATCGGACCATATTCAGCTTCATTGGTTAGAAGGATGTTGTGCAGAATAATCCAATCATGGGGATTGAGGTTCGGAAGATCTGCTAAATAAATGGCATGTTCGGTTTTGGCAGATCCCCTAAGCACCTTGAACTGAACGTTAATGAACTTCCCTTCAGTGTATGGTTTCAAGACCCGAACGTTGGTAATCTTTTGAGTGCTCCAAGTTTGATATTGAGGTTGAGCAGCCTTCAGATAGAAATCAATCAAGTCCCGATCAATCTGCGGATGAGGATGAGGGAAATCTGCAACGTTGGAGAAGGCGTGAAAGATGAACGCCTTTCGGGTCAGTGGCATGTCGAACTGAGAGTCGACAGTATTGGAACAGTCAAACGAAATAACTGGTTCCAGCCACAAGATGCTCGGAGTTTCGATTGCTTCCTTTATCATCCTCTCGAGAGTCCAAGCAGGAAAAAGAGTTTTCCTACTCTCGAGAAGGTCGTGGGCTTCCTTCTGTTTTTGTTCAGCTTGTTCAGCTTCTTTTGCCACACGAACACTATCATCTGCATCATTGCGTCGACTTTTACGTATCAACAAGTCGGTAATCGTTTCTTCGTCATCTTCCTCTTCTTCCTCAGCAATCTTCTTGCCTTTATCTTTCACACCCGAACCGGAGGCTTGGCCTACAGGAGGAGGTTCGGTTGTGTGAGTTGCCTTTGAGGAATGAGGTGGTTGGGATGCAGACTCCTTTTCTCCCCCTTGTTTCGGAATGGACACGAAATCGGGTAGCCCTTCAATTTTGCTTAATAGGTCTAGGGCAGGAGCGAGCTTCTCTACAAGGGTACGCCTCACAGAATGGTTAAGGATAGGATCATGTGCTTCGAGGATGTTGAAGATGGCTGAGTGGACATCCGAAACACACGTCTTAATGACCTCCCGTTCAGACCGAAGAGTGTCAATCTGCTGTTGAGAATGGGAGAGTTGAGCATTCTTAACCTTCAGGGCAGTGGTCTTCTTTGCCAAAACATCCATTAACGAGTTCTCAGCAGCCAAATCTTCTTAGAGCTTTGAGAGACGCTCGTCAATAGTAGCACGGAAGGCTGAGTTGTCGTCTGTGAGCGATTGACGAAGTGAAGCAAAGGACTTCAACTCAGTAGAGACAGACGTGGCCAACTGTTGAACAATTGGTTCCAACGTAGTCTTGGTGGCATTAGCACTCTCCTGTAAGGACTTTAACAGGGCAGAGGCATCAGAAAATAGTTTATCGACTTTTTCGGTCGCTGCCTGACAGGCTTTCGTTGAGGCATCGATGTCGGAGGTTGCAGAAGCAATAGAATCTTGTTGAGCCCTTGACAAAGCATCAACAATCTTCTGAATAGCAGCTTCAGAGAGTGATGATTAGGACGTGGAAGAAGAGGCAATAAGCAAGTCGACCTTGTCATGGAGTTCCTTAAGATGTTTCTTTGTGACCGGAGCGTCATCATCATCATCGCTCTGCACTTGAAACGGACTGTAGTAGACCGAATCAAACGTCATGTTTTCCCCGCCAAGGAAAGTGTCATCTCTGTTAGAGGCGTGACTGGGAGATGGTGGTGGTGGTGAGGCTGGTGGTACAGTGGTATGGGTAGGTTCGGGTGGGGTTGTTTCAGGTGTAGGTGTAGGGGTAGGTTCGGGTGCTTTTAGGGTTTCGGTTGTGTTTATGGTTTCGGGTGCTGGTGGTGCTTCGGTTGCATCAGTATGAACCCTCGTATCATATACATTGGCTCTAACATCTGCAGTGGATGTTGTGGTTGCGTCGGTGAATATTGGTGGTGGCATTGGGATTGAAGTGTTTGGAATGTGGGTAAAGGGGTTTATGGTAGGAATGGAAGTAGGAATAGTTTTAGGAGGAGAGGGAATTGGAGAAGGAGGGATTTGAATCTCAGGGGTAGGAGATCTGGGTGGTGTGTTGCCTCGTGGAGAGTCGTCAGAATCCGAACTCTCACCCTCTGAATCACTGGAGGAGGAAGCGATAATCAGCTTTCTCCTGGGTTGTGTTTTTCGCCTCTTATGCTGCAGAGACTGAGCAACTTTTATGGGTTTCCTCTTCTTAGGAGAAGGGCCTTTAGCCCCTTTCGCCACCTGTTTCCCTTTGTCAGCCTTCTTGCCTCTTGGAGCAGGCTTGTCGGTTTCATGAATCGACTTCAAGATCTCCGGTGTAAGATCCCTCGGACCAGAACGCTTGAATTCTTTGTAGGTCCTGATAATCCGGCTGTCAGCTGGAACGTCAGCATACATAGATTCCAGAATGGAACCATTGAAGGGAAATTTGGAAGCATCTGAGACGATGATCTTCGTGGTATGAAATGTACCAATCGAAGACATCGAAGCACCGGTGACAATGGGGACGTTGTACTTGTCCATCACCCATTTCGTAACCAAAGTCCAGAACCTGGCGTATGAAATTTCAGAATGCCTGGACGTAGAGGAGAGACTCTGGACGAGTTGTTGCCACAGAACAGACCCATAATCCATGTTGATGCCATTGTAGACACCATACATTATCGACAAGAAAAGGCGACTGGCCCCGTCAGATCCAGAGCTTCTTTCAGATAACCCTTTGAATAGCACAGTGAACATCCCGTTCCACTGTGGCGGCAAGCATGACTTCTTAAACTTCGCAACAGAAGAAAGCGCCTCCGTATACCCATGTTGTAGAACATATTGAATAAATGCCCCATTGGAACTGTTTCTGGGTTAACCCTCGATGAATTAGGTTTAAACCCTAACAACGAGCAAAATCTTTGCTTTGAGATCGAGGCCTTGTGCTGAAGAATATCAAAGAATATTCTGTCAACAACCTTGTCGTAGTGAGCAGTCGCAAAGATCTGCGACAAGAACTCCATTGGAACGGATTCAGATCTTGAAAGTGCAGGAGCAATCGGCGAAAATTTCAAACACTCGACAATGGGGAACATGTAGGAATCATAAGCATGAGGGGTTAGATCGATGATAAGGCATTGTTGTGGGTGAATAGGCAGTATGTGAGAAGTGGCGTGAACAGAGGATGAATCTGCCATTGCTTGAAGAAAGGGAAGAAGATGATGAACAGTTAAGGTTCAGGGATTTCTTGCGCTCTAGGAATTTTACTTGCAGTAAAGAGGTAAATGGTAGAGGATGTTGCCTTTTATACTGGGGTTTAAGGAGAGAGAAAGATCTTCCCAAATCTTCGATTGAGAATGGAAGGGTTTTTCGGAGTTGACTGATGCGTGACAGTTGGGGTTGCCGATGATCACGCATGAGAGAGAATGTCAGACCCCTAAGAACACGCCTCCCATCAAGTGCCGTTTAGATATGAAGCGTTTCAGATTCACACGCGCCTCTTCTGCGCCATTTGGAGATGAACCGTTTCAAATTCACCCACGCGTCTGCGACGTCATTTGGAGATTAGACGTTTCAAATCCGCACGCATTCCCTTTTACACCGTTTGAAATCAAATCGATTGGACTCCCGCCTGAGTCAGCAACTCTTCATCTTATCCCTTTAAGGTGTAACGGTATCTTTTGAACAATGCTCCCACGTGGATGAAAATTGACCACAGCTTATAATTAACCACGAATCCAATGAAATGGCCTGTAATTATTAGAACCAGAGTTTTGGAAAATCAAAGATTTTCGTGCTAAGGGTGTAAAAGAAAAGAAATAAAGCAATCCTTTTTAGGAAAAATTGTGATGTCAATAAAGACATGAAACAAATGATCCCGAGCACGAATCTCTTCCTTCAAGGTCAAGAGAGACCTTAAAGTGTTAGTGTGGTTTCCCGTTGAATAACGATCAAACACTTATTAAGAAGTGTTGAAAGGCTTCTTTTAATTAAGCTTTTTAGGGTGGCTTTTGCTTTGATTCAACAGTCAGAATCTTGAAATAAGATAGAAAGTGAACAAAGTACTTGTGAGACCGGTGTAGTCTGTTGAACAAGTAGGTTGGTAATCATTTTAAAGTAGCTGGGAAATATAAAATCTCAACAAAAATTAAAAACTGGATCCCAAGGGAAGAAATGTTATGGTTTTTAACAATTTCATAGGAATCACACAAAAGAAAAATTTGAGACTTCATGAAGATATATCCGTCAATTCATTAGTGAAAACTAGAGCAATATAATTGTTCACCGTCAATTCAGATTGGGTAGTGAATTTTGGGTTTCACTCAGCTCGTAGTGGCACGAAACTATGATCATGAACGCAGTTATTGGGTAACCATAAACCTCAGTGGTAATTGCTGAGAGTCTCAAGGGTTACGTATGTGAACTGAGAGGAATGGAGAAGTGTAATTTAGATGGTGTAAGAAAGCAAAGTACCTCTGCATTGAAAGATAGGACTAAGCAGAAAACTCTTATCTCTTGTGAGAAGAGAGTTAGGTAGCTCTGGATTAGAATAAATGTGATAGCCTAATTGGGAAGACAAGGTTTGTGTATACCGAGTCATTAAGGCTATTATTCAGAATCAAATGAGGCTTTGGACACATACAGCAGCATGCTTCTAGGGACACTTAACTAATTCAACAATTTCCCCATAAACAAACAAACAAATAAAATTAACGTCAAAAAGGAAGAGAGAACAAAATATTTTTGGAGTTTCTGAAATTATATATTAAGAAAAATATTTTTGGAATTTTTGAAAAAATAATAGTGAAAGAAAGAAAGAAAAAAATAAAAATAAAAAGAAAAAATGAAAACTGAGAAAGAAAATAAAAAGTTAAAAAAAAACTTTGGAACCGAACCCGAGCATTCGGTCTATTTCGGTTGTGAGAATTTGAAAAACCGAACCCGAGCGTTCGGTCTATTTCGGATTGGAAAAACTTTGGAAAACCGAACCCGAGCGTTCGGTCTATTTCGGATTGGAAAAACTTTGGAAAACCGAACCCGAGCGTTCGGTCTATTTCGGGTGAGAAAAATTGAGAAACCGAACCTGAACGTTCGGTTTATTTCGGTTATCAAAGAAAATGGATTTTCAAAGAGAGAGTACTTTTAACAATAAAAGAAATGTAATAGGAACAATTATACATGAAATTTACAACCAAGAAAACCACCTTTGATTGATGAGCGAAATGCAGATTATCCAACCGAACCCGAGCGTTTGGTTCATTTCGGTACATGAGTACAAAAACTGAACCCGAACGTTTGGTCTATTTCGCTTCTTACTTTTGAGTTTGAGAGGTGATTTGTGGTATTGACTCTGATCCCATCATGCCTAGCCCTTGTAGAATTTTGTTAAATGATGCTTCAGGAAGGGCTTTGGTGAAGACGTCAGCCAGTTGATCAGTGGTTCTAACGAAATGAATTTCAACGTTTCCATCTTCCACATGATCTTTAATGAAGTGATACCTCAGTGCTATGTGCTTAGTCTTTGAGTGTTGCACTGGGTTATGAAAGATCCTAATTGCACTTTCAGAGTCACAATATAGTGGGATCTTTTTCATATTGACTCCATAGTCTCGGAGTTGACTTTGGATCCAAATCACTTGAGAAGTACAGGATGCAGCTGCAATGTATTCTGCTTCAGCTGTAGACAAAGACACACACGTTTGTTTCTTTGATTGCCAGCTAACCAACTTCCCGTCAAGGAATTGGCAGCCGCCAGTGGTGCTTTTCCTGTCTAGTCCACAACCTCCAAGGTCTGCATCTGAGTAGGCCTGAACGAAGAAGCCCGAGTTGGATGGATACCATAGACCTAAAGAGGTAGTTCGCTTGAGATAACGAAGAATGTTCTTGACTGCAAGCATGTGAGGTTCACGTGGATTCGCCTGAAATCTAGCACAATAACAAACAGAGAACATGATATAAGGCCTGCTAGCAGTAAGATACATCAGTGAACCAATCATCTGGCGATATAGCGTAATATCTACTGCTGGCTTATCCAAGGATGGAGTGAGCTTGGTGCCGAACGCCATGGGAACTTTGACTTTTGAATCTCCCATCATGCCAAATTTTGCAAGGAGAGTCTTCGTGTAAGCTTCCTGATTAATAAAGATGCCTTTGGGTCCCTGTCTAATATTTAAACCAAGGAAAAAGTTAATTGGACCCATTGAGCTCATTTCAAATTTAGTCTCCATCAGCTTTCTGAATTCAGCAGTTAAGCTGGGATTCGTAGAGCCAAAGATGATATCATCGACGTAAATTTGAACAATCATAAGGTGGTTACTTTCCTTCTTATGAAAGAAGGTTGGGTCAACCGAACCTTGTTTGAATTTGGACATCTTTAAAAACTTCGTCAGCGTTTCATACCAGGCTCTCGGAGCTTGTTTCAGTCCATCCACGGCTTTTTCCAAAATATAACAATGATTAGGATACCTTTCATTTACGAATCCAGGAGGTTGCTCCACGTACACTGTTTCTTCAAGTTCTCCATTGAGAAATACACACTTGAGGTCCATTTGGTAGACTTCAATGTTTTTGTGTGCAGCATAGGCGAGAAATATTCTAACGGATTCCAGCCTAGCTACAGGAGCGAAAGTCTCTTCATAGTCAATTCCTTCCTTCTGACAGTATCCTTTCACTACCAGACGTGCTTTGTTTCGTATCACGTTCCCTTCCTTGTCCATTTTGTTCCTGAAGACCCATTTGAGACCAACAACTGAGGCATCTGGAGGAGTTGGAATGAGTCGCCAAACTTTGTTCCTTTCGAATTCATTCAGTTCGTCTTGCATAGCTTGAACCCAATCGGAGTGATCAAGAGCAGTGTTAACTGTCTTTGGTTCAACTTTTGAGACGAAGGAGTTAAACATACAGAATTCTACTTTTGAGAACAAGGAAGTCTGTTTTGCCTTGAGTTGTGATCGGGTTAGAACATTTTCAGACACATTACCAACAACCTGGGAGACAGGATGATCTCTGGTCCATTTGACGAGAGGAGGGTAGTTTGGATCAAAGGTTGGATCCAATTCAGCGTTTACCATCTCTTCTAGTTCGGATTGACTTTCATAGTCGTAAGACATATCTACATTCTCCCCCTCGACAGATAAGCTTTCAGGTACTTCTTGAGTATCTTGAGCTACAGAGGTTTCTGGTGGTGCTGAGCTTTCGGGTGTTGATGCACCTTCAGGTGATGAAGCATTTTCGGTTGGTGAAGTGCGTTTGGGTGCAGCTTGAGAACTTATCTCCCTCTCAACATGTGAGCTCGGCTGTGATGACGAAGATGGATCCTCCCCCTCAACTGAAGCATTGTGTTGTGGAGGGTCGTCAGAACTTGATCCTCCTTCATTCATTCTCTTTGCAGCATCTTCGACAAGTTGCTTCAAATGATCTACCCTGTTGTCAGCTGTGCTGGCTTCTGAGAGAGTGGCCTTCTCTGGTTCATCAAATAACTCAACGAACTTCTCAAATAGGTTTGCGATTGAGGCTGTGACTTGGCCAGTTTGAGGAAAGATTTCTCCAGCTGTGTCTTCGTTGGCCTTTAGCTTTTTGACATAGCTATCGTCAAAAGTCACGTAATAAGTTTCTTCTATTTTCCTCGAGCGCTTGTTTAATACCCTGTACGCTTTAGAAGTGAGAGAATAGCCCAGAAATATCCCTTTGTCGGCTTTGACATCAAACTTGTTGCGGTGTTCTTTAGAATTGAAGATGAAACACCGTGAACCGAACACATGGAAAAACTTGACATTTGGCTTCCTGTTGTTGATGATCTCATAAGGAGTGAGAGTGAAGCGCTTATTGAGATATGACCTATTCTGTGTAAAACAAGCAGCAGAAATAGCATCAGCCCAAAAATATAAAGGTAAGGAAGCGAAACTTAGCATGGTTCGGGCCGCTTCACACAAAGATCGGTTTCGTCTTTCGACAATTCCGTTTTGTTGAGGTGTGTAGGGAGCTGAGAAGTTGTGACTAATTCCTTTTTCTGCCAGGAATTCTTTGAATTCTTTATTTTTTAACCCCAGTCCATTGTCGCTCCTGATGTTGCGAACGACTTTCTTCAGCTGTACTTCAACCTGCTTGATGAACACCTTTAGCTTGTAAGTCGCTTCAGATTTAAGCTTCAGAAAGAACACCCATGTAAAACGCGAAAAGTCATCAACAATAACAAGAATATACTTGCTACCACCGATACTTTCGATAGATGATGGACCACACAAATCAATATGAAGTAACTCTAGTGGTTCAACAACTTTAGTGTTTATTATAGATGGATGGCTTTGACGACTCTGCTTCCCCATTTCACATGCAGCACACAAATGTTCTCTATCGTACTTGAGCAATGGAAGACCTCGAACATGTCCTACAGTGACAAGTTTGTTGATATCCTTAAAGTTGAGATGAGAGAGCCTTCGGTGCCACAACCAGCTTTCGTCAGATTGTGCTTTGGATAACAGGCAAATAGCTGGGTTCCCTTTGATAGGTTTGAGGTTTAGGGGAAACATTTCACCTTTACGCTCCGATTTGAGAATAACTCTTTTCGTCTTCTTCTCAATTATTTCAGAACCCTCATCGTCGAATGAAACCTTGAGACCGGTACCTCCAACAAGCTGAGATACACTGATGAGGTTATGTTGTAGTCCTTCTACGTATGCAACCTTCCTAATCGTGAAATCACCATTTGTAATCATTCCATAGCCTTTTATGGTGCCAAAGGAGTTGTTCCCGAACTTGACATTTCCACCGTTTGAAAGAGACCTGTATTCCTTTAGCTCTTCCTTCCTTCCTGTCGTGTGACGCGAGCAGCCACTGTCAATGTACCATTCTTCGTCAAACTGCTCGTCACTGATAACCTGCAAAAATTAAGCAGATTTAGGAACCCAAAGTTTCTTGGGTCCTTGTGAGCCTTTCACAGAAACAGGAATAGTAAGAGAGATGTCAACAAGATATGTTCTTTTTATTAGTGTTGTTTCATCTTTCTTTTTGATGGTGAAAACCTTAATTTTATTGGGATTTGTTGCTTTTGGTTTGGACTCTGGTTTAACTGATGAAACCTTCGGTTTTCCTTTTAGTTCACTTGATGATTGAGGTTTTTGAGAGTGAACAGAATGGAATTTAGAATGGGGTTGAGAGGAATTAGGAGAATTTGAAGAATTAGAAGAGTTGGAATGAGAGAACTTAGACTGAGATGATTTCTTGACTTGAGATTCTAGGTGACCCTTTTGCTTTTGATCATTAGTGGGACCGAACCTAGAATTTTGATCTCTTTTGTTCTCTGAACCGAACCTTTGCTTTCGGTTGATGTTGTTCTCTGAACCAAACCTTTGCTTTCGGTTGATGTTGTTCTCTGAACCGAA
Source organism: Lactuca sativa (assembly GCF_002870075.4). Classification (NCBI taxonomy): domain Eukaryota; kingdom Viridiplantae; phylum Streptophyta; class Magnoliopsida; order Asterales; family Asteraceae; genus Lactuca; species Lactuca sativa. The sequence continues at coordinate 173,254,075 of NC_056626.2, read as the reverse complement.
CCTTTGCTTTCGGTTGATGTTGTTCTCTTGTGATTTAACAAAACTTTTCTCTGACTTTAAGTTCCTGTCATGATATGAGAAATAGGCATTTTGAGATTGCCAAAACTGTTTTCTTTCAGAGAGATTCTTCTTGTATCTCTGATTCCTTTGCAGTTTTTGATTTCTCATCTGCTTCGGTTGATGATGGATATTGGCTTTTGGTTTCTGTTTTCCTTTAGCTGGTTCACTCTGAACTGATGATGTTTCGCTTAAAAGAGTGACTTCTTTTGCAGGAATTCCTTTTTCTTGAGGAATATCTTTTATACCACTAGTACTTGGCACATCGAAGCTATCAGGCTTATTCAAAGGTTCTGGCACATATCTGCCTTTGCTTTTCCACGAAGTCCTTTCAGACAGACCTACCGTTTCGTCAGCATTGTCGATGGGAGCTGACCAGAAGAACTCGTCGGAGCCATCAGCATTGTCTTCGTTTACAATGGTTGTGAGTTCAACAGTCTGATGTTTGGTTACGCCTGTGACCTTATACACCTGATTTGGAGTGGTTCTTACCTTTTGGTATACTACATCCTTTTCTGCAAGAATCGGGGACTTTTGTTGGGACAAACGAGAAAACTCCACTGAATTTTCTGAAATGAGATTCTTGTGGTTTTCGGGTTCGCTCTTGACAAATTCTGAACAATTAACTGTGTCCTCTACAGAAGTTTCACTCATATTGTCGTCCTCATTAAGCTCAGATGCATTTTCAATATCAATTTTATTTTCTGAGCTCAAGTTGGCATTCAATGAGTCAAGTTTTTGTATGGTTTCGGTCCTCAGTTTCAGTTTATCATTTTCATCCAAAAGGTTTTTAAGCATGTCCTTATGGTCCTTGGACTTTATGAAAGATTCGATTTTGTCTTAACATCTTCAGAAGAAATAACACTTTCACAATTATATGCTTCAGCATCAATTTCATCCTCCTTAAACTCAAGGAAGGGTAAAATCATGCGATGAATCTTTTGTCCTATTTCACAGTCCAAATGAAGCTGAGTGATATTAGTATAAAGACGTTTAGCAATCAAACAAAAAACATTTCTCTGTTTTAAAAGCTTTAAATGGTCTCTTTGCAAATAAATGTTTTCATCTTTGGTTTTGATTAACTCCGACTCCTTTAGTTCGATCCACATCCTTCGTTCCTCACTTTTTGAAGATACCCTGCTTATTTGGTCAGTTAGGTTAGAATTGGTGACTCGTGTTTGAGTTAAACTACTGTCTAGATGAGAGATTCTTGAGTTAAGATTTTTTAATTCTTTTTCATATGAGCTTTGTGGGACTTTGAATGCAATAAAAACAGATTGTACCTTCTTGATTAATTCATCAAGTTCGTTGAACTGTACGCTGAGCGGTTTTGCTGTGAAGCACAAGTCCTCTCGCTCCTTTGCGTCTTCATTCCCACCATCTGTGTTGTATCCCCTCATCTGAGATACATCGGACACCATGAAGCATTTTCCACCACTACTCTCTTCTTTCGCCACATAAGCCTTTCCATGAGAAGGCTTCCTTACTTCATCATCTTCAGAGTCAGTTGACCAGACCTCCACGCCACCGAACTCATCATCCGCTACCGAACCCTGCACAATTAAAGCATTCATAGAAGGGTTAGCAGTAGATTTCTTCTTCCTGATCTCATCCAGCTTTTTCAGCAACAAAGCTTCTTCATCTTTTTCATCATCCTTTTCTGCCATTTTTTGAGGACACAATCTTTTGCATAGTGGTTCTTTCCTCCACAATAATACCAGCTCACTCCCGGATCTCCTTCAACTTTCGGTTCCTTCTTTGGTTCTTCCGCCTTCGGTTCTTCCCTGACCTTTTCAGAACTATAACTTCCCTGCCAATTTCGATTCTTGTTGATGGGAATATTTTCTTGATAAACCTTTTTGGGTTTGACACCATCATTGCATAGTCTTCAGAGGTAAGGTCATAATCCTCTAAGTTGAGGTCTTCATCTTCCATCACAGCTTTGCTTTTGGACAGAAGGGCTAATGAACCCAAGCTTGAAACCACATTTTTCTCCTGTAACACGATCTTTTCTTGAGACTTCAGAATGCCTACCAGTTTCGCTAGAGAATAAGATTTGAATTGCTCATGCGCTTTAACTGTGGACACTACAGCTCTCCATTCAGATCTAAGGCCGTTTAAAAACGTGACCTTTTGTTCAATCAGCTTCCTTTCAATGTCATGTTTAATCATCTTGCTAAGAAGATGATTGAAGCGATCGAACGTTTGAGTTACAGTTTCTTCTAAACCCTGCTTAAATTCACCAAACTCGGACAGGAGTAAGGTTTGAATGGAATGCTCGAGATCTTCGTCCGTTGAATATAACTTTCGCAGCCTATCCCATATTTCTTTAGTAGTTGTGCATGAACTCACCAGCCTGAAAGTGTCAGATTGAAGAGCGAATCTGATTAATCTGAATGCTTTAATATTGCACTGAAATTTATCTTTTTCGTCTTGAGCAATATCTTTAACATCTTTCAAAAGATCATTATATTCCTTTTGAGTCTTAATAATTCTTGAAGTTGCTGAATGAGCGAATGGTCCAGATACTATTGCTTCCCAGATGAGGTATCCATTGTCCTCAGATCCTATAACATAGTCTTCAAAGTGATGAGCCCAGACTTCATAATCCCGGGTGTAAAGGATGGGAATCTTCGTCGTTGATCCGATGTTGTTCGAGATATTAATTAGATTTGATTGTGACTCGTCAATGCTTGATCGAATAACCTGTTTTAAAAGATCAGACTTGTAATGAATTAAATTAGGGCAAAACAAATAAATACCGAGTTACGTCAATTATGGGATGACGGCTCAATAAATATCAGTAAATGCGGAATAACCCTAATCGCAACCTTTTTCACAGAAAAGAAGTGTATGAATTACACAGCCTCCTGCTCTGATACCAATTGATAAGTTATTAGGACTAACTTGAAGATCGTTTGGATCTTTATAACAGTTAAAATGATGAATACGAAAACTGTAAATAACACAAGTATGGATCAAAGTGTGTCGAATGATTAGATCAACAATCCTCAGCAGAGCTCGATAAAGAACTTCCGCTGTAGAGGATTGAGGGTTACAAGAACGATAAAGAAATAATGCTCTGATCTATCGTAATAATCGTTTTCTATCGTTAACCTAATATGCATGCAAGCATATATATTTATACTAAACGCTATCAAGCTCTCGGTTGGACAGGCCCAAACCGGAGTTACAAAACTGGACTAATAAGCAAGCCCAATAGACGCAATACATAACAAAACGCTACCCAACACATGGGGAGTAAACTCAAGTTCCAAGTCCCTAGTGCCATTACACGTCCTTAAACGCCACCCGGGTCCCTCCAAACACTCGTAATGGGGTGTTTCCGCAACTACAAGTATTTGTCCCTAACAAATAATTAATCTAAGTCCTAATTAGATACAAATGTGTATCTTTAAATTATACTTAGGAACCTCGTGCATTTGCAAGCCCCAGACCAACGTTTAGCATCCGAAATCGTCACGTTTCTTGTCCGGTGAGTTCATACCCCTACCCCTTTTCACTGTTTTTAACTGTTTTCAGGGGGGAATACAAGCAAAAGTACAAGTGTATCTTGTACTTAAACTGATTTACAACTTAATGATTTTAGTTTCTAAATGTCATGATTTCCAAAGATTATGATAACTGATGTTTCGAATTGCAGGTTAATTATAGATTTCTTTTGAAAAGTGTTTTGATCTATATTGTCTTTTATAAAAGAAATCATACTAATTATAACGAATATAACTAATAGGATAGAACGAATTGGAATACTAATACGAATACGAATGTAATCTAGAATGAATACGAATACGAATGTAATCTAGAACGAATACGAATACGAATGTAATCTAGAACGTCTACGAATACGAATACGTCTATGAATACGAATACGACTACAAATGCGAATACGACTACGAATGCGAATACGACTACGAATGCGAATACAACTACATACAACTACGAATGCGAAATGACGCCTTTGCTTGACACTAAGACTTCGAATATACAATAAGTGTACCCCTTGAGTGTCACCAGAGTTTCGAATTTAATACGAAAATACGCGTCTGGACCTCTTCTGAGTTTCAAATATATCCGCCTCAGAATGTCGACAGAGCTTCGAATACACATCTAATATACTCCTTTGGAACTCAGCAGAACTTCGAAAATACTATAAAGTACGCTTCTGTGTGATTCCAAATATTTGAAATTACAACTAAGTTAGTAGATTATAGTCATCCGATTGTAGAATAACTAAGGAAGTAGAACACATAACTAATACTACTCACATGGTAATTACTGGTATTTCGAAATCAGACTTAAGAACAAAACACCACACATAGGAAAATATGGGATTTTCCTGGGATAACATTAAAATCAGTAACGAACCTAGATACTAATAGACAACTCAACACATAGGAAAATATGGGATTTTCCTGGGTGACACAACAGCACATAAACAAATAACGAAACAAACGAATAACTAAAACTATAAGGAAAATATGGGATTTTTCTGGAATGACATAACCAACCGTTTTCGAAATTGTAACAAAGGATAACCAAACTGTTTTCATAAGAAAATATGGGATTTTCTTCATCAACAACTTTTCCCGAACGTAAAGGAACTCGTCTTTTCAAAACTAAACCGCTTATGAACTCACCAGCTTTATGCTGATTTTCAAACTGCTTGTATTCTCATGTCAGCGTTAGACAGGTACACCGCAACCTTTTGGAGAAGACGGAACGTCCTGAAGACTCGTCTTTACTTTTGTTCATATTACATATGTAAAACACTTGTACAACTTTTCTTTTAAACAGATGTAAACAATATTATGTAATGTAATGTTTTGTGATTACTGCTTTACTATGTGCATTGGATTTGATACTCAACGAGGAGTCAACCCCGGAAATGTTTCCGCCTTTGGTTTTCGGGGTGTGACATTATGCATCAGGAACGGACGGTGGAAATAATATCCTTGAAAGAGAGCATGCTTGTCAAAATAATCATGCATGGGACATTGCATGGGACCTTTTTCACTTTCGTTTTACGTTATGTATGGCTCGATTTAATGTTGTTAAGATGTTGTTCTAGCCTATTATGTATGGAGACGACCGATTGTATAGCGCTATCAAAAACATCGTCCAATGAAGATAACGATGATGATGACAACGAGGATGAAGACGACATTGTTTTATATAAGAAAGACCCAATTTGTGAGAGAAAGAATGATAGTTTGTGTGTATGAAATATTCAGAGTGTGGATTAATTTATAGTGAATGAATGATTAAAATTTAGCTAAAAATGTTTTTTTTTAAATCAAAGTAGATGATTTTCTAGGTCAAATGAGATTGCAATTTGGTCAAAGAATTGAGAACCAATCAACTTCTCCTTTTTCTTTCTCTTTCATCTCGCAAAGAACGTAACGATAAGAGCTTAGCCAGCCCCCTAGCGAGCGCTAGGGGCGGTGTTCCAACTCCTCTAGAGAGCGTAGCGATGAGTCGACTCCGGGCAACTTTATCAAAAATAAGTGTTCCATCTTCTAGTCGGTATCACAATACGAGAATGTTAAGAGATGCTATGAGACTCCCAATGAACACATGTAGGTTGTAGAGGTATCCTCATGAGTGGTTTATATGTGAAAAGAAGGTCATGCAGATTTTTTACCATTTCTCAACGAACCCACCAAGTTGTAGAAATGGTGTTCATTGGTGGGTTGGTGGTGAAGAGGCAAAAAAAAGAGAGATAAAGAGAGACTGATGTTGCTGCCATTTTCCTATTGGGTGTATTCCTCTGTCTCCATGGAGACGCCACAGCCAAACCACCGGAGTTGGGGCAGTGTTCATGCATCCTTAGCCCTTCCAGCTCAGCCTTTCATGCATGGAAAGCTATCCACTCCGGATAGCCTTACGGTTCATATGTAGTTTAAATATCTAGAAAGGATGACATGTATGATTAAAATGTTTTAGTAGTTTAAAACCATTTTAATCGTCATATATATATATATATATATATATATATATATATATATATATATATATATATATATATATTGATTTTATATTTTAAACACATTTTAATTAATTTCAAGATATTAAACAATTATAAATAATTCAAAATTCTATTGTTTTTTAAAATATATTATTTTCTAGTTAATAGTTCAAATTGTTTTAATTGAATTAAAACATTTTTGAATTGTCGTGTTTATGAAAAAAACATTTTCCAATGCTTTATGATTTTTTTATCCGATCAATTGTATGATTTTTCTGTGGGACATTCTAAAAAGATATTGCATAAAATAATAAAATAGCTTTTAACGTTTGGGTAAATAATAATAATAATAATAATAATAATAATAATAATAACTATAACATTTTGAATCATGACACTTATCTCGTATTGTCCTTGTAGCGGTAAGGAGTGATTCTCTCAAATAAAAGGTCATAGGTTCAAGTCTTATTAGGAGACATATGTGGTGTTTATAATTAATTTAGGAGTACGATAGTTTGCCGTTTCAAATAAAAAATTGCTTTTTCTCCTTCAAATTTTGATACTTCCGATATAGTTGATTCTTGGTGCTCGAAGCTTAATGATGATGACAATTTTCACGTTCGAGATATGAGATATCTTACCAATTCCAAAATTACCACAATTATTGCCAACCCACTATTTGGTTGATGCTTGTTCCCCTTAAGATCTCCTTCTTTGTTTGGAGGGTCTTGATGTTATTCCCTCGGCAGAGGCTCTCTCAAGGCGAGGCGTCAACCTGGATTCCTTTGTTTGTCCCTTAGGCATGTCGGAGACTGAGTCCAACAATCACCTTTTTATAGCTTGCAGGTTTTCCGTGAAGTGCTTAACTGGCTTTTCAATTGGTATGGTTTCCCTCTTCCTGCCATCCAATCTGGTCAATTTTGTTGCTCATTGGGGGAATTGTCCCAAAAGCAGAAGGATTATCATCACCATTATCTATGGGTTCTTGTGGTGTATGTGGAAGAACATAAATGACAAGGTTTTTAATCGAGTTCATCCTTTGGTTCCTAAAACGACAGATTTCATAATTACTACGGTGTTTAACTGGATTAAATTTAAAGGGAATTATAAATATTGTAATTGGGCTAATTGGGTTAATTTCCCTTTCAAACTGGTTTGTTTCTTGCTCCCCTGCCTTCCTCTCTTAGGCATGGGATGCTTATTTTTCTTTTATATTATATCCCACATTTCAAAAAAATCTCGTATTTTTCTTTATCTTTTGATTACTTTTACGATTGACCATATCAATTTTACCATCTTCTTTAAAACAAAAATGGAAAATTAAATCATCTTGAGAAATTACGGAGGAGATTTATGTAACATCCTGACTCTCATGTGTGAGATTTATGGCTTAAAACACAAATTCTTCTTTGGAACTCGTCGAGTTGATGGCCTTAGACTCGACAAGTTGGAAGCTCTCAACTCGACGAGTTGTTAAGAAAAACTCGACGGGTTGATGGCTGTGTATGAAACCCTAATTTTTCAGGGTTTTGCACCCTATTTAAAGACCTTATGACTCATTCTTGGCCTCCCTTATCGTCCCCTCAGTCCAGAGAAACCCTAGTTTGTACCTCATCTCTCATTTCGAGTGTGTGTAAGCTTGGAGTGTGATTTTTGGTGCACTTTTGGAAGGAACTTGAAGCTTAAAAAGGATTGATTTAGAGGAAGGCTTTAGATCTAGGGTTTTCATTGTTGTTGCAATCATTTTGAGGTATAAAGTTGATACCTTGACCATTTCTTTGCTAGATCTCTTCTTTTGAAAGTTTATGGCCATTATTGGCCCATTTTGGGACCATTCTGGGATTTAAACATGTTATAAAGCTATGACTTCAGATCTGGGCATCTCATAGCCTCCATGGACTTCAAGTCACCAACATTATCAAGTCTTGGCCCTCCTCCATGCTCTAAGTCCCTTAATAAGCTTGGTTTTAGTGTTTTAGTCTCTTGATGCCATGTATAGACGTCAAGTTAGCAACTTGACGTGGTATTTCAGTTCTAAGGGACCAGATCTATGGTTTGTGGCACTAGATCCGCTTGGGAATTGGCTGAATTCTTTAAGACAAGGAGAACTCTATGAGTTGTTCTAACAACTCGAAGAGTTGTGTAACATTCCGTTTAAATTAATTAAAATAAATATTAAACCCGGAGCCCCAAGATGTAAATTTATAATGTATATTATTTTATAGTGGCCCTAAAACCAATAATATTTAACGAAGAGTGGTTTCGCAGAGCCAAATGATACATTTAGACTTTCAGGGGTCAATGTGTAATTTCAGGATGTATTTTGTAAAGCTTTTTAGAAGTTAGGGTGTGTTTGGTAAGTATTGGACTTGATTTGAAAGAGATTTTAGAAGGCAGGGGCTAAATCGTAAATTTTGGAGTTGGTTTGCAAAGATGTTTATGGGGAGGGACCATTTATGCCATTATGGCAATATGTTCATGGTGTCGGGTATATATAAACCTTATGAAACCCTAACCCTAGGAAGGATAACAGTCACCACCCTCTCTACTCTCTTTCTCCTCCGGCCGCGACCACCACCACCCCCCTTCACTCCCACTTCCGATTAGCAGGCGACGACAGCGACACCGGACTTTCACAATTTTTGCTACCGGAGAGTGAGAGTTCAATAAGTCGGAGAACCACCACCTTGTTCCTCCATCTTCCAGCCGCCATCAACCTCTTCATCGTTGTCCTGAAACACCGAACGATTTCCATCACAACTCCGACCATGTGGTTGAAGCTCAAGCTATTGTTGTTGTTTTCTCAAATTCCTTTGAGTCGTCGTTTTTCATGTTGTCGTTATCGTTGTCGGGTTATGTTGCCACCAAGCTCCGCCGTCGTTGGCCGTTGTCGGGAAGGAAGAAACACATTGGGTTTCAGTCGCTGTTATTGCCCTTGGTGAAGAATCGCATCTCCTCTACTCTCCATTCTGTGTTGCTGCTAAGCTGCCGCTCTAGCGGCTGTTCCGAAAACGCTATCTAGCGCCATCGCCACCACCGTACACCACCAGGTGGGTGGCTATGTTACTGTTCTGGGCAAAAACTTGTTATATGCGTTTATTTCAGTGGAGTGGTGTTTGGGTGTTTTGTTAGCCGGAATTCACAGGGAAAAGCCACCACCACGACCGTGAGGTGGTGGCTGCCGCAATGTACCACCACCGGCCACCACTAGGGTGGCTGTGTGTGTGTGTTTATGTTAGTGAGTGTGTGTGTTATTGGGGTTTGTGTTGTAAATTGTAATTATGACAGAATAACGAAAAGTAAACCCATAACCACCACCGCTCGGTGGTGGCCGTCGCCGTGAGCCGCCATTGACCACCACTACTCGAGGTGGTAGTGGGTGGTTCCCGACTAATGAAACCCTAATGGGCCTAATTACTTCACTTTTGGGCCTAATTGGATTGTAATGGGTTGGAAACCCTAATTAGGGTTTAGAAAACTCTAATTTTGGAATTATTCGTTTGGACTTATCGGGACCTGCATTTTGGACCATTGGGGTGAAGATATGACTCAAGCCCGATTTCATTGTATGTTTAGACATAATGGATTAAGTCCTCAATGGGTTAAGTAGGAACGCTTAACCCTAATCGTCATTTTATGTGAAAAAACCCTAATTGGGTTTGGGTTCTTATTGGGCCATTTATTGGACTAAGCTGCCATGGGCCTTTATGGGCCAATTGGGAACATATTTATAGATTAAGGAAATTATTGGGCTTTAGGATAAGGCCCGTTGGAAAGGCTTAGGCCCAATTTGGAAAATTGGGCCATAAGTGGGCCATAATTGGGCCTTGAGTATTATTAGCTATTGAGCCATCAAAATGCCAATTGTTTGGACTAGAATGATTGGTTGGGCCTTAAAATAAGTCCATGCAGAGGTTTGGGCCCAACTTGGTTGCTTATTGGGCTTTTGGGCCTTCAGGGTGTGAATATGGGCCTTGGATTTGAACCAAGCTAGGTTAGGGCTAAAATGGTCTATTTACCCCAAGTGTAGATTTATGGTTATGTATTGGAACCCAATTATTAATTGGGTTTCGTTTTGATGATTGACAGTTCCGGAACCTGTCAACCAACAACTAGACTTTTATCCGCGGGACTCAGCAGTGCCAGGTGAGTCTTCTCACCATACCAATGTGTCTACAACACTAAGGCCGGTCCATTTGATGATATGTAGTACACTAGCTATAGTAGTGATATGTGGTATGATAGTTAGCTTTATGCTAAGTGAAATGCTACTGATTATGTGATATTTTTATGGAAGACCCAGAGGGAGCCCGTGGCAGTTGGATATAAGACTATGTGGGGGAATCAGGCGGCAAGGAATGACTGTGCGATCTATTGCATTTTCGGGATTAGAGACTATGTCTTGGAAGTGGTTTGTAACCGGTTTAGGGCAGAGGTTGCTTCAACTACTGCAACACAGCTGTGGACAGTTGAGCTGGTGAGTGTGTCAGGGTGCGAGACCTTGAATGATATGGGTCCCAGAGCCCAAGGGCAGAAGATTGATTAGGAGTACCTCGATAAGAGAGGTTCAGTTCATGAGAAATTAGTGGAGGACCTTAGGAAGAGATCCATGAGTTCGGATAAGCTTTTGAGAGGCTAGCAGGGTTGAATTCCGTGCAGCACTTGTAGGAAACTACACGAGGGAGTTTCTCGTTTGAAAGGTTTTAGCTAGTGTATCTATGGGTTTGTTTCCCTGCTTGTGTTTGGGTTATACCTTCAAACATGGTCATATGTCATTTGCATACCGTGAGTTACGGGATGGTTAGTGAAAACTCGTTTCCCTCTTTGTTGGTTTGGAGCGTTCAATGTTATCCAGGTCTATGGTCAAGATCGGTTTAGAGACGTGATGCAGAAGGTCTACGGTCAGGATTGGTGACTCATCCATTGTGCTTGGGTTGGCTTTTGGAAGCGCCAAGGGAAGTGGTCTGCTGTTGAGGCTTTGGTCTGGGCATCGGTTACTTGGATTCCAAGATATAATTGTGGAATCATTTCAAGGTGTCTGAGATTATTAGCTTCGTTAGGATTCGAGAAGTGTTTGTCTGATCCTTAGGAGTTGTGTGGTCTTTTGGGCGTTTGGGCCAGTAATGGAACACTAGCAAGGGTAATTAGCAGGTTGACAACAGTATGGGTATTAAAGAGTAAAAAGTATTGGGCATCCTTCAAATCTCATGTATTGCGAAGACTTACTAGAGTCTAAGCGGGGGAGAATCGCGCAAGTATTCAGGAGAGGGGCATGTATGAGACCGGGATGAGTTTCTCATCCCCATCGAGGAAAATAGAGGCCCAAGTGGCTATTTAGTTAGAGGGTTGTGTGGGTTTGGAGTTCGGTAAAACTCCCCAGCGTATGAATCACGTCTTCTTGAGGGCTCAATATAAGAATTTAAGGAAGCAGGTTGGGGCTCCGTTCATGGACTGAGTCCAGTTCGAGTGTTCGGTTGAGTGAGTGCTCGACTCTTGTGCTTCAAATCGATGGATTATGGGTAACGCATTGGGTTGTGTTTGCGTTAGGATGAAAGTGTTGTAATACTACGGTGGAGTCGTAGCATTCACTAATGCTCAGTTAGGATGAAAGTGTTGTAAGACTACAGGGGAGCCGTAGCATTCACTAATGATAAGTTAGGGTGAAAGTGTTGTAAGAATATGGAGGAGCTGTAACATTCACTAATGGTCAGTTGAGGTGAAAGTGTTGCAAGACTATGGGGGAGCCGTAGCATTCACTAGTAGTCAGATAGTGTGGAGAGGGTTGTAAGACTGCGATGGAGCCATAGCATTCACAAGCGGCCAAATAGTGCGGGAATGCAGAAAGACTGCAAGGTAGTCGTTGCATTCACAGATTTGTTCAGATGACTTAGGCCAGGGTGGCCCAATTTGCAAGGTTGTGAGTAGGTTACAACATAATTGGAATAAGGAAACGGTAGGTCGAAGGAGACCGGGTATGATGTAAGACTACAGTTATTTTGGTAGCATTCACCCTTTTGCGTTGGATTCAGTAGCGACAGGTTGTCAGCCTATCATGATCGGATGGATCAAATGGATTGAAGGAACCATAAGTGTCGGTATAGATAGGGGAGTTATTGTCAGACGAGGTATCTTTCAGAGGTCATGTGGGACTGCTGTGCATGTGATGCAGGCTCAACAATCGGGTAGGTGTCCGATGATCTAGACAATTGGTAGACATGTTGGGACCACGGAGGTCCCGGTTGTTCCTCAGGAAGGCATCTATGTGGCAACAAGATGAGCTGGAGTGATTTCAGTGATTTGGGATCCGGGTGTGGAGTTGCCTATCATTCGGGGCATACACTAAGTTGTTTGTAATTGGATTAAATAATCTCATAGTGGTTGATCTGACCCTGTTGCGCAGCTCTCATCTGAGTCGAACCGTTGTAGGGGTGGGTCTCCTACTCGAAGGATTATCTGAGCCTACTAACAAGTGTAGTGATATGCAGGGATAGTTGGTGAGTGATTCTGTTCCTAACAGGGAATCCCTAATATCAGAAGTCGAGTAGTCAGTTGGGACATTTATGGGATGGATTCAGCTTGGGTTCAGTATGGGCGTCTGTTAGGGAGACAGACCATCTCGAGACTTCAGGTCTCAGATTTAGTAAATGGAATTATGTTTCAAGGTATTCGTTTCATCTTCGGGTTCTAGAACCTTGCGGGGTTGGTCTTAGTTGCCTTGCAAAGGTTGGGTATGCTTGTAGTTATAGTCGTGCTGCTTAAGTTATTTGGCTTGTCAGGAGTGGTAAGGAATGATTTTGAGGATGAAATCTAATTTAAGTGGGGGATAGTTGTAAATTATAATTTATAATATTTTATAGTTGCCCTAAAACCAATAATATTTAGCGGAGAGTGATTTCGGGGAGCCAAATGATACATTTTATACTTTCGAGGGTCAAAGTGTAATTTCAATATGTATTTTGTAAACATTTTTAGAATTTAGGGTGTGTTTGGTAAGTATTGGACTTGATTTGAATGAGATTTCAGAAGGCAGGGGCTAAATCGTAAATTTTGGAGTTGGTTTGCAAAGATGTTTATGGGGAGGGACCATTTCTGCCATTATGGCAATATGTTCATGGTGTCGGGTATATATAAACCTTATGAAACCCTAACCCTAGGCAGGATAACAGCAATCACCCTCCCCACCCTCCTTCTCCTCCGACCGCCACCACAACCCCCCCCCCCTTCACTCCCGTTTCCGATTAGGTGGCAACGACAGTGACACCAGACTTCCACCATGTTTGCAGCCAGAGAGGGAGAGTTCAACAAGTCAGAGAACCACAACCTTATTCCTCCATCTTCCAGCCGCCGCTAACCTCTTCGTCGTTGTCCTGAAACACCGAACGACTGCCATCACAACTCCGGCGATGGGTTGAAGCTCGAGATGTTGTTGTTGTTTTCTCAAGTTCCTCCTAGTCGTCTTTTTTCATGTGGTCATTATCGCTGCCGGCTTGCGTCGCCACCAAGCTACGCCATCGTTAGCCACTGTCGGGGTGGAAGAAAACTGTTGCGTTTCAGTCGTTGTTATTGGCCTTGGTGAAGGATCGCATCTCCTCTACTCTCTGTCTGTGTTCTGCTACGCCGCTGCTACCGCTCTAGCAGCTGTTCCGATGCCCCCATCTAGCGCCATCGCCGCCACTGTACGCTATCAGGTTGGTGGCTGTGTTACTGTTCTGGGCAAAACTTGTTATATGTGTTTATTTCAGTGGAGAGGTGTTTGGGTGTTTTGTTAGCCGAAATTCATAGGGAAAAGCCACCACCACCATCGTGAGGTGGTGGCTGGCGCCATGTACCACCGCCGGCCACCACTAGGGTGGATGTGTGTGTATATGTTTTTATGTTAGTAAGTGTGTGTTATTGGGTGTTGTGTTGTAAATTATAATTGTGATAGAATAATGAAAAGAAAACCCATAACCACCACCGCGAGGTCGTGACCGCCGTCGTTGAACACCACTATCCGAGGTGGTAGTGGGTGGTGCCCGACTAATGAAACCCTAATGGGCCTAAGGACTTATCTTTTGGGCCTAATTGGATTGTAATGGGTTGGAAACCCTTATTAGGGTTTAGAAACCCCTAATTTTGGAATTATTGGTTTGGACTTATCGGGACCCGCATTTTGGAGCACTGGGGTGAAGATATGGCTCAAGCCCAATATCATTGTATGTTTGGACTTAATGGATTAAGTCCTTAATGGGTTAAGTAGTAGCACTTAACCCTAATCGTCATTTTATGTGAAAAACCCTAATTGGGTTTGGGTTCTTACTGGGCCATTTATTGGACTAAGTTGCTCTGGGCCTTTGTGGGACAATTGGGAACATATTTATGGACTAAGGAAATTATTGGGCTTTAAGATAAGGCATGTTGGAAAGGCTTGGGCCCAATTTGGAAAAATGGGCCATAAGTGGGCCATAATTGGGCCTTGAGGATTATTAGCTATTGGGCCATGAGAATGCAAATTGTTTGGACTAGAATAATTGGTTGGGCCTTAAATAAGTCCATGTAGAGGTTTAGGCCCAATTTAGAAATTGGGCCATAAGTGGGCCTTGGTTGATTATTGGGCTTTTAGGCCTTCAGGGTGTGAGTTTGGGCCTTGGTTTTGAACCAAGCTAGGTTAGGGGTAAAATGGTCCATTTACCCTAAGTGTAGATTTAATGTTATGTATTGGAACCCAATTATTAATTGGGTGTCGTTTTGATGATTGACGGTTCGGGAACCTGTCAACCATCAACTAGAGTTTTATCCGTGGGACTTCAGCAGTGTTAGGTGAGTCTTCTCACCATACCAATGGGTCTAAGGCACCAAGGCCGGCCCATTTTATGATTTTTGGTACACTACCTGTAGTAGAGATATGTGGTATGATAGTTAGCTTTATGTTAAGAGGTATGCTAGTGATTTTGTGATATTTGTATGGAAGACCCCGGGGGAGCCCGTGGCAGTTGGATATAAGACCATGTGGGGGAGCCCACAGCATCCTTATATGTTTATGTATATGTTATGTAGTATGATAGATACTCTTGTGATATATGATATGCTATATGATTATGTATGTTATTGCATGGAAGACCCCTGGGGGAGCCTATTGCAGTTGGAAATAAGACCATGTGGGGGAGCCCATGGAATTCCTATGTAAAGACCATGGGGGATCCCATGACATGAAGGTATAAGACTCTGGGGGGAGCCCACGACATCCTTATATGTTAGTATGCATGGCTTATGTGATATATGTAGCTTTGATAACTAATATGATATGTGTTATGTGGATTGTGTGTGGGGTATGCTCTAGGGAACTCACTAAGCTTTGTGTTTACAATTTATAGTTTTGGTTTTAGGTATCATCGATTTGGAAAAGAAGGGCTCAGATTAATTGCAGTGCACACAGCTATGGTTTCCGCAATGAATGGTTTTGGGATGAACTCTAACAAATGTTTTACTTAATGATGATTTGAAATGTTTGAAATAAATGGTATCAATGTTTTAGCTATATTAAAAATGAAATTTTTACCCTTGATTTTTGGGTCGTTACAAGTTGATTGGGGTTTTCCTGCTTTTCTGGAAAACTGAAGGAACTCGACGAGTCGCCCGGAGGACTCAGCGAGTTGCCTTGGACTTTTCCATGTTCCTCTGAACACTGTACAAACTCGACGTGTTGTTCTAGCAACTCGGCGAGTTGATTCGGGTTTTTTTTCGTTTTCTGAAGTACTGAAGGAACTCGACGAGTTTGCATGTGCACTCGACGAGTTGGGTTAACATGGACTGTTAACCTTGGTTGTTGACTTTGACTTTGACCATGGTTGACCAAGTGTGACTTTAAGGGCATTTTGGATATTTGGGGGTTTTGATAGAACGGTCATATGGTGGTTGTAGTTTGCGATTTCGGAGCTGAGTTTTTGGAGTTGGATTCTGCGGGTTCAGCACTTCTTGAGAGTTGAGTTCTCCTCACTATACTAACATGGTCGTGGGCACCAATGTCACCCCTTTAGATTAAATCCTAGTTATTCATATGATGCTATGTGTAGTGATCAGTTAGATCTGTGTCCTACTGTATATGATAATACTATGATTGATGATCGGTTAGGCCTATATGGATATTATATATGCTAGCTAGCGTTTGATATTTATGTGATGTTGTGTGATGGCGAGAGGGGGTTGAGGCGGTCTTGTTGTGTGTTGAAGGTTAATAGACCCAGGGAGGCCCGAATAGACTGAAGGCCCAGCGGGGCGTACCAGTCAGGCCGAAGGCCTAGAGAACAGTCCAGGTAGGCTGAAGGCTCGGTGAGGCGGTCTATTCATGTTCAAGGTTCTATGAGCGGTCCAGTTAGGCTGAAGGCTCTGTATGCATATTCTTTGTCTATGATATTGTTCTGGTTTGTATGATATTGGTATTTTAGGGGAAACTCACTATTCTTTATATGTTTCAGGTACCTCTGATGATCGCGGAAAGGCGAAGGTTTGATCGTGCACCTCCTCACATTTTGTGTTATGATTTCTGGGATTACTCTAATGATAAACTATTTTGAAAAGAATTTGTAATAAATGGTGATTTTTGGATGTTTGAAAAAGTTTAAAATTTTTATGAAATTTATGGATGTTACAGGTTGGTATCATCAGAGCCTTGGTTTGAGTGAATTGGAGGAACACTCGTGTGAATCCAGTCTCAGACTATGGAAAAAGATTTTCAAAAGGCTAGGGATCTTCAGGAATTGCATGATAGGATTGCCTGATTATATGATGCCTAATATCCTAGGGTCTTTCTTTTATGAAATTGACATCATTAATGTAGTTGCTTAGTGTATCAATCACGGATATATATAACTAAGATCTTATAGCCTGAGAATGTTTGGTTTGACCTTATTTCATGTTCTTGTTTGATGAAGTGCTTAGGGTAGGATTAGATATTTAGATGTCTATAGGTCTAGTGCTATGTATGGCTAGCATACACGAGTGTTGTAGGGTTGGTGGAAGTTTCATGGTTGAGTTGTGTGAGTTCATTCGGCCAGTCATGAGATGTTTAGTTTCCTCTAGGAGTGAGGACTACGCATTTGGTTATGCTTATGAGTATTGTTAGGGTGTTTTGATGATCCTCGAGACAAACACAAGTAGGTGTGGAAGGTAGTATGGGCATGTACTACTGAAAGCACATGACCCGTATGCGTAGACAGGAAGTCACAACCCATAGGGATTCATTGGGAGTTGGTTCCCCATTATATATGTGGATTATTTGATATCTTCCTAGTGTATTTTTACTATGGTGGTTACGAGACGATTCGAGACCGAATTTGGGTCGGGACCAGGGACTGGCAGTTAGGATGGGCTAGCATTGACAGAGGACTGTGTCAGGGAGATCATCCGTGAGGAGGTGGTTACTATTGTCCGGGGCCAAATTCCGGAGATGTTCGGGTCTATCAAGACCATGATGATGGAGTTCTTTGATGACCACTACACAGCGATTGCTGAGATGGTTGCTGTTGCAGCCTCCAGAACCATAGCGGCTACATGTGCTAGGTCAGGTCGGGCTTTTCAGTATTAGGACTTTGATAATACAAAGCCCCTGACTTTCAATAAAGTTCAGGTACCGATTGTAGCCATGAGGTGGCTATCTGACGTGAATGGGTGTTTCTTCACATGTTCATGTCCTGCTGACCAGAAGGTCAGGTGTGCTCTAAACCTCTTGAGATCCAGAGCGAAGGATTGGTGGAAACTTGTTACGGGATCGTATTCTGATGAGTAGAGGGTTGAAATTTCATGGGATCAATTCAGAGAGAAGTTTCGCACTGCTATATTCCTCAGGCCGAGCGGGAGAGGTTGGCTCATGAGTTTTTAGACCTGAGACAGGGAGTGGAGTTGGTGACGGAGATCACCCGGATGTTTACTGAGAGGGCGATGCTTTGCGCTAAGTTTTTTTTAGAGTAGGCTCTAATGACTCGTTATCTGAGCATGCTCAAGACAGACATCAGACAATTTGTTTCTACTCAACGGTGTGATACTTTGTTGGAGCTACAGGTGGCTGCCAGGCGGCGTGAGCTGGAGATTGAGTTTCAGCTGAGGGAGCAGAGGTAGGCCTCGGTTCAGTCGCAGCCGGCGCCAAAGCGGTTCACGGCCGCCGATTCTAGGTTTGGAGGTCAACAAGGCTGCAGTTGTGGTAAGTGCGGGAAGGTTCATGCTGGAGCTTTTCGATCCGGTGGTATGTGCCACAAATGTTGAAAGGAGGGGCACTTTGTTAGGGATTGCAGCCAATTAGCCCTGACTCAGAGTATGAGAATTTGCTACCATTATGATCAGATTGGCCAGGTGAGGACCAACTGTCCGTTGCTTGCCGCTAAGCTGACGAAGGCCCCCGCGCCAACTACATTGAGGATCACTGATGGGGGTCAAGTCAGCGCAGAGTCTCCGAGGGCTCAGGGTCGCGCTTTCCAGCTCACTGCCAAGGAGGCCAGGGCAGCACCAGACGTTGTGACTGGTACGTTCCTAGTGAACTCCTTTTCCTTCTTTAGTGTTGTTTGACTCGGGTGTGATTCAGTCTTTTGTTTCTTGGTCATTCAGTAGGGAGCTTGCTTTGCCCATGGGGGAGTTGGAGAGTCCATTGCGAGTTTCTATCGCCAACGAACACGGGGTTTCTACTTCTTCGGTTTATCAGCAATGTGTTCTAGAGATCTTTGGGGTGTCCTTTCTGATCGATTTGATTTTGATTCCTATGGGGGATGTTTGTGTGATCGTGGGTATGGACTAGATGAGTCGATTTGGTGCCATGATAGATTGAGAGGGTCATCATGTGGCAGTTCGACTCCCAAGTGGGGGAAAACTGGTTACTTATGGAGAGGGCCCCATACTAGGTTTAGGGTTTTGTTCGGCAGTCAAGGCTCAACAGTACATGCAACACGGTTGTTTAGCTTATTTGGCGTATGTGGTGGATACACGAGTCAGGGACCAGGCTTTAGTTTCAGATGTTCTTGTAGTCAAAGAGTTCACTGATATATTCCCAGAGGAGTTACCCTGAGTGCCTCCTGAGAGGCAGGTCGAGTTCCGGATTGACCTTGTGCTGGGTGCGGCCCCTATTGCCAAGGCATCGTACCGATTGGTACCACCTGAGATGCAGGAGCTGTCATATCAGCTGCACGAGCTGCTAGGCAAGTAGTTCATCCGTCCGAGCAGTTCTCCGTGGGGAGCGTCGATTCTTTTTGTCAAAAAGAATGATGGTTTGCACCGGATGTGCATCGATTATAAGGAGTGAACAAGTTAACGGTGAAGAACTGTTATCCTCTTCCTCGTATTGATGATCTTTTTGATTAGTTGCCGGGAACATCTTGGTTCTCCAAAATCGACCTGAAGTATGGGTACCATCAGGTTAGGGTGAGGGAGGAGGACGTGGAGAATACCGCGTTCCGGGCTCGTTATGGACATTATGAGTTTGTGGTGATGCCGTTTGGACTCACAAGTGCACTAGCAATGTTCATATATCTAATGAATCAGGTATGCAGGCTGAGGCTCGATCGCTCAGTTATTTTATTCATTGATGATATCTTTGTGTATTCTAAGACCATGGAGCAGCATGAGGAGCATCTTCGTGAGCTTCTGGGAGTCTTGAGGCGAGAACGACTTTATGCTAAGTTCTCAAAGTGTGAGTTTTGGTTGCGAGAGGTCCAGTTCCTTGGGTACCTCGTTAACTAGGAGGGGATTTTGGTTGATCCGGCCAAAATCGAGGCAGTGATGCAGTGAGAGGTTCCGAAGTCTCTTTCAGATATCAGGAGTTTCTTGGGGTTGGCAGGGTACTATCGGAGATTTATTGAGGACTTCTCCAAGATTTCAGTACCCCTCACTCGTCTGACGAGGAAGGGGGGTAGATTTCCAATGGGGCCCTGAGCAGCAAACGACATTCGAGACTCTTCGACAGAGACTTTGCGAGGCTCCAGTTTTTACCCTCGCGGAAGGATTTGAGGATTTTGTAGTCTTCTGTGATGCATCCATTAATGGCTTGGGGGCAGTCCTCATGCAGAGAGGACGAGTGATAGCCTATGCTTCGTGGCAGTTGAAGCCGCATGACACGAGATACTCCACGCACGATATTAAGTTGGGAGCGATGTTTTTCTCTCTCAAGATTTGGAGGCATTATCTTTATGGGGTCCGTTGTACTATTTACATGGATTACAAGAGTTTGAGGCCTATTATGGATTAGCCGAACCTGAACATGAGGCAGCATAGGTGACTGGACATAGTCAAGGACTACGACTGCGGGATCCTTTACCATCTGGGTAAAGTGAATGTGGTAGCGGATGACCTGAGTCGCAAGTTGGCTGGATCTTGTGTTCGATGATGTGCATGAGGATGTCTGTGGATTCTCCACTAGTGGGGATTGGTTAGGGAGGCTCAGACTTAGGGTGTCCGAAAGAAGAATTGGAAAATTGAGAAGATTAGGGGTGAGATTACCAAGGTTAATAGACCCAAGGCGGCCCAGATAGACTGAAGGCCCAGCGGGGCGTACCAGTCAGGCCGAAGGCCTGGAGAATGGTACAGATAGGCTGAAGGCCCAGTGAGGCGGTTCAGTCATGCTAAAGGCTCTGTGAGCGGTCTAGTCAGGCTGAAGGCTACATATGCATACTGTTTGTTTATGATATTGTTCTGGTTTGTATGATATTGGTATTTTGAGGGAAACCCACTAAGCTTTGGGCTTACAGTTTGGATCATGTTTCAGGTACCTCTGATGATTGTAGAAAGGCGAAGGCTTGATCATGCACCTCCTTACATTTTGTGTTATGATTTCTGGGATTACTCTAATGATAAACTATTTTGAAAACAATTTGTGATAAATGGTGGTTTTTTGGATGTTTGAAAAAGTTTAAAATTCTTATGAAATTTATTGATGTTATAATTTCTTTGGGGTGGGAGTGAAGAAAAAAACAAGATCAATTAGGTAGCATGGGAGGTGGCTTTGGGTGAAAAAAATGGTGGTCTCGGAATCGGTTCACTTCTCTCCTTGAATTGGGCTCTTCTCACCAAATGATTGTGGAGACTTAAAACCGATTATAATTCTTTATGAAGACGGGTTATTTGTGCAATTCACAATAATAAAATTAAATCCTTTAATCAATTGGCTAAAAAGTCCATTCCTGGTAATTGGTCTCATATTTCGCAGGTCCCAAATCATATGGAGGATATGGGTCTCAAATTTTCTTCCTTTTTTGAGGTTAAAATTGGATCGGGTTTGAATACCTTTTTCTGGTTTGATAACTGAACTAGAATGGATGAGCTTGCTTTGGTGTTCCCTCTGCTCTTTGATTTAGATAAGATGAAATACTGCTTTGTGGAGGAGAGAGTTGTTGGAAGTTCTATGGTGTGTGGTGTGGGCCTGGAAGAGAAGACCTAATAATCGTGCGGAATTGCACGAGCTTGATAAAATTAATAGGTGCTTCAACTCGGTTCTTTTAACTGATGTTGTTGATTCTTGGAAGTGTAAATATCGAGTAACAGAGATTTATTTGTGCATGACATTCAGGCCTGGATCGACTTAAAAGTAACAACCCTGGTGAGTAACTCTATGATATGTTTGAATATCGTCCAATTAAGGTCATCGGCTTTGTTTGGCGCACTAGTATGGATCGTATTCGGTTTGCTATAACTCTCTCATAGATGGGCATTTCTGTCAATTCTAATGCTTGTCACGGATGTCCTGTCGGGATTGATGATATGAATCATTTGCCTGCTTGTTGCCCTTTTGCTTCCAATGTTCTGTAGCAGATCCTTGCCTGGTGCGACATTCATTTTCAACAATTCTCTTCGGTTAGTGGGCAGATTAAGGAAACTATCCAAAAAAGGAAGTTTTTGTTAGCCATCTTGTATGGTTATCTATGTAGCATTTGGAGGGCCCATAATGAAAAATTATTTGACAAGATGTGTATGTCAATGGATAAGTTGGTAGATAATATTATTATCATGGTGTTTAGCTGGGTTAAGTATATGAGACATTATGGGAAATTGGGAATTGTAATCAGATGGATTGGTGCTCTTGTCCTTTCAAAATTTTGTAATCTGTAACTGTTTTTTGTTTTTCTCACCCTATTGCTTGACAGGCATCGGACTTTACGGCTTTGCGGAGTGGTCTTGGCAACCACTCGACATTTGCCTAGTTAGCATTTGGAACACCGCAACCTGCCATCAACATTGCAAAAATGGCAACTCTTTCGGCAATAACTTACCGAGGTTTCCCCCATATTTTCTCCATTTGACTTTTTGACCAACCAATCATATTGCTTTTTTTTAGCATGGCAAAAATGACAATCTACGTCCAGCAAACGGTAAAATTTTAAAGCGTAAATTTTAAGTGGTGTCTATATATACCATGACAAACTTGGTATCACTCCTCTAACATAATAACATTTTATGGTTTCAAAAAATAATATTTTTACATACAAGAAAAATGCAAACGGGGTGCATTGGACTTTGTGGTGACTAGTCAAAGTTTTGACTTTTTAAATATCGGTCGTTTAACCAAAAGGAGGTGCGTTAATGCGATTGAGTTGGCGGGTGTCTATCACTTTAATGCCATGAAAGAGAAACAGTTGATGCGTACGTAGTGGATTGAGCCAGTTCGACGGTCGTTCGGTTATATAGATATGATCTGAAGTGATATTATCATTATAGAAAAAAAAAATAGCATATGATTACAAATTTATTAAATAGTCTATTTTACTTATAAACTTTTATATAATATGGGTATAACATCATTCCGATTTGGATTTTAAAATATCCGAAATATATTTTATTTATGGAATTTTATTTAATTCGACTAAATTTGAACACATTATGATAATTCGAAGTTCAAACATTTGGATAATAAATATAATTAATTAAGTTTAAGTCGTGTTTGAGATGACAAAATAAAAATAACAAATAAATATGATTGAGAATATAATAAAATAATTTATTATATTTTATTATTATGTTTGTTGTCTTAAATAAATGGAACTAATTAAATGAAACATGTTTTATATATTTTTATATATTTATAGTATAAAATATTATGATAAATACATAAGTAAAGATAAAACGTTAGATTTTAAAATTTTATCTTTAACCAATAAATACATGTCACTAAATAAATTACATAAAACTCTATACCATGTCGTATTCTAGTATTTAAGTACTATATGAATTCATCTAGTCAGAAGAATATATATATATATATATATATATATATATATATATATATATATATATATATATATATATATATATATAGGGTTAGGTTCATTTGAGACCACCTATATTTTGTGAGACCGTGAGACGTATTTTTTTATTTATTTTTTATTTTTTTTAGTTAATTCAAGTTCCGAAAATAATATTTAAAAAAATATATTTTTTGATTTTTCCATTTATTTTGCATTTTAAAATTATTTTTAGAATATGTACAGTGTAATATTCTATTTTGAATATTTCACATATTTTAAAAAAAAATAGAATTTTTTTTTTATTTTTTTTTAGTTAATTCAAGTTCCGAAAATAATATTTAAATTTTTTTTTTAGATTTTTCCATTTATTTTGCATTTTAAAATTTTTTTTTATAATATGTCAGTGTAATATTCTATTTAGAATATTTCACGTATTTAAAAAAAAATGGATTTTTTTTTATTTTTTTTATTATTTTTTTTATTTTTTTAGTTAATTCAAGTTCCGAAAATAATATTTAAAAAAAGAATTTTTGGATTTTTCCATTTATTTTTCATTTTAAAATTATTTTTAGATTTGGTCTCACGGTCTCACAAAATTAGAATAATCTCAAATGAACCTGAACCTATATATATATATATATATATATATATATATATATATATATATATATATATATATATATACTTTTAAAGAATAAAATATATAGTAAAATTAACTTTGAAATTTTATTAAAATATCAGCCTTATCTAAGATTATTTAATTAAAAAGGAATTATAGCTATAATATACTATTATTTTATTCCATAAGTAATAAAAAAAACATATTTCACTCATGAAAATCATCCAAAAGAATAAGGAATCATATTCAACAAGTAATAATTTATTTTATTCATTTGAACAAAAGACTCTTTTCTTTTTCCAAGTCTATCTACTACAATGTCTCATTGAATCCCTCTTAAATTAATCGATATCAAACGCCATGTTTACTTTAAAATGCCCAACCTCAAGGATTTCCATATTTATTCTAAAAACTCATAAAATTCAACTTATTCAATCTTCTGGTTTAGAAAGTTATACTTTTTTCTAACATCAATTTTTTACCGCTGATATGCTGATTTAGGGCGTGTTTGGCACGAAGTTTTTGGAAGCGTTTGAGAGCTTCTAGTTTTTAGCTTTTGACAAAACGTGTAACAACGTAAATTTTCAAACAAAATTTTCATTTCTTAAAAACATGTTTCCATCCAAAACAAGTCATAAAGATCCAATGTATCATATCATAGTACAAATCATATAAATCCCAAGATCATAAAACCTCCATCAGTGTGTACAGATCACGTCGGCGCCTTCCCACGGTCCTTGCTAGTACCTGAAACACATAACACAACATCTGTAAGCATAAATGCTTAGTGAGTACCCCAAAATACTAATTACGCACATACGCCTTTCCAAGCCCTGACCATCCGGTCCATGTGTCTCAGGGGACTTCCGTCCCGACTCGGTAAACCTTCCGGTCCTACCTTACGGTTCTCGTCACAATGCCTTCCGGCCCATAACATATATGCCTTCTGGCCCATAACATGATGCCTTCCGGCCCATAACAAGCATAACATACATAACACATATAAACGATTAACTTATCATATACGAGGCATACAACTCATAACATATCCGACCTTCCAGTCACACAATAAAACCCTTCCGGGTATAGTATAGTGAGAGAACTCACCTCGTGGAAAGTCTAGAATCTCACGTGCTCGCTATCTCCGAATCCCCAAACGAAGACTCAACCTCGCCTAATCATAATGGATATCATTTTAATTAATATAGACTTCCACCACTAGACTTTACCCCTTAATAACATTCCTCAGAGGGATAAAAGACCATTTTACCCTCCCTTGACTCAAAGTCCACATGTTGACCAAAACCCTAAAAGTCAACATCTTCAGTACGCGGGGCGTACAGACTGATGTACGCGGGGCGTACATCGCCAACTCAATAATCGGGGTCTCCACCCAGTACGCTACGCGTACTGGGAGTTACGCCCAGCGTAATAGTCAGATCTACACACACTTCATTTCTGGTCTGAATCGGTTAAGCCACTACTACAACTTCTAGATCCGGCCTTATTTAAGCATCCTTACTCATAAAGTCGGAACCTTTAAGCCTTGGCATGGCTGTAAAGGCTCTTACACTCCTTAACACCTTTCCATATCAACTCAAGGATCTAGATCTCATGCATGGCTAATCATTCACGTCTAGGATTACATTTTTATGGATCTACAACTCAAATGGACTAGAAATATGATGGATCTAAGCTAATGGAGACCACTTGCTCATAAAGTCTCCACCTTTGGGACTAAAACCCTAGAAAATGGTCCATAAAGCATACCACAAAATCTACAAGTCAAGATCCGAACTTTTTACCTTAGAAAGAAGCTCCAACCTTTGCTAAGCCCGGATCTACACTTGAACACCAGCTTCTAGCCTTCACAATGGACTCTTCTTCTCCTTTGCTACCTTGAAATGGCACCACCAAGCTTAGAACACTCACAAAAGGACTAGGAACGAAGGAACACTCTCTTAGGGTTTCTTTCTGAGGGATGGTGGCTAAGGAGCCAAGCCATCTCATTCCTTTTATAGCCAACAACTCAAATTAGGGTTTTGGGTCTGGACCGATTACGCCCGACGTAACCTTGGGTACGCCCAGCGTACCCAACGATGATGTGTTTAAATGAGGCGCGCTAGTACGCGCAGCGTACTCCTTGTACGCCCAGCGTACTCGCCCAACACAAAGGCCTTAAAATGACAACAATTAAAGATGAAGGGCTAAATAAAAGGGTACCTGGATTTCGGGCTGTTACCATTCTCCCCCACTAGAACCAGACTTCGTCCCTGAAGTCTTAAACCGAAAACAAATCCGGATACTGCTCCCGCATCTCAGACTCGGACTCCCATGTTAGCTCGGACCCCTTCCGATGCTGCCACTGCACTTGCACCAAGGGTACTTCCTTGTTCCTCAGAACGTTAACCTTTCGATCCCTAATTGCCACCGGTCTCTCAATATAGTTCAGGCCCGCATCCACCTGAATATCCTCTAATGGAACCACAGCCGACTCGTCGGCAATACACTTTCTCAACTGTGACACATGAAAGGTGTCGTGAATCTGACCCAGCTCCGCAGGTAGATCCAAACGGTAGGCTACCCTGCCTACTCTCGCACTTACCCTGAAAGGTCCAATATATCGAGGTCCCAACTTTCCCCTCTTCCTGAATCAAATCACTCCCTTCCAAGGAGAGACCTTTAAGAGTACAAGGTCACCAACCTGAAACTCGAGATCGGACCGACGCCTGTCCACATAACTCTTCTGGCGACTCTGAGCGGTCAACAATCTCTGCCTGACCTGTTGTATCTGCTCTGTCGTCTGAAGCACAATCTCCGTACTACCCATTACTCGATGCCCCACCTCTCCCCAGCAGATGGGGGTCCGGCACCTCCTCCCATACAACAGCTCAAAGGGTGGCATACCAATGCTCGAATGACGGCTGTTGTTGTACGAAAACTCTGCCAAGGGTAAATAGGTGTCCCAACTCCCTCCAAAATCCAAAACGCACGCTCGGAGCATATCCTCGAGCGTCTGAATCGTCCGCTCACTCTGCCCGTCCGTCTGTGGGAGGTATGCGGTACTGAAATGCAGTCTCGTACCCAGCTCCTCGTGAAACTTCTTCCAAAATCTGGAAGTAAATCGCACGTCTCGTTCAGAAACAATCGACATCGGAACCCCATGCCGCGATACCACCTCCCTCACATACAACTATACCAACCTCTCAGCAGAAGAGCTCTCACTGATAACAAGAAAATGAGCGCTCCTTGTCAACTTGTCCACAATCACCCAAATTGCATCGACCCCTCTCGCAGTCCTAGGCAATTTGGTGATAAAATCCATGGTAATATGTTCCCACTTCCACTCAGGAATCTCCAGCGGTTGCAGCTTATCATGCGGACGCTGGTGCTCGGCCTTAACTTGGCGACAAGTTAGGCACCTCTCGACGAACCAAGCAACATCCCTTTTCATACAGGGCCACCAATACTCCTTCTTTAGGTCCAAATACATCTTAGTAGCCCCGGGATGGATTGAGAACTTCGATCGATGTGCCTCCTCCATCAAAATGGTACGCGTCCCGCCCACAAACGGTACCCAAATCCGACCCTGAAATCTCATAAGTCCCCGACTATCGGTAACGAACTTCGACACCTACCCAACAACCCGCTCCCGCTTTCGATTCTCTGGTCTCGCAGCCTCAGCCTGGGCCCCTCGGATGGTGTCCAATACCGGAGTCATCACCGTCAACCTCATACAAATGTCTCGGATCGGGGCGCTCTCCGACCTACGGCTCAAAGCGTCAGCTACGACATTAGCCTTGCCCGGGTGGTACAAGATCTCACAATCATAATCCTTCACCACATCCAACCATCTCCTCTGGCGCATATTCAGGTTCGGCTGATCCATCAAGTACTTTAGACTCTTGTGGTCCGTGTATATGGTACACCGAACCCCATATAGATAGTGTCGCCAAATCTTGAGGGCAAACACCACAACCCCCAACTCCAGATCGTGGGTGGGATATCTCGACTCATGAGGCTTCAACTGCCTCGATGCATATGCTATAACGTGCCCTCTCTGCAAAAGCACTGCCCCTAGCCCAGATATGGATGCATCACAATATACCACAAAATCCTCTATTCCTTCTGGGAGTGCGAGCACCGGGGCCTCGCACAACTTCTGACGAAGGGTCTCAAATGAGGACTGTTGCTCCGGACCCCAAGAAAATGCAACACCCTTCCGGGTCATCTTGGTAAGTGGTACAACGATTTTGGAGAAATCCCTAATAAACTTCCGATAATAGCCGGCCAATCCCAGAAAGCTCCTGATCTCAGTGGTTGATCTCGGCACCTCCCATCTCATCACCGCCTCAAGCTTGGCCGGATTGACCAATATCCCTTCCTGGTTAACAAGTTGTCCTAGGAGCTGGACCTCTCGTAACCAGAACTCACACTTGGAGAATTTGGCATACAACCTCTCCGATCTCAGAACTCCAAGGATCTCCCTCAAATGCTCCTCATGCTGCTCTCTAGACCTCGAATATACCAAAATATCATCAATGAATACGATCACCGACCGATCCAGCATCGGCCTGCACACCTTGTTCATGAGATCCATGAACGCAGCTGGGGCATTGGTGAGCCTAAAAGGCATCACCACAAACTCGTAATGTCCATAACAAGTTCTGAATGTAGTCTTCGGGATATCCTCATCCCGAACCCTCATCTGATGATAACCCGACCTCAAGTCTATCTTGGAGAACCAAGAAGCCCCCTGCAGCTGATCGAACAGATCATCTATCCTAGGTAACGGATACCGGTTCTTGACCGTCAACTTGTTTAACTCCCGGTAATCAATACACACATGGTATGAACCATCTTTCTTCTTGAAAAAAAGAATCGGTGCTCCCCAAGGCGAGCTACTCGGTCGAATAAACCCCTTCCCCAATAGCTCCTGAAGCTGCGAGGATAACTCCTGCATCTCCGGCGGCGCGAGGCGATAAGGCGCCTTGGCAATAGGTGCTGCTCCCGGAATCAAATCGATACGAAACTCCACTTGCCTTTCCGGAGGCACGCCCGGCAGTTCCTCGGGAAAAACATCCGGGAATTCGCACACTACCGGAACCTCGCCCACCGAACTTGGCCTTCCAGTGGCCACCCGTGCGTCCATCACATAGGCTAAGAATCCACTGCAGCCCTGCTGCAAACTCTGCCTCGCCTTGGTAGCCGAACAGAACGCTGACCCACACCAGGTCCCCTCGCCATACACAGTAAGCACTCCCCCACTAGGGTCTCGCATAGTCACTAGCTGTTTCCCGCAGTCAATGACCGCTCCAAACTTACTCAACCAGTCCATGCCCACGATGACACAGACATCTCCCATAGCGATAGGAACTAGGTCTATAGGGAAATCGACACCAAAAATCTCGAGCACACATCCTCGAATCATGTCTGTGGCATATATTGCTTTCTCATCAGCTATGGAAACCCTCAAAGGTCTACTCATCACCTCTCGATCAATATCGAGGTGCTGACTAAAAGCCAGAGATACAAAAGACCGACTCGCACCCGAGTCAAATAATACCAAGGCAGGTATAGAATTTACACGAAAAGTACTTACGCATATCATAAAATAAGCACAACATCTCAGCATAAAAGTAAATACACGAAAGAATACATACCAACTATGATATCAGGCGCCGTGCGGACCTCCTCCGCAGTCAACTGAAAAACTCTCCCATGAGCCCTCGGGGCCTCAGCCTTCACTGGTCGAGTCTCAGTAGCCCTAGCAGTAGGTGCAGATCCCTGGAGAAGCTGAGGACACTCGACCTTCCGATGGCCGGTCTGGTTGCAATGGAAGCAAACCATAAATCCATTGGGGCAATCCCTAGCGATGTGCCCCTCCTTGCCACACTTGTAGCAAGCACCTGATCGACAGACCCCCTCATGACCCTTGCCGCACTTCCCGCAAGTGCGGCCCTTCTGACCTCCTGTCCTCGAATCGGTGGACTTGGTCCGCTTGGCTGCCGGCTGGGACTGATCTGGTCGCCGATCCACCCACTAAGACTCGGCCTCCTCCCTGGCCTGGGTCTCCAACTCGATCTCCCTCTTCCGGGCATTTTCCTAGAGCTCAACAAATGTCCAGTATGTCGAGTTCGATACGAACTCCCGAATGTCCCTCCTCAGTATACCCAAATACCGGCTTATCCGTGCCTGCTCAGAAGACACCTGCTCAGGGCAGAACATCGCCCTCTCATGAAACTTCCGGGTGACCACAGCAACTGAATCATTGCCCTGCTTGAGGGTCAAGAACTCCTGAACCAATCATTCCCTCTCCACCGGGGGAACATACTCATATCGGAACATGGTGGTGAATTTCTCCCAAGTCACCGCTGAAATCTCCTCAAGAGTGAAGTTCGCCGTCACGAACTTCCACCAATCCTTTGCTCCCAGGCGGAACTGGTTCAAATCGAACCGCACTCTCAGATGCTCCGGACATGAACACATGTAAAAGCATCGCAGCGGTCGGGTCCTGCGTCCCATCAAACTCGGGTGGCTTCGTGTTGATGAACTCCCGAAACAACAACGAGTCACCTCCCTGAGGTCTGGTAGCAGCCACATCTGCTGTAGCTGCAGCGGCCACAGCCTCAGTCACCGCGGCGTACCGCTCATCAAAAGTCTCCAACAGCCTGGTCTTGATAGACCCAAACATCTCCGGAATCTCGGCCCGGATTGCCGCAGCCACCTCATCGTGGATCATCTGACAAATCTTCTCGTCACTCACACCGCTCGTCTTAGGTTTGTGGCGTGTCCCAACTATGATGGCTCTGAAATACAACATAAAAATATCAGAGACCCAATCGAGCATACTCGCACTCGATAACGCAACCCTACTCGACCTCCGATACCCAAAGGATTCTTACTTGGACTGTCCACTGATCCGGTGTCTTCAGTAGTACGGGCCCTATACTACTGACTACACCGCATCAGCGTTCACCCCAAGTCCTCCTCCTTGGATCACGAGTACTCTATTCTTGCTATGCACTGATTACCTACTCGCTCTCAAAGCATCTCATAGCAACAGATTTCCCCTAGACTAAGGCATCACAAATCAAGCCACTCTAGTCCTAATATGAATACCTAGTCTACTCTAGCATGCATAACATATCATAACATATCTCATAACACATATTGTAAGGGTATTTTAGGGATTTTTACCGTTCGGGCGCTGGCTGACCGTATACACTGCTTCATCCTTGGTTATCACAAAATCCCTTATAAAATCTTTATGCTTTTATTTTTATTTTTTATTTTTATTTTTTTTAAAAAAATTTCCTCAAATCCTCGGTTTGAGTTCAGTTACGCCCGAAGGTGCACCCGAATCCTTCAAACCAAGGCTCTGATACCAACTTGTAACAACGTAAATTTTCAAACAAAATTTTCATTTCTTAAAAACATGTTTCCATCCACAACAAGTCATAAAGATCCAATGTATCATATCATAGTACAAATCATATAAATCCCAAGATCATAAAACCTCCATTAGTGTGTACAGATCACGTCGGCGCCTTCCCACGGTCCTTGTTAGTACCTGAAACACATAACACAACATCTGTAAGCATAAATGCTTAGTGAGTTCCCCAAAATACTAATTACGCACATACGCCTTTCCAGGCCCTGACCCTCCGGTCCGTGTGTCTCAGGGAACTTCCGTCCTGACTCGGTAAACCTTCCGGTCCTACCTTACGGTTCTCGTCACAATGCCTTCGGGCCCATAACATATATGCCTTCCGGCCCATAACATGATGCCTTCCGGCCCATAACAAGCATAGCATACATAGCACATATAAACGATTAACTTATCATATACGAGGCATACAACTCATAAGATATCCGACCTTCCAGTCACACAATAAAACCCTTCCGGGTACAGCATAGTGAGAAAACTCACCTCGTGGAAAGTCTAGAATCTCACGTGCTCACTATCTCCGAATTCCCAAACGAAGACTCAACCTCGCCTGATTATAATGGATATCATTTTAATTAATATAGACTTCCACCACTAGACTTTACCCCTTAATAACATTCCTCAGAGGGATAAAAGACCATTTTACCCTCCCTTGACTCAAAGTCCACATGTTGACCAAAACCTTAAAAGTCAACAAAAGTCAACATCTTCAGTACGTGGGGCGTACAGACAGATGTACATGGGGCGTACATCGCCAACTCAATAATCGGGGTCTCCACCCAGTACGCTGCGCGTACTGGGAGTTACGCCTAGCGTAATAGTCAGATCTAGACACACTTCATTTCTGGTCTGAATCGGTTAAGCCACTACTACAACTTCTAGATCCGGCCTTATTTAAGCATCCTTACTCATAAAGTCGGAACCTTTAAGCCTTGGCATGGCTATAAAGGCTCTTACACTCCATAACACCTTTCCATATCAACTCAAGGATCTAGATCTCATGCATGGCTAATCATTCACGTCCAAGATTACATTTTTATGGATCTACAACTCAAATGGACCAGAAATATGATGGATCTAAGCTAATGGAGACCACTTGCTCATAAAGTCTCCACCTTTGGGACCAAAACCCTAGAAAATGGTCCATAAAGCATACCACAAGATCTACAAGTCAAGATCCGAACTTTTTACCTTAGAAAGAAGCTCCAACCTTTGCTAAGCCCGGATCTACACTTGAACACCAACTTCTAGCCTTCACAATGGACTCTTCTTCTCCTTTGCTACCTTGAAATGGCACCACCTAGCTTAGAACACTCACAAAAGGACTAGGAACGAAGGGACACTTTCTTAGGGTTTCTTTCTGAGGGATGGTGGCTGAGGAGCCAAGCCATCTCATTCCTTTTATAGCCAACAACTCAAATTAGGGTTTTGGGTCTGGACCGATTACGCCCGACGTAACCTTGGGTACGCCCAGCGTACCCAACGATGACGTGTTTAAAAGTGGCGCGTGAGTACGCGCAGCGTACTCCTTGTACGCCCAACACAAAGGCCCTAAAATGACAACAATTAAAGATGAAGGGCTAAATAAAAGGGTACCTGGATTTCAGGCTGTTACAAAACGCTCTAGTTTAAACAAAAAAATTCGTTTGGCAGTACGAGCATTTAGCTTTTAGTTTTAACAAAACGCTCTGATTCTAAAAGCTACTTCATGTAGCATTTAGCAAAATGCTCCTAAGCTTTTGAAATCAATTTCCATAATTACCCTTAAAAATATATTTCTATATTTTTAATCAATTGTCCTTATATGTAGTTTTATATATTTTCAAACCTTCCAGCTACTTTTGCCAAACATTCATATAACAAATAAAAGTTACAGCTTTCCGCTACCAGCTACCTGCTACACGCTACACGCTACCAGCTACCCGCTACCAGCTACCGGCTAACACCTACTTTTTCCAAACACGCCCTTAATACCTTTTGCTGGCCGTCAACATCGGCACGCTCCTTTTGTTTTACCTGCGGTAGCTTACCGTTGGTATGTTTCTAGTTGTAAAAATCAATTCATAAAATGTAGCTATCGTTGATATGTTTCTAGTTGTAAAAATCAATTCATAAAATGTTGGAATTTCTCATGAATGCTGCTAATTTATTTTTATTTATTTATTTTACTTTGTTACCACTATAAATAAATGCATACAAAACAAAACACATTCAACCATTTTATATTTCTTTCCTTTTCTTAATCCTTTAAAAATGACATATCCATTACAAATTTATAAGTAGTTGCTAACTGTTAGTTAGACAAAATCATGGGAAGCGATTATGGAAATGATACAAGAAGAAGAAGAGGAAGTCAAACCTTCACAACCTAGGATGCGGAAGATACTTCTTAGAGATCGTTAGGATGCAAACAATCGTCTACGGGTACACTACTTTGTAACGACAAGATTTTTAAACAAAATTTTCATTTTTCAACAACCAAATTTTTTTAATATAAAACATTCTCAAAAAGTATTCCACAATAGTTATCAAATCAAACATATCCCAAGATCACAAATCAAATCTCCTCTCTGTGTGTATGGTTCACGCCGACGCCTTTCCACGGTCCTCGCTAGTACCTGAAACACATAACACAACAACTATAAGCATAAATACTTAGTGAGTTCCCCAAAATACCACGTATAACACATACGCCACTTGAGGCTACTATGCGACCCTGTGGTCGGTGTGTCTCAGCGGGACCCTCTAGTCGCGTAGCTCGTTGGACCCTCTGGTCCGGTCATAGCTCGTTGGGCCCTCCGACCCGATCTGTCTCGTTGGACCCTCCGGTCTGGTCTATACAAATATATATCATACATACATCACATAGCACATAGTCTTATACATGGCACACAATCTCATACATAGCACATAAGACCTTCCGGTCAACTCATAGTACCACTCTAGGTAATGTATAGTGAGAAGACTCACCTCGTGTAACTTGGTAACTTGGAAATCTCAGAATCTGTGAAATAGGATCTAGCCTCCGCCTAATCATACGAAAATAAACACTCGGCATCAACACATTTCCCAAGGCTAGACCATTCCCTCTCTTAGTACTCTTAGGAGGGTAAAAGACCATTTTACCCCTCTCAAGGCTCAAATACTCTAAAGCTGACCAAACCCTAAAAGTCAACAAAAGTCAACGGTCAACCCTTTAACCAGACTCGCCGAGTGCACAATTGTGACTCGGCGAGTTCAGTCATGAACTCACGTCCTCAAAATCCCAAATGACTCACTGAGTCACTTCCCCAACTTAGCGAGTTACCATCTGTGTGATTTATAGGGAAACCCCATCCTACTCGCCGAGTCTGTTCTTGGACTCGGCGAGTTCAAGCCATGCTCAAACTCAAATGACCTCCTGAGGTCAGATCTGTTCCTCTAACCCATTGATCTGGCCTCCTTAAGCAAAATAAACACGTAAAGTTTGGATCTTGATGCCCATGCAAAGACCTAATGCCTCTATTTGAAGAAATGTCCCCAATATGCCATCCCAAGCTCTTATCTCCCAATAACACTCATAAAGATCGAGGAGTTATGGTCTCTGGACCACTTTGGATCCAGATCCAAAGTCTCAACACAAGAAGGGACCAATTGCACCACAATCCGTACTCTAAAGGGGCTATAAACCCTAACTCTCAAAGATTAACACCAAACTAAAGAAGGATCGAATTATATACCTCAGAATGAAGTTCCTAGCCTCTGAAATCCACAGAATATTGCCCTCTTTAGTTCCCTCTTGCCTTGGCCACCTTCTTCTTGCAAAAACACCCACACAAAGATCAAAAATGACTTCTTCTTCCTCACAAACGCTCTGGATCTCTTAGGGTTCCTCTCAGGGGTCTGGTAGCCGCAAATGGTGGCTATAATCCCCTTTAAATAGGTTTTAAACCCTGGGGATTAGGGTTTCATTAAACAGCGTGGACTCGCCGAGTCCGCCATTAAATCAGTCCGACCATCCACGATCCTACTCGGCGAGTCTGAGCGCCTACTCGTCGAGTCTCTCTCCAAGAACTCAATATAAATGCATAACATTAGATACCTGGGAGTCTGGATGTTACATACTTCAACGATGATTCTCTTTACGGGGAACTTGTTCTGAAGTCGATTTCTAATGGTAATTAAAATATTTTTTTCTCCGTATAATAGGTGATGTTACTAATATTTCTGATTTTATCAGACAACATCAGGATGCAAGATTTGCAAATGTGTTTTCAGAAATACCAAAATGCGTAGTTTCAGTTTGACAATTAGTCTACAAATCCGTTACTGATTCATGAGACAAATATTTTCAAATGTCTGAGCGGGTAGCTAGGGAAAGCTTGGATGAATTTTACCGATATGTTGTCAGTATTTACAGTGCAAGGTATTTGTGTAAGTCTACTTTTACTGACATTCAATCATTATATGCTCATCATGCTAGTGTTTATAACTTTCTTAGGATGCTTGGAAGTTTGGATTGTCTTCATTAGGATAGGGTAGTTTTCCTAATGCATGGTCAGGCAGTTTACATGGGGTGATAAGGGTCACCCCATAATCATATTGGAAGTTGTTGCGTCACAAGATATTTGGATTTGGCATTGATTTTTTAATGCCCCCGGCTCAAACAACTGTATTAATGTTTTAGACATGTCACCCATATTCAATGGATTTTGTGATGGGTCCGCACCTCACTGTCAATTTCAAGTAAATGGAATGACATGCGATTATGGGCATTATCTTGGTGATGGTATATACCTTGAATTTGTTGTGTTTGTGAAAACGCTAACATGTCCAGGTGATCCTAAACGCATAAAGTATAAAACATTTCAAGAAAATGCTAGAAAGGATGTCGAACGAGCATTTTGAGCCCTCAAGAAGCGTTGACGCATACTACAACATTTGGCATGTCCTTGAACAGTGGAAAGCTCGTTCATATTATATATGCATGTATCATTTTACATAATATGATTTTAGAATACTAGGGAAAAATAATTTGTCAGTATCGAGAAAATGAAAATGCATCCTCAAGTGTGCCAATATCGGCTGGTTCCCCTCTATGTTGTGCGAGAAGAATGGTGATACGTGACAATCAAAAACATCACAAGCTTCACAAGAATTTGGTAGAACATATATATGAAGTTAATGAAATTGATTTGAATGAGCCAGTTGACAATGCTATCGGTGAATATTCATATTGAAATATTTTATTTTATTTGGATTAGCATTTCTATCTTACTAAGTTAGTGACAACACACTCATGGTTGGAGTGATTTAGTGTTCTGACCTAAAATCTATAAAGGTAGAGGTATTCAAGTTTTTTTAAAGTAAATTCAAGGAGAAACAACCCATTAAACCAAAGTTATCAAACCTTTCATTCTCAACCTTTTCATCACCGTCCTCCAGTGAGCTTGTAACATCCCAAAAATCATGACAAAATTTTTATTTTTTAAAAACATTCCAAAATCCATGATTTATACAAAAGCATAGTTCCAAAAACCACAATCATGAATCAGAGTATTCCAAAATCATAAGCCAAATAAAAATCCAAGATGATGTACACAATCATGCCTTCACCTTGCCCCAGTCCTTTGATGTACCTGAAACCATAAAGTCAAACTGTAGGTCAAAGCTTACTGAGTTCCCCCAAAGTACCTCATACACAAACATATAACAATATGCATACTGGGTCCATAGTCATCAGACTGAATTACCTTAGGTCCTTAGTCAACGAATTGGATTACCCCCTAAGCCCACATCATACGTCTAGATTGCCCTCCCGACACTCAGCTCATATCTGGATTACTCCAAAGCCCATAACATAAGTTTGGAATGCCCTCCCAACCCTTAACTTATGTCTGGATTGCTCCCAGGTTAGTTGGCTTCTACATAAAGCAATATTGCCTCAACCAAACCGCACTATGTCGACATATGAAATAGATAAACATATAGCTAGCAAACATATAATCATATAACCAACAATAGAATAACAGAAAGAGATACAGATCACCACAACATATCAACATCCTATATACTAGGATACATCATACAACCTAATGGGACGAAAATGGTACCTTCGACCCACGAGTACAATGAGGAAAGCTCACCTCACAATCTGAACGATATCTGAACTGCTCACTTCTCCCAAACACTGGCTTTACAGGTCTCATGTAGAACACAAATGGAACAAGCATCAATATACTATTCATAATACTCCAAATGACCTAAAGTTAACTTGGTCAAAGTCAACATTCAACAGTCAAAATTCAAAGGTCAACTTCCAACTGATCACCACGTCGTGGCAACAAAATGAAAAAATAGATGAGCTCTAGCCCAACCACCACGTCGTGGCAACCTAAGGCCATGACGTGGGCACTAGGCTCTTAATAGCTTCAGGAGTTAAGTCGTTTTCTCCGATTCTAAGGGCTCCAAAGCCCATATCTGGTCCATTCTATGGTCTAAATGGATAAAGTTTCCAACTTTATCCTTTAAAACTCTCCAAGAGATAAAGATCACAACTCCTTGGTCCAAAAAGGGCATAAACAAAACATGGCTTAATCATTAAGCACTTAATCTTGTAAGCCTCTTGTCGAACTATTCCATACGTGTTTCTAGAACCATTACTAATATAAAAATCCATTCTTTTCAGACATGTATGTCGAATGCATGTCTTGAACTCCAGTTAGGTGTTAATGAGTGTTAATGACTAAAATTCCATGCGTGACACCAAAACTCATTTCTAGTTCGGATCTAAAGCACCAAATACTCCAAATAGCTTGGAGATTCATAAACTTGCAAACTTTATGAGATCTCATGACTCAAAACCATCAAGACATGAAGAAAATGGACAAAATCTAAAGATCTAGCAACTTAGCAAAGAAAAGGTTGGGTCTTGGACACTCACCAAGGTCCAGAAGATGTGCTAACTGATGTATATGATGATTTCAAGGTAACTAACACACCAATGGATTCCTTCTCCTTCAAAGATAACTAAAAACACCAAGAATGAGTTCACAATTACAATGAAGGCTAGGGTTAGGGTTTATAAGCTTGAGAGGGTGACGTAGGCTGAATGAAAATGAAACCCTAGCCTTATTGTTCTTTAAATATGGCCAAAGCCTAAAGATTAGGGGTTTTCTTTAAAAACAAATGTCACACTGTAGAACCTATGGCTACATCGTGGACGGTCATTTAAACCCGCGACCCAAATCAATAACGCCATGTTGTGGTGAAGCTCCACCATGACGTGGCCATGATAAAATACGAGTTTAATATTTAATAATTATGCATACCAGGAATAGGTGTTACAACTCTCCTCCACTTGAATCATACCTTTTCCTCAAAGTCCCCAACTATAAATAACTTTGGGTACTGCTCACGCATCTTTGACTTGGGGTCCCAGGTCCATTCAGAACCATTCCGATGCTGCAACTGGATCTTCACCAAAGGTACCCTATTGTTGCGCAAGGTCTTCGTCTTCCTGTCTAGGATCACTACTGGCCTCTTCACAAAGTTCAGGCGCTCTTCATCCTAAATTTCATAAAAAGGAACCACTATTGATTCATCAACCACACACTTCTGAAGCTGAGAAACATGAAAGGTGTTGTGAATCTAACTAAGCTCCTCAAGCAAGTCTAAATGCTAAGCTACCTGTAACGCTCCATTTTTGGTACGTAATTCAAATTAAGTATTTCATTTCTGAAGGGGTACTCGACGAGTTTGTGGCCCGACTCGTCGAGTAGAGACGGGACGATCACGCGTTTTGAGCTGGCTAATCCACGAGTCCATACTTTGGACTCGGCGAGTCAGCTATCTGGATGAAGCCCTAATTTTAAGGGTTTGCACCCTATTTAAACACACTTATACGCCCCCAATCTCGCCTCTATCACTCTTAGAACATTTCTCCTCTAAATCCTAGCCCCCATTGTTGACTTTGAGTGTGTTTGTGCTAGCTTGCAAGCTTTGGGAAGAAGAAGAAGAAGGAAAGAAGGTCCATAGAAGAGAAGGGAGATCCAGGAGTTAGCTTCCATCTGTTTCTTATTTCGGTAATGAAGTTATGACCTTGTGCATTCCTCCATTAAAACCTCCTTTAGGCTTGTTATGCCTTCTTTGGAGCCTCTTATGTTTCAAAATTTGAGATATGGACTCTCCTTGGATGGAAACTTTAGATCTGGACTTTCATTGCATTCTAGAAGTGTAAAGTTTCAGTTAGGGTCGTGATTGAGGTCTCTTTTGAGCTTGGAACCCCATTAAGAGCTTAGATTTGGCATTTGAAGCCTTTAAAGCCATGCATGCACATAAAGTTTGCAACTTTACGTGATAAGCATGCCCTAGAAGCTTGGATTTGTGATTTGGAGCCGCTGCATGGCTCAAATCAGGTATGTATGGAAGAAGGACTGAATGGACTCGGCAAGTCGCAAGGTTGACCCAGCGAGTCATATGAAGATAGTAGTGGACTCGACGAGTTGGATGAGAAACTCGGTGAGTCCGATGAAGATTTCCATAGACTCGACAGGTTGTTCATACAAATCGGCGAGTCGGATGAGTTTTCCCGAGAAAAGTAGTGTTTGAGTGAAATAGCTTCCTTCCTTCTTAGTTGTACGTAAAGCTAGCAACTTTACGTGTTCAGATGGTTCCAGGGCCTCAGATCTCCAAGTTAAATGCTCTGGAATGGTTTAGAATTCGACTGTATGGAATTTGCACAACAGGACTCGGCGATTTGCTCTTCGGACTCGACGAGTCGAGTCACGAGTTCCTGCTTTTCTTCGGCTTGTAAGTTTAGGGCGAGTCAGTGAGTAGGAAAGGGACTCGGTGAGTTAGAGTCAGTGTTAGTAAAGAAGGGACTCGACAAGTCAGTGCCCTGACTTGGCGAGTCCGGTCAACTGGAAGTTGACTTTGACCACGGGTAGAATAGTCATTTTACCCTGAGGGAATTTATAAGTACCTGATTTAGTGTTTTTGGGATTTGTAGCCGGACAGTTCCAGGGCAGCAGTCAGCCACTTTCAGAGTTAGCATCTCAGCAGCCAACAGTACGAGGTGGGTTTCCTTGCAGTAGGAACGGGTCTATGGCCACAATTTCGGCCCGTTTAGTTAGCAGTAGTTCCAGACCGTGGTCCTATGCAGTAGTATGTATGCTTGATGTCTTCGTGATTCATGCATGCTTTGTTATGTGTAGTATGTCAGGCAAGCCCGATACAGAATTTGATTATGCTATATGTTCATGATATGTTATATCCAGTTTATTCCGGATTTCGGTCTGATGTCGGGTGAGGCCCATTGTAGTGGGAGGGGCCCAAGTTATTCTGGACTTCAGTGCGATGCCGGGCGGGGCCCGATGTAGTGGGCAGGGCACAGGTTATTTTGGACTTCGGTCTGATGTCGGACGGGGCCCGATGCAGTAGGCGGGGCCCAGTATGTGTTATCTGTATTATGGTATGATATGTGGTAGTTTGGGGGAGCTCACTAAGCTTTGTGCTTACAGTTCTAGTTTTGGTTTCAGGTACTTCTGCAAGCAAATGGAAGAGCTCGAGATGATGGCATTGCACACACCACAGTTTCAGCTTTTGTCCTGGGAGTTTATTTTAGATACTATGTTATGTTGATACAGTTCTTTTGTCATGACACATCTATTATAACTTTTAGGGATTTATGACGAACGATATCATGATATATTATGATGGTTGATATCTTTAGTATTATTTTAACAAAAAATTTTGGGTCGTATTTTGGGTCGTTACAAGTTGGTATCAGAGCCTTGGTTTGAGGGATTCAGGCATACTTTCGAGTGTGTCTGGACTCAAACTAAGGAAATGGTGAAAGATTTTTTTTAAAGAGACACATTTTCGAAAAGAAAATTTGAAAAGAACTTAGAAAGAAAAAGAGTTTTCGTAAAAAGGGGTGTGGTGAATGCTATCAGCCGAGCTCAAGTAAGTACTCCCAAATTACCCATACAAGCTTATGTTATGATTATCGGTTTTCGTTTCATTAGAACAACATGCTAGAATAGGACTGAGGATCTAAGAGGATGCCTTATGTGCCTGCTATATGTATTTCAGCTTTATGAGAATTACATGCTAGTATTGAGTAGACATCAGTAGGATAGCCTGGTTAGGTTATGCCTGATAGTATGAGCTTAGCATTGTATGCTAGTGCAGATTAGTCAGAATGATAGTCAGAGAGGCATATGCTTGATTATGTACTCTATGCCCGAATGCTACTTGCTTTGTGCTTTTAGGAGTTCTAGTTGTCTTTCAATAACTAGTAAACGAGTATCTTAAGTTACATATTGCCAGGACTAAATAATTTCAGAAGGTTAGGTCTAGCTCTTTTCGCAGCTCTCGTTTGAGTCCAACCGTTATAGGGTAGGATCCCTCATTCGAAGAACTATCTAGTCTGAGTGATATGTAATAGTATTTGCGAGCTAGTTAGGGGAAGAAAGTGGGGACTTCTTATGCAGCTGATGGCGGAGAGTGGGTTGGTGATCACCCTAGGGCAAGCCCAGGACGAGATTAGCATGAGATCAACAGTAGTAGTAGAAGGGACTTGGTGGAGTCGAGGCAGTTCTTGGGGAAGGTACATATAGATGTGGAAGGTAGTAGGGGCCCATACTACTGAAAGTAGAGGATCTGTACTTGAATCAAGGAAGGCCAAGGCGAAACCAGGAAACTTGTAGTAATAGTGATTCCTCGAGCTATATCAGTATTTATGACATTGTCGTTATGTGTTTCAGAATGGTGGTTTTGCGCCTGAGACCAGCAGTCGGCAGTTTAGGTGCCGGTGAGGGATCAGGAGTAGGCTTGGGAGACGAGCATTTGGATGACCATACTAGGGAGTTTCTCTCTTCAAAGATTACTTGCATCATACTCGAGCAGACTCCTGTGATCTTTGGTTCGATCAAGGAGGGTATTTTGGAGCTGATGGATGAGAGATTTAGCACCTTTCGTGCTGAGGTGGCGGCCATGATGGGGTCGTGCACACTCACTTTTAGGGAGTTCAGAGCCTGTGGAGCTCCTGACTATCATGGTGCACGGGACCCCATAGCGAGTACCAGGTGGTTGGTGGATGTCACCAATGCTTTCCGCACCAACAGATGTCCCGAGGGGGACAAGGTCAGACTAGCATCCTGTCTTCTGAAGGACAGGGCACGAGATTGGTGGGAGGAGATTGGACATGTCATTGGGGATGACACAGCACTTGATGCGATGACTTGGGCTGATTTTTATACCAAGTTTAGAGCCGAGTTTGCGCCGGTTATCGAGGTGCAGCAGTTAGCCAGGGAGTTTCAGGATCTCACCCAGACTACAAAGACAGTGGCGGAGATTACCGCCAAGTTCAAAAAGAGAGCTCTTCTCGTTCCTCAGTACACAGTTGATGAGGAAATGAAGAAGGCCCGTTATCATGAGATGTTACAGAGTGATATCCGCCAGTTTGTGAGCCGGTCCAGCTGTAAAACATTGGATGGCATGATTGCTAGGGCTCGTGAGAGAGAGATTGATCTAGAGATGGAGAAGAAGAGGAAGCCAGAGGCGGTATCTAGCACTGGGAGTTCGGGCAAAAAGCCCAAGGTGACAGATCATAGGTCCAAGGGACAGCAGAGCCACAGTCAGTGTGGCAAGTGTGGGAGAGTGCACGATGGGGTGTGCAAGGTAAGGAGTGCCGACTGCTTTAAGTGCGGCCGAACTGGGCATATGAGCGGAGATTGTACAACTACTACTACCACCACCACAGCATCAGATCTGATTTGCTTTCATTGCAATCAGAGGGGACATAAAAAATCCCAGTGTCCGAGCTTAGCCGCAACAGGGAAGGTGTCGGCACCTGCCCCTGCTAATTTGAGGATTACGGATGGTCGTCAGGGCCGGGCCGAGGCGCCAGTGGCGAAGAGTAGAGTTTTTCAGATGACAGCAGAGGAGGTACGAGCGACTCCTGACGTGGTGAGGGGTATGTATTTTCTTTTTTTTTCTCCGCATTTTTTATCGATTGTTTCTAATGATATATGTTTGCGTATAGGGTCGTTCTTAGTGAACGACATTTCAGCTACAATGTTATTTGATTCGGGGTCTACCCGATCATTTGTCTCTCTTGCGCTTAGCAAGAGGTTTAATAGAGCTCCAGGGGAGCTGGATTGTCCACTTGAGGTGGAGATAGCCGATGATACGAATGTCAGGGTCGCGAGGGTGCATAGGGCATGCTCGCTGTAGTTATTCGATGAGTAGTTTTTGGTGGACCTGGTCCATATTCCTTTGCGAGGAAACAAGGTCATAGTAGGCATGGATTGGTTGAGCCCCAATGGGACGGTGATTGATTGCGAGTTGCAGTTAGTGAGGGTTCGCACTCCCAGAGCGGGAGAGTTAGTGATTCAGGGCGAGAGGCCACAGCGCGGACCGATTTTTGTTCAGCCGCGAGAGCAAGGCGGTACTTCCAGCAGGGTTGCACAGGTTATGTCGCATATGTGATGGATACCCGGGATAAGGGTACGATGACAGTAGATTATGTAGCAGTGGTGCGAGATTACCCAGACGTATTCCCAAAGGAATTGCATGGGATACCTCCGGAGAGACAGGTTGAGTTCAGGATTGACCTGGTTACTGATGCGACTCCGATAGCTAAAGCACTGTATCGGTTGGCTCCTCCAGAGATGCAGGAGTTGTCTATGCAGCTGCAGGAGCTGCTAGACAAGGGTTTCATCAGACCAAGTAGTTCGCCATGGGGAGCCCCAATCTTTTTTGTGAAGAAGAAGGATGGGTCGCACCGTATGTGCATAGACTACCGGGAGTTAAACAAGGTAACGATGAAGAACCGTTACCCACTCCTGAGGATAAATGACTTGTTCGAT
Organism: Lactuca sativa; assembly: GCF_002870075.4. NCBI lineage: Eukaryota > Viridiplantae > Streptophyta > Magnoliopsida > Asterales > Asteraceae > Lactuca > Lactuca sativa. The sequence continues at coordinate 173,209,911 of NC_056626.2, read as the reverse complement.
CAACTTTAGGGAGCATCTTGGTTTTCCAAGATTGATCTGCGCTCCAGTTATCATCAGATGTGGGTCAGGGGTAAGGATGTTCAGAAGACAGCTTTTAGGACCCGTTATGGTCATTATGAGTTTATGGTGATGCCATTTGGGCTCACCAACGCACCAGCCGCGTTCATGGACCTCATGAACTGCGTGTACGGGCCGATGTTGGATCGGCCTGTGATTGTTTTCATCGATGACATCTTGGTTTATTCCAAGACTCGGGAGCAGAACGAGGATCACCTGAGGGAGGTGCTAGAAGTCTTGAGGAGGGAGAGACTTTTCGCAAAGTTCTTTAAGTGTGAGTTCTGGTTGCACGAAGTGCAGTTCCTTTGGCACCTCGTCAACCAGAAGGGCATATTGGTCGATCCAGCCAAGATAGAGGTCGTGATGCAATGGGAGGTCCCGAAGTCTCCATCAGAGATTCGGAGCTTCCTAGGTTTGGCAGGGTACTACAGGAGATTCATTCTGGATTTCTACAAGATAGCAGTTCCACTCACCCGACTAACCAAGAAGTCGGTGGTGTTCCGTTGGGGGCTTGAGCAGCAGGCGGCTTTCGAGACTCTCCGACAGCGATTGTGAGAGGCACTGATTCTGACCCTGCCATAGGGAGTGGATGATTTTGTAGTTTACTGTGATGCCTCGATTAAAGGTTTGGGAGCAGTGTTGATGCAGCGGGGGCATGTGATAGCTTACGCTTCTAGACAGTTGAAGCCTCATGAGGCTAACTGTCCGACACATGATTTGGAGTTGGGGGCAGTGGTGTTCGCCCTCAAGATTTGGAGACACTACCTCTATGGGGTCCGTTGTACCATCTACATGGATCACAAGAGTCTAAGGTAACTCATGGACCAACCGAACCCTAACATGAGGCAGCGTTGATGGTTAGATGTGGTGAAGGATTACGACTGTGAGATCCTTTATCACCCGGGGAAGGCCAACGTAGTGGCCGACATCCTGAGCCGCAAGGTGGCAGCGGCCCCGATCAGGGATATATGTCTATGGATGACAGTGATTACTCCATTGCTGGAGAAGATTAGGGAGGCACAGGTCGAGGGCCTCAAGGAGGAGAGACGGAAGTGTGAGAGGATCGTTGGCCAAGTAGTTTCCTTTGATTTTGATAGCTGGGGATTGTTGACCCCTCATGGGAGGGTTTGGGTACCGTACTGGGGTGGAGTACGGCAGGTGCTGATGGACGAGGCTCATAAGTCTTGATTTTCCATCCACCCAGGGGCGAAGAAGATGTACATAGATCTTCGACCCAACTATTGGTGGCCCTACATGAAGCGGGATGTCGCCTGGTATGTGGAGAGATGCCTGACCTGCAGGAAGGTCAAGGCAGAGCACCAGAGACCCCACGGAAAGATGCAGCCGTTAGACATTCTCGTATGGAAATGGGAGGACATTACCATGGATTTTGTCACTAAGCATCCCATGACCGCACGGGGAGTGGATTCGATTTGGGTCATAGTGGATCGGCTGACCAACAGCGCACATTTAATACCGATCCAGGAGAGCATATCGGGTGAGAAGCTATCCGACATCTATGTGCGCGATGTAGTAGCACGGCACGGAGTGCCTGTTTCGGTAGTGTCAGACCGAGACGCCCGTTTTACTTCCAGATTCTGGAAGCGGTTTCATGACGAGATGGGGACTCGTCTTCATTTTAGCACCGCCTTCCACCCCCAAACGGACGGGCAGAGCGAGAGGACGATTCAAACTCTCGAGGACATGCTCCGAGCATGTGTTCTAGACTTCGATGGTAGTTGGGATACGTATCTTCCGCTAGCGGAATTTTCGTATAACAATAGTTACCATGCTAGCATTGACCGCCCTCCTTTCGAGATGCTCTACGGGAGGAAGTGCATGACCCCGATTTGTTGGGGAGAGGTCGGTCAGCGAGTTATCGGGAGCACTGAGGTGGTGCTCAAAACCACAGAGTTGATCCAGCAGGTTCGTAGCAAACTGCAGACTGCACAGAGTAGACATAAGAGTTACGCCGATAGGAGGCGTTCGGACTTAGAGTTTCAGGTGGGCGATATGGTCCTCTTGAAGGTATCACCCTGGAAGGGTGTTATCAGGTTTCAGAAGAGGGGAAAGCTGGGTCCCAGGTTCATTGGTCCTTTTAGGGTTTTGGCCCGGGTGGGTCGAGTTGCCTATCGGTTGGATCTTCTAGCAGAGCTTAGCCAGATCCACAACACTTTCCATGTTTCTCAGTTGCGAAAGTGTTTGGCGGACGAGTCAGTAGTTGTACCCTTGGAGGATATTCAGGTTGATAGCAGCCTGAATTATATCGAGAGACCAGTTCCGATCTTAGATCGGAAGACAAAGACCTTGAGGAACAAGGTGGTTTAGTTAGTGAAGGTGCATTGGCAGCACCGAAAGGTATCAGAGTGGACGTGGGAATCCGAGGGGGATATGAGGGAGCATTATCCAGAGCTATTTTCAGATACAACAGCTACAGCAGACTTCGAGGACGAAGTCTAAGATAAGTGGGGGAGAGTTGTAAAGCTCCATTTTTGGTATGTAATTCAAATTAAGTATTTCATTTTTGAAGGGGTACTCGACGAGTCTATGGCCCGACTCATCGAGCAGAGACGGGACAATCACACGTTTTGAGCTGGCTACTCGACGAGTCCATACTCTGGACTCGGCGAGTCAGCCTGCTGGATGAAGCCCTAATTTTAAGGGTTTGCACCCTATTTAAACACACTTATACGCCCCAATCTCGCCTCTATCACTCTCAGAACATTTCCCTTCTAAACCCTAGCCCCCATTGTTGAGTTTGAGTGTGTTTGTGCTAGCTTTGAAGCTTTGGGAAGAAGAAGAAGGAAAGAAGGTCCATAGAAGAGAAGGGAGATCCAGGAGTTAGCTTCCATCTGTTTCTTATTTAGGTAATGAAGTTATGACCTTGTGCATTCCTCCATTAAAACCTCCTTTAGGCTTGTTATGCCTTCTTTGGAGCCTCTTATGTTTCAAAATTTGAGATATGGACTCTCCATGGATGGAAACTTTAGATCTGGACTATCATTGCATTCTAGAAGTGTAAAGTTTCAGTTAGAGTCGTGATTGAGGTCCCTTTTGAGCTTGGAACCCCATTAAGAGCTTAGATTTGGCATTTGAAGCCTTTAAAGCCATGCATGCACGTAAAGTTTGCAACTTTACGTGATAAGCATGCCCTAGAAGCTTGGATCTGTGATTTGGAGCCGCTGCATGGCTCAAATCAGGTCTGTATGAAAGAAGGACTGAATGGACTCGGCGAGTCATATGAAGATAGTCGTGGACTCGACGAGTTGGATGAGAAACTCGGCGAGTCCGATGAAGATTGCCCTAGACTCGACGGGTTGTTCATACAACTCGGCGAGTCGGATGAGTTTTCCCGAGAAAAGTAGTTTTTGAGTGAAATAGCTTCATTCCTTCTTAGTTTTATGTAAAGTTAGCAACATTACGTGTTCAGATAGTTCTAGGGCCTCAGATCTAAAAGTTAAACGCTCTGGAATGGTTTAGAATTCGATTGTATGGAATCTGCACGATAGGACTCGGCGAGTCGAGTCACGAGTTCCTGCTTTTCTTCGGCTTGTGAGTTCAGGGCGAGTCAGTGAGTGGGAAAGGGACTCGGTGAGTTTAAGTCAGTGTTAGTAAAGAATGGACTCGGCAAGTCTGCACCCTAACTCGGCGAGTCCGGTCAACTGGAAGTTGACTTTGAACAGGGGTAGAATAGTCTTTTTACCCTGAGGGCATTTATAAGTACCTGATCTAGTGTTTTTGGATTTGTAGCCGGACAGTTCCAGGGCAGCAGGCAGGCACTTTCAGAGTTAGCATCTCAGCAGCCAACAGTACGAGGTGACTTTCCTTGCAGTAGGAACGGGTCTACGGCCACAATGTCGGCCCGTTTAGTTAGCGGTAGTTCCGGACCCTGGTCTGATGCAGTAGTATGTATGCTTGATGTCTTCGTGATTCATGCATGTTTTTTTTTATGTGTAGTATGTCGGGCAAGCCCGATACAGAATGTGATTATGCTATATGTTCATGATATGTTAGTTTATTCCAGATTTCGGTCCAATGCCGGGCGGGGCTCGATGTGGTGGACGGGGCCCAAGTTATTCCAGACTTCGGTTCGATGCCGGGCAGGGCCCTATGTAGTGGGCGGGGCCCAGGTTATTCCAGACTTCGGTCTGATGTCGGGCAGGCCGCGATGCAGTGGGCAGGGCCCAATATGTGTTATCTGTATTATGGTATGATATGTGGTAGTTTGGGGGAGCTTACTAAGCTTTATGCTTACAGTTCCACTTTTGGTTTTAGGTACTTCTGCAAGCAAAGGGAAGAGCTCGGGATGATGGCATTACACACACCACAGTTTCAGCTTTTGTCCTGGGAGTTTATTTCAGATACTATGTTATGTTGATACAGTTCTTTTGTCATGACACATCTGTTATAACTTTTAGGCATTTATGACGTATGATATCATGATATATTATGATGGTTGATGTCTTTAGTATTATTTTAACAAAAAATTTTGGGTCGTATTTTGGGTCGTTACACTACCTTATCTACCTTGGCCACTACTCTAAAAGGTTCGATAAATCGGGGACCCAACTTACCCCTCTTCCTGAAGCGTATAACACCCTTCAAGGGTGATACCTTCAGTAAAACCATACCTTTGACTTGGAACTCCAGATCGGATCATCACATGTCAATGCAACTCTTATGTCGGCTCTTGGTCATCTATAATCTCTGTCTGAGCTACTAGATGAGCTCTGTCGTCTGGAGGACTACCTCGGTCATCCCCATGACCTTGTGACTGACCTCTCCCCAAAAAACTGGCATACGAACTTCATCATATAGAGAAGCTCTTAAGGTGGTGCACTAATACTGGAGTGATAGTTGTTGTTGTAAGAAAACTCAGCTAGGGGATGGTAGGAATGAAACTACCACTGAAATAAATAATGTAAGCCCTCAGTATCCTCGAGCATCTGAATGGTCCACTCGCTCTGACCATCAGTATGAGGGTGATAGTCAGTGTTGAAATGCAGTCTCATACCCAACTCCTTTTGGAACCTCCACAAAAACTGGGAAGTAAACTGCACATCATGGTCAAAGACGATAGACACCGACATACCATGGCGGTCAATGATCTCGCATACATACACATCAGCCAATTTCTCAGTCGAAGAGCTCTCTTGGTAGGAGAGAAAATGGGCACTCTTGGTTAACCCATCCATGATAACCCAAGTTGCATCGAACGCCTTGGCCATCCTCGGCAACTTGGTTATGAAATCCATAGTGACTTGCCCTCATTTCCACATGGAAACCTCCAATAGCTGAAACTTGCAATGTGGCCTTTGGTGCTTAACCTTGATCATCCGATAGGTCAAGCATCTCTTAATGTACCATACAATCTCCCTCTTCATGCATGGCCACCAGTAACTCATCCTAAAGTCCCGATACATCTTAGTGGCTTTGGGGTGGATCGATAATCAAGAGTTATGGGCCTCCTCTAATACTACCATCTAAACTTCTCCAGAAAATGGGACCCAAACCTGACCAGACCGAGTAAAAAGCCCGTTACTATCGGTAGCAAATCTGTCAATCTCGCATCGGATCCTCTCATTCTTCCAATTTTCCCTCTTGAATACCTCGACCTGAGCCTCCCAGATCAAATCCAATAGTGGAGAGTCGATGGTCATCCTCAAACAATGCTCTCGGGCAGGAGTACTAGCCACCTTACGACTCAAAGCGTTGATGATCACTTTGGCCTTCCCTAGGTGATACAAAATCTCACAATCATAATCCTTGACCATGTCAAGCGACCTATATTGTCTCATGTTCAGATTCTGTGACAACCCGAAATTTGTATCTTGTACAAACCCTACATCTCAATCAAAGTCCAACTTGCTTCTGCTAACTTTTAGCACTTTTGGAGTCCGTTTGGCTGTTTTTAATCTTAAATACATCAAAGGAATAAGTGAAAGGGGGTGTCAGTTGAACTTGTAAACTGTCAAGCAAGCCTTAAGCCCTCAAAAGAGGAGTTTACGGCCAAAACCTTTAAGTTTACGGCCATAAACTCAAGGTGGCCATAAACCCCTTAGTATATATATGACCCTTGGTCATTTTAATCACTTTTCACCCTTCAAACCCAAGAACTCGGAATTCTCTCTCAAGGATCTTGAGACTTTTGCTTCCAAATCTTCCAAAAATGTAAGTAAATCACTTCATCTATCTGTTATACATCACTTCTTCTTGATTAACTCATTATTTCATCCATGAAATCCTTTCATTTTCATAGATCTTCAAGTGTTCTTCATTTCAGCAAGAACACCAAGAACACACACTAGTGTTCTTGGACTTTAAACACCCTTACAAGCTTTTACAAGCTTCTATATTGTAAGTACTCTTACCCTAGCTTGTTATGTGACTAAATCACTTATTTTACACCTTGAAAACTGATGGGTTTTAGCCATATGAACATCCCTACGTGCACATGCAACCCTAATGCTTGGATCTAGGTTTCTCTACTTGAACATACATTGAATCCAAGACTTCTAATAGCTAATACATAATAATAACAATATGAAATTAGAGATTAGAAGTTTACCTTGAATCACTTGCTTGATCTTGTTGTCCTTGAGGCTTTAGAGTCACAATTGTCACTCCTCTAATGGCTTACAAACACCAACTAGCAAGAAGATGATTTAGGAGAGAGGAGAGGGGAGGAAGAATTCGGCTAGGGTTTCTTTAAAGACAAGTGTGTCCAATTCCCTCAACCCATAGGGTCTATTTATACTAGTAAGGCTCCTAGGGTTTCACCCTTAAACCCTAATTGGATAACTTAAGCCCTAAGCTATCCAAATCCTTTCCATGATAAGCCTTGGACGAAATCTATGCCTATCCAAAGCCCTAGAATTCGTCCACCCCTTATCCTTAAAGGATTTCTAGCCCTTTATTTAATTAATCTCTTTAAGTCACCAAATTAATTCCAAATTAATTTATGACTTATATTAATCAAATAACAATATTATTATTCCTTATATTATTCTTATAATATATTAATAATATTCCTTCTCTCATTATAAATCATCATGTCAAGTTGCTATGGTGAAGGCAACCAAAAAGGACCATGCTCAACCGGGTCAAATACTTGCCTTATATAGTTGCAGCCTTAGACACTATTCCAACAAAAACAACACAAAATCAAGATCAAAAGAGAGTTTACGGTCAAGGCAATCTCCTTGGGCCGTAAACTCTATTGATGGGTGCATATGAGCCCTAATTTCCTTCCTTATCCTTAGAACTAGGTCTAAAACACCTCCAAAGTGAGTTAAGGACCTTAAACTTCAAAATGGTACAACTTGCCATGAGTTTATGACTGTAAACTCATTAGGGCCACAAACCCTTGGCAGTAAACTCATGGGGAGTTTACTCTTGGGCCATAAACTCCAAGGTGAAGCCCTACAACCCTTAGATGCAACCCTTTTGTACTTATAACACTTGAATGAAAGTGTTTCCCAAGTTCTAGGGTGTCTTTACTTGCTTAATTAGTGTTATAATCACTAATTAGATACATATATGTATCTTTGTATGTTAAATAGGATCAGTGTGTGTGTTCAAGTCTTCACTTGACAACTAGCACCTTATCCAACACTTTCATCCAAACCACTCACTAAAGGTGAGTTCATACCCCTTAATTAACCTTTTAAATATTTTAAAATGCTTTTATGGGGGGGGGGGAATACAAGTTGAATCATTATCGTTATAATATCAATCACATGTGATTTATAATTATCAAACAAATGGATTTACTATACTTTTAACTGTTTTGTCAACAAAACTACTTAAAAATGATTATCAAACTCTTTTACCTGTTAAACTCTTTATAAAACTTGATCTTAGTTACCAAATCTTTACTTTCATTTCTTTAAACTTATATATTGTCAAAATCATGTCAATACATATATAGTTATATAAGTAAGGTTTGAAGGACTTAGGACTGATAACTCACTTTAATTCCTGTTCCTTGTTTGATTGTGGACTTAGAATACCCTGTTGTTTATCCGAGTTTCATTTGATCCTTAGTTATATATTATGTATATAGGTATAGATATAAAGCTTTTACCTCAGTCCTATCACCTTTGGGTAGCAAAGGTGTATAAACTTACTAAGTAATTCAAACAACATTTCTATTAAACGATAATATGTATAGTTTAGAGGTGTACTACTTAATACTTTCTAGTACAATGAAACATACAAAGACTCAGTTCATACATGAGTCAATACACACTATACACTATACAGATAGAACTTACAGTAGTACATACAATACATACACACTATACACTATACAAAAGAACATACTAGGATGAGAATCAAAGAGAACATACAATACTCTAGTACATACAATACATATACAAGTATACTATAGCATAAATGTGAACCACTGTTTCGGGGCATGGCATCACCTGCCATGGCTCGATTTGTATCCAGAATCTACTGGAGGGAGAGCGTGAATTTTTGTATAGATCGATACTGGATTCACCATCCTACACCTTGTTGCTAGCTACAATGGGATCTGCAGGTCTTCGGGTGACAAATGTCATTACTGTTCGGCGTATTACAGCGTCGTGATTATACTAGTCAATTAGTACGGTTACAATTATTTCACATTATACCTTAATTAACAATTGGTTTAAGGTAGTTAGTACATCAGTAGTTACTATAACATAATACTACAGTACTTCATTATTTTCCCCATTACATCTACCTTGTGATCATTTCACATAAATAGTAATGTAAAAACTATATTTTATTAATGATAGTCACCTTTGGGAGGAATACTCACTTTTACAATGAACAAACAAACAATACATTTGATGCCTTGGTAGAATGCTACTATTAGTAGAAAATATAGGATTTTCTAGGAAATACAAACATTTACAAACTTATACATTTAAACACTTACAAACATTTTCATACAAACAATGACACTAAAATACTTATGAACCAGCTTTAAAGCTGATAAACTCTTTCAAAATAACTCTTTCAAGACAAGTACTAATGTCAGGTTTTGAGAAGATGGAGCTCGTTCAAGACTCATCTCCTATTTTCATTTACATTTTTGTGTCTTATAAACTATACAGAACACTCTTATATTAAAATACATTATTAATGCAATGGATGATGTTGTTTGCTTGTTTACTATTATTCTGTGTTGTGATATTGTACATGACATCCTCCACCCCAGAACGTTTCTGTCGTTCTGGTTTTGGGGTGTGACAGATTCGACTGATCCTCGAGGTATCTTAAAATCTTGTGATCCATGTAGATGGTACATCGGACCGCATAGATATAGTGTTGCCAAATCTTGAGGGAAAAAACTATAGCCCCCAACTCCAAGTCATATGTCGGATACCTAGCCTCATGAGGCTTCAATTGTCTGGGTGCATAAAAAATAACTCTACCTCTTTCCTAAACCTCTGATCGACACATCACAAAAGATCACAAGATCCTCAACACCCTCACGGAGGATCAATACCTAGGATTAAAATGAATTCCTCCTCAAATTCTCAAATGTAGCATACTGCTCAGTCCCCCCAAAGGAAATCCAAGTTCTTCTTCGTCATACAAGTCAACAGAAAAACATTCTTGGAGAAATCCTGAATGAATCTACAATAATAACTATCACACCCCAACCTAGGCAGCGAAATATGTCGGGATGTGCGACTTAGTTTATGGATCACAAGCAAATTGAATATAAATCACAAGTTGCAACAATAACATCACAACAATTATATTTCACTTTAAGGTTTGAATACATGATTATACAATAACAATAATAATAATTTCATAGCATGCCTTAACAGATAGGCCGATAAAACAAAAGTTAGGTAAAACTAGGTTGCCCGAAATCCATGAACATTTCTTATGCTAAAATTGGTTCAATGATCTCCTGAGAATACATGTAGTTTGAGAGTCAAAACAAAAGTTGGTGAGAGTTACAAGTTTTCTGCTAACCGCAATAATGATACTTTAAAAGTCTAAAAAGTATTCCTTTTGTAGTTAAAACAATGTCTGGTAAAGAGATAAATCATAAGTAAATCCATACTTGAAATGCTTGATAAAGGGATAAATCATAAGTAAATCCATATTTAAATGTTTGATAAAAAGATATATCATAAGTAAATCCATACTTAAAATGTTTGATAAAACGATATATCATAACTAAACCCATACTTAAAATATTTGATAAAGTGATAAATCATAAGTAAATCCATACTTAAAATGTATGCTAAAGAGAGAAACCAAATCCGTGGTTTCTAGATAAATGATCTAGTTAATGCTTGATAAAAAGAGAAACCCAGTCTATGGTTTCTAGAAAAGAGTCCGGTTAATGCCTATAGTGAGTTCTATAACCGAGCTATGTGACTAGACGTAACCCCTTACAATGCTTCATTGGACATCGTGAATAAACTAAAGATAATTATCACCCGGTTCGATTGATCCGTCGAGGTTGTAGCTAGCAACCGTAGGTGGGGGTGTCAACCCGTATAGATCTATACATACGTATATCGCTCCGAGTCTTAACGGTTATAGTTGAATGGGAATACTAAGTGGTTTAACTTATGTACCGAATAATGTCTCACTATAAAGGCCACTAACTATGATATATGACAAAGTTCCCAATAAAATCCGAGTAGGTTCTATGTATCCTTAAAGTATATTTTACTCGCTTAAACATATGGTAAGTTTCTCAAGCACATGTATAAATTCCAAGATATGAGTGTTATAATTTATACATACATTTTCAACATATGTAAAAATACATGCAAAATATAGATCTAATCATACGAAATTGATAAAAATTTGTTGTACACGTTTAGAAAATGATAAATTATATTTTCTAGTTTGTAACATGTTTAAACAACAATATCATAGGTATATCAAGATAAATTAGTTATGTTATAAAACTTTGATAAACTATCGATTATAACTAGATGTAAGTTTTTGCATGCATATTTCGTAATTGATAAATGTTTTTCATATGTATTCTACCCAAAATAATAAAACGTTAAAAAGGGGCCATAAGCACTCACTTTCGTAGCATGGACGAGGCTCGTGGTGTGAAACTTGTCGTGAAAATTTCTATATGACGTTCCTTGCTCTTAAAACAAACCACCAGGTATATTTATATTACCTAATAAACTCAATGGTAGTTTTGGTATTAATTATTAAGTATAGGGTGGTCCTTGATAAAATAAATAAATTATAGGGATCGATTTTGTTAAAATCATCTCCAAAGGACTGATATTGTAATATTGTTCCAAAACAGGGGGCTGAAGTGAATATTTTAAACCCAAGTTTGAGAATGGGATTAGTTTTGAGGACAATTGTCCATGGAGGGGCCTTTTTTGGTTAAATGAAAGTAAATTTGGCTTAGATAAGAACTATTTGTAAGGGAGGGGCAAACTCGTACATGTTAGAAAGTTAGGGGTTTTATTTAATTAAAACAAATCAATGTATGTACATTGAACGTCCTCTTTCTTCTTCATCTGTTATGCATGAACGAAGGTAAACAAATGAAAATGTGGGTCTCTTGATCTGGTAATTGTTAGAAATTTGGGGTATAGAAAGGCTTGGAAATTCTGAGAATTTTGGTATCAATTTCAGATCAAAGTATTGGGGCGGTACTCCCAATCTTTAATCAGATAAGACTCAAAAATTGAGAGCAAAAACAGAAAATCTGATTGTTATGAATTTCAAATGTACCATCAAATGAAGACCAAAATTAGTTAAAAACCTTTTCCATCAGAAAGCTGTCACAAAACAGTTGTATGTCTGAAAAACTGTCACAAAAAACAGTTTGATGAAAACTATCACTAATCTGGGTTCTTTCTAAACGGGTCAAAACAAAGTAAAAAACCGAGAGTATTTCCAAAACATCAACTCGAACCCAGCCAGGGGCTCTACCCCTTGGACCCCACCAGGGTTTGTCGCCCCTTGGACCCCACTCCAGAGGCGCTGCCCCTGCACCCCTGTCTGTTCAGGGGCTTCGCCCCTAAATGACAGTCTACTTTGAATCTTGAATAAACTTAAACAAATGTGCACTCTACACCTTCCTTACTTGTTTAATATTCATCAAGATTGATTTTGGTCAACAAATCAATCCATTACACTTAAATACACATTGATGATACAAAATCACCAACAAACCTCCTCTATTTATGTGTAATCTTGATTAACTTAAAACAAAACATAACAACAAACTGATGCATAAATGAAATGTAGTGACAATTGAATTTCACATTTGTATATTATTCATTCCAAGTATTCGAATATCAAGGTTTCACTGATGATTGAACCCTTTCTATTCATAGTGAATACATGAAGATAATACACACAACATTTTATATTTTCATAAGTTCTAACTTGACACTATATTTTACTAGCTTGTGTCCCATCCTTCAATAAGCATATCAAAGCCAAGTCCTAACTTCTTGAAGCAGCTAAACTTCATGCTTGTATAGGTAGTCCTTTTATTCTTACACCTACAAATGCATTTTTTTTCAAAAGAACTATTAAGAATATAAATTCAACCTCCTTAACTTGCAGTATTGAACACTTACTTTGGTATTAGGAATAAATCCGAGATGACAAATGTGAAATATCAAGAACAATCAAGAATCAATCACCAACATATGCAAGTAATCTAATAAAGGTTTTTCTTGTAATGATTATGAGATGAACGTACAGAGAAAACCCTAATCTGGTCAAAAGCTTACACCAAAAGTTAACATAATGACTATTTATAAGGAACAATAAATATATACCATAAATATAAAATCTATGCCTTAAAATAAAACCAATGCCTTAGAAGAGCTCGATTAAGAACTTTTACTGTAAAGACATCATAGGGAATCATAAAAAGATTAACCCTAAAAAGGCTTCCCTAAATAACCAAATATGCCATATCAGTTTCAATATCTCAAATACTCAACAATCTCCCCCTAGATGTTGAAACTGGTGAAGATCACGATTTTCGATCTTCTTGGCATTTCTCCCCCTAAATTGTGATGCTCATCAGCACATGGGGTCTTCAAAGTGAGAGAAATAAAAATAATCTTCCAAATACGAACTCCCCCTTGAATAATCATCACTCCCCCTTGAATCTTCAACAAATACCATGGAGAGAATCCGGAAAGTTAAGAAGTATCACCAACAATCTTCAAAACCCGTCAGATATGATGAAACAATTTTTTTTGGAATATCCCCAATCCACAAAAATTAAAACCAGAAAAATAACAAAAATTAATTTTGTATTTTTCGATATTTAAATTTAGACAAAAGAATAGAATAAGAAACAATTTATTTAGAAGGGTTTGAAAAGAATATGACAAAAGAAAAGATTAGAAATGAAAATATTTTGGAAAGAAAGGGGTAAAAGGTGGTAAAATCCCAAGAAATTGAAAGTATTAATAATCTTGGGTAAAACCTGTGAAGTTCTGAAAGACAGTGGCAAAAGTTGAATATATAACCCATATTCTTCATTTCAAAGCTGAAACTGTCAAGCGGGGGTTAAATCTTTGAAGTCTGTAAACATTTGAGGACTTAGGGGCGTAGTTATTTGAGTAGAAGGGTTGGCCTTCACCCTACACATATTCCAAGTCTTATATATATATTATATAATTTTGTTAAGTAAAAGGAACTATCTTTTCATATGGCCTACCCTTTGAAATTATTACTATATAATACCTCCGTCCCAAATTGATAGTCCACTTTTGAGTTTTGAAGTCTTTCTTCTTCAACTTTGACCTTAAATATTTTTGTTTTTGATAGATAATATTTGATGCAAAATATATGAATGGATTGTATTTTAAATGTTTTTTCATTGTTATAAGTTTTATCAAGTAATATATAACACAAATAAAAATATTAAGGTCAAAGTTAAAGATAAAAAGACTTAAAAAGTCAAAAGTAGACTATCAATTTGGGACGGAGAGAGTATAATTGTTTATTGGAAGATTATGTTTATACTTTATATTTGAGTTTTACTACTATGATCCTCTATCTTGAGCTAATACTTATTATTTTTATTTTCATATTTGAGTTTTACTATTATTCTCCTCTATATGAGCATATACTTAAATATCTTTCAAATGTTTTGAATCTTATTTATGGAAATGACCTTTTGAATTTTCCTTTTTATTCGTAAACCATCAAAGATAAAAACAATCCCTACTAAATTTGGTTATTAGTTGTTGCTGTGAATTAATTATTTGTATTATTGTATTATATATATTATTGCACTATATATAAATATATTTTTTTAATAAGAATATAAGATTATGTTTGTAATTGAAATTATTTATGATTAATGAATTTCGTTGAGTAATGGGTACAAAGTAAAAAAGATTAGATATTGCTAAACTTTTTAGTTTAGGCTCAATTTTGGATGATTTTAATGATGTAAGAGATCATCGTGTCCAACTTAAATGAACAATTTAGTTACAATGTATATATCGTTAGTTTTTGTTATTATTTGAAGTATTTTGCTACTAATTCATATTTTGTAGATTATTTAACCTACCCTTTAATAAAATCCTGGCTCGGCCACTGTAAGGACTAGAACAGTCAAAACACCGAAGGTGCAGGGACCATTACTGTAACATCAGTCATATTCTTCATTTGATGAGCAACACCGCATCTTCTTCGTTTGATCTGTTGAACAAGCGACTTTGACCTTTCAAAATCAAAATAGAAACGATTCCAGATTAACACTTCATGTAATTTCGATTTGGCAGCCTTGAAGTTCTGATCAGTATCAATAAAAAAAATCTTCCGGTTACAAAATCATGTTCCAAAGAAATCAAATTCCGATTTTGATTTATAAAAGATGCTTTCGAGTCGATTTCTGATTTTGATTTTCAAATAAAATTCCATAACTTTTAGGAACTTGCGATGCGATTTCAATGTAGAGTTATAGATGCGAATCGAATATTTGACTTTCAAAAGTCAAAATCACATTACAGATGAATAACGCTCTGATGCGAGATTCTTTGTACCACAGGTTCCAATCAACAACTCTGATTAATACTTCCAACACAATTCCGAACCTTCATTTACAGATGAACTTCTGATTCTTGTCTCTGATAGTGATAATTTCGATTTTGTTCAACTGCGACAGTGATTACCAAATCGTTCGTTCCTGAATCGAACAAATAAACTTCCATTTACGAGTCAACAGTTCGCACCGAAGTTAGCAATTACAGTGCCGATTCCAATTTCAGTGTCGTTTTGGTGTCATGAGGCGATAGACGAACTTCACATATTGATTGTCAGCTTCGTTGCGAATCTATAATCCCAGTTTCGTTTGCATAACAATGACTGTGAGAGGTTCAATTCAAGTTCAATTGAGCGAATGAAGGTAGCACCAAATCCATGACCTCTCGCTTTGAATCAATTAATCAAGGACTGAAAGCAATCTCAGGTTCGCTTCAAATACATATCCAAGCGAAATAAACCGAACGATTCAGTTGCATTCGGTTCCATTTTTGCAAGTGTGCTTCTTCACTTCGGCTTCTGTACGTTCACTTCATTACCTTCCTTCCCGAGAAATGAAGGTGCTGTTTGATTTTGACTTTCTAAGTCAGAATGCGTGCGACCACTTCTCGCAGCCCTCCAATATTTGTTTCTGACACTGTTGAAATAAATTGAATTTTAAATAAAATAATTTTACAAACTTAAAATGATTTTTCTAACACTAAAATTTTAATAATAATAGTTGCATAACATTGAAAATAAAATTCATACAACTAAATTAATCATTTTTTATATATATAAATATATATATATATATATATATATATATATATATATATATATATATATATATATATATATATATATATATATACACACGTTTTATCCAAATTCAATTGAAGTAAAAATAGATAATTTTTATTCACATTGTCTATATAGGGATATATATCATAAAGGCCTTAGCTTTTTATGAATGTAAAGATCATGGAAAGTTTCATTACACTGCATTTATTTAGCATGGGACGATGGAGCAAAAAAAAATTGGGTGCCGTTTTTTTTTTTTTTTTTTTTAAGGTTAAAACACTTCGTAAACTTTAGAAGAGGTTGACCCATGTCTGTGTGGTGAAGACTTCGCGCAGACATTTTTATGTCTGCGGACATCAAAAAAACAAACGCACTGCGAACCTTTATGTTTGCGCGTGGTCTGTGCCGTGCAGATAGAAGAGATCTCGCAGATCCGCGAAGAAAAAACAAACACCCTCGAACTTTCGCTGCTTGAGGTGAGAAACAGACTTTTGCTTTTGATCTTGAGTTTGGCTTGTTTGATTGTGAGTTCGTTTCTTAGAGTAAGATTCGGTTCTTGATCTTGAGTTTCGTTTGTGGTTGAGACTTTCGCTTCTTACTTGACAACTCTATTGCAAAGAGCGAACACAGGAACAGATAGCAAAGAGCGCACAACTCATCCCTCACACTTTATTATAATGACAGAATTTGCCCATAAATGCGAAACTAACCAATTTACACCAATAACTTCCGAATCTAACTCCAATATTTGCATAAATGCGAATCTAAGCCTCTTGATTGCACAAAACTGACAGTGTGTACCCTTTTTGTTGAAAGATGTCAGATGATAGCTTTCTTTTTGCAGAAAATGTCACTTTTCATCCACTTTTTCACCTTTTGTGATTCTCAACCATCAAAAATCAATAAAAATTGATTCCTTCAACACAATATCATATATTTGACTCAAATCCACCAGATTTCACCAAGACTTTGTCCTTTTTTTTTTTTTTTTGATAAATGACATAACTTTTTATGGGACTTTTGGTACCCATTTAAGGTTCAACATTGAAGTTGATTTCTTGCACATCCACTTATTTGAAGAATATCTATCATCCTCTGAAAATAATACCCGCTTCTTAGTTGGAAAACAAAATTTTCAAAAAATTCATTAAACTAACCGAACACTATTTTCTCTTTTCTCCAACTCCAAACAAATTCATCTTAATGAAATTTCCTTTGAACATCTTTTACTTCAGCTTTCTAAACCTTTTCACATGCATTAGATACTTTTCCCTTGGGCATCCAAACCTTCTTTTGTTTTACTCTTGTTTTTGTTCTTTTTCTTCCTTTTCTTATTTCTAGGCTTCTGAAATAAATTTCGGATCTGAACAACTTTTCTTCTTTCTGAATCTGAACATTTGAAGACTTTGACACACAAATTTTTGGAGTTTGATAAATCTGAATTTCTTGAAGCATTGACTTTATGTAAGGAGTCATTCCTTCAAAAAAATCTTCAGAACATAAGGAATCATATGCTTGAGTTCCAATAGAACAAAATGTCTTCACTTTCACAATTTCAGATGAATTTCTTTGAGATTCGACTTCTGAAGTACCAGATTCGGAATGTAACTCTTCTGAAAAACACGAACCACTTGACTCCCCCTCAACAAGAACATCTGGAGTCACTTTTTCTTCAGAAACTTGAAGAACAACATGAACTTCTTCTTTTTCTTTTTCAGCCCTTTTTATCTTCAGCATCTGTTTATGTTTTCGATCTAAATGTTCATATATAATACAAAATTGTTCTACTATTCTCTCAATCTCTCTTAACTCATGGCGATTAACATATGTGTATCTAGATATTTTCTTATCAACAAGAAGATTATACAACTTAGGAATATCATTCAACCTAGATCGACCACTAATTTGAAACACGGTCACTTTGTTAACACCATAGATTGGTTTAGTAACCTTTAATCCAAGTTCTAAAATGGAGTCAAACAATAATTTCATTTTATTCATTAGATCTTCAACAAATGATAAAACTTGAAGAGAGAGAAAGTAGATCTGATAAGATTCTAGAGAGAGAAAAACAGATCTGAAAGGGTTTTTTAGTGAGAGAAAACAGACATGAGATGGTTTTTAAAGATATAAAGTAGATCTGAACACGAAAATTCAAATAAACACGAAATTTTCTTCTAAATGTCTTCCAAAACACGATTAAAGAACAAATCAGATGAAGTAATGAGTTGAAGAAAACAGATATGAATAAGATTTTTCAATAAAAATGAGGTATAGACTTTTTCTTTTCAGAAAACTTACAAAACTTGAAGAACAATGTGAGATTCAAGATAATATATCGCCATAAACAAGATCGATTCTTGCAAAAATCATTGAGATCTACAAGAACCTGGCTCTGATACCACTTGTTAGGAATAAATCTGAGATGACGAATGCGGAATATCAAGAACAATCAAGAATCAATCACCAAAATATGCAAGTAATCTGATAAAGGTTTTTCTTGTATTGATTATGAGATGAACGTACAGAGAAAACCCTAATATGGTTAAAAGCTTACACCAAAAGTTAACCGAATGACTATTTATAGGGAACAATAAATATATACCATAAATATAAAATATATGCCTTAAAATAAAACCAATGCCTTAGAAGAGCTCAATTAAGAACTTCTACTGTAAAGGTACCATAGGGAATCATAAAAAGATTAACCCTGAAAAGGCTTCCCTAAATATCCAAATATGTCATATCAGTTTCAATATCTCAAATACTCAACATTTAAGATGATGATAATAATGTGTTCCAATCTTCAAATATCAAGCTTTCCACATTGAATTCAACATCTAATATTACATTAGATGGGAATTAGGTATCTCAATATAAAAGATTTTAAGTGGACTTGAAACCCGTCCCTACATCCGCCTTGTGCACAAGATCTCTTGTTAACCCTTTGGTTAGATGATTTGCTAAATTCAACTGAGTTCTTATAAACTCCACATATATCACACCAGTCATGATGAGCTCATGAATAATGCTATGTTTAGCACCTAAATGTCTAGACTTTGCATTGTACACTTGACTATAAACCTTAGCCAAGGTTGGAACACTATCACATCTGATAGAAATTGTAGATATCAGTTTGGGTCATAAATGGAACTTCCTAAATCAAATTCCTTATCCACTCAGCTTCGTTACCAGCAACAGACATTGCAACAAACTCAGACTTCGTGGTTGAGTTAGTAATACAAGTTTGTTTCTTAGATACCCAAGAAATGGCACATCCTCCAAGAAGAAACACCCAACCACTTGTAGAGGAGTGACCATCTAAGTTTTTACTCCATATGGCATCTGAATAACCTTCCAAAATAGAAGGATATCTATAAGTTAAACCATAATTAATGGTCCATTTCAAATACTTGAATACTCTACTCACAGCTTGTCAATGATCTGAACTAGGATTACAAGTATATCTACTAAGCCTTCCCACAACATATGCTATATTAGGCCTAGTACTAATCATAGCATACATTAGACAACCAATAGCCCTTGAGTATTCAAGTTGAGACACTAAAGATCCTTTATTAGGTAGAAGCTTAAAACTAGGATCTATAGGAGTGCTAACAGGAGAACAACTCTCAAAGTTAAACTTTTTCAATATCTTCTTAATGTAATGAGATTGAGAAATTGAAATCCCATTGTTTCCTTTTTTTTTTAATTCTTATACCAAGAACTACCTCATCCTCCACCATGTCTTTCATGTCAAAACTAGATGATAATACTTACCTTAGCTCGACCCCAGCCAGGGGATCTGCCCCTTGGACCTCGCAAGGGGCTACCGCCCCTTGGACTTTGTTCCTAGGGGCACTGCCCCCGGACACATGTTCATTAGGGGCTTCTCCCATACTTTGAATCTTGAATAAACTTAAACAAGTTTGCACTCAAAACTTCCTTACTTCTTTAATATTTATCAAGATTGATGTTGGTCAACAAGTCAGTCCGTTACACTTTAATATACATTGATCATAAAAAATCACCAACAGTAATCACGATCGAAGGAAGACAACATCCATAATAAAAATGGTGGTGGTGATGGAACTTATGATGGTTAGAAAAGTGGTGGTGGAGAGTGTTTGTGGGCGCCAGTGGGGTGTGATATGGTGGAAGTGAGCGATGATGTAGACAGGTGGTGGAGCGCCGATGGCCTCTCCACACCCGGTTTATGCTTCCGTTCGACGGAAGTAACGAGTTGGGTAGCTATTTTTGCTGCCCGATTCCTTCGACATCCGATGTTTTACAACAAGGAAGAGGAGTGGAAGGTGACATCAGTGATGGAGGAGGCTATAGTGGTCGAAGATGGTGACAGTTGAGTTCAATTTAGTTTGCATGAATACCTTTCTTAATTGAGCTTGAATCTTATGCTCTTTATGGATTGCAAAAATTGTAGGACTAGAGATTTGGCTAAAACCTAGGGTTAGATAGAAAAAGTAGGTAAATAATTGTGGGAGCTAATATATGATGACATCTCATGTATTGAATTGAATCAATAAACTAATTTGATCAATCTACTATAAGTCTAATTGAATCGAACTGCACGCTAGTAAGCTTGTTAGTTTATCCGCCTGATCACCGTATGAATGAACTAGTTAGCTAAATAATTAAGTTAGTGAATATTAACTTGGTAATATTAGGAATCGGTAACCAACTAAACATTAATCCATTGCACTTCCATAAATAAACCATAATAGCAAGTAAATTGAAGCTCACCGAAAGTCTCTTAAATACCTTGGTTTAAATCATCTCTTTTTGTTCCTTGCTTTAGTTTGATAATTTCTTTAGTTAATTGTTAGTTTAGCTTAGTTAATTAAGTTTCTAGTCTTTCAAAACTAGAGAAAAAACCATTTTTCTAATTTCCTTAGTAATTTAGTTAGTAGTAGGTAAAAATCAGCTAATAGTACCGTTCCCCGTGTTCGATACCTATCTATTGAGCTATACGATTTACAACAAGGTACACTGCCTTAAGTAGAAATTATTTACATTGGTAGGATAAACTGTTGTGTAATTATTTTTCACATCACTTAATATAAGTCAAAGTCAAAGGAACAAAGTTGACTTTTTTATACTTTTTTATTTGCCTCGATTTACGTGATGTTAGCTTCGGAACCCATAAAAATATTTTGAAAATGCCTGGAGAATTTCACGGTCGCGGTGATTTCAAATATTCAAACGGAATTCAAATCTGATTTATGGTTCTCCGTGAAATGACGTTCGAAGTTTTGCGTTAACCGGTCCTGATTCGTCAGTTTTTTGCAAATCCGCTTTTGGTCCTGGTTAAAAATACTAGAATAGTAAAATCAAATACTAGATCGAAACTTGAGTTTAGAAACATGCTCAAAATTTATTTACGAGGTGTGTAGCTACTTTAAACTGAACTGTGTAGTTTCCGGTACTGGGTAAAATTAGGTATATACCTGTTTAAAAAATCAAAACATGCATAACTTTCCCATACAATCTCCATTTTGGATGTTCTTTATATCCACGAAAACCTGAGAACATGTTCTATCCAATTTTATCATTCATGAACCCCATGTAGGTCAATTGCAAAAATTTGATTATTAGGGCATTAGATCTCACTAATTTTTGAAGTATTTTCTGTTTGATGATGATTGTCAACTTTTCAAGTGTTTTGAGGTATCCTAAAGGCTCTTATGAGTAACATGATCTCATTTGTACTTAAAATCATCAAGGTACTTTGTCTTAGGTCCTACCACATTGTGGTTTGCGGTAAATTGATTTTCTACAGATTTATACCTAAATTCCAAGATGTCACATTACCTCCTCGTTAAAGGAATTTCGTCCCGAAATTATTTCGTTTCTACTAATGTTTTGTTATACTAGTGGAGGGAGTATCGCCGAATAGTTGTGGGTGCTTCTACTACATCTGATCTTTGCGTTCCATTTGCATTCTGGAATTGCTGGTTGTTGTAGTAATCCTAATGGTTTCAGTTAGTTTGCTTTGACTTTGGCGCACGTCAAACATTTATAGACATGTGAATATCTCTACCTTTATGTTGGGCCACCAATAAAGCTTCTTAAGATCAGGATAAATCTTGTCGATGTATCGAATAATTCAAATTGTGAGCTTCGTTCTAAACAAGGTTCTTGACTTCACTAAACTTCAGGGTCTAAATTTGGTTCATTAAATATCATGTTTCATCTTCCTTGAAGTCGATCTGCTTGACCATTTCTCACAGGTTTTCTTCCATGATATTTTTGGGTTGAGGGCTTCTAGCTGAGCATTTCAAATTTGGGTGGTGAGGTTGGAGTGGATTGTTAGGGTTAGAACTTTTACATGAAGTGGTTTTACTTGTTCCTTCCTGCTTAAAGTGTTTTCCACAACATTTGCGTGACCAGGATGATAAAGAATTCACATTCATAATCATTTAGCAACTCTACCCACCTTTATTGTCTCATGTTGAGCTATTTCTGATCGAAAATGTGTTAAAGGCTTTTGTGGTTAGTGAACATGACACACTTCGTTCCGTATAAGTAGTGCCTCCAAAATTTTAAGGCAAACACTAAAATTCCCAATATCAAGTCATGGGTAGTGTAGTTTGTCTCGTTGCGCTTGAGTTGACTTGATGTGTATGTAATAACTTCATTCCTTTTCATCATTACGCATTCTAATCCTTGGTGAGAGGTGTCGCAGAATTATACAAAGTATTATGTTTCCTTCTGGGAGAGACAGAATCGGTGCACTACATAACGGTTTTTTTTTCAAACTTTAGGAGGTAGACTCTTGATTGTCCCCCCAATCGAATTTCTTGACTTTTTAGTTAGGTCGGTGAGAGGCTTGACTATCTTAGAGAAGTTCTTGATGAATCTCTGGTAATAACCTGAAAGCCTTAGAATTTGGCGTACTTCAGTTGGCGTTGCTGATGCTTTCTAATCCCTAATCGCTTCAATCTTGCAGGTTCAACATGAATCCCCTTGTTTATAACCATATGGCCGAGGGAATTCACTTCGTTGATCCAGAACATGAATTTTGAGAACTTTGCATAACGTTTCTCATTCCTTAGTAGTTACAGAATCAAAAGCAAGTGTTGGCCATGTTATTCCTTGGTTCGTGAGTATATTAGAATGTCGTCGATAAACACGATCACAAACCTATCCAAATAGGGTTAGCTGTCACAACCCGAAAATTTTTATTCTTAAAAGTCAACCATGGTCAAACTTATTTCTTCCATCTATCTTAAATTAGATGGATTATTGGTTTGCAAGATTTGAATCCTTGTATCTAAGTGTGTGATAGTTGGAAGGGAAAAAGCCTTAGGAACCGAGAGCCTTTGCATTAACCATCAAAGCTTCGCAATCGTGAAAGGAGCTAAGAACTTCGAACTGAGAACCACCGAGCCGTGAACATGAGAAGCCGTGAAGACCCTTGGACCGTGATCAAGCCTCGGACTGTGAACTCCTCGGCCGCAATCACTTCGCTATGTATAAGTGTTTGATTCATTTTATCTTCATTTCTTCTTCTCTTGGCCGCAAACAACCTATTCTCTCTCCAGTCTCATCCTCAAGAACACCATCTTTCACTCTTAAACACCCTTTTCCCTTGCTAATCCATAGAAGCTTACTAGGATCTTCAAACACTTGCCAAAACACCAAGATCTTCAAGTGTTCTTCAGTTGGACCGTGAACCATTCAAGTTGGGCCATGAACCATTCATCAAACTGGGCCGTAAACACCCCATTGGGTCGTGAACGCCTCAAGCCCAGCCGTGAACTCCATTGCCGCCTTCTAACTTTCTTCTAGCACTCTTTTGGTGAGTAATTCTTGCATCCTAGTTTGTTTCCCAATCGCCTTTGTAGTTAGATTAACTAATTTCATGCCTATATGTATCATTATATGTCATTTAGGACTGGTTTGTGCCTCGAGACTTCATTCGTGGAACTTATCATCCTTACTCGAATCTACAATTGAATCACCCACATAAGGTGAGTTCATACCCCAATAATCTATCTTTTAAATGATTTTAAATGCTTTTAAGAGGGGGGGGGGGATACAAGTTGACTACAATTAAATTGTGTTAATATTTATCTGTGATAGCCATCACACGAAAAGAATTCTTATGTTTTTATAAGTTATTCAATCAATTCAAAAGATCTTTTGAAAGATGTTAGATTGTTGTTTATACAACCCTATTTTTAAAGTACATGCTTAGCTTAGTTGCTAGTTGAGTCTTTTCTACAATCAGTAACATTTCAAACAAATATACTAGTAAACTATAATAGGTATAGTTTATAGGATCAGTGTATACTATATTCTTAAACAGAGGAACAATATATGTTTCAAGTACATATACTTTACACTCCAAGTAAAATAGGAAAGGAAAAAACCATCAATTCATCTGTTTAAAAAAATGTTAATACTTGTGGTATATGGTTATATATATATATATATATATATATGGGGTACATTTACAAAGTACCAGGTTATATGTATGGGGTATATCTACAAAGTACTAGGTTATATATATGGGGTACATCTACAAAGTACTGGGTTATATATATGGTGTACATCTACAAAGTACCGGACAATATTAAATAAAACATATCAATATATAAAACTGACAACAGTATCGACTAAGGTGTTTAGAGTACGGGATTTCATAACTTCTAGTGGTTTTCCTAACAATAGAACTATGCCACATAACTTACTAGTAACATGAGTATAGAGTTGAAAGGGGCCTATAATGATAACTTTATGATTCCTTGGTAGATACATTAGGGTTATATATTAATCGGATCCAACAGGTAGTAGGATGTGTGTTTTCTGCTTCATTTCCTGTTCCTTGTTTGGTTGTGGGCTTAGAGCAGATTCACACAGTCTACTACCTATTCGAGCTTAGTTATATATATATATATATATATATATATATATATATATATATAACTCGTATACACCAAGTACTCATAAGGAGTAATAGGTATGGGTCAGGTCATAACATACAAACACAACATACTACTTTCTAGTACAAGAACATACTTTTCAGATAGAACATTAAGTAGGTGAAACTAGAAACTTATCTGTAAAAGGTTTAATTCGTATTATTAAACCAGTATAACATAAAGAACCTTGAATGGTTATTTCTATAATTATTTAGTTTATACATTAGGGTTATATATAATTAATATCCGATAGGCAGTGGAATGGGTGCTTTCCGCCTCACTTCCTGTTCCTTGTTTGGTTGTGGGCTTAGGGCAGATTTACACATTTAACAGTCCATTCGATATTAGATTATGTATAGCTAGTATAAATTAAGTGATTATAGAAGGAACTATTATGGTTACCATTTTTTACTAAATGAAATATATAATTTTCTTAAGGAATGTTTTCATCAAATATAAAAGAACTATTACAATTAACTCCGTAAGCATCTGGTGAATACGCTAGGGTTATATACAATAAAGATCTAACCAACAATGGGATGTGTGACTTCTGCCTCATTTCCTGTTCCTTGTTTGGTTGTAGGCTTAGGGCAGATTCACACAATCGATTGTCTGTTTGATCTGGATTTTATATAGCTTGTATTCATTATGTACTCATAGAAGGAATTGTAGAGTCATTTTTACTTATCATTCATCATATCAGAAAATAAAGGATTTCCTGGAGGAATAGGCGAACTTTTCTAAACAACTTGTAGTATACTTTTTATAACTAAATACTTATGAACTCACCAGCTTAAATGCTGATCTACTCTTTCAAAATAACTTGTGTTCTCAGGAAACTAGAATACAGGTACATGCTCAGGGACTCAGAAGATGGAGCATAATAGCTTCATGTCTTTGTGTTGTTATTTAGTTTTGGAGTCAATCCTTTATGAATGAAATACAACGTAAACACTTTTTTTATTAATGCAATGGTTGTTTGTTACTTTGATTACTATGATGCATGTGTTGTGATACTGAGCATTACGTCCTCCGCCCCCGAACGTTTCCGCCGTTCCGGTTTGGGGGTGTGACAGATTGGTATCAGAGCATTGTTTATAGTGAACTGAGTACATCAACCTATAAAAGATATACAACTATAAATACAATGGGGCCGAAGTGCTCTGACCAAGTGTGTAGTTTTAAAAATATAACAATATTTTACGAAAGTATACATACCTGCTTATATATATATATATATATATATATATATATATATATATATATATATATATATATATATTGTTAGAACACTGAAAGTGACCCTCTTGAACTTTCCTGGAACCGTAGCCAACTTCTACCGCAATGAAAGCTTCTACCGCAGTCATCCGAAGTCTGAAGACAGCAAGCTTTTGTACTTAGTCTGTTTTGTCTTTTCCTTACGCTTTCTATTTTCCAGTATGCCTTGCGTGGCTACTTCTAGAAGTTATCTTTTGTAATGCTTGAGTCTCTATAAATAGAGCTCATTTGTTCTAAATCAAATACGCATCTTCAAGTATCTTTACTACTTATCTCAGAAATTCTCTCCTCTCTCACTTCTTACTATCATATCTGATCATAATCTCTCTTCGAAGCAAGTCCTTGTGACTTATTCACTAAGTCTGATCTCACTAACTAATCTTGGTTTGACTGCATTCCAAGTTATGTATCAACTTATGTGTATTCTTGATATAACAATTGTTGTCATTTACATTACTTTACTTTCCGCATCTAACTCACTAACTTCTAACTATTAATATTATTGTTGAGCTAACAAATCCTTCGAGATTAACTATTCCGCTATATACTTGTTCTAACTATTTTGTTCAAGTGTGTCTCAAAGTTTTTCTCTCAACAATTGGTATCAGAGCCAGAGTGGTTGCTTTTTGAAAATCAGAACTCTGATTTTTCAAAGAGCCCTCTATACCACTAAAGCTCATCTCTAAACAAATTGTTTTTCAAATGGCACAATCATTATCACTGAATGCTTCCAACAGTATTGGTGGTTCCAATCGAGCCCCAATACTGGTTGCAAATGAGTATCACCATTGGTCTCAAAGGATAGAGAGATATCTCAGATGACTTGGTAGAGATGTCTGGAGATCTATAGAAGAAGGACCCCACGTTCCAGTCCTAACCCCTGTTCAAACTGATCGAGCCACAACAAGGCTTAGAGGAGGTCAACCAGCTTTGAATCGTCCCACAAGAGATGATATAGACAAAATGGAAAGTGATGCTATTGCCTTTTATGAAATCTCTTGTGGAGTTGCTCCTGACAACTTTGACATCATCATAAATTGCAAATCAGCAAAGGAGATTTGGGATGTTCTCAAAAACTTGTATGAAGGTTCAGAGCAGGCTCAAGACAAGAAGCTCACTACAGCACTCAACGAATTCAATAATTTCAAAGCCCACTCCGGTGAAAGTTTGGAAGATTCATTTAAAAGGTTCAACTTGATTATCACAAAACTGTCCAATGCGGGTACCATCCGCAGCAATCATGAAACAAATCTGCAGTTTCTTAATGGCTTAGGAAGACACTGGACAACAGCCAAAATGATTGTACAAGGTGACAAGAAGTTCACTCCTTATCTCTCAATAAGCTTTATGGAGAATTGCAAGCTCAAGAGTCCACTGTACTCTAGGACTGCTCAGACTTCGGAGGACCACTCGCATTAGTAGCCCAATCACCTCACACTCAAACCTATCCCACCACATATGACTCTCTACCGCAGTCATATGAAGCTAACTCAGAATATGACGATGAAGAAGAGTTTCAGAATGCCATTGCTCTTATCAGTCATAAATTCAATCGCTTACCACCTTCATTTCGCAAAAACCAACAATTCAATCGACCACCTTTCAACCGTAACTTTCACAACAATGACTTATGTTCCACCAAAAACCCTCTCCCTCCACCGCAGTCTCAGCAGACTCAGTCAAAAGAAGTACCACCGCAGTCCCAATCAACTGACTCCGGTACCTCTATAGAAGACAAGAGTGATGTCATCATATGTCACAAATGCAATAAGGAAAACCATTTTTCCAAAGATTGCAAGGCAAATGTAGTAAAAGATAGAGCCTTCTATCTTCGAATGGCTCAAGAACTGGAAGATAAAGAAAAGGGAAAAGCCTACGTTGCACAAGTAAAAAGGAATCATCAAGTATGGTCATCAGGTGATGAAGATGAAGAAGTCCTTAGCAAAGGGAAAGGCAAGATCTGTATGGTAGCAACTGCTGATGAAGATGGCTCAACAAATCTAAAAAGGAACCATTGTTATATGGCTAAAGATGGAACTCTTAGCATTGTGGAACAGGTAAAACTCATGATTCAAACTTTAAATTACAACATGCATGATTGTCAACCTTTCATAGACACACTCAATGACACTTGTGCTGCCGTCCTTACAGACTACAATAAAGCGCTAGATGAGAAGAACATCGCTTCGCACGAGATGTTCCATGTTAGAGGACGTTTGGACAATAAGAGACTCAAAATGGTAATGTTAGAGAAGGATTTAATGTTAGAAAAAGATGCTAGAATGCTAAGTGAAACTCAATTAGAAATAGCCTCAAATCAAAGAGATCTAGCACAAAATGAAATTGTACGTTTAAATCTTTTAATTAAAAAGCTGTTTAATGAAACTGAGGCCATTGAGAATCTTGTCAATAATGGGAATGTTGATAACACTTTTAACTGGGGTTGGTCCAATGGTTACCCAACCGTAACGGACTCATCACCTCGGTTCACACCGGAACGTCCGTATGTCCCACCATACCGCAACTTCTTATTTCCAGTCAATAACAAAACATTTCCTGAGGATATCCAAGCCCACTTTGGAAAACTCCATGATCTGAGTAATAATTGTGTTATAGAAGAAATTCTCCATGAATCTTCTACTCATGTCAACAACATAGACTCTCAGACCTCATCCGTAGTTGATGAGGAGATTGTTATTGAAAGTCCTGAAGTCTCTTTAGACTTCCCATCCTTACAGACTGACCGCAGTGTCTCAGACTGCAATCACATACCGCAATTTGTCTCATTACCTAATATCAGTTGTCCCAAAGAAGTATTCACTAAGACATACTCTGCGGTAGTCCAAAGCACTACTCCACTGATCGAAGTCAAGAGTTCTGTGACCATTGAGCCAATTAATCATGAATTACCAATTGAAAACTTTGAATTTGGTCAATGTCCTCAAAGTCCCAACTTCTCAAGTTTAGATGAATCGAGTCACTATTTTTAAAATCTTCTAAAGATTCTAGGAAACCGCAATTAAATATCACTGACTGCGGTTCTCCTAAGACCGAAGCAAAAAGAGTTTTTAAAGAAGAATTTCGCTCTCATGGAAAGCAACAAGAAATTTGCTCAAAAGTCAAGAAATCTGTGAAATGTCCTAAATCAAAAAGTCCTGAGAAGCTTACTTTTTCAAATTATCATTTCAAGAAAACTGTTTCCAAGAATACAAACAGAAAGGAGTTCACTGTTTCTGACAATACTAAAAAAATATCCAAACTTGAGGATAAGTCTTTTCGTTCAAATGGATTTCAAATCTATTCTATCAATGATCCAAAATGGAAAGGTATCTTACCTATTCCAACCTTTTCAGTGTCAAAGTCTCAAAAATGGAAAGGAATTTTGCCAACTCCGGCACCCAAAAGGTCATCTCAAACGTTTAAGAAATCACATCACAAAAGCTCTGCATGTGCCTTCACACCTGACAAACCTGCACAAAACACCTTTTCAAAACACACAAACAAAAAGGTCAAATCTGACAATCCTCAGAATGGACAAAAACATACTTTTTCTTCAAAAACTCAGAACAGGTCAAATGTCAAAAAAAGACAAAATGTTCTCTTGTTAATGTCAATGTAAAAGAATTCAAAGAACTTCCAACACCCAGGATTTCAGGGTCAATCCTAATTAGTCACAATCTCACAAAACTCCAAAGATCATCAAACAACCTGGACTAGGGTTGAAAGTTGACTTAAAACCTGTCCCTGCCACCTCGCATCATGCATCGATTAACACATCGTATGTGACCTCGGGCTCCAAACTCGCTTGGGTGCCCAAATTAACCACTTAACTTTGTATGCATTATGTAAGGAGGATCAAGAAAAAGAATGGTTGATTGACAGTGCCTGCTCCTTGTACATGACCGGAAGGTTAGAATACCTTCAGGATTTCAGGCCTATATGCAATGGTAGAAATCTCACCTTTGGAAACAATGCAAATGGCATCATACGAGGCTACGGTGTTCTCACCACGGGGAACTTTTCCATTCAGAAGGTTGATTATGTAGAAAGTCTTAAACACAATCTCATCAGTGTTGGCCAACTATGTAAAGCAGGCCATCGAGTGGAATTTGATGATCTATTCTGTTACATAATGACGGGTGACCGAAGCACTTGCTTAATTAAGTCTCGCTCCGAAGGCACAATGTATCATCTGGATATTTCTCTCATCATTGGTAAACCGCAGCTGTGTTTTCTTTCTAAAGTTGTATCTGAAGTCAGCTGGCTATGGCACCACAAGCTAGCTCAACTCAACTTTAGATACATCAACAATCTAGTCATTGGAGAACTTCTCCGTGGTCTCCCTATTCTCAAATTCAGCAACGATACTCTCTGTCCAGCTTGTGAATGTGGAAAACAAGTCAAAGCAAGTCACCCTCTGATAATGGATTCGTCTAATTCAGAACCTTTGGAATTATTACACATGGATCTCTGTGGTCCTTCAACTGTAGCCAGTCTCCACCACAAGAAATACATATTGGTTGTTGTTGATGACTTCACTCGCTTCACATGGGTCTTCTTTCTCAAACTCAAATCAGAAACACCGCAGATTCTCATAAACTCCATCAAAGAAATTGAACTTCAAATCAAACTTCCAGTCAGACGCATTCGCAGTGATAATGGAACAGAGTTCACTAATCATCTTCTCAATAGTTTCTTGGTGTCCAAGGGTATTTCTCACAACTTCTCAGCACCCTATACTCCGCAACAAAATGGTGTCGTCGAACGAAGAAACTGCACATTAGTAGAAGCAGCCAGATCAATGCTTAACTTCGCATATCTTCCTCTTTACTTCTGGGCTGAAGCTGTAGCAACTGCATGCTTTGTCCAAAACCGAAGCATTGTGTGCAAACGTCTCAACAAAACACCATACGAAGGTCTTAACAACCGCAAGCCAAATGTTCGTTTCTTTCATATCTTTGGGTGTAGATGTTTCGTGATCAACAACAGAGATCAACTTAA
Source organism: Lactuca sativa (assembly GCF_002870075.4). Classification (NCBI taxonomy): domain Eukaryota; kingdom Viridiplantae; phylum Streptophyta; class Magnoliopsida; order Asterales; family Asteraceae; genus Lactuca; species Lactuca sativa. The sequence continues at coordinate 173,178,823 of NC_056626.2, read as the reverse complement.
TAAATTTGCACCTAAGTCTGATGAAGGCATCTTCCTTGGTTATTCCACTAACAAGGTTGCTTATCGAGTGCTTATTAGACGTACAAGGCTAATCACTGAAAGCTTCAATGTGAAATTTGATGATTCTCACATCCGCGATGCCCCTTCATCCACTAAAACCACCGCAATCATGGAATGTGACATTCCTACATCTTCTGGTCCTTTAAATCTAGTAGAAGTCCATTATGATGATCTCTTTGAACCTGTTGAAACGGAAAAACTATCAGAAGTTCTTGTGTCTCCTACAGCTCAACAACAACATGCTGACATTTCTGGACCATCTCCATCCGAAGAAATATCTCTCAATACTTCCACCTCTCCGATTGTGGGGGAAAGTTCTACTCCAGATCTAGTCGCAACCATCGAGATTCCAGTACTTGATGTTGTTCATGTTCCTGCCCACAGAGAAGCATTTCCATCAAATGTATCTTTGGATTCGGATGATGAACTCATAGAGAATATTGATACTCAAACTGACCCAAGAATTGTCACTCTCCCCTCCGCAGTCCTGGGGGAACCCTCTAAGGTTCCAGATAAACTCCCTTCAACAATCCAGGGGGAACCTATCAAAGAAAATGTCTCTCTCATTCCAACTAGTCAGGATGACTCAGCAGGGTGTTCTCAAATCCAGGAGGAACTTCCTTCCCCATCCGAAGCAAACTCTAATAATGAAAACATTCCTTCTACCGCAGCTGCTGATCATCTGATGCCTCGCCTACATGTGTGGACGAAGGATCATCCACCAGGTCAAATTATTGGCAATCCGTCCGCAGGTATACAAACTCGATCTGCCAAAGATTTATCTGATCATTGTCACTATGCAACATTTATGTCCGCAGTCAAGCCTCGATCTATCAAAGAAGCCTTATTGGAACCAGATTGGATTTCTGCAATGCAAGAAGAACTGAATGAATTTGCAAGAAACAAAGTGTGGCAACTTGTTCCCATCCCACAAGGTCATCTATTGTTGGTACAAGATGGGTTTTCAAGAACAATCTAGATGAATCTGCTGCAGTCATCAGAAATAAGGCAAGGCTAGTTGCTAAAGGTTATAGCCAACTAGAAGGTGTTGACTACGATGAGACATATGCTCTGGTCGCTAGAATGGAAGCAATCAGAATATTCTTAGCATATGCCTCTCACAAAAACATCAAAGTGCACCAAATGGACGTTAAGAGTTCTTTTCTTAATGGGGAATTAAAAGAAGAAGTTTATCTTCAACAACCTCCCTGATTTGAGAATATCGAGTTCCCTGATCACTGCTACAAGCTTCAGAAAGCTATCTACGGTCGGAAACAAGCCCCTAGATCTTGGTATGAAACTCTTTCTAAATTCTTAGTCTCTTCATGGTAAAAAAGAGGAGTGATTGATCCCACACTGTTTAGAAAAGCAAACGGGACTCACCTTATGCTTGTATAAATATATGTGGATGATATCATCTTCGGGTCATCTGATCAAGGAATGGTGGATGAATTTGCTAAGCTCATGACAAACAAATTTCAAATGAGCATGAATAGAGAGATTAACTTCTTTCTAGGTATCCAAGTCAAACAAATTCAGCAAGGAATATTCATTCATCAAGAGAAATACACCACTGAACTTCTGAAGAAATACTCTATGGACAACTACTCTTCTGCTAAGGTCCCTATGGCTATCAGATATAAGATCTCTGCCGATCCCTCTGGTGAATCTGTGGATCACAAGACTTATAGAGGTATTTGGGTCTATGGTACCTCATTGGAAATGACTTCAGTCTTCAACCATTTACTGATGTAGATCACGCCGGATGCAAACTTGATCAAAAAAGTACATCTGGTGGATGTCAATTTTTAGGAGGAAGACTTGTCAGCTGGTCCTCAAGAAAACAAAGTTGTGTATCTTTATCTACCGCAGAAGCAAAATACGTGGCCGTAGCCAGCTGCTGTTCCCAAGTCCTTTGGATGAAGACACAATTGCTAGACTACGGGTACAAAATGCTATGGATACCAATTTATTGTGACTCTGAAAGTGCCATAGCAATCTCTCATAATCCTATTCAGCACTCCAAGACAAAACATATTGAGTTACGGTATCATTTCATCAAAGATCATATTCTGAAAGGTAATATTGAACTCATCTTTGTTCCTACTCATGAAGAGATTGCTTATGTTTTTACAAAAGCACTTGAGTCTACAAAACTCAATGTATTCCTACAAATGTTGGGAATGATGAATCCAGACCCGCAATTCTTTTTGAATTGTTAGCTACCGCAGACCATCCTTGATCTCCGTTGCGGTTGTAACTGAGAATTACACATGATAGATGGTTTTGGTACCGCAGTCTAGGTATCGCAACCATATGTCATACGTATCTCTCAGGGGTCATAATGGTCTGTTGATACTAATTTTTGTTCAAAGTGTTTTCCTCTCAGTTCCTCACTGCAGTCTTTCCTTTGTTCATCTGAAAGGACATCTCCAACCGCAATGAAGTTTTCATCAGTCTTTCCTTTGTGTGCTATTTAATGATCCTTCATTAAATAAAATAAAACATTATCATTAAAACCATCATCTTTTGTTTAAAAAAAAAACAAAACATTTTATTAGACCTATTTTAGGAATGATGAAAAAAAGAACGTATTTCCATCCAACTCATCCTTAATTTGTCCCTTCCTCTACCAAACACGTCCCATCTCCTAAACACGTACCATCCGTTACCACTTCCTCTCCCATCACCTCCACGATTACCTAACGTATAAACATGCGTTCGTCTTTACATTAAATGCAAACCCTTTTTTGGATATCTCCCAAAATCTTTTTCAACCCATTTTTAATATCTGTGGCTAAGATTCAATCCATAATTCATCGATTCCCCCCAAAACCCCAATCGTCGTTTTATCCTCGCCTTACCTTTTACCTAGGGTAAAACCTTTTCACCCCCCTTTATAAACCCACCTTCTTCTCCATCAATCCTTTACACTTTCTGAATATCGATTGTCTCTCTCAATCTTCAAAAACCTCCATAACTCTCAAGAACTCTTTTCTTTTCTCACAATGGTGAAATCCGGTGCATCCAAGAAACAATCCAAGGCTTCAGGTTCTGCGAATCCAACAGGTTTAGACTCTCCATCAATCGCCTCAAGCAATTTCCGAGCTGTATTTGAAGATCATCCTTCATATAATGCTCCCATCAAGCTCATGATCAAGTTCCTCAAGCATCACCCTCTGTTTGGACCTTTTGATGCATTTACAGAAATCATACCAATTTCCACTTTGTTCAAATGTGCATTCTCGGCATATCGACCACTCCGAAACCCTCAAGAAGTGCATCTCAATCTCGTGAATGACGCATTGGTCATTCTAACCAAGGAGAAATTTCTAAGGTCCATCAATCTACTGGTTCATCCGTCGATCAAGTTCTTCTCTCCATCAATGGCGGATATCACTGCATCTCTATATCAAATGGGATACCAAAAAAGCATCAAGGGTACCGGTGAATTCAAGAAAAATCAACTGCCCACAGTGTGGCAATATGTGTGCCACTTCATCATCCGAAGCCTATCCGACAGAACCGGAGGAACCGACAATATGGGGCTTAAGCTCCTTGAGTTGGTTTGGAGCATATTCACAGGGCACGATGTGAATTACGGGCAAATCCTATGGGATAACTTCCTTCAATACATCCCTAAGGAACACCGCAATGAAAAACCAACAAAACTCACTTTTTCTAGGTTCTGGTCATGTTGCATCCTGGATCTTCATGCCGATGCAGACATCCCCATGGTCAACGACACCAATCTTTTTGCTACAAAAGATCTCAAAAGGTACAATCCTTCATCTGATCAAACTCTTTTTGGACCAATCCGCAGACTTCCCACCCATATTCTCTCTACTCTTGGTCCTAAGACTGCTCATGTCTCAGACCATATTGAGGCTATGGAGGGTATTGCCCCATACCCTTCTACCCCTCCTCTTCCATCTGCAACCATTATCCCTGAGGGTACCGCAGTCCCCTCTGCCACTACTCTATCCAATCTTTCTCAAAGAAGAAAGACGTTGGCACCCAAAAAGAAACAAAGAACACTATAGAAGGATGCTCCCAAACCAACCACACCCACCAAGAAACGCAAAACCAAACCAACCACTGTATCAGGCTGTGACAACCCGTAATTTATTCCGTTACTGTAAACCATTCCCGTTAATAAAACCGTTTGTATTCCAATTTTTCTGTTAACTTTTGGGTTAAGTTAATTAAATTGAGACCTTTATTATAATCTCGTGAGTGTCCAAATCCATTTGAAACACGTTAAAAACATCCCAATATTTTTATTTGGAAAATTTTTAGTTTCAACTAAGTCGGGTTACAGAAAATTAATCGGGTACGACCAAAAGCTCAGTTTAGCGTCGGTTAGATTTCCTCCGGGCCACAAACTCAACCTCTATATAAGGGATTGAGTGACCACATTTTAAAGCTTTTTCACTCTCTTAAAACACTTTCTCTCACTACTCTCTCTCTAAAACTCGGGTTTGATCCAAAAAACCCCTTTCAAGCTTCAAATTGGTAAGTAATCTATCCTAGCTTGTTATTAAGCTTGTTTATCATGCAAATTCGTGTTTACACCATCCAAATGCATCAAAAACTTGTGTTTACAGTCCAGGAACATCCCCAAACCGTGAACACCTATAAATGGGGTTTTGGAGCCCCAAAACCCTTCCAAACCCCTTATAGTGCTTAGATATGACTTAGGGGCTTGCATGAATGGACTTAGGGCACCAAAATCTTACCATTTGAGGAGTAAACATGAGTTTATGGCCCAAGAACATGCTTGGACCGTATACCCTCATTCGTGGACCAAAACACCATTTAAGGGTGCAAAAGTGCCCCTAACACCTTGTATGGCTTAGATTTGGGTCTAGAACTTTGTATGCTTAACCTACAACCACCAAAACACATGAATCATAGACAAACATGAGTTTACGACTGTAAAATCATGTGTTTATGGTAGTAAACTCACCAAGAACACCTTCATAAACCGTAAACTCATGGGGATATGGTCAATGGGCCGTAAACTACTCAAAGAGTTTACTCTTGAAGAACAAACTCCATACCTGAACCCTATACCCCCTTAGATGCAACCCAAACCATTCCTAACACTTGAGATAAAGTGTTTTCGCGTCTCGGAGTGTTTTATTTTACTTAATTAGTAGTTCAATGTCTAATTAGATACAAATTTGTATCTCCTCATGTTACATAGGATCCTCGCGCGTATTCAAGCCCTAATATGGCATTTAGCATTCCAACCGACATATTTCTCGACTGGTGAGTTCATACCCCTACACTTTTTCCGAGTTTTTGATGTTTTTCAGGGGGGCGAATACAAGCAAATCATAAAGATTTTTGTAACTTAAAAACAGATGTAATTATATGATTTTCTGATAAACTTTTAGATATCTTTATCCCTTTTGTAATATGCGGAGCATAAGGGATGTTTTTGAATATAATTACATAGTTTTCAATACAGTGTGGGTAACTTATGAAACCAATCAAATTATTATGGGAATAATTTGGGATCTTCATTACTTGTTTTACGGATTCAGATTTCATGCAAAGTCAATATATAAACTATGTCTGATTTAGTTTATCCATGTATAATCTAGAGTATCATGTTAAACAACTACTTTAAATTTAAATTGTTTATACTCTACTTGGTTCCAAACGATTTCGAAACTCGATAACGACCAAGTGTACCGTGAATTATTTAATACTAGCTTGTGAGATTCGTCTTCATTATACCCTTCGGGGTACCAGTAAATCCTTTGCGGAAGTATAACCAGAGTCTCCTAGAGGGAGAGCGTGGAATTTGTGGACAGATCTATTCGGGACTGACAATCTCACACCTTAACTGCTAGCTACAGTTAGGCGGGCATGCTTGGGGTGACAAATTTCGGATATCATTCGACGCCTGAAGAACGTCAAGGAGGTCTCGGGTCAAATCAGTATGGTTATACGACTCACAATACGTATTAAACTAATTAGTTTTATTCACGGATTTATTTATTTATTTCTTCTATAGTCTTATTTATGTAATAAGACAACCTACTTTCGTACTGGAAGGTATTCCAGAGTTCTTAATCTATAGTTTTATGTATTAAAACTACCTACTTTCGGGTATTCCAGAATTCTGAATCTATAGTTTTATGTATTAAAACTACCTACTTTCGTACTCTTGGTTTTCTTAATTTACTGGTGATTAGTCAGCGTTTTTCTTATCTTATGGAAATCGACTTACATGTTAGAAAATATGAGATTTTCTGGGAAAACATGCATATGTATTTCATAACTCAATAACAATGGTTTTCAGTATTATAGCATTCTTTATCAAATGAAATGAAGTATTTATCACGAGATTAAATAACCGGTTTTTCCTTACAAAACATGCTTATGAACTCACCGGCTTTATGCTGATATTTTTAAAACTGCTTGTATTCTCAGGTTACCGTTAGACAAGTATCCCGCGTTCTTTTGGAGAAGACGGAGCGTATAGAATTCATGTCTTTACTTTTGCTATACTGATGTGTGTGTGTGTGTGTGTATATATATATATATATATATATATATATATATATAACATGTTTTACTTTGCTTTCAAACAAATGTAAATATTCCTATGTAATGTAATGTTTGTGTTTACTATGCTTGCTATGTACATTGGTTGTGATACTTTACATGACGTCCTCCGCCCCGGAACGTTTCCGCCATCAGTTTCGGGGTGCGACAAATTGGTATCAGAGCCCTTGTTTATAGTGAACTAAGTATACCGAACCTTACATGGTATATAACTATAAACACTAAGGGGCCGAAGTGCTCTGAACTAAAAGTATACTTTAAAAATATAAGTATTTTTACTCCAAGTATACAAGAATACCTAAACGCCAGAAACAGTAACCATGAGTAGAACAAAACATAAGTAATTGGGTGTTGTACGCTGCGGTTAAACCTGGGAAGTTATGTAGTCGTGTCTAGGGTCAATATAGCCTGATCAACTATAGTCATTCAAGACACGGCCAACATGTGCTTGGGACTGATTGTGGTGTGCAGCAGGCCTAAAACTTACCAAATATCCAAACAATGAGTCATCGTCGCAACAAACCATAAAATACTATAGGAGTATTTTAGCCAAAGCCGAATATGTTGTAGAAGTTCATTCCAAGTGTTGCTACTCATTCATTCCTTAGCGATTATTTACCTACTTTGGTAACTCTTTTCTGTTTTATCGCTTAGTAGAACAGTATATCTGCCATAATGAGATATCTCCTGTTACATATCTCTTGATTCTATCTAGAGGACTTACCATCCTCTCTTTCTTGATCATTTTAGATCAAGATGCCTCCAAAGAAAAGACCCAGCTCAAAGAACAACAATCCTCCTCCACCACCACCTCCCTCTCCATTTGATCCCACCATGTTCCAAGCAGCCGTTACTGCTGTTGTGGCCGTTGCTATGTCACAAATAAACCCCGGTGGTTCAGGCGGTCCAGGAGGTGGAACTCAGCCCCAAAACCAGGAAGGTAGTCAGGGACACCGGAAGGAGTGTTCCTACAAAGACTTTATGAACGCGAAACCTACACTAGAGGTGTTATTGTTCTGACTCGATGGGTTGAAAAGATCGAGTCTATTTTCGAAATCTGTGCCTGTTCAGAAACTGACAAGGTGAAGTTCGCTGCCTTCAGTTTCACCGATAAAGCCCTGACTTGGTGGAACGGCCGAGTCAAATCCTTAACCCTTCCTATAGCCAATGCAATGGGTTGGGAGAGCATGAAGGAGCTTCTGGTTGCAGAGTACTGCCCACGGGGCGAAATGTAGAAGTTGGAGCATCAACTCTGGAATCTAAAGATGAAGGGTTCTGATATCGCCACTTACACTTCCAGATTTGATGACTTAGTGCTTCTTTGTCTAGGAATGGTTACCCCGGAAAGCAAAAAGATTGAAAGATTTATCTGGGGGCTGACCCAGCCAACCAAGGGAAATGTTTTGGCTGCAAAGCCAAACACATTCGACAGCGCTAAATGCTTGGCGCAAACTTTGATTGATCATGGCGATGATCTCAATGAAGTGGCCACCGTTCCTAAATCGGCTAAAGGGAGCGGTGAAAATAAAAAGATGTTCTGGAACAAACAGAAGGGTCAGGGTTCGCAGGGATCCTCGAAGAAACAGCAAACTATGGCAGTTCACGCTGTTACAACTCCTTCCGCAGCTCCTACAACTCAAGCTCCTACCAGTGGATACACTGGTACCCTCCCTTGGTGCGACAAGTGCAGTTACCATCATCGTACTCCCGGGCCATGTCGTGAAAGGCTCTGCAACAACTATGGTAAGAAGGGTCACCTTGCTCGAAACTGCAGATCACCAGCCCAACCAACCAATCAAGCTTCTGGAGCAGGTGTCGGCAAGGCCTGCTACGGTTGTGGTGAAGTTGCGCATTTCAAGTGAAACTACCCCAACGCAGCAACAACCAACAACACCGGGAGAGTTCTAACGATGGGTCAAGAAGAGGCAGTCGCTGATCCCACCGTTGTCACGGGTACGTTCCTTCTCGACAACTCTTATGCATGCATCCTTTTTGATTCTGGTGCTGAAAGAAGTTTTGTTACCCATTCATTCAAACATCTTCTTAAACATAATCCCCAACCATTAACCGAAATGTTTACCGTCGAGATGGCTAATGGTGAGAAAGAGAACGCTAACGATATATTCATAGGCTGTACCCTTACCCTTAACGATCATTCTTTTCCCATCGACCTTATGCCAGTTTCCATAAAGATCTTTGATGTTATCATCGACATGGATCGGTTGAGTCCCAATCATGCTGATATCCTTTGTTATGAGAAAGCCATCCGTCTCAATCTCCCCTCTGGCCAGGCTCTCATGATCTACGACGATAAAGTTAGCTCCAATATTCGCATCATTTCATGCATCAAAGCTCAAAAGCTTCTTAGAAAGGAGTGCCATGCATTCCTAGCCCATGTAATAAATGAGAAACAGGAAGTTAAGGACCTCGAGAGCATCCCCGAAGTCTGTAACTTTCCTGATGTCTTTCCCGAAGAGCTCCCGGGAATTCCTCCCGAACATCAAGTTGAGTTTCGCATCGATCTAATCCCTGGAGCTACCCCCGTAGCCAAATCTCCGTATCGATTAGCGCCAGCAGAAATGCAGGACTTATACAGTCAGCTCAATGAGCTACACAGCAAAGGGTTCATCAGACCGAGTTCCTCACCCTGGGGAGCTCCGGTATTGTTTGTGAAGAAGAAAGATGGATCCTTTCGAATGTGTATAGACTACCGAGAGCTGAATAAGTTAACCTTCAAAAACCGTTATTTTCTTCCACGAATAGACGACCTTTTCGATGAACTTCAGCGAGCCAGCTACTTCTCAAAGATAGACCCTAGGTCTGATGGGTTTTAGCCATATGAACATTCCTATGTGCACATGCAACCCTAATGCTTGGATCTAGGTTTCTCTAATTGAACATACATTGAATCCAAGACTTCTAATGACTAATAGACTATAATAACAATATGAAATCTGAGATTAGAAGTTTACCTTGAATCACTTGCTTGATCTTGTTTTCCTTGAGGCTTTAGAGTCACAATTGTCACTCCTCTAATGGCTTACAAACACCAACTAGCAAGAAGATGATTTAGGAGAGAGGAGAGAGGAAGAATTCGGCCAGGGTTTCTTTAGAGACAAGTGTGTCGAATTCCCTCAGCCCTAGGGATCTATTTATACTTGTAAGGCTCCTAAGGTTTCACCCTTAAACCCTAATTGGATAACTTAAGCCCTAAGCAATCCAAATCCTTTCCATGATAAGCCTTGGACAATTTTATGGCTATCCTAAGCCCTAGAAATCGTCCACCCCTTATCCTTAAAGGATAGATAGCCGAAAGTGCAACTATCAAACAATTGACAGTTTATACCCCTTTGTTTAATTAATCTCTTTAAGTCACCAAATTAATTCCCAATTAATTTATGACTTATATTAATCAAATAACAGTATTATTATTCCTTATATTATACTTATAATATATTAATAATATCCCTTCTCTCATTATAAATCATCCTGTCAAGTTGCTATGGTGAAGGCAACCTAAAAGGACCATGCACAATCGGGTCAAATAGTTGCCTAATATAGTTGCAGCCTTAGACACTATTCCAACAGTCTCCCACTTGGATAAGTCTAGTAACTATATATACAAGTATATTCCGATTAGCAATCGTAGCTCTCAAAGACGCTGTCAAACTCTGATCTAATCAATCTTGTCCTTCAGATAAGGGATCGTATAGTCCTCTGTTTAGATATCATGCTGACATTTATATGGAATCAATTTGTCTAGCATTTGGTTTCTCGATCTCCGATTTATTTGACATAGAACTTAAACGAACACATCAATTCAGTTCTGACCGGGCCCGGCACATAAGTCAAATCAAATCATTGAGCGGCCGAGATATCACTTTTACCCTCTTAGGATAAAAGTAACAGATAAACTTCGACTTACATGCATTTACTTATTCATTTATCAATTATAAACAACAATGCGTTTTATAACATCAAGTTACTGATGCGGTTTCGCATTATCAATGTACAACCAATTAACACATAACAAACCATATATCTTGGTTTTAAGACTATATGATATTATTGTCTTGCGATCAACTTGTTATCTTATTCCATAAGGTGATTCCAGCAAGCACGGGTTTGTTCCAATGCTCAAAACTAGTTCATAAGCACTCATGAACGTTGCAGCAAACTTTTGCTATGTCTAATACCATTTAGACAATCTACACACCAATTCATGACAATCTTCATTCATATCTACTTCCAACATATGAACGATTGTGGACAATTTTAACAATTCGATTATTCTTAATAAACTCAATTATTCTGGAAGTCAAAACATGCAAAAATGAAACAATAGTTAAACAATTAACATAAGACAGTAACATTACTCATAAATAATACTCTTTTATTTAATCATCAAATGTTAATTACATTTATCTATTACACGTTTCTACTACTATCTAATCTATACTAATATCATCCTTCAGACCAATACTCCTAACATGCTGCAAGTGCTTAACCCTACTCAGTCCCTTTGTAAGCGGATCTGCCGGGTTATCTTCTGATGATATCCTCTTCACTACAAGTTATCCTTCTTCTACACGATGTCTAATAAAGTGATATTTTCTGTCGATATGTCGAGATCTACCATGATCTCTCGGTTCCTTGGTCAAGACAACCGCTCCTTCATTATCATAGAAAATCTCCATGGGCTCCTTTATAGCAGGTACAACTCCAAGATCACCGATGAAGTTCTTTAACCATATCGCCTCCTTCGACACTTCGCTCGCTGCATTGTACTCTGATTCGCATGTTGAATCAGCTACGGTTTCCTGCTTGGAACTTTTCCAAGTCACTGCTCCTCCATTCAAGGTAAAGACCCAGCCCAACTGCGAACGGTAGTTGTCTCGGTCGGTTTGAAAGCAGGCATCACTATACCCTCGCACCTTCAAGTCATCACTCCCTCCGAGGACTAAGAACCATTCCTTCGCCTCCCTAAGGTACTTAAGGATATTCTTAACCGCAATCCAATGGGCTCTGCCAGGGTTCCCTTGATATCTACTAACCATGCTCAAAGCAAAGGCTACATCAGGGCGAGTACAAGTCATAGCATACATGATTGAGCCTATTGCGGAAGCGTATGGTACTCGGCTCATTTATTCTATTTCAGCTTCAGTACTCGGACTTTGAGTCTTACTCAATTTGGCATTACTTTGTATCGGCAATTCTCCCTTCTTCGAGTTTTCCATACTAAAACGTTTTAGTACCTTATCTAAGTAAGTGTTCTGACTAAGTCCTATTAGTCTCTTACTTCTTTCTCTCATTATCCTTATTCCGAAAATATAGGAAGCCTCTCTGAGGTCCTTCATAGCGAAGCACTTCCCGAGCTAGGACTTAACTTCCTGCAGAGTCAGGATGTCATTTCCTATGAGCAGTATTCATCGACATACAAAACGAGAAAGCTAACTATGCTCCCACTGGCTTTGACATATACACACGATTCATCTTCGCTTCGTACAAATCCAAACTCTTTGACTTTCTCATCGAAGCAAAGATTCCATCTGCGAGATGCTTGCTTAAGTCCATAAATGGACTTCTCAAGCTTACACACTTTGTTTGGATGCTTCGGATCGACAAAACCCTCTGGCTGAGCCATGTAAACATCCTCAGCCAACTTCCCGTTAAGGAAAGCGGTTTTGACATCCATTTGCCAAATCTCATAATCATGAAATGCGGCAATAGCTAGCATCACTCTAATAGATTTAATCTTCGCAACTGGTGAGAAGGTCTCATCATAGTCAACTCTGGGAGTTTGAGTAAAGCCCTTCGCAACCAATCGCGCCTTATATGTGTGTATGTTTCCATCCATGTCGGTCTTCTTCTTGAAGATCCATTTGCACCCAACGGTCTTACGTCCGGGCACATTGTCAACCAAATTCCAAACTTGGTTGTCATACATGGACTGGATCTCGCTGTCCATTTCCTCTTTCCATTTTGCAGACTCCGGGCCTGCCATGGCTTCCTTAAAGCTATTAGGTTCATCTAAATTTATTAGTGTACCATCACTAATATACGTGTCCCCTTCGGTAGTAATATGAAAACCATAAAACTGGGGTTGAACTCTAATTCTTTCGGAACATCTAAGAGGTAAGGACTCGTCAATCGGTTCAACTGGAGTTTCCTCCTCGGGTTGAGTGCCAGAGGTAGAGGTTCCTTCATCTATCGACTATTGAATTTCTTCAAGCTCGATTTGCCTCCCACTGTCTCCTTGGCTTATGAGTTCTCGCTCTCGGAAAACTCCTCTCCTCGCAACGAAGACTACATTGTCCTTCGGTCTATAGAAGAGATATCCATAGGATTTCTGCGGGTAGCCGATGAAAATACATCGCTCACTATGAGGTTCAGGCTTGTCGTGAGTATCTCGTCTAACGAAAGCCTCATAACCCCAAACCTTGATATGTGCCAACGAGGGAGCTTTCCCTTCTTAGTAGGGACTCGGTTAAGGATATGGGCGGCAGTCTCTAAGGCATACCCCCAAAAAGAGATAGGTAGTGAAGCACGACTCATCATAGAGCGAACCATGTCTAACAAGGTTCAATTACGCCTTTCTGCCACACCATTCAACTGTGGTGTCCTAGGTGGCGTCAATTGTGAAACTATTCCACACTCCTTGAGATAACCGTGGAATTCAAGACTTAGGTACTCTCCTCCTCGATCAGATCGAAGCATCTTGATTTTCCTGCCCAATTGATTCTCCACTTCATTCTTGAACTCTTTGAACTTTTCAAAAGTTTCTGACTTTTGCTTGATTAAGTAGATATACCTATATCTACTATAGTCATTGGTAAAAGTCACATAGAAGTGGTTCCCATCCTTCGTGGTTGATCTAAACGGTCCGCATACATCGGTATGTATTAGGTCCAATAGACCCTCACCCCTTTCACATGTACTTGTGAAGGGTGACTTAGTCATCTTTCCAAGTAAACAAGACTCGCATGTGTCATCTTCCCTAAGGTCGAATGACTCCAACACTCCATCCTTTTGGAGTTAGGCTATGCCCTTCTTGTTGACATGTCCAAGACGACAATGCCACAAGGATGCTCTATCCATACCATTAGAAGAATCCATGCATAAAACAACATTTCCTAAGTTATCTACAATCATAACAGTTTCATAAATTCCATTACATGGTATAGCTTCAAAATATAAGACACCATTCAGATAAGCAAGAATAGAACCATTCTCATTCTTAAAAGAAAATCTAAAACCTATTCTAAACAAACCATGAAATGAAATGATGTTTCTTGCCATTTCTGTCGAATAGAAACAATTGTTCAAATCTAAACATAAACCATTCCTAAGCACTAAAGAATACACTTCAATCTTAGTCACAGGCGAATCTTCTATTCCCCATGATTAGATTTATCCTTCCATGCTCCACATCCCTATTTCTTCTTAGTCCTGCAATTCAGAACAAATATGGTAACCACAACCGGTATCAAGGACCCAAGAAATAGCATGAGATGAATCGTTAGATTTAATTGTATAAATACCTGTGAAAGATGGCTTGATCTTTCCTTCCCTTATGGCTTGCAGGTAGTCTTGGCAGCTTCTCTTCCAATGCCCTATTTTATGGCAATGATGGCACTCTGCCTCCTTAGGGTTAGGACAAGGTTTAGCAGGATCAACTTTGGTCCCACTAGAAGAGGAACCATCTCGGGACTTTCCCTTGCGATGGCTCTTAGACGGAGCCTTCCTCTTCTTGCCTCTTCCTTGCCCAATGGCCAAAACAGGAGCAGCGGGTGGATTGGGAGTGGGTGCAACAGACTTGTCCTTGAGGTTGCTTTCAGCAAGCCTAAGGAGACCTTGGAGCTTACTTAGGGTGACCTATTCCTTGTTTATGTGGTAGGTCATCCTAAATTGATTGTAACACGGAGGAAAATAGTGAAGCACCATGTCGATCACCAAGTCTTCCCCAAAGTCGACATTCAACTTGTGAAGACGATCGACATACCTTTACATCTTTTGCAGGTGCATGGTAAGAGATTCTCCATGACCCATTTTGGCGGAAATCATGTTAGTGAAAATCTCATAACGCTCTTGCCTCGCGTTTTGGTGGTATCTCTCCAACAAGTCTTGGTGCATTTCATACGGATACATGTCCTCATAGGACTTTTGGAATTCGGCATTCATGGTGGCTATCATGATGCAATGTACCTTCGTTGCATCACGCTCGTGAGTTTCAAAAGCGGTCATTTCAGCCGGAGTAGCGATTTCTGGATTGATCTTCTCGAGCTTCTCATCGAGGTCATACTCCTTGTCCTCATAGCGAGCAATTGTGCGAATGTATCTTATCCACTCGCTAAAGTTCGTCCCATCGAAAGTGACCTTTTGACAAAGGCTCATCAATGTGAATGAACTAGCAGCAGCGTTGTTTGCGTTCGACATCTACAAATAGAAAGGACAAAGATAGATTAGAATATGAATCCCTAATTATCACCCAATAAGGAAAATTAGGGCAAGGATCCAACAACAATATTTACATATTAGAAAAGGGATGCCGTAATCTAACATGCAAACAATTTGAAGGTAAGTGAATGACGATTCACTAATTCTCCACCATAAAACATAACTTTAAGTTCTAAATGTATTGAGAATTCCTAGGTTTGGATGAGATTCATTGAAACTTTTCAATGGCATGTTTAAATCTCGATATCCTCCTCTCATTTGTGACTGGGATACCAAGGATCACAAAAGTGGGTGTGAATTACCATGCAAATTCACATGGTGCCTTCATTGTGACAATCACCTATTCGATGTACCGGTAAACCACACACGCTCCATCGAACTATGATAAACAATGAATCACCCTTTGCCACCTTTGCTTAGAACAAATTAGTGTGCCGGTAAACCACACGTGCTCCACTAACTTCTTAGCAAGGGTGCAAAGTGTAATTTCATGGGATTGCATCAATTCACTTTTCCTAAAGTAACTAAGATTGGGAAATTTTTTTAAAAAAACATGTAGTTACTTTGTATAGTATATTATACTTTTAATGAAGAGATGAGGTTGCCCTATCCTACCCGTTCGGCTAACGACCCTCCACCGATCAAGCAAGCGGTGGGTGTGAGTGTACACTCATTAAGCGCCATTTTATAGGCCGCAACCTTATACCCACCTTATAGACCGACTTCGTGTATGAGGCCTACTAACGGTAAGACTAGCATTTTTAATTATATATATATATATATATACATATATATATATATATATATATATATATATATATATATATATATATATATATATATATATATATATATATAAATCTTGTAATATTATATTAGTATAGGGTTAAATTTTAAACTTGTAAAATTCTAGGGTTTGAAATTTAAATTTTCCTAAATTCAACTTTTAATCACAAAACATAAATTTCAAAACTTGAGGGCAAGTATTAAACTTTTAAAACATAGAGGATCAAATAAAAAATAATCTTAATTAACAATTAACTCCATAATTATCCATATTTGATTTATTTAATGATTTCTTGCAAAACAATTTACCAATTATAATAAAATAATTAATCAATTATCACATAAGGAAAACAAATATTTTATTAATTGATAAATATCTTAAATTAGGTCAAGAATATACTCATATATATCATAAAATCGAATTTATATTGATCTAATATGATTAAGTCAAGTATCTCAAAGATAAACAGCAAGAAATCCCAAAGTTTCCTCTTTCTGACGCTCAAACTTGCCGAGTACCCAGATGGACTCGCCGAGTTGAGCCTACTCGCTGAGTACCACCATGGGACTTGCCGAGTTCATCAGCCAGAGGACAAAAAAACAAATTTTTCAGCAACAAACAAGCAATCAAAGTATCAATTCAATAGAGACCAATCTAGGCTTTGATACCACTGATGGGTTTTAGCCATATGAACATTCCTATGTGCACATGCAACCCTAATGCTTGGATCTAGGTTTCTCTAATTGAACAAACATTGAATCCAAGACTTCTAATGACTAATAGACTATAATAACAATATGAAATCAGAGATTAGAAGTTTAACTTGAATCACTTGCTTGATCTTGTTGTCCTTGAGGCTTTAGAGACACAATTGTCACTCCTCTAATGGCTTACAAACACCAACTAGCAAGAAGATGATTTAGGAGAGAGGAGAGAGGAAGAATTCGGCCAGGGTTTCGTTAGAGACAAGTGTGTCGAATTCCCTCAGCCCTAGGGATCTATTTATACTTGTAAGGCTCCTAGGGTTTCACCCTTAAACCCTAATTGGATAACTTAAGCCCTAAGCAATCCAAATCCTTTCCTTGATAAGCCTTGGACGATTTTATGGCTATCCTAAGCCCTAGAAATCGTCCACCCCTTATCCTTAAAGGATATATAGCCCAAAGTGCAACTATCAAACAATTGACAGTTTATACCCATTTGTTTAATTAATCTCTTTAAGTCACCAAATTAATTCCCAATTAATTTATGACTTATATTAATCAAATAACAATATTTTTATTCCTTATATTATACTTATAATATATTAATAATATTCCTTCTCTCATTATAAATTATCCTGTCAAGTTGCTATGGTGAAGGCAACCCAAAAGGACCATGCACAACCGGGTCAAATACTTGCCTAGTATAGTTGCAGCCTTAGACACTATTCCAACAAGGTCAGGGTACCATCAGCTACGAGTTCATGAGAGTGATGTTTCCAAAACAACATTCAGGACTCGGTATGGTCACTACGAGTTCGTAGTGATGCCCTTCGGTCTAACCAACGCACCGACAGTGTTCATGGACCTGATGAACCGGGTGTGTCGCCCCTTTCTGGACAAGTTTGTTATCGTGTTCATTGATGACATACCTGTCTATTCCAAAAGCGAAGAAGATCAAAAAAACACTTGAGGTTAGTGTTGGAAACTCTTAGATCGGAAAAGCTATATGCGAAATTCTCCAAGTGCGAATTCTGGATTTGGAAGGTAACTTTCCTTGGTCACGTTGTAAGCGAGGAGGGTATACACATGGACCCGTCCAAAATCAAGGCGATAGAGAATTGTTTGGCACCGAAGACACCCACAGAAATCCGTCAATTCTTGGGTCTCGCCGGCTACTATCATAGATTCATTCAGAATTTTTCCAGAATCGCCAATCCCTTAACCACTTTGACACAGAAAGGTGTACCCTTTTGTTGGAGTGAAAAGCAAGACATGCATTCCATACGTTGAAGCGAGCATTGTGCAGTGCACCTATCCTGTCCCTGCCCGAAGGGGCGGAGGATTTCGTTGTCTATTGCGATGCATCCAATCAGGGCCTCAAGACAACTGAAGGCACTTGATGTCAACTATACCACTCACGACTTGGAGTTAGGAGCAGTGGTCTTCGCACTGAAGATTTGGAGACATTATCTCTACGGAACCAAGTGCACGATCTTCACTAACCATAAAAGCCTGCAACATATCTTCGATCAGAAAGACTTAAACATGAGGCAATGACGATGGGTAGAGTTGCTGAGTGACTGTGAGTGCGAAATTCGCTACCATCCCGGCAAGGCCAATGTGGTGGCAGATGCACTTAGCCGAAAGGAGAGTTCAAGTCGCAAAGTGAAGACACTGACAATGACCATCCATTCCCACTTATCCGCGTAAATCCAAGAAGCCTAGTTAGAAGCTTTAAAACCAGAGAACGTATTGAACGAAACCTCTAGGGGAATGGATAAGAATCTTGAGATCAGAGGTGACGGAGTCTACTGTTTCATGGATCGAATCTGGACCCCAAGGTTTGGAGGTTTCAGGGAAGTTGTTATGAACGAAGCTCACAAGACCAGATACTCCGTTCACCCAGGTTCGGAAAAGATGTACCTGGATCTCAAGAACTTATACTGGTGGCCAAACATGAAAGCCGAAATCGCTACCTTCGTAGGCAAGTGTCTGACTTGCGCCAAGGTAAAGATCGAGTACTAGAAACCCTCAGGTATGCTCCAGCAGCCCGAGATACCTGAGTGGAAATGGGAGATGATCACTATGGATTTCATTACCAAGTCACCCAAATCTCTGAGTGGGTACAATACCATTTGGGTAATTGTCGACCGATTAACAAAATCAGCTCACTTTCTTCCGATCAAAGAAACGTTCAAGATGGAAAGACTCACGCGAATCTACATCCAAGAGATAGTCCGACTGCACGGTGTACATGTGTCCATTATCTCCGATCGAGATAGCAGGTTTACCTCGAGATTTTGGCAGTCCCTTCAGAAAGCTCTTGGAACTATCCAAACCTTAGAAGACATGTTAAGAGCATGTGTTATCGATTTCGGAAAGTCATGGGACACTTATCTACCCTTGATCGAGTTCTCGTATAACAACAGCTATCACACCAGCATCAAGGCTGCCCCGTTCGAAGCCCTCTACGGTCGCAAGTGCAGATCCCCTCTGTGCTGGGCCGAGGTAGGGGACATGCAGCTAGCTAAGAGTCGAGTCCCCGACAGTACTCTCACTGGTCCTGAAATCATTCGCGAAACCACCGAGAAGATCATCCAAATCCGAGAGCGACTGAAAGCTTCACGAGACAGACAGAAGAGTTACGCCGATAAACGACAGAAACCTCTGGAATTCCAGGTTGGAGATCGTGTCCTGTAAAAGGTCTCACCCTGGAAAGGCATGATACGCTTTGGAAAGCATGGAAAACTTAACCCGAGGTACATAGGACCTTTCGAGATCCTCGCTAGGATCTGTCCCGTAGCCTATAAACTCTGATTACCCCAAGAGCATAGCAATATCCATCCTGTGTTCCACGTCTCTAATCTTAAAAAGTGTCTATCCGATGAAAACCTCGTAATCCCTCTTGATGAGATCGAGATCAACGAATGTCTGTACTTTGTGGAAGAACCAATCAAAATCATGGATCGAGAGATCAAACGAACAAAACAAAGCCGCATCCCGATAGTGAAGGTTCGCTGGAATGCCAAGCGGGGACCCGAATTCATTTGGGAGCACGAAGACTCGATGAAACAGAAATATCCGCATCTCTTTCAAATTCCATGATATGTATCTTAATTCTAAATTTCAGAACGAAATTTTCTCTAACGGAGGGATAATGTGACAACCCGTAATTTATTCCGTCACTGTAAACCGTTCCCATTAATAAAACTGTTTGTATTCCAATTTTTTCGTTAACTTTTGGGTTAAGTTAATTAAATTGAGACCTTTATTATAATCTCGTGAGTGTCCAAACCCATTTGAAACACGTTAAAAACATCGCAATATTTTTATTTGGAAAATTTTTAGTTTCAACTAAGTCGGGTTACGGCAAATTAATCGGGTACGCCAAAAGCTCCGTTTAGTGTCAGTATCGGGTAGATTTCCTCCGGGCCACAAACTCAACCTCTATATAAGGGATTGAGTGACCACATTTTGAAGCTTTTTCACTCTCTTAAAACACTTTCTCTCACTACTCTCTCTCTAAAACTCGGGTTTGATCCAAAAACACCCCTTTCAAGCATCAAATTGGTAAGTAATCTATCCTAGCTTGTTATTAAGCTTGTTTATCATGCAAATTCGTGTTTGAACCATCCAAATGCATCAGAAACTTGTGTTTACCGTCCAGGAACATCCCCAAACCGTGAACACCTATAAATGGGGTTTTGGAGCCCCAAAACCCTTCCAAATCACTTATAGTGCTTAGATATGACTTAGGGGCTTACATGAATGGACTTAGGGCACCAAAATCTTACCATTTGAGGAGTAAACATGAATTTAAGGCCCAAGAACATGCTTGGACCGTAAACCCTCATTCGTGGACCAAAACACCATTTAAGGGTGTAAAAGTGCCCCTAACACCTTGTATGGCTTAGATTTTGGTCTAGAACTTCGTATGCTTAACCTACAACCACCAAAACACACGAATCATAAAAAACCATGAGTTTACGGCCGTAAACTAATGTTTTTATGGTAGTAAATCACCAAGAACACCTTCATAGACCGTAAACTCATGGGGATATGGTCAATGGGCCGTAAACTCCTCAAAGAGTTTACTCTTGAAGAGCAAACTCCATATCTAACCCCTGTACCCCCTTAGATGCAACCCGGACCATTCCTAACACTTGAGATAAAGTGTTTTCGAGTCTCGGAGTGTTTGATTGTACTTAATTAGTAGTTCAATGTCTAATTAGATACAAATTCGTATCTCCTCATGTTACATAGGATCCTCGCGTGTATTCAAGCCCTAATCTAGCATTTAGCATTCCAACCGACACATTTCTCGACTGGTGAGTTCATACCCCTATACTTTTTCCGAGTTTTTCATGTTTTTCAGGGGGGGCGAATACAAGCAAATAATAAAGATTTTTGTAACTTAAAAACTGATGTAATTATACAATTTTCTGATAAACTTTTAGATATCTTTATCCCTTTTGTAATATGCGGAGCATAAGGGATGTTTTTGAATATAATTACATAGTTTTCAATACAGTGTGGGTAACTTATCAAACTAATCAAATAATTATGGGAATAATTTGGGATCTTCATTCCTTGTTTTAAGGATTCAGATTTCATGCAAAGTCAATATATAAACTATGTCTGATTTAGTTTATCCATGTTTAATCTAGAGTATCATGTTAAATAACTATTTTAAATTTAAATTGTTTATACTCTACTTGGTTCCAAACGATTTCGAAACTCGATAACGACCAAGTGTACCGTGAATTATTTAATACTAGCTTGTGAGATTTGTCTTCATTATACCCTTCGGGGTACCAGTAAATCCTTTGCGGAAGTATAACCAGAGTCTCCTAGAGGGAGAGCGTGGAATTTGTGGACAGATCTATTCGGGACTGACAATCTCACACCTTAACTGCTAGCTACAGTTAGGCGGGCACGCCTGGGGTGACAAATTTCGGATATCATTCGACGCCTGAAGAACGTCAAGGAGGTCTCGGGTCAAATCAGTATGGTTATACGACTCACAATACGTATTAAACTAATTAGTTTTATTCACAGATTTATTTATTTATTTCTTCTATAGTCTTATTTATGTAATAAGACTACCTACTTTCGTACTGAAAGGTATTCCAGAGTTCTTAATCTATAGTTTTATGTATTAAAACTACCTACTTTCGGGTATTCCAGAATTCTGAATCTATAGTTTTATGTATTAAAACTACCCACTTTCGTACTCTTGGTTTTCTTAATTTACTGGTGATTAGTCAGGGTTTTTCTTATCTTATGGAAATCGACTTTCATGTTAGAAAATATGGGATTTTCTGGGAAAACATGCATATGTATTTCATAACTCAATAACAATGGTTTTCGGTATTATAGCATTTTTATAAAAGGAAATGAAGTATTTATCACGAGATTAAATAACCGGTTTTTCCTTACAAAACATGCTTATGAACTCACCCGCTTTATGCTGATATTTTTAAAACTGCTTGTATTCTCAGGTTCCCGTTAGACAGGTATCCAACGTTCTTTTGGATAAGACGAAGCGTATAGAATTCACGTCTTTACTTTTGTTATACTGATGTGTGTGTGTGTGTGTGTATATATATATATATATATATATATATATATATATATATATATATATAACATGTTTTACTTTGCTTTCAAACAAATGTAAATATTCCTATGTAATGTAATGGTTGTGTTTACTATGCTTTCTATGTACATTGGTTATGATACTTTACATGATGTCCTCCACCCCGGAACGTTTCCGCCATCGGTTTCGGGGTGCGACACAAGTAGTGATTCTGAAGAAGACAGGCAACCAATATCGATCCTCAAGAAAAGAAAAACCACCAATACCTCTAGCCAAATGCGTCACCGGACTGATACCTCAGCCTTCCACAGGCTAGGGTAGTCCTTGGGATTGCCGCAGCTCCATTCAATACCACCATTGAATACCACTCAAGCTCATCAAGTGAGCCTATTTCATCATCCTCATCATCTGAACATGGAGACAGCCCCCAAGTTATATCTCAAGCAGATAAATATGGACATCGCCCTAAGGTCTCCAGGGCTTCCCGACTGCATTTCTTTTCTCCCGAGGAGTTAGAGTCCATCCTCTTGAACATATCCCAAACACTTCAAACACCTGACCATCCGCAGGGCACTTCTTTCGCTCATGCCAGAACATAGCTGAGGCCAAACGTGACCACGGGTCACGGAGACCAAGGAAGCTCCGAAAATCCTACTCAGCTTTCATCATTTGTAGGTGGTTTAGGCACGGTGAGCACACATGTGCAAGGATCCGTGAACCCAAGGGACACCTTGGTGCGCACTCAAAGAATTGATGGAGACGATTCAAGTGATTCATGGAGTCGTATCAACCAACTACTGATGCCAAAATCAAGAAATATGCTGCCTTTCGAAGGGCATTCCTGTCACACCCCAAAACCGAGAACGGCAGAAACGTTCTGGGGCGGAGGACGTCATGTACAATATCACAAAAATGAATAGTAGTAAACCAGCAACAACATCATCCATTGCAATAATAATATAATTTTAATACAAGTGTTCTGATATGTCTAAAAGACACTAAAATATAAATCAAAATGAAAGATGAGTCTTGAATGAGCATCTTCTCTAAACCTTGCATCGGTACCTGTCTATTGTTGACCTGAGGATACAAGTTATTTTGAAAGAGAGTATCAACTTTAAAGCTGGTGAGATCATAAGTATTTTAGTGTCTGTATTTGTGATAATGTATTTGTAAGACTGTATTTGTAAGTATGAGTATGTAAAAGGTTTGAATAACCTAGAAAACCCTATGCTTCCTACTGAAAGTAGCCTTTTACCAAGGCATCTAGTATTTAACTGTGTCTATTGTAAGAGTGTGTATTTTCCCAAATCGAACAATCATTAACCAAAAATATAGTATTTACATTACCGTGCATCGTGTGAATGTTCACGAACTGAATGTAATGGGGAAATAATAAAGTATTGTAGTTTTATAATAAGTGACTACTGTTGTACTAACTACCTTAAACCAAATGAAATTTCAAGTAACATGTGATCGTCCTGTATCCTGCTACTGACTCAATAGTAAAACGATGATGCAAGACGCCATAAGAAATGACATTTAGCACCCGTACACTTGCAAGTCCCACTATAGCGAGCAGCAAGGTGTAGGATAGTTAATCCAGTATAGATCTATACGCAAACTCATATGCTCCCCAATTAAGGAGATTCTGGATACAAAAACGGTCATGGCAGGTAGTGCCATGACCCGTTTAATAGCTCACATAACTGAATATAATGTATATGTAATGTATGCTAGCTGTATTGTATGTTCTCCCTCTGTCTAGCCTGTATGTTCTCTTTGTATAGTATTGTAATGTATTGTGTGTACTAGTTGTATTGTGTGTTCTCTCTATCTAGCAAGTATTGTAATGTTCTGTGTGTACTAGCTGTATTGTGTGTTCTCTCTCTCTAGCCGGTATTGTAATGTTCTGTGTGTACTAGATTTATTGTGTGTTCTCTCTGTCTAGCAAGTATTGACTCATGCATGAACTGACTCTTTGTATGATTCATTGTTCTAGTATTAGTATTAGTAAAACCCTATACTACGCCTATTGTAGCTTACTAGTAATATAACTTATACGTATGAACATGGAAGTATACCCTTGCTACCCAAGGGTATTGAATTGACTGGAAGAACCTTTATGACTATATATGTAAACATGATATATAATTAATAGTTAAACGACCTTCGAACGGATACCCGATACCCTACCAGACCACATCCCAACGGGGAAAAGGAAATAAGGCGGGTTAGCCTTCCTAAGTCCTTCAAACATTACTTATATAACTATACATATTTAGGCATGCAATTGACAATATAAACGTATAAAAGAAATTTTGTAAAAACCTTTGAAGAGTTTAAGAACTAAGAAAAGGTGACATGATGTCAGTTTGTAAAACAGTTTATTTGATAAGAACAATTTAAAGTATAATGAATCCTTTGTTTTAGAAACACAATTGTAACAGAGTTTTGAAAAGAAACATTTAGTATGTAAGATAGTTTAATAAAGAGTTTTAAACTAGTAAAAATGTTTTGGAAAGTCATTTAAAGTAATCTGTTTGGTAAACCGCTAAAAGTGTAGTAAATCTTTTTGCATGCTAGATATTAATCACATGTGATTGATTTAATAACTAGCATGTTTAAACTTGTATCCCCCCATAAAGCATTTAAAAACATTTAAAAAGGTTAATTAAGGGGTATGAACTCACCTGTAGCAAGTGGTTGGGATTGAACGGACTGTATAGGATGCTAGGTGTCAAGTGAAGACTTGTACACACTCTATGATCCTAGTTAACATATAATATCACATATATGTAACAAATTAGCCTTTAAACAACTAAATAACAAAGTTAAGACATCCTAAGACATGATAAACACTTTATATAAGTGTTATAAGTGCTAAGGACTGCATCTACATGTTGTAGGACAAACCAATTAAGCTTAGGGTTCAAGGGAGCCCCTAATACGAGTTTACTCCCTAAAGACCATAACCCATTGAGTTTACGGCCTAAACTCGTGAGTTTACGTCCGTAAACTCACACTTCTTTGAGCAGTTTGAGTTTTGAAGCCTTAGAAGCATTTCTACATTGAAGTATAAGCCTATGGAAGTGTTTGTGGCATCAAAACACCCCTATATGTAGTTTACGGCCCATGGACCACTTCTCCATGTGTTTGCGGCCGTAAACACATATTACTTATGTCCTTTTGATGTTTTCAAGTCCCAAACATATCAAGGAATAAATCTATACTAGTTTCCTAAGCTTGTGAAGGACTAGGACCATTTTTGACCCCCTTAAGAAGGGTTTACGGCCCAATATGTTCTTGGACTGTAAACACCTTTAATCTTGGTGTTTTCTTGTTATTTTCTTGAAGTAAGGACGTATACTAAGCATTATGATACTCTAGGATAGAAACACTTACGATATAGATGCTTGAAATGAGCCAAAAGTCCAAGAACACTAGTGTGTGTTCTTGGTGTTCTTGGTGTAAATTGAAGATTTACCCTTTTGGAATGAGTTCACGGTTAGAAGTGTGTTAAAACACTAGATTAAGTCATATAACAACTTAAGAAAGCTAGAAACACTTACTTGATCGAAGATCTCGAAAAAGTTTTTGATGATACTTGAGAGAGAAATGGGACTTGGATCTTGAGATTTGGAAAAAGTGTAAATAATGACCAGTTCTCATATATATACTCTTAGATTTAGGGTTTTTGGCAGAAAATATTTTATTCAGGCAGCAAACTCTAATTTCTTAGAGTTTTGGAATAACAGTGTTGCAGAATAACCCTAGTGCATCCTCTCTCTTGATATCTCTAAAGTATGAATCCTGAAATACTCAAACTTGTCCTAAATTAGAATTTTCCCCCCGTTAGAAGGAAATTTCGTGTTGTCACATCATCCCCCCCGTTAGAAGGAATTTCGTCCCAAAATTAGAATTTAGGTAAGGAAGTAGGCATGAATAATCAAGCCAAGAGGTGGGGGTACTTCCTAAATGATCAATTCTCGCGCTCCTAAGTGAATTTGGGTCCTTGGTTGGCATTCCAGCGGACCTTCACTAAAGAGAAATGACTATGAATCGTTCTCATGACCTCTCGGTCCATGGTTACTAGGGTTCTTCCACGCCGGTGAGGCTCTTGTGGGACTCGATCTCTTCGAGTGGGATTTCAAGAGTCTCGTCAAATCGATACTATTACAAGTTCGAGACGTGAAGTGTAGAATGTACGTTATTAAGCTCGCGGAGTAGGTCTAGTCTACGAGATACAGGACTGATTCCGATAAGAATCTCGGAGGTCCTGACTATCTTGGATTTAGCTTTCCATGCGTTACGAAGCGTATTAAGCCATTCCCAGAGTGAGATTTCCTAAAGAATTTGGTCTCTCACTTGGAATTTCAAGGGTTTCTCTCTCTTGCTTCTCTTCCCAGTCAAGGGTCACTCCCTCCTAGGTCAAAGTCGTAAGAAGTTCCGTAATTTGCGAGGAGTTCTAAATGGACTACTATAGTAGGTCTTCAAGACCTAAAATTTGACGAATTCCCGACGGCGTCTTTGGTGCTGACAAATTCTCAACGGTTTTGATAAATTGCAAGGGTCCTCAAGAATTTCCACATCACTAATAGTGTGTCTTAGGAAATTTTGACTCTTCAATTCCAAAACTCGTATTTAGAGAACTTTGCGTAACGCTTATCTGATCATATTGGTTCCATGGTTTGTTGTAGGTGCTCTTTATGATTTCCTTCTTACTACGAGGGTAGATAAGTAAGTCATTTACAAGGAGAATGACAAACTGATCCAAGTAAGAATGGTCTACCCTACCCATTAAGCTCATGAATGCTATGGGCGTATTGGTCCTATTCGAGGGGTATCACTACGGACTCGAAGTGTCCGCATCGAGTTCGGAAGGTAGTCTTCGGGACATCCTTTGCTAACACTCGAAACTTCTGATATTCGGATATCGGTCCATTTCTGAATGGTAATTCGTTCCTTGCATTTGCTCAACCAATTCCTCCATGCGAGACAGAGATAACGATTTCTAATGGAAATCTTGACGGAGTCCTCGATAGTTGAGGTACATATGATACAATCCGTCTGCTTCTGGGAGAATAAGACCGTAGCTCTCCAGGGTGAGAAGCTTGGCATTCCAATTCTAGTGCTGAGTAGTTCTTCAGAAAGGAAAAGAAACATGAGGTACTCTATGCATGAGTACTTCCGAGTTCTGAAATGACGGCTTCGCTAAAAAGACGTTTACTGAGAAAGAGATGTACATACGAAGCTGGTATTGTGCGGATCAAATTGAATCTAGTTGTATGATAATGTTGGAATCATATGGGAACTAAAGACATGATATTTGAACATAAGGCGTTACAGACAAAACACCACAGTGCAACCTTGAACAGAGTTACAGTACTTTAGATTTACCACTAGAATATTGCTGCGAGTAAGGTATACTACAAAAGACAAGTATACACAGCATGAGGGCCCCTTTACTGACAGAATCTCACAAAAGATAAGACTCTAGTTGCACTAGTTTTAAACAGTTTATAAGTCTGTTACAACGAACGCCTTAGATGCTCTAACGAAGGTCCGACGTAGTTTCTCCTGCAGCTGTGATCCTGAGAACCTTACCATCTGCGCCTGAGTTCTTTGCTGTTGGACAATCCTTCTTGAGGTGCCCAATTTCACCGCATTGGTGACATACATGGATAGCACCAACATTGGTGGTGGAAGTGAAGTGTCGAGTAGGAGTTATGGGGACACGGTTGCTTTCGTTGATCTTCTATTTTGGGCAATTTCTGTAATAGTGTCCTGCCTCACCACAACTATAGCAAACTAGGCAAGCTCCAGTGGTGGAGGTAGTTCTACAGAAACAAGCAATGTGCCCCATCTTGTTGCAATTGTTGCATTGCCTTTCTCGGTAAATTCCTGTATGGTGGTAGTGGCACCAGTCACACTTCGGGAGTGTTCCCTCATATCGTTTGACTAGTGTTGTGATGATAGGGGTTGCCACTGGTTGCTGTTGCATTGCAATCCTCTGAAATCGCTTGCGTTCCACTTGGGCTTGATGTTTTCGTTTCTTGAATTCTGAGTTGTTGTTTTGGGTGTTGGTGACTGCTACTATTTGTTGATTCCTCAGATCGTTACCACGATCGGAATTGTCAACTCCTTTGTCAGTCTTATTTGCGTTGATAGCGCTGCGATTCGCAAGGACAGCTGTCACGACAACCATCATGGTAGTTGTAACTACGACTTGGAAAGTAGCGACGTCCATAGGAAAGGCAGGGGTTTCGTTGTTCGGCTGACTACTTCCGGATGACGACATGATTCTATAACACGAAAGAAAAGGAGTTCATGAGCTATTATGGTTGAACCTAGATATAGTTTGATCATTCATGAGAAGAGTAAGAGTATGCTCTCGAAGGTTTGACCTACATCCCTATGATGCAGTCCTAGTATGGAATAGAAGTAAGTTCGTAGAATGGTCTCAAGATGTTTTGTCGTTCAAGTCGAGGTATTAATGGTTGGTGGATAATATGATCCAAAATTTGAAAGAGGATTGAAGATGATCCCGGAGTTAAATCACTATAGTCCAAAGACTTGACTAAAGCAAGTTTCATATAGAATCCAAATGAAGGTATTACAAAAGTTTTTGAACAAAGAGTGACACAGGAGTTAGTCGACTGTCAATATCATCGATGTTTAATATGTAATAAATTTGGGAAAAATTGACCTGGTAGTAGGTCTTACATCACATCTGGAGTAGAAAAGTATTTGACAGAATAAAGACCTAACTAAAGTAGTTACAGTACATGGTAGTCACATAGATAAGTGCTACACAGAACATGGATAGGAACATGGTTCTTAAAAACAAAGAAGGGAAGTAAAGTATTTTCTACTGGCGATGATCACCCCTATGGTGAAACCTTAGTTCAGCTAGTTGACGTTCAATATCAAGCAGGTATCTTTCGTATACCCTCTGACGTACTCGGAGCTCTATGACTTCGGCACGGGTTTCAGCTAGTGCTTGCAGCAGGGTTTTGTGGTCTCTCTCAGATCTCTCACGAGCATGTTCAAGGTAGTTGGTACGAAGGTTATGCATTCCTCCATTGGTGTCAACTTCCGCAATCCGACGTAGAGCTGTCCTGCCCTGAATTTTGTTTCGGGCAACTCTACGGATCAGGATTGGTATAACTCTGTCTGCTGTGCTCCCTTCATTTACGTTGTAGAAGCTTCGGTCTCCATTAAACGTTATAGGTTGATCTTGATCTTCGCTCCATGTTTCAAAACATTCGACCCAAGGAGGCGTCGGGCCATGAAAAGCCAGACGAGGGCCAGGATTTGGAAAGGGAGCTGTCTGGGGTAGGTTCTCAACCTCGGGTTCGGAGTTAGCACCATCCGAAAGGTCTTCACCATGGTGATCACTCAAAGGGATCATATGATCATTCTCTGGGTCTTCCCCAAACCATCCAGCAATGACCCCATTCGGAAGGTACGGGTTGCCATGGGGATGGAGTCCAGCCATGTTATCTACGCGAGAATTGGGGTAAGAAAATAATTATTAGACGAATTATGTAGATAATTATTTAGAAAATCTTCATTAGTTACATCACTATTTGTGAAGTGCATACCAGTTATATGTAATCACAACAGGATAGGCCTTCGAATAAGTGACCTTAACTCCAAATTCACAAAGAATAGGGGTAAAGCAAAATTTTCATAGATTCTAAGTCTATAACGTCCTAGTTACATATAGCTTTAGTGTATCCAATTAGCAACTATTAGGGGTGCAAACGAGCCAAGCTACTCGAGATCGGATCGTTAAAAGCTTGACTCGAAATCGATTTTAACCGAGCCCGAGCCGAGCTCGAGCTTAATATTAAGCTCGTTTATTAAACGGGCTCGAGCTCGAGCCCATGTCACTAAGCTCGATTAGGCTCGCGAGCCTAAACGAGCCTTAATATAATATAATTTATTATTATTTTTATATATTAAAATAAAAACATATTTCGGGATTAGGGATTTAGGGTATTAGTAAACGAGCTTCTTAACGAGCTCAAGCCGAGCTTAAGCTTATCTAGACACGTCAGACAAAAAACGAGCCGAGCCCGAGCCCAAGTCGAGCTTGTATAATTATTTACGAGCTCGAGCCGAGCTCAGCACAAGAAGCTCAAATCGAGCCGAGCTCGAGCTCGAGCCTCGTATAACTTAAACGAGCCCGAGCCTAGCCTGACCAGGCTCGGGCTCGGCTCGGCTCGTTTGCACCCCTAGCAACTATCAACTTAGTAATGAAGATCCTTTTTAGTTCTCAAGTATAAAGTACTTATAGTAACACCAAATACCCCTATAGTATTTTAGGTTTATGTTCTATTGTTCTCATTGTACATGGTATTGCTGGTAAGATTTTAGACTTGTTGCAACCACACAACTACACTTAGGCACATGCTAGTCAACCCTCGGATAATATAGTTGATCAGGCTATATCTTCCCAGTTTTGACTATATGTCTCTAAGTCCACTTGTGTTGCCCAACAATCGTAATTCTTTTGTACTGTCCTAGTGACACTGATTTTAGTATGAATGCAGGCACGTATACTTAATTAAATATTTTATTATTTAACGTATAAACTCTTGGTCAGAGTATTTTAATCCCATTGTATTTATAGTCTGTATATCTTTTATGGGTTGATATACTCAATTCACTATAAACAATGCTCTGATACCAATTTGTCACACCCCAAAACCGAGAACGGCGGAAACGTTTTGGGGCGGAAACGTTTTGGGGCGGAGGACGTCATGTACAGTATCACAACAATGAATAGTAGTAAACATGCAACAACATCATCCATTGCATTAATAATATAATTTTAATACAAGTGTTCTAATATGTCTAAAAGACACTAAAGTATAAATCAAAATGAAAGATGAGTCTGGAACGAGCTCCATCTTCTCTAAACCTTGCATCGGTACCTGTCTATTGTTGACCTGAGGATACAAGTTATTTTGAAAGAGAGTATCAACTTTAAAGTTGGTGAGATCATAAGTATTTTAGTGTCTGTATTTGTGATAATGTATTTGTAAGAATGTATTTGTAAGACTGTATTTGTAAGTATGAGTATGTAAAAGTTTTGAATAACCTAGAAAACCCTATGCTTCCTACTGAAAGTAGCCTTCTACCAAGGCATCTAGTATCTAACTGTCTCTATTGTAAGAGTGTGTATTTTCCCAAATCTAACTATCATTAACCAAAAATATAACATTTACATTACCGTGCATCGTGTGAATGTTCACGAACTGAATGTAATGGGGAAATAATAAAGTATTGTAGTTTTATAATAAGTGACTACTGTTGTACTAACTACCTTAAACCAAATGAAATTTAAAGTAACATGTGATCGGCCTGTATCCTGCTACTGAGTCAATAGTAAAATGACGATGTAAGACGCCGTAAGAAATGACATTTGGCACCCGTAGACTTGCAAGTCGCACTGTAGCGAGCAACAAGGTGTAGGATAGTCAATCCAGTATAGATCTATATGCAAACTCATATGCTCCCCAAATAAGGAGATTTTGGATACAAAAATGGTCATGGCAGGTAGTGTCATGACCCGTTTAATAGCTCACATAACTGAATATAATGTATATGTAATGTATGCTAGTTGTATTGTATGTTCTCCCTCTGTCTAGCTTGTATGTTATCTCTATATAGTATTGTAATGTATTGTGTGTACTAGCTGTATTGTGTGTTCTCTCTATCTAGCAAGTATTGTAATGTTCTGTGTGTACTAGCTGTATTGTGTGTTCTCTCTATCTAGCCAATATTGTAATGTTCTGTGTGTACTAGCTGTATTGTGTGTTCTCTCTATCTAGCAAGTATTGACTCATGCATGAACTAACTCTTTGTATGATTCATTGTTTTAGTATTAGTATTAGTAAAACCCTAAACTACGCCTATTGTAGCTTACTAGTAATATAACTTGTACGTATGAACATGGAAGTATATCCTTGCTACCCAAGGGTATTGAATTGACTGGAAGAACCTTTATGACTATATATGTACACGTGATATATAATTAATAGTTAAACGACCTTCGGACGGATACCCGATACCCTACCAGACCACATCCCAACGGGGAAAAGGAAATAAGGCGGGTTAGCCTTCCTAAGTCCTTCAAACATTACTTATATAACTATACATATTTAGGCATGCAATTGACAATATAAAAGTATAAAACAAATTTTGTAAAAACCTCTGAAGAGTTTAAGAACTAAGAAAAGGTGACTTGATGTCAGTTTGTAAAACAGTTTATTTGATAAGAACAGTTTAAAGTATAATGAATCCTTTGTTTTGGACACACAATTTTAACAGAGTTTTGAAAAGAAACATTTAGTATGTAAGACAGTTTGATAAAGAGTTGTAAACTAGTAAAAATGTTTTGGAAAGTCATTTGAAGTAACCTGTTTGGTAAACCGCTAAAAGTGTAGTAAATCTATTTGCATGCTAATTATTAATCACATGTGATTGATTTAATAACTAGCATGTTTCAACTTGTATCCCCCCATAAAGCATTTAAAAACGTTTAAAAAGGTTAATTAAGGGGTATGAACTCACCTGTAGCAAGTGGTTGGGATTGAACGGACTGTATAGGATGCTAGGTGTCCATTGAAGACATGTACACACTCTATGATCCTAGTTAACATGTAATATCACATATATGTAACAAATTAGCCTTTAAACAACTAAATAACAAAGTTAAGACATCCTAAGACATGATAAACACTTTATATAAGTGTTATAAGTGCTAAGGACTGCATCTACATGTTGTAGGACAAACCAATTAAGCTTAGGGTTCAAGGGAGCCCCTAATACGAGTTTACTCCCTAAAGACCATAACCCATTGAGTTTACGGCCTAAACTCGTGAGTTTACGTCCGTAAACTCACACTTCTTTGAGCAGTTTGAGTTTTGAAGCCTTAGAAGCATTTCTACATTGAAGTATAAGCCTATGGAAGTGTTTGTGGCATCAAAACACCCCTATATGTAGTTTATGGACCATGGACCACTTCTCCATGTGTTTTCGGCCGTAAACACATATTATTTATGTTCTTTTGATGTTTTCAAGTCCCAAACATATCAAGGAATAAATCTATACTAGTTTCCTAAGCTTATGAAGGACTAGGGCCATTTTTGACCCCCTTAAGAAGTGTTTATGGCCCAAGATATTCTTGGACTATAAACACCTTTAATCTTGGTGTTTTCTTGTGATTTTCTTGATGTAAGGACGTATACTAAGCAGTATGATACTCTAGGACACTAGTGTGTGTTCTTGGTGTAAATTGAAGATTGACCCTTTTGGAATGATTTCACGGTTAGAAGTGTGTTAAAACACTAGATTAAGTCATACAAAAACTTAAGAAAGCTAGAAAGACTTACTAGATCGAAGATCTTGAAATACTTTTGGATGATACTTGAGAGAGAAATGGGACATGGATCTTGAGATTTGGAAAAAGTGTAAATAATGACCAGTTCTCATATATATACTCTCAGATTTAGGGTTTTTGGCAGAAAATATTTTATTCAGGTAGTTAACTCTAATTTTTAGAGTCTTGGAATAACAGTGTTGCACAATAACCCTAGTGCATCCTATCTCCTGATATCTCTAAAGTGTGAATCCTGAAATACTCAAACTTGTCCTAAAACGTTTGAAAATTAACAGCAACTGCTCTGACTTCTAATGACTTGACATGTTTGTACAGAATAGAAATTTCAGGTTATCACAATTCCAAGCCCAAAAGGATCAACAAATCAAACAGCAACAGCAGAAGGAACGAGACCTTCAGATGATTGCTAAGTATTGGGCTGATGCAATCAACAATGCTTATACTGTATCAGGGATTCTTCATATTCAAGACTGGATGTCTTAGATGGCCGATTCACTCCTCAAAGCTCAAGCAGCATCTGCTACCCAACATACCTCCAAAGTTCCTCCCACTGCGGTTCTTGAAACATCACAAGACGAGGGTCCTGAGATCGCAATCAGCTCAGCTCCTACCTTCAGTCTTGATGATGACGAGGTACAAGAGGTAAACAAACCCTCTCCTTCTGACGACGATCTAATGATGTTCGATGAAGGTGAAGAATCAGGTGGTTCTCACCAGTCCACCTCCAAGCCCAAGAAGAAGAAGAAGAACGCAGTCACAAGAAAAGTGTTTCTATCTCTCCAGGCCAAAGTTGATCAATCTTGGCTGCGGTCAAACCAACTAAACCGCAACTAGAGGATGTTCCTGGATCACAATCGTTGATAGAAAGGATTGAAAGACTAGAAACAAGAGAATGACTGGCTGCGAAGCGCATATCTTTAAAAGTCGAAATGGGAATCCGGTCCCTCGACAACAATCGCAAAGCAGACCACAAAGACTTCATGGACGCCACTGAACGTCTTATCTCCGAAGTCACCGCAATCAAAAATGATCTTCAAACCGCTATCAAAGATCAAGCCTCTCAGTCTCAAAGATAATAGATGAAACTCATACCGCTTATGAGTCTACCATCTCAGTTCTTCATTCTATCATCAACCGCCTTCAACGATCCTTAACAACAAACTTTCATGGCCCTGAAATCCTTCAACTCACTAAGGAGATTCATCGCTTGCTGTTCAAATCCTCCTCTCCAACCAACAAACAACTCACAGACGCTATCGAGGCTCAATTTCAGGAGGCCTTCTCCAAAATTGATGGCCTTCGGACATGGCTTGAGGAAGCTCCGGTTTGGACTTCCTCAAGAGGGGGAAGTGAAAAAGATCAAGCCCATCAATCTCATCAATCAGATCATGATCATCAATCTCAACAATCAATTTCACCACATCAAACTCCCCCCCCCCCCCTCCCCTCATCACTGGCAAAGTTCCCTCACCGCAACCATCATCTCACGCAGCGCCTCACATTCCGGAGAAACCTGAAACTCCCCCACACTTCAAACATCTTGAGGAACATATGTCATCTCCAAGCTCAATAGATTCTCCCACCACCGTTCAAAGGAAGAAAGACTGGAGGGCAGCCAAACTTAGTGAAGAGATCTGGAGGCTATGCGGATTTCACACAGTCATGGATGAAACTCTTATCAATTCTTGGGTTAATCCCCACTGAAGACTGCTAGATGAAGATTACGTTCCTCATCTTACATATGCTGAGCCTCCTACTGATGGTTACTGGGATATCCCCATCTCACCCAATGCCAAATACTTCAGTGTATTTGAGCCATTTGATCAAAGCCTTTCAGATGCCAAACGATTGCCTATGGAAATTGAGAGACTTTCTCAATTCTATGCAAAGCATGCCTCTCCCTTTGAGCATATATGGTCAAATGATTGACCATCCATAGTTGTGAATTACAGAGCCAGAAAATTTATGAAGGCAGAGTTTTTCCAGTACACTCTGACCCGAAGGGAACAAGATTATGTCCGGAACCAAGCTGATTTTCCTTGCATGAATCCGGAGGAGATTTTCCTCATTGCAAGAGTGTTCCAGGGCAAGGCTGCGAAGTATCCGAAGATGCAAATTGCACTTGATAGAGTCAACAGTTTTCTGATGGATACTGTATGCGATTCTGCTAAAATCGATGCAGATATCTATCCCACCATTGCGAAGAAGCATGAATTACCTCCACTTGATCTAGCACCGATGCCCTCCGAAGGCTTTGAAGAAAGACCCCTAGGTGTATCCAATTTCCTTGAACTCGGTGTCATCTTCAAAAGAAAAACTGATAATGTCAAATATTTCATCCCTACCTCTGCTATACATTGTCTAACAAAGAAGCAGCTTGACATCTATCGGACCGCAGTTGAAAAGTCAAAATATACCACTCCGGAAGTCAAGTATGAAATTCTAAGGAGGATCACTTGGTTAGAAAGTGTCAGGAAGTTTTGGTGGATCCTAATCAAGCATCTCCATCTTGATAAGTGATAAAAGTTAAAGAGGTCACTTAGGGGGAAATTGTTAGAACACTGAAAGTGACCCTCTTGAACTTTCCTGGAACCACAGCCAACTTCTACCGCAATGAAAGCTTCTACCGCAGTCATCCGAAGTCTGAAGATAGCAAGCTTTTGTACTTAGTCTATTTTGTCTTTTCCTTACGCTTTCTATTATCCGGTATGCCCTACATGGCTACTTCTATAAGTTATCTTTTGTAATGCCTGAGTCTCTATAAATAGAGCTCATTTGTTCTAAATCAAATACGCATCTTCAAGTATCTTTACTACTTATCTCAGAAATTCTCTCCTCTCTCACTTCTTACTATCATATCTAATCATAATCTCTCTTCGGAGCAAGTCCTTGTGACTTATTCACTAAGTCTAATCTCACTAACTAATCTTGGTTTGAATGCATTCCAAGTTATGTATCAACTTATGTGTATTCTTGATATAACAACTGCTGTCATTTACATTACTTTACTTTCTGCATCTAACTCACTAACTTCTAACTATTAATATTATTGTTGAGATAACAGATCCTTAGAGATTAACTATTCCGCTATATACTTGTTCTAACTATTTTGTTCAAGTGTGTCTCAAATTTTTTCTCTCAACATATATATATATATATATATATATATATATATATATATATATATATATATATATATACACTAGAACAAGTATCACAAAAAGAACAACACATAAGTATTTAAAGGTTGGACACTACGGTCAAACTTGGACAATAATGTAATCATATATGGGATCAATATAGCCTGATCAACTATATTTATTTGAGATATGACCAACATGTGTTTGGGAGTGATGTGGTGTTGCAACAGACTTAAAACTTACCTAACTCTGTACACAAAGGATTACTAGAACAAAACATAAAGTTAAAATACTATAGGAGTATTTTATGATACTATAAGATAACAACAAGTTTAAAAACCTACCAAGTTCATACCATTAAAATACTATAGGATTATTTTAGGCACTATAACTAATATATGTGAAAACTAAAAAGACCCTTACTGGTAGGTCTATAATTTCGGAGTGTTTACTCCCAAGGTTTTATATAATTGAGATTTTATAGACTTAGAATTGGTGATCTATACTGTACATCCTATTCC
The DNA here is from genome assembly GCF_002870075.4 of Lactuca sativa. NCBI lineage: Eukaryota > Viridiplantae > Streptophyta > Magnoliopsida > Asterales > Asteraceae > Lactuca > Lactuca sativa. The sequence goes on along the minus strand of NC_056626.2, from coordinate 173,141,557 downwards.
TTGTTTGGTTGTGGTTTTAAAGTAGGATCACTTATTCAAAAGTCTATTTAATCTTAAATTATATACAAATTGTGTACACTGTGCATTTATAGGAGGACCCGGTAAGGATCACCCCATAATGTTTCACTTAATCTCATAGATTCTTTAGACACTCCCATTCTCGCATGACAAACCTAGATATATGTAACCACTCCATCAAAGCAGTCAACAGAGGAGTCATGGTGGAACAAGAAGGGATTCGCAAGGGGTTTTCCTAGGAGGGATCAGCCAAAGAAACCAAATGTCTTACACATCACACAAGTAACTAATAACCTAAAATGACCTAGTGAGCTAGTGAATACACAACTCACACTATGTGTTAGGATTATTTCATTTTTTCATAACAGCTTGTAACAGTTATTCAATTCACAGAAATTCATTTGAGGGTAGCCACTTCTTATTCATAAAGTTTATTTTATATAGACTCCCATTATGAATTGTTTTTTTAGAACCCTATGATAGTTAGATCATGATACACTAGGAAACAGGGATAACTTAGTTTAGATAACACTCGTACAATACCTACTTCTACTCACTACCATGGACAATCTCAGGAATGTTGTTAGAAACATTGAGAATAGTCCAGCAAAGCGTGAAATTTACTAGTATATTTGATTTGTGGAATACAACTAGCAATGACCATCATTACTGATGAGATCATTTCTCGCTGTGACAGCCGTCATGGCACAGCTCAATGCTAATAACGCTAGCAGAAGCAGAGGCAGTGCCGGTTATGCTAATCGTAGTAACAATCAAGGGAACCAGCTAGTGTCTGCTGACAAGGGCACCCCAGACAAGAAACCTAAGAACAAGAAACGAAAGTTATGGGACAAAAAGGGGAAAAAGTCGGCTCAAGGTCCTACCAAGAGACGAAATCCTGTGACTACCCTTGCGGTCACAACAACAGCCACCACATCTGGCACCACAACTGCCACTGCAATCCCCGTCAAATGATATGCTGGAAATCTTCCAAAGTGTGACAAATGCAACTATCACCACACCGGAGCTTGCCAGGAGATGCAGTGCACAAATTGCCGCAGAAAGGGGAACATTGCCCGTTTGTGAAGGGCGTCGAAACGAACAATGTCCCAAGTACCCGATGTTGAAGTAAACCAAGTTTGTCATAGGTGCGGCGAATCTGGACATTTCAAGAGGGATTGTCCAACAGAGAGAAATGACGACGGAGCTCGCTACTGTAGAACTCCTACTCAACACATCGCTTCAATAACGATGCTAGTATAATTTACGTATGCCATGCATGTGGTGAAATGGGACATTTCAAGAGAGACTGTCCAACAGAAAGAAATGACGGAGGAGAAGCAGGAGTTTAACGACAAGACCTGAGGGAGCAACGAGGGACAACTCTTTTGAGATTTTTTTGGTACGTCTTCTAAATTAAAATTACCTTAAAGATTTAAGTTATGTTTTATATTAAGATTAAAAATTGGGGAAATTAAAAAGTAGTTATAAATTATTTACTCGAACAAGTTACAACACTCATGAGGGAACTAAAAAGATCCGTTCAGGTGAGCTATGATGGTTTTGTATGTACATCAGGGTTATGTATAATTTTGATTTTATAGGCTTAGAGTGAGTAATTCCGCCTCATTTTTTGTTCCTTGTCTGGTTATGGATTTAGGGCAGAGTCACTCAGTCGACCGTCTTATTCATCTTAGTTATACAGAACTTGTATATGCCAATCGATCATAGAGGTACCAAGAAAGATCATAATATAAAGTATCGACACTAGTTATCAAAAGCACTTTCACTGCTAGTACTTACTTATCGTGGTGCGATAAGTTTCAGTGATGATATCAAGGGGAAAACTGAAAGCACTAGAAAGCCTACATAGAATGCGCTGTCGAGCACACTTAGAATACACCATTGTTATATCAAATGTTTCTTTCAAATCAGCCTAACGTTTTTTTTCTATAAAGAGTCCGTCATCATCATTCATCATGGATTGGCGTGGTCCTCACCATACCAAGTTCATGTGTTTCGAAATTCCATCGCCTTAACCAACCAATTAACGAAACCCTCGTCACTCGTAACGACAACCCGACTCAGACCTCAAAATCGTCCCCCTCATATTCTTTACCCTGAAGTACTCATATGAGGAGTACCTTGCCCTACGAAACCTTTCCAAAGTATACTCAACAAACCTTCCAGAAACTATCACTCGTCCAACAGGTCAACTTCAAGCACAGAGGCTAAGGACGAACACGATTAACCTATCACTATTGAGGGTATACGTGAGGGTGGTATATAATTATGATTATGTGGATTTAGTATGTGTGTTTCTGCCCTATCTCCTATTCCTTGTTTGGTTGTGGACCTGGGGCAGAGTCGCACATCCGACCGCCTTACTAATCTTAATTATATACGACTTGTATACACGAGGTACTGATAGATGGATCAGGTACAGATCATATCATGAACTCCGGTGCAAAGTTACCTAGGTCTACAAGTGGGTATTCTACCATTCATAGGAGCAAGACCCAAAGAGTACTGCTGAGAAAGCTAATTTCGGGATGAAATTCTCTCTAACAGAGGTATGATGTCACAACCCGAAAGTTTTTATTCTTAAAAGTCAACCGTGGTCAAATTTATTTATTCCATCTATCTTAAATTAGATGGATTATTGGTTTACAAGATTTGAATCCTTGTATCTAAGTGTGTGATAGCTGGAAGGGAAAAAGCCTTAGGAACCGAGAGCCTTCGTATTGACCACCAAAGCTTTGAAGTTGTGAAAGGAGCCAAGAACTTTGGACCAAGAACCACCGATTCGTCAACCTGCGAAGCCATGAAGACCTTCGGAAAATGATCAAGCCTCAGACCGTGAACTCCTCGGCTGCAATCACTTCGCTATATAGAAGTGTTTGATAATTTTTTCTTCATTTCTTCTTCTCTTGGCCGCAAACAGCCCATTCTCTCTCAAGTAGCATCCTCAAGAACACCATCTTTCACTCTCAAACACCCTTTTTTCTTTCAAATCCTTAGAAGCTTACTAGGATCTTCAAACACTTGCCAAAACACCAAGATCTTCAAATGTTCTTCAGTTGGGCGGTGAACCATTCAAGTTGGGCCGTGAACCATTCATCAAATTGGGCCGTAAACACCTCAAGCCCAGCCGTGAACTCCATTCCAGCCTTCTAACTTGCTTCTAGCACTCATTTGGTGAGTATTATTTCATCCTAGGTTGTTTCCTAATCGCCTTTGTAGTTAGATTCACTAATTTCATGCCTATATGTATCATTATATGTCATTTAGGACTCGTTTGTGCCTCGGGAGTTCATTCGTGGAACTTATCATCCTTACTCGAATCTTCAATTGAATCACCCACATAAGGTGAGTTCATACCCTTATAATCTATCTTTTAAATGATTTTAAATGCTTATAAGGGGGGTGCGGGGGGGGGGGGGGGGGGGGGATACAAGTTGAACACAATTAAATTGTGTTAATATTTATCTTTGATAACCATCACACAAAAAGAATTCTTATTTTTTTATAAGTTATCGAATCAATTCAGAAGCTCTTTTGAAAGATGTTAGATTGTTGTTTATACAACCCTATTTTTAAAGTACATGCTTAGCTTAGTTGCTAGTTGAGTCTTTTCTACAATCAGTAACAGTTCAAACAAATATACTAGTAACTACAATATGTATAGTTTAGGGGATCTGCAGAACAGAGGAACAATATATGTTTCAAGTAGATATACTTTACACTCCAAGTAAACTAGGAAAGGAACAAACCATCAATTCATATGTTAAAACAAAATATGTTAATACTTGTGGTATATATATATATATATATATATATATATATATATATATATATATATATATATATATATATATATATATATATATATGGGATACATCTACAAAGTACCGGGTTATATATGGGGTACATCTGCAAAGTACTGGGTTTTATTTTAAAAGGGTACATCTACATAGTACCGTACAATAATAAATAAAACTCACAACAGTATCGACTAAGGCGTTTAGAGTATGAGATTTCATAACTTCTAGTGGTTTTCCTAACAATATATCTACGCCACATAGCATTCCTAGTTACATGAGTATATAGTTGAAAGGGGCCTGTAATGCTAAATTTATGATTCCTCGGTAGATACATTAGGGTTATATATTAATCGGATCTGACAGGCTGTAGGATGTGTGCTTTCCACTTCATTTCATGTTCCTTGTTTGGTTGTGGGCTTAGAGCAGATTCACACAGTCTACTATCTATTCTATCTTAGTTATATATATAACTTGTATACACCAAGTAATCATAAGGAGTAACAGGTATGGGTCGGTTCATAACATACAAACACAACATACTACTTTCTAGTACAAAAACATACTTTTTGGATAGAGCATTAAGTAGGTGAAACTAGAAATTTTGTCTGTAAAAGGTTTAATTCATATTATTAAACCAGTATAACATAAAGAACCTTGAATTGTTAATTCAATAATTCTTTAGTTTATACATCAGGGTTATATATAATTAATATTCGATAGACAGTGGAATGGTGCTTTCCACCTTACTTCCTCTTCCTTGTTTGGTTGTGGGCTTAGGGCAGATTCACACATTTAACTGTCCGTTCGATATTAGATTATATATAGCTTATATAAATTAAGTGATTATATAAGGAACTATTATGGTTACCATTTTTTAATAAAGGAAATATATGATTTTCTTAAGGAATGTTTTCACTAAATATAAAAGAACTATTACAGTTAACTCCGTAAGCACCTAGTGAATACGCTAGGGTTATATAAAATGAAGATCTAACCAACAATGGGATGTGTGACTTCCGCCTCATTTCATGTTCCTTGTTTGGTTGTGGGCTTAGGGCAGATTCACACAATCGATTGTGTATTTGATCTGGATTTTATATAACTTGTATTCATTAAGTACTCATAGAAGGAATTGTAGAGTCATTTTTACTTATCATTCATCATATAAGAAAATATAGGATTTTCTGGAGGAATAGGCGAACTTTTCTAAAGAAGTGTAAGTATAATTTTTATAACTAAATACTTATGAACTCACCAGCTTAAATGTTGATCTACTCTTTCAAAATAACTTGTATTCTCAGGAAACTAGTTACGCACTCAGGGATTTAGAAGATAGAACATAATAGCTTCATGTCTTTGTTTTTTTATTTACTTTTGGACTCAATCCTTTGTGAATGTAATACAATGTAAACACTTTTTTATTAATGCAATGGTTATTTGTTACTTTGATTACCATGATTCATGTGTTGTGATACTGAGTATGACGTCCTCCGCCCCCAAACGTTTCCGTTGTTCCGGTTTGGGGGTGTGACATTTGCACACCCGATTCATAAGATCCGTGAATACAGATGGTGCATTGGTAAACCCGAAGGGCATAACTAGGAACTCATAGTGACCGTACCGAGTCCTGAATGTCGTATTTGGATGTCTTCTTCTTGATCTGAGTTGATTATAACTGGATCTTGGATCGTTCTTTGAGTCGTAGTAGGATCCATGTAGCTGGTCAAACAGGTCATCGATCTTCAGGAGTTGATATCAACTTTTATGGTGATTTTGTTCAACTCTCGATAGTCGATACATATCCTGAACGATCCATCCTTCTTTTTGAAAAACAATATCAGAACTCTCTAGAGTGATAAACTTGGCCAGATAAAGCCTTTGTCAATTAGTTCTTGGGGTTGACTAGATAATTCTTGGATTTCCGGTGGTGCCATGCTATAAGAAGATTTTTCCACTAGTTGCAACCGAGATTAGATTGATTCGGAATCCAAATTGTCTGACTAGGATAGTCCAGGTAGATCCTATGGAAATATGTCTGGGTAGTCGCACACTTGTGGAATATCTTTGATTTCCTTACCCTTGCCTTGCATATCTGCCACATGGTCCAAGAAAGTGAAGTATCTTTTCTATAAGCACTTTCTTTTCTTCATGTAAGGAAAGAATCTTAGAATATTCCCTTATTTATCTCCGCAAATCACAAGAGCTTAGTCATTCGGTAGGGGTAGTTAGACTACTTTCCCATAGCATAGAACTTTGAATCGATGAGGCGATAACCAATCCATTCCGATAACCACATTGAAACTTCCAATGGTTGTGGGTATTAGGTTGCCATGAATGATGTGGCTATTCCGGGTGAAAAGGCAATTGGTAAGTATTTCTCAGGTACTTTCTACTTGGCCGTTTGCATTTTTACTGTATAAGCCTCATTAAGTTTGCAGGATTTATGGTTCAACATGTTTCTAAACTTATGATCCATGAGGCTTCTATCGGCATCAATATCGAATAGCACATATGCATGGATTTTTGTTGACAGGAAATGTACCCATAACTATTTAGTCATAAATAAGCTCTTATGTGTCGTATCGTATGGCCGTGTATTAGTGTAACTTTTTCCTGAAATCCTACAGATTTCCAAATGATAGAGAGAGTGATTGATTTATGAAAAGTCCTTCAGATTTCCAAATGATAGAGAGAGTGATTGATTTATGAAGTCCTTCAGATTTCCAAATGATCGAGAAGGAGTTGAAATCCTACCGAATTCAAATGATAGAAAAGGAATTGAAATCCCACGGATTCCAAATGATAGAGAGATAGTGACCGATTCTGGAAATCCTACATTCCAAATAATAGGGCAAGAATTGTTAATATTTACGACCTTTGAAACAACTCGATAGCATAAACACTTGTACTTCGGTTACATCTTGTTACACCCAGTTTCCAAATGTGGATAAGGTTAGTAATGGAAAAGCTTCGTCTACTAGGAGAAATGTTTACATATGATCTATTTTCCCATGATTTGTAATCTTAACCCAAGGGTACAAATTGCCCTAGGTAACCATGTTAGATATTTAAAATACCCAAGTAGACGATTAGCTAATTCCTCGAGCCAATTATGAGTTTCACACATCCTTTGATTTGTTACAATCGTTTGATACCCAATCCACTTTAGATTAGTCAGACTCTATACACTATGGTATAGATTTTCATGACCATGAGTAACAACTGTTATTTGGTTAATCGAGCTGATGGCATAGAGTATGGGCAGTTCCATTTCATCATGTTGTACTTTCTTGAGTTCTTCGGCTCTCTGAATTAGAGTGTGAGCAACATATTCTACTATATTAATGTTGTCTATCATGGATTTGATTTGCTGGCTTAATTTGAACACTTCGTTCAATTAGGAGAAGCACAACTTTATTGATAGACTTGTCGATAAGCGTAACGGACTTGTGGAGTGATGACTTGTCATTTTTGTTCCCGGAGGCTATTAGTTCTCTCTCATAGTTTTTGTGTATCATCCCGGCTCTTGAAACAATGTTTGGTTGCTTTAGGTGGTAGTATCACTTTGGGAATGAGGTAGGATCCTTTCCATAGGAGCATCCATGTGGAGCATTCCACCTAAAATTATTTAGTAAAGGTAGTACATCGGTGGGGTTTGCATGGTGGTCTCTTCATCTATTAGTTCTTCTCCTTCCATGTTTTCTCCAACTGGTTTCTTATCTTCAATCGTTCCTTTCTATTCTTCAGATTTCTCCCCTTTAGATGGTTCTTTAGATGGTTCGTCTTCGGAATGATCCTTGCCGTCCTTGAAAGATAAGGGAGATAGAAGTTAGGAGACTACTAAACGATCGACATGTAACTATAGGTTTCTCTGTTACGAAGATAACAAAGTTATTGGTTCTTTGTTCTTCTTCAGAATTAGGTAAATCAGGAAAACCTGGACGTTATCCTAGATTTTTAAGTATTATTAAAATGTATGTGTTGTATGGGATTTGATATAAGTGTTCTAGGTATTAGGTCTCTACATCAAGTCATGAGAACATCCTTCAATCTCTAATACTCTCAACCATTGTAGTATGTCAAACTCGTCGCTCAAGGTTAGTTGTTCACCAGTTCGACCATAAATAACATAGGCATGCATTCCATGTTTATTTATGGTATGACCTATGTACGATACTAACCTTAGTTGAGGCGTTCGACCTAAAGGGTTTTGTTGGTAGCTTTGGTTGAAGGTATGTCATAATTTTTTTTATTTAGTGTTCTCATCACGGGTCAGAGTATATATATAACTCTTATATATATTATAGTTGGTGAGGTTTATAGTATTATTACTTTCTACTTTGTACTCCAAGACTACCAAGCAAAAATGAGGGCCAGACAGGAAACACCGAAAAGCAGGACCATTTTGGCAATTAAGTCGTCCTAAAATCCAACAACCTAGCGGCCCTTCAAACTAGTTACCTCTCTCGTGAGTGCTCGAGAATTACTGTATTTATTAATAATACTTTTATTAGGAGCCTCTAACTATAGTCGTATTTCCTCTTTCGAGGATACGAGTTCTCTATAGCCAAATTAGCTCTGATACTAGTCTGTCACACCCCCAACTGAGGAGGTAGGATACGACAGGCTGTACGAATTAGTTCATGGATCACAAGCAAATTGAATATACATCACAAGTTATAACAATAACATCACAACAATTATATTTCACTTTAAGGTTCGAATACATGATTATACAATAATAATAACAATAATAATTTCATAGGATGCCTTAACAGATAGGTCGATAAAACAAAAGTTAGATAAAAATAGGATGCCTAAAATCCATGAGCATTTCTTCTGCTAAAATTTGTTCAATGATCGCCTGAGAATACATGTAATTTTAGAGTCAACACAAAGGTTGGTGAGATTTACAAGTTTTCTGCTAACCATAGTAATGATACTTTAAGAGTCTAAAAAGTATTCCTTTTGTAGTTAAAACCATGTTGGTAAAGAGATATATCATAATCCAATCCATACTTGAAATGCTTGATAAAGGGATAATTCATAAGTAAATTCATACTTAAAATGTTTGATAAAAAGATATATCATAATTAAATCCATACTTAAAATGTATGATAAAAAGAGAGAAACTGAATCCATGTTTTCTAGATAAATGCTATAGTTAATGCTTCATAAAAAGAGAATCTGAGTATGTGGTTTCTAGATAAAGAGTCCGGTTAATGCCTATAGTGAGTTCTATAACCGAGCTATGTGACTAGATGTAACCCCTTACGACACTTCATTAGACGTCGTGGATAAAATAAATATAATTATCACCCGCTTCAATTAATCCTTCGAGGTTGTAGCTAGCAACCGCAGGTGGGGGTGTCAACCCGTATAGTTCTATACATATGTATCTCGGTATGCGGATTATTGGTTATAGCCGAATGGGAATACTAAGTGGTTTAACCTAGGTAATGAATAATGTCTCACTATAAAGGCCATTAACTATGATATACAATAAAGTTCCTTATAAAATCCGAATAAGTTCGATGTATCGTTAAAGGTATCTTTTACTCGCTTAAATAGATGGTAAGTTTCTCAAGTGCATGTATAAATTCCAATATATAAGTGTTATAATTTATACATACATTTTCACCATATGTAAAAATACATGCATGATATAGATATAATGATACGAAATTGATAAATATTTTTTGTACATGTTTTATGACATGCATTTATCGTGTAAAGTCATAACATCTTTTAGAAAATGATAAATTATATTTTCTAGTTTGTAACATGTTTAAACAAAATATTATAAGTATATCAAGATAAATTAGTTATGTTATAAAACTTTGATAAACTATTAATTATAACTAAATGTAAGTTTTTGGATGCATATTTCATAGTAGATAAATGTTTTTCATATGTATTCTCCCCTAAAATAATAAAATGTTAAAAGGGGGACGTAAGCACTAACTTTCGTAGCATGAACGATGCTCCAAGTGTGAAACTTGTTGTGAAAATTTATATGTGACGTTCCTTGCTCTTAAACAGAACCACCGGGTATATTTTAATTACCTAATAAACCCAAGGGTAGTTTTTGTATTAACTATTAAGTATAGGGTGCTCCTTGATAAAATAAATAAATTCTAGGGATCGATTTTATTAAAATCATCACCAAAGGACTGATATTTTAATTTATGTCCAAAACAGGGGGCTGAAGTTTTAAACCCAAGTTTGAGAATGGGATCAGTTTTGAGGACAATTGTCCATGGATGGGCTTTTTCTGGTTAAATGAAAGTAAGTTTAGTTTAGATAAGAACAATTTCTAAGGGAGGGGCCAAACCTGTACATGTCTGAAAGTTGGGGATTTTATTTAATTAAAACAAATCAATGTTAGTAAAGTGCACGTCCTCTTTATTCTTCATCTGTTACGCATGAACGAAGGTAAACAAATGAAAACGTGGTAATCACGATCGTAGGAAGATAACATGAACAATAAAAATGGTGGTGGTGATGGAACTTACGATGGTCATCAAGCTGGTGGTGGAGAGCGGTTGCAGGCGGCAGTGGGGTGTCGTATGGTGGCAATGGGCGGTGATGTAGGCGGGTGGTGGAGCTCTGACGGCCTCTTTACGCCTGGCTTCTGCTTCCATTTAACAGGAGTAATGATTTGGGGAGGAATGGGAGGTCCGGGAAGGGATTCCGACAAAAGTAGTTGTGGTGGGTGTTGGGTGGTTTCTCGTTGGCAGTGGGTGGTGGGTGGCGATTTCTGCTGCCCGTTCATGTTGGAAATGGACACTCAAAACTCACAATAATAGTGACTTTACAGGAGAAAATAAATGACTTTATACTAAGTAACCAAAAGGGTAATTCAAAGTTACAGGAGAAAAAGACTTTATGTCAGACTCTCTCTTAAAGTTAAAGTGAAAAGTGAAGAAGGCTTATATATAGCCTTACTCATGTAGGAACATGCAAAAAACAATAGAATAATAATTATCTCACCTAAAAACTAGTTGATTTCTTCTACCCTTAAAATGACATCCCTAAGACTCGGTAACAACTTTTACCCATGAACCAAAATGGACTTATCCCATCATCAAGATTACCCAACATTCACCCCCTAATCTTAATGATTTTGACATGTTTCTTCATCACAACAAAGTCAGTTCTTCCTCTTCTATCAAATTGGCTTCGTTCTCTTTGTGTTTCCATTTGGTACACTCATTTGCAAAGTGTCCAAATGCTCCATAATCGTAGCATCTAAGCCCACTCTTATCACCTCGACCCGAGCCTCTTCCACGTCCTCTTTCACCTTTACCGAATCCTCTTCCTCGTCCATATTTCCTATCATCATGCTCACCATTGATTAGTAAAATTTGTTCTTGTTGTCCTTGTTCTTCATCTCTTTCATCATGGCTTTTGAGTCTCTTTTCGTATGCTTTTAGTCTTCCCACTGCTTCTTCAAAAGACATGGTTTCAATATTCGAGTATTTCCTAATAGAGGCAATGATTAGGAAATATTTCTTTGGATTTGAATTGAGAAGCTTTCTCACCACCACTTCTTTTTCAAGGCTTGAACCGAGGCTTTAAATTTTGCCATTATGCCACTAATCTTGCCCGAAAATTCATTAATAGGCTTGTTTTCCTTCATCTTTAGCATCTCCAACTCACTCCTAAGAGTTTGCAAATGTGCCTTTTGGACATGATCGAATCCTAAGTATCAAACCCGAATTGCTTCCCAAACATCCTTTGCATCTTCATGTTTAGAGACTTGTAATAGAATATCTTCTGGTAGGGTTTGAAAGATAATTGCTTTGGTGGTGTGGTTCTTCATGTCTTCCGTATTCCCCCAGGAACCACTGAATCCCATAAACCGTATGTCCTTAGCACCATTTCAACCATAATCGACCATGAAGTGTAATTCGTTTTGATAAGTTTAGGACATTGAAGTGGTACATGAACTTGATCATAGATAGTTCATGCGTTTGTTGGCATTTCTTGCTAAACTTTCGAGTTCCAAAATGGTTTTGATCTCGTTCTAGCTTCTTATCCTCTTGCTTCTTACTTCTTGCTAATTTCTTTCTTTTCTTCTTTTTTCTTGGCACTTGCTTTCTTGCTTACTGATTCTTGCTGCTTGCATTCTGTCTCTTGCTTGCTAACATACATAATAAAATTCTGCTGCTTCTTTATTCTGATCACCAAACTTGATCAGCCTTGCCGCTTGCTACCTTACTCTTGACCTGATTACATAAGGTTGCAATCACTCATTTCTCTTTCTTGCTAAGAACCAGGTATGAGCCTGGTTCTCTGATACCAAATGTTTGAAATGGACGCTCAAAACGCATAGTAACAGTGACCTTACAAGAGTAAATAAATGACGTTCTATTAAGTAACCAAAAAGGTAATTCAAAGTTGTAGGAGAAAAGGACTTGATGCCATACTCTCTGTTAAAGCTAAAGTGAAAAGTGAAGGAGGCTTATGTATAACCTTAATCACATGGGAACATGCAAAAAACAATAGAATAATAATTATCTCACCTAAAAACTAGTTGATTTCTTCTACCCTTCAAACTACCTCCTTAAGACTCCGTAACAGCTTTTACCAAACTTTTATTATTAAGAGAAACATGCATAATGGACCTATCTAAACCCATGAAACAAAATGGACTTAACCCATCATCAAGATCACTCAACAGTTCCTTCGGCGTTTTGCATTTCACGACAAGGAGGAGGAACGGAAGGTGACATCGGTGATGGAGGAGGCTATTGCCACACCCCGCTAAAGCGGAAACACGGGGTGTGACAATACAAAGGTTCTCATAGCAAATGTTAAAAGACGACACCGACCATAGTATTCAAAAGCATTATAAATAACAATGAGTTTGAACAAATTTTTAAAAGAAATTACAACGAATTTAAAAGACAACTCATGTGAATGCTCCTACAAGTGAGGTGTCCTTAGGCGCGTCTTACTAGAAGATTCCTGAAAAAGCATGTAAAACGAACGTCAACTATAAAAATAGTTGGTGACTTCACAGGTTTAAAAAAATATTGGTTTCCTGAATCATAACCAAAGTTTTGATAGAAGTTTCCAGAAATAAAAGTACATTGCTAAAATGAGTAAATAAGTTTGCATAAACAAAGTTCGTTGTCATCATGTAAAATAAAGTACATTGCCAAAAGGAGATTCAAAGTTCCTATTCACATAAGAAATATAGTTCGTTTCTACAACGAGTAAACAAGTTTTGTTGCTAAAATTAGTATACACGTTTCACTACTAAAATGAGTATACAAGTTTTTTTGCTAAAATGAGTATACAAGTTTCAATGCTAAAATGAGTATACAAGTTTCGTTGCTAAAATGAGTATACAAGTTTTCACTGATAAAATGAGTATAAAATTTTCGTTGCTAAAATGAGTATACAAGTTTCACTGCTAAAATGAGTATAAAAGTTTCGTAAGTGCATAAAGATTTCATTCGTGAGTTCACAACCCGATCCTAATAACCGAATCATGTCCTATTGAAAACTTTGTGTATTGCAAACATAGTGTATAAAATATGCTAAAATGCATTCAAGTGAATCATGCGAGTGAGGAGTAGTCTACCTCCTAATAGCGCTATCTACAATGACCATGGGCTCATTAGAGTTAATGAGTTGCGTCAAATGATTCCAGGGACTTAATCACGATATAGTCCTCATGAATTAAACTAACATTCACATACATGAAAGATATAGCAACCAATTTTATACAAGTCGAAATAAATACAACGAACATAAATAGTTTAGGACAAACTTTTCCACCCAAAATGTAAAAACTGAAAATAGGGGCAGGCGTGAATAGTCACAATGATGCGTGAAGGTATTTGTGATTCCTTGTGCTAACTTCCCTCACGTCCTACTACCGATAAGATTCCTTACGATAAGGTTACACACTAGTAAGTCCCTAGTAAAAAAATCTAACACTAGTATACTTAATTTCTACAATAGAATTATGCCAATATTTTGTAAAAAATAGTTTTTTTTATAAGTTACAAACATTTTTTTGTAAATTCAAATTCCCATGGATCAATTTGTTAATTAACAAATTTATGTGAAAAATTCCACTTTTGGCACTGCTAATTGAAGTGTAACTATAACATTTTGGAAGGTGTTTCAAATGGATAAATATTCAAAACTATGTCAAATAAGTATTAAAATTTCCCAAACTTTTTATTTCAGTTTTAACTAAAGTCAAAGACACTAAAAGAAATTATCTTGAATTTTGGATTTGTCTAACTATTTTTCACCAATTTAATTCCTTGAAAATATCATAAAATTAGGGAAAATAATAAATTATCATGGAAAATTCTTATATTTTTTTACTGCATCACGGTGTGCCTAAACTTTGTAAATTAATAAATGTCAGTTTTGATGAATAAAAGTCGTTTTTATAATTTAAATGTCTTTTGCGCCAAGAAATTTTAATTAAAAACAGTAGTTAAAAATCACAAAACGTTGTATTTGTGTTCTAACTAAAGTCGAGGACTTCTAGATAATTTTTCACGATGTTTAGATATGTATAGATGTATTCCCTTTATTTAACCACTTGAATTCTCAAAAATTAAAGAAAAATATAAAGCTGCTAATAAAAATTCCCAATATTTTGGTTAAATTTATATACAATGTATATAATATGTATCAAAATTGGTTTTTGAACAACTTAACCTCAATTTTTTTTTTTTTGTATTTATTCTTTTGAAAATGAAAGTAAATATAAAACAATTTACAAAATTTCCCAAAAATTGTATTTGTGCTTAAGTGGTAATACAACATGTTATGAAAATTGATTGTGATTTATGAAACAGTTTAACTATTTTTCCTTCATTTATTCTGATAAATAAGCATTATTTCATGAAAAATTAATAAACAGTAAGGAAAATTCATTAAACTTTTTATTTATGGTTAATATATATTGTAAGATATTGTGAAAAAAGTTTTATAATTTTTGGAAAAGTTTTGCTATTTTTCTTCAATTTAATCCTTTAATCATTCATTAGATCATGAAAAATAATAAATTATCTTTGAAAAATCTGAAATGTTTGTCATTAGGTCTTTATGATATATAGAATATGAAAAAATTATCAAATATGACTTTTGACATTTACTACTGTATTTTACAAATTATTTTTCTTCAACAAAAATGAAATAGAAATAAACATAAAACTATCATAGAAATGCATTAAACTATAGAAATATCCTTCATCAGTTTATGGGTGACCCCAGAATTTTCTCAAAATTTATTGACCTCAAAAAGTATTTTATGTGAATTATTGCTCTATTTTCTTCCAATAATTATAATAATTCGAGAAAACTAAATTATTTTCTAAAAATTTCTAGAACTTCTCATTTCTTGGAGGGATTATGGGAAAAACTAGATTTGGGGAGAAAATGAGTTTTAGATATTTAATTATTAATAAATCTTTTATAAGCATTCTTAATAATATACTTTGATCATCAAGCCTTTAAGCTTGATGTTCATAACATGCATTATGATTTGAAGACCACGAATGAACTTATTTTGTTCAAAATGATGTTTCTAAATGAAAAACTTGAATGTATGTGGTTTTGGATCTTTAAAACTTGTAAAACTAAAGTTGATGGATTTGATTTAGGTTTTGATCATTGGACTTCACCTTCTAACAACATGCATGTTGTTTTTGGGTGAAATCCTACCACCAGCATCATCAAATTCAACATGCATGTGAATAATCTCAATGAAAAGTGTAGAAGAGGGAGAAAATGAAAGAAAACATGAAAATTTTGAAAGAAGAGTAAAGAAAATATAAAGAAATTAATTTTACCTTGAATATCAACTTGAAATGATGAAGATTTTTGAGTAAATGAGGGATATTTTCTAGAAATTTCGTGGGTTTTGGAGCTAAATCATAAAGGTAAAGAATGCGGGTTTTAGAGAGAAAAAAAGAGAAAAGAAAGATTTCATCTCTTTGGATACCCAATCTCTCTTGTCATCTCTTTAGGGTTTCTCTCTACTAAAATCAGTCACCAAAATACAGAGATGTTTGTTAATATATGGATAATGAACCGGAAATATCTCTCCCAAAGAAGTTGTATCTACCACCGGATTTCCTTTAGAGAGAAGGAAGATAGAAATTTAGAGAGAAAAATAGAATGGTAGAGTAAATAAGTGAGCGAAATGATTGAGTTTTGGGGAAGAGTGGTATTGGGAGGGATGAGGCCGATTTTTGAGTGGAGAGAAGAGATTTTATTTTATTTTATTTTACTTATTTGGTATTAATTCCTTAATTTTTATAAAATTGCATACAATTTATATAAAATATGTATTTTATATAAAATTTGTTCATAACTCTTTGATTTTTATCTTATAAATGTAGAGTTAATGTTAATAAATTAAATTAATTTCCTTGATTATATTTCCACATTTTAAATATTTTAATTTGATATTATAGTGTTTATAAATTTTTTATGGGATTTTAATATAAAATTTCGTAAATTTAAGTTTTTATGACTTTTAGGGTTTTAAGGAGTTTGTAAATCTTTGGATATCAAAATTAATTGAATTTTGAGACTTCAAACTATTTTAGAGTTTCGTAACTCTTATTCAAGTTACAAATAATGTTTGTAATTTATTTTTATCGATTTATTGGCATTTCTATGTAGTGGTTTCAAGATTCAAGTGAAATTAAGGAATCAGATATACTAGTCCTAATTTCTACTTCTAGGTTAAGTGCATGATGTGTCTACAGGAGTGCAGAAAGATGCTTGAGTCAATAAATGACCCGAATTTGGATAGTTGTTAATGTTAAAGTAGTTGTAGAATTCACATATCAATGTAAAATCTATATACACTATCCTTCTATTCTACTTGTTTCCAAGTTTCTAGTAGGCTATAACTTAGCTTCTAGATACTAAAGTTAACATGTGTCGTGCCTATATGTGCAACTAAGTTTATTCTCGTCTAGAATCGAATCGAATTTTGATGGTTATCACATTCTCCACCCAATTGAAAGAATTTCGCCCCGAAATTCAGTTGGTGTCGTATTCAATGAGAACTTAGCCGAATACAAGTGGATAGTTGGAGAGGGGGTGACTTGAAGATCCTTTTGATAATATTGGATTAATTCCTCAAGGGAGAGTCAAATCCTTTAGCTATAACCAGGTTAGTGTTTCCCCAATTCGAGTTCTACAGTGTCGATTGTAAGAAATTAGGATCACGAGAATCATGATCCAACAATGGCGACCTAGTCGAAAAGATTATCTAGTTAGAGATTTTCTAACTTAAAAGAGCATTATAAGTTTTGCTGAAGCACCAAATAGATTGAATGCTAAGTCCGCATTGATCCTTATTTCACATTCAAAATTAGCACTAAGTGTAAATTCGTTGCCTAATGAAGAAGAGATTAGAGACTATTTGCTCACTTACGGGTTGGCTACTAAATCTAGAAAAGATATATTCTAAAATGGGAAGATGTAGCACGAATGAAAGAGAAGCAATCTAGAGTAAGTTCCTAAAGATATGTACTAAGGGTAGGCAACGATGTTTTGGTGCATTTCATGTAAAGACTATCCAAGTGTTTTCCACACAATAAATTACGAAATGATCGAGGATCTTCGAGGCTATATTTACTCCTACAATTACTCTTACTATATTAGAACCGCATTCAAAGAATATATATATATATATATATATATATATATATATATATATATATATATATATATATATATATATATATATATATATATATATATCATAACAAAATAGGTTAATATGATTAATACAACACTAATCAAACATCAAAGAGTTTCTAGGTGATATAGATGTTCTTCAAAATGTTAAATTTTCATCGCATTCTACTGCTTACTCATTATGAATGTAGGGATTAATTGCTAGGTGTCCTCTATTCGGTCGAGTAACGCCTAGGGATTAATCGGAGAATAATTGGAACCTAGTCGGGAATTTTACAACATTGATATATATATATATATATATATATATATATATATATATATATATATATATATATATATAGAGAGAGAGAGAGAGAGAGAGAGAGAGAGAAACAGAGACACAGAGAGTCATTGTTGCAAATGGAGGCAATGAAAGTTTATGATAAATTAAGTCACATTATCTAGATATCATTAGGAGTTTTTAGAAATGTTAAGAAATCTCATTGTTATTAAAATGTGTAATAATTCCATGAGTATGAAGATACATGTGTGGCGATCAAACGGAGTAGTAAAAATAATAAAGAGATTGATTAATGTTAAATGTTTAAGTCGTCAATAATAGAATTTATACAAGAATATTTAGATTACTCCTTTGAAAAATTGTCTAATTTGTTACCTCAAGACAAATACATGTCTATGAGGAGTCATAGTATTTATGAAAAGAAATATGAGACTTTAGGAACTCACTCAAAATTGCAAAGTAGCATGTTATTTTAAGTAATGTATAAAAATGTCGATCTTTGAAAATAGTGCATTTTTAATTTAGTGATTCTACAAAAATAATAATTTGAGGGATAGGTAATCGTAACGTGTAAAACTTTTTATGATTTTAAAGAAAGGAAGAAATATAAGAAAACGTATCATTCATATATATTTTCCAGATATAGAAAAATGATAAACATCAGGGTAGTCACTTTGTATATTAATTGTAAGGGAAATATAATGAAAATTGCACTCTTAATCAAATTTCTAAATTTTGAACAAAAGAACAATGAAAATAAGGATTACTCGATTATGGTAGATTTTAGAATAAAAACAAAATGTATATGATAAAACAATGAAAATTGCACTCTTAATCAAATTTCTAAATTTTGAACAAAAAAAAAAACAATGAAAATAAGGATTACCCGTTTACAGTAGATTTCAGAATAAAAACGAAATATATATGATAAAAGGCGTAGTTGAATATATCAAGGTTGACCAAGTCAAAATTATTCCTCATAACTATACATGTATTAATTGCTCAAAAGGAAAGGTAGACTTTTAGTTTGTATGCGTATGAATATGGTACTAGGGGAAGTAGATTAGACCAGAACAAATTTAGACCGTGCATTATGTTATTAGTGTGGGTGTGTGAGTTCTCAAATCAGATAGCGAACAAGAATTCAACTACGGGGGAAAGAAAAGGATGGTAGCAGCAGCAATGATTGCTATTGTTAAAATTATAAGAGCAATACCTCTAGGTAGATTTAAAACCAGGTTGATATATATTTCAAACTTCAATATTTGATGTATGTTGATGACTAAATAGACATGTAGAAGTTTTAAAGTGTTTCCTAAAAATTCATGAGTTATCTATGAAGTTAGACTTCATTTGTGAAAAAAAAAGAAGCACTAAAATTGGTAATTGAAAATCTAACAGTTTTGACCTTTTAGACCGGATTTCAACAATGGTAAAATGGATAAGGTAAAGGCTCAACGTATTTAGAAGAATATTTATAGATTGTTGAAAGTGCGTCACTGGAAGTTTAAAAGTGAACACTAAGTTTTGCAATGCTTTAAATTTTATAAAATTCACAGATTATAAAACTAATTTGAAATAAAATAAACAAATGAGGTATATTTTGAAATGTAGGCATTAGAGATGTCTTATAAACATGTTTGAAGTAGAAAGTTGCAGAAATATCATACTGGATTTCAAGAAAACACATTTTAGTAAATTATAATGTCTAAATGAAAAAGTGGTCAAAAGAGTCAAAATAAGTGTTTTGAAAGCTCTGATGAAGCTTTTACACATAATATGAACTTCAATGTCATATGTTCAGGTTTTATCATAGGGTTTAAACACTTTTATAAAAGAAAGTGTTTTTTTTAAGTATTCGAAATGTAACAAAACCGTGACAATGTTTAAATTGATTTATATGCCTTGGAAAGCACAAATAACTATTGAAATATATTTGAAACAAAATTGGAATGTCAAGGTTAAGATTAACATCAGTTAAATTAATTTTTGAAGAAAAGTGCTAAGTTGAAGAAATTTAGAAAAAGTAAAATCGGTTGTTCTTAGCAAGTAATATGGTTTACATGGTTAGGAAAGGTCTAGTAAATTATATGAAGTGGTTATAAAGTATTGTATCGATGAAATATAAAACCTATGAAGCGAAATAAGTTTTCGATGGAAGACTTACAAGTAAGGAATAAGTGGCTCTGTGTAGCTAATCATACCTGATACTAAGGTGAGTATAAGGTACATACCGATGAATTTTCCCCAAAATAGATGACATGAATAATTGTTTGCAAAATGTTTTACATTGTAGATGTAGTTTCACGCCTTTTATAGGGGTCAAAGGTTAATTCATAGGTTTAGCGTGTGGCGTAAGAGTATGTAATCCTTTATGACGATAATAAGGTGTGAAAGAGGATTCGAAATTAGAGGAAAGATTTTTGTGACATCCCCAAAAATCACGGCCAGAAAAGATCGATTTTGTTTATGCTTTGTTTAAAAATCAGAGTAACATTTTAAATAAAAGTGTTGCGGAATTTGTCCCAAAACAAAATATGATAGAGATTTATCAAAAGCATTTCCGTAGAAATGTATTTCATTAAAAAGACTCAGGATGTCATGTTCGATACAGATCATAAGCATAAACAATACAACATAGGCCTTACTACATTATTCCGTATTTACAGGCCTAAAATCCATTAATCTCTCATCCAAAGATATCACATCTATGCTCATGCGCTACTACCTGTAATAAAAGAAACTGAGTGGGTCAGGCTTGGGAGCCTGGTGAGCACATAGGGTTTTCAACCCACAATAAATAAGTTTATTAATTTCCTCAACCAACAATAACCCGATTACCCGTTCCCGTTATCCTCACATTACGTCCCTAAGCATCTATCATAAGGGACCTATCCTAAGGATTATCATCGGGACGGACACTACTGCTAAGGGGATTCCTCAGCAATAAATGTCCTTAAGGCAACCATGTGGGAGATGGAGTACATCTGGTGAGCACACAGTTCAAATAAACACCTACAGGTTGCGAGCCTGCTAGTGTTCCACTAGACTATGTAGAATAGTCTGTGGTCGTCATTTATACTCCGCTAGATGACTGGATCATCAATAACATCTATAACGAGGCCTCTCATTATTTCATTTTATCACACAGCAACTAATACATCTACCCATGTATAAAAATGTTCATCCAGCATAGATAACAAGTATTCGGGTAATATGCACACATAGCACATAATTTATATAAAATACTTCATATCTATGTGTAAGCTGAAAGTAACTATGCACTCACTTGAAAAGGTGGTGAATCCGAACTCAGACATCGCTTCGCTTCTTAAAAATAATTTCCTTCGACGAAACCTAGTATTATTACCACTAGAGTTTAGTCTATTATTCGCCAAGACTAATTAATAGTTTAGCTATTATTACTATTATATAAGCATCAAACAATACTTATATAACCCATAATAATAGCCCAAGTACTTATTATAAGTTCCTAATAACGTTACAATAATTAAATAAATGATATATTACAAATAGCGTAGGCATAGCTCACGTACAGCGGGTTTTATAGAAAATCGGGCTTTGCTTGGAGCAGCGTTCCCGAGCCGAAAATCTCTTCTTCTCGGAGCCGTCAAGCACTCCAGAGCTTCCGCCTCGTGCTAGGGAGGTTCCCTAGGCTTTTCGGGGGGTTTCGGGGCTAGAGAGAGGTTCTAAAGAGAGAGAGTAAAGAGAAGAAAGAATGAGAAAGGTGTGAAGAAAATGAGGGTGGGAGAGGTTCTACTTATAGGGTGAAAATTGGCTGAACTTGGTGTCACATGTCACCATCTAGTGGCAAGACTTGGGGAGAAAGCAATGGCCAAGATTGTGTCACATCACCCATTTTCGCACAGCACACTTCCGACTTCTAAAATTCGTAACTTTCACATAAAACCTCCGTTTTTGACGTTCTTTATATCCACGCGTAGGTAAAAATAATATCTACAACTTTCATTTTTACTCCGTCGGCTAATTCTTGACCGATCTTAAATTTAACAGTACAAGGAGATTATATTGTTAAACGTCCGCGTAAAATTCATAACTTCTACATATGGACTCTGTTTTCTTCTTTTTTTTACCGTTGATTTCCTATTAATGAGATCTTCAACTCTCATTTAGGTCGCGTAAGTCAAAAACCGCTCGAACTAAAATTCGAGTTTCGGGTCGTGCACTGCTAAACCGAATCTTAGAAAAATCATAACTTCCTCATACGAAGTCGGATTTGGGCGTTCTTTTTATGGATGTTCTAAATTTAACATATACTACAACTTTAGTTTAGATCACTAAGACTAAAAAGTTCTCCATCGTAAATTCACTATTTACGTCTCCTGGTGCCGTGCCGGTTTTGCCGTAAAACTTCGGCGGGTCATAACTTCCTCGTTATAACTCGAATTTCAGCGTTCTTTATATCCTCAGAATCCTTGTTTCGACCACTACGACTTTATGTAGAGATATCAGACTTATCTCACACTTTAATTTTGACGCTTATTTTTATCTTTTATTTATTAAATATTTATAAATACATAATAAGCATAAAAATTCACATAATTCACATAATACTCAAATATTTAATCTTTATTAAAAAAAAGTTACAATAGTTGACCTAGACTATTACATCGTCAAAAATGTTTAGCCCTGAAAACCGGGCGTTACAGATTTGTACAACGAAGCGATGTGATGTTTGATCGGGTATGTAAATTTAAGGTTGAAGTTTTGTGTATGAAACATGTTAGTAATTGTGAAAGTGTAAGATGATGACATACTTGAGAAGATCACTAGTGCATCTGGGGGGTCTTGAACTAAGACTTGTAAATTTTGTGGTAAAGGGATGGTTTGTGCTTTAATACAAAGTAAAGATGGTAGGGTAGGAATCACCAAAGATAAGGTTTTGGGTCAGTAAGATATCCTATGCTAAGTTTTAATCTTAAGGTAGAAACAACAGAAAGCTAAAACCATAGTGTAGAAGAAGGTCTCACATATTGGTAACAATGAGTTAAACCTCTGTGTCTCCTCGTGAGTCGAATCGGGAATGCTCGCCAATGGTATTCAGGTGACTGCTTGTGGCAACTCATGTAAATTCTAACGCAATGATCCAATTCTCATCCATGTCGGTATTGTAACGGCTTTCCTAGTTGTAACTCAAGTACGAAGATGATGAAGAAGTGTTGAGTTATAATTGTATTGGTTTCGAATTAAGATTATTACTAGTGGCTATCTAGCTACTAACCTTATGTCTAAAGTCAATAGCTATCGAGGAAGACTCATTCTTAGTACTAAGTGGATTTATCCTAGAGTGGCTAGTGATATAACCTAACTGGTTAGCCTAGTACTTGATAAGCGATAAGAATATTTCTAAACAAAGGCATTGTGTTAAAAGTAAACCTAGTTTCTAAGTCTACCTAGATGAATGCCTATAATATGCAATGCTCATACGCACAATGATTTTTTTTTCAAAAGTTTAAGTTAAAAGTCGTTTTGAACATATTTCTACTATTACCATTTCCAGCCTCGCCTTAATTTTCCTTAATTAAGCATTATTGGCCAGGCTAGACTTAATTAAAGTCCAATAATGCATACTCGAATTAGTTATATCAGTAGTATGTTCAGTATTTTAAAAAAAATTTGAAATTTTTTGGTTATAGTTGTGGTTCTCGAAACGAAAACTGGTATTCTCTATAACCTTTGGCTCTGATACCATTTCTATCACACCCCGCTAAAGCGGAAAAACGGGGCATGGCAATACAAAGGGTCTCATAGCAAAAGTTAAAAGACAACACCAACCATAGTATTAAAAACCATTATAATTTTACAATGAGTGTGAACAACTTTTTAAAACAAATTACAATGTAATTAAAAGACAACACATTTAAATGGTCCTACAAGTGATGTGTCCTTAGGTGCCTCTTATTAGAACATTCCTGAAAAAGCATGTAAAACGAGCATCAACAATAAAAATAGTTGGTGAGTTCACTGGTTTACAAAAATATTGGTTTCATGAATCGTAATCAATGTTTTGATAGACGTTTCCATAAATAAAACTACATTGCTAAAATGAGTAAATAAGTTTGCATAAACAAAGTTCGTTGTCATCATGATAAATAAAGTACGTTGCCAAAACGAGATGCAAAGCTCATATTCTTATGGGAAATATAGTTCGTTGCTAAAACGAGTAAACAAGTTTTGTTGCTATAATAAGTATACAAGTTTCATTGCTAAAATGAGTATACAAGTTTCACTGTTAAAATGAGTATACAAGTTTCGTTGTTAAACTGAGCAAACAAGTTTCACTGCTAAAACGAGTACAAGTTTCGTTGGTAAAATGAGTATACAAGTTCCACTGCTAAAATGAGTATACAATTTTCACTACTAAAATGAGTATACAAGTTTCGTTGCTAAAATGAGTATACAAGTTTCACTGTTAAAGTGAGTATACATGTTTCGTTGCTAAAATGAGTTACAAGTTTCATTTCTAAAATAAGCACACAAGTTTGGTATGTGCATAAAGATTTCACTTATGAGTTCACAACCCAAGCCTAATGACCGAATCGTGCCCTATTGACTACTATGTGTATGATAAACATAGTGTATAAAATATGGTAAAATGCATTCAAGCGAATCATGCGAGTGAGGATTTGTCTACCTCCTAGTAGTGTTATCCATAATGACCATGGGCTCAAAAGAGTTAATGAGTTGTGTCAAATGATTCCAGGGACTTAACCGCGATATAGTCCTAATGAATTAAAGTAGCACGCATATATACATGAAAAATATAGCAACCAAGTTGATACGAGTCAAAAATAAATACAGTGAACATAAATAGTTTAGGAAATGCTTTTCCACCCAAAAACATAAAAACCAAAAATAGAGGGAGGCGTGAATACTCACATAGTATATATTGAGTACTATGTGTATCACAAACATAGTGTATAAAATATGGTAAAATGCATTCAAGAAAATCATGCAAGTGAGGAGTTGTATACCTCCTAATAGCGTTATCCACAATGACCATGGGCTCAAAAAAGTTAATGAGTTGCATCAAATGATTCGAGGGACTTAATCACAATACAGTCCTCGTGAATTAAAGTAACATACACATACATGAAAGATATAGCAACCAGTTTTATACGAGTCAAGATAAATACAACGAACATAAATAGTTTAAGACATGCTTTTCCACCCAAAATGTAAAAACCAAAAATAGGGGCATGCGTGAATACTCACAATGATGCGTGAAGGTATTTGTGATTCCTTGCGCTAACTTCCCGCACGTCCTACTACCGATAAGATTCCTTACGATAAGGTTACACACTAGTAAGTCCCTAGTAAAAAATCTAACACTGGTATACTTAATTTCTACAATAGAATTATGCCAATATTTTGTAAAAAATAGTTTTTTTATAAGTTACAAACATTTTTTTGTAAATTCAGATTTCCATGGATCAATTTGTTAATTAACAAATTTAAGTGAAAAATCCCGCTTTTGGCACTGTTAATTGAAGTGTAACTATAACATTTTGGAAGGTGTTTCAAATGGATAAATATTCAAAACTATGTCAAATAAGTATTAAAATTTCCCAAACTTTTTATTTCAGTTTTAACTAAAGTCAAAGACATTAAAAGAAATTATCTTGAATTTTTGATTTGTCTAACAATTTTTCACCAATTTAATTCCTTGAAAATATCATAAAATTGGGGAAAATAGTAAATTATCATGGAAAATTCTTAAATTTTTTTTACTGCTACATAGTGTCCATAAACTTGGAAAATTAATAAATGCCAGTTTTGATAAATAAAACTTGGTTTTATAATTTAAATGTCTTTTGCACCAAGAAATTTTAATTAAATATCAAACAGTAGTTAAAAATCACCAAACTTTGTATTTGTATTCCAACTGAAGTCAAGGACTTTCAGATAATTTTTCACCATTTTTAGATATGTATAGATATTTTTCCATTATATAACCACTTGAATTCTCAATAATAAAAGAAAAATATAAAGTTGTTAATAAAAATTTCCAATATTGTTTTACAACTAATATACAATTTATATAATCTATGAAAAATATCAAAATTGGTTTTTAACCAAATGAACATGTTTTTATGACTTTTTTGTATTTATTCTATTATAAATGAAAATAAATATAAAACAGTTTACAAAATTTCCCAAAAATTTTATTTGTGGTTAAAATGCAATACAAGATGTGATGAATATTGATTGTGATTTGTGGAACAATTTAACTTTTTTTCCTTGATTAATTCTCATAAATAAGCATTAATTCATGAAAAATTAAAAAACAGTAAAGAAAATTCATTAAAGTTATTATTTATGGTTAATATATATTGTAAGATATTGTGAAAATTTTATATAATTTTTGGACTAGTTTTGCTATTTTTCTTTAGTTTAATCCTTTAATCATTCATTAAATCGTGAAAAATAATAAATTGTCTTGGAAAAATCTGAAAAGTTTTCATGCGGTCTTTATGATGTATTGAATATGAAAAAATTATCAAATATGGGTTTTCACATTTATTACTAAATTTTACAAATTATTTTTCTTCAAAAAAAATAAAATTGAAATAAATAGAAAACTGACATAAAAATGTATTAAACCTTACAAAATGTGCTTAATAAGTTTATGAGTCACCCCAAGCGTTTTTTAGAATTTATGGACCTAAAAAAGGATTTTATGTGAATTATTGCTCTATTATCTTCCAATAATTATAGTAATTCGAGAAAACTGAATTATTTTCTGAAAATTTTCATAACTTCTCATTTTGTTGGTGGGATTCAGAGAAAAACTGGATTTGGGGAGAAAATGAGTTTTAGACATTTGTTTATGAATAAATCTTTTATAAGAATTCTTAACAATGTACTTTGATCATCAAGCCTTTAAGCTTGATGTTCATAACATGCATTATGCTTTGAAGACCATGAATGAATTTATTTTGTTCAAAATGATATTTCTAAATGAAAAACTTGAATGCATGTGGTTTTGGATCTATAAAACTTGTAAAAAACTAAAGTTGATGGATTTGATTTAGGTTTTGATCATTGGATTTCACCTTCTAACAACATGCATGTTGTTTTTGGGTGAAATCCTACCATCATCATCATCAAATTAAACATGTATTAACATTCATATGAGTAATCTCAAAGAAAAGTGTAGAAGAGGGAGAAAAATGCAATAAAACATGAACTTTTTGAAAGAAAAGTACAGAAAATATAAAGAAATTGTAGTGACATTAGAACATGGTTTGGCATGCGGAATTAAAGATAGCACAATAAACATGGTGATTTGGGTGTTCAAGAGATGTATTGATTGTATATGGTCTTACACAAAAAGGATCTAGATCTAGACTACATAAATAACACACACTTACACACTCACTTTTACATCTCTCAAGCACACCTCTATAATTGGTATGAACCCACTATATATAGAGGTGTTTACATGTCTCTCTCTCACTCTTAATACTCATTAGTTATAAGGCTAATGCACCACATGCAAGTGGATTTTACAAAAGTCAAACAATTACAAAGTCAATCATAAATAACTTTGCATCCCAACATTCTCCACCTCAAAGTTAGGAATGAATGACCCACTTCAAATCTTCCAAAATCAAGCAACTACGCGGTTCGAGCCTCAAAGGTGACACATGTCGAAACAAACTTCAATATTCAATTCTTCCATGATTCTTCAATTTGGGCTCTAGGATGTGAGACCATACAAACCGAGCAGCAACGAATGATTAACTCCAAATAATCACCCAAAAGTTGCGCATAAAAACACACCCCAAAAATCTTCAATAAAACCAAACCCATTTCGAATATATCATTTTTGAACTTCCAATTGCTTCATTCCGTAAGCTTCAAAACTTCAAGATCACTTCGGTCTTCAAATCCGCGTAATATGAAAAATTCAAGTTCGAATTTCCATATAAAACTTTTCCCCCCTTTTTATAATCGAAATTTGATTATAAAACTCCCAAGGAAAAAGAACGTGCTCTATTTAGAAATTTTCGTGTCAAAACTCCCCCTTAACATGTGGCATAAACTTTGTGCTTCAATCCGGAAAACCCAAAAAATAATCAATTTTTAGCTTCGTTCACGGATCAACTTTGACAAAATTTCTCAAAAATGGGTAGAAATTGTCAATTTCAAAATTCTGCAGTGACCCGTTGCGCCCAAAACAACAAAATATGTAAAACTCTCCCCCTTTTCCAAAGCTGGGTAGAAAGCGTCAATTTGCACAAACTATAGGGGCTTGAAATGCATTTTCTTCAATTTTCAGCAAAAACAGTCATTTTTTGAATTTGGGTATGAACTGCCAAAACATCCGAAACCTCAGGGACTATTTTCGAAAATTCTGTCTTTGTGCACCGAACACATGAAGAGTTGTCCTAAACATTCGAAGCTTCAGAAAATTTTCGAATTTGAGTGAAAAGTGTCAAACATTCGAAACTTCAATTAATTGTTGACATTGCCAAATATTCGAAGGTTAAGGGACTGGATTTGAAAATTTTCACTTTTTCTTCAAACATACGAAGGCTTTGATCAAACATATGAAACTTGGGTTAATTTTTGAAGTGTCAAATATTCGAAGGTTCAGGGGCTGAATTTGAAACTTTTTGTCAGTTGTTCAAATCATACGAAGATGTGATAATCATACGAAGAGTTTTGAAAAGGTGCCAAACAGTCGAAATTTTAGGGGTCATTTTCGTAACTTTGGGTTTCTTTTTTCAATACACATGAAATTTCAATCCTTTCAAACGTACGAAAAAACTTTTCTCTCTCCTCTTCGTATGTTCATCTGCCCATTTTCTCTCTCCTCCTCGCATGTTAATCTACCCATTTTCTCTCTCCTCTTTGCATGTTCATCTGCCCATTTTCTCTCTCCTCTTTGCAGTAAGGTAGAGTAGCGATCCAATCATTCCCCTATACTTATTTTGATCGACAACAACACCTGATGGGTCCGAGAAAATCTTGTGTCTGAAACCCATAGGAACCTTTGTAGAGGCACATGTGTCGATTAATTACTTTTTCAGAAGTTCGGAAATGTATTTCTCCTGGTGAATAAAGATTCCTCTATTGGTTTGCTTGACTTGGAGTCCGAGGAAGAAACTTAATTCATGATTCATGCTCATTTGAAATCAACTAACCATTAATCTGGTACAATCAACAACCATCGTTGAATCCGTGGATCCAAAAATGATGTCGTCAACATAAATTTGGAGTAACATAAGATGGTTTCCATTTGATCTTCAGAATAGGGTAGGATAAAGAATTCCTCTTTAAAAACAAGAACACTTAAGAAAATCAATGAGGGTCTCATACCAGGCGCGTAGAGCTTGATTGAGGCCATAAAAACCTTTTCTAAGTTTGTAACAATATTTTGGATAAAAAGGATTGACAATACCAGGGGCTGTTGCAGATACACTTCAGTATCCAATTGACCATTGAAAAAGACACTTTTAACGTCCATTTGGTAAACCTTAAAGCCTTTGTGAGCTGCATAAGCATGAAAGATTCCAGTGGATTCAAAATGAGCAACAGGATCAAAAGTCTTATCATAATCAAGTCCTTCGATCTGAGTGAATCCTTTGGCCACGAATCGTACATTGTTTCTAATAATAACTCTGACGTCATCAAGCTTGTTTTGGAAGACACATCTTGTGGCAAGAATTGGGTGATCCCAAGGAAGAGGAACAAGAGTCCAAACTTAATTTCTATAAAATTATGTTAATTCTTCTTGCATGGATGTAATCCAGTCAGCATGTTCTAATGCATCCTTGATGGATTTTGGTTCAACTACTGAGATAAATGTATATAAATGGCATTCATTTTGGATGTTTGTAGCAGAACGAGTTTGAATACCAACATTAAGATTTCCGATGACTTGAATGGGGTTGTGTTTCTCCCCCTGTATATCTTGTCCAAATGTGTAATCTCGGAAGCTCTTATGCAGCGCATGTACAACATTAAAAATGGGGTTGTATTGCTCCCCCTGTATAGTTTGAATATGTCGATGTCTCTTCATTCAGAAAGTTAAAGAAGTTAGCATCGTCTTTGTTGTTGTTCGGAATAGGATATAATTCAGCGAATTAATTTGCTGCATCTTGAAATCCATCCACATTTAATTCAAGGGAAGGATGACTATTCTCCCCCTCAACCTAAGAAGGTTAAACAGTTCAGAATCAAATGGAGGAAAGATAGGGGTCAGACCAGAAACATTTTGAGAAATTAGAGCGATAGTTGATGAGGACGTTCTTGATCGAGATTTCAAATCAAGAGAAATTTCTAAAGTTTTACAGGCTTTCAACGTCAAATTCATAGATGATTTGGGAATATCGAAGATCCTGGTGATGAAGCGTCGGACTCCATGATATGATTTGTAACATGAGTTGGGCAAGAGTTCCGAACAAAGTTGTCATAAAAATTGAAATCAAAGATTTCTTCAAGCACATGAGTTTGATGATTCAGAACTCTATAGGCTTTAGATTTTGCTAAGTATCCCAAAAAAGATTGCTTCACTAGCTTTGGGTTGAAACTTGGTGAGTTGATCACAATTGTTTTTTATAAAGCATCTGCATCTGAAAACATGTAGGAAAGAGATAGAAATGTAGATTAGCAAAGTTCAGTTTCGAGTGAAGCACGCAATAGACACAAATTCAGATTAGATATAGAAAGGTAGATTAGCAAAGTTCAGCATTGATCGAGTGGCTTCAACGAGAGTTCAGTTTCTTCTTTCAACCACACCATTTTATTGAGGAGTGTAGGGAGCAAAGAAATTGTGGTCGATGCCTTTATCGGAAAAGGAATTTTCAATGGTTACATTGGTGAATTCTGAGCCATTGTCACTTTAGATTGTTCTAACAGAAAGTTTTACAAGAAATTCAATTCCTTTGATGAAATTAATAAGTTATGAGGCTCTTTCATATTTTAGCCGAAGGAAGAAGAACCAGGTGAACCTTGTGTAGTCATAAACAATCACAAGAATGTACTTTTTGTGATGCAGACTTTCTACGATAGAGGGTCCACAAAGATCAATATGTAGAAGTTCTAATGGATCATTCACCGGAAACAAGATCATTCATATATCGGAAGTTTAGATGAGCAAGCCTCCAATGCCATAACCAACTAACGTCAGGAATGACCTTTAAGAGAAGGAAGAGATGAGGCTTTTCAATGATATGTCGATGTCTAATGGATACATGTTTTTGTTGCGATTGGATTTGATTAGACATTCTTTCCGGTCTTCCGTCATGATGTAGCTATGCTTTTGTAGAACTCAACTCTTCGGTTTGCATCCGTGAGTTGATCGACATTAATCATGTTTTGCTTCAGGTCAGCAACATATGCTACATTGGAGACAGAGAAATTGTTGTTGGTGAGGATAGAATTACCTAGGATCTGTAAATTTGAGTTGTTGCCATATGTCATGTAACCAGCGCTTGGAGCGAGTTTGAGATCACATAGAAAGTCTTTCTGCCACGTCATGTGCATGGAACAAGCACTATCAATATACCATATTGTATCTTATTCAGAAGCACAGAGTGCTTACTGAACGATGCACCTACCTGGTGGATCATTGGTTGCCATGTAGCAAACATTCGGCTCAACATCTTCATCGTCTCCTTCTGAACCTGATCACCAGTACCCTTTTTCACATTCGATATACTGTTTCGCCATAAGACACATTATCTTTCTAGTACTCACATCATCCTTGTCTCCAGAAGAACAATACCCTTAAACACCTCTTCACACAGTAGTAACAAAAGCTTTCTCACTTGTTTCCATCTCTTGAGCTCTGCGAGCATAGTATGCAGAATCTTTAACCTTCGGATTCCGAGAGGTTTTAGCCAAACAATCTTTTGCAAAATGGTTACCATGTCCACACTTATGAAAAACTATCTTGGGTTTTTCTGACTTTGGAATTTCATGGGATTCCGAGGGATGACTTGATGAGGAGATGTTGGGTTTGTAAGCAGGTGGGGTTCTTTGAAGGTTTGGGAAATCGTTGAGGATTATTTTGATGAGGGCTTCGGAATCGGTTTTGATAAGTTTTATGACTTGGATTCCATGGACGTTTGTATTTAACGGATAATAGTGCAAAATACTATTGGAAGCAATGTTCGGAATCAGCTGGATCGAGATCAAGATTTTATGGATGGTTTGGAACAGGTGGAGTAGGTGGAGTTGGGAAGGTTGGTTGAACATGCGAAGCAGTTGGAATAGTTCCGAAGGGATCTGACACGGATGGTTTCAGAATAAGTGTGTTAACACAACTAACCAATGAAAGAGGACATATAAACAATTCTCTTAACGTTTGTGCAATCTTAGATATGTGGCCTTATAGTTTGTTAAAGAGTTGATAAAGCTTCGGGTTCTTCAAAGATCTATTACTCTAAAGACATGACTTGATGTTTCCCCAGCCTTTTCTGAGGCTATTGATAAACTTCAGATTTTACTCAAGAGGAGTTCTGATTATTCTGTGCGTGTTCATGTTGTTTACAATGATTTAATACCTATTTAAAGTCGAGGCTACAGATTTACCTGGAGTAGTGGTGAAGGTATCAAAATCGTTAACTACCGAAGTCAAACGTTTATCTTTCATATTCTTGGACCCTTGAAACAGATCTTGAAGAGTTTCGCAAATCTCCTTTGTAGATTTTCACAACTTAATGTGCTCAAAGAGAGATGGAGGAACACCAAATACCATCTCAGAAAATGCAATTTTTTCAGCATGCAACTTTTCGATGTTTGTATTAGTAAGAGGTGCTAGGCATTGATCTTCTTGGCCCATGCGATTTGCAGCGACATCACTCACCGTTTGTCTGACCGGAACAAGAGGGTCTTCTTTCACAAACCTCCATATTTCTTCACCTTTTTTCTTGCCAAGTAAAAATATTTCCATCCTAACTTTCCTGTGATCATACTCTTCAAAAACTAGCAATGGGGCACGAGAAGGGAAACCCACACTATTTGCTATTGCATCGAATGCATTTGTTGAGTTTGATTTGGAGCAGACATTGAATTTAGAGTATTAGAGCAAAAGCAGTATATAGAAGAACTTTTATCCAGAACATTAAAACGACTGAGATACCAAGGCAATCTCATATCAACCATATTATGTTCTTATGGATTCAAAGGACAACCACTCAAGCTCTGATACCAATTGTGAGAACAAGATGCAATGCACCCGTATGCTATCAACTGGAGTACGCGGGGCATACAGGCCAGTTACCCAGGGCATACTACCCACTATGGGCCAAAAATGCTTTTCGGGTTTGCAAAATTGGGCTTAGATTGGAGTGGCTTTAGCCTTGAGGGGTAAAATGGTATTTTACCCTAAGAGTTGGGATTACGGATTTGGGCTCTTGGTTATGGTTTACGACATATTTATTAATTAGGGTATTATTTGATCATATCTAGTGTGGAGATTTCCCGGATCAGTACTCCGAGCATTTATCTGATTTTTTTCAGTAGATTAAGGTGAGTCAACTCCTAGTGTTGGGCAGGTCGAAGGCACCAATCCGTTCCATGGATTATTGTTATTGGTATGCTAGTTTTCTGTAGGAATCTAGCATGTATTGTATGTGATTGTATGTATACCGAGCAGGGCCCGCTGCCAGGCACGTCCAGATGGTCAGGTCTCATCGCATGTTACTGACAGATCTGTTATGGGCAACGCTTGATGTCGGGCGGGGCCTAAAGGTTGTCGGGTAAGGCCCATTTTATGTAATGTATGGGGAACTTACTAAGCTTTGTGCTTACGGTTTTCAGTTTATGTTTCAGGTACTTCCAGTTCGAAGGGGAAGAGCTCAAGATGATAGCATCACACACACCATGATTTTCCGCTTTATTGACTCTGATGTATTTTTGGGCTAATTATGAATACTCTATGATTTACTCATGGTTTTGATAAACACGTTTGATTGATGTTTTATTTAATATAAAAACAAAATTTTTGGTTTTGGGTTTTGGGACATTACAAGTTGGTATCAGAGTCTTGGTTTGAGGGATTATGGCATACTCTCGGTTGTACATGAACTCAAACTGAGGGTTTGATAGATTTATTTCATAAAAAGAAATGTTTTAATTAAATGATTTTTTAAATAAAAGAAAGGGTTGTAGTGCATGCAATTAACTGAGCTCAAGTAAGTTTTCCCAAAATACCCATACATGTTCTATATGATATGCTTTGAATTATGAATTTATGAAGCACATGCTAGATTAGGGCTAAGTATTTGCTCATGATTGCATGATAGAATTCTAGGACAGATGCCTTTATATGCCTACTATATGATTTTATAGACTTGCGAGCTTGTACTAGATTAGTTAGTGATAGGATGGCATGTATAGGTTATGCTTTGATTCCGATTACTAAATGTTCGAATGTTGCTTGCTTTATGCTTGTAGGAGTTCCCATTAGCATCAGCTAACTAGTAAGCGAATATGCTAAGTTACATATTACTAAGATTATATGATTTTAGAATGATAGGTTTAGCCCTATTATGCAACTCTTATCTCAGTCCAACCGTTGTAGTGTGATACCTTTCATTCAAAGATTATCTAGTGTCAGTAATATTTCATTGTGTTCATTAGTTAGTTAGATGATATGAGGGGGGGGGGGGTTCCTTCTCTAGCTGATGGCGGAGAGTGGTGTGGTGGTATCCCTAGAAAAACCTAGGAGGTGATTTGGTGCTAAGAGCTTTGCTTTACTAGAGATTGTTGGCTTGATAGGGAAGTAACTTGGGGGATTTGGGTTGATCCTTGAGGAAAGTACAGATTGATTTTGAAGGTAGTATGGGCTCGTACTACTGGAAGAAGAGGATCCATACTCGATTCAAGAAAAGTCACGATGAAACCAAGAAGCTTGTTAGGTGTGGGATTCTTCGAGTATCTTCTGATGGTTTGTATGGTTTATTTTCAGTATGGTGGTCACTCGAGGAAGTTATGGTGGAGATGCGGGAGCCGGTGCCAGTGATGATTTAGGTTTGGGATCTGAGGGTTGGATTATGGATATTCAAATATGAAAGTTCATTTCATCAAAGATTACCTATAGTATTCTTAAGTAGACTCTTATAATTTTTGGTATGGTCAAGGATGGTATCATGGAGATTCTGGATGAGCGCTTGGGCGCTTTTCCTTCTAAGATGGTGGCGATGATGGGAGCTCACACTTTGAGTTTCCATGAGTTATGTGTATGTAGGGATCTAGATATATTTGGGAAGAAGGACCCGATCACGAGCAGCATTGGTTAACGGATATCATGAACACCTTCCATACTAGTTGCTGCCCCGAGGGGGCAAAGATCTAACTTGCATCATGTCTGATAAAAGACAGTGCTCAATACTGGTGGGAGGAGGTTGGATAAGCCTTGCAAGGCAAGGCAATTGAGTCGATGACTTAGGAGGATTTCGTGATAAGGTTTTGGACTGAGTTTTCACTAGTGATTGAGGTCTAGCAGTTGGCAAGGGAGATTCATGACTTTCGCCAAACTACTAAGATGGTGGTAGAGATCACTGTTATGTTCCGAGAGAGGGTGTTACTGGTTCTGTAGTATGTGGCGGACGACGAGATGAAGAAGGCGAGATATCACGAGATGTTGAGGAGCAATATCAGACAATTTGTGAGAAAATCTGGTTGCAAGACTCTGGATGATATGGTGGCAAGAGCCAGAGCTAGGGTGATTGATGTGGAGATGGAGAAGAAAAGAAAGTCAGATTAGGTTCAAAGTTCTGAGGGTTCGGGAAAGAGGCCCAAGGTTTATGACATGAGATCGATGGGCCAGCAGGGCTGGCGTTACGGTGGAAAGTGAGGCAAGAAGCACGATAGGGCGTGCAGGGTGGGTGGTTCTGGCTACTTCAAGTGCGATTTGATGAGTCACTTCGGCACGGTTTGGACTGCCACCACACAACCCAAGTATCCGATCTAATTTTCTTTCATTGCAATTATAGGGGCCATAAGAAAGCCAACTACCCAATTTTAGTAGCAGAGGACCAGTTGTAGCACCCGCTCCGACAATACTGTGGATTACTGATACCCATCATTGCAAGGTGGAAGCGATTGCTGTGAGGAGTACAACATTTCAGTTAACAGCTGAGGAGGCCCAAGCGGCACGAGATGTGATGTCAGGTATATATCTTATTGTTGGGATTAAAACCCTAATTGAGATTTGATGAACAAGATGCGGAAAATAAGAACAAACACAAATATGAAGATTATGTCGAATGATCACTCGATTTATTCAAATATGAGGAATAAATTACACTTTCAGCATAGACTAAAGAATCTAACACTACATAAGAAACCTCACAACGTGTCGGCTACATTTTGCCTCACTCTTAACCCTAATAATGAATAATACATGACTATTTATAGGGAAAAGACAAGTCTTGGGCTTTTAACCTACACTTCATCAAGGGGCCCATTGCCATCATCCATGGAGTGCTTTGAAACCCTACAATCTCCCCCTCAAAGTATGGAATGAATGACAATGC
Source organism: Lactuca sativa (assembly GCF_002870075.4). Classification (NCBI taxonomy): domain Eukaryota; kingdom Viridiplantae; phylum Streptophyta; class Magnoliopsida; order Asterales; family Asteraceae; genus Lactuca; species Lactuca sativa. The sequence goes on along the minus strand of NC_056626.2, from coordinate 173,105,195 downwards.
TTTAACTTCCAAAACAAGCATGTAGCGAATAAAAAGATCTTGCAACGAGGAATAGATGAAACAATCCACGAATGTTGATTCTTCAATAGTCTTCAAACACAGGCTCTAGGATATATATAAATCAAGCACTTAATTAATGTCTTTAAACTTCATTTTCGAATGTAATCCCCAAAAAAATCTTCATGAAAACCAAGGCCGCCATAAAAACCCATTTCAGAACAAAGAAACCGAATCACTTCTTGTCTTTGAAGAGCTCCCCCTCCAAGTCACAATGATCTTCAAATACGCTAATGATATAATCCATCAAAAAATATCATGTAACACCCCAAACTTTAATATTCGTAATGCCACTTGATCGAGAAAATACTAGAAGTCGGAGATATAATAAGTCCTTAGTAGAGCTCGAGAAAATACTGTGGAGCTTTCGGGTGGTGTTGACCTTTCTGGCGGTGTTGAGCTTTCAGGTGCTACAGTACCTTCGGGTGTTGTTGAGCTTTCGATTGCAACTGGAATAGAGTTCTCCCCCTTAACTTGTGAGCTCGGCTGTTTTGAAGAAGATGGATTCTCCCCCTCAACTAAAGCGCCTTGCTGAGGAGGTTCGTTTGGAACTTGTTCTCCTTCACCCATTCGTTTGGCGGCATCTTCGATGATTTGCTTCAGATGGTCGACTTTGTTGTCTGCTGCCTTGGCTTCCGAGAGAGCAGCTTTCTCAGGTTCATCGAATAATTCTACAAACTGTTCAAACAAATTAGCAGTTGAGGCCGTGACTTGACCTGTTTGAGAGAAAATCTCTCCAACTATTTCTTTAGTGGCCTTTAGCTTCTTGACGTAGCTGTCATCGAAAGTCACATAATATGTTTCTTCGATCTTCCTCGAACGCTTATTTAAAACCCGGTATGCTTTTGAACTAAGTGAGTATCCCAGAAAAATTCCTTCATCAGCTTTAACGTCAAACTTGTTACGATGTTCTTTGGAGTTGAAGATGAAGCATCGTGAGCCAAATACATGGAAGAATTTTACGTTCGGCTTCCTGTTGTTGATGATCTCATAAGGAGTAAGAGAGAAACGCTTGTTGAGATAAGACATGTTCTGCCTAAAACATGCTGCAGAAATAGCATCAGCCCAGAAATATAAACGTAAAGAAGCAAAACTTAGCATGGTTCGGGCCGCCTCACACAAGGATCGGTTTCGTCTTTCAACAATTCCGTTCTGTTGAGGCGTGTAGGGGGCTGAGAAATTGCGACTAATTCCTTTTTCTGCCAAAAAGTCTTCAAATTCTTTGTTCTTGAACTCCAGTCTATTGTCGCTTCTGATGTTGCGAACTACTTTTCTCATTTGCACTTCAACCTGCTTAATAAACATCTTTAGCTTATGAGTAGCCTCAGATTTGTGCTTCAGAAAGAACACCCATGTAAAACGTGAAAAGTCATCAACAATAACAAGAATATACTTGCTACCGCCAATGCTTTCGATTGATGATAAACCACACAAGTCAATGTGAAGTAACTCAAGTGGTTCAACAACTTTAGTGTTTATAATAGATGGGTGACTTTGACGACTCTGCTTCCCCATTTCACACGCGGCACACAAATGTTCTCGATCAAACTTGAGCAATGGGAGACCCCTGACATGACCTCATGTGACAAGCTTGTTGATGTCCTTGAAGTTGAGATGTGAGAGCCTTCGGTGCCACAACCAGCTTTCGTCAGAATGAGCTTTGGATAGAAGACATATAGCTGGATTTCCTTTGATTGGTTTGAGATTAAGAGGAAACATTTCGCCTTTACTTTCTGATTTGAGAATCACCTTATTTGATTTCTTCTCGATGATTTTTGAGCCTTCATCATCAAATGAAACCTTGAGACCGGTACCTCCTACCAGTTGAGAGACACTGATGAGGTTATGTTGTAGCCCTTCAACGTACACCACCTTTCTTATTGTGAAGTCTCCATTGGTTATCATTCCATAACCCTTTATCGTTCCATAAGAGTTGTTGCCAAACTTGACATTTCCACCATTTGGAAGAGATCAAAATTCCCTTAGCTCTTCCTTCCTTCCTGTCATGTGACGTGAGCAGCCACTGTCAATGTACCATTCTTCGTCGAACTGCTCGTCACTGATAACCTACAAAAATCAAGCAAATTTAGGAACCCAATGTTTCTTGGGTCCACGTGAGCCTTTCACAGGAACAGGAATAGTAATAGAAACATCAACAAGATATGTTCTTTTTATTAATGTTGTTTCATCTTTCTTCTTAATAGTGAATACTTTAATTTTGTTAGGATTTGTTACAGTCGGTTTGGATTCAGGTTTTGGCATTTGAGCCTTGGACTGCTTTCGGTCATTCTTGACAGAGGAATTAATCTTAGCCTTTCCTTCCAAATCTGTTGATGATTTTGGATTTTGAACTGGAACTGAATTAGGTTTAGAATGAGAGGAATCAGAATGAGAGAATTTGGACTGAGAATGTTTCCTGACGCGAGGTTCTAAGTGACCCTTTTGTTTTTGGTCATTAGAGGGACCGAACCTTGAACTTCGGTAGCTTTTGCTTTCGGAACCGAACCTATGCTTTCGGTTGCTGTTGCTCTCTGAACCGAACCTGTCCTTTCAGTTGTTATTGCTCTCTGAACCGAACCTGTCCTTTCGGTTGTTATTGCCTTCTTGCGGCCCGAAAGCACTTTTCTCTGACTTTGAATTTTTTTCATGATAAGAGAAATGGGCGTTTTGAGATCGCCAAAACTGCTTTCGCTCTGAGAGATTCTTTTTGTATCTCAGATTCCTTTGCTGCTTTTGATCATTCACTTGTTTCAGCTGTTTGTGGATGTTAGCCTTTTGCTTCTGCTTCTTGTCAGCCGGTTCTCTTTTCACAGATGAGGTTTCGCTTGTGGAAGAGACCTCTTCTACAGGAACTTCTTTTGTACCACTAGTGCTTGGCACGTCGAAGTTGTCAGGATTGTTCAGTAGCTCTGGTACATATCTTCCTTTGGTTTTCCAGGATGTCCGCTCTGACATACCAATAGTTTCGTCGGCATTATCTATAGGAGCAAACCAGAAAAACTCATCACAGCCATCTACATTATCTTCGTTCACTATGGCAGTGAGTTCGGCTGTTTGATGTTCGGTTACTCCTGTGACCTTATATACCTGATTTGGTGTAGTTCTCACCTTTTGGTACACAACACCCTTTTCTTCAAGAATCGGGGACTTATTTTGGGACAAACGAGCAAACTCCACAGAATTTTCAGAAATAAGATTTTTGTGGTTTTCGGGTTCGCTCTTGACAAACTCAGAACAGTCGACTTCATCCTCTACAGAAATTTCACTCATATCATCGTCCTCATTAAGTTCAGATGCGTTTTCAACATCAATTTTATTTTCTGAACTTAAATTGGCATTCAATGAGTCAAATTTTTGTATGGTTTCGGTCCTTAGTTTCAGCTTATCGTTTTCATCCAAAAGATTTTTCAGCATGTCCCTATGGTCCTTGGACTTTATAAAAGATTCGATTTTGTCCAAACCATACATATAAGTGGGATTCACTTAATCAGACGATACAACGCTTTCGCAATTATATGCTTCAGCATCGATTTCATCCTCCTTAAACTCAAGGAAGGGTAAAATCATGCTATGAATTTTCTACCCTATTTCACAGTTCAGATGCAATTGAGTGATGTTAGCATAAAGTCGTTTAGCAATCAAACAAAAAACATTTCTCTGTTTTAAAAGTTTTAAATTGTCTCTTTGTAAATAAATGTTTTCATCCTTCGACTTAATCAGCTCCGACTCTTTTTGCTCTATCCACATCCTTCGCTCCTCACTCTTGGATGACACCCTGCTTATTTGGTCAGTTAGGTTAGAATTGGTGACCCTTGTTTGAGTTAAACAACTATCCAGATTTGAGATTCTTGAATTTAAGCTATTTAATTCTTTTTCATATGATTTCCATGGGACTTTAAATGAAATAAAAAGAGATTGTACCTTCTTGATCAATTCATCAAGCTCATTGATCTGCACACTGAGAGGTTTTGTTGTGAAGCATAAGTCCTCTCGCTCCTTGGTGTCCTCTTTTCCACCATCAGTATTGAATCCCCTCATGTGAGATACATCAGTCACCATCAAACACTTCCCACTGCTTTCGTCACCTCTTGCAACATACGCCTTTCCATGTGAAGGCTTTCTCACCTCATCATCCTCTGAGTCGGTAGACCTCACCTCCACACCACCGAACTCGTCATCCTTTGCTGAACCCTGTACAATAAGAGCATTCATAGAAGGGTTAGCAGCAGCTTTCTTCCTCTTGATCTCTTCAAACTTTTTCATCAAGACAGCCTCTTCATCTTTTTCCTCATCTTTATCTGCCATTTTCTTCAGAACACAATCATTAGCATAATGGTTCTTTCCTCCACAGTAATAGCAGCTAACACCAGAATCTCTATCAACCTTCGCCTCTTTCTTTGGTTCTTTTGTCTTCGGCTCCTCCCTAACCTTTTCAGAACTATAGCTTCCCTGCCAATTTCGGTTCTTATTGGTAGGGAACCTTTTCTTGATAAACCTTTTGGGATTGGATACCATCATAGCATAATCTTCTGACGTAAGATCATAGTCCTCTAGGTTCAGATCTTCGTCATCCACTGCATTCTTGCCTTTTGATAGGAGGGCCAAGGACCCCAGGCTTGAGACCACATTCTTTTCTTGCATGACAATCTTTTCTTGGGATTTCAGAATTCCCACCAGCTTTGCCAATGAATATGACTTGAACTGCTCATGAGCTTTAACTATAGACACGACAACTCTCCATTCAGATCTTAGGCCATTCAAAAAGGTGACCTTTTGTTCAATCAACTTCCTTTCTATATCATGTTTGATCATCTTGCTAAGAAGATGATTGAAGCGATCAAATGTCTGAGTGACAGTTTCATCAGAATTCTGCTTAAATTCACCAAACTCAGACAAAAGCAAGGTCTGAATAGAATGCTCCAAATCTTCATCTGTGGAATATAACTCTCGCAACCTATCCCAGATTTCTTTAGCGGTACTGCAGGAACTCACCAACCTAAATGTATCAGATTGAAGAGCGAATCGGATCAATCTCAATGCTTTAATGTTGTACTAAAATTTTTCCTTTTCGTCTTGAGCAACGTCTTTTACATCTTTTAACAGATCATTGTACTCTTTCTGAGTTTTAATGATTTTAGATGTTCCTGAGTGAGCAAATGGTCCAGACACTATTGCTTCCCAAATAAGATACCCATTATCTTCAGATCCGATGACATAGTCTTCAAAATGATGCGCCCAAACTTCGTAATCTTGGGTGTAAAGAATGGGAATCTTTGTCGTTGATCCAATGTTGTTTAAGATGTTGATAGGATTAGATTGAGACTCGTCCATGCTTGATCGTTTAACCTGTTTGAAAGATCAGACTTGTAATATGTAATATTAGGGCAAAACAAATAAATGCTGAGTTACGTCAATTATTGAATGACGGCTCAATAAATATCTGTTAATGCGGAATAACCCTAATCACTTCTTTCACAGAAGAGATGTCTATGAATTACACAGCCTCCTGCTCTGATACCAATTGATAACCCTAGAATCCTCTATAGCGGAAGTTCTTAGTTGAGCTCTACTGAGGATTGAGTTAATCTAATCATTCGACTCATTCAGATCCATACTTGTGTTTTGTTTCACTATTTTTACGTTCTTTATTTACCTGTTACAAAGATCTAATCGATCAAAGAGTTCTTATAACTCATCACTTATCCTTATCTTTTTATTTATGTTTATTTTCCTGCTTATATTTGCCTTTTGTTTTTAGGGTCGTTCCTCGTTAATGGTATCTCTTCTTTGGTTTTGTTTGATTCGGGGCCCACTCGATCCTTTGTATCTCTCGCGCTTAGCTATAGTTTTATCGATGCTCCAGGAAAGCTGGATTACCCATCAGAGGTTGAGATTGTTGATGATCGTCCTATGTGAGTATTGAGGGTTCATCGAGGATGTATATTGGATTTTCTTAGTGAGAGGTACCTGATTGATTTGGTCCCCATTCCTTTGTGCAATAGCAAGGTCATTGTGGGGATGGATTGGTTGAGCCCCAATGGGGACATAATTTCTTGAGAGCATTAGTTAGTGTATATCCAAACCCCAAGTTACGGAGAGTTGCTGATTCATAGATAGTATGTCCATCATGGACCGGCTCTATGTTCAGTGGCTCGGGCCAGGCGCTACCTTCAATATGGTTGTTATGGATTTGTTGCTTATGTGATGGATACCCAAGAGAAGTTTATGGTGACTGTGGATGATGTACCGATTATTCGACAGTACCTGGATGTGTTCCCTAAGGATTCTCCTGGTGCGTCTCTAAAGAGGTAGGTGAAGTTTCGGATTGACACATGGTTCCTGGTGCGACTCCGATATCGAAAGCACCTTATCGGTTAGCACCCCCAGTGATGAAGGAGTTGTCTACGCAGCTGCATGAGCTATTAGACAATAGATTTATTCATCCGATTGGTTCACCATGGGGAGCGACGAAATTGTTTGTAAAGAAGAAGGATGGGTTGCATCGGATGTGTATCAACTACTGGACGCTGAATAAGATAACAGCGAAGAACCGTTATCTTCTCCTATTGATTGGCAATTTATTTGACCAGCTTTAGGGTGCATCTTGGTTCTCCAACATTAATTTGCGTTCAAGTTATCATCAGATGAGGGTCACAGAGGAGGATATGTAGAAGACAGCCTTCCAGACTCGTTATGGTCATTACGCCTTTCAGGCTCACCAATGCTCCAACCGCATTCATGGATTTCATAAATCGCGTATGTAGACTATGTTGGATCGGTCCGTGATTGTGTTTATCGATCAAATCCTGTTCTATTCCAAGACCTAGGAGCAGCATAAGGAGCACCTAAGGGAGGTATTTGAGACTCTATGGAAGGAGAGGTTGTATGCGAAGTTTTCTAAGAGTGAGTTTTGGTTGCGCGAGGTGAAGTTCAGGGACAGCTTGTCAACTAGAATGGTATTCTCAACGATCCGGCCAAGGTTGAGGCGGTAATGAGATGGGAAGTTCTAAGGTCTCCATCTGGGATTCGAAGTTTCCTGGTATTAGCAGGTTACTATTGGAGATTCATTCAGGAGTTCTCCAAAATAGCAGTTTTGTTTACCTCGGTTGATGAAGAAGACTGTCACTTTTCGTTAGGGGCCAAAGCAGCTGGTAGCTTTTGAGACTCTAAGGTAGAGATTTTGCGAGGCTCCAATTCTGATCCTACCGGATGGTGTTGAGGATTTTGTGGTGTATTATGATTCATCTATCATGGGTTTCGGTATGCTGCTGATGCAGTGGGGTCATGTGATCGCCTATGCTTCGAGGCAACTGAAGCCTCATGAGGCAGATTTCCCACGCATGATTTGGAGCTAGGGCAGTTGTTTATGCCCTCAATATTTTTTGGCATTACCTTTATGGGGTCCATTGTACGATTTACAAGGATTAGAAGAGTCTGAGGTATATGATCGATCAACCAAATATGAACATGAGGGAACGTAGATGGTTGGATGTGGTGAAGGATTATGATTGTGAGATCCTTTATCACTTAGGGAAGGCCAACGTGTTGGCCGATGGTCTCAGTCACAAGGCCGTTACTGCCCCAATCAGGGGTTTGTGTTTGAGGATGACAGTGATTACCCTACTCTTAGAGCAGATTCGAGAGGCTCAGGTTGAGGCTATGAAGGAAGAGCACTGGAACAGTGAGCGCATAGTGGGTCAGGTGGCTTCCATTGATTATGATAGTCGGGGATTATTGAACTTCAATCGGAGGGTATATGTTCCCTATTGGGGTGGGGTGCGTCTAGTTCTGATGGAGGAGGCGCACAAGCTTAGATTCTGTATTCATCTCGGAGCGATGAAGATGTATAGATATCTCCGATCAGACTATTGCTAGTTATATGTGTGACTCTTGCATGTGTTGTATGTGTTTGTATGTATATCGGGTGAGGCTTTATTCCAGGCATGGCCTAATGGGTGTGTTGGCTTGGGCCCATCGCATGTTTTTGACAAATCTTTTCTGGGCGGGGCCTAAAGGTTGTCGGGCAAGGCCCATTGTATGTAGGGTATGCGGTATTTTGGGGAGCTCACTAAGCTTTGTGCTTAGGATTTTCAGTTTATGTTTCATGTACTTCTGGTTCGAAGGGGAAGAGCTCGGGATGATTGCATCGCACACACCATGATTTTTTGTTTTATTGGCTCTGATGTATTTTTGGGATGATTATGAATACTCTATGATTTCCATATGGTTTTGATAAACACGTTTGGTTGATGTTTTATTTAATATAAAAACTAATTTTTTGGTTCTGGGTTTTCGGACGTTACAGTTCGATACTCCGACGCTGCATGTCTTGGTACCAGACGTGCCAATTCCATCATGTTATGCCTCCTAAATCCCACATGATTCTTGTATTGGACCCACCTCAAGGTAGATATCACTCCAGTACACCCACCTCAAGGACCATGTCCCGAGTGATTCTCTACAAAAACCACTCGACGCCCCTTTTGGCCTAAGCTCTTATCCTATAGGTATATTCCAACCCATCGGGTCAGCTCAGAAATTCGAGTAGGATACACACCTATGTCTAGGTTGCTAACTTTAACCCCACTATGTGTATTCCCTTTTTACTAGTAAGTTATTAATCCATTATATAAGGAATTTACACATTTAACCTCCGTACGTAATCATGCATATTCATTATCATCTTCTAAAAGCATATTACTTCTCAAGTTACTTATTTTGTAGTCATGCAAATTAGCTATTATAAATTAACCATTTCAGATTAACATGCAATAACATGCACATCTCACCATAGCATCATTATGGCATATCACATGGCTAACATGCTTTTCTCCTAATCATCAAACATAAATATTTCCAAGAAATAACAACATGCATACAGTCAACACAAAACTCTATTTCTAGCATGAGCTTAACACACACCTCACATTATAGGTAATAACATAGCATGTAATGCATCCCAGATACTCATACACAAAAAAGAAGCAATATAAAATTCATAATAAGGGTACATGAAACCAATAAAATATAGGTTCATTCTAATCCCTCTAAGATATGGAAGTCGCTAAAAAGTACTTAAATTCAACGAACATTAACTCAACTTTGACTTGTAAGTGTTTTTCTTCACTTTGGACCTTGTAAGTACTTGAGGTGTCACATTCCCCCTAATACAACTTTCACAACTATGGTGTTAGTAATACAATTATGTTTATGCCCATTTTTAATAAAATTTTAGGCTTTCCCAAATTGACCAACACTCAGTGTTTTGTGCATAAATCCAAATCTAAAGCTCCAAATAGGGGATAATTGGACTTTTTGAAAACTAGAATCTATTTCATACAACTTTTCTCTTGTGGCCCAAATTTGGAGCAGAATAGTCTCTACATGCCTTGCAAGACAGGCCAATGAATCTGTCTAGATGTGACTTTAATCAAGAAGTCATCTTAAGCTTTAGGGTTTGGATTAACCCATCAATACTTAAAGATAATTGCTTGAATGAGACCTAAAGGTGTATTTTATTCCTTTACATTCTGGGTTGTGTTTGCTCAAGTTATTTTCGGTACAAGTACACACGAAACATACACAATAAACATAAAAACTCTTATACTAGAATATGTTTTAAATTTATATTTAGGAATTTGACTCGTGATATCTAAAATACATAATATATACAAATTGAACCAAGTCATAATAAACATAATTAAAATTTTGTTGAATTCATCTAACATGTAGGAGACGTTGCCCATTCACTTATACACTTGATTTTGCCAAATCATATTTAATTGTGATAGCCATAAACTTCCACCAAGTCATATGTATTTAACCATATCGCATGATAAGGAGAAATATCCTCCTCAATCTTCCCCTATATATAAGTGATTCTGCATATATTCTATATTGATATAATTACTTATGTGTATTATTTTGTTATTTAGCTTCCTAAGTTTAGTGGAATCTCCTTAATTTCAAATATCCTCTATCATATATATGTGTAATATACTTTGGGATGTTCTTGGCTATTTAAAGTTATCTACCATGTTAATGAAAGAATCATCTTACTCTCAACCCTTTCATGGTATTAGAGCTTTATTGATCCTCCTCTATACTCTCGAACACTTTTCATCAACCATGACCAACAAAAAGGATGCTACCATTCCCAACAACAACGAACCTACAAAACCCTTCACCATAATCAACTTCAACAACATAATCAAGCCAACTCCAATAAATTACATTCCATGAAATTCTCAAACTCAAGCAACCCTAATTGGCTATGATCTATATAAATTTGTAGATGGTACTCATCCACCACCCTCCCCTAAAATCGCAACCAACTCTACTACAACTAAAAATCCAGCCTATATAACATGGGTGCGCCAAGATAAACTCTTTTTGGTGCTCTTCTTGGAACTCTCTCAGCCACTGTTGCACCTCTTGTATCCCACTCCTCAACTTCTACAAAAATTTGGCACATCCTTGCATCAACATATACCAATCAATCACATGGTCATCTCTTACAAATCAAAAACAATCTCAATCGACTCACAAAACTCTCTACCCAAAGTATCACTGAGTACATGCAAGCCATCAAAACCCTCACCAACCAACTCTCTGTCATGGGGAAACCCAATGACCATGATGACATTATCGCCAAAGTTTGAGAGGTCTGGACTATGAAGCATACAGACAGATCATTGATGCTACTGATGGGCAAGATAAAACCATCTCCTTTGAAGAACTCCTTGAAAAACTCATCAGACATGAACTTACCCTTAACCAAAACAACATCAGCCCTTACCCTGCTTCTATCCATGCTGCCAACAAAACCCACAATCCACACAATCATAACCAACCTTACACACTTGGACTTCTTCCAACTCCTACAATTATGTCAAATCGGGCTTCAAAACCCTTCCTTTGAATGTGTTAGTTTTGTCGCATCCCAGGTTATGTTGTCTCACAATGTCACACCTTTAAACGCACTTATCCTCAAGTTGTTTTCCCAAATACACCTATACTATTAGGTCGACCTCATGCTCCTCAAGAACACATTGCCACAATTACTACACCACCCTCGTCCTCGTGGCTTCGTGACAGTGGTGCCACTCACCATGTTACCAATGATCTTGCAAACCAATCACTTCATGCACCATATGATGGATCTGATGAACTAATCATCGGGGATGAATCTGCTCTTCCCATTTCTCACACTGGTTTCTTCACTATCTATACTTCAACTCACACCTTTATGCTCAAAAACATTCTATTTGTTCCATCTATCTCTCGAAACATTCTCTCTATCTCATAATTCTGTCATGATAACTCTACATCTGTTGAATTCTTACCCTCTACTTTCCTTATCAAGGCACTTTCAATAGGGCAAACTCTTCTCACGGGATAGCCTAAAGGTGGAGTTTAGGGCTGGAAAACGCCTTCTCCAACACTTTCCTCAAGCTTTTCAAAATCATGTCGCGACTGGCATCATCGTCTTGGTCACCCATCTATCGCTATTATCAAGCATCTCAATTCACAATTTCCATTACAAAATTTAAGCTTACCTCAATCAAGTTGTAATTCTTGCAATATTAATAAAAGCCATAAGCTACCATTTTCTCAATCAACTCTAGTCACACATTCACCTTTAATATTAATATTTTCTAATGTGTGGACAGCTCCAGTCCAGTCTTATGACAACTTTAAATACCATGTCATCTTTGTTGATCACTACACTAAATACATATGGTTTTACCCTTTACAACGAAAATCCGATACACAATCAATATTTCATCGCTTCAAAGCATTCGTAGAAAAATTCTTCAATAAACCCATACTCCAATTGTTTTCAAATAATGGTGGAAAATACCTAAACCTCGACCCACTCTTCACTCCACTGGAACATCTCATCTCACCTCCCCACCACACACACCCGAACATAATGGTTATGCAGAACGATAAAATTGTCACATTATAGAAACAGGCCATACACTTCTCTCTCATGCTTGTATTCCAACCACCCATTCGCCTCATGCTTTTTCCATGGCTACATACCTTATAAACCGCTTTTCCTACACCTACACTACAATATCAGTCTCCATATCTCAAACTCTTCCGAAATCCTCCTAACTACTCTAAACTAAGATTTTGGATGTTTATGTTATTCATGGTTACGTCCTTACCGTCACCATAAACTGGAGCCAAGGTCTGCTCCTTGCATTTTTGTTAGTTATTCATCATCCCAAAGTGCATATTATTGTTTAGATCCAACCACAAACAAAGTGTATGTATCACACCATGTAAAATTCACTGAAAATGAATTTCCTTTTTCTTGCTTATCCAAATACAATGCAATAATAACCTCCTCCATAGACTCTTCTTACACCATGCCTCTTCCCTTTACTCCTCCTCTTCCAAATCAACATTTACCCACCATTAATTCCCTTCTATTTTCCTTCTCTAGCCACACAAGCGCTAAAAATCAGTGCCACACAAGCGCTAAAAATCCAGTTTGTCATACAGTCATGCAAGCTAAATTTGATGCTCTAACTTCCAATAAAACATGGCATCATGTTCCCCCTCACCCATCTAAAAACCTTATCTGTTGAAAATAGATATTGTGGACCAAACACAAACCTGATGGTTATGTTCAATGTCATAAAGCCCGCCTTGTTGCCAAGGGATTTCATCAACGCCCTTGCATTGACTACTCTGATACTTTTAGCCCTGTTGTAAAGCTGACTACAGTTTGAACCATACTCTCCCTTTCCACTAGCCAGTCGTGGTCATTACAACAACTCGACATTAATAATGCAGTCCTTCAAGGTGCTCTCTCTGAAACAGTTTACATGGCTGAACCTACTGGATTCAAGGATAAAGATCATCCTGACTATGTTTACAAGTTATCCAAGGTCATCTATAGCCTCAAACAGGTACCACTGGCATGGTACAATGAACTTAAAAACTACTTACTCACATATGGATTCCGCAACTCATTAGCTAACCCTTCCCTCTTCATTTATAGTCATGGCCCAACACTTATTTATCTTCTTCTCTATCTTGACAACATCATTGTCACCGGTCCTTCAGTTTCTCACCTAATAGTTTGATCTCCACCCTTTCTAAATGCTTCTCTCTAAAACCTTGGGTTCCCTTTCCTACTTCCTTGGTGTTGAGGTCATTCCTAACAAACATGGTCCTTTTCTAAACCAAACCAAATACATTAATGACATCCTTATCCGCTACAAAATGTTTGATTCAAAACGTGTTCCCCCTCCTATGGCTGTCTATCCTTAACTTTCCCATGAAATGGGGTCCACTCTCCAAAACCCCACTGAATATCGTGCATTGGTTGGTAGCCTTCAATAATTCTCTCTTACACATCCCGATTTAGCATATGCTATAAACAAACTCTCTCAGTACCTTCATCAGCCCACTGATGTTCACTAGACTGCACTAAAATGTTTACTTCGTTATCTCAATGGTACCTTATCTCATGTTATCTAAGTTCATCGAAATTCTCCCCTTACTTTACATGCTTTTACTGATGCTGATTGGGCACATGACATAGATAAGTACCTCTCCACTATTGGAAACATCATGTATTTAGGCCGTAATCCCATCTCCTAGAGTTCTAAGAAACTACGAGCTATTGCTCGATCCTCTACTGAAGTCGAGTTCTGAGCTATAGCCTCAACCACATCTGAAGTTCACTGGTTACGTTCTCTTCTCAGTGAACTTGGTCTATCTGAGAACACTTGTCTAACCATCTACTATGACAATCTTGGCGCAACATACTAGTCAGCAAATCCCATCTTCCAATATCGTATTCAGCACCTTGCCCTGGCGTTCCACTTTGTGCGTGATCAAAATCAAGTTGGCACACTTCGGGTACAACACATATCAGGTGATGATCAACTAGTTGATGCATTGACAAAACCTTTTCCCAAACATCGATTCAACTATCTGGTTTCCAAGATTGGCTTTACCCACAGGAGAAATATCCTCCTCAATCTTGCGGGGACATGATAAGGAGAAATATCCTCCTCAATCTTCCCCTGCATAAAAGTGATTTTGCAAATATTCTATATTAATATAATTGCTTATGTATATTTGTTTTTAATTTAGTTTCCTAAGTTTAGTGGAATCTCCTTAATTGCAAATATTCTCTATAATATATATATATATATATATATATATATATATATATATATATATATATATATATATATATATATATATATATATGTAATATATGTAAGGATGTTCTTGCGTTAATCTATTTGTTTGTTATTTAGTTTCCTACGACATACATTTATTCCATGTGTTAATCTATTTTCTAGCAACCAAATAGACTTATTCATGAGTTACATAATGTACTGTTACAATAAAGACAACATAATGGACTATTATAATAGACAAGGAAACACAAGGAGCTTTTCTTATACTAAGAAACTCATGAAAAACAACAATAAATCACCAAGAAGCACATCCCTATACGATGGAATCAGACCACCATATATACACAGTTGATCTGATGGTGGAGAGGCTATCGATGGTGGGTTATGGTGGTGTTTAGAGTAGATTGATGCTTGGAAGGTTAATAAACAAGAATAACATACCTGAAGTGATTAAACTCAACATCCCAACAACAAACTTCCTTCTTTGTCTCCACCATTCTCTCCTTCCTACCACCTCTCTTCTCCAACTCATTTTTCTCGCTATCTATATATCTCTCCTTCCATCGATGTTGTTGTAATGAAACCCAAGCACCAATTAGGAGGTTCTCTTGAACCTCATATGTAATCTCATACACATGAAACGTCCATAAGCATTAATGCATCGATCGTGGGATTTTTTCCTGCTTGTGAACGATGCAATAATAAAACAACAGCCCATGAATTGCTTGCTTCGGCATCGAGACCGCATATAGTAGGCCAAAGAAGAAAATAGATGCATTCAAGAAGTCATGTTGATTAGGTTGAATTTGAGTTCTTTTTTTTTTTGGTTTATGTAATTGGTCCTTCAATTTATGGCTTTTTTACACTTAAAAACCTAACCCTAGACAAGTTAATATTTAAAGTTTCTTTAATGTCACTTTAGTCCCTCAATATCATTTAGACTCTATTAATGAATTATTTTTACTATAATTTCATTTAATCAAGTTATTTACGTTTTAATTGTTGATTGATCTTTTAGATATTATTTAACGTTATTTTTATTATATTAATTTCATTCTACACCCTAAGAATAAAAATAAATTGACATTACTTAAAAATCTTGTAACGGAACATTAACATCGTTAAATGAATGGTTTTCGGATCGCTATACCACATCATATATCAAGGATCCAAGAATTAGAAGTAGACATATTTAGAAGTTCAATCATAAAAATACCTAATGTGGCAACCCTTCTAGCTTCGATTTTCTTCACACCCTTAGGGTATTTTGGGCAGTCATGTTTCCAATGTTCTTTTTCAAAAGAGTGAAAACATGTGGCCTCACTCTGGTTATGGTTGTGAGCAATATCGGAATTCACCTTTCTTTTATGGGCTTGATTAAAAGAATTAATCTTTGTCATTCTGTAACACCGTAAAAATTAAAACAATTTTTCGCATTTTCAAACACATTTTTTTTTACAAAGTCATTCATTCATAAAATGTCATAGTGTATGTCTTTGTTTCATAAAATATCTCCCAATATCAAAATACATAAAATCCCATGTGTGTGTACGAATCAAGTCGGCGCCTTCCCGCGATCATTACTGGTACCTGAAACACATAACACTGAACACTGTAAGCATAAGCTTAGTGAGTTCCCCAAAATACCACTCTAACAGATAATAGCCATTCGAGGCTGTAACTCTATTGACCCTCTGGTCAATGTGTCTCAGTGGGGCCCTCCAGCCCCAACTCTCTATGGGCCCTCTGGCCCTAACTCTAGGGACCCGAAAGTCCCAACTCTGTAACTCTGAATCATGCATATCACATATCACAATAAATCACAACACATAAATAACATCCAAATACACTGGCATATAACTCTATAGTACTCTGTCGCATAACTCTGTTACCACACTAGGTAAAGTATAGTGAGAAGACTCACCTCAGGCGTCTCGGTAAATGTCTGACTCGATGGAAAAATATTGCCTAGCCTCCGCCTATTCATATATATAAATACTCTTATAAATATAACTCTCGAGACTAGACTCAACCTGCCATTGGCACCCTCAGAAAGGTAAAAGACCATTTTACCCTCCCCTCTTGTCACAAGGACTCTATTGATGACCAAACCCTAAAAGTCAACCAAAGTCAATGGTCCCACTTTCACCCTACTCGCCGAGTGCACCCAGGTGACTCGGCGAGTTCTCACATGTCCTTTAACTCTTTGACCTGCTTGACACGCCGAGTCCCTCCCTATACTCGACGAGTCATACTAGTAATGAATCGTGGGGCCACCCCGACTCAACTCGCCGAGTCTCAAGAACAACTCGGCGAATACCGCCTTGAACTCCAGTCCTCTAACTCCCTCCTGACTCACTGAGTCATCCCCCAACCCCATCAAGTCTACTCACTGAACAATTTTCGTGAAACCCTAACCTTACTCGCCGAGTCTCAAGAACAACTCGGCGAGTTCATGCCATGCACAAACTCTACTGACCTCCTGAGGTCAGATCTATTTCCCCAAACCATATATTTGGCCTCCCCAAGCATGAATGTCACGTAAAGTTCGAAACTTGATGCTTGTACAACCACAACAAGGCATCAAAAGGAGATTTAGTCCCAAAAATGGCCACCTAAGTCCAATAACCCCAAACTAAACCTTAAAGCTCCAAGGGTTAAGATCTCTGGACCTCTTTGAGTCCAGATCCAAGGCACAAACTCGAAGAGGGACCATTTTCTCCATATAATCACTCTCCAAATGGGGTTAGAAAACCCTAACTCTAAAGATCAACACCAAAACTGAAGGAGGTTCAAATTATTACCTCAAAATGAAGTCTCTGAACTCTGAAACTGCTTGAATCGCACCTCCTCTTTGCTCTTGTGACCTTCTTCTTGCTAAACCAAAGATACAAGGATCAAAAAGTGACTTCTTCTCCCTCATAGCGATTTAGCTCTCTTAGGGTTCTCTCAAGGGACTGGTAGCCGCAATGGGAGGCTATAAGTGCCCTTAAATAGGCTCCAAACCTGAGGAATTAGGGTTTCATTAAACAACGTGGACTCGTCGAGTCCACTAATGGACTCGCCGAGTCCGAACGTGAACCCGGATGAACATCCGCGACCCTACTCGGCGAGTCTTGGCTCCAACTCGCCGAGTTCCTCCACAAATTCCAAAATAATTAAATAAATTAATATACCTGGAATTTCAGGATGTTACACATTCCCTTTTCATTTGGAATAGAAAGTTCCTTCTTCTCATTAGAATAACCATTTCTATTAGCCAATGAAAGAACATGGGTTGCATCTTTGAGAATTTTAGACTCAGTAGCTTCCAACATATCAGAAAGCTCCAATAGGTTCATGTTGAAATTTATTATATCAAAGTATGTGATTAATGATCCATATGTATCTAGAAGCGAGAAAAGAAACAAATCAATGGTCTGATCCTTCAGAAACTCGACACCCATGTTTCCCAACTTGTCAATGTACGATTTTATCTTATAAACAAGCACATATACAGAAGTTCCTTCTTGGTGTTTACACTTTAACAAGGCTTTTAGTGATGCTAAACTTTTCAAGTCTTAAGAGAACAGAAAGGACTGAAAAGTCTGAGTGAAGTGTGGGAGGAAGAGAAGGAAGAAGATTGGTTTTCGTCAACATCTACAAGATGAAATGTAATTTAGTTAGTTCAAAATTTCCCTTAAAATAATTTTCAACCCTAAATAAGTTATTAAGAAGGTTGGGATCCCTATTTGGTTTTGCGATGTGTAAAAAGATGTCGTAAAAACACAACAAAGTTATTTAGGTAGACAAAACAACTTGGTGGTCAGTAGAGTAGCAGGGCTTGACCTTTTGATTGGCGCGGGGGGGGAGGGGGGGGGGGGGCTGTTAAAACCACGTGGGAATGGGTGCCCAAATGGTGCGGTATCACTCCTATCCTATTTGAATCAGTTTATAATGTCTTGGAATTTGCTGATAAATGGAATCATGTGCCAAGAAAAAAAACTATTACTAGGCATTTTCTATG
Source organism: Lactuca sativa (assembly GCF_002870075.4). Lineage (NCBI taxonomy): Eukaryota > Viridiplantae > Streptophyta > Magnoliopsida > Asterales > Asteraceae > Lactuca > Lactuca sativa. The sequence continues at coordinate 173,086,958 of NC_056626.2, read as the reverse complement.
GTACCTTATGGCTCATCTGAAAAGCGAAGAATGACTGGCTATTCAAAAATATCAAGATCGCCTTTACAATGTTGGCAGATAACATTAAGTCACAAGTGTTTTTTTGGTTTAAACATAGTGGTGCAACATGAGTCCAAAACTCGGTTGATTGGTGTGTTATCCGTTTTTATGTCTTAAGATACCTCTTGTAATTTTTCGTTTCCTGGTTGTATCTTTTCCCTCGTCTAGGTTCTTGCTAGACATGATTATTTATATATAACTAGTAAACAAAGCGTGGCTATGCCACTTTTGGTGAAAATCGGAAAACTTTAATTTTTTGTCTATATATATGGACCATTTCTATAATTATAGGGACCATTTATGTAAACATATTTTTAAGGCAAGGATTGCTTATGTAAATATTAAGATAGTAGCAATCCAAGGACAAAAAATGTCAACCTTCCAAACTTATTGTGGCCAAAACTACAAAACAAAGCAATCCAAGGATTAAAATTGTCAATTTCCCAAACTTGTTGTGGCTAAAACCTAAAACATGTAAAGTTTTGTGCTGAAAACCAAAAACATGGAAAGTTACTATTCATAAGCTTCTTTCAAAAAAAAAAAAAAAAAAAACCTTACATGGGCTACTTATTATTCATTTATTTTATGTTAATTTATTATTATTTAAATAATTTAATACTTTAATTGGCTTATAATTTACATATGCGATCGATCTTTTTGTCTGGTCACTCTTATTAATGTAATTAATAATTGATGGTTGAAAGGTCAATTTGGATCGTTCAGCCACATGCTACAAATAATGGCTCATAGGTAAGATATTCAAGTTTTCTATTTATTTTAGATTATTAATTATGGGTAAAACTAATACTTTTTCTTTAATCTTTGGTACACAAGTCTATAAACTTTGAACTTTTCTTTGAATCTAGAGAGTTTCTAAAGTTGCTGAACAAATTTATATGTCTGTTTTATCGTTACTATTGGTTTTTAATTAACTTTGTTTTATATATCTCACAACTTAATATTATATACTACTTTTGAGTTGTTGAGTTGGACAATAATGTTGTTTAATTCCTCCACCATATTACAACATGAGATGTGCAAATAAGAAAACATGTTTTTGTTTAATTTATTTAATCAATGAGGAAGGGTATGTGATAGAGGAAGGTTGCACAACAAACTGATCAGATTCGGTGAGAACGAAAGAATGCAAGACAGTCTCTCTATTTCTTTAGATTTTTTTTCAAAGTGTTTATAACTCTCAAACAAAACCTCTACAACATGACAAATTCTAATGATAAAGAACCCTATTTATAAAAGTTCATGAAGGAGAAATGGGTGCATGGATTAGCTTTTAGTTGCAATTATGTTGGTTTTGGTAATAGTTAGACGTAATATAATAAAACAAAAATATTGTTAACTAATTACTAATTACCTGAATATATTTTTTTTGACAAAAAGTATTGTGGAGACACAATTTAAACTTGTCACCTCAAGGTTATGAGTATTACAAGGTACCAAACTCCTTGCCATGAGCTGAAGATAATAACTAAAAACCATGGTTGCAAAAATCGTTAATCGACCGCTAATTGGTGGACTAGCGATTAGGGATTAATCGGTTAGGCGGGGATTAATCGGAAGATTAATCGAGGACCATTAATTATTAAGAAAATTATTCAAAAATTTATAAATCTAATTTTAATCCTACAAAAAAAGTGATTAATCGGCGATTAGGTCCGATTAGGACCGATTAGGTCCGACTTTGTCCTGCGTTGACCAAACCCGATTAGGTCCGATTAGGCCCGATTAGGTCCGATTAAATCCGACTTTGACATGTATTGACCAAACCCGATTATAGTTACTGATTAGCAATAAATTTCATCAGTGGAGGTCTGATTAGCGAATAATCGCTGATTAATTGGCCGATTAGGCCGATTTCTGCAACACTGCTAAAAACTAATAAACAAACATGGACTCAATGCACCCGTCTAATATGTATATATATATATATATATATATATATATATATATATATATATATATATATATATATATAAGGTTGTAGAACTCGTTACTCAGTACCTCTTCGGCCGACTACCGAGTAGCGATGTAACGACCCGTCTCCGGTATGATGATTCCATGGTTTTTATTTTGAAGTTTGCAAGAGGGACTCGGCGAGTTCATAGCCTGACTCGCCGAGTAGGGACGGGATTTCGAGCACGTGTTAGCCGGCGACTCGGCGAGTCCATATTCGGGACTCGGCGAATCTGTCTGTCTGGAAGAAACCCTAAATCCCCGGGTTGCCCACTATTTAAGCCAGCTTATAGCCCCCAATCTCGCCTCCTTCACCCTCAGAGAGCTGTGAGAAAACCCTAATCCGTCCTTGAGTGATTTAAGTATTCTTGTGTGCATTTGTGAAGGCTTGAAGAATGAGAAGAAGAAAGGAGCAAGGAGAAAAGGTGTAGAGCAAAGATTCAAGGGCAAATCAGAGTTCCTTGAGGTATTCTTCGGATTTCCTTCCCTTTTATGCTTTAAAACCCCATTAGAACTCTTCTAGATCTAGTTTGATGCTTCTCTCAAGCCTTATGATGGTATGGATGCCCTATTAGGTCGAGATATCCTTAGATCTGTTCATTTAGGAGTTGTAGAGCCCGGATCTATTGTCTTTTGTTGATACCTTGCATGAAAACCCTAGATCTAGCCTTCTCTTTATGATTTTGAGCTATTTTATCTTCATGGATGCATATGGGCACATGATGATAGAATCTTTACGTGGTAATCGAGTTAAGGGAGTCCAGATCTATAAGTTTCATGCACTGGATTCAAGCAGAATCGAGTTTTGAGTTGTTGCATGCAAGCGACTCGGAGAGTCTGAAGAACGACTCGGCGAGTCGAGTCGAGAGTCCCCGATTTCCCTTTTCGAGTGATGCCAAGTAGGACCAGTGAGTGGTAGAGGGGACTCAGCGAGTTTAAGGTTAGACTCAGTAATGGAGGGACTCAGCGAGTTGTTCATACAACTCGGCGAGTCCAAGGCAATCTTCTTAGCTCGAAGAACAACTCGTCGAGTTGTTCATATGACTCGGCGAGTCGGATGCAGATTGCCTAAGTTTTGATTCAAAAGGGAACTCGTCGAGTTGATGCCATACTCGACGAGTAGCAGCGAGTAGGGTCGAGAAGTGAAAATAGGGACTCGGCGAGTTGGCGGCCCAACTCGGCTAGTCAGGTCAACTGTGGGTTGACTTTGACCAGGAGAGTTGACTTTGAACAAGGGTAAAAGAGTCATTTTACCCCAGTGCAGTGTTTAGCATTGATTGACTGTGTTTATGGACTTGTAGCCGGGGAGATACCGGAGCAGCAGCAGATAGCTTCCAGAGCCATACACACAGCAGCCAGCTCACGAGGTGAGTTTCCTTCCAGTAGGATCAGGGTCTAAGGCCACGAGGCCGGCCCATTTAGTTAGCAGCAGTTCCGGACTTCAGTCCGAAGCAGTAGTTCAATATGCTTAATGTCTCCGTGATTCAAGCACGTTGTGTGTTATGTTAGTTGACATGTGTTATGCCATGCTATGATGAGTAGTTCCGGACTTTCGGTCTGATGCAGTCAGTTCCGGACTTCGGTCTGATGCAGTTAGTTCCGGAATTCGGTCCGATGCAGTCAGTTCCGGACTTCGGTCCGATGTAGTTAGTTCCGGACTTCGGTCCGATGCAGTCAGTTCCGGACTTTGGTCCGAGCAGCTAGTTCCGGACTTCGATCCGATGCAGTGGGCAAGGCCCAGTATGTGTTTTATATGTATTGTATGGTATGCGGTAGTTTGGGGGAGCTCACTAAGCTTCGTGCTTACAGTTTCAGTTTTGGTTTCAGGTACTTCCGCAAGCAAAGGGAAGAGCTCGGGATGATGGCATCGCACACACCACAGCTTTAGTTTTCATCCTGTGAGTTGATTCAGTTCTTGATTTTGATATGATATAGATATGATACAGTTTTCCTCACAGTGTTTTTACTATGTTTGAGATATATCACGTATGGTTTTATGATATGATACTCAGATTATGGTTTTTGGTAATATTGAAAAATGAAATTTTTGGGTCGTATTTTTGGGTCGTTTCAAGTTGGTATCAGAGCCTTGGTTTAAGGGATTCAGATACACTTCCGGGTGTATCTGAACTCAAACTAAGGGGAAGATAGAAAGATTTTTAAAAGGAAAATGTTTTCTAAAAAGTTTTGAAAGCACTTAGAAAGAAAGAAATTTTTAAACAAGATAAGGGTGTGGTGCATGCGATCAGCCGAGCTCAAGTAAGTACTCCTAAATTACCCATACAAGTTATTTTTTCAGTTTCAGTTTCAGTAGAACAGCATGCTAGTATAGGACTAAGGATCTAGGAGGATGCCTTATGTGCCTGCTTTATGTGTTACAGCTTTATGAGTATTGCATGCTAGTATTGAGTAGACAGCAGTAGGATAGCCTGTTTAGGTTATGCCTGATAGTATGAGCTTAGCATTGTATGCTAGTACAGTTTCCCCATATGAGGATAGGATGGCTTGAGTGGTTCTTGTGTTTGAATGTTGCTTGCTTCGTGCTTTGTGGGATTCTGAGTGATGGGAGTTAGCCATTAGGTGAACACGTCACACCACATGTGATCAGGGTTGAATAATCCCAGAGTGCTGGAATTGGCCCTATTGCGCAGCTCTTGTTTGAGTCCAACCGTTATAGGGACGAGTCTTTTACTTGAAGGATTATCTGAGCCTCGTCACATGTGATGGTGTTCAGGTGGTGGCTAATTAGCATTATAAGGAGGCCTTCAGCAGTTGAGGACTAGTTGAGTTGAGTCTGAGGTTTCCCTAGGGAAAGCCTAGGATGAGAGTAGCAGAGATCAGTAGTAGTAGAAGTGACTTGGTGGAGTCAAGGCAGTTCTTGAAGAAAGTACGGATAGATGTGGAAGGTAGTATGGGCCCGTACTACTGAAAGCAGAGGATCCGTACTCGAATCAAGAAAGGATGAGACAAGACCAGGAAGCTAGTTGTAGTATCAATGATCCCTTGAGATATTTCAGTTTTCTGATGTAGTTGTGATGTGTTTCAGAATAGTGGTTTTGCGTTCGAGACCAGCAGACGGCAGTAGAGGTGCCGGGGAGGGATCAGGTTCAGGCTCGGGGGACGAGCGCATGGATGAGCAGACCTGAGAGTTTCTTTCTTCGGAGATTACGCGCATCATTATAGAGCAGACTCCTGTGATCTTCGGTTCGATCAAGGAGGGAATTCTAGAGCTGATGGATGAGAGATTGGGCACCTTCCGTGCCGAGGTGGCGGCCATGATAGGGTCGCGCACCCTTACATTCAGGGAGTTCAGGGCATGTGGAGCTCCGGACTATCATGGGGCATGGGACCCCATAGCGAGTACTAGATGGTTGGCGGATGTGGCCAACGCTTTTCGCACTAGCAGGTGTCCCGAGGGGGACAAGGTCAGATTGGCGTCCTGTCTTCTGAAGGACATGGCACGGGATTGGTGGGAGGAGGTCGGACATACCATTGGAGATGATGCAGCATTGGACGCCATGACCTGGGCTAACTTCTCTACCAGGTTTAGGGCGGAGTTTGCACTGGTTATTGAGGTGCAGTAGTTAGCTAGGGAGTTTCAGGACCTCACCCAAACTACAGAGACAGTGGCGGAGATCACCGCCAAGTTCAGGGAGAGGGCTCTTCTCGTTCCTCAGTACGTAGCCGATGAGGAGATGAAGAAGGCCCGTTATCATGAGATGTTGTGGAGCGATATCCGCCAGTTTGTGAGCCGGTCCAGCTGTAAAACGCTGGATGACATGATTGCTAGGGCTCGGGAGAGGGAGATTGACCTCGAGATGGAGAAGAAGAGGAAACCGGAGGCGGTTTCGGGTACAGGTAGTTCGGGAAAAAAGAACAAGGTTTCAGATCACAGATCTAGGAGTCAGCAGAGCCACGGTCGATGTGGCAAGTGTGGGAGATTGCACGAGGGGGCGTGCAAGGCAGGGAGTTCCGGCTGCTACAAGTGCGGTCGGATTGGGCATTTGAGTAGGGATTATACGGCCCCTGCTACTGCCGTTGCAGCATCAGATCTGATTTGCTTCCAGTGCAATCAGAGGGGACATAAAAAGTCCCAGTGTTCGAGTTTAGCCGCAGCGGGGAAGGTGGCTGCACCTGCCCCTTCTACCTTGAGGATTACAGATAGCCGGCAGGGCCGAGCTGATGCGCCAGTGGCGAAGAGTAGGGCGTTTCAGATGACAACAGAGGAGGCGCGAGCGACTCCTGATGTGGTGACGGGTATGTATCTTCCCTTCATCTCTTTATTATTATTGATTGAATATTGCTTATGATTGTGTGTTTTATTTAGGGTCGTTCTCTGTGAACGGCATTTCTGCTATGGTATTATTCGATTCGGGGGCTACCCGATCATTCGTATCGCTTGCGCTTAGCAAGAGATTTAGTAGAGCTCCAGGGGAGCTGGTTTGTCAATTAGAGGTTGAGATAGCAGATGATAGGACCGTGAGGGTCGGCAGAGTGCATAGAGGGTGTTCTCTTCAGTTGTTTGATGAGCAGTTTTCAGTGGACCTGGTACCTATTCCCCTGCGAGGGAATAAGGTTATTGTGGGCATGGATTGGCTAAGCCCCAATGGGGCGGTGATTGATTGTGAGCTTCAGCTAGTGAGTGTTCGCACTCCCAGTGGGGGAGAGTTAGTGATTCAGGGCGAGAGGCCACAGCGTGGACCGACCTTTTGTTCCGCCGCAAGGGCGAGGCGCTATGTTCAGCAGGGTTGCGCCGGTTTTGTAGCTTACGTCTTGGATGCCCAGGAGAAGGGTAAGACGACAGTTGATGATGTTCCTATAGTGCGAGACTACCTGGATGTGTTTTCCGAGGATTTGCCGGGGATACCTCCCGAGAGGCAGGTTGAGTTCAGGATCGACCTAATTCCTGGTGCGGCTCCGATAGCCAAGGCACCGTATCGACTAGCTCCCCCTGAGATGCAGGAGTTGTCTACGCAGCTGCAGGAGCTTTTAGACAAGGGTTTCATTCGGCCGAGCAGTTCGCCTTGGGGAGCACCGATCCTGTTTGTGAGGAAGAAGGATGGGTCGTATCGTATGTGTATAGATTATCGGGAGTTGAATAAAGTAACGGTGAAGAACCGTTACCCACTTCCGAGGATAGATGATTTGTTTGATCAGCTTCAGGAAGCGTCTTGGTTCAACAAGATCGATCTACGCTCCGGTTATCATCAGATGCGGGTTAGAGATGAGGATGTATAGAAGACTGCTTTCAGGACCAGGTATGGTCATTATGAGTTTGTGGTGATGCCATTTGGGCTCACCAATGCTCCAGCCACGTTCATGGATCTCATGAATCGCGTGTGCAGGCCGATGCTGGATCGGTCAGTGATAGTATTCATAGATGATATCTTGGTGTATTCCAAGACGCAGGAGCAGCACGAGGAGCACCTGCGGGAGGTGCTGGAGGTTTTGAGGAGGGAGAGACTTTTTGCAAAGTTCTCCAAATGTGAGTTCTGGTTGCGCGAGGTACAGTTCCTTGGTCACCTCGTCAACCAGAAGGGTATTTTGGTAGACCCGGCCAAGATAGAGGCCATGATGCAGTGGGAGGTCCCGAAGTCTCCATCTGAGATTCGGAGCTTCCTAGGGTTGGCAGGGTATTACCGGAGATTCATTCAGGATTTCTCCAAGATAGCTGTGCCGCTCACTCGACTGACCAAGAAGTCGGTGGTATTTCGTTGGGGGCCTGAGCAGCAGGCAGCGTTCGAGACCCTCAGACAGAGATTATGCGAGGCTCCGATCCTTACCTTGCCAGAGGGAGTAGAGGACTTCGTAGTCTACTGTGATGCCTCGATCACAGGTATGGGAGCAGTGTTGATGCAGCGAGGCCATGTGATAGCTTACGCCTCGAGACAGTTGAAGCCTCACGAGGCTAATTATCCTACCCATGATTTAGAGCTGGGGGCGGTTGTGTTTGCCCTCAAGATTTGGAGGCATTATCTTTATGGGGTCCGTTGTACTATCTACACTGATCACAAGAGTTTGAGGTACCTTATGGATCAGCCGAGTCTGAACATGAGGCAGAGGAGATGGTTGGATGTGCTAAAGGATTATGCTTGTGAGATCCTTTACCATCCAGGGAAGGCCAACGTGGTGGCCGACGCCTTAAGCCACAAAGTGTCGGCAGCCCCTATCAGGGATCTGTGTTTGAGGATGACAGTGATCACTCCATTGTTGGAGCTGATCAAGGAGGCTCAGGTGGAGGGCCTCAAGGAGGAGAGGCAGAAGTGTGAGAGGATAGTGGGCCGAGTAGCCTCGTTTGATTATGACAGTCGGGGATTGCTGACGCTTCACGGGAGGGTGTGGGTACCGTATTGGGGTGGAGTTAGGCAGGTGTTGATGGATGAGGCTCATAAGTCTCGATTTTCTATCCACCCAGGGACGACGAAGATGTATCGAGATCTTCGACCTGTTATTGGTGGCCCTGCATGAAGCGGGACGTCGCCTGGTATGTTGAGAGATGTCTGACCTGTAGGAAGGTCAAGGCGGAGCACCAGAGGCCTCACGGCAAGATGCAGCCGTTAGACATTCCAGTGTGGAAATGGGAGGACATCACCATGGATTTTGTCACCAAGCTTCCCAGGACCGCACGAGGAGTGGATTCGATATGGGTAGTAGTAGATCGGTTGACGAAGAGTGCTCATTTTATCCCGATCCAGGAGAGTACATCGGCAGAGAAGTTAGCCAATATCTATGTGCGAGAGATTGTGGCACGTCATGGAGTGCCGGTATCGGTGGTGTCAGACCGAGATGTCCGTTTTACATCCAGATTCTGGAAGCGGTTCCACGATGAGATGGGTACTTGTCTCCATTTCAGCACCGCTTTCCACCCTCAGACGGACGGGCAGAGCGAGAGGACAATTCAGACTCTCGAGGACATGCTTAGGGAATGTGTTTTAGATTTCGGCGGCAGTTGGGATACGTATCTTCCGTTAGCGGAATTTTCGTATAACAACAGTTATCATGCGAGCATTGATCGACCTCCCTTTGAGATGCTTTATGGGAGGAAGTGTAGGACCCCGATTTGTTGGGGCGAGGTCGGTCAGCGAGTCATCGGGAGCACAGAGGTGGTGCTCAAGACGACCGAGTTGATCCAGCAGGTCCGTAGTAGACTGTAGACTGCGCAGAGTCGGCAGAAGAGCTACGCCGACAGGAGGCGTTCAGACTTGGAGTTCCGGGTGGGAGATATGGTTCTTCTGAAGGTCTCACATTGGAAAGGTGTCATCAGGTTCTGGAAGAGGGGCAAGTTGGGTCCCAGGTTTATTGGTCCTTTCAGGGTTTTGGCCCGGGTGGGTCGGGTTGCTTATCGGTTGGATCTTCCTGAGGAGCTTAGTCAGATCCACAACACTTTCCATGTGTCTCAGTTGAGGAAGTGTTTGGTAGATGAGTCAGCAGTCGTTCCCCTAGAGGATATTCAGGTTGATAGCAGCCTGAATTATATTAAGAGGTCGGTCGCGATTCTGGACCGGAAGACCAAGACCTTCAGGAACAAGGAAATTCAGTTAGTGAAGGTGCAGTGGCAGCACCGGAAGGGGTCTTAGTGGACGTGGGAGGTTGAGGAGGAGATGAGAGAGCACTACCCAGAGATATTTGCAGATTCAGCCGTAGCAGACTTCGAGGACGAAGTCTGAGATAAGTGGGGGAGAATTGTAACGACCCGTCTCCGGTATGATGATTCCATGGTTTTTATTTTGAAGTTTGCAAGAGGGACTCGGCGAGTTCATAGCCTGACTCGCCGAGTAGGGACGGGATTTCGAGCACGTGTTAGCCGGCGACTCGGCGAGTCTATCTGTCTGGAAGAAACCCTAAATCCCCGGGTTGCCCACTATTTAAGCCACCTTATAGCCCCCAATCTCGCCTCCTTCACCCTCAGAGAGCTGTGAGAAAACCCTAATCCGTTCTTGAGTGATTTAAGTATTCTTGTGTGCATTTGTGAAGGCTTGAAGAAGGAGAAGAAGAAAGGAGCAAGGAGAAGAGGTGTAGAGCAAAGATTCAAGGGCAAATCAGAGTTCCTTGAGGTATTCTTCGGATTTCCTTCCCTTTTATGCTTTAAAACCCCATTAGAACTCTTCTAGATCTAGTTTGATGCTTCTCTCAAGCCTTATGATGGTATGGATGCCCTATTAGGTCGAGATATCCTTAGATATGTTCATTTAGGAGTTGTAGAGCCCAGATCTATTGTCTTTTGTTGATACCTTGCATGAAAACCCTAGATCTAGCCTTCTCTTTATGATTTTGAGCTATTTTATCTTCATGGATGCATATGGGCACGTAAAGATATAATCTTTACGTGCTAATCGAGTTAAGGGAGTCCAGATCTATAAGTTTCATGCACTGGATTCAAGCAGAATCGAGTTTTGAGTTGTTGCATGCAAGCGACTCGGCGAGTCTGAAGAACGACTCGGTGAGTCGAGTCGAGAGTCCCCGATTTTCCCTTTTCGAGTGATGCCGAGTAGGACCAGTGAGTGGTAGAGTGGACTCAGCGAGTTTAAGGTTAGACTCAGTAATGGAGGGACTCGGCGAGTTGTTCATACAACTCGGCGAGTCCAAGGCAATCTTCTTAGCTCAAAAACAACTCGTCGAGTTGTTTATATGACTCGGCGAGTCGGATGCAGATTGCCTAAGTTTTGATTCAAAAGGGAACTCGTCGAGTTGATGCCATACTCGACGAGTAGCAGCGAGTAGGGTCGAGAAGTGAAAATAGGGACTCGGCGAGTTGGCGGCCCAACTCGGCGAGTCAGGTCAACTGTGGGTTGACTTTGACCAGGAGAGTTGACTTTGACCAAGGGTAAAAGAGTCATTTTACCCCAGTGCAGTGTTTAGCATTGATTGAGTGTGTTTATGGACTTGTAGCCGGGGAGATACCGGAGCAGCAGCAGATAGCTTCCAGAGCCATACACACAGCAGCCAGTTCACGAGGTGAGTTTCCTTCCAGTAGGATCAGGGTCTAAGGCCACAAGGCCGGCCCATTTAGTTAGTAGCAGTTCCGGACTTCAGTCCGAAGCAGTAGTTCAGTATGCTTGATGTCTCCGTGATTCAAGCACGTTGTGTGTTATGTTAGTTGACATGTGTTATGCCATGCTATGATGAGTAGTTCCGGACTTTCGGTCCGATGCAGTCAGTTCCGGACTTCGGTCCGATGCAGTCAGTTTCGGACTTCGGTCCGATGTAGTTAGTTCCGGACTTCGGTCCGATGCAGTCAGTTCCGGACATTGGTCCGATGCAGCTAGTTCCGGACTTCGGTCTGATGCAGTTGGCAAGGCCCGGTATGTGTTTTATATGTATTGTATGGTATGTGGTAGTTTGGGGGAGCTCACTAAGCTTCGTGCTAATAGTTTCAGTTTTGGTTTCAGGTACTTCCGCAAGCAAAGGGAAGAGCTCGGGATGATGGCAGCGCACACACCACAGCTTCAGTTTTCATCCTGGGAGTTGATTCAGTTCTTGATTTTGATATGATATAGATATGATACAGTTTTCCTCACAGTGTTTTTACTATGTTTGAGATACATCACGTATGGTTTTATGATATGATACTCAGATTATGGTTTTTGGTTATATTGAAAAATGAAATTTTTGAGTCGTATTTTTGGGTCGTTTCAAGCGAGTACTCGGATTTGGAAATTTTTGTAGAAATATTTTTAGGGAAATTATATATGTCAAAATCATAAGATAAAATCATAAGTTGATTGAAATATATAACAAAATTGGATACATGTGAATACACAAAAAATAAAAAACACATAATGGTCTCACTTCGTGAATAATTATTGAAAACTTAAGATATATATGTAGTAATAATCACATGTGTATGTTAAATAATAAATCATTAAGTATATTATACATATTAATCACCAAGTTGACCAAATTTCACAACACTGCTTAGTTCGTAAGGGCCGATCGGGTAGTACTCGGGATTATTTAACTCGCCTCGGCAAGGGGGAGTAGCGAGTACTTGGATGAGTAATAAACCAACTCGGCAAGTTTCACAATACTGTATATATATATATATATATATACATATATATATATATATATATATATATATATATATATATATATATATATATATATTAAGGTTCATTTGAGATCATACTAATTTTGTGAGGCCATGAGACCAAATCTAAAAATTCTTTTTTTTTAATTATTATTTTCGGAACTTTAGTTACCTAAAAAAAAACTTACCATTGTTTTTGAAAAATACGTGAAATATTCTAATCGAATATTATACTGTAAATATTTTAATGTGATTTTTAGAATGTTCGAATATTTTACTAGATTTTTCAGATATGTAGAATATTATAATATTCTACTAGAATCTGTAAAAAAAATGTGTTTTTTTATTTTTTGTGGTATGTTTTTTTATTTCTTTTTGGAAAATAAATATTCCAAAAATAATATTTGGAAAAAAAAAATTATTGAAAATTTTCAATTATTTTGTATTTTGAAAAATGTTTTTTATCTACTAAATGAGTAGCTATAATTGCGTCTCACAGTCTCACAAAATTAAGTCGTCTCACATGAACCTATATATATATATATATATATATATATATATATATATATATATATATATATATATATATATATATATATATATATATATATATATATATATATATATATATATATATAAAAGCCATCTATCTTAAAACATATTTATTTGAAACTCCTCAACTCTTTACCTTATAAAACTAAAATGATTTTTTAATTGAAATTTTTTGTGTATATAAGATACGTTTGGTTGTCCTTTTTTTTCATTTTCGTTCTCTATATTTCATGAGATTGAAGAAGTTTGAAATATGTTTGGTTTCTTTTTTCCACATTTTATTTTCCTTCTATTTTGTTTAAACTCCATTTGAAGTTTATTGTCTACATGTGTCAATCCAACAGTTTTTGGTATGTATAGATGATGAAGAATTGTGTGAAGGTTGTACATCACAGGGAAACAAAAAGTATGGTCAATTTTGATATGTTATGTGTTGAAAGTGTTTGTCAATTTTAAGTGAATGATATATATTTAAAAATAAAAGAAAAATGTTGTAAATTTTGATGTTTTTGAATTATATTAAAAATATAAATGTGTTTGAAGTGTTTTTTGAAAGAAAAAGTGAGAACTAGTATTGACTTTTTAAAGATTTTGTTCATATTGATCAATAAATAAAAGGCATAACCGGGAAAAAAAAACTATAAATTTTATATATTTGAAGTGTTTTTAAACAAAAAAAAAAGTAAGACCAAAATAATAATAAATTGTGCGATAAGAAATAGCTATTTTTTATGGCTATTCTTCATATTGATCATCAAAAAATTTGTTGCCATAAAAAAAACAATAAATTGACTACATTATTGGTTGGTGTAAATTTATTGTAAAAGGTGCTTATTAGGCTGGAGTGAGTGGTGTCGCGCTCTTTCATGAAATTGTAGTGACACGTAAGCGTCACCTCATCCATTACCACAAAAATATGGTTTCATATCACACCCAAGGGGTGGTGTCACACTCCTTTAAATTATTTTTATTTTTAAATAAATAAAATTTTAAGTTTTAAATAAATACAAAATATTTCATTAATTAAAAATAAAAATCATTACATTATTTAAAAAAATCCTAGGAAATTAGAATATATAAAAGTAGAAAGCTTAAACGTACAGCTTTAAAACACACACACACACACTTCAAATAATTAAAAACTTGGAAAACAACTACAAATTACCACGATTAACGTAGTGTTTCACGTCTTCCTTCATTTGCAAAACGACTTGAAGCGCATCCATGATCAAATTCAACGTGTCCATCGATATCACTCTCAGGTCGTTGTCCCTTTATTTCCAACTCTCTCTATCCGAAGTAAGTTGCAAAAATTTATTCATTCTATCTTTTATGTCTTGCACGTTCTCCCCTATTTCTTTCAAGTCATCCGATTCTGACGCTTTGCCTTTGCCTTTGTTTTTTGTTTTGTCCCTTCCCATTGGTCGAGGGTGGTGACACTTGAATGAGCTCATCTTCGTTGAGGTCAACACCAACACGTGGATGAAGTGTGTTCGGATTCGAAAGTTCTTGACCGTTTTGATCCATTATCGATGTGTCCGTCGCTTGTTTTTAGTTTTTGCCATTTGTTTTTGCTTTTGAGTAGATTCCAAACTTCAAAAAACTTAAAAGTCTTATTTTGCTCTTTTCGATAAATGTTAAAAGCTTTCTCCAAGACCACTTCGTCACTTAAATCGCTTTTCCATTGTCGTTTCATGTTGTTATATAAATCGTTAAACAACATCACATATATGTTCATCTTTCCCCATTTTGAGTACACTTGATGTTTAGTACGATATGGTTCCAGGTTCATTCCTTTGTGGAATCTAGCTCTAACGCGCATCCAAAAATGATCATGTTTTTGGCTCCCTCCTGTCTTCGCGTCTTCTGAAATGTCAATCCATGATTGTGCTAATACTAACTCTTCTTGAGGTGACCACGCTTTAGCTTCCGCCTTCTCTTTTCTTTTATTTCCTGGTTGAGAGGGTTGAGTTTATGGAACAAATTATGGTTCAGATTCGGAAATGGGTGTTTGTGGTTTTGATTGTGTTTCTGGAACAAACTCTGGTTGGGAACCAAAATTAAAAGGATCAAAACCTTGGTTAAATTGTGGTTGTGTTTGTGGAAATGGTTGCGTAGGACGTGTTTGTTGGATATGTTGTGGAAAATAGGGAAGCATAACCCCGTAGTGGTAGAAAGGAGGCGAAAAAACCGGTTGATCGAGTGAAGGTCTTGGAGTTGTGGGTTTTCTAGTGAATGTTATGTTTTTTCGTTGGTTTGATTTTTGGGGGATGACATTTTTTTTGGGTTTGAAAAGAGAGAATATGGTAAAGAAACATAAAATGTTGATGAGTATTTTTTGTTAAGTTGATAAAGTATTTATAGTATTGGTATAAAAGAAATAAAACACATTGAAAACTAACTGTTTTAAAACGGTAAACCACGAGAACCAATCAAAGTTAAGCAAGGAGCGCACCCGTGGAAGGCTGCAGTGCGGCCTAGACCGCACCTGGACCGCACCTAGGGGCGGTGTGCATGATGAAGTGGCAGATGGAGTGCAGCCTAGACCGCACCCACTCCATCTGGTCTAAAACACCCCTAAAGCATTCTTATATTTTTTAAGAATTGTGCTTTGAAAAGTTTCCACATATTTAAAAGATCATAAAAATCATGGATTTACAAGGTGATAAGAAGATATTTTAAACCCTTTTAAATTTAATTTCTTCTATTTATTTATTCAATTAGTTTATAACTTGTGAGAACCACAGTTATAAAATTAATTAAACTTTCATATTAAAAAATGTAAGTTATTAATCAATTATTTTAAATAAATTATTATTTAAAAGATATTTCTTAGTTATATAAAATTATAATCGTTGATTTAAATAAATACATGAAGTTATATCACCATATAATTTGTATTAATTTTACTTTTATTTAATCTAATTTTATTAATTTAATATAATTAGAGTGTAAAATTTTAAAATGGAGAATCAATTATTAATTTAATGTAATTAGAGTGAGAAATTTAAAATTTGAAATGGATAATTAATAGGTTGACAAGTGGCATGATAAGTGACATATAATACTAATGAGAAGTTCTAATAGTATGACACTTGTTAATATGAAAAAAAAAACTATTTTTTTATTAGAATAAAGATTGTGTATAAATGGTGTCATGCATTGTATGTGTAAATTCATGTTGAAGGTAATATCACTTATTATAATTTGAGTCAACGATCTTTTTTTTCCTGTAAGATATTATAATTAAATACAATAAAAAGAATAAGTACATTTTGAGGCAAATTAACCGAATCTCTTTTCGATACTTTTATTAAAAGTGTTATCAACATTTGAATTTCATTCTTGGATAAAAAAACTATTATTAGTTTATTTTTCATTGATTATGTTATTGTAATTTAATACACATACATGTTATTAAATTTTTTGAACATAACCATATATAATTTAGTTTTTAATAATTGGTTTTAAGGTTTTTGATCTAATAGAAGTAAGAACAAGTGCCCAAACCCATAAACTCTTTTTTCTCGGGTTTGGAGGTTTGTGTGATATTGTCTCTTAAGATTTCTATCTAAAACCTTGTACAAATATTTAGAAATGATAATCTATTGTCTATTTCTATCTATCTCTTATGGATAGTGTCATTTAAATGAATATGGTTCAAGATAGACCAACTATCATGAACCATATTCATTTCAAACTTTCAAACTCTTTAACTTAATGTCACTTGCATGGTTTTTAATTGAGATATTTTTGCTTTATAAAATTACTTGCTTTTCTTCTCTTTTTATTTTCGTTGTTTAGAGTGCATTAGAAAGAAGAAGTTTCAAATATGTTTTCTTCATTCCTTCTACATACTTTTTTCCTTCTTCTGATTTTGTAAAATTTCGTAACAAGTTTATTGTTTATAGGTGTCAATCCAAAAGTTTTTGGTATTTAAAGATGAATATCTTTTGATGTCTATTGTAAATGAATAAGAAGTGTCTTTTGATGGCTTCTATTAACATTGATCAAATAATTACACACCCTAAACATGATGAAGACTATAAATTTGATGTGCTTGAAGTGTTTACGGAAACAATAATGAATAATAATTGTCTTTTTTTTTTTTGCTTTACCTTGATAAAAAAAAAGTACAAACAAACTGTGAAGAAAACTATGAATTTTATGTGTTTAAATTATATTTCTGAAAAAAAAAAATATAGACAACTCAAAAATTTCAGATAAATGTTGTACGTTTACAGCCAAAAGAAAAATATTGTGAATATTAATGTGTCATATGTTTGAAAATTAATTTATTTAATTGATAGCGGTATGGAGTGACCTTCTCAGATGAGAGGTCAGGGTTCAAGTCTCGGTGGAGACATAGGTGGTTATTTAAGAGTAGATTAGTCAGTTTGCCGTTTAAAAAAAAAAAAAACTAAGTCTCATAAGTATTAATTAAGTAAAATGAATGAAACCCCCTTTTTGGTTATAATGATTTAATTATATATAACCTTTAGCTGAAATTTGGAGAGTTGTAATATTAAAGCAAACCACTAATGAAATAATAAATTTTTACATTAATGTGGTAATATATATATATATATATATATATATATATATATATATATATATATATATATATATATATATATATATATAACTTACTTTGTTTTCACTATCTATTGTGTGCATGTATGATTGATTCTGAACCAATCATTTTAGTTATTTTAAGAAAATAATTAATGCATATTACATGTTGAAAATATATTAGATATTAATTACATCTTCAACATTTAATATGTATTAATTACTTTCTTAAAATAACTAAAATGATTGGTCCATAATTAATCATACATGCACACAATAGATACTGAAAACATTTGAACCTAAGTCTATATATATATATATATATATATATATATATATATATATATATATATATATATATATATATATATATATATATATATATATATATATATATATATATATATATATATATATATATAACTCTTACCAATACTAATTCAAATAATCACATGCTATTTAATAGTAATTTAGAGACTTATACAATTAATCGTTAATGAATAATACACATAAAATATTGGTTGCACGTTTTTAATAGTAGATTTAGAGGTTTTTGGTAGAATATTTAGTCTACATATTAGATGATCATATTTTTATTTTAATTGACTAAACATGATTTAAATATTTCAATACAATTTAATTAATTCTTACATGCATCAATACAAATAAAAATATATATTTACTTCTAGTAGTTTAAATTTAAATAAAATTTAGTTGAAATTGAAAATTTGTCATAATAAAAAACAATTCAGTGCAAATTAACCGATTTTAATTACATTAGTATGGTCAAAGGTATATATATATATATATATATATATATATATATATATATATATATATATATATATATATATTCAATTACATCAAAACACTTCAATTTTACTAAAACTTTTCTCGATTTCAAAGTTGAAATGATATATGTTACGATAAGTAAACTTAATTTATTTTTATATCATATCTTTTAATATGTAAAGTTTGGTATGTGATAATATAGGGATAATGTCATAAAAAACCTTAATTTTGTAAAAAAAAAAAAAAAAATTCGGTTTTACCCTCCGACGGGTTTTTGTGTCATTAATGCCGCATACTTGTCTCACCTTTTGCATTTATGCCAAATACCCGGTTGCAAGAGGGTTTACCGGTTACCCCTCTACTTACCCCTCAACTTTTCCCCCCGTTTCTTAACCCCATTTACCAAACGACGAAGCTGGGTTTTTGAAGAAGAACATCACGAAAACAAAATCAGATTTGTAGACCAAACGACAACGTCAAAATCAAATTCAAGCTGGAGTGGCACATCAAGAAGGAAAAACCGGGAGATAATACGATGTAGCTGTGGTGATATTTGCCCTATTTATATTTCACGCACTCCAGAAAACCCAGGACGAAAGTTTCGTGGCTGCCCTAATTACCATGTAATTGTTGTGATGTTTGCCCTAATTATGCTCTCTCTACTATCGTCCCTTCTTTATGTAATTTTATTCTTCTTTTTGTAGGATGAGGATGGTGGTTGTGGTCATTTCAAATGGGTTGATGAAGAAGAAGACGATTTTAGGGCTTTTAAGAAGCAATTGAACCTTCAACATAAAGATATTGAATCTATGATGTTGCTCAAACTGATTGTAGGGCTGCTAGTGAGTATTTTGGTACGTCTTGTTGCAGTGGTTATTAAGATGTAAGTTAGATGAAATGATAACAAGTTTGTAGTGTAGTTTATTACATTGGTAGATGTACTAAATCTGTAAAAGTTTGAATGGTGCAATAGTATTAATGTTTGTATGGCTATGATCTATTTTATGAATGCTTTTGTGACAATGGTAACTACACATTCAGCAGAACACAAATTCAAAGTAAGATGCATAAAATGGTAATCAAATGTGCCAATAATGGTAAATATGTTCACCATAACACAAATGGGAAGTAAGATGCGTAAATGGTTATCAAATGTGCCAATAATGGTAAACATGTTCACCATAACACAAATGGGAAGTAAGATGCTTAAATGGTTATCAAATGTGCCAATAATGGTAAACATGTTCACCATAACACAAATAGGAAGTAAGATGCATACATGGTTATCAAATGTGCCAATAATGGTAAACATGTTCACCATAACACAAATGGGAAGTAAGATGCTTAAATGGTTATCAAATGTGCCAATAATGGTAAACATGTTCACCATAACACAAATGGGAAGTAAGATGCATAAATGGTTATCAAATGTGCCAATAATGGTAAACATGTTCACCATAACACAAATGGGAAGTAAGATGCTTAAATGGTTATCATATGTGCCAATAATGGTAAACATGTTCACCATAACACAAATGGGAAGTAAGATGCTTAAATGGTTATCAAATGTGCCAATAATTGTAAACATGTTCACCATAACACAAATGGGAAGTAACATGCATAAATGGTTTTCAAATGTGCCAATAATGGTACACATGTTCACCATAACACAAATGGGAAAGTAATATGCATAAAATGGTAATAAAAATTGACAACAATGGATAACACATTCATCATAACACAAATAAAAGGGGGTGTATTAATTGCATAAGGTTTTTTACATCTCACTAATACGTAGCAGCCATCCAATTGTATCCAAAAACCTAAATAAATTATCAAAAAAGGCAACCAAGTTTATAACATAAAACAAGTGGATGTATGTTGCATTTAGTGGGTGGAATGACAATAATATTTAGCAAAAAGTGCTCCATCTGCCCGTGTTTACCCTCCCCACTACACCCCCAAAACACTTAACCAACTACTCCAACCTAACTGGATTGCTAGCAGATGAACCACCTCCATTTTTGTCAAGCACTGTCTTCTTCAACTTCTACAAAATGATCCTTTCAGAGGGTTTTCTCAACCTTGTCAATCTAGGGACATCATCAGGACCTTCATCATCACCTCCTTCTTCTTGTTCACCTTCATCATCACCCAAGTGACCATCATCACCTCCTTCTTCTTGTTTACCACCACCATCAACAATACCATCAACATCATCAATAACAGCCTCATCATCATTATCAGAAGGATGATCCAATACATCTTCCATATCCTGATATTGATAATTACATAAATAAATTAAATTGGAGAAAAATAATGAAAAACACTTACAAAAAAGTAATTTCTTACCAGCTCAACGGGTAGCATGTCATCCAGTTCCAGTTCTACCCCTTCCATACCTTCAATTTCTTCCATGCTATATCCTGCTTCCAACATCGATGCAATCTGTTCAACATCCAGTTTTACCTTATCTACAAGGACACCATCAGCTTTTCCATCATTAAACTCAACATTACCCCCATAATCAGATTGAGTAGCATCATAGGTTTCTGATTGTTGTTGAAAACTACCCTCCCCTAATATTTCGTCCAGCCCCTGCTCAACCTCATCAAGTACTTTGTGTAGATCTAAACCAACCCTTGGAAGCAAAACATCGTCTTTTCCAACATCAACCACTTCTACTTCTTCAACAATATGACAATCTTCAACAATAACATCATTAACATCCCCAGTCTGAATATCATCACCATGACCCCCAGTCTCAATACCACCACCTTCCCCAATCTGAATATCATCACCATGATCCCCAGTCTCAATACTATCACCATGATCCTCATTCTGAATTCCATCACCTTCCCCAGTCTGAATACCATCAACAACAACTTCTTTTTGAGTTGCAGAAACATCTTCTTTATGAGGTGAAGTAGCCTCTTTTTTGGACCTTGATGCTTTTAAAACCTTGGAACTTGATGCTTCTTTCTTTGACTTGTTTTTCTTCTTTGGAGGCTGACTGGATTTAGAAGCTCTTAATGATTCATCAAATTCAGTTGCTTCTTTTTTGGACCTTGAGGCTTTTAAAACCTTGGAACTTGATGCTTCTTTCTTTGACTTGTTTTTCTGCATTGGAGGCTGACTGGATTGAGAAGCTCTTAATGACTCATCATATTCAGTTAACAATGGATGTTTCCTTGGTCTGCCTCTTTTCTTTGGTAGCAAGGGTACTACTGGTTTTTTCTCATTCTTACAACTTTTTTGATTATGGCCATACTCTAAGCATTTCCCACATCTTACTGTTCTTGGTAAAAATACCCTTGTTGATGAAAACCTCCCCTCTTGCTCACTAGCATGTCTCTTCCTTTTGGTAGTAGGCCTACCTGGCATTCTCCTAGCCAAAGGAGGCAATGGCTTTATGAATCCAGTTTGGCTCCAAAGATTACTCCCATTCACTGGTTTTATATTAGAGGAGTAAGACTTTTTAAAATTTTCCTTTGAAAAGTACCACTACTAGAAAAACAGCCTTTTACGACGCTCATTGCGCGTCGTAAAATGCTCAGACGACGCGCAAATGCGCGTCAAGGAAGGCCCTGTCATAAAGAGAGACGACGCGCATTTACGACGCGCATTTATGACGCGCATTTACGACGCGCGGTTATGACACGCAATGCGTATCAAGGAAGGCCCTGTCATAAAAGAAGACGACATGCATTTGCGTGTCGTAATCTTACGACGCGCGTGTTTATGACACGCAATGCGTATCAAGGAAGTCCCTGTCAAGAAAGGCCATGTCATAAATAAAGACGACACACATTTTTGCGTATCGTTATTTTAATTTTTTTTAATTATTTATAGATATACTAGTTTTCAAATTAAATTTGCATTTTCATAATAAAAAATAAAATACCATATACAAAAAATACAATACATTGCACAAAATTTAATGTCATACAAATAATCCTTCCAATAGTAGACAAATGTAACATTTCATGGAAAGATAAAACAAATCAATAGGTGTAACAAAAATTTACAAACTAATTAGATACAAGAAATATCAAAAAAATACCCTCAAATGCTTTTCAAAGTCCAATCTCCATGTCAGCTCTTCAACTCACTTCTCCATCTTCAACTCACTTCTCCATTTTGTTCTTAGGTTCTGTAAGGGCTAGCTCCAGCATCTCTTGCAGTTTCAAAGGCAGAAAGAAGAACAGAACGTGATATTATTTTGCCATTGTAAAGCTATGTTAACTTTTTTTTTTTTTTTTTAATTTTAGAAAAAGAATCTGCTTCTCTAAGATATTATCCAACAACAATGCTAAAACGTGTTTAAAAGTTAAATGCAAAAAAGAGAACCTGTTCTATGACAATTCCATTAACAGGCCTAGAAAGAATTGCACGTGACTTTATACCCCTTTCAGATTGTGGAGCTTTTTCAGACTCAACTCCATCCTACAAAATACAACATCAATCAAGAAAAATATATAAGTAAACATGCAAAACCACAAAACTTACAATAAAACATAATATTATAGCTATTAACGATATATTAACCACACCTTTTGCCTCGACGCTGTTGTTGCAAGCTTAGAAGATTTCCAAGCATCAATAAATACATTCAAATTAAAAAAACAACACTGCATGAATGATTATTGCAATGTGAATAAAGAGAAAATATTTTAATATTTAAAACTATTGCTTATAGCATAGTAGTTTAAAGTATAGTGTTCTAGTAGAATGGAATAAAAGTAAGACGGTACAATAAAATAAAAAATGAAAGTACATTGCCCTTTCTGATTTTTAATCCTAAAAGATACTGGTTGCAGCAACATTAAAGAAATCACCAACAACTAACTTTTTTGTAGTATATATTTACATCTTTTCCGTTTACTTCATGTTCTCACTACTATAACCCTTTTATGACATCCCCATTTCAGTTATTTGCCTCTAGCTGCTTTGATTTTTAAATTAATAAAAAACATAATAGTAGAGGTTAAATTTTACGTTTGATCCTATCCAACTCATACGCTCCGGCTTAACCAATTAAAAAAACACTTACAAACATATTTTTTATTTTTCCATCGAAAAGACCCAAAACATGGGATTATGATTGAAACTTGTACTCTCCAAATTAGTTCATCACCAAGACTAACAATACATATAATCTACAACCTTATTTCAGGAAGGTCGTGCATCATCGATACCCAAAGAGATGAATTATGACAATC
Source organism: Lactuca sativa (assembly GCF_002870075.4). NCBI lineage: Eukaryota > Viridiplantae > Streptophyta > Magnoliopsida > Asterales > Asteraceae > Lactuca > Lactuca sativa. Next base: position 173,063,759 of record NC_056626.2, on the reverse strand, counting down.
CTAATATTCATATACCCAACATTAGACTTTTTACTGTGGGTCCTTTAATAGAAACTAAACAGGAACTTTCTAGTTGAGTTACCATTCAAGGCATCTAAACACTTGGTGTGGCAAAATTGTAGAAGAAAAGGTATTTAGTACCTTTCCAAAATTTGGGGGGAACATAATGTATATAGTGCATGTATAATAGCATTTTCACGACACAAAACTTGGACATGAAAATAAATCCATATTATTAATAGATGGTTTCAAGATGATTAATATTTGGAACTAAGAGATGTCATACATTTTTTACGACATGAAGTATCTTACTTGTATCCATTTTTATGCTCTATGAGTATCCACATCAAACACATATTATTCAAGAGACCTAAACCTTTCACTGCTAATAGATTATATACCTTAAATGGCAAAACCGAAAACTATGCCTCATGATGCTTCAGGAGAAATGCCAAACAAACAATTAAAATAAAGAAAGAAGACAAAAAAAATTACATCTGAAATAATAAACTAAATCTTAACAAGTACCTTCTGAGTTTGATTGTCGGTAAAACCAAAATTCAGTCAATGAAACATATCCAGTGCCACTAAATATTTTATGGTTAAATATAAATATATGGCATCATAAAAGAGAGTAATAAACATTAAAATTCATCACATTACTTGTTCACATCAGGAAATTAAAAATATAATGACAAAGGTTGCTCAATCTTATAAACGTTGATCTATATGATAGGGAAAACTCATCTTTTTCAAAATTCCAAAAGATGTCAGCAGATGGTCTAGAATTGACTCGAAATAATCATAAAGAAAATACACATAGTTTCTGCTAGTATTGAGCTTGGAACAACAACCTATAGTTTCAGATAGTTAATAAGATACCAACTGGATATGAGGGTATTCATGTCTTTTGTTACGCATGACAGGACTGGAAACTAGACTACACAAGCTTTCTAGGACTACTGAGGGCATTCAATACAAAAATTTTTAACTTTTGTCCAGTTGACTTTGGTCTTTGACCTAGTCAATGCATGGTTGACTATTCTTGGAAGAAAAAAAATATACCCTTGATCATTCTCATCAACATATGTTTTCAATTTCAGTATCATATATCTTATCAGTCCTTAATCATCCTTAAACTAACCTGTATTGAACACATTATTACAATTTTTTTTGTTTGGAAGGATTCCACAAGCTCTAATGCAACTTCAAATTTATCATTTAGTTGTCTAAGAACTTGACCAAGTTCAATTTCTTCTGGTGTAGACTGTTTTTGAAGCTGCCAACAGCAACAAAAATATAAAAAGTAAAAGGTGAGATGGGATTTGCAAATATATAAATAAATAAAAGAATTAGTATCTCACAGATTTTGGCCAATGAGAGCTCTGAAGCAAGAAAATAATTTCTTCAATGTGTTCCCTTTTCTTCCACATGTTTTCATCTAGTTTGTGTGGTGGTTGGGACTCTGCTTCTTGAACCAATAATCTTTCCCCTGAAACATATCGATTTATAAGTAATAAAAGGGAAAACTACAACATCATGGATACATAATCTAATAATATAAATCAAGATCTAACAAAATTACAATATAACTAAGGGGGCAATTGGTTCATTGGATTTTGTGGGATTTGGACTTCAACTCCATTCCAATCCCAATTCCCATGTTTGATTGCAAATAAAAAAAGGAATTGACTGGACAAACTTTTTAGGTTTACTCACAGTCCAATAATCCTTACCCTCAAGTTCTTTCCCTGAACCATAGTCTTCTGAACTCCCCAGTCCATAACTCTGATGTTGGGGAGCAAAAAAATGAGTTTAAGAGATTGGGGAACAAAAATGGAGTTACTTTCCCGAACATTAAATTGATTGCACATTTGCACTTAACTATTTTCATGAAATTGGAGAACAAAAAAATGAGTTTAAGAGATTAAATGGTAATATAAGATAGGGAAAACAAAGAAATGTGAAAGACCTGGGAAAACAATCGAGGGCTTCAGTATCAGTAGGAGGATCAACGTTGAGGTCAGCTAGCACTATTATTTTTGGGGGATGCGGTCTTGACGGCGCTTTAAAGCTCTCTTCCTGAGTCCGATAGGATCATGTAATATTTCTCCGTAATATTTCTCCAAGATACTGAATGAAATCTCGAAAATGAAAGCACCTTTAAGAAAATGGCGGACACATATGATCTTGATAGCAAAGATGATTGAAGGGGGTGGATTGGTCAGAGTTATAAGATCTCCTGTGGTAGGGCGACAATGAACAGATGAAACGAGCCCTAAAAAATACAGAACTGAGAGAGCGCAATATCCAGCAACAATATATATATATATATATATATATATATATATATATATATATATATATATATATATATATATATATGGTTCTCTATAAGTCAAAATTGATGTTGGGTTTGCGATTTGAGACTAACAAACTAGTCAATCGTGTTCTTGAATTCGTCATGTAGAAAGAGGAAGAGAAAGATGAAAATGAAGGTAGATCAGAACAAGGGGGTCTTTTGATTTTTTTTAGTAGTGTTAGCTAATAAAACCACCGAAGCCTTGTTGAGATTTAGGAACTGGAAGGGATTGTTGTCTTGTTGGCCTTGATCTTCTACTGGAATTGTTACATAGTCCTTCTAATTTCGAAGAGCTAATAGGTCGATGGCAGAGGAAGGTGTGAAAAAGATGCGACGTTGGCGGAGGGTCGACGATGGTAGAGGGTCGACGACCAGGAAATAACACAAAGTGGTGGTCGGAGTGTGAGGGGAGTAGTTAGCGGTCGATGTGGGAAGGGGAAAGAAGTATCGCCGATTAGGGTAAAGAGGGAAGTGAAAGCGGGCTAGGGTAAAGAGGGAAGTGAAAGCGGGCTTTTCTAATTTTTGGGTTTTCTTTTTCCCGCTTATTACTAAAGAGCGCGTTTCATTAAAAAATATAAAGCGACATGTTTAGATGACGCATATTTTATAATAAGTGCCCTCCGTGTTTTTTTCTAACACTTATTCTAGGTCACGCAAGAATGCGCGTTCTAAATCCTTAAAATTTCTAGAGAGCTGACATTATTTTCAGGTCACGTGCTTTTTCGTATCATAAATCACTGCGTGACATAAATTGCGCGTCGTAAAAGGCCTTTTTTCTTGTAGTGTACCCATCAATATATACATCTGGTGTTTGATTGATGTAGTTGATGGCTGCATTTGCATGTACACATGGGATCCCAGACAAATCCCATAATCTGCAACTGCAAGTCTTGCTGTCCAAGTCCACCATATAGCTGTCACATCCTCTTCTAGCTTCAAAAACATGTCCTTGACTATGAACTACAACCCATAACCTGCATAAGTTGGTATAGTAAGTAAGAATAATAAAAAGAAACAACAAATGTTAAATTTCTTTTATGCATACCTCATATTTTTCCCAAACAACTGCATTTTCCTAAGTATAGCAGGACAAACATTTGATTTCCATTTAACATTTTCCTCTGTCATGTGGGAAAACCTGTCCATTATATATATCCTGATCTCCTCAAGCATTGTGATAAAGGGGTTTTTTCCTAGCATCAACAATGATTGAGTTGAAACACTCAGAGATTTCATTCTCAACTGCTTCACATGCATAACTCCTATCAAAGTAAGCTCTACACCATGTTTTTGGTTGTCTTGACATCAAGTACACATATGCAGATGGGCTCAACTTCTTGATGGTTTCCATGTGCCTCATAAAGTCACTTTCTACACAACTCATTGATGCAACCCAAAATAATTTCTTGAACTCCAACCCTGTGTATGCTTTCTTGAAATTGGCATAAACATGCCTGGCACATTGCTTGTGCTCAACATTTGGGAGTATATCTTTTACAGCTTCAACCAATCCCTACAAGACAAGAACATTCAAGTCAATATGCATCCCTTTTAAATTGTATTAACATTTATATAAAATGGAGTATTGAAAACAAACCTTATGTTGGTCAGATATCACCACCAATCCTCTGCCATCATGAAGGTCTACACTATCTCTAAGAAGCTCAATAAACCAAGTCCAGTTAGGCTTGTTTTCAACATCAACAACAGCCCATCTAATAGGATATACCTGGTTATTAGCATCTCTACCAATGACAGTCAACAACTCACCCTTCACCTGTCCTTTCAGGAAGCATCCATCCAAACTAATTACTCTTCTACACCCTAATTTCCATCCATCACTTAAAGCTTTGAAACCAATGTAAAATCTGTGGAAGTAGTTCTTCCCATCTGGATTGACAGTGACACTAACTTTGCATGTTGAACCTGGGTTGGACCTTAATAATTCATCAGCATAATCCCATACCCTAGCATAATGTTCAGTTAGTTTTCCTTCAATCAACTCAGTGGCCCATTTTTTTGCCCTACGGACTTGCCCAATGGATACTACACATCTCAACCTTTGTTTGATATCGGCAATCATGTCCCTAAGTTTCATCTTAGGTGTGTTTGCAATTTCAGTAATGTAATGCCTACCTATCCATTCAGGGGAAACAAGACTTCCAAATTTGAACTTCCAACTGCAACGATGCTCTCCAACCAAATTTTTAACTTGAAATGATTTTTCATTGTACATCCATCTAGCATACAATCTGAAAAGACAATCATTCATCTCTGTCCTCTTCCCACATCTTGCAACTAGTCTAGTTTTATCACATTTTTCAAAGTATATCTGATATCCATTTGACACCCCATAATTTTGAATACAAAACTTAAGTTGTGCAGGAGACTCAAACATATCACCTACCTTAGGTTCCATCTTATCCCATGGTGTGTTTGGATCATGAATTCTGTACTTATTCTTCACCGCCTCTTGTTCACCTTCTTCATCACTTTGCCATTCATTAGCATGATAAACTTGTGCTCTGATTTCATCAGCCATGCTTGAATTCCTTAAGTTTTCATCACTAAGTAGAACATTGAGAAAGACGTCCCTACATTTATCAAGTGCAGTCACGAACTCATGCTCTGGTTCGTGATCCATATAAATACCATGGAGCTCATAATCCATCTCATTTAGTCCAGAGAAGGGCTCGTATATACTAGCAAATAGTTCTTTGAAAACGTCATCCGATGAAGCCATTACAGTTACCTGCAAAATCAAAAAGATTTTACAAACAAAATCGAAGAATTTTAACTAGATAATTGCTTTAATCATGGATTTGAGAAACTTACTGGTTCAACAACTCAACGAGACTATCACCCAACTATCTTCCTGCTAGAACAACGATACCAACAATGTAGACCTAATCCTCTTCAAATACCCAAATTTCGTGATGATTCCCTTCCAAAAGCCCAAGATTTTTCTCAGTAGACTATGATTGACTGCGATTGAGTTGACGCTTCGGAGAGAGGGTGTGGAGCTCTATGTCTAACGTTTACCAAACGGGGTTAATTTCTTCATTGGTTAAGAAACAGTTGGAAAAGTTGAGGGGTAAGTAGAGGGGTAACCGGTAAACCCTCTTGCAACTGGGTATTTGGCATAAACGCAAAAGGTGAGACAAGTATGCGGCATTAATGACACAAAAACCCGTCGGAGGGTAAAACCGACTTTTTTTTTACAAAATTAAGGCTTTTTATGACATTATCCCGATAATATAATGTTGAGGCTGTTTAATTTTTATCAACTTTCCAATATAAAAATTTATTCCAATATGACATAAACAAACAAAATAATTTTTGGTTTTACAATTTCATTTTTTTTTACTTCATTACAATGTAACGTTTTTGTATATATTCTCTATAAAGGGTATCAATTTTATAATCTTTACCCTAATATTAATCTAACATGTGTCTTCATTACCATTAGACACATTACACAACATATCATATCGTTGTTGTCTGGTCACTTTCATTGAAAAATACATGTCTATAAAAGTTATCGATAAAGTATTGAAAATATCAGAAAACATAGAGATATCCTAAATTTTAATATATTTTAACGATATAACTTTTTTCCTACGCAACATGTATGGTTTCGTCCGGTATACATAAATTGAATAGGATATTTATATAGAATAGTAAAGAGCTCGACAATGAATTGACTAAAGGAACACCCTGTGATTCATGTGACCTTTCATCTCCCTTTCTTTGAAATAAAATATTGATTGAGTTGTAAGTTTTATGTGTAATTTTTTTAGTTTTATGTTTTAAACACTAATTAGTTAAACATGTGTAATTGTATTTGACACTTTTAAGATACTAGACAATTTGTACGTTGATGTTTGTAAGTTTTGTGGTTGAATTTGAATAGTATTATAAGTTAATGCATTGAGCTTTTTCTACACTTTGAGCAGAAAAATACTGATATTTTTTTACATCTTTATAAAAATATGAAATCTATCTTAATTGCATTTTAGGCGATACTCACATAGCAAGGTTGGCAAGTTGTCTTGGACATATTAGTGAGAAAACAATTTGTCACTTAAAACTACCAAATTCGTCTGAAGTTTGTCGGTAATCGGGTCAAACTTGGTTCAATCAATGTTATCGGTAATTCGTCAAAAAATACAGTCAAACTTGGTCAAAATACATTATGTCGGTAATTTCGGACAAAAACGTAATCTGTCGCAATTCCATCGGAAATTCGTCACAAATTATTACCCACAAGCCTTTGTAGGACTATAAATATTTCGGTAGAAATCCAATGGTGAAGTTGTTTTGGCGATGGTATCAATGTATATGGGCATCGGAAAACCACATTTTTCAAGTAGTGATTGATGAAAACAAAAATACAAAAACCACAGGTAAAATATGCAAATTTTCATTTTGGATGTCACTCATCTTAACATGTTACAAGAATTCAATATTTATACTTCAAAAATATTTAATGTAAACATACAAATTCACAAAATGAAACCTAAAATTTATGATTAATTTTGTGTTTAATTAGGTTTTATGACTAAACTTATAATAAACTTTCATTTACCAAAAAGAAATATTTGTTATAATGCCTGAATTTAAATTCATAAGATTAAATTTGAAATTTGTGTATAATTTTGTGTTATAATTAGGTTTTATAACTGAACTTATAAGAAAGTTTCAGTAATGAAAAATAAATATTTGTTAAAATGCATGAATTTTTCTTGGTCTTCAGGTGATGCATTTGTGTGTGTACATAGGACATGAGCTTGTGTTCAAGTTTAATGACTCAAAGCCAATTTTGTTGTATTTGAACAATACATGTGTTAGATTCTTGATGATATACGACATATAAGGCGAAAAATGTCTTTGTATTTATATATTTGCTTCTCTTTCATTATGGCACCTATGCGAGATGACCTCAACCAAATAATTTTTTCCCACTTCATCCAAGCAGGCCGACCCTCGGGAGTTCAAGAAGTGCATCTGAACTGGCCCACTCTCCTTCAAGGGCCAAAAAATCAATTTTATATTAGTTCGAAACAAAATTAGGAAAAATGAAGTGTCGAAGGGAAGCCCGAGCATAGTCTAGAAGTAGCTGGAAATTAGAAAAATAAAAACGATTCGTTCTCGATTACGTTGATACGCTAAGCCACTAATACATAAGGGGACAAGGAAAAAAATTAGTTATGGACTTATGGAAAGTTGGAAACTGAATCGTTTAGGATCCTTATCAACAGGGCCGGTCCAGACGGTGGGTAACCCGGGCGACCGTCCAGGGCCCACGCCTCTTGGGGGCCCAAAATTTATTGGCTATGTAGTGTATATATATAAAAAAAAAATATTACCTAAATGATTTTTAAGGCCTAAATTTGGTTCATACTCAAACTAGGTCAAAAGATAAATAATTTGGCTTGCTTGTTGTTGCTAATTGAACGAGTTTATATCGAAGAATAAATGATATTTTTTTTAATCTTCATTATATTTGTCTATAAGGAGCTCTTTTTTTCCTTTTCACCCCGGGCCCCATATACATTTGGACCGGCCCTGCTTATCAATAGTCTCTATTTCTACAATATTACCTTCTCGGCTTCACAGTTCATGTCTTCTTACAAATCTGAAACAAGCATGAGTGATTAAGCTAAGAGGAGTGGGGGTCGCCACCAACCTCACTATCAATGTTAAACACGGCCCCTAAAAGCTCGCCAAAGGATTCGTTATTTTCAATTGGTTAACATGTTGGCGGGTGGAGAGAGAAAGAAAAGTCTCCATCCCATTGGTTCTCAACATGTGTATGTCAGCAACCTTCCCATTTCAAAACTTCATTTCAAAATAACTGATTCCTACCATCACTACAAAATTATTTACAAATATAGTCCCATTTTCAAAACTTTTATTTCAATTAAATTGTTTTAACCCTCATTTGATAATTCGCTACAAATTTGGTCCCAAGCATCGATCAAACATTGATTTAAAAGAACCAAAAGGATCCGGCACTTAAATATTATATTTATTTTCATGTAATTGATTTATATTATATTAAAATTAAATTTGATTAATATTTGTGCACAAAATATGTTTGTGTAGTATAATAAAATAATTTAATTGAATTAGAAAAAAGAAAATCAGAAAAAAAAAATTGGAGTGCTAGGAGTGTTACCACTTCTTAGCAAATGCTAAGATTAGGTGTTAAATGAAGAAAAATGATATGGCATCCAAAAAGGTGATGTGGCAAGGTGCCAAGAGTGTTACCATTCCCCTTAGCCTTACCCATGTTAATTCTTAAAAATCAGAAGCCAACACTGTTTAGAGGTGTTACTGTTATTACTTTAGTCTTTCTGATTTTATAGTTATATCATCTTCTTGGTTCTTGTAAGTTTATTCAAAACTCACTTCTTTTATATATTGGTAAGTAAATGGAAATATAAATTATTGATTTTACATATTTTTAGAATAGAGATCAACTTCAGAATTTACATATTTCTAGAACAAAGGTGTTATAATTTGCTAGGTAAATGGTAATATATTGTTTTTTATATAAATGTTCACATGCATATTATTTTTAGGATACATGTGAATGAGTTTGATGGAAAATAAGTATCAAATCACCACTTCCAAAATAAATCATTATGTGGTTTTAACTCATAAATGCATAAACCAAATTAAAAATTAAAATTGTTTAATTTTAGTTGTTTATTATTTAATGTGTACATAATTCATGAACACTCACTTTTTTTAAAAGGCAAATCATATATAATAAAGGCCAAAACTAGCATGCAACTAGTCGGTGAGAAACGAAATAGAACAAGTACAAAGTATTAAGCGGGTTACAAACATAAGAAGGGAGAAATACTCCACTCCATCCATTTAATCTCCTTTTTTTTACCCTTATGTTTTAACCAAACAAAAACCAGGCATTTGATATTATCAACAACAAATGTTGGTGATAAGGATCTTTAATTAAATATTCGGTTGTTCCTTGCTTTCCACACCAACCATAACATCTCGTAGCAAATTAAAGTCAACAATTTTTCTTTTTCTTTTTGCAACTACTCCAGGTAGAAGCAAAATTAAGCAAATCACCAACATTATTGATTGAGACAAACCGTATATCGCACCACCTGAATATCCATTCCCGAGTAGTGTTAGCAAAACTACAATTAGTAAGGATATGATCAGCACATTTGACAGCCCTGTTACATTGACCACAAGTAAGGGAGTTGATGATGACTCCCCGCAGATTCAGAGCTAAAAATGAGGGGACACTGCCCATTTTTGATCTCCACACGAATGTTAGAAATTTCAGTGGAGCTTCCTTAATCCAGTCAATACGATTAGAAGGAAAACTCCTATTGCCGCCAACCATTTTTGCATGTTGTAACACTCCAAATTAGGTATGACCTTGTAGCCCATGAAGTATTTTTATTATATGAGTACACTTAGCATACTTGGCGAGGAGGATCGTGGAGGGGCAACACGTACGTTGGACGTACCAAGAGTACGTTGGGCGTACGTGCCAGGATGTTCAAACCCTAAAACTCGGACTTGAGACCTATATAAACGCCCTTAACTCCTTTAAGCCTCACCCTTAACAGCCTCATTCACCATCAAACGCCTCTGAAAACCCTAATATCCTTTGTGAGTGCATTTTGAGCCTTGAGAGTTGTCACACCCCCGAACCGTCAGAAAACAACGGCGGAAACATCCGGGGGCGGGTGACGTCATGCGTAGTATCACAACAATCGTATAATAGCAATCAAAGTAAACACAACCATTACATTACGATATGAATATTTACATCTGTTTTGAAACTCATGGTTTGTATACATCAGTATAAGCAAAAGATAAAGATGAGACTCCAAAATGCTCCGTCTTCACCAAAAGTTGGCAAGGTACCTGTCTAACATTGTCCTAAGAATACAAGCGATTTTGAAAACGTATCAACATAAAGCTGGTGAGTTCATAAGCATGTTTTTGAATTGGAAACTAGTCACTGAATTTGTATAAATGGTTTCTTTTCATTATAAGTAAAATGTCGTTTGTATCGAAAACCATTGTTATCAAGTTCTGGATTATGTATGCATGCTTTCCAAGAAAATCTAATATTTTCTAACACGTTTGTTGATTTCTGTATAAAGATATGTCCGTTTGAAAACCCTGGCTACCACCAGTATGTAATGTATGTTCTGTTTGAAAACCCTGGCTACCACCAGGAAGTAAAGTAGTTTTATTCCTTCAAAAAAAACTATGGAAGGAAGAAATCCCGTAAACAAAAGGTTAGTTGATACTATTACGAGTTCGTATAACCATACTAATATGACTGATGATCTCCTTGACGTTTCTTCAGGCGTCGTATGATTATAAAATTTGTCACCCCCAAACGTGCCCGCCTAACTGTAGCTAACAATATAAGTGCAGGATTGTCAGTCTGTAACGACCCGTATCTGGTATGTTGCTTCCATGGTATTTATTTAGAAGTTTTCAAGAGGGACTCGGCGAGTCTATAGCCCGACTCGTCGAGTAGGGACAGGATTTCGAGCACGTGTAAGTCGGCAACTCGGCGAGTCCATATTCGGGACTCGACGAGTCTGCCTGCCAGGAAGAAACCCTAAATCCCCGGGTTTGCTCACTATTTAAGCAATGTTATGTGACCCAAACTCGCCTCCTTCACCCTCAGAGAGTCTGTGAGAAACCCTAAACCATCCCTTGATTGATTAAAGTGCTTTTGTGTGAAATCTTGAAGGTTTAGAGAAGAAAAGGAAGAAAGAACCAAAGAGAAGAGGTATAGGGCAAAGATCCAAGGTCAAAATCAGAGTTCATTGAGGTATTTCTCGGAATCCTTCTGTTTTATGCTCAAAACCTCCATTAGAACACTTCTAGGGGTAGTTTGATGTATTTTCCAAACCTTATAGTTGTATGGATGCCTTAATAGGTCGAGATATCCCTAGATCTGTTCATTTAAGAGTTGTAGAGCCCGGATCTATTGCCTTTTTGATGTTGCTTTGCATGAGAACCCTAGATCTAGCCTTTATCATGCTTTTTGAGCCTTATAATCTTCATGGATGCTTATGGGCATGTAAAGATAGAATCTTTACGTGTTAATCGAGCTAAGGGAGCCCAGATCTATAAGTTTTATATGCTGGATTCAAGCAGAATCGAGTTTAGAGTAGTTGCATGCAAGCGACTCGGCGAGTCGAGTCGCGAGTCCCCGATTTTCCCCTTTTTGAGTGACGCCCAGTGGGGACCAGTGAGTAGTAGAGTGGAATCAGTGAGTTGGAGGTCAGACTCAGTAATGGAGGGACTCGACGAGTTGTTCATACAACTCGGCGAGTCCAAGGCAATCTTCTTAGCTCAAAGAACAACTCGTCGAGTTGTTCATACGACTCGGCGAGTCGGATGCAGATGGCCTGAGTTTTAGAATCGAAAGGGAACTCATCGAGTTGATGCCCTACTCGACGAGTAGCCACAAATAGGGTTGAGAAGTGAGAATAGAGACTCGGCGAGTTGGCGGCCCAACTCGGCGTGTCAGGTCAACTATAGGTTGACTTTGACCGAGAGAGTTGACTTTGACCAGGGGTAAAAGAGTCATTTTACCCCAATTCAGTTATTAGTAGTTGATTGAGTGTGTTTATGGAATTGTAGCCGGGGAGATACCGGAGCAGTAGCAGATAGCTTCAAGAGCCATACACACAGCAGCCAGCTCACGAGGTGAGTTTCCTTCCAGTAAGAACGGGTCTATGGCCACAATGCCGGCCCGTTTAGTTAGCAGTAGTTCCGGACTTCAGTCCGATGCAGTAGTTAGAGTGCTTGATGTCTTTGTGATTCAAGCATGTTTTGTGTTATGTGTTCCGGACTTCGGTCTGATGCAGTATATGTGTTATGTTAGCAAATACGTGTTTATGTTATGCTATGTTCAGACAGTTTCGGACTTCGGTCCGATGCAGTTAGTTCTGGACTCCAGTCCGATGTAGGGGACAAGGTCCCAATCAGTTCCGGACTTCCGTTCGATGCAGTTAGTTCCGGACTTCAGTCCGATGCAGTCAGTTCCGGATTTCGATCCGATGCAGTTAGTTCCGGACTTCGGTCCGATGCAGTCAGTTCCGGACTTCGGTCCGATGCAGCTAGTTCCGGACTTCGGTCCGAAGCAGTGGGTAAGGCCCAATATGTGCTTTATTTGTTATTGTGTGGTATGTGGTAGTTTGGGGGAGCTCACTAAGCTTCGTGCTTACGGTTTCAGTTTTTAGTTTCAGGTACTTCCGCAAGTAAAGGGAAGAGCTCGGGATGATGGCATCGCACACACCACATCTTCAGTTTTTGTCCTGGGAGTTGATACAGTTTTCTTAGATATGTTTTGATATAGTTGTGACACAATTTTCTCACAGTATTTTAGTATGGTTTGAGATACATAGCGTATGGTTTTATTATATGATACTCAGTTTTATGATTTTTGGTTATATTAAAATGAAATTTTCGGGTCATATTTTTGGGATGTTTCAAGTTGGTATCAGAGCCTTGGTTTGAGGGATTCGGATACACTTTCGGGTGTATCTGAACTCAAACTAAGGGAAAGATAAAAAGATTTTCAAAAGGAAAATGTTTTCGAAAGAATTTTGAAAAGCACTTAGAAAAGAAAAGAATTTTTAAACGAAATAAGGGTGTGGTGCATGCGATCAGCTGAGCTCAAGTAAGTACTCCCAAATTACCCATACAAGTTTCAGTTTCAGTTTTAGTTCCAGTTTCAGTTTCAGTTTCAGTAGAACAGCATGCTAGAATAGGACTAAGGATCTAGGAGGATGCCTTATGTGCCTGCTATATGTGTTTCAGCTTATTGAGAATTGCATGCTAGTATTGAGTAGACAGCAGTAGGATAGCCTGTTTAGGTTATGCCTGATAGTATGAGTTTAGCATTGTATGCTAGTACAGTTTTCTCGTTATGAGGATAGAATTGCTTGAGTAGTTTCTTGTGTCCGAATGCTGCTTGCTTTGTGCTTTGTGGGACTCAGAGTGATGGGAGTTAGCCATTAGGTGAATACGTCACGTCACATGTGATCAGGGTTGAATAATCTCAGAGTGTTGGATTTGGCCCTATTGCACAGCTCTTGTTTGAGTCCAACCGTTGTAGGGACGGGCCTTTTACTCGAAGGATAATCTGAGCCTCATCACATGTGATGGTACTCAGGTGATGGCTAATTAGCATTATAAGGAGGCCTTTAGCAGCTGAGGACTGGTTTGAGTGGAGTCAAATATTTCCCTAGGGCAAGCCTAGGATGAGAGTAGCAGAGATCAGTAGTTGTAGTAGTGACTTGGTGGAGTCAAGGCAGTTCTTGAGGAATGTACGGATAGATGTGGAAGGTAGTATGGGCCCGTACTACTGAAAGCAGAGGATCCGTACTTGAATCAAGGAAGGTTGAGGCAAGACCAGGAAGCTAGTAGCAATATCAATGATCCCTTGAGATATTTCAGTTTTCTGATGTTGCCATGATGTGTTTCAGAATGGTGGTTTTGCGTTCGAGGCTAGCAGACGGCAGTACCGGTGCCGGGGAGGGATCAGGATCAGGCTCGGGGGCTGAGCGTATGGATGAGCAGACCAAAGAGTTTCTTTCTTCAGAGATTACTCGTATCATACTGGAGCAGCCTCCTGTGATCTTCGGTTCGATCAAGGAGGGTATCCTAGAGCTGATGGATGAGAGGTTGGGCACTTTCCGTGCCGAGGTGGCGGCCATGATGGGGTCGCGCACACTTATGTTCAGGGAGTTCAGGGCATGTGGAGCTCCAGATTACCACGGGGCACGGGACCCCATAGGGAGTACTAGATGGTTGGCGGATGTGGCCAATGCTTTCCGCACGAGCAAGTGTCCCGAGGGGGACAAGGTTAGATTGGCGTCCTGTCTTCTGAAGGACAGGGCACGGGATTGGTGGGAAGAGGTCAGACATACCATTGGAGATGATGCAGCGCTAGATGCCATGACCTGGGCTGATTTCTCTACCAGGTTCAGGGAGGAGTTTGCACCGGTTATTGAGGTGCAGTAGTTAGCCAGAGAGTTTCAGGACCTCACTCAGACTACAGAGACCGTGGCGGAGATTACTGCCAAGTTCAGGGAGAGGGCTCTTCTCGTTCCTCAGTATGCAGCCGGTGAGGAAATGAAGAAGGCCCGTTATCATGAGATGTTGCAGAGCGATATCTGCCAGTTTGTGAGCCGGTCCAACTGTAAAACGATGGATGACATGATTGCTAGGGCTCGGGAGAGGGAGATTGACCTTGAGATGGAGAGGAAGAGGAAACCGGAGGCGGTTTCGGGTACAGGTAGTTCGGACAAAAAGCCTAAGGTTTCAGATCACAGATCCAAGAGTCATCAGAGCCACGGTCGATGTGGCAAGTGTGGGAGATTGCACGATGGGGTGTGCAAGGCAGGGAGTTTCGGCTGCTACAAGTGCGGTCGGACTGGGCATTTGAGCAGGGATTGTACGGCCCCTGCTACCGCCATTGCAGCATCAGATCTGATTTGCTTTCAGTGCAATCAGAGGGGACATAAAAAGTCCCAGTGTCCGAGTTTAGCTACAGCAGGGAAGGTGGCTGCACCTGCCCCTACTACTTTGAGGATTACAGATGGACGGCAGGGCCGAGCCGAGGCGCCAGTGGCGAAGAGTAGAGCCTTTCAGATGACAGCAGAGGAGGCACGAGCGACTCCTGATGTGGTGACGGGTATGTATTTTCCCTTCATCTCTATATTATTATTGATTGATTATTGCTTATGGTTATATGTTTTGTATAGGGTCGTTCTTTGTGAACGGCATTTTTGCTACAATATTATTTGATTCGGGGGCTACCCGATCGTTTGTATCACTAGCGCTTAGCAAGAGATTTAGTAGAGCTCTAGGAGAGCTGGATTGTCCACTAGAGGTTGAGATAGCAGATGACAGGACCGTGAGGGTCGCCATAGTGCATAGAGGATGTTCTCTTCATTTGTTCGACGAGCAGTTTTCGGTGGACTTGGTCCCTATTCCCCTGCGAGGGAATAAGGTTATAGTAGGCATGGATTGGTTGAGTCCTAATGGGGCGGTGATTGATTGTGAGCTGCAGCTAGTGAGGGTTCGCACTCCCAGTGGGGGAGAGTTAGTGATTCAGGGTGAAAGGCCACAGCGCGGAGCAACTTTTTGTTCAGCCGCGAGAGCGAGGCGCTATTTTCAGCAGGGTTGCGCCGGATATGTAGCTTATGTTTTGGATGCCCGGGAGAAGGGTAAGGTGGCAGTAGATGATGTTCCGGTAGTGCGAGACTACCCTGATGTATTCCCAGAGGATTTGCCTGGGATACCTCCAGAGGGACAGGCCGAGTTCGGGATTGATCTGATTCCGGGTGCGGCGCCGATAGCTAAGGCACCGTATCGGTTAGCTCCCCCTGAGATGCAGGAGTTGTCTACGCAGTTACAGGAGCTGCTAGACAAAGGTTTCATCAGACCGAGTAGTTCGCCTTGGGGAGCTCCGATTTTGTTTGTGAAGAAAAAGGACGGGTCGCACCGTATGTGTATAGATTACCGGGAGTTGAATAAGGTAACGGTGAAGAACCGTTACCCACTTCCGAGGATAGATGATTTGTTTGACCAGCTTCAGGGAGCGTCTTGGTTTTCCAAGATCGATTAACGTTCCGGGTATCATCAGATGCGAGTCAGAGATGAGGATGTGCAAAAGACTGCTTTCAGGACCAGGTATGGTCATTATGAGTTTGTGGTGATGCCATTTGGGCTCACCAACGCTCCAGCCGTGTTCACGGACCTCATGAACCGTGTGTGCAGGCCGATGCTGGACCGGTCTGTGATAGTATTCATAGATGATATCTTGGTGTATTCCAAGCCGCAGGAGCAGCATGAAGAGCACCTGAGAGAGGTACTAGAAGTTCTGAGGAGGGAGAGACTTTTCGCAAAGTTCTCCAAGTGCGAGTTCTGGTTGTGCGAGGTGCAGTTCCTTGGTCACCTTGTCAACCAGAGAGGCATTTTAGTAGATCCGGCCAAGATAGAGGCCGTGATGCAGTGGGAAGTCCCGAAGTCTCCATCCGAGATTTGCAGCTTCCTAGGGTTGGCAGGGTATTACTGGAGATTCATTCAGGATTTCTCCAAGATAGTAGTGCCGCTCACCCGACTGACCAAGAAGTCGGTGGTGTTTCGATGGGGGCCTGAGCAGCAGGCAGCATTTGAGACCCTCAGGCGGAGGTTGTGCGAGGTTCCGATCCTTACCCTGCCAGAGGGAGTAGAGGATTTTGTAGTCTACTGTGATGCCTCAATCACAGGTATGGGAGCAGTATTGATGCAGTGAGGCCATGTGATAGCTTACGCCTCGAGACAGTTGAAGCCTCACGAGGCTAACTATCCTACCCATGATTTAGAGCTGGGGGTGGTTGTGTTTGCCCTCAAGATTTGGAGACATTACCTTTATGGGGTCCGTTGTACCATCTACACGGATCACAAGAGTTTGAGGTACCTAATGGATCAGCCGAATCTGAACATGAGACAGAGGAGGTGGTTAGATGTACTGAAGGATTATGATTGTGAAATCCTTTACCATCCAGGGAAGGCTAACGTAGTGTCCGACGCCCTAAGCCGCAAGGTGTCAGCAGCCCCTATCAGAGACTTATGTCTGAGGATGACAGTGATTACTCCGTTGTTGGAATGGATTAGGGAGGCTCAGGTTGAGGGCCTCAAGGAGGAGAGACAGAAGTGTGAGAGGATAGTGGGCCGAGTAGCTTCGTTTGATTATGATAGTCGGGGGTTGTTGACCCTTCATGGGAGAGTATGGGTACCGTACTGGGGCGAAGTACGACAGGTGTTGATGGACGAGGCTCATAAGTCTCGATTTTCTATCCACCCAGGGGCGACGAAGATGTATAGAGATCTTCGACCCGATTACTGGTGGCCCTGCATGAAGCGGGATGTCGCCTGGTATGTAGAGAGGTGCCTGACCTGCAGGAAGGTCAAGGCAGAACACCAGAGGCCTCACGACAAGATGCAGCCGTTAGACATTCCCGTGAGGAAATGGGAGGACATCACCATGGATTTTATCACCAAGCTTCCCAGGACCGCACGTGGGGTAGATTCGATTTGGGTAATAGTGGATCGGTTGACGAAGAGTGCTCATTTCATACCGATCCAGGAGAGCATATCGGCAGAAAAGTTAGCCGATATCTATGTGCGGGAGGTAGTGGTACGTCATGGAGTGCCGGTATCGGTGGTGTCAGACCGAGACGTCCGTTTTACATCCAGATTCTGGAAGCGGTTTCACGACGAGATGGGTACTTGTCTCCATTTCAACACCGCTTTCCACCCTCAGACGGACGGGCAGAGCGAGAGGACGATTCAAACTCTCGAGGACATGCTCCGGGCATGTGTCCTAGACTTCGGTGGCAGTTGGGATATGTGTCTTCCGTTAGCGGAATTTTCATATAACAATAGTTATCACGCGAGCATTGATCGACCTCCCTTTGAGATGCTCTATGGGAGGAAGTGCAGGACCCCGATTTGTTGGGGCGAGGTCGGTCAGCGGGTCATTGGGAGCACAGAGGTGGTGCTCAAGACGACCGAGTTGATTCAGTAGGTTCGTAGTAGACTGCAGACTGCGTAGAGTCGGCAGAAGAGCTACGTCGACAGGAGGCCTTCAGACTTGGAGTTCCGGGTGGACAATATGGTCCTTCTGAAGGTCTCACCTTAGAAGGGAGTCATCAGGTTTCGGAAGAGGAGCAAGCTGGGCCCCAGGTTCATTGGTCCTTTCAAGGTTTTGGCCCGAGTGGGTCGGGTTGCTTATCGGTTGGATCTTCCAGCAGAGCTTAGCCAGATCCACAACACTTTCCATGTGTCTCAGTTGAGGAAGTGTTTGGTGGATGAGTCAACAGTTGTTCCCTTAGAAGATATTCAGGTTGATAGCAGCCTGAATTATATTGAGAGGCCGATCGCGATTCTGGACCGGAAGACAAAGACCTTGAGGAACAAGGTAATTCAGTTAGTGAAGGTGCAGTGGCAGCACCGGAAGGGGTCTGAGTGACATGGGAGGCTGACGAGGAGATGAGAGAGCACTACCCGGAGTTATTTGCAGATTCAGCCGTAGCAGACTTCGAGGACGAAGTCTGAGACAAGTGGGGGAGAATTGTAACGACCCGTATCTGGTATGTTGCTTCCATGGTATTTATTTAGAAGTTTTCAAGAGGGACTCGGCGAGTCTATAGCCCGACTCGTCGAGTATGGACGGGATTTCGAGCACGTGTTAGTCGGCGACTCGGCGAGTCCATATTCGGGACTCGGCGAGTCTGCCTGCTAGGAAGAAACCCTAAATCCCCGGGTTTGCTCTCTATTTAAGCAATGTTATGTGCCCCAAACTCGCCTCCTTCACCCTCAGAGAGTCTGTGAGAAACCCTAAACCATCCCTTGATTGATTAAAGTGTTTTTGTGTGAAATCTTGAAGGTTTGAAGAAGAAAAAGAAGAAAGAACCAAAGAGAAGAGGTGTAGGGAAAAGATCCAAGGTCAAAATCAGAGTTCATTGAGGTATTTCTCGGAATCCTTCTGTTTTATGCTTAAAACCTCCATTAGAACACTTCTAGGGCTAGTTTGATGTATTTTCCAAACCTTATAGTTGTATGGATGCCTTAATAGGTCGAGATATCCCTAGATCTGTTCATTTAAGAGTTGTAGAGCCCGGATCTATTGCCTTTTTGAAGTTGCTTTGCATGAGAACCCTAGATCTAGCCTTTATCATGCTTTTTGAGCCTTAGAATCTTCATGGATGCTTATGGGCACGTAAAGATAGAATCTTTACGTGTTAATCGAGCTAAGGGAGCCCAGATCTATAAGTTTTATACGCTGGATTCAAGCAGAATCGAGTTTAGAGTAGCTGCATGCAAGCGACTCGGCGAGTCGGAAGAACGACTCGGTGACTCGAGTCGCGAGTCCCCGATTTTCCCCTTTTTGAGTGATGCCGAGTGGGGACCAGTGAGTAGTAGAGTGGACTCAGTGAGTTGGAGGTCAGACTCAGTAATGGAGGGACTCGACGAGTTGTTCATACAACTCGGCGAGTCCAAGGCCATCTTCTTAGCTCGAAGAAGAACTCGTCGGGTTGTTCATACGACTCGGCGAGTCGGATGCAGATGGCCTGAGTTTTAGAATCGAAAGGGAACTCATCGAGTTGATGCCATACTCGACGAGTAGCCACGAGTAGGGTTGAGAAGTGAGAATAGAGACTCGGCGAGTTGGCGGCCCAACTCGGCGAGTCAGGTCAACTATAGGTTGACTTTGACCGAGAGAGTTGACTTTGACCAGGGGTAAAAGAGTCATTTTACCCCAATTCAGTTATTAGTAGTTGATTGAGTGTGTTTATGGAATTGTAGCCGGGGAGATACCGGAGCAGTAGCAGATAGCTTCAAGAGCCATACACACAGCAGCCAGCTCACGAGGTGAGTTTCCTTCCAGTAAGAACGGGTCTATGGCCACAATGCCGGCCCGTTTAGTTAGCAGTAGTTCCGGACTTCAGTCCGATGCAGTAGTTAGAGTGCTTGATGTCTTTGTGATTCAAGCATGTTTTGTGTTATGTGTTCTGGACTTCGGTCTGATGCAGTATATGTGTTATGTTAGCAAATACGTGTTTATGTTATGCTATGTTCAGACAGTTTCGAACTTCGGTCCGATGCAGTTAGTTCTGGACTCCAGTCCGATGTAGGGGACAAGGTCCCAATCAGTTCCGGACTTCGGTTCGATGCAGTTAGTTCCGGAATTCAGTCCGATGCAGTCAGTTCCGGATTTCGATCCGATGCAGTTAGTTCCGGACTTCGGTCCGATGCAGTCAGTTCCGGACTTCGGTCCGATGCAGCTAGTTCCGGACTTCGGTCCGAAGCAGTGGGTAAGGCCCAATATGTGCTTTATTTGTTATTGTGTGGTATGTGGTAGTTTGGGGGAGCTCACTAAGCTTCGTGCTTACGGTTTCAGTTTTTAGTTTCAGGTACTTCCGCAAGTAAAGGGAAGAGCTCGGGATGATGGCATCGCACACACCACATCTTCAGTTTTTGTCCTGGGAGTTGATACAGTTTTCTTAGATATGTTTTGATATAGTTGTGACACAATTTTCTCACAGTATTTTAGTATGGTTTGAGATACATAGCGTATGGTTTTATTATATGATACTCAGTTTTATGATTTTTGGTTATCTTAAAATGAAATTTTCGGGTCATAGTTTTGGGATGTTTCACAGTCCCGAATAGATCTATTCACAAATTTCACGCTCTCCCTCCAGGAGAGTCTGATTATACTAACGGAGAGGATTTATTGGTACCCCGAAGGGCATAACGAAAATAAGTCTCACAATCCTGTATTAACTAGTTTACGTGTTGTTCGGTTGTTCTCGAGTTCGAAATCGTTGTATACGTTGTAGAGTATAATTAATTATACACAAAATAATTATTTAGTAAAATACTCTTGTTGTATGTATGGATAAACTAAATCTGTCATAGTTTATATGTTTGACTTTGCATGTAGTTTGATTCTGTAAAATCGGTAAAGAAATTCCCAAACTATACCTATTATAGTTTGACTGGTAAGTTGTGTTCATGTATTGTTCTGAAAACTATGCAATTATGTTTAGAAAACGTCCCTTATGCTCCGCATATTACAAAAGGGATAAAATATATAATGTGTAATGTGAAACTTGTTGTAATTGCATCAGTTTTTGACTTGTGAAAACATTTATGTGTGGCTTGTATTCCCCCTGAAAACGTTTTAAAAACTATAAAAGGGTAGGGGTATGAACTCATCGACTAACGTAGGATTCGGGTGTACGATTGGTTATGAGTGCTAAGTGTCAACTGCTGTTTCGTACATAAGTGGATCCTATTAACATATAGTAACACATATATGTAACGCCCGTAGATCCGGGCTAGTCAATTTAGAGATAATAGGGGTCGAAAACGACTTTTCAACAAAAGATTATTTAGAATAAATAATCTTAACCAAGTTGTAGAATATGTCTCAAGGGTTCCGTACATATAAAGAGCGCCGAAATCCGAGTTATAATGAAGAAGTTATGACCCGTCGAAGTTTCGCGACGGAACCGGCACGACACCGGAAAGACGTAAATAGTGAATTTATGATAGAGTGACTTTTAGCCTTAGTAATCTAAATGAAAGTCCTAGAATATGTTAACCTGAGAACGTCCATAAAAAGAACGCCCAAATCTGACTTCGTATGAGGAAGTTATGATTTTTCGATGTTTCGGCTTAACGGTGTACAACCCGAAGTTCGAGTATTAGATCGATCGGTTTTTAGCCGACACAACCTAAACGAGAATCGAAGATCTCGTTATTAGTAGTGTAACGTTAAAAGACAGATGAAAATGGACATCGGATGAAGAAGTTATGAGATTTTAATGGACCGATCCTGTCCCGGCCTGTTAAAAATATAACTTTAAAAGTAAAATCAAAATTAGCCGATGGAGTCAAAACGAAAGTTGTAGAGTACGTCTCTACCTACGCGTGGATATAAATAACGTCGAAAACGGAGTTCGTATGTACGATTTACAAATTATAATAACATATTTACGTATTAAAATAAAGTATAAATCATATATACGTACACATATATATACATATGTATATATCATTAGAAAGGTATCGACGATGCGGTCATTATAAGACTAATGTTGAGTTCTTTCGACATAATTTTAGTACAAATATCGTTAAATCTATTTAAAATAGTAATATAAGTGGGTGTTTAGTTCTTTATATAACTATAAGGTCATTAAATAATTATGGAGGGTAGTTTTTGAAAATTCAATTAGTATAAATAAGAGCCTCAAGCTCTCATATTTCTTGCACCATTCTCTTGATTCAAGAGTCTTTCACTTCTTATCCCCCCGAGCATTTCGGTCCCTCGTGATTCGACTTCTCTTTCTGTAGTTTTAGTATAGTAAGGTGAGCGCTGAAGCGCTGCACGAATCTTTCTTAGAAAGATTCAGCGACGAAGTTCTGCACCTGCAGAGCTCGACTCCAAGCTAAAATCCCATTGTAAGTAAGTTATGCTTACCCTATTTTAAACATAGTTTATATTTAAAATTAGTATTGTTATCATGAACTTATAATAAATATTTGAGCTATTATTATGACTTATATAAGTGTCGTTATAATAACTTTTCAACTACTCGCGGTACTGGGAATCTTGTTTAAAGGGTCGCATAGGGTTGTTGGATTTCAGAAGTGTTATATGCCAATATGGTCCTGCCCTCCGGTGTTTTATGTCTGGCCCATGTCTGTACATAGTGGTTTGAAATTATTGTTTAAAGTCTTATATAATAATAATAATAATAATAATAATAATAATAATAATAATAATAATAATAATAATAATAATAAGACTAATAATTAGTCACGGTAAATATTAGACTAAAATCTAATGGTAATAATACTAGGTTTCGTCGAAAGAAATTATTTTAAAGTAAACGAAGCTCTGTCAGAGTACCGAGTCACCACCTTATCAAGTGAGTGCATGGTCCCTTTCATCTTACACATATATATGAAGTATTTTATATAAACTACATGCTTTGTGTGCATATTATCTGTATAATTGCTATCTATGCTGGATGAACGATTTTATACAAGTTTTATATGATTTAAACTGTATATGCATTTATATCTACATAATATGTTGGGTAAAACATGGGTAGATGAAATATGAGTTGGATGATGAGTTGAGAGGTGTTATAGACCACGAGGTGAAGGTGAGGGGTGGACGATGTGATAAGCCTTTTCCCAAACGATGGCCCCGTCATTCAGTAGAGTATGGATGACAACCACAAACTATTCTAGACAGTCCAGTGGAACACTAGCAGGCTCGCAACCTGTAAGTGTTGTGAATGATGTCTTCACCCGGTGTACTCTAAACCTTGGTGATCATGCAGACTTGATGCCTAAACCCTGGTGATCATGCAAACTTG
Organism: Lactuca sativa; assembly: GCF_002870075.4. Classification (NCBI taxonomy): domain Eukaryota; kingdom Viridiplantae; phylum Streptophyta; class Magnoliopsida; order Asterales; family Asteraceae; genus Lactuca; species Lactuca sativa. Next base: position 173,040,422 of record NC_056626.2, on the reverse strand, counting down.
ATGCCTAAACCCTGGTGATCATGCAGACTTGATGCCTAAACCCTGGCGATTATGTAGACTTAGTGCGCGTTGTGTAAAGCATGGCAACGATGGACTTCATGCCAATTCCTTAGGATGATCCTTAGGAATGAATGAATGAGAGATAGCTGATTCTTAGGGTAGATCTTTAAGAGTAAAGAAGATAACGGGGATGGGTAATTGGGTTGATTGCTTGATTGTTTAAACATAATAATTATATTATTTTAGGTTGAAAAGCCTATGTACTCACCAGGTTTCCCAACCTGACCCACTCAGTTTATTTATATCATAGGTGTCGATATGAAGTTACATTACACCGAGAGGTTGTAAGTCCCCAAAATGCTTGTGTATCAATCAGATCCAATTGATGGTGCGGAATCCCAATCAATTGGATGATGTCAGATCAAAATGGAAGAGAAGAGAGAGAAAGTTAGAGAGAAGAAGTGTGTGTGAAAGAGAATCTATTGTAAGGAGCATCATCATTCATATTGAATACATCATAGATTCATCTTCTTCTTCTTCTCATTCTCTTCCATTTTGATCTGACATCATCCAATTGATTGGGATTCCGCACCATCAATTGGATCTGATTGATACACAAGCATTTTGGGGACTTACAATTGGTATCAAAGCAAGGTTGTATCAGTCAATTTTGTCAGATCTGGAGCTTATTTGATCTTATTTTGAAAAGATAATTGTGTTTCTGGATAGATCTCGGAAAAATAAGGGGGGTTTCTTCTTTGCATTTTTCATAAAAACGAGTTTTTGATCGAGTTTTGGAGCAAAAAAGGGTGAAAAACGTTGTTTCTTTCGCAAATCTGTTGAAGGTGTGCGGTTGAGCTCTTGAAGGTGTGCGGCTCAGCAGCCTCGGTGTGTGCGGCTCAGCAGCCTCGGACGTGTGCGGTCTCGGTGTGCGGTCTCGTGTATGGTTTAGCATCTTCGCTTCGGTCTCGCATCTGGATCCTCGCTTCGCAGCTCTAGTCCTCGCAGCAGCGCCTTTATAAAAAAAACTCGGAAAGGAATTGAAGCTGCCGGGGATCGAACCCGAAACCTATAGATCAACAACACCAGCGCCTTACAATCTCGGCTAGCAAGCCTCTTGTGTCTTCCCTTCGAATCTTTTAAACTTAACATCTCTTTCTCGCATCCTTTTTCACAAAATTAACACTTTTAGCCCAAGAAATCAATTTCTTTTTAATTTTAAATTCCATTTTCAACCAAAATTTTAGTTTTTAAATTTTAATTTTAATTTTTGACTTTTTACATAAAATTTTGACTTTCACTTTTAAAAGTTGACCTTTCACTTTAAATTTTGACTTTCTCATTTGACTTTTAATTTTTCAAATTTAGCTTTTCGGTTTGACTTTCAAGTTTGACTTTTTAAATTTGACTTTTAAGGTTGACTTTCTCGGTTTTTATGTCAAAGGGAAATTAAAAATATATAAAAAAAAATAAAAATTAAAAAAAAAGAAAAAAAAAAAGAAAATGAGTTCCACATCAATTCCAGTAAATGAAGTTTCATGTACGCTATCTTGTAAAGCTACGATTAAATTTCTTCGCGAACAAATTGATTTGCTAAAAAGAGAAAATGAGGACCTTAAATATGAAGACTATACTCTAAGGAAAGGTCAGAAACCATTAAAAGCACAAGTAGAAGCAAAAACCAAGGACTTTAGGAAATTACAAGAAGATTACAGCAACAAGTGTGAAAATTATGATCACATTAAACGCAAACTTGCTGCTGTAACTGAAGAACTTGATGCTTTGAAAATTAAGTGTGGTAAAACAGATATTAGTTTTATAAATTACACTGCGTCAAGTAAGACAGTCGAGTCCTTATTTGAAAACCAATTAAGATTCAAAGATAATCAAAACAAGGGTCTAGGATATGATAGTGTTCCTCCCCCTTTCAATCATAACTATATATCCATACCTTTGACTCAGGAAGAGATTGACCGAGAACCATTTATGGTATACGGTAAATCAGTTGTTGAACAAGCAACTGAGGGTGTTGAGCTGAACGATACTAATGATTCTACTTCATGTGCAGGTAAAGTAGCAGAGGATGAGAACAAGGAGAACACCATTGAACAAACCAACATCTCCTTGAACTCTAAATCTATTGCATCGAACTCAACTGGTTCTGATCAACCTGCTGTTGGTAAATACAGGCCACCATTTCAAGCTAAACAGAGTGCCTGTTGCAACTGTGCGTGTGGGAAATGCAAGAGACAAGGCGAAGACATGCCACCAGGGGCAGGAAGAAACAACTCCACAGTGAAGAAAAAGACATGTTTTCAATGTGGAACACTGGACACATTGCCCAAAATTATCCAAATCACGCATACGTTCCTTACTATGCACAAGGCTGGCAGAACGCGCCAAGAGGGAGATACTTCAAAAGAAACCCCTCAAGGTCACGTTCAGACCATGATGACTGGAACGCTCAGAAGGCCAAGAATCAAACTCCCAAGAACAAGAAGGGAAAGTCGGCCAAGAAGTCAAATCCAAGAGATACTCCCATGAAGCCAAAATCAAAGTCATCTCCACGGCCGACATCAAGTCCCAAAGCAAGTACTAAGCCGCCCATCAGATCAAAAAAGAAATTGGTTAAACCCAACTACAAATGGGTTCCAAAGGCTCATTCTCCCAAATCTTCTAACGCTTTTAATATTTTTACATCTTATGTTTGTGATAAGCAGTACATGTCATGGGAGAGAGTATCATGCAAAGATGACAAAGGTCGACCTAGTTTCAAAATGGACTGGGTTCCAAAGACCAACTGAACCCGCTTTGTGTCGGAGCAGCTATGGAGGCATATCATCAGACTTCGGTTTGTTGGTAGTGGCTGTTCTTGGCACTTGATAGGGGACATCTCTCAACTGTACAATAGTTAGACATTTGTTTAAGAGTATGTGTCCTTTGCGGGAAGGGAAGAAAGGAAGGGATCACATGGGGTTTGTGCTTAATGACATGAAGAATTTTCGGATCTGTTCTGAGATTACGCGTGCTGTTCTCAGACCTTCTGGATGCAAATTCAATCGGTGACTTACAATTTGAGTTTTCTTCTCTATACTCCTAAGTTTTTCTTAAGCTGATTCTCTTTAAAGACAAATTTTTGTTTTAGGATAGTTTAAATTTGCACATTTACTCTCATTTCTCTCCTATGCATAAATTTAGGGGGAGAAATAAAAACAAAACAAAAATTAGAAAATTTAAAAAAAAATTAGAAAATCAAAATAATAATATGTTGGTTATGGAATGTGCTCGTGGGAGATGTTTAGGGAAGTGATATGATCATGTGATAATAGGAAATCTGAGTCTAGGTAACGTACCCAATGTTGAAGGGTCTATGCTCTGGTTTGATGCGTCGGTAGGCACGAAAAAATTTAAATGAACATGACTAGGCAGAGTTGAACTTAGGAAATTTATAGACTTGACAAATCTTGACCTAGTTAGATCCGTTTAGCCTGACAATATGATGCTTGGATAGGTTGAGCAGGGAGATATATATGGGAATCTACTCGTCACATTAGATGAACCCGTATATGGAACCGTGGTTTAACTTTTCCTCCAGTGCGGATTCTGTCCTTAATTCTGGTATTGATGGGGCAACTGGTAAATTTCGATAAATTAGGTCTGTAGAAAATCATTTTCTTTCTTTCTATCTGTTAGTCATATGTTACCTCCTCTGCGTGATTGGAAGAGATCCAACCTGGACTATAACATATGCAACTCTATTTCTCTGCATACTATATATATATATATATATATATATATATATATATATATATATATATATATATATATATATATATATATACATATACATATGAAATTCCTCTTATCTGTTACCCATATGCTGTCTCCTTTGCGCAACTAACAATCCGACCTGGTACACAGCATATGCACTATAAATGATAATACTCTGAATCTATCTTCTCCCCTAATGATGGTCTGCTCATCCAATGTAAAGAGTACTCTGGAAGTCCTTGATTACCGGGGCATATCTGGAAGCGGGAAACATGTTCCAGTACAATTAAAATTGAACACTCAAAGATTTTCTATAGATCTCGCTGCTCAATTTAGGTGGACAACAATATCCCTGGTCGTCGTCAGCTGAATGGTCCTTAAGATATAGTATCTAGAAACTTAGGATCAGATATAATATCTAGGAACTTAGGATCACATTGTCTTGTCACTTATAGTATGTCCTTATTTTGTCACAAATTTTCGTGTTTAAGTGGACAACAATACCGGCGATCGACCAGACAAAGACGTGAAGATGGAAGGTACCGACAAGCGGATAAAGGCTGTCTAAAAACTTTGATCCCAAATCATTCTTAAAGTTAGATATCATTTTCTTTTTGTTAAATTTGTGCATAGAGGAAGGGGGAAAATTAAAAATAATTCAAAAATCAAACAAAAATCAGAAAATTAAAAATCCAAAAATAGTGTTATTTCTTGTTCAGAAAATCCAAAAATATTTTTGTTTCTATTTTTATTTTTCCAGAAAATATCAAAAATCTAAAAATATCTTTTTTGTGTGCTAATTTTTCTTTTAGTTTTGTTTTATCTTGAAAAGTGATTTCAGGCGTAGATGAGACTCGTGGAGACTGTATTGAAGATGTTTTGAGCCAAGGCTTCATCCGTGAGCATCGAAGAATTCGCATTCAAAGGAGCAAGAAATGAAGACTATTCTTCCATCATTCAATCTTTCAACCTCAGAAGCAAGGTGAAGCTGTTCTTGAAGATTATGTGACAGATTGCATTGAAGCCTCCTCAATCAATTTGCTGCTATCTATGAACATGATGAAGTGGATCCAGAAGATTATTTCTCTCTGATGTTCTCCCTGAAGATTCTCAAGCTGAAATAGCTGTCTTTCAAGAATCTTTTCCAGAAGCGTCTTCACCCAACGTGCGTTCAATGTCAAATTTTGAAGAAAAACCCAACCGCTCAAGATGAATTCATTTATTGAAGATTCATATGTTCATCTTGATGTTGTGAAGAAATTTGAAGATTAATGCTGAAGCCAAGAACCCATTGAAGATTGACATGAAAAGCCAGCTACTTTTTAGGGGGAGCTTATTGGGTCATCTAGAAAAGAAATCTATAAACCAAGCGAGAGATTGTTGGGTCATAATTATTGGTTTATACTTTGCTTTTCTAGGAAAATATATTTTTATGTAATGTTGTATGTGTTTGCGGTTTCTGTTTACGACCGCACACCATGTGTACGGCCGTACATAGGGTGTGCGGCTGTACACATGTGTATGGCTGGAGGTCCATATATATAGAGGAGTGCATGTGGGAGTGTACGGTAAGAAGGCAAGAGAATAGAGATAAAGTTAGAGAGAAGAAGTGTGTGTGAAAGAGAATCTATTGTAAGGAGCATCACTCATTCATATTGAATACATCATAGATTCATCTTCTTCTTCTTCTCATTCTCTTCCATTTTGATCTAACATCATCCAATTGATTGGGATTCTGCACCATTAATTGAATCTGATTGATACACAAGCATTTTGGGGACTTACAATTGGTATCAGAGCAAGGTTGTATCAGTCAATTTTGTCAGATCTAGAGCTTATTTGATCTTATTTTGAAAAGATAATTGTGTTTTTGGATAGATCTCGAAAAAATAAGTTATGTTTATGCTTATGTTTCTGTATTGACGATGGCATCCCAAATGTTTTAAAATCAATAAAAATACAATTCTTCGGAAATGCTTTGATAATGTATTTATCATGATTTACTGGGAACAAATTATGCAACATTTTTATTAAAAAAATGTACTCTGATTTTTATAAAGCATAAATAAAATCGGTCTTTTCTGGTCGTGAAAATGGGGATGTCACAGTTGGTATCAGAGCATTAGTTTAAGCGAACTAGGAATTTATAGAATTTCTAGACTTAAACTTAGAATGCTAAGTGATGATTGTGAGGTGTGGGCACTAGCTTATTTTAGGAATTATGCCTAAAATGCTTTTATGTGCTAAATGTGTTGTGCCTTATATGCTGTTATTTATTCGGATCTATGGTCTGTTGCCGACTGGATTTGGAAACCTTATGTGTTTAGGATTCTAAACGTAGGACTACGATATTAGAACTAGCATGTAAACGTTTCAGAGTGATAAGGATGATTTAAACGTCTATCCTAAATAAAGATCTAGATTCACCTTATTCGGTGTATAGATCAAGATGGAAAGAACCCGTAGCGGAAACGTAAATGCAAATGGAAATAGGAACCAACCCCCTCAACCTCCAGTGATACAATAACGATGGCCGGAGTGCAAGCGATGATCCAGATGATGTTGGATCACCAAATGGAGGAAACAAGGTGTTTACTTCAACAGAGCCGAGAAGAACTTACGATACTAATTGAACATCCCGAGCTGAATGATGGGCAGTCAGAAGGAGGAAACTACAGTGGGACAGTTGGCCAAGCCAACCCACCGATAGTTAGACAAAACAATCAAGATGGAGGAAATGACGGACGTGGATGCAATTACAAGGATTTCATGGCATCCAAACCACCGAGTCTATCTGGAAGCCCGACGTCGGTGGAAGTTATGGACCGGATCTCCGAGATGGAGACAATGTTTGAGAGTTGCGAGTGTAGCAACAGACAGAAGACCGGTCTCGCGGTTCCTCTATTGAAATCTGGAGTACTGAGCTGGTGGAAGCTACTAGCTGATTCAATGCCTAAGGGAGAAGCTAGTAAGATGTCTTGGGTGGATTTTCTGGTGCAACTGAAGATGCAATACAGCTCTGAACAGGATCTTATGGAAAACAACAACGAGTTCTAGAATCTGAAGAAGGGAAGAATGAGCGTTACTGAATACGTTGCGAGCTTTACAGAGAAAATGAAGCTTGTTCCTCACCTCGTCCCAACTGAAATCTCCAAGGTTAACAAGTTTGTCGTTGGATTATGTAACGCTCGTGTTTCTAGGCTAGGCAATAATATTTACATAATGGTCTAGGTTAACCTTTGTAACTCATTTAGAAGAAATGAAAAGGAATTATGTGAATTTTATGTGAATTATGTGTTTTATGCTTAATTATTAGGATTTAATTAATTAAGAATGAAAATAAAAGTCAAAATTAAAGTGTGAGATAAGCCCAATATCTTTACATAAAGTTGTAGTGGCCGAAACAACGATTTCGGGGATATAAAGAATGTCGAAATCCGAGTTATAACGAAGAAGTTATGACCTGTCGAACTTTAGCGACAAAACCGGCACGGTGCCGAATGTCGTAAAAAGTGAGTTTTTGATAAACTACTTTTTAGCCTTAGTAATCTAAACGAAAGTCATAGTATTCGTTAAACCGAGAAGTTCAATAAAAAGAACGCCCAAATCTGACTTCGTATGAGGAAGTTATGATTTTTCGAAGTTTCAGCTTAGCAGTAGACAGCTAAGAACTCGAATTTTAGATCGAGTGAATTTTAGCCAACACAGCCTAAACGGGAATTGAAGGTCTCGTCATTAGCAGCACAACGTTAAAAAGTCTGACGAAAACGGACGTCGGATCAAGAAGTTATGACTTTTTAACAGATTTCCTGTCCCGGTCTGTTAAAAATAATAATATAAAAATTAAAATCAAAATTAGCCGACGAAGTCTAAATGGAAGTTGTAGAGCGTAATTTTAGCTACGCGTGCATATAAAGAACGTTAAAAACGGAGCTCGTATGCGAAAGTTATGGATTTTAGAAGTTTTTGCACAAAAATCGAGAAAATACGCATAGTCACGCTTTTGCCATGTGTCCTCGCCTCGCATATGCCATGTGGCGAAATCTGCTAAGTCACCCTCGGATGAACAGTAGCCACGTGATCATTACATGCAACCCACGTGATCCGACCCGCGTGTAGGCTTCTGATTCGACCAAGGAGGAGGCCCAATCCGAACCGAGCATCTGTCCAAACCGAGGCTGCTGACCAATCCGAAGCTCGCAGCTGGTCCGAGCTTCGCACATGGGTCATGAGTCCACGGTCAAATCAGAAGCTGCCACTGAGTCCCTCGCACCTGCGCATCCTCGCCTGTGGACCCCACCACCAAAGCTGACTTCGGACCCTATAAGTAGAAGGGGACCTGCGAGCTTTCTCGGGCAGAATTGAATAATTGCCATTTTTCACCCCTTTCTTCATCTTTTCTTCACCTTAACCCTCCCCGAAACCCCGGAATACTCCATGAAGTGCCCGTGAAGGCCGGAAAATTTATCTTTTCGGTTTCGAAGCCCGACTTTTACGAAGCCCGATTTCTCAATAAAACTCCCGGTTTTATTAGAAACGATCGTTTTAGGAAACGAATTGCTGCCCGGTTTTCATTAAATCAAGTGAGTGTGTAGTTACTTTCACCTTACACATAGATATGAAGTATTTTACATAAAATACGTGTTGTGTGAATATATATATTGTTTGTTTATTTGAGATGGGTGTTGAAGGAATGATTTATACATGTTTTTAAATAATTTAAACTATATATGTATTTTTATCTACGAAAAATGTTGGGTAAAACATGGGTAGATGAAATAGTGGGTATGATGAAAGGTGAGTTGGATAAAGGAGATGATCAATAATATTGATCATGAGTTGAGGGTGAGTGGTGAAAATTTGAGAGAATCACTTACCCAAATTGTTGGCCCCCGTCATTCAGCAGAGTATGGATGACAACTATGGACTATTCTAGACAGTCTAGGGAACACTAGCAGGCCCGCAACCTGTAGGTGTAATGAACTATATGTTCATTTGCTGTACTCTAAAACCCATTGACATGTATTGTAGGAGAGAATACCTGTAAATAATATTGTCGATAAATGAGAGCTATGGACTTAGCACATGTTGAATAAACTTTGGCAGCTATGGAATTAGTACCAGTTGTATAAACCCCGATCACGAGATGACTTTGTGTCTATTCCTTAGGATGAATCCTTAGGAAGGAATGATAGTTGATTCTTAGGGTAAACCCTTAAAAAAAATAAATAAAATAATGGGGTTTGGGGTAATTCGGTTGATTGATTGATGTTTAAACATAATAAATTTATGTATTGTGGGTTGAAAACCATATATGCTCACCAGGCTTCCAAGCCTGACCCACTCAGCTGTTTATATTACAGGTAGAGGACCCCGAGCATAGTCAGATGATGATGATGAGTGAATTTTGGATTATAGGCCAGTAGTTACAAGTAACTGTCGTAAGGCTTATAATGTCTTGTTTATGCTTTTGATCTATATCGGAACATGACATCCCGAGGTTTTGATATAAAAAGGAAATGATATATTTCTTAAAGAAAGGTTTTGAAAAACTTTTATCATATTTTGTTTTGGAGACCAATTCCGCAACATCTTTTATAAAGATTTCTCTGATTTGATTTTAAAAAGCATAAATTAAATCGGTCTTTTCTAGCCGAGAAATTAGGTGATGTCACAGTTGGTATCAGAGCATTAGTTTAAGCGAACTAAGAAATTGTAGGATTTGTAGACTTAAACTTAGAATGCTAAGTGATGATTGTCAGATGAGTGTCTACCATAATTTAGACACGAGCACTAGTTTATTTTAGGAAGGATGCCTAAAATTCTTTTATGTGCTAAATGTTTTGTGTTATAGCTATAACGATGCTATTATTTGTTCGGATCTATGGTCTGTTGCCAACCGGATCTGGAAACCTTATGTGTGTAGGATTCTAAACGTATGACTATGATATTGGAAGTAACATATAAACGTTTCGAAGACTTAACATTTAACGAAAATGAAGATCTAAATTCACCTACGATTGGTGTATAGATCGAAATGGCGAGTACTCAAAGTAGGTTCGAAAGTGATAATCCACAGCCTGAGCCAATCACGATGACTGGAGTGCAGGCAATGGTACGTACGATGTTAAGTGAACAGATGGAAGAAACAAAACGTTTACTTCAACAAAGTAAGGATGAACTTATTGTGCCAGTGTGACATCCCCATTTTCACAGCCAGAAAAGACCAATTTTGTTTATGCTTTATAAAAATCAGAGTACTTCTTTTAAAAAATGCTGCAGAATTTGTTCCCAGAAAATAATGATAAATACGTTATTAAAACATTTTCGTAGAAACGTATTTTATTCATTTTAAAACGTTTGGGATGTCATCGTTAATACAGAAACATAAGCATAAACAGAACATACAATTATTTACACTAGTGATCTACATCTCTTTAAAATCTCTTAGTGTAATGTCACTTCATATCGTCACCTGTGATATAAATAAACTGAGTGGGTCAGGTTGGGAAACCTGGTGAGTACATAGGGTTTTCAACCCACAATAATATAATTATTATGTTTAAACAATCAAACAATCAACCCAATTACCCATCCCCATTATCTTCTTTATTCTTAAGGATCTACCCTAAGAATCAACAATTCCTCGTTCATACATTCCTAAGGATCATCCTAAGGAATCGGCATGAAGTCCATCGTCACCGGGGTTTAGGCACTAAGTCTGCATAGTCGCCAGAATTTACAATAGGCACTAAGTCTGCATAGTCGCCAGGCTTTTGGCACAAAGTTTGCATGATCACCAGGGTCTAGGCATCAAGTCTGCATGATCACCAAGGTTTAGAGTACACCGAGTGAACACGTCGTTCACAACACCTACAGGTTGTGAGCCTGCTAGTGTTCCACTGGACTGTTTAGAATAGTCCGTGGTTGTCATCCATACTCTGCTGAATGATGGGGACATCGTTTGGGGAAAAGGCTTCTCACATCCTACACCTCTCACCCATACCTCATAGTCTATATCACCTCTCAACTCATCGTTTAACTCATATTTCATCTATTATATCTACCCATGTTTTACCCCAACATTTTCGTAGATATAAAATACATATATAGTTTAAATCTTTAAAACATGTATAAAATCTTTCACCGAGCATAGACAGCAAGTAAACAGACAATATGCACACATAGCACGTAGTAAATACTTCATATCTATCTATAATTTGAAGGGGACCATGCACTCACCTGAAAGGTGGTGACTTAGCACTCGAACAGCGCTTCGATACTCTCAAAACAATTTCCTTCGATATAACCTAGTATCAACACCACTAGGGTTTAGTCTAATGATAACCGCGACTAATTAATAGTCTAGCTATTATTATTATTATATAAGCGTTAAATAACACTCAATATAACTCATAATAATAGCCCAAATAATTATTTTAAAGACCTAATAACATTACTATATCGAAACATAAGCTACGCTAAAGATAGGGTAGGTACAGCTCACTTACAGCGGGTTTTCTTGAAAACCAGGCTTCGCTGGAGCAGCGTTCCCGAGCCGAAAGGTTGTTTTCTTGAGGCTCCGGGAGCCTTGGGGCTTCCTTTGGGTGCTAGGGGGTTTACCCTAGGCTTTAGGGGGTTAGGGAGGCTTAGAGAGAGAGTTTAGAGAGAGAAAGAAGAGGGTTGAGGGGTGAGGAAGTTGGAATGCCCAGCACCTCTATTTATAGGGGTGCTGACTGACCTACTCGCCGAGTAGGAGGACCTACTCGCCGAGTTGGTACATGTGGTGGCCTTCTGGTGGTGCCACGTGTCCAATTCTGGTGGTGCCACGTCACCCCATATCGCGTATCAACCTTCAAACTTAGAAAAATCATACTCTCGCATACGAGCTCCGTTTTCGACGTTCTTTATATCCACATGTAGGTAAAATCAAGATCTACAACTTTCGTTTAGACTCTGTCAGCTAATTCTCGACCGATCTCAAATTTAACAGTAGGAGGCGTTTAGACTGTTAAATAACTGCAAAGAATTCGTAACTCCTTCATACGAACTCCGTTTTCGTCCATCTTTTTATTGTTGAGTTCCTATTAATGAGATCTTCAACTCTCATTTAGGTCACAAAAACCAAAAACCGCTCGAACTAAAATTCGAGTTTCGGGTCGTATACTGCTAAGCCGAATCTTAGAAAAATCATAACTTCTTCATGCGAAGTCAGATTTGGGCGTTCTTTTTATGGATTTTCTTGGTTTAACATATTCTACGACTTTCATTTAGATCACTAAGGCTAAATCTCACTCTATCGTAAATTCACTTTTACGCTTACCGGTGTCGTGTCGGTTTTGCCGTAAAACTTCGACGGGCCATAACTTCTTCGTTATAGCTCGGATTTCGGCGTTCTTTATATGTATAGAAACCTTGTGACATATTCCAAAACTTGGTTAAGATTATTTATTCTAAATAATCTTTTGTTGAAAAGTTGTTTTCGACCGCTATTGCTTCTAAATTGACTAGCCCGGGTCTGCGGGCATTACAGCTAGTATGTTAGGCATCTGTTCTTGAGGCAACTATTAGGGTTGATAAATCTATTGAAGAAATGATCAATGACACAACCGCCAAAAAAGTTGAAGTTGGCAAGAAGAGGAAATTTGAGGGGTCTTCAAGGCCCAACAAGAGCAACATATCCTCAAAGTCTGGAAAAAGAAGAGATAAAGGAAAATGGTGCGGGAAGTGCAAAAATAAACATTCTGGGAATTGTGACGGGAAGGTGAAGTGCTTTAAGTGTGGAGAAATAGGGCATTACGCCAATAAGTGTACGATTCCCAAGTAGGTGTGCTACGGATGTAAAGAAGAAGGCCATATTTCTAAGAATTGTTCGAAGAACAATGAAGTAACAAGGCCAAGTGCACCATCAACACCAAAGGAATTTCAGGATATCCTTGACGAAGCGATTAATAACACTAGGAAGTAGAAGTCAAGACTTGATACCCAAAGATCAAGTTACGAAGTAGTAATGTGAATAGTAACAAGTGGTTTAGCCTATGAGAGGCATAGTACAGGGTAAACTTGAACCTTTGTGTAATCGTTTCAAGGAAATAAAATAAACCCTGGTTTTGTCGTCTTATGAATAGAATGGCTGGTGTAATTTTTGAAGTTGTCCCAATCATCTGGAATTTCCATCACCAACCAGGTTGAAGTAGAGTTGATCATTGAAGATACGCGTGAAAGAAGTCCTAGTAGAGTCTAGTAAAATTTTATGATTAATTGGACACATTTGTATGTGTTAAATTGTTTTGTGATTTTAGGACTTGGGGAATGCGAGACAGTACTTGGGACGAGTATGAGTAGGTGTGAATAGTAGTAGAGATCTATACTACTGGAAGCACAGGACTCACACTTGGATCAGGGAAAGTCACAAGGTTACCAAGAAGCTATTATTTAATTCTGTCTTGTTTTAGTCTATCGTTACCATCGTTTCAGTAATGACTAAGAAGATGATTGTTATTCCGACCTTATAGGTCATATCAAATTGAGTCCGACCACGATGAGTTTATTATGTGGTTCAGAGAACCAAGTTCGATGTAACATTTGACTTAAGCCAGAAGATTGAAATGAAAGATGATCAAAGCGATCAATAGAAGTATCGCACTCATTGTTAAAGAAATTGGTAGTTAGAAATGATACATGTTGAACTATGATTGTATCACATTATAACATGAAGGAAGGTATAATTTGTTCTGAAATTTGTCCCTAGGAGATCTGAGTCTAAGTAGTGCAGTATACAATGAGAGATCATTAGAACATGACCCATCGGTCTGTTACAATAAATGAAGGAAAATACTTATTCCAAGAAGAAGAAGGAGACCTCAATAAGGATTTATTTTGTAACTCGAAGGTTACAATTGAAAGTCCTATGGAGATCTGATGCTTTTTAGGATTAGCTGGATATTATCACTTAATTATCCAAGGCTTTTCTTCGATCGCGACTCCATTGACAACTTTGACCCACAAAGGAGCTGTCTATACTTGGAATGAGAAGCATAGGAAGCTTTGAGAAGTTAAAGAAGAAGTTGTGTGAAGCATTGATTCTTTGGTTACCTAAAGGAGTTGATGAATTCACAGTGTATAGTGATGCCTCTGGAGTTGGGTTAGGATGTGTTCTGACCCAAAGGGATAAGGTGATAGCGTATGCATAGAGGCAATTGAAAGAGTATGAAAAGAACTACCCCAATTATGATTTGGAGTTGGCAGCGGTAGTATTCGCCCTAAAGATATGGAGGCATTATCTTTATGGCACAAAGTGTAAACTTTTCACTGATCATAAGAGTCTCCAATATCTCTTTGATTAGAAGGAATTGATCATCAGGAAACGACGCTGGCTAGTGTTACTCAAGGACTACGATTGTCAGATACTTTACCACCCTGGTAAAGCAAATGTTGATGTTGATGCTCTCAGTCGGAAGGTGAACCTCGAAAAGAAAAGGCCAAGAGCGTTGAGAATTGAAGTTGTCTCTACAATTGTGGAAAGTATAAAGAAAGCTCAAGAGGAAGCTTTAGAGAAAAATGACCGGAAGGAGGAACGTTTGAGTAAAACATTGGTGTTTGATATAAACGGTCAGGGATTGAAGGTATTTAAAGATAGGATTTGGATGAGTAAGAGATCTTCTGATGGAAGAAGCTCACAAGACCATGTGCTCGATTCATCCTAACAGTACGAAAATATATAGGGACCTAAAACCCTATTACTAGTGGCCGACGATGAAGCTCGATGTTGCTAAGTATGTGGCCGAGTGTGTAACTTGTGCTAGGGTTAAGGCACAACATCAGAAAACGTATGGGAGCTTAGAACCTTTACCTGTACCCATGGGTAAATGGAAAGATATCACTATGGATTATGTGACTAAACTGCCCAGAACAAGGAACGGTCACGACATGATTTGGGTGGTCGTTGATCGCTTCACTAAGAGTGCGCATTTCATAGCAGCCAACGAGAAATGGTCTATGGATAAACTTGGGAATTCTTATGTGAAGGAAAGTGTGAGGCTTCACGGTGTTTCGTTAACGATTGTATCCAATCGTGACAGCCATTTTACCTCAAGGTTTTAGAGGAGTCTACAAGAGGAATTGGGTACCAAGTTGTGTTTGAATACATCTTACCATCTGCAAACCGATGGTCAGAGCGAATGAACGATTCAAACGTTGGAGGATATTCTGAGAGCATGTACCCTAGAATTTCAAGGTAACTGGAATGAACACTTACCTTTAGTAGAATTCACCTATAATAATAGTTTCCACTCAAGTGTTAAGATGGTACCTTATCACGCTTTGCATGGGAAAAAGTGTCGGATGCCATCATGTTGGATGGAAGCTGAGGAAAAGCAGTTTATGGGACTTGAAATAGTCCATTAGATTGCTGAAAAGTTGCAAGTGATTAGGGAAAAAGATGTTAGCTGCTCAAAAGAGCTATGCTGACAAGAAAATACAACCGATATCATTCGAAGTTGGAGATTCGGTTTCATTTAAAGTCTCGTCATGGAAGGGACTTATAAGATTTGGTAGAAGGGGAAAGTTGAGTCCAAGGTTTATTGGACCATTTACAGTTCTTCAGAGAATCCGGAATCAAGCTTACAAGCTAGAATTACCGGAAGAACTAGAGAGTATTCATAACACCTTTTATGTGTGTTATTTGAGAAAGTTCACGGGAGGTGTGCCCGACATAATTCCCAATTCTGAATTAAGGTTGGATGAGAACAAGAGGTTAATTGGAGAACTTGAGGCAATCGTTAACCGTAAGACTAAGAAGTTGTAACGTAAGATAGTCAATTTAGTGCCTGTACATTGGAAACATATAAATGGGCGAAATTCCACCTGGGAAACGGAGAGTGACATAGTGAGTCACTACCTGTAGTAGTTTGTCGTTGTGTGATTCCGGGGACGGAATCATCCTAAGGGGGAGAGAGTTGTAACGCTCGTGTTTCTAGGCTAGGCATTAGTATTGACATAATGGTCTAGGTTAACCTTTGT
Source organism: Lactuca sativa (assembly GCF_002870075.4). Lineage (NCBI taxonomy): Eukaryota > Viridiplantae > Streptophyta > Magnoliopsida > Asterales > Asteraceae > Lactuca > Lactuca sativa. The sequence goes on along the minus strand of NC_056626.2, from coordinate 173,024,630 downwards.
AACTCATTTAGAAGAAATGAAAAGGAATTATGTGAATTTTATGTGAATTATGTGTTTTATGCTTAATTATTAGGATTTAATTAATTAAGAATAAAAATAAGCATCAAATTAAAGTGTGAGATAAGCCCGATATATTTACATGAAGTTGTAGTGGTCGAAACAAGGATTTCGGGGATATAACGAATGCCGAAATCCGAGTTATAACGAAGAAGTTATGACCTGTCGAAGTTTCGCGACAAAACCGACACGGTGCCGAATGTCGTACAAAGTGAGTTTTTGATCAACTACTTTTTATCCTTAGTAATATAAACGAAAGTCGTAGTATTCGTTAAACCAAGAACGCCCGAATCTGACTTCGTATGAGGAAGTTATGATTTTTCGAAGTTTCAGCTTAGCAGTAGACAGCTAAGAACTCGAATTTTAGATCGAGTGAATTTTAGCCAACACAGCCTAAACGGGAATTGAAGGTCTCGTCATTAGCAGCACAATGTTAAAAAGTCTGACGAAAACGGACGTCGGATCAAGAAGTTATGACTTTTTAACAGATTTCCTGTCCCGGTCTGTTAAAAATAATAATATAAAAATTAAAATCAAAATTAGCCGACGAAGTCTAAATGGAAGTTGTAGAGCGTAATTTTAGCTACGCGTGCATATAAAGAACGTTAAAAACGGAGCTCGTATGCGAAAGTTATGGATTTTAGAAGTTTTTGCACAAAAATCGAGAAAATACGCATAGTCACGCTTTTGCCATGTGTCCTCGCCTCGCATATGCCATGTGGCGAAATCTGCTAAGTCACCCTCGGATGAACAGTAGCCACGTGATCATTACATGCAACCCACGTGATCCGACCCGCGTGTAGGCTTCTGATTCGACCAAGGAGGAGGCCCAATCCGAACCGAGCATCTGTCCAAACCGAGGCTGCTGACCAATCTGAAGCTCGCAGCTGGTCTGAGCCTCGCACATGGGTCATGAGTCTGCGGTCCAATCAGAAGCTGCCACCGATTCCCTCGCACCTGCGCACCCTCGCCTGCGGACCCCACCACCGAAGCCGACTTCAGACCCTATAAATAGAAGGGGACCTGCGAGCCTTCTCGGGCAGAATTGAATAATTGCCATTTTTCACCCCTTTCTTCATCTTTTCTTCACCTTAACCCTCCCCGAAACCCCGGTATCGATTGTAAATCCCGGAATACTCCACGAAGTGCCCGTGAAGGCCGGAAAATTTATCTTTTCGGTTTCGAAGCCTGACTTTTACAAAGCCAGATTTCTCAATAAAACTCCCGGTTTTATTAGAAACGATCGTTTTAGGAAATGAATTGCTGCCCCGGTTTTCATTAAATCAAGTGAGTCTGTAGTTACTTTCACCTTACACATAGATATGATGTATTTTACATAAAATACGTGTTGTGTGAATATATATATATATATATATATATATATATATATATATATATATATATTGTTTGTTTGTTTATTTGAGATCGGTGCTGAAGGAATGATTTATACATGTTTTTAAATAATTTAAACTATATATGTATTTTTATCTACGAATAATGTTGGGTAAAACATGGGTAGATGAAATAATGGGTATGATGAAAGGTGAGTTGGATAAAGGAGATGATCAATAATATTGATCATGAGTTGAGGGTGAGTGGTGAAAATTTGAGAGAATCACTTACCTAAATTGTTGGCCCGCGTCATTCAGCAGAGTATGGATGACAACCATGGACTATTCTAGACAGTCTATGGAACACTAGCAGGCCCGCAACCTGTAGGTGTAATGAACTATATGTTCATTTGTTGTACTCTAAGAACCCATTGACATGTATTGCAGGAGAGAATACCTATAAATAATACTGTCGATAAATGAGAGCTATGGACTTAGCACATGTTGAATAAACTTTGGCAGCTATGGAATTAGTGCCAGTTGTATAAACCCCGATCACGAGATGACTTTGTGTCTAATCCTTAGGATGAATCCTTAGGAAGGAGTGATAGTTGATTCTTAGGGTAAACCCTTAAAAAAATAAATAAAATAATGGGGTTTGGGGTAATTCGGTTGATTGATTGATGTTTAAACATAATAAATTTATGTATTGTGGGTTGAAAACCCTATTTGCTCACCAGGCTTCCAAGCCTGACCCACTCAGCTGTTTATATTACAGGTAGAGGACCCCGAGCATAGTCGGATGATGATGATGAGTGAATTTTGGATTGTAGGCCAGTAGTTACAAATAACTGTCGTAAGGGTTATAATGTCTTGTTAATGCTTTTGATCTGTATCGGAACATGACATCCCGAGGTTTTGATATAAAAAGGAAATGATATATTTCTTAAAGAAAGGTTTTGACAAACTTTTTTCATATTTTGTTTTGGGGACGAATTCCGCAACATCTTTTATAAAGATTTCTCTGATTTGATTTTAAAAAGCATAAATTAAATCGGTCTTTTATGGCCGAGAAATTAGGGGATGTCACAGATTACCAGCGGACTTCGGTCTAATGGTTAAGCAAACTACCACTTTGAAAGCTTCCATCTGGGCAGCTAGGAATGTTGAGACCCAGATTAGGGAAAGGGGTGTGGAGAGAGCTAAAGTTGGCGAGAAAAGGAAGCATGAAGGATCTTCAAAATCCAACAAAGAAAGGATATTCTCAAAGACTGATGAAGGAGGAGGAGGTGAAGCCAAGTGGTGCGAGAAGTGTAAAAAGAAGCACTTCGGGAAATGTAGCGAGGATGTGACTTGCTACAAATGTGGAAAGTCAGGGCATCGCCATCAAGTGTGCGTCCAACAAGAAGGTGTGCTATGGATGTAACAAAGAAGGGCATATTTGTAGGGACTGCCCAAAGAAAAACGAGGCAGCAAGGCCAAACACACCACCAAGGCCAAGGGCATTCCACATGATCCTCGACGAAGTGGAAAACAATGCGATGAACCAAGGATGAGGAATTCATACCCGAAGATCAAGTCATGAAGTAACCAAGGGGATAGAATCATATCATGTAGCCTATTAGAGGCATAGTATAGGGTAAACTTGAACACCTATGTAATAGTTTCAAGAAATATTAAAGTCTTCGTTTTGTTATCTGGTGTGTTAAACTGTTATGTGATTTTCTTGTATGGTAACTTGGAAAACTGCGAGACAATACTTGGGATGAGTATGAGTAGGTGTGAAAGGTAGTAGATGCATATACTACCGGAAGCACAGGACTCACTCTTGGATCGGGGAAAGTCACAAGGTTACCAAGAAGCTAGTAATTGATTCCGTTTTGTTCATGTATTTCGTCGTTACCATCGTTTCGGTAATGACTAAGAAGATGATTGTTATTCCGACCCTAGTGGTCATATCAATTTGAGTCCGACTACGCTGAGTGGGTTATCTGGTTCAGAGAATCAAGTTTGAGGTAGCATCTGACTTAAGACGGAAGATTGAAATAAAAAGCAATCAGTAGAGGTATCGCGAAAAGTTGCTTGTAGCTAGAAATGCTACCTTTTAAGATGTGGTTAGAACATGAAGGAAGGTATAGTCTGTTCTGGAATTTGACTCTAAAAGACCTGAGTCCAAGCGATGCATCATACGATGAGAGGTCATTTAAACATGACCCATAAGTCTATTATGATAATCGAAGGAAGAAACTTATCTCAAGTTTGTTAAAAAAGGAGTCTCCAATAAAGATCGAGATCGCGACATGAAGATCATGATTGGAAGTCTAACATGAGATAGAGAGCAGGTCCAAGATCGGGCACCGCCTATAGTCAGGAAGTCTTAGAGTTAGATACTCATTCGAAGAAACATCAAAGTTATGGTTATTACTTAGGATGAAAAGATAACGTATAGAGTCATCATGTGAGTCCTGTTTCGTTGATGATTACGGGAAGTAATCATCCTAAGCGGGAGATAATTGTAACGCCCGTAAATCCGGGTTAGTCAATTTAGAGATTGTAAAATCCCCATTTTCACGGCCAGAAAAGACCAATTTTGTTTATGCTTTGTTTAAAAATCAGAGTAACATTTTAAATAAAAGTGTTGCGAATTTTGTCCCAAAACAGAATATGATAAAGACTTATGAAAATCATTTCCAGAAAAATTTATTTCATTAAAAAGACTCGGGATGTCATGTTCGATATAGATCATAAACATAAACAATACAACATAGGACTTACTACATTATTTCGTATTTACAGGCCTAAAATCCTTTAATCTCTCATCCCAAGACATCACATCTATGCTCATGCGCCACAACCTGTAATACAAGAAACTGAGTGGGTCAGGCTTGGGAGCCTGGTGAGCATATAGGGTTTTCAACCCACAATAAATAAGTTTATTAACTTTATCAAACCAAACAAACCCGATTACCCGTTCCCGTTATCCTCACTTTACGTCCTTAAAACATTTAACACAAGGGACCTAGTCTAAGGACTATCATCAGGATGGACACTACTGCTAAGGGGATTCCTCAGCAATAAATGTCCTTAAGGCAACCATGTGGGGGATGGAGTACACCTGGTGAGCACACAGTTCAAATAAACACACAGTTCAAATAAACGCCTATAGGTTGCGAGCCTGCTATTGTTCCACTGGACTGTCTAGAATAGTCCATGGTCGCCATCTATACTCTGCTAGATAACTGGATCATCAATAACATCTATAACGAGGCCTCTCATTATTTTATTTTATCACACAACAACTATTACATCTACCCATGTTCTACCCAACACATTTTGTAGATATAAAATACATATACAGTTTAAATCATTTAAAACATGTATAAAATTGTTCATCCAGCATTGATAGCAAGTATACATATAATATGCACACACAACATGTAATTTATATAAATACTTCATATCTATGTGTAAGCTGAAAGTAACTATGCACTCACCTGAAAAGGTTGTGATTCTGCCTTCGAACAACACTTCGTTATCTCAAAACAATTATCACTCTATAAAACCTAGTATCATTATCACTAGGCTTTAGTCTAACTTTAACCGTGACTAATTAATAGTCTAGCTATTATTATTGTTATATAAGCATTAAACAACGCTCTATATAACTCATAATAATAGCCCAAATAATTATTTTAAGGTCCTAATAATGTTACTATATTAAAACATAAGCTATACTAAAGATAGGTTAGGTACAACTCACTTACAACGGGTTTCCTTGGAAACCGGGCTCCGTTGGAGCAGAGTTTCTGAGCCAAAAGGCTCTTTTCTCGAGGCTTCGGGAGCCTTGGGGATTCCTTTGGGTGCTAGGGGGTTTACCTAGACCTTAGGGAGGGGGGGTTTGAGGCTTTAGAGAGAGAAACTAGAGAGAGAAAGAAGGGTTTGAAGGTGTGAGGAAGTGAGGGAACCCGACACCTCTATTTATAGGGTTGTTGACTGATGGACTCGCCGAGTAGGACGACCTACTCACCGAGTTGGGGCATGTGGTATCCTTCTGGTGGTGCCACGTGTCCAATTCTGGTGGTGCCACGTCACCCCCTATCGCGTATCAACCTTGAAACTTAGAAAAATCATAACTCTCGCATACGAGCTCTGTTTTTGACGTTATTTTTTTCAACACGTAGGTAAAATCAAGATCTACAACTTTCATTTAGAATCCGTCAGCTAATTCTCGACCGATCTCAAATTTAACCGTAGGAGGCGTTTAGACTGTTAAATGACCGCGAAGAATTCGTAACTCCTTCATACGGACTCCGTTTTCGTTTATATTTTTACCGTTGAGTTACTATTAATGAGATCTTCAACTCTCATTTAGGTCGCATAAGCCAAAAACCGCTCGAACTAAAATTCGAGTTTCAGGCCGTGCACTGCTAAGCCGAGTATTAGAAAAATCATGACTTCCTCATACGAAGTCAGATTCGGGCGTTATTTTTATGGATGTTCTCGGTTTAACATATACTAAAACTTTGGTTTAGATCACCAAGGCTAAAAAGTCCTTCATCGTAAATTCACTATTTACGCCTCCCGGTGTCGTGTCGGTTTTGCCGTAAAACTTCGACGGGCCATAACTTCTTCGTTATAACTCGGATTTTGGCATTCTTTATATGTACGAAACCCTTGTTTCGACCACTACAACTTTATGTAAAGATATCAGACTTATTTCACACTTTAATTTTGACGCTTATTTTTATCGTTTTTTAATTATATCTTTATAATTAAGTAATAAGCACACAAATACACATAATTCACATATAATTCAAATATTTCATCTTTATTACTTCAAAAAGAGTTACAATAGTTGACCTAGACTATTACATTGTCTAAAATGCTTAGCCCCGAAACTCGGGCGTTACAGAGATAATAGGGTCGAAAATGACTTTTCGACAAAAGATTATTTAGAATAAATAATCTTAACCAAGTTGTACAATAGGTCTCAAGGGTTCCGTACATATAAAGAGCGCCGAAATCCGAGTTATAACGAAGAAGTTATGACCCGTCGAAGTTTCGCGACGGAATCGACACGGCACAAGGGAGACGTAAATAGTGGATTTATGATACAACGACTTTTAGCCTTAGTAATCTAAATGAAAGTCGTGGAATATGTTGACCTGAGAACATCCATAAAAAGAACGCCCAAATCTGACTTCGTATGAGGAAGTTATGATTTTTCGAAGTTTCGGCTTAGCGGTGTACAGCCCGAAGTTCGAGTATTAGATCGAGCGGTTTTTAGCCAACAAAACCTAATAGAGAATCGAAGATCTCGTTATTAGTAGCGTAACAATAAAAAGACAGACGAAAATGGACATCGGATGAAGAAGTTATGAAATTTTAACGAACCAATCCTGTCCCGGCCTATTAAAAATATAACTTTACAAATAAAGTCAAAATTAGCCGACGAAGTCTAAATGAAAATTGTAGAGTACGTCTCCCCCTACACGTGGATATAAATAACGTCAAAAACGGAATTCATATGAACGATTTACAAATTATAATAGCATATTTACGTATTAAAATAAAGCATAAATCATATATACATACACATATATATACATATGTATATATCATTAGAAAGGTATCGACGATGGGGTCATTATAAGACTAATGTTGAGTTCTTTCGACATTTGTTTAGTATAAATATCGTTAAATCTATTTAAAATAGTAATATAAATGGGTGTTTAGCTCTTTATATAACTATAAGGTCATTAAGTAATTACGGAGGGTAGTTTTTGAAAATTCAATTAGTATAAATAAGAGCCTCAAGCTCTCATATTTCTTGCACCATTCTCTTGATTCAAGAGTCTTTCTCCTCTTATCCCCCCCCCCCCCCCCCCCCCCCCCCCCGAGCATTTCGGTCCCTCGTGATTCGACTTCTCTTTCTGTAGTTTTAGTATAGTAAGGTGAGCGCTGAAGCGTTGCACGATTCTTTCATAGAAAGATTCATCGACGAAGTTCTGCCCCTCCAGAGCCCGACTCCTAGCTAAAATCTCATTGTATGTAAGTTATGCTTACCCTATTTTTAATATAGTTTATATTTAAATTTAGTATTGTTATTATGAACTTATAATAAATATTTGAGCTATTATTATAACTTATATAAGTGTCGTTATAATATCTTTTTAACTACTCGCGGTACAGGGAATCTTGTTTAAAGGGCCGCATAGGGTTGTTGGATTTCAGAAGTGCTATATTCCAAAATGGTGCTGCCCTCCGGTGTTTTATGTCTGGCCCCTGTCTATACATAGTGGTTGGAAAAGTATTGTTTAAACGCTTATATAATAATAATAATAATAAAACTAATAACTAGTCACGGTAAATATTACACTAAAATCTAGTGGTAATATTACTAGGTTTCGTCGAAAGAAATTATTTTAAAGTAAACGAAGCGCTGTCCGAGTACCGAGTCACCACCTTATCAAGTGAATGCATGGTCCCTTTCATCTTACACATATATATGAAGTATTTTATATAAACTACATGCTATGTGTGCATATTATCTGTATAATTGCTATCTATGTTGGATGAACGATTTTATACAAGTTTTATATGATTTAAGCTGTATATGCATTTACATCTACATAATATGTTGGGTAAAACATGGGTAGATGAAATATGAGTTGGATGATGAGTTAAGAGGTGTTATAGACCACGAGGTGAGGGTGAGGGGTGGACGATGTGAGAAGCCTTTTCCCTAACGATGGCCCCGTCATTCAGCAGAGTATGGATGACAACCATGGACTATTCTAGACATTCCAATGGAACTCTAGCAGGCTCGCAACCTGTAAGTGTTGTGAATGATATGTTCACCAGGTGTACTCTAAAGCTTAGTGATCATGCAGACTTGATGCCTAAACCTTGGTGATCATGCAGACTTGATGCCTAAACCTTGGTGATCTTGCAGGCTTGATGCCTAAACCCTGAAGACTATGCAGACTTAGTGCTCGTTGTGTAAACCATGGCAATGATGGAATTCATGCCAATTCCTTTGGATGATCCTTAGGAATGAATGAACGAGAGATAGCTGATTCTTAGGGTGGATCCTTAAGAATAAAGAAGATAATGGGGATAGTTAATTGGGTTGATTGCTTGATTGTTTAAACATAATAATTATATTATTATGGGTTGAAAACCCTATGTACTCACCAGGTTTCCCAACCTGACCCACTCAGTTTATTTATATCACAGGTGTCGATATGCAATTACATTACACTGAAAGATTAAGGAGATATAAATCACTAGTGATAATGAATGTAAGTTATGTTTATGCTTATGTTTCTGTATTGACGATGACATCCCAAATGTCTTAAAATCAATAAAAATACATTTCTTCAGAAATGCTTTGATAACGTATTTATCATGTTTTACTGGGAACAAATTCTGCAACATTTTTAATAAAAAAAAGGTACTCTGATTTTTATAAAGCATAAACAAAATCGGTCTTTTATGGCTGCGAAAATGGGGATGTCACAATATATGTATTAGATTACGGTATTTCATGACAAAACACGCCAGGAACCCCGCCCCCCTAAAGACTTGGAAATTCTTGAACTAAGTGTCGGAGCCATAAATGATCGAACGAGGGAGCTGTATGGCCACAAAATCAAGGGTTTTGGTGTGTGTGCAGCCAGAGTGTGTAGCCAGGATGTGTATGCGGTTGCACACAGGAGTGCGTGGTCGCACAGAGGATGTGTGCGGCCGTATACAGGGGTGTGCGACCGTACACTCCTCATTTATGCTCCAAAAGTCGATTTTTAAGTGTTTTAAGGATCAAACCAAGTCCAACTAGGATATAGGGGGTCAAATTCTCACTTTGTAGAGTCCTTTAGGTGTATACGGCTACCTAATGAAGGTGTGCGGTCGTACACCTTCAAAGGATGAAGAACATGATGAATTTTGGCTTTGTCAAGATGCCTTACAATTATATCAAGCTAGATGATAGAATACTCATGTTTTTGAAGCCTTTGGAATGTTCTTGGGTGAAGATTCTAGAGAGAGAAAGTAGAGTGCAGCCAAAGAGGGAAAATAATGAATGAAGGGGTCTCCCCTATATATAGAGGTGAATGTGCAGCCGTACACCCGTGTGTCCGGCCGTACACACCTCTCAAGAGGGTGTATGGCCCGGTTTTGTCTCTATACGACTTGTTGACTCATTCCTAATCTCATTCCCGGCTGTACTCAAGCTTAGAACACTTAAACTAACTCTTAAATGGTGTTAAAAGGTAACAGAATCGAGTTCAATGTTGATAAAATTGACCAAGCGTACAGAATAAAAGTTTTGGGTTGTCACGTCACCCCCCCCGTTAGAGGGAATTTCATCCCGAAATTTGAAAATAGATTACACATCATGGATCTAGAAAAAGATGGGGGTACTTCTGTTTCATTGAATCCTCGCACTCCCAAGTGAATTCAGGTCCCCGCTTGGCATTCCAACAAACCTTCACTATCGGGATGCGACTTTGCTTTGTTCGCTTGACCTCCCGGTCCATGATTTCGATTGCCTCTTGCACAAAGTTGAGGTTCTCATTGATTTCAATCTCATTGAGGGGAATAGCAAGAGTTTCATCGGATAGACATTTCTTAAGGTTCGAAACATGGAAGACAGGATGAATGTTATTAATTTCTTGAGGTAAACGACGTTTGTATGCCACGAGACCGATCCTAGCAAGGATCTCAAAAGGTCCTATGTACCTCGGATTTAGCTTGCCACGCTTTCCAAAGCGTATCATGCCTTTTCAGGGTAAGACCTTCAGCAGAACACGATCTCCAACTTGGAACTCCAAAGGTTTCCGTCGTTTTCCAGCGTAGCTCTTTTGTCTATCTCGTGAGGCTTTCAGTCGTTCCTGGATTTGTACGATCTTTTCTATAGTTTCACAGATGATCTTTTTGTTGGATAAGGTGTCTAAGTCCATAACTTATTTGGTATATACTTGACCCGACCGGCATGGTCCATTTGGGTTGCATCTCATCCAAACTATTTATGGATAATTTTATGAGAGTTATACACATATGTTTATTAATATATTATAAGTTATAATATATTAATATGAAGTTATGTTATTTAATTAGTATTAGTCTTAAATTAATTATGAATTAATTTAGAGATTAAAAGAAAGACTAATTAGATTATGGGCTATTGATTTTATATGGTGTGGGCTAACACTCATTTGTTAATGGGCTAGGCTTTGATGAAAGTCCATGGATTATCCATGGAGCTTTTAACCCATGGATCCTTGGAAAGGAAAAGTCATGGGTTATTAGGGTTTCACCCTAACCATGTACACTATATAAGCATGCTTATGGTGCATGAAATGGCAACTAGTGAACTAGTGTGTGTGTGCTTGTGTGTGGCCGAAAAATACAAAGTGTGTATACTCTCTCAAAGTTTTCCAAGAGTTTGTGGTGTTTTGTGATTCCATTTGAGGCATTCACACTATTGGTGCTTGGCCCTCAAACTCCTCAAGAACCAAACTCATCAAAAAGGTATGTAATCTCTTCTAACTTTTTATGTTGAAATGTTCCCCATGCCATGTTAGATAGGTTATAAACCTTGGAAAATTATTATTTTTCATGTATTTAGACAAACATAGATCCAAGGTTTATTAGGGTTGCATGCACACTTAGGAAGTGTTAGATTGCTCAAAACCTAACAGTGGTATCAGAGCCTAGGCTTGCTTGTTTGATACTTGATGCAAAATAGTTGGAAAAGTCGAAAAACTTGCTGTCTGACTGATGAACTCGACGAGTCAATGGGGGGACTCGTCGAGTCCATGTGTATCTTCAACCTACTCGCCGAGTAGGTTCATGCGCTCGACGAGTAGGAGCGACAGAGTGCAGATTTTCGACTTTTGCTGCTAGAAATGGACTAGAAACATTACCCTAAACTGTTTTGGTGTTTTAAAACTTGTTTTAGTTGGTGTAATGGTTGTTCTAATCCATTTACAATAGCATATATCAAAATTCCATGATTTTTATGTGTTCATATAATTCTTGAAATTTTGATGATCATGTTTATGTTCTTATGAATTTAGAAGATGATAGGAATTATTTGCTGAATTGTTTAGAATTAATTCTTGATCATTTATGTGTTTTAATGGAGTCCATAATTTGTCCTCAAGTTATGGATATCCAAAGGTCACTTTCTTTAACACACACATTTAAACACATAAGTTACATGAAAGTGAAGAGTCTTCATTTTTATGAACCTTTAATTCATAAGTTATGAAATGAAAAGTTTTGGATAGTTACAAAACTTGTCCTCAAGTTTTGGAATTTGTAAAGTTTCACACACTTTAATAAACTTTAATTCCAACCCTTAGAGTTTTAATAGTTAAAATTCAACCCTTATACTATTTATAACATTAATGGTTAATTATTATATATATGTATAAGAATAAGTCGTTCTACCGTTAGTAGGCCTCATTCACGAAATCGGTCTATAAGGTGGGTATAAGGTTGTTTCCTATAAAATGACAACTTAATGGGTGTCCACTCTCACCCACCGCTTGCTTGACTGGTGGAGGGTCGTTAGCCGAACGGGTAGGACAATGACTTTAAATCCTCATTAAAAGTATAATGATTATTATAAAGTAACGAAACCTTTTAATTCCCAATCTTAGTTATTTTAGGAAAAATGTGAACATGGTGCTAGTCTATGGAATTCACACTTTGTACCTTACCAAGTCGTTGGTGGAGCGTGTGTGGTTAACCGGCACACTAACTTGGACTAGTAAGGATCACGAAGGGTGACTTAATGTTTGTCATGGATCAATGGAGCATGTGTGGTTTACCGGAACATTTATTAGGTGATAATATTAAGGGTACCAAGTGAATTAGCATGGTTATTCACACCTTGTTTTGTGATCCTCGGCATCCCAGTCACAAAACTTGAAGGGCACAATCGAGATTGAAACATGCCATTGAAAATTCAATGAATCTCAAAAGAATCTAGGAATTTCAAATCCAATTAAAACCTAATAATTCATTTTGTTTATCATGGTGGAAATTGGTGAATCGTCATTCACCTACCTTTCAAATATATTATTACATAGATTACGGCATCGCTCTTCTAAGTATAATATATTGTGATTGGGTCCTAGCCTTAATATTACATTTGGGTGTCTTATTAAGGATTCTATACATCTAATCTAAACTTGCTTTCTTCCTTCAGATGTCTTCCAACACTAATGCTTTAGGCTCTAACCCAACTGGTTCTTTCTCTCTCATGAATCTTTGTGGGAGGGTCATCTTTGATGGTTCCAACTTCATGGATTGGATTAGGAACATCAGGATGGTTACTCGTTATGAGGACAAGGAATATGTCCTCGATAAGGAGTTAAAAGAGCTTGATGAGTCTACTGCTACTCCTGAGGAGATCGCTGAATTCAGGACACATGAGAGAGATGCTACTAAGGTGGCATGTATCATGATGGCCACGATGACAGCCGAGCTCCAAAAGTCATATGAAGATTTCTACCCTTTTGAGATGCACCAAGACCTGATGGAAAGGTACCATCAGAGTGCTCGTCAGGAGCGGTATGAAATAATCTCCTCCATAATAACTACCCGCATGAAGGACGGTGATTCCGTCACGGCTCACATGCAAAAGATGCAAAGGTATGTGGACCGTTTGCTGAAGCTGAATGTGAACATCCCTGAGGAGTTGGCAATTGACATCATTTTGCACTCCTTACCTTCTTGTTATGATCATTTTCGTATGACATATCATATGAACAAGGAGGAAGTTACCCTCAGCAAGCTTCAAGGACTCTTGAAGACCGCGGAAACCGGTCTTAAGGGCAAGGCGGTTGTTACCTCTACTACTCCTACTCCAACATCTACCCCTGTTTTGGCTATCGGGCAAGGCAAAGGGAAAAAGAGGAAGCACCCTTCGAAGGGTACCAAGGGAAAGTCTCTTGAAGGCTCCTCATCGAAGAGCAAAAGCGGTTCTGTCACTCCTTCTGCCATTCCCAAGGATGCTGAATGTTTCTATTGCCATGAAAAGGCACACTGGAAGCGAAATTGCCCTAAGTACTTGCAGGATCTAAAGGATGGGAAAGTGAAACCCACCCATGCAGGTATTTACACAATATTGTATAATTACTCATCATATTCTAACTCTTGGGTGCTTGATACAGGATGTGGTATTCACATATGTTCTGATATGCAGGGCCTAAGAAGAAGTGAGGATGTGGAGCACGGGAAGATAAACTTGATCATGGGGAATAGGAAGGCTTCGCCTGTTTCCAAGATTGGAGTTTATACTTTTTTGCTTAATAATGGGTTAAAGTTAGATTTGAATAAATGTGTGTACTCGTCTGAAATGGCGAGAAATATTATTTCTTTTCATGCTTTGTACAAACAAGGTTTTACCTTTTCGTTTGAAAATGAATGTGGTGGTATTAATGCTTTCTTTAAAAATGTGTTTTATTTTAAAGCGTTACCTTGTGATGGTGTGTATGAAACTGTGTCGATTGTAGACAACTTAGGAAATAATGTGTTGTATATTGATTCTTCTACTAGCCTAGATAAAGCATCATTGTGGCATTGTTGTCTTGGACATGTAAACAAGAAACGCATAGGCCAACTCCAAAAGAGTGGAGTTTTAGAATCATTCGACCTTAAATCGGATGATAGTTGTGAATCTTGTCTACTTGGAAAGATGACAAAATCACCCTTCACTGGAACTTGTGAAATGGGTGAGGGTTTGTTGGACCTAATACATACTGATGTATGTGGGCCATTCAAAACCGCCACAAGGGATGCTAATCGGTATTATGTGACTTTTATTGATGATTTTAGTAGATATGGGTATGCCTACTTAATCAAACATAAGTAAGAAACCTTTGAAAGGTTTAAGGAATTCAAACAGGAAGTAGAAAATCAATTGGGCATGAACATTAAGATGCTTCTATCCGATCGAGGTGGTGAGTATCTTAGTACCGAGTTCCTTGACTATCTTAAGGAGTGTGGGATTGTCTCACAATTGACTCCTCCCAGGACACCACAACTGAATGGTGTAGCCGAGAGGTGTAATCGAACCTTGCTGGACATGGTTCGCTCTATGATGAGTCGAGTTTCGCTACCAATCTCTTTTTGGGGGTATGCCTTAGAGACTGCCGCCCATATCCTCAATCTAGTCCCTACAAAGAAGGTTACCAAAACACCTCATGAGATGTGGACTAGGAAGGTTCCCAATTTGAACCACATCAAGATTTGGGGATGCGAGGCTTTCGTGAGGCGTGAAACTCATGATAAGCTTGAACCCCGAAGTGAAAGGTGTATTTTCATCGGCTACCCACAGAAATCCTTCGGTTACCTCTTCTACAGACCCAGTGAGAATGTGGTCTTTGTAGCAAGAAGAGGGGTTTTTCGTGAGAGAGAATTTATGAGCCAAGGAGACAGTGGGAGGCAAATTGATCTTGAAGAAATTCAAGAAGCAATTGGGGAAGGAACCTCAGACACTAGCAATCAACCTGAGGAGGAAACTCCTGTTGAGCAAGCTGACATGTCTATACCTCCGAGGCGTTCCACACGGGTTAGGAACACACCTTCGTTTTATTATGGCTTTCATATTACTACGGAAGGTGATACGTTTATCAGTGATAGTACACTGGTAAATTTAGATGAACCTAGCAGTGTTAAGGAAGCCATGGCAGGCCCGGAGTCTGCTAAATGGAAGGGGGCTATGGACAGCGAGATACAGTCCATGTATGACAATCAAGTTTGGAACTTGGTTGACCATGTACCAGGCCGTAAAACAGTCGGGTGCAAATGGATCTTCAAGAAGAAGACCGACATGGAAGGAAAAGTGCATACTTATAAGGCTCGACTGGTTGCGAAGGGTTTTACTTAGACTCAGGGTATTGATTATGATGAAACCTTCTCGCCGGTAGCCAAGATTAAGTCTATTAGGGTTATGCTAGCCATTGCAGCATTTCATGATTATGAAATATGGCAAATGGATGTCAAAACCGCTTTCCTTAATAGAAAGTTGGTTGAGGATGTGTACAGGAATCAGTCAGAGGGTTTTGTCAGTGCAGAGTACCCTAATAGAGTATGCAAGCTTGAGAAATCCATTTATGGATTGAAACAAGCATCTTGTAGCTGGAATCTTTGTTTCGATGAGAAGGTCAAAGAGTTTGGCTTCTCGAGAAGCGAAGATGAGTCTTGCGTGTATGTCAGAGCTAGTGGGAATATAGTTAGCTTCTTGGTACTGTATGTGGATGACATACTACTTATAGGAAACGACATCCCAACCTTGCAGGAGGTTAAGTCCTGGCTTGGGAAGTACTTTGCTATGAAGGACCTAGGGGAGGCTGCCTATATCCTAGGGATAAGGATATTAAGAGAAAGGAGTAAAAGACTAACTGGACTTAGTCAGAGTACTTACTTGGATAAGGTGTTGAATAGGTTCAACATGCAGAACTCCAAGAGAGGAGATTTACCGATCCAAAGCAATGCCAAACTAAGTAAGACTCAGAGTCCGAGTACAGAGGCAGAGATAGCTAAGATGAGCCAACTACCGTATGCTTCCGCTGTTGGCTCGATCATGTATGCTATGACTTGTACCCGCCGTGATGTGGCATTTGCTTTGAGCATGGTCAGTAGGTATCAGGGGAACCCTGGCAAGGCTCATTGGACCGCGGTAAAGAACATTCTCAAGTATCTGCGGAGGAATAAGGATTGGATCCTTACCCTTGGTGGGAGTGATGATTGGAGAGTATTAGGGTATAGTGATGCTGGTTTTCAAACTGACAGGGATAACTTTCGCTCTCATTCGGGCTGGATCTTTACCTTAAAAGGAGGGGCAATTTCTTGGAAGAGTTCCAAGCAGGAGACGGTGGCTGATTCGACTTGTGAATCAGAGTATATAGCAGCAAGTGAAGCAACTAAGGAGGCGATATGGCTAAAGAACTTCATCGGAGACCTTGGAGTTGTACCAGCTATTAAAGAACCTATGGAGATTTTCTGTGACAACAATAGTGTGGTTGCCTTAGCCAAGGAACCAAGAGATCATGGCAGATCCCGACACATTGACAGAAAATATCACTTCATAAGACACAAGATTGAAGAAGGACTCCTCGTGGCAAGGAGGATATCGTCGGATGAGAATCCTGCAGATCCCCTTACGAAGGGACTGACGAGGGATAAGCATTTTCAGCATGCGAGGCGCATTGGGCTGAGGGACGATATTAGTTTTACAGATTAGATAGTTTTCCTGAAACTTGTAAAATGTAATCGACGTTTTGATGATGAATAAAATTTGTGATTTATTTATGAGTAAAGTGTTACTATCATTGTCAATTATTTACTATTGTTTCAGTTTTGCATGTTTTGACTTCCAGAATAATTAATTTATTCAAACCTCCACAATCGGTCATACGTCGGAAGTAGGTATGAATCAAGATTGTCGTGAATTGGGTTTGTAGATGGCTAAAGGTGTTTAGATGTGACATCCCCAAAATCTCGGCCAGAAAAGACCGATTTTCATTTATGCTTTTAAATAATTTCAGAGTAAATCCTTTTGATTTGAAAGAGTTGCGGAATTTGTTCCCAAAACAAAACATGATAAAATAATATTTATCAAAGCATTTCATCAAGAGATGCATTTCATTATATAATCAAACTCGGGATGTCATGTTCCGATACAGACCATAAAGCATAAACGATAAACATTACAAGTCATTCAACAAATATATACATATACAGACATGTAAACAAAACAACAAGATGATCCATCCATCTTATGCCCTTGTGCCACTTCCTGTAATACAAATAAAACTGAGTGGGTCAGGCTTGAGAGCCTGGTGAGCATATAGGGTTTTCAACCCACAATAAATAAATTATATTTAATTTCACCAACCAATCACTATCCCGATTACCCATTCCCGTTATCCTCACTTTACGTCCCTAAAACAACAACTATCTCAAGGGACCTAATCTAGGATTTTCATCGGGACGGACATCACTGCGAAGGGGTTTCCTCAACAATAGATATCCTAAAGGCAACCATGAGGGGGATAGAGTACACCGGTGAACACATCGTTCACAACACCTACAGGTTATGAACCTGCTAGCGTTCCACTGGACTGTCTAGAAAGAGTCCGTGGTCGTTATCCATACTCCGCTGAATAACTAGATCAACAACAACAACAACATCGAGGCCTCTCATCTGTTTATTACACACCAACTATCTACCCATGTTCTACCCAACATATTAGTAGATAATAATATATATTTTAATACGTATTTTAAAACCTGTATATCATTTTCATTCAATATATATTCCACATAACAGATGAGGCATACCACATAACACGTATTCCATAGAAAACAATTCAGATCTATGTGATAGAATAAAGTGAATATCCATTCACGCGTACAATCACAAAATATACACATAACAAGTATATCATATAAAATACTTCATAGTTACTCGTTAGAAGAAAGTAACTATACCCTCACACCTATAAACCACAATTTACTTAATACACTCAAACCGCACTTGTATTATTATCGTGTTTATGAAAGGTAGTATACACTCACTTGATCAGAAGACGATCGGACAACACTACGACTTGCAGAAGTAGTAATCCACAGCAGATCTGGAAGATCTCCTCAAAAATCAAACTTCTCGCGGGCAGAGCTTCGACTCGGGAACCGCACTTCTCGGGATCTTCGGGATCTCGGGACTTGCCTCAGGGCTAGAGTATGATACCGGGGCTTCGGGGGTAAAAAATGCAGAGCTTCGGCACAAAGATGAGAAGAAATGAGCAAATAAACCCTGAACCCTCGCATCCTATTTATAGTGAAAATATATGATGTACTCGCCGAGTAGGAGACACCTACTCGCCGAGTTGGTCCATACTCGCCGAGTAGGGGACACCTACTCGCCGAGTTGGTCCATGTGGCGGCTTTCTGGTGGTGCCACGTGTCAAATTCTGGGTGGTGCCACGTCACCCTATCGCGTGTTAGCCTTCGAACTTAGAAAAATCATAACTCTCGCATACGAGCTCCGTTTTTGACGTTCTTTATATCCACGCGTAGGTAAAATCAAGATCTACAACTTTTGTTTAGACTCCGTCGGCTAAATCTTGACCGATCTCAAATTTAACAGTAGGAGGCATTTAGACTGTTAAATGACCGCGAAGAATTCGTAACTCCTTCATACGAACTCCGTTTTCGTCCATATTTTTACCGTTGAGTTCCTATTAATGAGACCTTCAACTCTCATTTAGGTCACGTAAGCCAAAAACCGCTTGAACTAAAATTCGAGTTTCGGGTCGTGCATTGCTAAGCCGAATCTTAGAAAAATCACAACTTCCTCATACGAAGTCAGATTTGGACGTTCTTTTTATTGACGCTCTTATCTTAACATATTCTACAACTTTTGTTTAGATTGATAAGGCTAAATCTCGCTCTATCTTAAATTCACTATTTACGCTTTTCGGTGCCGTGCTGGTTTTGCCGTAAAACTTCGACAGGTCATAACTTCTTCGTTATGACTCGGATTTCGGCATTCTTTATATCTTCGGAATCCTTGTTTCGACCACTACAACTTTATCCAATGATATCAAGTTTATTTTTAAACTTAAATTTCAACGCTTATTTTTATTCTTAATTAATCAAACCACATAATTAAGCAATTAAGCACAAAACACATAATACTCAAATAATACATTATTATTATTTCAAATTGGGTTACAAAGGTTAACCTAGACTATTACATTGCTAAAAGTGGCAAGCCCGGAAACACAGGCATTACATTAGACATGGCAATGGTTGCTGCAACATTCATGAGTACTCATAAGTTATGAGTATTGGTATAAACCCACGCTCACTTGTATCACTTCATGGAATTTATCTTGAGTGATCGTGAGATGATAATATCATATAAGTCTTCAAACCTAGAGATATGAGTTGTTACCTATGAGTTGGTTGTGCATTGATTGCACAAAACCACATCAGTAACTTGATGTTGTAAAACATGCCTTTGTGTACAATTCAACAAGTAGTAGAACAAGCATGTGAGTCGAAGTTTATCTGTTCCTTCTAGAAATAGAAGCGATATCTGGGACCCTCGATGATTTTGTGTTGACCCATGTACCGGGCCCGGTCAGAACTAAACTGATGTGTTCAGTGAAGTTCTTAGTCAAAAAAATCGGAAATCGAGAAACAACTGCCAGACAATAAGCAAGACATAGTTCCATGTGTTTGTCCGGCTGATATCAAGAGAACAGAGGATTATATGATCACTTGTCTTAAAATGGCGCTTCATAGTTCAACAGAGTTTATAGAGCTACGATTGCTGGTTGGTTCCTGAAGTTATATAGGCAAATAGAGTTATTAGACTTATCCAAGTGGGAGTATGTTGGATAAGGTGTCTAAGTCCATAACTTATTTGGTATATACTTGACCCAACCGGCATGGTCCATTTGGGTTGCATCTCATCCAAAATATTTATGGATAATTTTATGAGAGTTATACACATATGTTTATTGATATACTATAAGTTATAATATATTAATATGAAGTTATGTTATTTAATTAGTATTAGTCTTAAATTAATTAAGAATTAATTTAGAGATTAAAAGAAAGACTAATTAGATTATGGGCTATTGATTTTATATGGTGTGGGCTAACACTCATTTGTTAATGGGCTAGGCTTTGATGAAAGTCCATGGATGATCCATGGAGCTTTTAACCCATGGATCCTTGGAAAGGAAAAGTCATGGGTTATTAGGGTTTCACCCTAACCATGTACACTATATAAGCATGCTTATGGTGCATGAAATGGCAACTAGTGAACTAGTGTGTGTGTGCTTGTGTGTGGCCGAAAAATACAAAGTGTGTATACTCTCTCAAAGTTTTCCAAGAGTTTGTGGTGTTTTGTGATTCCATTTGAGGCATTCACACTATTGGTGCTTGGCCCTCAAACTCCTCACGAACCAAACTCATCAAAAAGGTATGTAATCTCTTCTAACTTTTTATGTTGAAATGTTCCCCATGCCATGTTAGATAGGTTATAAACCTTGGAAAATTATTATTTTGCATGTATTTAGACAAACATAGATCCAAGGTTTATTAGGGTTGCATGCACACTTAGGAAGTGTTAGATTGCTCAAAACCCAACACTTTGGGCCTGTGAGAGTGCTGTCGGGGACTTGTCCCTTGGCTAGCTACATGTCACCTACCTCACCCCAACACAGAGGCGATCTGCACTTACGACCATATAGGGCTTCAAACGATGCAACCTTGATAGTGGTATGGTAGTTGTTGTTGTAGGAGAATTCAACCAAGGGTAAATGGATGTCCCACGACTTAACGAAGTCGATGACACATGCTCTCAACGTGTCTTCCAAATTCAAGATGGTTCTCTCACTTTGCTCGTCTGTCTGAGGATGGTAAGTTGTACTCATATCCAGCTTAGTTCCAAGAGCTTTCTATAAAGACTTTCAAAACATCGAAGTGAACCTTCTATCTCGATCGGAGATAATGGACACAGGCACACCGTGTAGTCGAATTATCTCTTGAGTGTAGATTCGTGTGAGTCTTTCCATCTTGAAAGTTTCTTTGATTGGTAGGAAGTGAGCGGATTTTGTCAATCGGTCGACTATTACTCCAATGGTATGGTACCCACTCGGAGATTTGGGTAATTTGGTGATAAAATCAATAGTAATCCTCTCCCACTTCCACTCAGGTATCTCTGGCAGCTGGAGCAGACCTGAGGGCTTCTGATATTCGACCTTCACCTTGGCGCAAGTCAGGCACTTGCCCATGAAGGTAGCGATCTCTTCTTTCATGTTTGGCCACCAATACAGTTTCTTGAGATCAAGGTACATCTTGTCCGAACCTGGATGAATCGAGTATCTGGTCTTGTGAGCTTCATTCATGACAACCTCCTTGAAACCACCGAATTTGGGGTCCAGATCCGGTCCATGAAATAATAGGCTCTGTCTCCCTTAACCTCTAGGTTCTTATCCATTCCTCTTAAGGCTTTATCTGTCACGTTCTCTGGTTTTAATGCTTCCTGCTGAGCCTCTCTTATTTGTGCGGATAAGTAGGAATGGATGGTCATTCTCCATGCCTTCACCCTACGACCTGAGCATTCCTTCCGACTAAGATCATCTGCCACTACATTGGCCTTGTCGGGATGGTAGCATATTTCGCACTCATAATCGTTGAGTAGCTCTACCCATTGCCGTTGTCTCATGTTCAAATCCTTCTGGTCGAAGATGTGCTGCAGGCTTTTATGGTCAATGAAGATCGTGCACTTGGTTCCGTAGAGATAATGTCTCAATATCTTCAAAGCGAAGACCACTGCTCCCAACTCTAGGTCGTGAGTTGTATAATTGAATTTGTGTTCTTTCAGTTGTCTTGAGGCGTAAGCAGTGAATTTTCCTTGTTGCATGAGCACACAACCTAAGCCCTGATTGGATGCGTCACAGTAGACAACGAAGTCCTTCATCCCTTCGGGCAGAGACATGATACGTGCGCTGCATAGGGTCTGCTTTAATGTTTGGAACGCAGTGTCTTGCTTTTCACTAAAACAAAAGGGTACGCATTTCTGAGTCAGAGTGGTTAATGGTTTGGCAATTCTGGAGAAATTCTAGATGAACCTGCGATAATAGCCAGCGAGACCCAAGAATTGACGGATTTCTGTGGGCGTCTTCGGTGCTGACCAGTTCTCTATCGCCCTGATTTTGAAGGGGTCCACATGTATGACTTCCTCACTTACCACGTGACCTAGGAAGGTTATTTTTCGAATCTAGAATTCGTACTTGGAGAATTTCACGTATAGCTTCTCCATCCTTAGAGTTTCCAGCACCAACCTCAAGTGTTGTCTGTGATCTTCTCCGCTTCTGGAGTAGACAAGTATATCGTCTATGAACACGTTGACGAACTTGTCCAGGAAATAACGACACACCCGATTCATTAGGTCCATGAATACTGCTGATGTGTTGGTTAGACCGAAGGGCATTAATATAAACTCGTAATAACCATATCGAGTCTGAAATGCTGTCTTAGGAACATCACTCTCATGGACTCGTAGATGATGATACCTCGATCTAAGGTCTATTTTCGAGAAGTAGTTGGCTCCTTGAAGTTTGTCGAATAAGTCGTCGATCCAAGGAAGAGGATAACGATTCTTGACGGTAAGCTTGTTCAGTTCGCGATAGTTGATACACATCCGAAAAGATCCATCATTCTTTTGCACAAATAAAATCGGGGCTCACCAGGGTGAGGAACTCGGTCTGATGAATCCTTTGCTGAGCAGGTCGTTGAGCTGGCTGGATAGCTCTTGCATTTCAGGTGGCACTAGACGGTAAGGAGATTTAGCTACAAGAGTAGCTCCAGGGATTAAGTTGATGCGAAACTCGACTTGGCGCTCGGGTGGAATTCCTGGAAGATCTTCTGGAAAGACATCAGGAAAGTTGCAGACTTCGGGGATGCTCTCGAGGTCTTTGATAAGATTAAAACTTAATCTTGAAGATCGATTAGATCTTAAACAGGTAAAATAAAGATTAAACAGCAAGAACACGAAAATAATAAACAACTCAAGAATGAATCAAACGTGTCGAATGATTATAAAACAACCCTCAGAAGAGCTCGATCAAGAACATCAACTGTAGAGGGTTAGAAGGTTTACAGGAACGATAAAGAAAATCAAAGCTATCGTAATTCTCTTCTATTGTGTTCTAGATCGTTAACCTAATATGCATGCAAGCATATTGTTATATAGTAAACCTAACAGGCTCACGGTTGGACAGGCCCAAACCGGAGTACAAAACTATTGGACAATTAACCGAGCCCAATGACGCAATACTAAACGAATCTGCAACCCAACAATCTCCCCCTTTGCGTCAATTGGAGCGAGATCTTCACTTCTTGCTTGGGCCAGCAGCAGAGGCAGGTACCTTCTTCTTTACAATCTGAAACAGACGAGAGATAAGAGCAAGTATCGTTTGTCTGAATCTGATGTACCATTGAATCATATCATTGAAGTATTTGATATCATCCGCTGCATTCTCTTTACACCGATGGATGATCGACAGCACATGCTCTAGACAAGCAGTGGTATAAAGATGTTTATCTGCTAAGGCAAAGAGACATTTATGTCCTTCTGCTCTAGTGAACATGACCGAATTACGCCTCGGGTCAATCTTGCCCATCTTCATCTGATTGAGATCACTGGCCGATCCAACAGGAGATATCTTCGGTTTCTTCTTGAAGACTGTGGCTATCTCCTGATCCATCAAGGCGACCTCCATGATGTAACAAACTATCATCCTTTTGAGATGATCTATAATCGGACCATATTCAGCCTCATTCGTCAAAAGGATGTTATGCAGAACGATCCAATCATGGGGGTTGAGGTTCGGTAGATCTGCTAAGGATATAAGATGTTCGGTTCTTGCAGACCCTCTAATCACCCTGAACCGAACGTTGATGAATCTCCCTTCGGTATATGGCTTCAAAACCCGAACATTAACGATCTTCTGAGCACTCCATGTTTGGTACTGTGGTTGAGCGGCCTTTAGATAGAATTCGATTAACTCCCTATCAACCTCAGGATTAGGATGAGGGACTTCAAAAATGTTGGAGAAGGCGTGGAAGATAAACGCCTTTCGGGTCAAGGGCATGTCGAACTGCGAATTGACAGAATTGTAGCAGTCGAAGGAGATCACCGGTTCGAGCCATAGGATGCTTGGAGTATCTATGGCCTCCTTTATCACTCTCTCCCGAGTCCAAGCAGGGAAAAGAGTCTTCCTGCTCTCGAGGAGATCGTGGGCTTCTTTCTTCTTGCGTTCGGCTTCTTCAGCTTCTCGCGCCATAAGAATGTTGTCATTTTCAACATTGCGACTATTTTTGCGTTTCAGCAAGTCAGCAATGGTTTCTTTATCATCTTCATCTTCTTCCTCAACTATCTTCTTTCCTTTATCCTTCACACCCGAACCCGAAGTTTGACCAGTGGGAGGAGGTTCGGTTGTGTGAGCAGCTTTTGAGGAAGGAGGTGGTTTCGATCCGGACTTCACTTCTCCCCCTTGTTTCGGAGTGGACACGAAACTAGGAAGCCCTTCAATTTTGCTAAGAAGGTCCAGGGCAGGAGCAAGTTTTTCAGCAAGGGTTCGCCTCACCGAATGATTGAGAATCGGATCGTGTGCTTCCAGGATGTTAGATAGGGCAGAGTGTACATCCGAAACACATGTTTTGATAACCTCCCGTTCAGATCTAAGAGCCTCAATTTGTTGCTGAGAGTTTGAAAGCTGAGCGCTCTTGACCTTGAGCGCGGTGGTTTTACTTGCAAGAACGTCCATTAATGAGTTTTCGGCAGCGAGATCCTCTTGAAGTTTAGCGAGGCGCTCGTCAATGGAGGCATGAATTGTCATCGCTGATGGATTGGCGAAGGGTAGCAAACGACTTCAACTCCATTGAGACGAACGTGGCCAATTGTTGAACGATTGGTTCCAACGTTGTCTTTGTTGCATCAGCGCTCTTCTGTAAGGACTTTAACAGAGAAGAGGCTTTAGAGAATAGTTTATCGACTTTTGCGGTCGCCGCCTCACAAGCTTTTGTGGAGGCGTCTATTGCTGTAGTGGCAGAGGCGACAGAATCATGCTGAGCCCTGGAGAAGGCATCAACAATCTTCTGAAGAGCGGCTTCAGAAAGAGAGGACTGAGTGTTGGAGGATGAAGCAATAAGCAAGTCAACCTTCTCATTTAGCTCCTTAAGATGCTTTTTTTGTTACTGGAGCATCGTCCTCGTCGTCGCTTTGGACCTGAAACGGACTAAAGTAGACCGAATCGAAGGTCATATTTTCCCCGCCAAGGAAAGGGTTATCTCCATCAGAGGCATGATCTGGAGATGTTGGGGTGGTGAAGCTGGGGGTGTTGTGGTATGTGTAGGTTCAGGTTGAGTGTTTGTGGGGGTAGTTTCGGGTGGTGGTTGAGTGTGGATAGGTTCGGATGTATGCTGGGTTTCGGTTGTATGAGGAGGTTCGGTTACAGGTGGTGTTTCGGTTGCATCGGTATGAACCCCCGTATCAGATACGTTGGTTGTAACCTTTGCAGTTGTTGTTATTGCGGCATCAGTGAAAATGGGTGGTGGTATAGGGAAAGAGGTTTTAGGAATGTTGGTAGAGGGGTTTATGGTGGGAATGGAAGTTGGGATTGTTTGAGTAGGAGAGGGAATTGGTGAGACATGAATTTCCATGTCTGGGGTAGGTGATCGGGGTGGGGTGTTGCCTCTTGGAGGGGTTTCGCCTCTTTGAGAGCCGTCCGAATCCGAACTCTCACCTTCTGAGTCACTCGAAGAGGAAGCGATTACAAGCTTTCACTTCGGTTGAGTCTTCCGTCTCTTCGGCTGCGGGGACTGTGCAGCTTTGGTTGGTTTCCTTTTCCTGGGAGAAGGACCTTTAGCCCCTTTGGTCACTTGCTTCCCTTTATCTGCCTTTTTGCCTCTATTAACAGGCTTGTCAGCGTCATGGATGGACTTGAGCATTTCCTGTGTGAGTTCCCTTGGTCCTGACTGCTTGAACTCCTTAATAGTCCTGATGATCCTGCTATCAGATGGAACATCATCGTACATTGTCTCCGGAATTGAGCCAATGAAAGAGAACTTGGATGCATCTGAGACGATAATCTTCGTGGTATGAAAAGTACCGATCGAAGACATCGATGCACCGTCAGCAGTGGGGACATCAAATTTATCCATCGCCCATTTTGTGATGAGAGTCCAGAACCGTGCATACGACACCTCAGAATGTCGTGAAGAGGAAGAGAGGCTCTGGATGAGTTGTTGCCAGAGAACAAACCCATAGTCAAGATTGACACCGTTGTAGACGCCATACATTATCGACAAGAAGAGTCGACTAGAGCCGTCGGATTCTGAGCTCCGTTTAGATAAGCCTTTGAAGAGGACAGTGAACATGCCGTTCCACTGTGGCGGCAAGCAGGATTTTTTAAACTTGGCTACGGAGGTGAGCGCCTCCGTGTACCACATATTGTAAAACATGTTGTAAAGGTGCCCAATCGGAATCGTCTCCGGATTAATCCTTGAAGGGTCAGCAGCAAACCCTAACAGTATACCAAATCGTTGCCTTGAAATCGAGGTCTTGTGATCAGAAACCTCGAAGAACACCCTATCGACTGCTTTATCGTAATGTGCAGCCGCATACACCTGCGATAGGAGCTCCATCGGCACAGACTCAACCCTAGAAAGTGCAGGAGCGATTTGTGAATACTTCAGGCACTCCATGATCGGAAACATGTAGGAATCGTACGCCTGAGGGGTTAGGTCAATCACCAAACACTGTTGAGGGCGAATGGGAAGGATGTGTGAGGTGGCATGGACTGAGGATGATTCTGCCATTGTTGAAGTTAGGAAGAAGAAGATGAACAGTAAAGGCTTTAGAAAATTTTGCTCTCTTGGGAAATCGGATGCAGTAAAGAGGTAAATGGGAGAGGAGACTGCCTTTTATAGTGGGTGTAAGGAGAGAGAAAAATCTGTTCAAATCTTCTATGGAAATACGAAAAGGTTTTCCGGAATGACAGATGCGTGACAGTTAAGGCATGTGATGATCACGTAGGAGAGAGAGTGTCAGATTCCTTGGAACACGCCGCCCAACAAGCGTCGTTTCAGAAGAAACTGTTTCAAATCACGCGTCCACGACGTCAGTTATGGAATGGGCGTTTCAAATTCGCATTCGTCCCTTTTTTACCGCCGTTTGAAATTCAATCCATTTATCTCCTGCCTGAGTCAGCAACCCTTTCATCTTATCCTTGTAACGGCATCTTTTTGAAGGATACTCCCACATGGATGATTTTTGACCACGTCTTAATAATTAACCACCAATGCAGTAAAACAATCTGTAATTATTAGTACCAGATTTTTGGAAAATCAAAGATTTTCGTGCTGAGAGTGTAAAAAGAAAAGAAATAAGGCAACTCTTTTTAGGAATAAATGTGATGTCAATAATGACACGAAACAAATGATCCCGGGCACGAATCTCTTCCTTCAAGATCAAGAGAGACCTTAAAGTGTTGATGTGGTTTCCCGTTGAATGACGATCAAACACTTATTAATAAATGTTGAAAGGCTTCTTTTAATTTGGCTACTTAAGGGTGGCTTTCGCTTTGATTCAACAGTCCTAATATTGAAATAAGATAGAAAGTGAACAAAGTACATGGGAGACCGGTGTAGTCTGTTGAACAAGTAGGTAGGAATTAATTTTAAATTGGCTTGGAAAATATAAAATCTCAACAAAAAAAAAATTAAAAACTGGATCCCAAGGGAAGAAATGTTATGGTGTTTAACAATTTCATAGGAATCACACAAAATAAAAATTTGAGATTTCATCAAGATACATCCGTCAATTCTTTGGTGAAAACTTGAGCAAATTAATTGTTTACCGTCAATTCAGATTTGGTGTTGAATTTTGGGTTTCACTCAGCTCGTAGTGGCACGAAAATGAGATCATTAACACAGTTGTTGGGTAACCATAAACCTCAGTGGTAAGTTCTGAGAGTCTCAAGGGTTACGTTGATGAAACGAATGTAATGGAGAAATGTAATGGAGATGGTGTAAGAAAATAAAGTACCTCTGCTGCGAAAATAAGGACCAAGCAGAAAACTCTTATCTCATGTGAGAAGAGAGTGAGGTAGCTCACGATTAGAATAAATGTGATAGCCTAATTGGGAAGACAAGGTTTGTTTATACCAAGTCATTAAGGCTAGTTTTCAGAATCTTATGAGGCTTGCGACACATACAACAACATGCTTCTAGGGACACTTAAGTAATCCAACAATTATATCCCCATAAACAAACGAACACACAAAAATAAAAGAAAAAAATATTTTTGGAGTTTTTTGATATATATAAAAAAATAAAATAAAAAAAATAAAAAAATAAGCAAGAAAAAAATAAGACTTAGAAAGAGTAAAAAAAAACTTTGGAAAAATTTGGTAACCGAACCCGAATGTTCGGTTGGTTTCGGTTGAGAAAAATTTTGAAAACCGAACCCGAGCGTTCGGTTGGTTTCGGTTTAAGAAAATTTTGAAAAACCGAACCCGAGCGTTCGGTTGGTTTCGGTTTAAGAAAATTTTGAAAAACCGAACCCGAGCGTTCGGTTGGTTTCGGTTTAAGAAAATTTTGAAAAACCGAACCCGAACCTTCGGTAGGTTTCGGTTTTGGAAAATTTTGAGAAACCGAACCCGAACCTTCAGTAGGTTTCGGTTTTGGAAAATTTTGAGAAACTGAACCCGAACCTTTGGTAGGTTTCGATTTTGAAAAATTTTAGAAAACCAAGGAATTTAGGCTTGCAATCAGAAAATACTTTTGACAATAAGATAAACAACTTTGTACATGAAATTTACAACCAAGAAAACTACCTTTGTGGTGATGAGCGAGTCAGATGATTTAACCGAACCTGAACGTTCGGTCAATTTCGCTTCTACGTTTGAGGTTGAGAGGTAGTTTGAGGTACGGACTCTGATTCCATCATACCTAGCCCTTGTAAAATTCTGTTGAATGATGCTTCACGAAGAGCTTTGGTAAAGACATCAGCCAGTTGATCAGTGGTTCTTACAAAGTGTACTTCAACGTTTCCATCTTCCACATGATCTTTGATGAAGTGATACCTCAGTGCTATGTGTTTGGTTTTAGAGTGTTGCACTGGGTTATGACATATCCTAATTGCACTTTCAGAGTCACAATATAGTGGGATCTTCTTCATATTGAGTCCATAGTCTCGAAGTTGACTCTGGATCCAAATCACTTGAGAGGTGCAGGATGCAGCGGCTATGTATTCAGCTTCGGCAGTAGACAACGACACGCACGTTTGTTTCTTTGATTGCCAGCTAACCAACTTCCCGTCAAGGAATTGACAGCCGCCAGTGGTGCTTTTTCTGTCGAGTCCACATCCTCCAAGGTCTGCATCTGAGTAGGCTTGAACGAAGAAGCCTGAGTTAGAAGGATACCATAGACCTAAGGAGGCAGTTCGCTTGAGATATCGTAGAATGTTCTTCACTGCAAGCATATGAGGTTCGCGTGGGTTTGCCTGAAATCTAGCACAGTAACACATAGAAAACATGATGTCAGGCCTGCTTGCAGTAAGATACATGAGTGAGCCTATCATTTGACGATAGAGCGTGATATCAACAACCGGTTTGTCTAGGGATGGAGTTAGCTTGGTGCCGAATGCCATTGGGACTTTGACTTTGGAATCTCCCATCATGCCAAATTTTGCTAAGAGAGTTTTCGTGCAAGCTTCCTGATTGATAAAGATGCCTTCGGGTCCCTGTCTAATATTTAAACCAAGGAAAAAGTTAATTGGACCCATTGAGCTCATTTCAAATTTAGTCTCCATCAGCTTTCTGAATTCAGCTGTTAGGCTAGGATTCGTTGAGCCAAAGATGATATCATCGACATAAATTTGAACGATCATAAGGTGGTTACCTTCCTTTTTGCGAAAGAAGGTTGGGTCAACCGAACCTTGTTTGAATTTGGACATCTTTAAGAATTTAGTTAGCGTTTCATACCAGGCTCTCGGAGCTTGTTTGAGTCCATACACAGCTTTATCCAGAATGTAGCAATGATTGGGATACTTTTCGTTCACGAAACCAGGAGGTTGCTCCACGTACACTGTTTCTTCGAGTTCTCTATTAAGAAAGGCACATTTGACATCCATTTGGAAAACTTCAAAGTTTTTGTGGGTAGCATAGGCTAGAAATATGCTTACAGATTCCAGCCTAGCTACTGGAGCGAAAGTCTCTTCATAATCAATCCCTTCCTCCTGACAATATCCTTTTACTACCAGACGAGCTTTGTTCCGTATAACGTTTCCTTCCTTGTCCATTTTATTCCCAAAGACCCATTTGAGACCAACAACCGAGGCATCTGGAGGAGTTGGAATGAGACGCCAGACTTTGTTCCTTTCAAATTCGTTCAATTCGTCTTGCATTGCTTGAACCCAATCGGAGTGATCAAGAGCAGTGTTAACTGTCTTCGGTTCAACTTTTGATACGAATGAGTTAAACATGCAAAATTCAACTTTGGAAAATAAGGATGTCTGTTTTGCCTTGAGTTGTGATCGGGTTAGAACCTTTTCAGAAACATCACCAACAACTTGAGAGATAGGATGATCTCTGGTCCATTTGGTGAGAGGAGGGTAGTTTGGATCAAAGGTTGGATCCAGTGCAGCATTGATCATTTCTTCTGGCTCGGACTAGCTTTCGTAGTCGTATGACATATCAGCTTGCTCCCCCTCGATAGATGAGCTTTCTGGAATGCTTTGAGATACTTGAGGTTCAGAGGTTTCTTGTGGTGCTGGGCTTTCAGGCGTTGATGCACCTGCGGATGGTGAGGCACTTTCGGTTGGTGAAGTGCTTTCGGGAGCAGTTGGAGACCTTGGCTCCCCCTCAACATGTGAGGTTGGCTGATTTGATGACGGTTGATCCTCCCCCTCGACTGAAGTATCGTTTGATGGAGGTTTGTCAAAATTCGATCCTCCTTCATGCATTCTCCTGGCAGCTTCTTCGACAATTTGCTTCTTCGACAATTTGCTTCATATGGCTTTCTCTGGTTCGTCAAATAGCTCCATAAACTTCTCGAATAAATTAGCGATCGAGACTGTGACTTGGCCAGTTTGAGGAAAAATATCCCCACCTGTGTCTTCTTTGGCCTGTAGCTTTTTGACATAGCTATCATCGAAAGTCACGTAATAAGTCTCTTCGATTTTCCTCGAACGCTTGTTTAATACTCTGTATGCTTTGGAAGTGAGAGAGTAGCCCAGAAAGATTCCCTCGTCGGCTTTGACATCGAACTTGTTGCGGTGTTCTTTGGAGTTAAAGATGAAACACCGTGAGCCGAACACATGGAAAAATTTCACATTGGGCTTCCTATTGTTGAGAATCTCATAAGGTGTGAGCGTGAATCGCTTGTTGAGATAAGACCTGTTTTGTGTATAACAAGCAGCAGAAATAGCGTCAGCCCAAAAATAAAGAGGTAGGGAAGCGAAACTTAGCATGGTTCGGGCAGCTTCACATAAAGATCGGTTTCGTCTTTCGACAATTCCGTTTTGTTGAGGTGTGTAGGGAGTTGAGAAGTTGTGACTTATTCCCTTTTCTGCCAGGAATTCTTCAAATTCTCTATTCTTGAATTCCAGACCATTGTCGCTCCTTATGTTGCGAACGACCCTCTTCAGCTGTACTTCAATCTGCTTGATAAACACTTTTAGCTTATGAGTCGCTTCAGATTTAAGCTTTAGAAAGAACACCCATGTAAAATGCGAAAAATCATCAACAATAACAAGAATATACTTGCTACCACCGATGCTTTCGATAGATGATGGACCACACAAATCAATATGAGGTAATTCGAGTGGTTCAACAACTTTAATGTTAATAATAGATGGATGACTTTGACGACTCTGCTTCCCCATTTCGCATGCAGCACACAAATGATCTCTGTCGATCTTGAGCAGTGGAAGACCTCGAACGTGACCTCCAGTGACAAGTTTGTTGATGTCTTTAAAGTTGAGATGAGAGAGCCTTCGGTGCCACAACCAGCTTTTGCCAGATTGTGCTTTTGATAACAGGCATATAACTGGGTTTCCTTTGATAGGTTTGAGGTTTAGAGGAAACATTTCACCCTTACGCTCTGATTTGAGAATAACTTTCTTTGTCTTCTTCTCAATAATTTCAGAACCCTCATCATCGAATGAGACTTTGATACCGGTACCTCCAACAAGCTGAGATACACTGATGAGGTTGTGTTGTAGTCCTTCCACGTATGCAACCTTTCTTATCGTGAAATCACCATTAGTAATCATTCCGTATCCCTTTATGGTGCCGAAGGAGTTGTTTCCAAACTTGACGTTGCCACCATTTGTAAGAGACCTGTATTCCCTGAGCTATTCTTTCCTCCCTGTCATGTGACGCGAGCAGCCACTATCTATGTACCATTCTTCGTCAAACTGCTCGTCACTGATAACCTGCAAAAATTAAGCAGATTTAGGAACCCAAAGTTTCTTGGGTCCACGTGAGCCTTTCACAGGTACAGGAATAGTAAGAGAGATTTCAACAAGATATCTTCGTTTTATTAGTGTTGTTTCATCTTTCTTTTTAATGGTAAAAACTTTGATTTTATTAGGATTAGGTGCGTTCGGTTTAGATTCTGGTTTGGATGCTGAAACCTTCTGTTTGCCTTTTTGTTCAGCTGACGAATGAGATTTTTGAGAATGAACAGAATGGACTTTAGAGCGAGATGGAGATGAATTGGAAGAATTAGAAGAATTAGATGAGTGAGATTGAGAGGGCTTAGATTAAGATGACTTCTTGGCTGGAGACTCTAGGTGACCCTTTTGCTTTTGATCATTGGTGGGACTGACCTTAGAGTTTTGATCTCTTTTGATTTCAGAACCGAACCTTTGCTTTCGGTTGGTTTCATTCTCTGAACCGAACCTTTGCTTTCGGTTGGAGTCATCCTCAGAACCGAACCTTTGCTTTCGGTTGGTATTCTTTTCCGAACCAAACCTTTTCTTTCGGTTGTTGTGGCTCTCGTGCTTTTTGACAGGATTATTCTCAAACTTTAGGTTCTTGTCTTGATGTGAGAAATATGCATTCTGGGATTGCCAGAATTGTTTCCTTTCAGAGAGATTCTTCCTGTATCTCTGGTTCCTTTGACGTTTCTGATTCCTCATCTACTTCGGTTGATGATGGATGTTGGCTTTCATTTTCGGTTTCTCTTTGGCTGGTTCACTTTGAACTGAGGAAGTTTCACTTTGAACTGAGGAACTAGAGGGAATGTCTTCTTTTGCCGAACTTCCATTTTCCTGAGGAATGTCTTTCGTACCACTGGTACTTGGCACATCAAAATTATCAGGCTTATTCAAGGGTTCTGACACGTATCTACCTTTACTTTTCCATGAGGTCCTTTCAGATAAGCCTACCGTTTCATCAGCATTATCGATTGGAGCTGACCAGAAGAACTCATCACCGCCATCAACATTGTCTTCGTTTACAATAGCTGTGAGTTCAGCAGTCTGATGTTCGGTTACTCCTGTGACCTTGTACACTTGATTTGGAGTAGTCCTAACCTTTTGATATACCACAGCCTTCTCTGCTAGGATCGGGGACTTTTGTTGGGACAATCGAGCGAACTCTACTGAATTTTCTGAAATTAGATTCTTGTGGTTTTCAGGTTTGTTTTTCACAAATTCTGAGCAGTCAACCGTGTCCTCTACAGAAACTTCACTCATATTGTCATCCTCATTAAGCTCGGATGCATTTTCAACATCAATTTTGTTTTCTGAGCTTAAGTTGGCGTTTAAAGAGTCAAATTTTTGTATGGTTTCGGTTCTCAGTTTCAGTCTATCATTTTCATCCAAAAGGTTTTTGAGCATGTTCTTATGGTCCTTAGATTTAATGAAAGATTCTATTTTGTCCAGTCCATACATATAAGTCGGATTAACATCCTCAGATGATATCACACTTTCACAATTATATGCTTCAGCATCAATTTCGTCCTCCTTAAACTCAAGGAAGGGCAAAATCATGCGATGAATCTTTTGTCCTATTTCACAATCCAAATGAAGCTGAGTAATATTAGTGTAAAGACGTTTTGCAATCAAACAAAAAACATTTCGCTGTTTTAAAAGCTTTAAATTGTCTCTTTGTAAATAAATGTTTTCATCTTTTATTTTGACTAATTCTGACTCCTTCAATTCGATCCACATGCGCCGTTCCTCACTCTTCGAAGACACCCTGCTTAATTGATCAATTAGGTTAGAATTGGTGACTCGAGTTTGAGTTAAACTACTATCTAGATGAGAAGTTCTTGAATTAACACTTTTTAGTTCTTTTTCATATGAGCATTGTGGGATTTTAAATGAAACAAAAACCGATTGTACCTTCTTGATCAGTTCATCGAGTTCGTTGAACTGCATGCTGAGCGGTTTGGCTGTAAAGCACATATCCTGTTGCTCCTTCGGTTCATTGCTCCCACTATCAGTATTGTATCCCCTCATCTGAGATACGTCAGACACCATCAAGCACCTTCCTCCACTGCTTTCCTCTTTTGCCACACAAGCCTTTCCATGAGAAGGCTTCCTTACTTCATCGTCCTCAGAGTCGGTTGACCAAACCTCCACGCCACCGAACTCGTCATCAGCAACCGAACCCTGCACAATTAGAGCATTCATAGAAGGGTTAGCGGTAGATTTCTTCTTCCTTATCTCATCAAGCTTTTTCTACAGCAAAGCTTCCTCATCCTTTTCAACCATCTTTTTGACGACACAATCCTTTGCATAGTGGTTTTTCCCTCCTCAGTAGTAGCAGCTTACTCCAGAATCATCTTCTGCCTTCGGTTCCTTCTTAGACTCTTCAACCTTCGGTTCATCTTTAACCTTTTCTGAGCTATAACTCCCCTTCCAGTTTCGGTTTTTGTTGTTGGGGAATCTCTTCTTAGTGAACCTCTTGGGGTTAGACACCATCATAGCATAATCCTCAGACGTGAGGTCAACTCCTCCAAGTTGAGGTCTTCGTCCTCCATCACAGCTTTACTTTTTGACAGGAGGGCCAGCGAACCTAGGCTTGAGACAACATTCTTCTCCTGCAGCACAATCTTCTCCTGAGACTTGAGAATACCCACCAGTTTCGCCAAAGAATATGATTTAAACTGCTCATGGGCTTTAACTGTAGACACCACTACTCTCCACTCTGATCTTAGACCATTTAAAAATGTAACCTTCTGCTCAATAAGCTTCCTTTCGATGTCATGTTTGATCATCTTGCTGAGAAGATGATTGAAGCGATCGAACGTTTGGGTCACAGTTTCTTCGGCTCCTTGCCTGAATTCTCCAAACTCAGACAAGAGTAAGGTTTGGATAGAGTGTTCAAGATCCTCGTCTGTAGAGTACAATTCACGTAGCCTATCCCAAATTTCCTTTGCCGTCGTGCATGAACTTACCAACCTGAAAGTGTCGGACTGAAGGGCGAATCTGATCAATCTTAGCGCCTTGATATTGCACTGGAATTTATGTTTTTCATCTTGCGCAATATCTTTAACATCCTTCAGGAGATAATTATACTCCTTTTGAGTTTTAATAACCCTTGAAGTTGCAGAATGAGAAAACGGTCCATTAACAATTGCTTCCCAGATGAGGTATCCATTATCCTCAGATCCTATAACATAATCTTCAAAGTGATGCGCCCAGACTTCATAATCATGGGTGTATAGGATGGGAATCTTCGTGGTTGATCCAATGCTGTTGGAAATATTGATGGGATTCGATTGCGACTCGTCCATTATGATCGAATAACCTGTTCAAAGATCAGACTTGTAATAAATCAAATTAGGGCAAAAAAATAAATATCAAGATACGTCAATAATGAGATGACGGCTCAATAAATATCAGTAATTGCGGAAAACCCTAATTGAAACCTTTTTCACAGAAAAGAAGTGTATCGATTACACAGCCTCCTGCTCTGATACCAATTGATAAGATTAAAACTTAATCTTGAAGATCGATTAGATCTTAAACAGGTAAAATAAAGATTAAACAGCAAGAACACGAAAACAATAAACAACTCAAGAATGAATCAAACGTGTCGAATGATTATAAAACAACCCTCAGAAGAGCTCGATCAAGAACATCAACTGTAGAGGGTTAGAAGGTTTACAGGAACGATAAAGAAAATCAAAGCTATCGTAATTCTCTTCTATTGTGTTCTAGATCGTTAACCTAATATGCATGCAAGCATATTGTTAAATAGTAAACCTAACAGGCTCACGGTTGGACAGGCCCAAACCGGAGTACAAAACTATTGGATAATTAACCGAGCCCAATGACGCAATACTAAACGAATCTGCAACCCAACAGTCTTTAACATCCTGTTTCTCGTTAACGACATGAGCTAGGAATGCATGAAACTACTTTCGCAAAAAATTTGGGCTTTGATGCACGAAATGATACGGAGGTTCGAGCTGAGTTTATCGCGATAAATCATGAGGGTTTCACCAGAACGAAAGTTGAGACGGATAAGTTTTTTGTAACAAAGGATATCAGCTGGATTGAGGCTCAACCAATCCATGCCAATGATAACACCGAAGCCTTTTATGGAAACTAGCATAAGGTCGATGGGAAAGGAATGATCATTTAGGGTAAGTGTACAACCGATGAATATATCGTTAGTGCTCTCGTTCTCACCTTTATCCATCTCGACGGTAAATTTTTCGGTTAGAGGTTGGGGTTTTTGTTTGAGAAGATGTTTGAATGAATGGCTAATAGAACTTCTCTCCGCACCAGAATTGAAAAGAATACATGCATAAGAGTTGTCGAGGAGGAATGTACCCGTAACAACGGTAGGGTCAACAACTGCCTCCTCTTGCCCTATCGCCAGAACATTCCCGGTGTTGATAGTTATTGTTGCTTTGGGGCAGTTTCTTTTATAATGCCTGACTTGCCCACAGCCAAAACAGGCTTGACCAACACCTTCTCCAGGTGCTTGATTGGTTGGTTGGGCTGGAGTTCTGCAGAAACGAGTTGTGTGTCCCTTCTTGCCACAACTTTTCACAACATCTCGCAACACTGCCCATGATGATGAAGGTTACACTTGTCGCACTTTGGCAGATTTCCAATATAACTACTGGTAGGTGCTTGAGTTGTAGGAGCAGCGGCAGGATTAGTGGCAATGTGGACTGCCACATTTTGTTGTTTCTTGGGGGGCTCCTGCGAAGACTAGCCCTTTCGTTGCTTCTAGAACTCTCTTTTCTCGCCACATCCTTTCACTAGTTCGGGAGCGGTTGTTACTTTATCCAGATCAACCCCGTGATCTATGAGAGTCTACGCCAGGCATTTGGCGCTGTCAAAAGTGAATGGCCTAGCAGCCAAGACATTTCCTTAAGTTGGTTGCGTCAATCCCCAAATGTATCTCTCTATCTTCTTTCTTTCCGGGGTGACCATTCTCGGGCAAAGAAGTGCTAGGTCTTCAAACCTAGAAGTGTAGGTAGCAAAGTCGGAACCCTTCACTTTTAGGTTCCAGAGTTCGTGCTCCAGCTTCTACATTTCGCCCCGTGGGTAGTACTCAGCAAGCATGATCTCCTTCAAGCTCTCCCAACCCATAGCATTTGCTATTGGCAGGGTTAGGGATTTGACCCAACCATTCCACCAGGTCAATGCTCTTTTGGTGAAAGTGCAAGCGGTGAATTTCACCTTGTTGGCTTCAGAACAGGAACAAATTTCGAAGATAGACTCAATCTTCTCGAACCATCAAGTCTGGGATATAACACCTCCGTTGCCGTCGAAGGACGTGGGTTTTGCATTCATGAAGTCCTTGTAGGAGAACTCCTTCTGGTGCCCTTGACCACCTTCATGATTTTGGGAATGAATACCACTCCCGGAGCCACCAGAACCACCAGGATTAATCTGTGACAAAGCAGCAGTCACAACGGAAGTAACGGTTGCCTGGAACATAACGAGATCGAACAGAGGAGGTGGTGGTGGTGTTGGATCCATCGAGGAATTTTTGTTCTTTTTGCTGGGTCTTTTCTTTGGAGGCATCTTGTTCTAAAAATAATCAAGAAGGAGAGGATGGTAAATCCTCTAGAATCGAATCAAGAGATATGAAGCAAAACATATCTCAATATGATAGCTAGAGTGTTCTACTAAGCGATAATCAAGGAAAAGCTACCAATGCAAATAAGTTATCGCTAAAAGGAATTAGTAGCAACACTTGGAAAGGAATTTGACTTTGGTAAAATACTCCTATAGTATTTTTTGTTTTGTTGTACCGATATCTAGTTGTATGGATACTTGGTAAGTTTTTGGCCTGCTGCAACACCACAGTCACTCCCAAGCACATGTTGGTCATGTCTCGAATGAATATAGTTGATCAGGCTATATTGACCCTAGACATGATAACATAACTACCCAGGTTTAACCGCAATGTCCAACATCCAAATACTTTTGTTTTGTTCTACTCGTGATTACTGTTTTTTGTGCGTAGGTATACCTGTATACTTCTTGTAAAAATACTTATATTTTTAAAGTATACGTTTTAGTTCAGAGCGCTTCGGCCCCTTAGTTTTTATAGTTATATACCATGTAAGGTTTGGTATACTTAGTTCACTATACACAATAGCTCTGATACCAATCTGTCACACCCTCGAGCCGTCAGAAAACAACGGCGGAAACGTCCGGGGGCGGGTGACGTCATGCGTAGTATCTCAACAATCATATAATAGAAATCAAAGTAAACAGAACCATTACATTACGATATGAATATTTACATTTGTTTTGAAAACATGGTTTGTATACATCAATATAAGCAAAAGATAAAGACGAGACTCCAAAATGCTCCGTCTTCTCCAAAAGCTGGCAAGGTACCTCTCTAACGTTGTCCTGAGAATACAAGCGGTTTTGAAAACGTATCAGCATAAAGCTGGTGAGTTCATACGCATGTTTTTGAATTAGAAACTAGTCACTGAATTTGTACAAATGGTTTCTTTTCATTATAAGTATAATGTCGTTTGTATCGAAAACTATTGTTATCAAGTTCTGGATTATGTGTGCATGCTTTCCAAGAAAATCCAATATTTTCTAACACGTCTCTTGATTTTCTGTATAAAGATATGTCTGTTTGAAAACCCTGGCTACCACCAGTATGTAATGTATGTTCTGTTTGAAAACCCTGGCTACCACCAGTAAGTAAAGTAGTTTTATTACTTAAAATAAAACTATGGAAGGAAGACATCCCATAAACAAAAGGTTAGTTGATACTATTATGAGTTCGTATAACCATACTAATATGACTAATGTCCTCCTTGACGTTTCTTCAGGCGTCATACGATTACAAAATTTGTCACCCCAGGCATGCCCGCCTAACTGTAGCTAGCAGTTCAAGGCGGGATTGTCAGTCCCGAATAGATCTATTCACAAATTCCACGCTCTCCTACCAGGAGACTCTGATTATACTAACAGAGAGAATTTATTGGTACCCTGAAGGGCATAACGAAGATAAGTCTCACAATCCTGTATTAACTAGTTTACGTGTTGTTCAGTTGTTCTCGACTTCGAAATCGTTGTATACGTTGTAGAGTAAAATTAATTATACACAAAATAATTATTTAGTAGAATACTCTTGTTGTTTGTATGGTTAAACTAAATCTGTCATAGTTTATATGTTTGACTTTGCATGTAGTTTGATTTTGTAAAACCGGTAATGAAATTCCCAAACTCGAAACTATACCTATTATAGTTTGACTGGTATGTTGTGTTCATGTACTATTTTGAAAACTATGCAATTATGTTTAGAAAACATCCCTTATGCTATGCATATTACAAAAGGGATAAAATATCTAAATGTTTAATGTGAAACTTGTTGTAATTGCATTAGTTTTTGACTTGTGAAAACATTTATGTTTGGCTTGTATTCCCCACTGAAAACGTTTTAAAAACTATAAAAGGGTCGAGGGATGAACTTACCGATTAACGTAGGATTCAGGTGTACAATTGGTTATGAGTGTTGAGTGTCAGCTTCTGTTTCGTACGCAAGTGGATCCTATTAACATATAGTAACACATACATGTATTAGACTAAGGTATTTCATGACAAAACATGCCGAGAACCCCCTCCCCCCCTAAAGATTTGGAAATGATTAAACTAAGTGTCAGAGCCATAAATGATCAAAAAAGGGAGGTGTATTGCCACAAAATCAAGGGTTTTGTTGTGTGTGCGGCCAGAGTTTGCGGCCAAGATGTGTGTGTGGTTGCAAACAGGAGCGTGCGGCCATACAAAGGATGTGTGCGGCCGTACACAGGGGTGTGCGGCTATACAATCCTCATTTATGCTCCAAAAGTCAATTTTTAAGTGTTTTAAGGCTCAAACCAAGTCCAACTAGGATATAGGGGGTCAAACTCTCACTTTGGAGAGTCTTTTAGGTGTGTACGACCACATTATGAAGGTTTGCAACTGTACACCTTTAAAGGATGAAGAACATGATGAATTTTGGCTTACATCAAGATGTCTTACAAGTATATCAAGCTAGATGATAGAATACTCACGCTTTTAAAGCCTTTGGAGTGTTCTTGGATGAAGATTCTAGAGAGAGAAAGTAGAGTGTAGCCAAAGAGGGAAAAGAATGATTGAAGGGGTCTCTCCCTATATATAGAGGTGAGTCTGCGGCTGGGGGGTGGGTATGCGGCCGTACACACCTCTCAAGAGGGTGTATGGCCCAGTTTTTTTCTCTATACAACTTGTTGACTCATTCCTAATCTCATTCCCGGCTATACTCAAGCTTAGAACACTTAAACTAACTCTTAAACGGTGTTAAAAGGTAACGGAATGGAGTTCAATGTTGATAAAATTGACCAAGCATACAAAATAAAAGTTTCGGGTGGTCACAAGAGTGAAATTGTGGTCCTGTTAGTGTTCATCCAAGAAGAAGGAAGTGGTCAAGGAAGCTTGGAGTATCATTTGGCTTCAAGAATCTGCACTTACACGACCTTGAGGAGTTCCTGGAGGTAAAAAGCTTGGATCATTCCGCTTAAATCTCTAGATCTAGCTAGGGTTTTCTATCTTTGTCCCTTTTGTTGATTTTGGACCTCTATTTGTGAGTTTTGCAACTCTAGAAGATGGAAATGGCAGATCTGAGGTCCCTAAGTCCTTTTTCAACATAAAAATGGAGTCTTGGTGGATGTTTTGACCTCATGCATGGGTTAAGAGCTTTAAAAAAATGTCTTAATGAGGTTGTTGGGAATATATGGGACATACAAAGGCAAAAAGTTGCCAACTTTATGCCTTAGGTTGTCTTAATAGTCTTAGATCTGACTTCTGGATGTAAAAGAATTGAGCATTAAGCACTTAATGGAAAATTTGCTTAACCTGTTAGTACACTAGGCGTAAACCAGTGTACGTGGCGTGTAAGTCCCCAAGCCCCAGTAACATGCGCATACCAGGGTGATATGCTAAGCGAACGCATCATAGATGGGCTTGGATCTGTTTTGGGCTTTTGGACTATTGGGCCTCATTTGGTTTTGGGACTTGGTTGAATTTTGAGAAGAGTTAGCCATTTTATCTGATTGGACAATTGGTGTTATGATTGGGTCTTGTTAGGCCAAGAGGCTCATTAAGGATTTTTAGACTTGGGCCCATTAACAAAGATACGATAATTGGGCCTTATGGAAGAACTTCAGGTTTGGACTTCCCTTGCTCATGTGATGTCCTAACATGAGTTAATATCATTATTGAGCACGGGAGGTTACAGACTATCAGGAGAGCAACTTTTAGATTCGCAAGACAAAAGGTGAGTCTTCTCACCATACCAATGGATTTAAGGCACCAAGGCCGAACCATTTTATGATAGTTGGTATACTCATATGTGGTAGAGATAGCCTTTATGGGTATGGTAAAGATAGCCTTTATGGCTAACAGTAGAGATAGCCTTTATGGCTAACGGTAGAGATAGCTTTTATAGCTAATGGTAGAGATGTCCTTTATGGCTAATGGTAGAGATAGCTTTATAGCTAAGATGATTATATGATTTGTGGTAGAGGAAGTTCTTACAAATGTTATGATATGTGCTACGGTATGCTCTAGGGAGCTCACTAAGCATTAGCTTACAACTTGTGGATTTGTTTCAGGTACATCTGAGCCCAAGGGCAAGGGCAAGGCTTGATGGCGCAGCGTACACTCTCTCACTGACATTTTTTGGGACACTCTGATGTTTGGAATAAAAGTTGTATTTGACTTATGTTTTGAAAAAAATTATAACAGAATCTCTTGATATTGGAAAATCTGTTTAGTTATTCAAAAAAGAAAATTTTCTTTGTAAAAATTGGGTTGTTACAAGTTGGTATTAGAGCCTTGGCTTGAAGGATCTGGGTACCCCCTCGGGTGTGTCGGGACTTAAACTAAGGAAATGGTAAAATTGTTTTCAAAATAAACATAAAAAAGGGTTTTAAAAGAAATGAAAAGATGAGAGTGCAACGCGCGTGATCAACCGAGCCAAGTAAGTAGTTCCCCAATATGTTAGCCATGTTATACTAATATTTGAACTTGGTTGATTATATGGAACTTGCTATGTGTATGTGATGTGCATGATAGTACCCACTAATTTTATAATTTATAACCTAACTAACTAAATAACTAAAATGCACCTAGGCAGTGTACCTAGTCGAATTATAGAATAGTTTGGTAAGTTGGGTGTCGATCACAGGGAACGGTGTTATTAAATAACTAAAATGCACCTATTCACTATTAAATTAATCTAACTATTAATAAGCTAAAAAGG
The DNA here is from genome assembly GCF_002870075.4 of Lactuca sativa. Classification (NCBI taxonomy): domain Eukaryota; kingdom Viridiplantae; phylum Streptophyta; class Magnoliopsida; order Asterales; family Asteraceae; genus Lactuca; species Lactuca sativa. The sequence goes on along the minus strand of NC_056626.2, from coordinate 172,981,900 downwards.
GATTTTTATCTAATTTTGCTAGTTTAGATGAACTTAATCCTTTAACAAAAACTCAATCAATAAACAAAAGACTTCTGTTAGTTCGAAGCGGATTTCACTCAGTGGTTATACATTAGCTATGACTATTACTATTGGTGACCAATTAAGGAAGTATTAGCAATTTAGTTCTAAAGCTACTAACTATTAATCAATTCATGTAAATCTATTTATGGTCATACAATAGTTAACACATAATCAATTATTAAATAAGATTGGAGCCATGAAAGATTGATTAATCAAAACACAATTACAGTCAGAATATGAGTTCTCTAACACAGCTTGGTTTAATGATTCAATTACTAATCTAAGATTGGTTTGATCTTAGCTCTAATAAACTAATGTTCACTATATTATTAGGTATTCAAGTTTATGAAGATTTGTGCTCACTAACTACACAGAACAAGAATTCAAAGCAATCAAATAATTAATTCAAGCATGCTAGGTAAAATCAATCAACACAAGCATATCACCAACAAGTAAAGTCAAATCTAATGCATTAAAACCATGAGTTCCAGCTTTATCTAGCTAACAGAAGCAACTAGATTTAGCTGGACATATTAACAACTAAACAAACAAATACTATAATAAAAAACATGTTAAAATGTACCAATCTATAAAGACAAATTATGAACTTCTCCTTCCTTGGTGTTAAAACCAACTTCCAAAGCTTCTTTTCCTCTGAATTTCATCTCCAGGAATCCTCCTAAGCCAGCAAAAGTCCTCCCCAATCGCAATGGAGAAGGGTATATATACTTTCTGGAAAATCAGTGTTCACGTCGTGAGAATTTAAAACTCACGTCGTGAACTAGAGGTAATCGTGATCGTCAAGGATTCCTACACCCGGATTCTTATCTTCTAACTTTTTTCTACTCACGTCATGAACCATCAACTGTTCACGTCGTGAGTACATCTTTTTTGGGTGTTTTTCTTGTCTTTCAAGCCTTTAACCTCCAAAGTTCCATCCTTTAACGCTTTTAGTCCCTTTCTTCAAAATGTCTTCTTTTTGGCTGCAAAATATAATTTAACCTTATAAGTATCATTATTCTATGCAAATGACCAAAATATATAAAAATGTATTTAAATATTGCCTAAAATATGTGTCAATATGGTAATATCAGTATGCTTTTAAAATTGTATACGATTTGGAGCAGGGGGATCAGGATCAAGATCTTGATTTGGGGCAGGATCAGGCGACACTACTGATGTTATTGATGAGAGGCTGCGTGAGCTTATTGCAGTCGAGGTTACCAGTGGCATACTTGACGCTACCCTAGTCATTTTTAGGACGGTCAAGGAGGGCATGATGGAGATCATAGAGGAGAAACCCAGGGCATTCAGGGCCGAGATTGCTACGGGTCAGTTTGGGGCACGACTCCCTCATTCTGAGAGTTCAAGGCATGTTGGGCGCCAGAGTTCTTCGGGGCTACGGACCCCATTATTAGCCGACGTTGGGTGGCGGATATCGAGAACACCCAATGCATGAGTTCTTGTCTAGATACGGAAATGGTGAGATTTTCTTCTTGTATGCTGAGAGACAGAGCCTGGGATTGGTGGGGCGAGGTTTCGAGTCAGGTGGGAGCAGTCGGAGTGGCTGAGATGACCTGAGCCGAGTTTGTTTGGTGATTTGATTTGGAGTTTGTACCAGCCATTGAGGTGCAACAACTTGTGAGGGAGTTTCATGACCTTCAGCAAACTACCGAGACTGTGGCGGAGATCACCGCCAAGTTTCGGGAATGAGGTATGTTGACTACACAATACTCTACCGATGAAGGTATGCAGAGGACGAGATATCATTCCATGCTGAGAGATGATATCTGGGAGTTTGTGAGCTTTACAGGGTGCAAAACCCTAAATGAGATGGTAGAGAATGCCTAGGAACTCGAAATGGAGTTGGACTTCTACACTAAGCGGAAGCCGGAGCAGGAACATGCAGCGGTAGGTCAGGCTAAAAAGCCTAACACCCCAGATATTCCAGCAGGGGTCAGAAGGGTCGGGGACGGTGTGCCAAGTGTAGTAAGGTGCACAGTGGAGCTTGTCGTGTCACAGGCTTGGGATGCTATGCATGTGGCCAGCAGAGCCACTTGAGCGGGGATTGCCCCACGAGGAGCTTGATTTGTTTTCACTTCAACCAGACCGGCCATAAGTGGGTCAACTGTCCGAGGTTGCATGGAGGGGGAGGAGCGGTGGTGGTGCATGCGCCCTCCACATTGAGGATTACCGTTGGCCGCCCTGCCAAGGTGGATGTTCCAGTGGTGAAGAGCCGCACATTTCAGTTGACCACGGAGGAGGCTCGCACAGTGCAAGATGTCATGGCTGGTACATATCTATTATTCTCTGTTCATTATGATTTGTTTGACTTATATATATATATATATATATATATATATATATATATATATATATATATATATATATATATATATATATATATATAATGCTTGTATAAGGACCTTTTTTGTCAATGGTATGTCGGCGCATGTTTTCTTTGATTCAGGTGCTACCCGATCATTCGTATATCTTGCGCTTAGCAAGAAGTTCTGGGACGTGCCTGGAGCTCTAGATTCCTCACTCGAGGTAGAGATTACAGATGACCGCACGTTAGTGTTGCGAGGGTGTATCGGGATTGTGTCCTGAATGTGCTTGGTGAGAGATTTCGTGTCGAACTAGTTCCGATATAGTTGTGAGGGTTGAAAGTGATTGGTGGGATGGATTGGCTGGGGACCAACGGGGACATGATCGATTGTGAGCACCAGTTAGTGAGGGTTTGAAACCCAAGTGGGGGAGAACTGTTGATACATGGTGATAAAGCCTCGTAGGGTCCGAGTCTCTGTTCGGATGCGAGGGCTAGGAGATTTCTGCATCAGGGATGTACATGATTTTTGGCCTATGTCTCGAATACGATCGTAGATACCATGACATATGTGGGCAATGTGTCGATTTTACATGACTTTCCGGATGTTTTCCCCGAGGAGTTACCGAGAGTGCCTTCAGAGAGGCAGGTGGAGTTTCACATCGACTTAGTGTCTGGTGTCGCTCCGATAGCAAAGGCATGATATCAGTTGGCACCACCTAAGATGCAGGAGTTATGTACACAGCTTCAGGAGTTGCTAGACCGAGGGTTCACACGTCCAAGCAGTTTCCCGTGGGGAGCACCGATCCTTTTTGTGAAAAAGAAGGATGGATCACAGAGGATGTGCATCGATTATAGGGAGCTGAACAAACTAACGGTGAAGAGCCATTATCCGTTGCCAAGGATCGATGATTTGTTCGATCATCTACAGGGTGCGTCTTGGTTCTCCAAGATTGATCTTCGGTCAGGATACCATTAGATGAGGATTCGGGATGAGGATATACCGAAGACGGCTTTCAGGACTCGGTATGGGCATTATGAGTTCATGGTGATGCCGTTTAGGCTCACCAATGCCCCAGTAGTGTTCATGGATCTTATGTACAGTGTGTAGACCAATGCTAGATCGGTCGATGATCGTTTTTATTGATGCTATCCTAGTCTATTCGAAGACCAGGGAGCAGCATGAGCAACATTTGAGGTAGGTACAAGCGACCTTGAGGGCAGAGAAGCTTTATGCAAAGTTTTCCACGTGTGATTTCTAGCTGTGGGTGGTACAATTTTTGTGGCATCTCATTAATCAGGAGGGCATTTCGGTTGATCCAGCTGAGGTTGAGGCTGTGATGCAATGGGAAGTACCGAAGAACGCATCAGAGATTCGTAGCTTCTTGGGTTTAGCAGGCTATTATTGGAGATTTATCTAGGATTTCTCCAAGATTGATGTGCCATTGACCCATTTGACCAAGAAGAATGTGACCTTTTGGTGGGGTACGGACCAACAAACGACTTTTGAGAATCTGAGACGGAGGTTGTGTGAGGCTTTGATCCTACTACTACCTGATGGGTTAGACGATTTGGTGGTGTACTGTGATGCATCGATATCGGGTTTGGGTGGTGTACTGATGCTTATGGGGAACGTGATAGCTTACGCCTCGAGGAAGTTGAAGCCTCATGAGGCAAATTACCCCACTCAAAACCTAGAACCGGGGGTAGTGTTGTTCGCCCTTAATATTTGGAGGCATTACTTGCATGGAGTGAGGTGCATCATTTATACTGATCACAAAAGTTTGAAGTATTTGATGGATCAACAGAACCTCAACATGCGGCAGAGGAGGTGGTTGGATGTGCTAAAGGATTATGATTGTGAGATCCTATATCATCCAGAGAAGGCCAATGTGGTGGCCAATCCTTTGAGCCGCAAGACGGCAGGGTCCCTAGTTGGGAACCTCTGTATGAGGATGACTGTGATTTCGCCTTTGTTAGATATGATCAGGGAGGCCCAGGTCGAGGGAGTGAAGAAAGAAAACTGGAAGGTAGAAAAAATTCGTGGGAAATATCCTTTGTTTGTTAAGGATAGTCGTTATCTTTTAATGTAGTGTGGTCGTGTAAGGGTACCAGGGACAGGGGGAGTGAGGCAGAGGCTACTACAGGAGGCACACAAGTCCAAGTTCTCTATAGACCCATGGGATACGAAAATGTATAGGGACTTGAGGCTGAGTTATTGGTGGCCCTGCATGAAGCGGGAGATCGCCTGGTTCGTGGAGCGGTGCTTGACCTGCAGGAAGGTCAAGGCCGAACATCAGCGGCCTCATGACAAGGTGCAGCCACTACCCATTCCCATGTGGAAATTGGAAGATACAACTATGGATTTCATCACGTTGTTGCCGAGGACGACGAGGGGCGTGGACATCATATGGGTGATCGTAGACAGAATAACGAAGAGTGCCCACTTTATACCGATTTTGGAGAGTATATCTGCTGAGAAGTTGGCGGATATATATATATATATATATATATATATATATATATATATATATATGTGTGTGTGTGTGTGTGTGTGTGTGCATGTGTGTGTAAGGGAGGTGGTGGCTAGACACGGGGTGCCGGTGTCGGTGGTCTCCGACAGGGATGTCCGGTTTACTTCCAGGTTTTAGAAGAAGTTCCACAAGGAGTTGGGCACTCAACTACATTTCAGCATGACATACCACCCTTAGACTGACGGTCAGAGTGAGAGGACAATCCAGACGCTGGAGGACATGCTTCGAGCATGTGTGCTGGAGTTTTGGGGAAGTTAGGATACATACCTTCCACTGGCAGAGTTTTTATACAATAACAGTTATCATGCCAATATCGACCGGGCTCCATTCGGGATGTTATATGGTCGGAGGTGTAGGACCCCGGTGTGTTAGGACGAGGTTGGGCATCGGGTCATGGGGAGCACTGAGGTAGTGCTCAAGACCACCAGATTGATTCAGCAAGTGCGTGACCGGCTGCGAGTCGTACAAAGCTGTTAGAAAAGTTATGTTGACCGACAGTGATCAGATCTCGAGTTTCAGGTGGGGGATTTTGTATTGTTGAAGGTGTCGCCTTGGAAGGGGATTATCAAGTTCCAGAAGAAGGGTAAGCTGGGGCCTCGGTTCATAGGCCCGTTCAGGATCACTTCCCTTGTGGGCAAGGGGGCATATCGCTTGGAGCTGCCAGAAGAGCTTAGTCAGATTCACAACACCTTTCATGTGTCTCAACTTTGGAAGTGTGTTGCTGAAGATTCTGTGGTTATTTCATCGGACGATATTGAGGTAGATGAGGGCCTGAACTATGTGGAGAGGCCGATTGTCATCTCAGATAGGAAGACAAAGGTGCTTTGGAACAAGGAAGTGAAGTTAGTAAAGATGCAATGACAGCACTGAAAGGGCTCCGAATGGACTTGGGAACCAGAGGAGGAGATGCAGGAGCATTATCCCGATTTATTCGCAACGATGGACTTCGAGGACGATGTCTAGTTCAAGTGGGGGAGAGTTGTAACACTTCAAATCAGGTATGCCCTTGTAGCTTTGAAGTATTTTTAATATATCACAAGTGACGCTTAAGTACGTTGGGCATACTTATGATTACTCTTAGCGTACTTGGTGAAGAGGATCGTGGAGGGGTAGCACGTATGCTGGGCATACCAGGAGTATGTTGGGCGTACGTGCCAGGATGTTCAAACCCTAAATCTCGGACTTTAGACCTATATAAACACCCTTCACTCCTTTCAGCATCACCCTTAACAGCCTCCTTCACCTTCAAACGCCTCTGAAAACCCTAATATCATTTGTGAGTGCATTTTGAGCCTTGAGAGTGAAATTGTAGTCCTTTTAGCGTTCATGCAAGAAGAAGGAAGTGGTCAAGGAAGTTTGGAAAGTAATTTGGCTTCAAGAATCTGCACTTAGACGACCTTGAGGAGTTCCTGGAGGTAAAAAGTTTGGATCATTCCGCTTAAATCTCAAGATCTAGCTAGGGTTTTCTATCTTTGTCCCTTTTGTTGATTTTGGACCTCTATTTGTGAGTTTTGAAACTCTAGAAGATGGAATGGCAGATCTGAGGTCCCTTAATCCTTTTTCAACATAAAAATGGAGTCTTGGTGGATATTTCAACCTCGTGCATGGGTTAAGAGCTTTAAAAAGGTCTTAATGAGGGTGTTGGGAACATATGGGACATGCGAAGTCATAAATTTGCCAACTTTATGCCTTAGGTCGTCTTAATAGACTTAGATCTGACTTCTAGACGTAAAAGAATCGAGTATTAAGCACTTAATGGAAAAAGTGCTTAACCTGTTAGTACGTTAGGCGTAAACCAGTGTATGTGGTGCGTAAGTCCCCAAGCCCCAGTACGCTGCACGTACTAGGGTGGTATGCTAAGCAAACGCATCATAAATGGGTTTGGATCTGTTTTGGGCTTTTGGACTGTAGGGCCTCATTTGGTTTTGGGACTTAGTTGCATTTTGAGAAGAGTGGGCCATTTTATCTGTTTGGACCATTGGTGTTATGAATGGGTCTTGTTGGCCCAAGAGGCCCATTAAGGATTTTGGACTTGTACTTGGGCCCATTAACAAAGATAGGATAATTGGGCCTTATGGAAGAACTTGGGGTTTGGACTTCCCTTGATCATGTGATGTCCTAACATGAGTTAATATTATTATTCAGCATAGGAGGTTACAGACCGTCAGGAGAGTAGCTTTCAGATTCGCCTGATAAAAGGTGAGTCTTCTCAGCATACCAATGACTCTAAGGCACCAAGGCTGGCCCATTGTATGATAGTTGGTATACTCGTTGTATAGAGGTGTGTGGAATCATTTTGTCGTAATATGCGGTAGAGATAGCCTTTATGGCTACGGTAAAGATAACCTTTATGGATAACAGTAGAGATAGCCTTTATGGCTAACGGTAGAGATATCCTTTATGGTTAATGGTAGAGATACCTTTTATAGTTAATTGTAGAGATGGCCTTTATCGCTAATGGTAGAGATAGCTTTATAGCTAAGATGATTACGTGACATGTGGTAGAGGAAGTTTTTCAGTTGTTATGATATGTGTTATGTGATTTGTGTGTTATGGTATGCTCTGGGGAGCTCAGTAAGCATTAGCATATAGATTGTAGATTTGTTTCAGGTACATCTGAGCCCAAGGGTAAGGGCAAGGCTTGATGATGAGAATTATAATCGAGATTTAGAAAGCAATCATGATTGTATGAATGAAAAGTAAGAACACAGAAAGTAAATATTAATCAGATCTTATATTGATGAAGAACTGATTACAGACTAAGCAGAGAGAACTTGCAAATGATTAATAAGTCACTAGTGCATTTGATGTCTCTACTTCTAACCTCAGTCCCTATTTATAGGAAACCTGAGTGTACAAAAAATATACTAAGTCCTGAACTATACGCTTCGCACAAATGAAGACTTAGTAAAATAACTAACATGTGAAACTAAAGAAACAAACACTTCGACTTTTACAACATCTAGTCTCTACATTCTCCCCCTTTGTAAATAGTCGAAACTATTCAGTTTGTGAGATTCTGAATAGCTAAGTGCATTGTTCTTTGGATTTCTGAATACCAAGTGATTATGTTTTTAAGCTCTTTCCTGTCTCCATCATTATTCTTCGTGCAATTATTCATACGAACAATGAAATTCGTATATTGCGAAGTGGTGTATCTTTCAATCTCTGATACTTTAAACAAAAACTTCTTAGGCTTCCCCTCCGTATCTTTTCCTGCAAAAACCATGCCAAAAGGTTTAAGGCATATTTCTCCATCTGCATACTTCTTTAACTCTGTTTGAGGCAAGGTTGATTCCTAAGAGACTATAACTTTTCTTCCAAATCCTGATGCAAGTTCTTCATCAGTCAATGCCAAGCAATCATAGTAGTTATCTATGAATATCTTGATATGTGCGAAACCAGATCTAAACACATCAGTATCATGTCCTTTTGGCTTGTTTTCTTCCATGTCTTTAAGAATAAATGCCACTTGAATGAGATCATTTAGATTCATCAAGGGAAAATCAGCAATGGTAAAATCAAATGCCTTGTTATCTGCACGAACCACAAAATATCAAAAATTTTGAAGCATGTTCTCGAACATAACATCCTTCTTGATTTTTAGAACTTTCTTGATTTTCATTAAAGACCAAACTTCCTCTTGATCCTTCGCAAGTACAGCATGAAATCTGATCTTCAAGTAAGTGTATTCATCAGCATTTTCAAAATTTTCACTTATCTTGTACTACGTCGTAATAAACATCATTTCGTTTATTGGAAAATCAAGTTCGCTTCTGTCTGAGTTTGCAACATTATAACTCCTTCTAGGCTTTTTCTCAAACTCATACAAGTGAGTCCCCATAAACTTTAGATTCAATAGTTTCAAACGAGTACAACTTCGCAGGATTACCCTTGTTCAAAGTTGGTGGGTCACTTGCTCTTTGCCTTAGTATGCTCTGAATTTGCCTTTGTTTTTCCATTTCAGCTTTAACCTTAGCTTTCTTTTCTTCTTTGGACTTTTCAATAACCACCTCTTTGCCTTTTCCAGTATCCATTTTCCTCCTTCAGTTGAACCAATTATAATTCCTTTAGTGATTGGCTTCGTTGTTACTATTGTTGAAGGAATTGGTTTCGTAAGTACAGGCAGAGTTGTTTTAAGCTGAGTTGAATGAATCTTCCCAACTTTTTTTCCATCCTCTCCTTTACCTCCCTTTATTTCCCCCCCCCCCCCCCCCTTGCACCCCTGTGAAAGCAGGCGGGGCATTCTTTGGCAAAAGAGAAGTAAAATTGGCAATCGGGGCCAACGCCTTCTGGGTAGCTTTCTCTAAAGTGTTGATTTTGAGAGTTAAAAATTCCGGAGTAAGAATCGTTTGTTGAGAAGGCTGCGAAACACAACTTTTTAATTCAGTAGCCAACTGAATTAATTTTGAAAACTGCTCCTTATTCTCTTGATGCTTGGCTTCGATAATTTAAGCAGACCGTTGATAATCAGTAGCAAGCTTGGTCAGTGCTTTAGCAATAATATCAACACGTTTTTGTACTTCTAAATTTTGTGAATGAAGGTCTTGAATCTCCTTTGCAATTTCTTTCTTTAACTCCTCAATTTTGAAGTTAACATCTTCCCTGACCTTCTTCACATCTTGTACAAAAAGAACATGTCATTCTTTTGTAACAATTTTCAAATATTTTATAACGCCATCAAAAGATTTTCCTTGAGCTTGAATGTGAAGCTCATTATTCTTATCGGAATCATCAACTTTAGCAATGATACATTTCTCTGCAGCTTTGATCATAGATTCAACTTCCAAACCCGATATAGATGACTTTGTACCAGCATCAGCTAGTGATTGAATAATGGCATTCAACTTTCGATTCAGGATTTTAAATTGCTTACCTGACATAAGCATATGATCAGGTATTTCCTCCTCCTCTGAATCAAAGTGTATGGCTTCAAACATTCCTCCAAAACCTCCTCCTTCGGTTTCTTCATCAGACTGAGCTTGCGAAGTTATAGGTTGTGGTGTTTTAGGTGATTGAGATGGGAACAATGTAGTAAAGGGATGTTTTAAAGGATGATCAAATATGGATGATGTGGTTGTGCTTGTATTTGGAAGAGAAAATGGTGGTAATGAAGTAGATAAGTTGATTGGCATTGTAACTTCAATATTCGTGATAGGTGTCCCCGTATCAGATACGTTAACAACCTTATCAAAAATAATTTCCTCCTCTTGAACTGATTTGTTTGGAACAACTTCAAGTGGAATGGACGTGGTAGTGGATATTTGCAAAGTTATTGGAAGAGAAACATTTACCATTGTGGAAATGGAAACAGGTGGAGTCTCTGGAACCACTTCATCTTCTAATGATTCATTGCGAATAATCATCTTCCGTTTATTGTATAGTTTTTGAGTAACATGCTTCGCAACCTCTTGAGCTCTTCTTCTCTTTGAACCAGGAGAAACAGGAGCTGGAACATCTCTAAACACATCCCCCTTACTACTCACCTCAGTTTTGCGAATAATAGGAGTAGTCGTCATATGTGATGACTTGCGAAGCTTCTTTAATACTCCTGACTTTGTTGGTATAATCTCCTTCTTAGTTTTGGGAGAAATGTCATCTTTCTCAACCCTTTCAGCCTTTGACACTTTTGAAGATTCATGTTTTTCTTCCTTTTGAGTTTTCTTCTTCTTCTTTGAGGACTCAGCACTCACTTCAAGTAACACTCCAGTTCGCACATTAGGATTAAACGTTTTCATGTAGCAAACTAACACCTTGCGAGTAGAGGACACTTTGCAAAGCATTGCATCAGGAATTCTTGCAACACTTGTGAATATATTTTCATCATCTTCAACAACTTTTGGAAACTGGTACAAAGAAAATTCTGCAACTTCTCCTTCTTCAAGAACTTGAATTCCTTCTTTTGCGTATACTTTTTCTAAGATCAAACTCCAGTACCTTGCACAAGAAATCCCCTTATCAACACTTGTATTTTCTAGGCTTTTGTTGAACTCCTTCCAAAGCTGAGTTCCATAATCGATACTTAAATCATAGTACAGACCCATAATCATGGCGTAAACTTCCATTCGTCCCCTGTCTAGACCGACACTCCTTCCAGTCAAACATCTTAGAAAGATACCAAATAAGAAATTCCAAATACATGGTAAACTGGATTTCCTAAAATCACTTATCTTTTCAAGAGTGGGTTGATGTCCCATCTCATTGAACATGAAGATAATCTGTGAATTGGTGGGTTTAAAGAACGGTGGGTTATGAGGAATGTTCAAGAAGTCTATGAACATGTTTTTGGTAAGACGAACCCTCTTGTTATTCACCAGATTGAAAGTGATGACATAAGTTGCATAGTTGTATGACGCAGTTGCTGCCGCCATTGACAACCAAATCATAGGAACAGGAAAAGAACTGAACATAGCAGTTGATAAGGGTGACCTTTTCAGTGCAACGATCAACATCTTCAATTATTCTGGGTAGGATGAGACATTAGGATCAACTTGGTAGTTGGTGCTTTGAATCTTCATAAGAGACTGTGAAATAACTTAGTCGGTGTTGGATTGAGTAGCAGCCATTGTTAGGGTTTGAAGAAGATGAAGAACAGAGAATTTGGGAATTTTTGAGTTTGATCGCGTAACCGTATAAAACACTCTTGAACCCCCTTTTATATGTAACCCTGATGGATTTGAATTTGAAGCGGGATGCATTTAATGATATCCGACGTGGCACCTTGAAAATCGGACCATTACTACGAAAAATTAGCCATGCGTCAAAAAGCAGCTGTCACGTCGCCTAGAAACTTTAGATTTTCATTAAAGACCAAACTTCCTCTTGATCCTTCGCAAGTACAGCATGAAATCTGATCTTCAAGTAAGTGTATTCATCAGCATTTTCAAAATTTTCACTTATCTTGTACTACGCCGTAATAAACATCATTTCGTTTATTGGAAAATCAAGTTGGTTTCTGTCTGAGTTTGAAACATCATTACTCCTTCTAGGCTTTTTCTCAAACTCATACAAATGACTCCCCAAAACTTTAGATTCAACGGTTTCATATGAGTACAACTTCGCAGAATCACCTTTGTTCATTGTTGGTGGGTCATTTGCTCTTTGCCTAATAATACTCTGTACTTGTCTTAATCTTTCCATTTTAGCTTCTGCCTCTTCTTTCTTTTCTTCTTTTGATTTTTCATAGGCTACCCCTTTTCCTTTTCCAATATCCTCAGTTTGAGGTTTCGCACTTGAACTTCCTCCTTCTTTTGAACCAATTGTAATTCCTTTGGTAATTGGTTTTGTTGTTGTTACTGTTGAAGAAATTGGCTTTGTGAGCATTGGCAAAGATGTTTTAAGTTTGGTAGAAATAAGCTTTCCTACCATTTCGCATCTTCTTCTTTACTTCCTTTTCTTTCTTCCCCTTGCACCCCTGTGAAAGCAGGTGGGGCATTCTTCGGTAATATGGAAGTAAAGCTCGTGATGCGAGCCAATGCCTTCTGAATAGGTTGCTCCAAAGTGTGGACTTTAAGAGTTAAGAATTCAGGAGTAAGGATGGTTTGGTGAGAAGATTGCGAAACAAAAGTTTTTAATTCAATCACCAACTAAATTAGTTTATCAAACTTCTCCTTATTTTCCTTATGTTTGGCTTCGATAATTTGAGCAGATGGTTGATAATCAGTGACAATTTTGTTAAGAGCTTCAACAACCACATCAACCCTCTTTTACACCTCCAAATTTTGAGAATTAAGATCTTTAAGCTCTTTTGCAATCTCTTACTTTAACTCTTCAACTTTAAAATTAACATCTTCTCGAACCTTTTTGACATCCTGTACAAAAAGAACATGGCGTTCTTTTGTAACATTTTTCAATTCATTAACAACACCATCAAATGATTTTCCTTGAGCTTGAATTCGAAGCTCATTGTTCTTGTCAGAATGATCAACTTTGTCAATTATTCGTTTCTCAGCAGCTTTAATCATTGACTCAACCTCTAAACTCAAAATGGAAGACTTAGTGCCCGAATCAGCTTGTGATTGAATAATAGCATTTAACTTTTGATTCAGGATTTTGAATTGCTTTCCTGACATAAGCATATGATCAGGTATCTCCTCCTCCTATGAATTGAAATGTAAAGCCTCTAATGTCCCTCCAAAATCGCCTCCTTCGGTTTCGTCATCAGACATAGCTTGCGAAGGTTGTGGAGCTTCGGGTGATTGTGATGGAAATAATGTGGTAAGTGGATGTTTTAAAGGATGATCAAATATGGATGATATGGTTGTGCTTGTATTTAAAAGAGAAAATGGTGGTAATGAAACAGATAAAGTTTCCGATGAGATGGGTAATGATGCAGATAAGATGAATTGCATTGTAGTGTCGACACTCGTGATAGGTTCCCCCGTATCAGATATGTTGAGAACCATATCCAAAGTAGGTACCTCCTCAGAAACTGATTTGGTATTGACTACTTCAAGTGGAATGGTGGTTGAAGTGGAAATTTGCGAAGTGATAGGAAGAGAAACATTTACCACTATGGAGATAGAAACAGGTGGAGTCTCTGGAACAACTTCATCTTCTGATGATTCATTGCGAATAATCATCTTTCGTTTCTTGTAGAGCTTTTGAGTAATATGTTTCGCAACTTCTTGAGCTCTTCTTCTTTTTGAACCAGGAGAAACATGAGCCGAAACTTCTCTAAACACAGCCCCCCCACTACTCACCTCTAATTTGCGAATAGTAGGAGAAGTAGTCATCATATGTAATGACTTACGAAACTTCTTTAATACCCTTGATTTTGTTGGTATAGTCTCCTTCTTTGTTTTGGGAAAAAGCTCATCTTTCTCAACCCCTTCAGCCTTGGAAACTTTGGAAGATTCATGTTTGTCTTTCTTTTGAGTTTTCTTCTTTTTCTTTGAGGACTCAGCACTGACTTCAAGCAACACTCCAGTTCGCACATTAGGATCAAATGTTTTCATGTAGCGAACTAACACCTTGTGAGTAGAGGATACTTTGCGAAGCATTGCATCAGGAATTCTTGCAACACTTGTGAAGATATTTTAATCATCTTCAACAACTTTTGGAAACTGGTATAAAGAAAATTATGCAACGTCTCCTTCTTCAGGAACTTGAATGCCCTCTTTTGAGTATATCTTTTCCAAAATCAAACTCCAGTGCCTTGCACAAGAAATCCCTTTATCAACACTAGTGTTTTCTATGCTTTTGTTAAAATCCTTCCAAAGCTGAGTTCCATAGTCGACACTTAAGTCATAGTAAAGACCTATAACCATTGCATAAACCTCCATTCGTCCCCTGTCTGGACCGACACTCCTTCCAGTCAAACATCTTCGAAAGATACCAAATAAGAAGTTCCAAATACATGGTAAACTGGATTTCCTGAAATCACTTATCTTTTCAAGAGTGGGTTGATGTCCCATCTCATTGAACATGAAGATAATCTATGAATTGGTGGGTTTAAAGAATGGTGGGTTATGAGGAATGTTTAGGAAGTCAATGAACATGTTCTTGGTAAGACGAACCCTCTTGTTATTCACCAGATTGAAAGTGATAACATCAGTTGCATAGTTGTATGACGCAGTTGATGCTGCCATTGACAACCAGTTCATAGGAACAGGAAAAGAACTGAACATAGCAGTTGATAAGGGTGACCTTTTCAGTGCAACAATCAACATCTTCAATTCTTCTGGGTAGGATGAAACATTAGGATCAACTTGGTAGTTTGTGCTTTGAATCTTCATAAGAGACTGTGAAACAACTTCGTCGGTGTTGGATTGAGTAGCAGCCATTGTTAGGGTTTGAAGAAGATGAAGAACAGAGAATTTGGGAATTTTTGTGTTTGATTGCGTAACCATATAACACACTCTTGAACCCCCTTTTATATGTAACCCTGATTGATTTGAATTTGAAGCGGGATGCATTTAATGATATCCGATGTGGCACCTTGAAAATCGGACCATTAATGCGAAAAGTTAGCCATGTTTCAAAAAGCAGTTGTCACGTCGCCTAGAAAACCAGGCAGAATACCATACGTCACGTATACACAACCTGTCAATATTCCCTTTATTGAATTGTAACCGTTAGAACCCTTTGCATGGAGGCAAGGCTCTTTCACTTTTGGGATGAAAAGCGAAGTCATATCCCAGACTTGCGAAATCTTCAACCTAAGTTGGTATTACTTAGAACCTCAAGGATTTCGTGAGTGCAGTGTTCCAAAGAAATAAGATAAGAAGCAAATAAAAAAAATTGGAATTCTGTGATGTCAAAAATGCAATTTGACACGAAGACAGTTAAACCCCGGGCAAAGGTTGCTTCGTTAATCATCAAGAGAGATGATCAACAGCTTGTGTATGTTCCCGTGAATTACAATCGAATACTTTTTGATAAGTATCAAAGGGCTTCTTTTAAAAGTGATTCTTGGGTTGGTTTAAAATTTCGTTACATGTCAACCTAAACATAAGGTCCTAAATTGTAACAGAGATTACTTGTATGACCAGTGTAGTCGGTGACAAGTCAAGTTTGAAAATATTTATCATGACCAGGACAATCAAATGATACTCACACGGAAATCATATTCATAAAAAAAAATATGTACTGGATCTTGTTGGGTAACAAACATCATGGGTTGCGAATGTTTGATCAAGACCATGCATGCGAATTGAATATGATTTGGAGTTTCGAATTTTGGTACTGAAACAAAAATTTCGTCAATATCTGGAACAATGTTCCCCGTCAATTCCTTAAGTTGTAAGATGTTTGGGTTTCACCTTCATCACGGACTCATGATGTCAGATCATTAACACAGAATTTTTGTATATCTAGGTCTCGATTGGGTTGATCAGAGAGCTCTCGGACATACGTCTTTGTGTGTGATTTGTGTTAAGAATTTTGTGATGAAAAAGATTGGTTATAAGATCGAATGTACCTCTGTTATTTGTGTACCAAACAGAAAACTCTTTACTCATATGTGAAGAGTAAGGTAGCTCTTTTGACTAATGCGAATATAAGCCTGATTGGGAAGAAATTTTCATGAGATAATTTCATTAAGGCTTTTGTTTCTCACACATAGAGTCATATGAGGCTTGAGTCAACATGCTGCAACATACTTCTAGGGACATCCTAACTAGTACAAAGTTGAAAGAAATGATACCTTCTCATAGAAACATATAAGCATGACCTCTTCGCATTATGTTGTTGACTAAAACTAAAAACACACAAAACTTAAAGAACAAAGTTAAAAAAATATTTTTGTGGTTTTTGAATTTTTCGAAAATAAAGACATATCAAAATAGAATCTTTTTGGATTTTTGGATTTTCGAAAATAAAAACAAAATAAAAGAAAATATTTTTGATTTTTCATGTTTTTCGCAAAGCAAAAAAATATTTAATTGAACCTTAGTTACTAGATGTGAGAATGCGAAGCAATGTGAAGCCTCTTAACACACAATAACCTCTGAATGATTTTGACTCAGAGCTGCTGAATGGACCTTTCATTCTTGAGTTATTGATTTTGAAACTGAATTCACATCGATCATCCCCAAACCTGCTAAAATTCTTACAAATGATTTTTCATCAAGAGGTTTAGTAAAAATATTAGCAAGTTGTTCAGTGGTTTTAACAAAATGTATTTCAATATTCCCATCTTCCACATGATCTTTGATAAAATGATATCGAAGAGCTATGTGTTTTGTCTTTGAGTGTTGTAATGGATTATGACAAATGCGAATTGCACTTTGAGAATCACAATACAAGGGAATCTTTTTCATATTTATAGCATAATCACGAAGTTGACTCTGAATCCAAATGATTTGCGAAGTGCAAGCAGCAGCTGAAATGTATTCAGCCTCAAGAGTAGATATAGCAACAGAAGTTTGCTTCTTCGACTTCCAACTCACCAATTTCCCATCCAATAGTTGACACCCACCACTTGTACTTTTTCTATCCAAAGTACATCCTCCTAGATCAGAATCTAAAAAAGCTTGAATGAAGAATCCCGATTTTGAAGGATACCAAAGTCCTAACGAAATTGTCCCCTTAAGATAGCGAAAAATATTTTTCACTACAGTTAAATGAGGTATTCTAGGATTAGCTTGATACCTAGCACAATTGCATACCGAAAACATAATATCAGGTCTGCTTGCAGTTAAGTACAACAAAGACCCTCTCATGCTTCGATAAAGAGTTAAATCAACAGCAGGAGTATCTAATGAAGGAGTTAGTCTTGTTCCCACTGCCATAGCTACTCTCAGCTTCGTGCTGTTTGTCATTCCAAACGTTTCAATCAGGTTCTTTGTGTATTTTTCTTGATTGATTAAAATTCCATCCCTGTTCTGTCTTATATTTAAACCAAGAAAATTATTAATTTTTCCCATCATACTCATTTCAAATTTACTCTTCGTTAGATTTTCAAATTCAATTGACAATGCTGGGTCAGTTGAGCCAAAAATAATATCATCAACATAAATTTGAACAAGCATGAGGTGATTCCCAACTTTCTTGCGAAACAATGTGGGGTCAACTAATCCTTGTTTAAATTTAGATTGTTTCAAAAAATTTGTAAGTGTTGCGTACCAGGCTCTTGGTGCTTGTTTTAACCCATAAACTGCTTTATCTAGGATGTAGACATGATTAGGATGTTCCTTATTTATAAATCCTGGTGGTTGTTTAACATAAACTGTTTCTTCTAGTTCTCCATTTAAGAATGCACACTTAACATCCATTTGAAAAACGTCAAAGTCTTTATGAGCTGCATAAGCTAAAAATATATGAACTGCTTCGAGTCTTGCAACAGGAGCAAATGTTTCTTCATAGTCTATTCCCTCTTGTTGCGAATAGCCTTTAACAACTAGTCTAGCTTTATTACGAATAATATTGCCATCTTTGTCGGTTTTATTTTTAAAAATCAATTTTAATCCGACAATTGAAACCTCAGAAGGTTTAGGAATTAATCTCCAAACCTTATTTCGTTCAAATTCAGCCAGTTCAGATTGCATAGCAACAACCCAATCTGAGTGTTCCATAGCATCCTTTACTGTCTTTGGCTCTATTTTCGAAATAAAAACATTAAACATACACAATTCTTGGTTCGCATTCAGTACCTCATTTTTCGCATGAATTTGAGCTCTTGTCAAAACACCATCTTGTGGATTCCCAATCACCTGTTCTTTAGGATGATTCATTGTCCATTTCTCAAGTGGTGGAAAATCAGGATTAAATTCCGATGGTGCATCTTCATACATATCTTCATTTTCAGATCCTGCAACAAAAAAATTATCATTTAATTCATGAAAGTCATCATTTTCATCAAGATTAGTTTTCTCTGTTACATCATGCTCCTGCTCAACATGATGTTCATCTTGACGCTCCCCCTCAAAATGATGTTCCTGTTGAAATTGCGAATGCTACCCCTCAACTTGATGATTCATATTTTCATTCTCCCCCTCGAAAGTTTGCTCTCTTTGTACATTGGTGATCGTATGCTCCCCCTCCATACGAACTTCAGGCACACTTTCGCAAGATATTGACTTTGTAGTTATTGTTGAATCATCAGTATGTTTTGAGGATTCTGATGTTTGATTATCAGGAGCATGAACTTCCGCATCAATTGCCTTGTCAGGAGTTCCGAAAATTAAGTCATAATCAAAATCATTTATTTCGGAATTTTCAATTTGAGTATCTGAATCAACAAGAATTGATTTATGTTCAAATTTACTATCCGTTTGTTTAAGATAGTAAGCATCAAAGGTTAAGTTGAAAGTTTCTTCAACTTTTCTTGTTCGCTTGTTTAACACCCTGTATGCAACTGAATTTTGCGAATATCCCAAGAATATGCCTTCATCAGCTTTAGCTTGGAACTTGGTCAAATTATCTTTTAGATTCATTATAAAACACCTACAACCAAAAACATTGAAAATTTTTACATTAGGTTTTCGATTGTTGAGTATTTCATATGGAGTAACATTGAATCTTTGATGAATGAATGACCGATTCTGAGTAAAACATGTAGTCGATACAGATTCAGCCCAAAGATATTGAGGTAAGTTCGCATATGTTAACATGGTTCTGGCTGCTTCGCATAGAGACCTGTTTCTTCATTCAACAACACCATTTTGTTGTGGAATATATGGTGATGAGAAATTATGCGAAATGCCTTTGCCTGTGAGAAAGAAATCCAGTGTTTGATTTTTAAACTCAAAACCATTATCACTTTTAATTCTGCGAACACTCTTTTTAAGACTAATCTCAATCTTTTTGATAAAATCAATCATCGTCTGAGCAACTTCATATTTTAACTTGAGAAAAAATACTCATGTGAATCGAGAAAAATCATCAACAATAACTAAAATGTACCGCTTTTTATTGATTGTAGCAACAGTCGACGGTCCACATAAGTCAATGTGAAGAAGTTCTAATGGTTCCACGATCTTTGAATCTATCACAATTGGATGACCTTTTCTATGTTGTTTTCCTTGTTCGCATGCTGCACACAAAGTATCATTGTCAAATTTTAGTATAGGTAAACCTCTAACCAAATCTTCAGTGACAAGTTTGTTAATATTGCGAAAGTTCAAATGCGAAAATCTTCTATGCCAGAGCCAGCTAACATCATTAGAGGCCTTTGATAGTAAACACACTGCAGGTTTGCCCACAATTGGTTTGATGTCTAGTGTAAACATGTCACCATATCTTTTAGATTTGAGAAGTACTTCATTTGTCTTTGTGTTTGAAATGATACTTCCTTTTTCAATAAACACAACCGGATTTTCAGTACCCACAACAAGTTGCGAAACACTAATCAAGTTATGTTGAAGACCTTCAACATAAGTTACCCTGTTAACTGTGAATTGTCCATTTGTGACTTTTCCATAGCCTTTCACTTGACACTTGTGATTATTTCCAAATTTGACTACTCCAGCATTTTCCAAGCTTATATAATCTCGTAAGTTTTCCTTTCTTCTAGTCATGTGACGAGAGCAACCACTATCAATATACCATTTTGCATCATATTGCTCGTCACATATCAACTGCATTTATTGAAAAAATTTAGGAACCTAAGACTTATTGGGTCCTTCATTAGTAGTTTTGAACAAATTCTTTGAATTTAAAAACCATGTTTTCACTTTGTTTGAGACACTATCCATTAAATCAACATCATCAGATCTAGATATTTAAATATAGTTGTTCAATAGTTTTGGATTTCTATTGACTTTCATCTCATCCTTCACAACATTTGCAACTTTCATAACTGGATTCCATTTTGGTACCGAGACTTGCAGATCATGAGATGATGAAATACCAGTGGTAGACTTATTCACAAACTTGTCAAATGCAGTCTTTATCTGTTGCTCTGAAAACATCCCATTTTGATATTGTTTTCCTTGCCCTTCAAGCCAACTGTTGATCGTACATACATCAGATTTTCCTTTTGTATACAAAACTTTGCTCGGTTTTGAGATCGAAGGATTTGGAAAATTTGGTTGTTTAGGTGAAAATTTTGGTTTTGCTTGAGTTTTGACATTCAAAGTTGATGAATTATTCGTTAATTTGCCAACATTGTGAAACTTATGATCATTCACAAATTTTTGCGAAGTCTCAAATTTTCTTATGTTGTCATATTTCCGAACAAATTTATCGTTATTTTTCATTGGAATTTTGTCAACATAATATATTGGTTTGTGAAAACTTGTATCCTTTTGAAATTTTGATGATATTGTCTTTGAAATTTGTGCCTTTTCAACTTTTGGTTTATCTTTAGACACAACTTGCCAAAAGATTGCTTTTCTTGCTTTTCTTTTTGAAACATTATTTTCTGTTGAATACTTTCCAACCATCAATTTGAATTCATGAGAATTTAGTTTCACTTCCATCTTTGGTTTTTCATCTCTTTCAAAAACTTTGTTTTCTTTTTCACGTTTAACCACCCATTTTTGTGATGATTTTTGACCTTGAAAAACATAAGAATTTTGAGTTAAATTGTTTTCTACTGTATTTTGATTTGCAAAGAAACCTTCTGTAGTTGACCTTTGATTATCATTTTCAACCATTTTCTTGAATTCAGGTTTAATTTTCTCAACATTTCCAGTTGTGACAAAGACTTGATTTGGAAAAATTGTGTTATCTGTACATGTAAAATTTGGATAAACCACAATGTTAGTTTCCAAATAATGTGCACCTTTGTCATTAAGAATTTTGTCGAATTCTTTTGTATCACCAAACACTTGATTAACAACAACTCGTTGAGGTGTTTCATGTGAATCCTTCACTTCTTATTTGTCTTCATCAGTGTCATCAGTCTTCCAGCTTTCAACTTCCACATTATCAAAGTCACAATGTTGCGAAGTAGAGGGTTTATCATTTTCATCCTTTACTATCAAATCAACTATAATTTCTTTACCTTTGACCTTAGATGTGATATTAATGATTGACAATTTAAAACAATCGACCTCTTCTTCCTCTTCGATCTCACTGATTTCACTCACATTATCTGAATTGTCATCGACATCAGCATAATTGAGTTGAGAATCAAGAGTTGAAGTTTCAGTTTTCTTTATGATTTTCACTTGTTCATTCTTTGTCAAACTTTCATTGACAATATCAACCAACTCATCAGCATTTAATAATTCATCAATTTTGACAATACCATATGCGAATCTATCATCAGGTATTTTGTCAAATTGAGCAATTGTGTTTTCGCAGTCATAAGAAATAACATCAACTTTTTCGCGTTCATATTCAAGAAAAGGTAAATGTTTCCTACGTTGTTCTTTGCTTATTTCAGATGAATGATGTAAAGTTGTTAACTTCGCATACAAACGTTTAGCAGAGTTACAATAAATGTTTCTTTGTGCTAGTAACAACCTAACTTCTTTATCTAGATTGTTCCTATCACAATTTACATTTTCCATTTGTAGTTCAAGTTTATCAAATCTGCTTCATTTTATTTCTAATTCTCTTCTTGTCTCAACTAGTTGTAATTTTAGATTTTGTGCTTCTGTACTAGCAGACACAATAACAGAATCAAAATAAGCAACTGTATCATCAAATGAAGTTATTTCAGCATCATAAGTAGATAAAGGAATATTAAATGATTCAAGAATAGCACGTACCTTGGTGGTCATTGGAGATTTATCAGTGGACTTGGACACAAAGCATCGTCCAGAAACATTCTCTTCGCAATTATCTTCATAGCTTGCGAACATTGCACCATGAGTTGGGTGCCTCATTTCTTCATCATCAGATCCTGAAGACCAGATATGATAAGTTCCATTTTCTTCTTCATCAGACTCTCCTTTCTCAACCAATGACAATCCTTTTGCCTTCGCACGCACCTCCTCAAGCTTTTCTGAGTAGTAGGCTTCATCTTTTATTTTGCTTTTGTTTTCCTCTTTCTTTCTCAGCATACAATCAGTTGTGAAGTGATTTCCACCATCGTAGTAATGACAATAAATTCCAGAATCACCTTTTAGTTTCTTCTCTTCCTTCGTATCTTTCTGCTTTTCTTCACCCTTTTGCAATTTCTTCTTTTCCTCACCTCCAGCTTTTATGAAACCACTCTTTGCATCATTTGGCTTTCCTTTTGGATTGAAAGGTTTTTTGAAAAATTTCTTAACTCTTTTGTTTGAATAGAATGCAACTGCTTCATCATCAGAGTTCAGTATGAAACCTTTATTGTCTGATCCTTCCGTTTCACCAGTATCAATTTCTGAAATCTTTGAAACCAAAGCCAAAGGACCTCCTAGACTCTGTTTTGATTCTTCAAACAATTTTGTAACTTCACTTTCGTGTGTTTTCAGCTGGTTGTAAAGATCATTCAAGCTGGTTGTATCAAAACTTTGTTGGTTCTTTATCATCATAGTCACACTACGCCATTCTTTGCGAAGACCCATGATGAATGTTATATTGAATTCCATGAGAGACCTTGTGATTCCATACCTACTGCAATGATAAACAAGCTCATTCAGACGATCATAGTAGTTTTCAAGATTTTTAGTATCCTTTTGTCTGAATTCCTTAAGTTCAAGAAGACATTGCTTAACAGAATTGATCTTCGTCTTTTCGCTACCTTGATACTTCTCTTTTAGTGTGATCCAAATGTCCTTGGCTGTTTTACAACTATGAATGTAATTGTAAACCACAGGAGGCAAAGCACCTCTTAGTTATCTCATACACCTTTTCTCATTTTGCTTCATGCGATTCTGTTGATTAGCAACTTCATTTGAAGAAGCAGATTGTCTAATTGTTTGAACATTATCAGGAAGTTGACCTTTTCCATTGATACAATTCCAGAGCTCTTCATAAATTCCATTTAAGTAATCCTCCATCCTATCAGCCTACTGATCATAGTATTCATAGATTAACATTGGAATTTTGGTTGAAGAACCAAGTAAGTGAGAGAAAGAAGTCAAGGTATTCATGTTGAAGTTCGCCATTGATGAACACGAGAAATTTTTAGAAATCTTGAAAAAACTTGATGAATTTGTAAATTGATCAAACAAATTGATCACTGATTGCTAATCGATCACTCGACTAAACAATTCAAATGCAGAATCGATTCAAATCTGAAGATCAAGAGAGATTTTCAGAACCAAAATGCGCGGAAAATTTTGAGTAAAGTTACTACTCAAAACGCAAATGATTCTAAAACGAAAATCAGATCAATGCAGTTTGAAACCTGCTCTAATACCAATTGTAGTACCAAAGAACATGGTTTGGCATGCGGAATTAAAGCTTGCACAATTGAACATGGTGATTTGGGTGTTTAAGAGATGTATTGATTGTATATGGTGTTACATAAAAACGATCTAAATCTAGACTACATAAATAACACACACTTACACACTCACTTTTACATCTCTCAAGCACACCTCTACAAGTGGTATGAACCCACTATTTATAGAGGTGTTTACATGTCTCTCTCTCACTCTCTATCTCTCATGTGTCAGAAGGCAAATACTCCACATGCAAGTGAGTTTTACAAAAGTCAAACATTACAAAGTCATTCATGGAAAAGTTTGTACCCTAACATTCTCCCCCTCAAAGTTAGGAATGAATGACCCACTTTAAATCTTCCAAAGTTGAGCAACTACGCGGTTCGAGCCTCAAAGGTGACACATGTCGAAACGAACTTCAATCTTCAATTCTTCAAATTGGGCTTTGGGATGTGAGACGATACAATCCGAGCAACAACGAATGATCAAGAGTATTCCAAACTCCAAATAATCACCCTAAAGTTGCGCATAAAAACACACCGCAAAAATCTTCAATAAACCAAACCCATTTCGAATACATCACTTTCGAACTTCCAATTGCATCATCTCATAGGCTTCAAAACTTCAAGATCACTTCGGTTTTCAAATCCGCGTAATATGAAAAATTCAAGTTCGAATTTCCATATAAAACTTCTCCACCTTTTTATGATCGAAATTTGATTATAAAACTCCAAGGAAAAAGAACGTGCTCTATTCGGAATTTTTCATGTCAAAACTCCCCCTTAACATGTGGCATAAACTTTGTGCTTCAATCCGAAAAACCCAAAAAATATTCAATTTTTAGCTTCGTTCACGGATCGCCTTTGACAAAATTTCTCAAAAATTGGTAGAAATTGTTAATTTCAAAATTTTTGCAGTGACCCGTTGCGCCAAAAACAGCCAAATATGCGAAACACACCCCCATTTGCGAAACTGGGTAGAATGTGTAAATTCGCACAAGCTGCATGGACTAGATTCGAAGATATTCCAATTTCTCAAAATTTTTACCCCAAATGCAAAACTGGGTAAAATTTG
Source organism: Lactuca sativa (assembly GCF_002870075.4). Taxonomy (NCBI): domain Eukaryota; kingdom Viridiplantae; phylum Streptophyta; class Magnoliopsida; order Asterales; family Asteraceae; genus Lactuca; species Lactuca sativa. The sequence goes on along the minus strand of NC_056626.2, from coordinate 172,957,199 downwards.
TCACCTTGCGAAGACTGCAGGGATGCGAAATGGAAATTCTGCATTTTTGTCGTTTTATGACCCCATTTGCGAAGTTGCTTCTTTGAAAGTTTAGGGATGCGAATCGACATAATCTGTTTGTTTACCACTTTGCTTCCAAATGCGAACATCTTCAAAACCTCACAGAATGCGAACTAACTTCCTGTTTGACTTCCAAATTGGTACTAGATGCAAACTACCCATATCACATCCTTATATGCCAACCATTTTGAGACCCAGATGCGAACTCAATTTTGATTAACTCATATGCAAATCTTGTTTGACCATCAACCACAAAATTGTCATCATTTGCATTTCATTCACAATCCAAGGTTCGTTCATCAACATAAACTTTCAATTCCAAACCCAATCAACATCTTAGATGCAAAGCCTTCACATTTTTAACCCCAATCAAAACAACCTCATACAACAAATCGTGAACTTCTTATGCAAACTGATTATCAACTTTAATCACCTTCATCGATTATTCGCAATACAAGCTGTCGATTTCAATTTAATTCTACCTTTATCATTCAAATCAGATTTCGTTCTCAAGTAAAACACCAACCATTGAACTTGATTTCAACACAGGTTTGTTCTTTACTAGTAAACCGAATTCATCTAAATATCATTCACCCATCGTTAACAAACAAAATCAAACTTCAATTGCTTCATCTGTTCGTTCTTGACATCCATCCAAACTATGCGAATCTTCATTCCAGTTCGTCCCAACCATCATTTCCAATCGATTTACATAGTTCGTCATCAAGAACACAACTCATCCAACTTCGAAATTAAACTCAAAATTGAACTTGATTTCGACACACACACACACTCAAAACAACTTGTATATATCGATTTCATCTAACATTTCATCAATTCATCACTCAAAAATCGAATTTGACTTTTTTTTTCTGGATTTGACTTTTCGAAATCAAAGATGAACAAACATCAAATTAATGAGTCAATCAACAAATTTAGGATCAAAACAAGATTATCTCATTGTTCTTCATAACCTTCAAGTGTTCTTGATCAAGATTTATAAGATCTCAAAAACCAATTTCCGATTTCAAAGACTAGATACGAACAAACCCGATTTCATCATACACAAATCATCTGAAATCGATTTCTAAGTTCAGATTAACAATCAATAACAAATGATTGTTAATAACGATGATATAAAATCGGATCTCACAGAACAATCGATTAATAAACGATCAACTGATGGATAAAAAAAACGTACATGTTCATACCAGAATGTACAACCACGTAAAGCTGGTGCGTATCAATTGACTTATCTACAATCTAATAATATCAGATCCATATATATGAGAATGGACTTAAGATGATCCGATTACAAATTCTTTATATTGTATATTGGGCTTGAACTTTGAATAAAAGATGAACAGTAACTGGATTTAACTTTTGGGCTTCAGATACGAACAATAACAAATTCATGATTTGTAGATCAATTTTTGGTTGGATGAATAGTAACAAATTCATAATTTGTAGATCAATCTTCGTCTTCTTGGCCCATGAGCAGACTTCGTTGATGATTAATGGACCATCCAAGATATTCCTTCCTTCAATGTATGCTAATTGTGATTCACTGATCACTCCTCTTATTAGTTATTACTGATTTCATTCTGGTGGCAAGGACATTTGTTATTATCTTATAGAGAGCTCCTATTAGACTAATGGGACGGTAGTCGCATAGCAAAGTTGAGTCATTCATCTTTGCAACTAATGTGATAAAAGAAGAATTGCATCCACGGGCAAGGGTACCGTGAGCTTCAAAGTGACGTATAACCTTCATCACATCTTCACTAATAATAGACCAGAATTTCTTTACAAATTTAAATGTGAATCTGTCAGGTCCTGGGGCACGATAACCACCATAGGCCCATACAACAGCTTTTACCTGATCCAGTAAAATAGTAGACTCAATGTACTCAGCACTCCCAGGAGGCAGAGTCCAAAATAATGGGCGGATCAGCTTGGGTGTTAGGCCAATCTTCACAGAACATTATTTTAAAGAATCTAAAAGCTTCAGCTTTTATCTCCTTTGCGTTCCTGGACCACCTGCCATTTATGTCTAAACAACTTATGCGGTTCTTCCTGGATTTTTAGTTAAGATATCCGTGGAAGAATTTAGAGTTCTCATCACCATCAATGGACCATTTCATTCCAAATTTCTGTCTTAAGTCTAGAACCCTCTTTCTCTCATACTCCAATATTTTTTGTACACCTTCATTCCTTTCACTGAGTTCAAATTCACTCAATGACCTTACTTCTGCCTTAGCTTCTATACTTTCAATTCGTGATTTGAGTGCCTCAATTTCCTGGTTTTCTATCTTGTATTTTTCATTTCTCCATCTTCTTAAAGCTTGTTTTAGGAATTTGAATTTTGCCAGTAGTTGTCTATCTGCCATTCCATAACCCCTGAAATTGCTCCAAGTCGTGTGTACTACATCTTCAATACCATCCATGAGTAACCAAGAGTTAAAAAATTTAAAAGGAGGCGGGCCAAATTTCACCACCGCATTGGAAGATAGAGAGATCGGAGAGTGGTCAGAGAGCTCTCTTGGACGGGCAATCACAGAAGCATTAGAGTTATTTTTTAGGTACTTAGCACAAGCCAAAAACCTGTCTAGTCTAATTTGCTGAGCTTTGCCCCGTTACGCCCAAAGTACATGAATTTTGAGCCACCCATATTGAAGTCATGAAGTTTGGTTTGGATTATGAATTTGTTGAAGTATGTTGCAGTTTTTAAGAAGAAATGGGAATTGAGTCTCTCACCTTTTCTAAGAACCACATTGAAGTCCCCAAAAGGAGTCATGAACCCACTTTGGTTTGTATCAAACCGTTTCATTCCATCCATTGGATAGCTTTATTCGTCGCCGATTGAGGACCATAAATGTTAGCTAATATGGTATATCCCTGTATGCCAACCCAATCACCAACAATTATCAAGTAATACCTCGATTTTAAGACCTCCACTTTTTTGAAAAAGTTTGCATCCTAAATACAGAGCAGACCATGAGATCTTCCATGTGAATCTATACCTTCATAGTCAAAGTCGGCGGAGTCCCAACACCCACGGATGTTGATACATTTAGAATCAAACATCCAAGTTTCTTGAATTCCGACAAAATTAATTTTCAATGATTCTTTAAGCCTCCTTACCCAACTTGTTTTCACATCTTCACCTATCCCCCTTATGTTTTAAGTTGAAACAATTCATTGTATATCGTGTGACTCTCCGATTTCACCCATAATTTGCGCCAAGATCGGGTTATCGACCTCAATTTTGATCCCAATCTTTTTACCGACATCGATGGTTGCAGTAAACTCGAAGGTGGGAGATGTAGTTCTAGCTTGTGATGTATCATGGTGGGAGTCTGTATGAGGGGGAAATTTGTTTGACGTAGGAATAAATAGTGTAGGGGAAAGAATCGAAGGAGTTGCCAAGGGGGTAGCCACTATATGAGGAGGAGTAGGTACAATCGAAAAATTTAAGATGTTCTCTATTCTTCTACGCTTTAGCCTACCATCGTTGATTAGATTGAATTCAAGTCTGGGAAAAAGTTGTTTACCTTATTGAATGCTCTAAGGGGATGTCTGGCTTAGCTTTTCAAAGCCTAAAAGTTTTTTTTAGAAAAGTTACAAAAAGTCCGGATTTCCTAACTTTTCCAAAAAGTTCATTTTCCTTATGTAAAAACTTCAAAAGTAGCTTTTAAAACTAGTTTTGCCAGACATCTTTTGCTATTTTTTCTTTTCCAAAAATGACTTTTGGCTGTGAAAACCTAAGCCAAACACCGGTAAATATAGAAGGAAAAGGCCCAAAGCATGAAGTGGGAAACGGAATGTTCGAATTGCAGAGCCTATAATTAAATCCCTTAGGCCCACCAGGGAGTGAATCCCCCATACCTTTATGAGCTTTATCCCCTGTAAATTGACCATTGAAGCCGCAGTTAAGATCCCCGAGTTCCAACTCGATCTCTTGTGTTTCCGAGGTGATTGAATTGATGAGTGGCGATACCACTTCCTCCACTGTTACCGGAGCATCAATGGTTGGTGCTTCAACTGTCGTCGTCAACACCGTCGCCGGGACTGCCACCTCCGATTACAGTACCTGCTCGGTATTTTTCATTCACCGGTGTAACCTCTTTCTCCGACGATAGCGGAGTTTCATTCTCATTACGTTCATCTGGTATAAATTCCCCATCTTCTGGTTCGTTATCGTCTCAATCATCCGTCGTGTGTGTATCTGAGTTGTTAGTCTTTTCTTCACCTCATGGTACCGGAGGCGAGGCTTTTTTGTTCCAAGAGCCATACGGGAACGGGCCGGAGCTGAACGGAGACCATTCGTCGATGTATTCCATGACTCTAATTTTAAACATTCTGCCTCCTTCTATCACAGATACTTCCTCGTTTATCCATACTTTCAAAGTTGTAAGAATCCCCACCTTACCCATAGAGTTGTCGGTTTTGTGAATAATACTTTCCCAAACTTACTGGAAATATCAGAGAAATTGGATTCGTCCCAGAACTCTCTTGGTAGGCCAACAATCTTTAGCCATGCGATTCGGTTGAACGAGACCTCCGTTAAGTAAGCTCTTCATAACCATTTGAACCAGCCATCCCATTTGTTCTTATCTTCCAAGAACTTTGCAACATCACCCCGAGTATTTCAATTGTATAACAACCTTTAGTCCTGTTTGTTTACCTTTTAATTTCATAATTAAGAGGCAATGTCTTAAAATTTCAGATTCAGACCGTTTGTTTGCGTATTATTTTTTACCTCTTAAAATGAAAAATACCTCTTATTTATTCAGAGAATAAACCAAGTCTGAAAAAAAAAGAGACATGCTTCCTTTTTTCCCTATTTTCCCTAAACAGATCGATGCCTCTTATTTTTCCACCCTTGCGTCTTCTTGCTTCGCGTCGTTACTCCTCAGCATCGGACGACGCCAGGTCGCTGCCACCCTAATCGCCGACGACACTGCACCCAACAATGTCGCCTTCCTCTTCCGCCGCAAGGTCTGCCATCTCTGTCTCGTTCTTCCGACCGCAGTAGCCAACCGCAACAGCCAACAGCAAGGTATTTTTCTGCTTCTTCATTCTTTCCCCTCGAATTCATTGTTTCTTCTTGTGTTTCTTCCTTCTTTCCCCTCAAACTTGAACATAAAAAACCGAAATTGTTATGCTATTATGCTATCAGTTTTTTATTTGTTCAATAAAAATAAATGTTTGATGTTATGCTCGATTTTGATTCTATATACCCGATTATGTTGTCATATGCTCGATTTTGATGTCATATCATCGAATCTGAATGATAAATTCTGAAAAAGGGATTGATGACTACCACTAATAAATTCTTTTCTTAGATTGGGCGTTGATTGATGACTATCGCTGATAAACGGATCGAGTTATGCATAAATCTGAGTATGTTTGCTTGAATCGAAGGTAATATGCTCGATTTCTATGTGTTATAGATAATTCAACCTTTGTGTAACTGTGATGGATTGAATTCTGAAATATAAGTTTCTTGTCTTGTTGTTTTTGTTGATTTCTGAAATGTATGTGTATAGTTGAAATATGTTGCTGAAATTTGCTGAGTTTGTTTTATTTGTTGAAAAATATTGTTGAAAATGTGCTCTTTGTTCTAATTTGTTTTTTTTGTTGATATATGTGTACGTATAGATGAAATCTATTGCTGAATCTTGTTGATTTGTTTTGAAATATGATTCTTGATCTTGCTGAGTTATGCGTTCATTTGCTGAGAATGTGTTTGTTGTTCTTTATTGTGCTGAATTTTGTTATGTGATGAATTATTGTTGAATTCATTTGCTGAAATGGAATTATGAAATTGAAATATTTGTGTATGTATAGTTGAAATTGAATTAATTTATTGAAATTGAGTTCATTTGCCGAATTCATTTGTTACGGGTTGTTTGTTCATTTGGGTCTTTTTTTTGAAAAAAAATTGGGTTATGATTAGTGATTAATGGGTAAGATGATGGTTTAAGATCATGTTTCCAGTTTGACGGATTTCATCACATATGTTTTTAAGGTGTGGTTTCACTGGTTACAGAAATGGGAGAAAGGAAGAGAACATATTTTCCCAATGTTACAATTGAAGGGGGTAATGAGAATGCATTGGCGTTGGAATGGAATGGAATTCCACTTGTGAAGAGTTTCTGTTTGTATGTAATTAGATGCATGGCTAGATAGAATTATAGATTTGTACATAAATGAATAATTAATTATTCATACATTTAAGTTTTATTTGGATTGTTGTTTAATTTTGATTTATTTAATTTGGATTTTTTTTTATTTTTTTTTCTACATAATTATTCAAGAAGTTGATTTGGTTATTTTATAAACAAAAACATTGAATTTAGCAAAAATAATACAAAAGGGTAAAACAGTAATTTTTATAATTCAACACTGTAATTCATAGGTTTCAACCAAACAACAATTTAAAATTCAGATCTTAAAAATCCAGACCCTCTTAGAAATTCAGACCTCTTAAAAATTCTGATATTAAAAATTCAGACCCTGCAATACAGCCCCTTAGTCCACCCAAGTATTTCATGCCATAGTTCATTCGATCTTCATGCAACATGGATTCGTGGATATCACCTAAGTGAGCTAGACTATAGGCCTCTCAATGGATTCGTGGATATCACCATCCCAAACGCCGCAAAAGTCTTCCATAACTCTCCTTTCTTAATTCCATGAGGAAGATTCGAAACATAAAATGACGTCGAATTCAAGAAGATGGGATACCTTCAATTAGTTTTAGCCTTGTTCCGACTGACCTCCGTCCACTCCTCGTGAGAGCGATTCATAGTGTTTGTTGCTTTTCTTTACTTCATACGTTCCTAATCAGATTTAGAAATTATGAACACTCACTTAGACACTTACTTTAGAAATATGTGGTATTTACATTGTGTTTTTGAAATTTGTATATTGTGGAGGAACATGTAAGGCCATGTGTTGGATATCGTTAAAAATGTACATGTGCCATAGGGTTGCAGGACATGATGTGCTCATTGAAGCTATGTACCACTAGGAACTTCCAGTAACCAAATTGTACGGATTTGAAAGTACTTGTGACTTTATGAATTCATTAAATACCAATTGTACTATATGCTTTCTAGTGGGTTAATGTCTTAGTGATTGTTTTTTAGTTCCATGTATTATCATAGTTTAATAAGGTGAAGTTTAGAATAATTGGCTGTAATAATCACATATTTGTTAAATAAAAATATAATAAGTTGTATTTAATTTAATTGCAATATGGATCACTTTTTTATGGACATCATATGATTTTTGACAAGGCTACTACCATATTCATCCTCGAGGGAAAAGAAAACATTATCTCTTGGGCTGTATTTTTACTAAATTGTAGAGGGTTTATGAAATCTCGTGATCGCCCTCTATCCAAGAACCTTTTTTTTTATCGTTCATTTTAACTCCATTTTGGGCGGATATATATTGACACTACTACCAAAATGGGGGTTTCATACTTATGGGTGTGGAATCCATCCAACAATAATCCCTATTTGCATTTATGATTTAAAAATCATAGTAATAAATGCAAACAAGGTCGATCTTAGGGACTCGATTTAAAACCATAAATAAACCAAAATAGGTTGGCTTCAACATGCCCTAAACAATGTGTAATTGGTTTTTTCTCTAGTTTTTTGCTATATACTTGTTTTTTATATATGGCTGTTTCAAAAAAAAAAAAAAAATAAAATAAAATAAAATAAAAACCAAAATAGTAAAATGTTTTTATTCAAATACATGAAAAGTAAATACAGAGGGAGGATTTTGAAAACAACTAAACTAAAATGAAATACAGTAAAAGAAATACTCCCTTCATCTCAAAATTATTGTCAACGTTTAACTTTTTAAGTCTCTTTTGTTCAACTTTAATCTTAAATAATGTACTTTTTGTTATATACTTGTTTATGTAGACATATGAATAGATTGTTTTTTAAATGTATTTTCATTGTTATAATTTTCATAAAAAAGTACATAACACAAATAAAGTTATTTATGGTCAAAGTTGACATTGAAAGGCTTCAAAAGTCAAACGTGCACAATAATTTTGGGACGGAGGGAGTACTAGAAAACAAGAGTAAAAACAATCTAGTTTCAGAATTTATTCACCCAACAATGTAGTTGATAATGAATTGATATCAAATTGACTTATAATCTAAGTTGGTACTTGGAAGCTGTAACATCTATTGTAGGTACTTGATCTTTCAATGTTTGAATTAATTAAGAATGAACGACCCGAAATTTAAGAGGGTCACGACGTCATAAATAGTGTCTCATGACGCAACATTTGATGGACATGCATGCCCATTTTTAAGGCGCACAACATGAAACATACGTGTTCACGTCGTCAGATCAGGCTAACCTTAATCTCGTGTTTTGCTCCCTATTTAAATGAAGTGGGAGGCTAGGCTTTGCTTACCCTCAACCTCCATCAGCTCCTTCCTGCCCAAAACATTCTTTGCCTCTATTGGTGACCTTGAGCTCATTTGGTGGTTTTTTGGCTCTTTGAAGAATAAGAATAACCCTTGGGTGCATCCTTTTGGCAATCAAGCTCTTACCTCATAATCTTGCAGTGCTTTTGGACCTTTGTAAGTCATAAAACTTCTGCCTTTATCTCTAATTCATGCTAGATCTCATCCCATTTCCAAATGGGAATACATAACTGCTCCATTTTATCGTGTGGTCGTTGATGCCCAACCTTGACTTTCTTGAAAGTCAAGAACTTCTCCACATACCAGGCCATATCCCGCTTCATCCATGACCACTAATAGTTAAGTCAGATATTTTTATACATCTTTGTCGCTCGGGGATGAATAGAGAACCTTGACTTATGTGCCTCCCCCATCAATACCTGTCGCGCACCACCCCAATATGGATCCCACACCCTCCGATGAAGGGTCAATAATCCCCGACTATCATAATGAAAAGAAGCCACTTGACCCACTATGTGTTTGCTCTTCCGGTGCTCTTCCTTCATAGCCTCAACCTGAGTCTCTCGAATCTGCTCTAAAAGTGGCATAATAATAGTTATCCTCAAACATACATCCCTAATCAGAGCAGCAACCACCTTGCGGCTAAGAGCATCGACTACCATATTGGCCTTCTCTGGGTGATAAGAGGATCTCATAATCATAATCTTTAACCATATACGCTGCATCATGTTTAGATTCGGCTGATCCATCGGATACCTCAAGCTCTTATGGTCCATGTAAATAGTACAACGAACCCCATGGAGGTAATGTCGCAAAACCTTGAGGGTGAAAACCACAACCATAACTCCAAATCATGTGTAGGGTAATTTGCCTGATGAGGCTTCAGCTGCCTCGAAGCGTAAGCGATCACATGACCCCGCTGCATCAAAAATGCCCCCAAACCCATGATCGACGCATCACAATATACCACAAAGTCCCCAACACCCTTCGACAGGGTCAGAAACGGTGCCTCACACAATCTATGCCCAAGGGTCTCAAAAGTTGCCTACTGATCAGGCCCCCAACGAAATCTGACGGTTTTCTTCGTCAACTAGGACAAGACAAATGTTATCTTGGAGAAATCATTAATGAATCTCTAATAGTAACATGTCAATCCAAGGAAACTCCAAATCCCAAATGGAGACCTCAGAACCTTTCACCTCATCACTGCCTCGACCTTGGTTGGATCGACCAGAATACCGTTCTGATTGACAAGGTGTCCTAAACACTTCGCCTCGTGCAACTAAAACTCACACTTGGAGAACTCTGTTTACAACTTCTCCGTCCTCAAAGTCTGCAATACCTCCCTCAGATGCTCCTCATGATGTTCCTGAGTCTTGGAATAGACCAAGATATCCTCAATAAATACAATCACTAACCGGTCCAGCATAGGCTTGCATATGTGATTCATTAGGTCCATAAACGCGGTTGGAGAATTGGTGAGCCTGAAGGGCATCACCACGAAAGCCTTCTTCTACATGTCCTTCACTCTAACCTACATCTGGTGATAACGCAAAACCAGATAGATCTTGGAAAACCAACATGCACCCTGGAGCTGGTCAAGCAATTCTTCGATCCTTGGGAGTAGATAACGATTCTTTACCATTAGCTCATTCAAGTTCTGGTAGTCGATACACATCTGATGCATCCTATCCTTTTTCTTCACAAATAGGATCGATGCACCCTAACGTGAAATACTTGGTTGAATAAATCCATTGCCTAACAACTCCTGCAATTATGTAGATAACTCTTACATCTCTATGGTGCTAACCGATAAGGTGCTTTGGCTATCAGAGCCGCACCTGGAACCAAGTCAATCCGAAACTCCACCTTCCTCTCTGGAGGCACTCCTGGAAAATCCTCCAGGAATACATTCAGGTATTCCCGAACAATCGGTACATCGTCTATGGTTACCTCACCCTTCTTGGGCCCTAGATATCATGTCATCCAGTGTCGAGCAAGCAGAAAAATTAACAAACTCCCGAATATCTGATATCAACAAGTCATGGTACCGAGTCTGCCACATCTCCTCATCTGCATCATACTGGGGTACCACTAATGCTCTCTCCCGAAACTTGGTCGTGATCTCCGCCATGGTCTCATTCGTCTGATGCATATCAACATACTCTTTCACCAACTGTTCACTACAAAAAAAAAAATTACATTTAGTGGCACAATGTTTTGGTGACATATTTTATTTTGTGCCACTATATGAAGTTTTAGTGGCACGTTTTTTTGTTGTGCAACTATATTAACTCTCCACTTAAAAATTCTTCCCGGTCCACTTGAACTTTCATTCCCTCTCTCCTTTATGTTCAACTTTTCATTTCCCGCTACGTCCAATTTTCATTCCCACCATATATCTAGAGATCTTTTTCTATCAAAAAACCCTACTTCGATGTATCTCCTCAACTAAAAACACAAGCAGTTGCTCTTTCCTAATCCGTTATGCTCGATACCTCACCGCCATACCATGCATTGTTTCAACCTTCATCATTACTATTTGCTACCCAATTGACTACCTAAAAAGGTAATACACTCTATTAAGGTTTTTGTCTACTATGTTTCTTCTTGGATTTTCATATTTATGGTGTAATTTTTTATTTATCTTAAGATTTTTTTAGCATCACGTTTACCCTAATGTTTGATGCGCTTCTAGATCGTCGTTTCTGTCACTAGTTGTCCCCGTCCACTGCTCAGTTGCCATCTACGGTTGATTATCAGAATCATGCGTCTCATGTGGTCAACAAAGGGTACCATCTTAAATGTATTGTTGTAGTTATTCGATTTTGATTTTTCTTAACCCTATTATGATAGAAAGACATATGTATTGATTTTGGGTTGATGATTCTATTCTCCTCATTCAAGTTTTGTGTGATTCAAGGTAACTAATTCTCTCCTGTTATCTAAATTTTGGAATTCTTATGTTAATAAAGTAGATGGGATATAAAAATAGAACATATTTGTGCTTGTTTATGCTTACAAAGGTCTCGATGAAATGCCTTTTGTGCTTTTAATTGTTGATTTTAAAATTTTGATTTTTTTTCTTCCTGAATCATAAAATTGGTTTTTTTTCTTCCTACTTGTATCTAGAATGTAAAGTTTTAGTTTACATTATAAAGGCTTTAGCTAGTAGTAAATAGAAATCAAGAATCCATACCTTCAACCATTATTCTTTCCCTCTTATCTTTATGATAAAGAAAGACTAATATACCCTTCACCCCATCCATTATTCTTTGTGGGTGTAATTGTTATGACAACATTAGAGGTAATAAATATATAACTTATTTATCATAGTTTTAAAAGTAAGATGCTGTAATAGATAAATAAATGAGAGTATGCTCCTATAATTGCTTTGATTTTGTTTTTCTGTATGTTTCTTGAACAATGTAACACTGTTATAACATTATACTATTTAAACTACAATGCTATAATTGGAAAAAAAAGTTTAACAAAATGACAAAAAAATTGTTTTTTTTTTCTTATATGTATGTTTCTTACTTTATTGCCTAGAATTGAATTTTCCTTAAATGCGTTATTGCTGTTTCACAAAATCATATTGATGATATAGTTTTAGGCTTTTAGCCTATTTTTATCAATTTATCAACAACCTATTGAATATTTAGACTTTGAAATTATTTAGCACTAAATAAATAAATAAATCGTAATGTAATTGGTGCTTTTGGTATTCAATGATGTATTTTACATATATACGTTTGGTGAGAATGAATTTTATTAAGGAAACTAATATCTACAAAATTTCCCTCTTTCTTGATTAGTCACTTACTAAAGTTTTTTTTTCCTTTTCTTTTGCAGGTGGGACAAATTTATAGATTCATACAACGTGATGCTCTTTACCACATCAGTTCTTTGTTTAAAGAAAAACTCAAGATGAGAAATTATATAAAGTTCAAGATCAATGAAGTTTCATGTTTGAGTATTTAGTTTAGTAGTATTATATGAGTACTAACACAACATCTAGACTTATTAATCTTTTTTTTGAAAACATTTGTGTTTTCAGTAGTGAGAATATTGTTGTTGGACAAGTATGAGTTGAAATAATGATATTGTACTTTCATTTATTATCTTAATTGTGTTATTTGTTTATATTCCGTTTAAAATACTAAACATTGGACCTAAAATATTAATATGGTTTTTTGTGTCAAAAAAATGTTACTAAAAGAATGAAAATAATAATTATTTTTATTTTTAAATAGTGGCATAAAAATAGTGCCACTAAAACCTATGTGTGTTATAATGGCACAATAGGAAAGTGTTACTAAAACCTAATAAGGCTGCAGCGACACAACTAAAAAGTGCCATTAAAAGCCTTTAGTGGCATCGCTTTTAGTGACACTTTTTTCTAGTGCCGCTGATTCCCCAGGGGGGCTTTAGTGGCACTTTTTCGGTTTTTAGTGACACTTTTTCTATACCACTAAATGTCATTTTATTTGTAGTGGTTGCACCTCAACAGCTAGTGCAAACTCTGTTCAGAACCGGGTCACAAAATCCAACCAGTTCATGGACATAATGGCTCGGGTTCCCAGAGTATTGCCAACCTCCTCCCACCAATCACGAGCTCGCTCCCTCAGACACCCTGCAGTGAATCTCACCTTCGACCCCACAGGGCAGAACTAGTCATTTGGGCACACCAATATCTGTTATCCATCGCCTGGATGCAATGGGGTCCTTCACACCAAAGAACTCTGGCACCCCCATCCCCTAAAATCCTTGAAGGAGAGAGTGTGGGATCTGTGATGACTAGCGACCAGATCAGCCTTAAAGATCTAAAGGCGATCCTCCATCAACTCAACAATACCTTCCTTGATTGACCCAAACATCACCAGGGTCGCATCGAAGATACCTCTAGTAATCTCAGACGTAATGAACTCATGAAAACCCTCATCAACTGGTTTGGCATCCGAGCCCGAACCAGATCCAGATCCTGAACCTCCTGCTCTACTGCGTGTCATCATCATGTTGATACATAAAACATAAACAATTAGTATACACATGAAGAAGTTCACACTCTTGAAGTTTTCGTGAATTCATCATGACCTTCCTGGTCTTGGGTATAGATCATGACCTCCTAGTAATACATGTCGAATATTAGCTTCCACACCAATCTATACCCTCTCCAAGGACTGTCTTGAATCCTCTAAGTCACTTCCTTTTTATCCATTAATCCTCTTATACCTAAGGGTGTAATATACATCAAGACATATTCCAGGAACTCCTTAGGGTTCCTTTCCTCACCACTCTCCGCCATTAGCTGTAGAAGGAACTCTCTCTAATGCCCTCTAACTACCACACGAATACAATCACATACTATCAGTACTAGATAATTATTAGAATGAAAGGTCCCAGACTACAACGGTTGGACTCAAACAAGAGCTATGCAACAACGTAAAACCTGACCTTCTAAAGTTGTCTAATCTCAACAATATGTAACCTAGTGCATTCGTCCACTAGTCAGTTGGTAATAATGTGAATTCCTAAAAGCACAAGGCACACATTATTTGAGCATATTCGAATCAGAACATAACATAAACAGTCCATCCTATCATATAATTGATCTATACTAGCATGCAGATCTATAAGCTCATATAATACACACACAAAGGCATCTTTCCTAGCATTCTATCATGGAATCCTAAGAAGATCCTTAGTCCTAATCTAGCATGTGATTCTCATACCACAACATAAAACATATAACATGTATTGGTATTTTGGGAAGACTTAGTTGAGCTCGGATGATTGCACTCATCGTACCCTTTTATTTGATTAAAAATCTCTTAATAAAACATTTATTTTTACAAAAAATCTACCATATCCTTGGTTTAAGTTCAAACACACCCGAGAGTATGTCTGAATCCCTCAAACCAAGGCTCTGATACCAACTTGTAACATCCCAAAAAATTTAGAGAATTTTTTTTATTTCATTCCAAACATTTAATAATCATATCAAAGCAACCAAGCATGTATCATAGTGAAATAATATCAGAGTACAATATCCCAAAATCACATAATACGGAAACCATAGGTGGATGCGGTGCGATCAAGCCGGGCCCTTCCCTTTCGACGTGGAAGTACTTGAAATATAAAGTGAAAACCGTAACCACAAAGCTTATTAAGCTTCCCCAGAATACCTAATACCATAGATACATAACAGTGAAAACATAACTGGGTATATTTCACCCCCATCAGTATCTTTCAACCGGTACTAGGTCTATTTCACCCCCTTCGGTATCTTTCAATCGGTACTAGGTCTATTTCACCCCCTTCGGTATCTTTCAATCGGTACTGGGTCTATTCCACCCCCCTTCGGTATCTTTCAACTGATAGTGGGTCTATTTCACCCCCCTTTAGTATCTTTCAACATGTATCAGGTTTATTTCACCCCTTACAACTAAGCATACAATAAAATCAGCAAGAGTCACAAAGACAACAAGCACATATAGGCATATTAGTAAGTGTCACAAAGACAACTATGATTCTACCAAAACAATCCATTGGGCCACATTAGTACCTTCAACCTACTAGTATCATGAAGGAAAACTCACCTCAAACTAGGAATCAAAAAATCACCCTTGGGCTACTGAGTCCAAAACTCCCTACACTAGATCGCAACAATACAACCCTAAATAACAATTATGTCACTAACCCAAACCGAGGGTCCAGATACTAAATCCCAACTTCTAAGGTAAAAGGTAGCTTACCCATCCCTTAATGGGCCTAACATAAAATAGTCCAAATCCAAACTATTCCAAACTCCCAATAGACACTAAAGCCCAATATGGGCCCAAATCCTAAAAATCCAAACTCAGAAAATTTCATCGTCCAACAAGACCCAAAACCCTAAAGTCCAAAGTGGCTCAAAAACAAAGGCCCAAAAACTTACTGGTGAGTACACTAAACGTACCACCAATATACCCAGCATACTCAAGAGCTACTCAGGGATGGAGATTCCAGGTGTGTGCACTCAATATACACCTTCATGCGCAAGGCTATGCCCCAGTTGACCAAAGTATCATTTTAAGGTCTTAATCTGTTAAGACCTAACGTCCAACTTCTGATCTAGCTCTCTTGGAATGTCCTAAGCAATAAACTTGGCAAATTTACTCCTTTGCATGGCTTAATGAGACTTAAATCATAGATCTAGCCTTCTATTTCCATTAAACGGTCACTAACCCATGCATGGTTGGTCTACAACCATTAGAGTGCAATATTTATGGATCGATGACCTTAGAAAAATTAAAAGGAATAGGTCATAACATTTGGAGTAGCCCTTACTCACAAGAGTTCATCTATGGGACCAAAATATGGTAAATTCTTCTCCAAACCTAAATCTAGACATAGGTTGAGCAAGGTTCAGGCTTTATACCTCCAATATGCTGGAATGAGTAAATAATCTATGGATCTACAAGCTCCCTCTTGTCCATTGCTTCTCTATAAGTCTTCTTCTTCTTCTTCTTCAAGATTCACCAAACGTACCAAAACACACTCTCAATGGTCAATATGTTGGGAAATGGACTAAGGTTTCGAGGTATAGCTCAAAGAGCTAATGGCAGCTGATAAGGTGAAGGATGGGGGTGCTTAATGCGTATAAATAGGGTGCAAAACCTAAAAATTAGAGTTTGCCCCTGGCTCACGTACGACCTGCGTATGCAAGTGTACACCCAGCGTACCAGGGGAACACCCTGTCTCATGCATGCTTTGAAGTATGTCTGACATACCATATGTACGCCCAACATACTCAGGTCCATGTGTCCAAAAGAAGAAATTAATTAATAAACTTTTACCTGACATATCGGGCGTTACAAAAAAAAGTCATAGTAGTCATTAAACCGAGATGTAAATATAGAAAAGGATCAAATCTTACTTTTTACGGGGAAGTTATGATTTTTCGAAGTTTCAACGTAGCAGTATATGACTCGAAAACCGAAGTAGAGATCAGTTGATTGTTAGGAAAAACAATCTAAAGGAGAGTTAAAGATCTCTTCCATATGATTTTGTCGATATAAAGACAATTGAGAACGGATATTGTATAAGGGAGTTATGAATTTTTAACGACTATAACAGTCTAAGCCTATTAAAGATATAACTTTAAAAATAAAGTCAAAATTAGTTGAAGGAGTCTAAATTAAAGTTGTAGATCTCACTGAGAGCTTTTTGGGATATAAAGAATATAAAAGATGGAGCTCGTATGAAGAAGTTATGCCAATTCAAAAATC
Organism: Lactuca sativa; assembly: GCF_002870075.4. Lineage (NCBI taxonomy): Eukaryota > Viridiplantae > Streptophyta > Magnoliopsida > Asterales > Asteraceae > Lactuca > Lactuca sativa. The sequence goes on along the minus strand of NC_056626.2, from coordinate 172,940,398 downwards.
TGGAAAAAAATCGTGTGCACGAGGTGCATAACACACAGTGATGACTTGGCATCACGAGAGGGCGCCATGTAGCAAGTCAGCCGCCCATTCGTCCAAGGGTCAAGGTGACGTGACGCCACATGGTTGCAGCACATGGCGAAGTTCTAAAGAAATGACACAGGCGAATAAGGGTGCAACATGTGGTAGAAGGCTGGAGGAGCCAACAAGGTGAGCGTACGCAATGCGCACGTGCTGAATGGCTATAAATACTTGCCCAAATTTTCTCATTCTCCTCACAATTTCATTTCATTTTTCTATGGGATTCCCTAACCTCTTGAGTCCCATTTTTCTAAAGTTTATTGAAGTATTTTAGCAATGTTTTGAAGAGTCTAGGAGTTCGACAAATAGAAGCTTTCAGTTTCGGAGTTATGTTCGCATAAATTTCTCGGTTTTCACTTAAAAGCTCTGTAAGTTAAGCAACACCCTTTTTCTTTCAGTGTAACTTATATATATAGTCATAAGTCGTTATTATGAACATATAAATAAGAATTATCAGTGATTCCAAGTCATAATAATGATTGATCTACTTATGGGAGAGGTGTCTAGAATGGTCATGTGGGCTTAGTTGTTGGATTTCAGAAAGGCTATACGTCGAAATGGTCCTGCCTCCCAACTGTCCTGCCTGACTGGTGCTTACTTGATAGATCTTGATGTAGACATGCGGATTAGTGAGGAATATAGACTATAATTATTATCGTCACCAGGATTATAAAACAAGACTAAGGCTTAGTACTTTATGTGTCTAGGTCATTTCAAAGTAAGAAGCGAAGCGCTACCGAAATCGTCAGTCACTTTATGATTTTAATACAAGCGTTAATTAAAGTATTAAATATGTCTTAAAGATTTTATATGTGAGCTATATGCTTATTTGTCACACCCCCAAACCGAAACGGAGGAAACGTTCAGGGATGGAGGACGCCATGTATAATATCACAACAATTGCATCAGAGTAATCAAAGTGAACACAACCATTACATTGAATAAGTAAAATATTTACATCTGTTTGAAACATATTTGTATACGCCAAAAGTATAGCAAAATATAAAAAGACATGACTCTATACGCTCCGTCTTCTCAAAAGCTGCGGGAGTACCTGTCTGCTAATTTCCTGAGAATACAAGCGATTTTTAAAGAGTATCAGCATTAAAGTTGGTGAGTTCATAAGTATGTTTTTGAAAAGGATACATGTCTGTGAATCTATAAAAAAAATGTTTGCATGCTCTCAAGAAAATCCAATATTCTCTTTAGTTTTGAAAAGTAGTCTTTAACCCTAAGACCGAAGTGTATGTTCCTTACTATGTACTATAAAACTATATGAAAGTATTAGTTTATATATCCGGATACCACCAGTCGTATTGTATAGTTTTGTTTTACATGAAAACTATATTATGAAAACCCTGGAATCCTCCAGTATGTATAGTAGTTATATTACTTCAAAATAAAACTAATTGAAGTTGTAACCTTTCATACATTAATCGTATTATTTAGTACCAAATTTATGAGTTGTTATAACCATACTTGACCATTGAATTGCTTGAACAACGTTCTTCAGTTGTTAGAATCGAAATGACTTTGTCACCCAGGCCTTCCGCCCTAACTGTAGCTAACAGTTATGGTGCGGGATTGTCAATCCCGTATAGATCTATACGCAAACTCACGTTCTACCTCCAGGAGACTCTGGTTATAATCTCAGGACTTTTGTTAGTACTTAAATAAGTACGCAAAGAATGCTCACTCATAAAATGCTATACTAACGATTAAGTGTAGAATAAAATGAATCCCTTGAATTTAAATTATTGTTTATATGGCACATAAACTATACCTTATATAGCTTATATGTTCAATCGCATTGAATCTATGTTTCGTGCATTGATTAGGTAATTGTTCTATAAATTATACCTGTTATAGCTTATATGTACATTAGTGTATTCAATTCATGTTTTACACTGAAAACTTTATAAATATGTTGAAATCTTCCCTCATGCTCAACATTTTACAAAAGGCATAAAGATCTAAGTGTTTTATAAAATGAATAATCTTTGGTTTGAATCAACCACATAAGTTTTAATCATGTTCAAATCCTTTATATAAATCACAAAATTTATTTGTGTCTTCCTTGTATCCTCCCCCAAAAAACGTTAAAAATAGAAAAGGTATAGGGGTATGAACTCACAGCTGGTTGCATGTATGTGCCGGACAACGGGACTGGAATTGAGAACTCTCGAGTTATACGCAAAATTAACGGAATACTAATAATAATTAAACACATTTGTATATAAATTTAGCGAATCCATTAGTTAAAATGTTATAAAAACACTTGTTTTTGGTTAAGGAATGTTACCGAGACTCGATGGAAGTTGAAAAGTAGGTTTTCAGCCAAGATTCACGATGTAGGGCTGATTACGACCGTGAACTGTTCTTGGCCGTTAACGGTTCTTTTCCTTTGAAGGGTTTACCGTCCTTGAAGCGTTCACGGCCTGTTCTTGGTGTTCTTGGTGAAATATGAAGATTTGAAGGGTTTACGGCCGTGAACTCAAGAACAACTAGGCTTGATATGATGAAAAGACGGGTGTTTAATCCTCCTAAAACGAGTTCCAAGGTGGATTGAGTGATAGATGAAGAGAAAATTTGGGTTTTCGGGTGACTATTTTTAGAGAGAGAAAGTGTGTTTGCGGACAGAAAAGTATAAATGAGGGTAGGAACCTCGTATGTATAGGCTGGGTGCATGGTCGGTGGTGGGGTCCACCAACCGTGAACGGTTTACGGCCAAGATCGGGTTCACGACCATGAACACAACTCATACCGGATTTTTTGTCGATTTTCGAAGAAAAACTCGGGTTTTTGCGTTAATTTGGTTCCAACTCTTATATAATTTATTTATAAATAAAACAATTTTCTAAACCATAATAATTTAGCACAACAAATAAAATTTGAAATTTTATTTAACTGAATTTGATTAACGTTGGCGGAAAAGGTTCGGGTTGTCACATTATTGCATGGAATATGTGCTAAGAACATATTTGATGATATACAATATCTGAACCAAGTACCGTTCTATATGCTTTAATATATATATATATATATATATATATATATATATATATATATATATATATATATATATATATATAATTTCATGATAATAATAATATAAGTATTAGGAGTAGAGCAACATAGTCTTACCAGTGATAAATTTAGACTAACAAAAACTACATAAGTTAATTAAGATGGATATTGGGTAGTATCTCTTTAAGAATACACGTGAGATATACATGGAGGGTAGAAGTCTAACATTCATCCCAGGTCCGAGAGTATGGATTAGGTATAGTCATCTACCACTTATATGAGAGTATGGATTAGGCATAATCATTTATCTCTGGTCCGAGAGTATGGATTAGGCACAATCATTTATCACCGATCCGAGAGTATGGACTAGAAAAAGTCATTCTTCCCTGGTCGGAGAGTAGTGCTGGCAATGGGTCGACCTGGGTTGGGTTCGGGTTCAACCCATTTATTAATTGGGTTGAAGATTTCAACCCAACCCAACCTCTTTATATCAATGGGTAGATATTTTCAACCCAACCCAACCTCTCATATAAATGGGTTGTCATCGGGTTGACCCGTTTATGTAATTCTCAACCCAACCTATTAAATAAATTTGTTAAACCTGGGTTAACCTATTTCAAATAAAAAAGTATATAAATTAACTAAAGATTACACCACTTTAATTAGTTCAATACTTAAATAAACTTTCAAAATATAATAAAAACACAATCCCAATTTACAAATACAAAAAATTGTTCATACAACCTTAAAGATATGTAATTTCGAAATGATTTTGAAAAGTGACTGGTATTGTTGGTGCAAAGGAAAAAAATAGGAATTAGGACTACATTTTTTAAAACATAAATAATAATACAACATTGTAAATTACAAAGTAATACTTATATTAATACATTGTAATATTTAAATAATTATTAATTAAGTATATATTAAAGTTAAATGGGTTGGTGGGTTAAAAACGGATAGACAACATATACCCAACCCAACCTATTTAATTAAATGGGTTAGGTGGATTGACTTATTTATCCTAAATTGGTTGAAAATCTCAACCCAACCTGCTAATTTTTGTTGGGTTCGGGTTAGGTAGGTGGGTTGGGTAAGTTTTTGTCAGCTTTATCTCAAAGTGTGGATTAGGTACAATTATTTGTCACTAATATGAGAATATGGACTAGACATAGTCATTCATTCCTGATCTGAGAGTATGTATTAGATATAATTGTTTATTCCTAATCTTAGAGTATGGATTAGGTAAAGCCACTCACTTTTGAATCCGACAGTATGAATTATGTGAGGACCGACAAGATGGGGTAGATTAATTATATGATATATATATATATATATATATATATATATATATATATATATATATATATAACATTGTATGATTGAAATATCTATGTACTCACCAGGTTTCCCAACATGACCCACCCAGATTCTTTGTATCACATGTAGTGGCACAAAGATTAATGAAATACATTTCATTGGAAATACTTTTATGGGACCAAATTTTGTAATTATAAATAAATCTGTTTTAAATAAAGCATAAGCAAAAGTTTTAAAATGGCCTTAAATTTGGGGATGTCACTGGTAGTATCAGAGAATTAGTTTAAGAGAACTAGGAATTTAGAGGATTTCTAGACTTAAACTTATAATGCTAAGCAATGAGCATGATTTGCGTGTCCATTATAATTTCTATAATACATCTAAATTGACACAATCACTAGTTCATTTTAGGACAAGATGCCTAATTTTCTTTATATGGTAAATGACTTATGCAAGCTATAAGATTCGTGATGATGCCTTATGTTGCTTATCTAAATTGCCATTAGGTTAAGGATTGTAGCCGACCTAGAATTAGGAAATCTTATGTGTTCAGGTTTGTAAACATTTAATTATGGTATTTGAACAAGCATATAACTTTTTGGAGTGATATGAAAGATTCTACGTTAAAAACCTTCTCTAACTTAAATTTCTCATCTCAAACAACTACTTCGGTACACAGAACGACATAGTGACAGATCGTAGCAGATTATGAAATAGTAATGGAAATCAACAGCCTAAGCGAGTGATGGGTTGTGTGCTGGTTATCGCACCTGCACTCGAACCTGTCATCAAAGCAATGATACAAGCAATTTTAGATCACTAAATGTTTTTTGTTGGGACTTGGTTACCTGTTATTTATGCAGATTATATGATATTTTTCTGGTGTATTTTCAGTATGGTGGTTACGAGACGATTTGTGACTGGATCTGAATCAGGATTAGGATATGGCGGTCAGGAGGGACCAACGGTGCCTGAGGTTGTTGGTCAGATGAGGTCGAACGAGTTGGATACCAGGATTCGACAGATCCTGCATGATGAGGTTGCTGCTTTGTTCCGAGCACAGTTGCCAGAGATTTTTGGGTCTATTAAGACTGCTCTGGTTGATTACTTCGACGAGCGCTATGTAGCCATTGCTGAGACGGTTGCCGCAACATCTACAACAACTGTAAGGGCGACATGGGGAGGATCTAGTCGGGCTTTTTAGTACCGGGACTTCGATAACATGAAGCCCCCGAATTTTGATGGGATACAAGACCCGATTGTATCCATGAGGTGGTTTTCTGACGTAGAGGGTTGTTTCTTCACGTGCTCATGTCCTACTGAGCAGAAGGTCAGATGTGCCCTGAACTTACTGAGGTCCAGGGCAAAGGACTAGTGGAGGTTGGTGACTAGGTCTTATATTGACTATCAAAGAGTTGTGGTTACTATGGAGCAGTTCACGGATATGTTCCGCGCCCACTACATTCCGCGGGTCGAGCGGGAGCGGTTGGCACAAGAGTTTTTGGATATGAGACAGGGTACTAAGACAATGACGGAGATTACCTGTATGTTCATGGAGAGGACGATGTTCTGCCTGGATTTTGCTTCTGGGCAGGCTCAGATGACACGTTATCTGAGCATGCTCAAGACTGACATCCGTTAGTTTGTTGCTACCCATCGTTGTGATACACTGTTGGAGTTACAGGAGGCCGCCAACATAGTCGCAACCGGCGCCAAAGCGGTCTAAGACCGCTGATTCCAGGACAACAGGATAACAGAGCCGCACTTGAGGCAAGTGCGGGAAGGGTCACTCGGGGGTTTGCAGATTGAGCAGCGCGTGCTGCGAATGCTACAGGGAGGGGCATTTTACGAAGGATTGTCGCCAGACAGCCCCGGTTTAGGATATGAGGATATACTACCACTGCCATCAGGTTTTTCATGTAAAGATCAACTGTGCACAGATAGTTGCCAGGCCGGTGCAGGCTCCAGTGTCGGCTACACTGAGGATTACTAATGGGAGTCAGGGTAGAAAGCGCCCCGAGCGCTCAGGGACGTGCCTTCCAGCTTACAGCAGAAGGGGCCTGGGCAGCACCAGACGTGGTTGCTAGTACGTTTCTATCCCTTATCTTACTAATTATATCTATTTTGTGCTTATATGTTTGTACCTGCGATTAGGTACGTTCTTAGTGAACTCTTTACATGCTTTGGTATTATTTCACTCGGGGGCGAGTCGACCTTTTGTCTCTCAGTCATTCAGTAGGGAGTTCGGTTTGCCAGTAGGAGAGCTAGAGTGTCCGTTGCGAGTCTCTATCGCCAACGAACACATGATTTCTGCTTCTTCCATCTATCGGGGTTGCGTGTTGGAGATATTTAGGGTATCTTTCCCGATAGACTTGATTTCGATTCCTATGGGGGATGTGTGTGTGATCGTGGGTATGGACTGGCTTAGTCGCTTCGGTGTCATGATCGACTGCGAGGGTCAGCGAGTGGTAGTTCAAATGCCAAGTGGGGGAGAACTCGTTGTCTATATCGAGGGCAATAGATTGGGATCAGGGTTTTGTTCAACTATCAGGGCTTGACAGTACATTCAGCACGGGTATGCGGGTTATTTACCGTATGTGGTGGATACTCAGGCCATGGATCAGATTTTAGTTTTAGAGGTTCCAGTAGTCAGGGAGTTTGCTAATTTGTTCCCAGAGGAGTTACTCGGAGTGCCTCCTGAGAGGCAGGTCGAGTTTAGGATCGACCTAGTGCCAGGTATAGCCCGTATTGCCACGACGACGTATCGGTTGGCACCACCAGAGATGCAAGAGTTGTCATCATAGCTACAGGAATTGCTAGGCAATCAGTTCATTCGTCCGAGCAGTTCTTCGTGGGGAGTGCCGATTCTCTTCGTCAGGAAGAATGATGGCTCACACCGGATGTGCATTGACTACCAAGAGTTAAACAAGTTGACGGTGAAGAATCATTATCCACTCCCAAGGATAGATGATCTTTTCGATCAGTTGTAGGGAGCATCTTGGTTGTCCAAGATAGACTTGAGGCCTGAGTACCATCATGTCAGGGTTAGGGAGGAAGACGTGGAGAAGACCGCGTTCCAGACTCATTATGGACATTACGAGTTTGTGGTGATTCCATTTAGGCTCACTAATGCGCCAGCAGTGTTTATGGACCTGATGAATCGGGTCTGCAGACCGATGCTCGATCACTTAGTCATTGTGTTCATAGACGATATCTTGTTGTACTCCAAGACCCGAGAGTAGCACGAGGAGCATCTTCGGGAGCTATTAAGAGTTTTGAGGCGAGAATGGCTATATGCAAAGTTCTCGAAGTGCGAGTTTTGGTTACGAGAGGTTCAATTCCTTGGACATCTCGTTAAGCAGGAGAGGATTTTGGTCGATTCGGAAAAAATCGAGGTGGTTATGCAGTGTGAGGTTCCAAAATGTCCCTTGGATATCAGGAGCCTCTTGGGAATGGAAGGGTAGTGCCGGAGATTTATACGTGACTTCTCCAAGATTGAAGTACCCCTCACTCGTCTGACGAGGAAGGGGTGGATTTCTGGTAGGGCCCTGAGCAGTAGAGGGCATTCAAGACCCTTAGACAGTGAATTTGCAAGGCACCAGTCTTGACCCTCCCGGAGGGAGTTGAGGATTTTGTATTGTTTTCTAATGCATCCATCATGGGACCGGGAGCGGTCATCATGTAGAGAGGATGGGTGATAGCCTATGCATCACGCTAGTTGAAGTCGCACTAGACGAGATACCCTACTCATGATCAGGAGTTGGGAGTGGTGGTATTCGCTCTCAGGATTTGGAGACATTACCTCTATGGGGTCCGCTATACAATATACACGGACCACAAGAGTTTGAGAAAAATCATGGATCAGCCGAACCTAAGAATGAGACAGCACAGGTGGCTGGATGTAGTAAGGGACTACGACTGTGAGATCCTTTACCACCCAAGTAAAGTGAACTTGGTTGCAGACGCTCTGAGCCGCAACTCAGCTGGATCTTCTGCCCTAGTGAAATGTATGAGGATATCAGTGGATTCTCCACTTGTGAGCTTGATCAGGGAAGCTCAGGCTGAGGGTATGCGCTAGGAGAATTGGAAGCTTTAGAAGATTAAGGGTGAGAACACCCAGTTTGTGCAGGATAGTCGGGGATTATTGACCCATTATGGTCGGGTATAGGTTCCGACATATGGTGGGGTCAGATAGGTTGTTCTGTAGGAGGCTCATAATTCTCGCTTCTCTATTCACTCGGGGACACCAAGATGTATCGGGATCTGAGATTAAGTTACTGGTGGCCATGCATGAAGAGGGAGATTGCATGGTATGTTGAGAGACGCTTGACTTATCGGATGCTCAAGGCCGAGCATCAAAGGTTGCACGGCCAGCTGCAGCCTTTGGAGATTCCCATGTGGAAATAGGAGCAAATCACTATTGATTTTATCACCAAGCTTCCAAGGAAGGCGAAGGGTTATGAAGCTATATGGGTCATCGTGGACTGATTGACCAAGAGCTCCCATTTCTTAGCAATACAGGAGAGTTCATCGGCCGATAAGTTGGCTGACTTGTATATCCGCGAGATCGTTGCTCGCCATGGGGTGCCAGTCTCTTTTATCGCAGACTGAGATGTTCATTTCACCTCCCATTTCTGGCAGAAGTTCCACAAGGAACTGGGCACACGACTGCACTTCAGTACAGCCTATCATCTGCAGACAGATGGCTAGAATGAGCGGACCATACAGACTCTCGAGGATATGCTGAGAGCCTACGTTATTGACTTCGGTGGGAGCTGGGACTCCTACCTACCCCTTGTAAAGTTCTCTTACAACAACAGCTTTCATTCCAGTATTGGTGCACCATCATATGAGCTGTTGTATGGATGGAGATGTTACACCCCAGTCTGTTGGGGTGAGATTGGTCACAGGGTGATGGGATGGACAGAGGTAGTTCTGCAGACTACCGAGAGGATTCAACAGATCAGATAGCGGCTGCAGACCACTCATAGTTGGAAAAAGAGTTACGTTAATAGACGCCGATCAGAGATGGAGTTCCAGGTAGGTGACATGGTACTCCTGAAGGTATTACCCTAGAAGGGTGTGATTCGCTTCACAAAGAAGGGTAAATTGGGACCCCCGATACATCAGACCATTCAAGATCCTTGCTAGGATTGGCAAGGTGGAGTATAGACTGTATCTCCTGGAGGAGCTTAGTTAGCTCCACAACACTTTCCATGTGTTATAGTTACAAACGTGCATACTGGATGAGTAGGTAGTAGTGTCGTTAGATGATATTTAGGTCATTGAGCGCGTGCATTACATGGAGAGGCTGGTGGCCGTTCTTGAGAGGAAGGTAAAGGTTCTATGGAATAAGTAAGTACCTTTGGTAAAGGTACATTGGCAACACCAAAGGGGATCCAAGTGGACATGGGAGCCGGAGGCAGAGATGCGGGAGCATTACCCCGATTTGTTTACTACAACAAACTTCGAGGACAAAGTCTAGTTCAAGTAGGGGAGAATTGTAACACCCCGACTCCTAGGTATAAAATATAACATCTTAAAGTCATAGTCTTAGACCTACTCGACGAGTTGGCTGCCCCCAACTCGTCATGTAGAAGTGGATCAGGCCGCGTGATTTATGAGGTCTACTCGATGAGTTAGAGGCCCTCGACTTGACGAGTAGGAGCTGGAAAATGAAAACCTAAATTTTAGGGTTTGCACCCTATATAAAGGACTTAATCCGCCTCTTGTGGCCTCCCTTACCACTTCATTACCCAGAGAAGAAAACCTAGCCGTTATTTGTTGTTTCCTTATGCTTGTGAGACTAAATGAGTGCTTTTGGTGCATTTTGTTGAAGAAGTTTGGAGGTTGAGAAGCTTGGAACGTGAAGGAGCTTGTAGATCCAACATTTACAATGTTTGGGCATCCATTTGAAGGTAACAAGTTGTTACCTTGATCATTCTAGCATTAGATCCCCTTTTTTTCTTGGGTTTAAGGCCATTTTTAGTATATTTGTGGAGCATTTTGGGTGTTGGTTATGATCTGAAGTTGTAACTTCAGATCTAAACTCCTCTAAATCCCTATAGTCATAAAGTTATCAAATTTAACAAGCTTTAGCCCTTCTCTTTGGGTTAAACATTTCCCTTAGCTTGTTTTTGGCATTTAGGACCATGCATGTATGTAAAGTTTGCAACTATATGTGGAAACCATGCCCTAGGAGGTTAGATCTACAATTTGGAGCTTTGGGATAGCTTAAAATCGTCTGAATGAGAAATGGAATGAAGGGAATCGACAAGTTGCATGGTCAACTCGATGATTCAGATGAATATTGGCCATTGTGGGTTTTTGCATGGACTCGGTGAGTCAGTGAGACGAATTGACGAATCAGTTAGGGTTTTCCTGACTTTTGGACATGCATAGACTCGACGAGTTGTCTGGAAACTCGGCGAGTCAACTAGGCTTTTCACGATTTCTCGAGTTCCGGAAGGACTCGACGAGTCAGTGAGTTACACTCGACGAGTTGGGTCAACATGTACTACTGACCTTGAACGTTGAGTTTGACTTTGGCCAAGGTTTGACCAGTTTGACTTCTGGGGGTATTTTAGTAATTTGGGAATTTATGGAAGTGGATCATTTGTGGATGTAGGTGTTGGAGTTGGAGCTGTATTTGGAGGAGTTTGAAATTATCACTCCGAGCTACTTGTGAGGTGAGTTCTTCTCACTATATCAATAGGGTCTAAGGCATCAATGCCGACCCTTTTCAAATTTGTATCTAGGTTTATTGCATGATATGCTTATTGATTTGCATCCTGGTAGTTAGGATGGTAATATGCTTAGTGACCCAGTAGGTCGGTATCCTGGTATATATGATAATGTTATGTTAGTGACCGGTTAGGTTGGTAACCTAGTTATAGGATGATGGTAAGTGTAGTGATATGTTAGATCAGTTTGAGTGTTATATATATGCTAGCATATGATATTTATGTGCACATGATTGTTTGATTTGGGGGTTGGGTTGAGGCGGTCATGCTTTGTGCTGAAGGCCAACATACACAGGGCGGACCGGATAGACTACAGACCCGGGAGGGTGTACTAGTCGGGTCGAAGGCCCGATGAGCGGTCCGGATAGGCTGAAGGCCCTACGGGGCGGTCCAGACGTGTCGAAGTCTTGGAGAGCGGTCCCCATAGACTGAAGGCCATGCGAGGTGGTCTAGCCAGGCTGAAGGCTCATTATGCATGTTGTTTGTTTATATGATATGGTTATGATTGTATGGCGTTGGTATGTTGGGGGAACTCTCTAAGCTTTAGGCTTACAATTGTTGAATTTGTTTCAGGTATTTCTGATGATCGCGAGAAGGCGAAGGCGTGATTGTACACCTCCTTATGTTTTCGTGATTTGATTATGGGATACTCTGACACGAAACGATTTTGAAAACAAGTTTCGTAATGATTATTGGTTTTTGAATGTTTTAAAAAGTTTAAATTTGGCATGATCTTATGGACGGTACAATATTGGCCAAAAGGGTAAAATTGGTGTTTTTATACTTTTGGGCCAAATTTGTGACTTAATATATTAAGACCCATATTAAGTCAGTGATATATGACTTAACATAATTATAGAGTGTGTTACCACCTTCGTTTGGATATAAATAACACCAAAAATGGGTTAGTAACGAAGAAGTTATGAGGGATTGCAAAATTGAAATAAAAATGTACCAAGGCTGCAATGGAATCATCCAAGGGCGGCTATCAAACCGACAACAAGATGTGGTGGATATATCTCCATGACATGACAAGTCTTCCCCATAAGAAATAATGGAAATGAATTTTTCTCCGTTGTGCGGTATGTAGGTGCGACGTCGTGGTGGTCAAACTAGAATGCCCTTGGGAAAGAATACCACGGTGTATCAAGTAAATGATTATCTTTGGCCTTGGGACAAATAGTCTTTGCGGTGCGGTTACACATCAGAATTAAAGGTTTTTTTCCTTTTATTCTCGTCATAAGAAGCCCCAAACACACCTATAGAGAAGCTCCGAAGATTTGATGGTGATTTATGAAATTGAGTTATATATTAATGACTACCCTCAATAACTTTTAAATTTATGTCATTAGTAGTGTTTAAAAGTTTTGAACAAGCTTTATGTGTGATTTTACTAGTGGAATCATTATGTGTGAACTTAGGATTTGATACGCTAAACTAGCAATTATGTCAATTGATGCATTAGATGTTATATTATGATGCATTAAGTATTATGGTATGCTTAATTCATTATTTCGACTGAATTTAGAATTAGAGAATGAAATGTTAGAATTATGATCAGTTAAATGATCGTTTTGACATTTAGAAGTAGATAAGATATTAATAGGATAAGACAAGTTTTAGGGACCTTGAAATGTGGTATGAAAAGGCCTTGAGCAAGAGGATAAGTTATGATGCATCAATCGAAGAAAAGTGCCAATAAAGGTAGTTAGCCTTATTAACTAACAATGTCAGTTATAAGTCTCACACTCTCTATGTTGTTATATATATATATATATATATATATATATATGTTTGTGTGTCTGTGTGTCTATGTATTCATGTATGTATATATATATATATATATATATATATATATATATATACATATATATATATATATATATATGTTTGTATGTATATATGTTGTATGTATGTATGTTTGTAAATGAGAGTTATGTATTTGAGCTTGACAAAGAGAAAGAAAGAAGAGGATTATATCCATTATAATCCTAAATAAGATCATGTACTTGTGGTTATACAATTAAGATCATGTATCTGAGCATGTGTGTATAGTCAAAGAAAATAGAGAAGTACAGAGACGAAATAAGGGTGTTATGAGGAGTAACCTTAAGAGTAGGTAAAGAAAGTATAGGATTATATGTCTTATAATTCTATGTAAGAGTAGATTATGATAAAAGGTATTTGTGTATACCTAATAGAGTTTAGAAAAGATAGAGAATGATTATATGTAATATAATCAAAAGTGTATGTATCAATGTTTAGATACTATGGTATGGTGTATAATACCTATATGTTACTATAGAAACGTAAATACAAAGAACTTAATGATTTAAGTACTAGAAGTGTAATAAAAGATCTCTTGAGGAGATAAAGAGATAGAATGTATGTGGGACAAGCATTATGTGACGAGTCACATAATAGAGATGTGTAAAATGATGATTCCTTCGGGATTGAGATATATATTCCTCTGGGACAAGATTATGGTTCCTTCAGGAATAAGATACATGTTCCTTCGGGGACAAGATTATGATTCCTTCAGGGGTGAGATAGATGTTCCTTCAAGGACAAGATTATGATTCTTTAGAAAATGAGATAGATGTTCTTTCGAGGATAAGATTATGATTCCTTCGGGAACGAGACAAATTTTCCTTTGGGGACAAGATTATGAATCCTTTGGGAATGAGATAGATGTTCCTTCGGAGATAAGAGTATGATTCCTCTAGGAATGAGATGATGATTCCTTAGGGAACATAGATAAATTATCCATTTGGGGATGCAGATAGATGATTCCTGCGGGAATTAAAAATTATGTATGATTAGATAAGATAGAGTAAGGGTTCCATGAGTGGAAAAAGGTAATGAAGTTATTTTACGAACTTAGAAGTAATCCATGAAGGATTAAGAGTAAGGAAACATTGATAGATTCAATAGAAGAAAGATAATGCCAAGGGATCCATGAGGGACCGAGAGGAGAACTATGAGATGAATAAATAAGAGAAAGAGAAGAGTATACATAAAGCATAGAGAATAGTAGAGGAAATATGAAATGAGATAAAGTATAGAGGGTGATAGAAAGATTAAGAGAAGAAATAGAGGTAGGATAGAGATAGAGAATGTGAAAAGTATGAGATAAGCCTGGGAAGAGGCTAAGAAAGCCATAAGATATAGATAAATAGTAAGAACAACAATGTGTGATATTACAGAAGAATGGTAGAGGATAGAGTATGAGTATGGCATGAAGAGAGATACAAGAATAGAGATAAATGTAATGAGATGAGAAAAGACTAGCAGTTTATACCATGAGAAGAAGAGTTTAAGATGTAAAGTATGAGATAGAAGAGAAGGAGAAAGATTAGTGTATTAGATATAGAAACAATAGATGAACATGAAAATAGAAAGAATATAACTAACCACATATTGTTGTTAGATGTTGTAGCGTTTCATGTTTTACAGGTTCAAGTAGTAGCAACCGTGGTACCGGAAGTGAAGACAAGAGCACACAGACCTAAAATATGTTTTATTTCCTTGTGTTTCTAATTTGTATGAAGATGTTGATTATAAGCTTGCGACTATGTCTGTGATATAAAATGTTTTTATTTTTTTGAGTTAATAGAATTCTGCATTTTTTTAGTAATAACTCTGATAATCCCATTTGATTAGGTGATAGAAAGTATGGGTTGTTACAACAATCCTTGTTAATGAATTCAGTTTCCACTACAAATTTATTCTCCAACCCTTGATTTCACTTTTGAAGCATGAATTTGTCATAAATCATTTCACCGTCATCAAATGATGAGATATTGCTCCATAAGCTAGATCTTTGATGAAGAAATACTATGTTCTTCACTAGATTACCATCTATTGCTCCAAAACACCAGTGGAGGGAAAATCACCATGAGAGGGCCTCTAAATACATCATCGATGGATGATATGGAGAACGAGTAAGAGAGGGTGCATCTTATTTTCTAAGTTTCTATTTCTACCCTCAAGAATGCATGTTTTGCCAAAATAACGCATATTAACATTTTTTTACACTTACCTTTGAAAGTGTCCATACTTAGCCCTTTCCCACTGATAAAATATTTTTTCTTGTCAAAATTCATTTATGTGCGTCAAAACTTGGTTAAACACATTTTCACTCTTTTGACAATTTTAGTCCTTAAACTCCAAATGTTTTAGATTTCGACATTTAATCTTTCCAACATTCATTTAAACAATTATTATGACTTATTTTTAATATTTCCATTTATTGTAACTTGTTAACTTATCCATTTATTATTTTTTATTATTTATATGAAAATATTAATCTATTAAAAAAATTATAGCCCCGAAAACTGGGTCTTACAATCTATGTATTTATGTGTCAGGTTTGTGTATGTGTTTACGTGTAAATATGTTGATGTATGTATGTATTTATGTATATATGTCTATGTATGTGTACATACATGTAAATGTATATGTCTACATGTTTGTATGTCTCTTAGTGTGAGTAAAACTACATGCATTTAGACATTAAAATGTTGAAGCATGAAATTAGTAACTACTTTCGATGGTGCACACGGTTGTACATAAGTAGATATTGGATATAAGTTAAATAATATGAGGTAATTCATATATAATTAAAATATGAAAAATTGAAACGAAAAAAATGACGTTTGTTGCTAAAAAAACGATTTGTCGGTAATTACAAATGGAATACCGAAAAAAGTTGTATCATTTTTTATTTTTTGAGCATTAAACATCGTTCTTTTGCTTCATTTTTTCAACATCTTTATTATACATTAATTATTTCCTATTCACCAACTTATAACTAATTTCCAAGTACGTACAAGTATGTACACCATTAGAACACGTTACTTATTCTATGTTTTAATATTTTAATGACTATATATACATGTGATTGTGAATACGCCAACACCCACATACACATACATACATAATTCATTTTACATTCAATACATTATTTCCATCAAATCATACATGGTATCCACATACTTCATAATCACCTACATTGTTATAACCTATTACCCATTCAAGGCTTTCTCATTTTAATGTATATATCCATTTGATTTTTAAGACACCACCAAAGATAAATACACATACTATACATATACACATATGTTTTATGCATACACATACATACAGTGGTGGATGCAAGACAAAATCCCAATGACGGCACACATGGTTTTATGGGTGGCACGTTGGAAACTATTTGAAAAATATTACACTGTGATTTAAAATTTAAGAGGTTGCACCGGCCACCCCGAGAACACCTTATGTTTGCCACTGCCTACATATAAGTATATACACATTAAAATACACACATAGATAGATATAAACATCCATACAAAAATATAAACATACTAGGTTAAAACCCGTGGAACCTACGAGTGTTAATTTTAAATAGAATTAAAAAATTAATTATGTAATAAAATAATATATTATTAATTTAGAAAACTTATGAATTCTAACATTTTACTTTTTAATAAGTTTGTGATTTGTAAGTATTTAATTACACAGTAATTTGGTGAGCTTAATAGAAATTGTTATTGTCTTCGTCAGTTTTTTTCAACCCAATTTTGGTAGAAAAGAAAATCAATCGACCCAACTTGTGCAAAGCTCGTTTAGAAAAGCTAAAAAAATAGGTAAACATACTGATGAGTGATAACGGCTTGATTTAGACCGACAATTATCTCGAATTAGATATAGAACTTGATTTCCAAATTAGTTACTTAGTTATAAGAAATGATCAAAACAACGACCAATATAAAGATAGAGAAACTAAGACTGATAATAATATAGTTGTATACGTATATTTACATACTTGTATCCAATTTTAGTAATAACAGTAGAAATGATAGCGTCACTTGTCGAACATCTTAATCAACAGTTAAAAGAAGATGTATATTTAGAATTCTCTATATTTTTTTTTGCACAGATTAGTGACGGTAACAATCTCAGTTTCTCTAATCATTTAGCCGAAGTACAATGAAATAATTAACCATTTCAAATACATACTAATAAACATTTATGCAAGCCTTCATAGATAGGAAATAAAAAAATCATGAAAAATTGTTTCTTATAATGCTTAAGTTAAAATACGATTGTTTATAAATACATAAAATAGTTGAATGTATGATTTATAGTTTTTTAATGTAATTTAGAATGGTCGATTTACCCTTCTAAACGCAATGTTGAGATTGTGAATACCCCACAAGTATTTCATAGATAATAGAACCACAGACCACCTGAAAAAGAATTAAAATCACATGATCATTTGATTTTTATGACAACTATTTTAGAGCAAATTACCTAAATAGCCCTTTAAAATTTAATAAATTAATAACATATTTTATAACTTTTGTATTAGTTGTTGATTATTAGCATGGCTAACTTTCAGTTTTAAATATATAGAAAAATTTAACTAGAAGTTCTTGTTAGATTACGTGACAGTGGAATAAATTTATAGAGTATATCTCATATTTCACCGTTCCAAAAATATAGTGGTATGAACCTACAGAGGTATTCACGTATCACTTTTAAACTACAAATATATAGAAGTTGGAGAGCCATTCAAGCCACAACTAATCAAAAAATTCTATAAGATCATAATTTTTAAATCTTTATATCACGAAAATACACACAACCAAATGAAAATGTATGTTCATTCATATTGTTCACATTTTAAAAATTATTAATTCTGATTTACCCAATAATAATGTTATATATCTCATATAAAAAAAATAAAAACATTAACACGAATTCAAAATGATAGAATTTGTAATCAATGCTTGTTGAGCAACTACATTAGCTTGTGAACGCCTAACTAAAATTGCACATAATGTCCTTGGAGCTTGTACATTTAGGCAACCTACTTTTACATTTGACCAAATAAACATACCAATACACACCAATAGCCAATCTAATACATTTACATAGAAAAACATAAAAATATGCACAGATGGACCCAAATACACACATATGCAAACATAATTTAACAAATAAAATGATTAACTTCATTCGACAAACACATTTAAGATAAGGTTTAGAGAGAGGCCTTGATGATATTGAAGGTGACGTTTTTTGCTGTGGTGGCAAGGGTTGTTGGAGAGGGGCGACATATGAGATTACCTTCATAACCTCAAACCCACCATTTTTCTCATATAAACTACATATTTCTATATTTCTAGTAAACCAACATCAGACAATTAAGCTGGCAACCCAACATCCACCTATTCACCATGGACATTAGTTACATTGAAAAGGATCATTATGAGTTCTTATTCATCATGTTATTGGAAACAAACTAGAGAAACAAATAATAATTGAATAACAAAGTTGCAAGAGATATATGAAGAAGAAGAAGAGGGATTGATGTGATAAGATTCTCTGTAAAAAAACACATACCCTTTTATTATTACCACAACAATAAACATTTACATCTTGATTACACCCGCAAATATACGTACAACAGATAGTTACTAACGCCCCTACCCATCACATCGGTTCACAATATACCAATTCAACAAAGGCAATGTTCACAGTCTAACAATAAAACCTATTAAATACTGCTTAATTGATATTACCTTGTCTAGCTTATACCTTTCAACACATCTGAGGAACATACTTTACCCAAAATGGTAATCCTCCGTAATATTAATACACAAAATGACCCTTGTAAAAATTTCACATAAACAATATTTGTTAAAGGAAAAAGTATTATCAATCTAAGAAGGGAAACTATGTAAAATATTAAAAAAACATACCTCAAAATCCATTCAGCAAAAATATAAGGTCCAATTCGAAGATGAGCATAAAACCCTACTTTTTGTACACTCTTTAAGAATAAATAAAAATATTATAATATCCACCATTGTTGATATTAATTGATCTGTAACTGAATTACCAAGTTCAAACAATGATTCATCTCAAGGTTTTACTTAGCAGCCACGTGATGAATAGATTTTTTCATCAATACAATTTAAACCTTTGATTCATCTGAAGTCAGAAATAAGTAAGTAAAAGAGAGCTTTTGTAATGAATTGACATATTGCATATTTGCAAATAAAAAAAGAGAAAGCATTTGGTTTTCTTACAGTGATTTGAAAGAGTTCATGAGGGAAAAGGCCGACAAAGAAAAGATGGCATGCATCACCATGTAGTACCTCAAATTAATTTCTCTGACATCTCTATTCCGATTTGAAAGAGTTCAACCAACATCTTCATTTTTCGAAATAATGTCATCAAATTAAAAAATGCGTACTTATAAATTGAGAAAACAAAATTAAATGTTTTTATTGGTTAACAAAAACCACACATTTGATTGAAGTTGTATATGCAACAAATTGGAATCAACGATCGAGGTATATATGACATGGAAAGAAGTCCTAGTCCACCGATTTCAAATTTGGATAGAATTACATCCCTCATTCTTAAATTCAAATGAGGTTAAAGAAAATTCAAATTTCAAAAATTTCAATCTCAAAAATCAAGGGATCAGATAGAAAATATGGCAGAAAACCAGAAGAGGGTGTGTGAGAGGTTTAAAACATAAGCAAGAGGGTGTGTGAGGGGTTTAAAACATAAGATTTAGGAATAAATTCAGAAATGTTTACCTTCATGATCATGCTAATCAACTCAAATTAATTAGGAAATGATGAAATCTTACGTTTTGAATGGATTGTGGCATTAAAAGAGTGAAACGCAACCTAGAGGGAACAAGCCTTGACCTCTTTCGTGGTGGTGGCAGTGGAGGAGGAGAAGAGAAATACATTGATTTTTGCTGATTTAGGGGATACTAAGAATAACTAAGAAAAGGAAACCGAAAGAAGAAAAGGGAATGAAATTCGTGATTTGGTCCTTCTTATCATCGTCAGATACACATAGTCCCTGATTTTGTGGGATAGATTGATGATTTCATTTGACTGAAACCGATTTAAAAAGATAGTATCCAGGCGTCTTATGGCAAACTATGAGAGATTTCAGGAGAACACTAATTTGATGCCTGAATTTTTTGGATTGTGTTGTTCAAATTCAAATTCAAATACAGAAGGCGAAATGCTAAGGGGTTAATAATTAGTTTCTAGGCAATTTTGGAAATTCACATAGAAATTGTGGGCGGGAAAACTGGGGTGGAGCGATTGACACGTGGAGGCTTAGGTACTATTTTATTATAATAGGGGATATACATAACAAATTAATGATGTAGATATGGTTATTTGAGTAAAAAAAGTTTTATTCTGAAACTTCATATATTTATTTTATTAGAATTCTTATTTTTTGTATTTCTTTATACATTAAATATGTTTAGTTTATGATTTCTTTAGTTGTCATTTTGATCTAAAAGTTTATTATTATTATTGTTATATTGTTTGTGTTTAGGCATGTGTATGCATGTGTATGTGTGTCTTCTTTATGCATTAAATATGCTTAGTTTATAATTGCTTTAGTTGTCTTTTTGAACTATAAGTTTATTATTTATATATATATATATATATATATATATATATATATATATATATATATATATATATATATATATATATATATTAAAAGTTTGTTCCCTTAGGAACAGTAATTTGTTCCTATTGGACCAAAATGATTTTTTTTTTCTATTTTCTCCGGCTCATTCCCACCGACTCCAAATTCTAATGGCACAGACTATCTAAGCCAATAGGGATTATATTGTTGTATTGGGTTAATCTCCACCGCTTTTTATTTCACTTATTCCTCTACCGCCTTGCCTGGGTTAATCCCCACCGCTTTTCTCCCTCGGTTGTATCCTTTCACCACCATCATCTCCTTATCAGATTACATCTACCACATCTCTTGTTTTCTTACGCACACCTTCTCTGTATCTATCAGAGATCGTTCTTCAATGCCGCAACAAGGGTTTGATTGGGATAAGTAATACCTCTCATGGTCTCCGATTCAACCTCTCATGGTCTGTGTAAATCCAAAAAATGTCGCGAGCAACTACCGTTATCTAGTTTTTTCCTCACTTCATCTCCGACGTTTCACTTTTGATCAGAAATCACCATCACCCTCCAACTCCACCGCCACTTACCAACCGTTCACTTCAACTTTCGTCGACCGCCGTCGGTCAATAAGCTCTAAAATCCGTTGACCATCATCGAATGATGCACCCCATCTTCAGTTCTCATTCTCTGCATTCATCCACCTCAACCCACCGCCGGAGAAAGAACTACACTGGGGTTGTTCTTGATTTGATTTTAGTTTCAACTTCATTAATTTGTTTTCCGTTGTTAATTTACACAGACCCAAAAAGGCGAGAAGAAGAGGAAGAAGGAATGATCGGTGGTGATGGGGATGTTACTACAGCTCCGGTGGATCCACCACCACCACTAGACTGGAAGTTCTCTCAAGTATTTGGCGAACGCACCACCAGTGAATAAGTTCATGAAGGTAAATTAGCTTCTCTACTTATTTAGCTCGAATCCCCATATTTATATGTTTATTAGGGTTTGAATAAAGTGTGCCTTTAATCTATTATTGGAACACTATATTGTTGTATCATCTGTGATTTTATAAACAATTGTTCTTTTTTCTATTTAATGGTCATACTTTGCTTAATTTGTTGAACTAAACCAAATAAAAACGAAAAATTTGCAATTGATTGTTGATCAAGGTACAATCAATCAATATTTTCCTTTTTCTTACTTTCAATTATGTTCTTTAAATGCATGTTTTGTTTTTTGGTGATTTAAGTACATGTAAGATATAATCAACTTTAAAAAAAACCACTTCAAAAGGTTATTGATTGCATAGATGCAATTTTCCATAGATGAATATAAGAACAAATCTTTGGAACTTCTTTCTTTATGTATACAATCAAGGCATTCTTTATCATTACATAAATAGGTAATTTAGTACTTTGATACATCATATTTTTTTTGTCTACATGCAACAAACAAATCATTTGTATAATATCTTGCATTATTTTGAATTTGTGTCATAGTTGATATCATTTTAACTATATAGTTTGATAAAAGTGATGAATATCTTGCCATTGGCGATCGTGGTGTTAGGGTGGTTTTATTTTAGAGGACTGATAAAAAAAGAGGCCAGAATCACTAATACAATTATAATTTCTTGAAAAAAAAATTATTTTTTTTTATCATTTTTTGTATTTTTAAATCATGTTTGAATGTGTAGCATGGTGGAACTAGAAAGAATTTAGTGAAGACAGATTACCCAAGTGGTAGGCATCCAAGATTCCGCTACAAAACCGAGTTTCAAAGCTATTAACCCAAGTTTTTTTTTCATTAATTTTATCACTTTAATGAGCGTTGTGAGTTAAGTGATGCAATGAAATTTTTGCATGAGACAATTATAATGAAATTCCAAGTTAGTTATCAAACTTTGTTTTTTTCCTTTGTATTTTTTGGATGGGAGTTATAGCAAGTCATTTATTCTACTAGAAGATTCTACGAAATTTGATTTAGAAGCATCGGGTAAAAATTTATGAGTTCAAATGGAAACCACTTTCGCAGTTTTCAAATTGATACCTCTTATTTTTGATTTGTTAGAGCCAAGTATTTTACCTCAAAAGTATAATTTTGTTTCTAACGTCTAATTGTGAAAAAAACATAATTGGAAAGTCTCTGTCAATCATTGAGTATTCGAGAGTACGTAACTTAGCATCTTACTTTTTTATCTTGCTACACCTGTTGTCAACTTTTGTTTTTTTAGAGGAAATAAGTCCAAATTAATGATAATGTTGTCAAATCAAACTGGACGAATTTTCCCCTCATGTTATGGTTGCCTGAAATCATACTTCTGCTCAGCCTCCATAAATCGGAGTCTAATTTGGATTTTTTGCCCCTAATGTTGGTGTTGCTTATAGCTTATTCGGGTTATTTAAGCCATTGTGTTCTTTTTTTAATTGCTTAGTCTTTTTTTCCTAAAATCTTTCTACACTTCGTTTAGCCCTTTGCAGGTGTTTTATATATCTTATTTCTATGTGAAAAAAATACTTATATTACTTTGTTTTGTTTTGTAAACATGCATTAGGGTGATCTCAGCCCTTTGCTGGTGTCTTATATAGGTTTGTTTGCTTAACCCGTGCGTTGCAAGCTAGTGTT
This sequence comes from Lactuca sativa, assembly GCF_002870075.4. NCBI lineage: Eukaryota > Viridiplantae > Streptophyta > Magnoliopsida > Asterales > Asteraceae > Lactuca > Lactuca sativa. The sequence goes on along the minus strand of NC_056626.2, from coordinate 172,917,123 downwards.
TGTAATTTACGTTCTTGATCTGATTCAATTTAGAAATAAAGAGAACAACGAAATTTACAATTAAACCCATCATAAAAAAATGATTTAATATGCGGGATTTACATGTGGGAGATGTAGGGGCTATAGAATATACACACAATCTCTTTTAACAAATAATGTGGGATCCTCAAAATCACATATTGCTGAAACGTTCCACCTTACTTTGCAAGAAGAATGTATCACTTGCCTATCCCTCACACCAATTAACGAACATTTTTATCAAAGGCAACAAGAGTTGTTAGAATTGGGGTATAGAAAACTTGGAAATTCTGAGAATTGTCGCTTTCACTTTCAGATTAAAGTATTTACGTGGTACTCCCAATCTTTAATCGGATAAGACTCAGAATTGAGAGAAAACAGAAGAGAGAATGTTTTGATGTTATGAAGAAGAAGTGTACCAACCACAAATTCGGATATGATTATATAACAGAAAACTTCATGTCTTAAAACTGCCACATGACAGTTTTATGTCCTAAAACTATCCACAAACGGTCATAAACAACCTTAAATCCGGTTCTAGAATATGAATCACAAAACCGGGTACATTTATCGATCCCAGCCAGGGGCTCTACCCCTTGGACCCCGCCAGGGGCTGCCGCCCCTTGGACCACGCTCCCAGGGGCGCTGCCCCCGGACCCCTGTCGGTTTAGGGCCGTCGCCCCTAAATAGCAGTATACTTTCAACAAAGACAAAATTAAACAAATGTGCACTCCACACCATACTAATTTGTTCAATAATTGTCAAAGTGACATTGATCAACAAATTAACCCTATTACACTTAAATAACATTAGTGATATAAAATCACCAACAAACCTGCCCCATTTAAGTGTAATCTTGATTAACTTAACATTAAAATATATAACAACAACAAACTGATGCATAAATGAAATATCATGACGACTGAATTTCACATTAGTATATTACTCATTCCAAATATTCGAATATCAGGGTGTCACTAAAGATTGAACCCTTTCTTTTCTAAGTGAATACATGAAGATAATATACATAACAGTTTACATTCTCAAAGTTCTAAATTGACACTATATTTTCCTAGCTTGTGTCCCATCCTTCAATAAGCATATCGAAGCCAAGTCCTAACTTCTTGAAGCAGCTAAACTTCATGCTTATATAGGTAGTCCTTTTATTCTTGCACCTACAAATGCAATTTTTCAAAAGAACTATTAAGAATATAAATTCAACCTCCTTAACTTGCAGTACTGAACACATACCTTGGGATGATAATAATAATGTGTTCCAATCTTCAAATATCAAGCTTTCCACATTGAATTCAACATCTAATATTACATTAGATGGGAATTGGGTATGTCAACATAAAAGATTTTAAGTGGACTTTAAACCCATCCCTACAGCCGCCTTGTGCACAAGATCTCTTGCTAACCCTTTGGTGAGATGATCGGCTAAATTCAACTGAGTTCTTACAAACTCCACAGATATGACACCAGTCATGATGAGCTCACGAATCATGCTATGTCTAACCCCTAAATGTCTAGACTTTCCATTATACACTTGACTATAAGCCTTAGCCAATGTTGCAGCACTATCATATCTGATAGAAATGGTAGATATCGGTTTGGGCCATAATGGAATTTCATAAATCAAATTCCTTAGCCACTCAGCTTCTTTACCAACAGCAGCCAATGCAACAAACTCAGACTCCATGGTTGAGTTAGTAATACAAGTGTGTTTCTTAGATGCCCAAGAAATGGCACCTCCTCCAAGAAGAAACACCCAACCACTTGTAAAGGAGTGATCCTCTAAGTTGTTAATCCATCTGGCATCTGAATAACCTTCCAAAACAGAAGGATATCCACTATAAGTTAAACCAAAATTAATGGTCCCTTTCAAGTACTTGAGTACTCTACTCACAGCTTGCCAATGAAGTGAACTAGGATTACTAGTATATCTACTAAGCCTTCCCACAACGTATGCTATATCAGTCATAGTACTAATCATGGCATACATTAGACAACCAATAGCCCTTGAGTATTCAAGTTGAGACACTAGAGATCCTTTATTAGGTAGAAGCTTAAGACTAGGATCTATAGGAGTGCTAACAGGAGAACAATTCTCAAAGTTAAACTTTTTCAATATCTTCTCAATATAATGAGATTGAGAAATTGAAATCCCATTGTTTCCTTTTCTAATTCTTATACCAAGAATTACCTCATCCTCCCCCATGTCTTTCATATCAAAACTAGATGATATGAATTTCTTGGTTTTATCAACTTCTTCTAAATCAGTACCAAAAATCAACATATCATCTACATATAAGCAAATTATGACTCCTTTACCAGAAGTATCAAATTTGTTATATACACACTTGTTAGCTTGGTTTAATGCAAAACCATTAGACAAGACAACGTCATCAAACTTTTGATGCCATTGTTTTGGTGCTTGTTTCAAACCATATAATGATTTCTTCAACTTGCACACTTTGTGTTCATTTCCAGGCATCACAAACCCTTCAGGTTGTTTCATGTATATTTCCTCATCCAACCCACCATTCAAATGCAGTTTTCACATCCATTTGGTGAATCACAAGATTATGTATAGCTGCAAGAGCTAATAATAATCTAATAGTAGAAATTCTGGTAATAGGAGCATACGTATCAAAGAAATCAATGCCTTCCTTTTGTCCATAGCCTTGGATAACCAACCTAGCTTTATACTTATCTATTGTGCCATCCACCTTCATTTTTCTTTTGAGGATCCATTTACATCCTAATGCCTTGCAAATAGGAGGTAAATCAGCCAATACCCAAGTATTGTTATGCATGATAGAATCAATCTCATCATGAATTGCCTCTTTCCAGAAATGAACATCCCTAGAAGCCATAGCTTCACTGAAAGTCTTTGGATCCTCTGCAGTATTAAAACAATACTGATGTTGAGAAATAGTCTCATTCCCTATTCCTTCAACTAAATATAGTTGAAAATCAGATCCAAAAGACTTAGCTTTTCTAGCTCTGGTGCTTTTCCTAGGTTCAGGTACATAACTTGCACCACCAGAAACATCTTCAGCTTAAGTAGCACTCTTTCTTGAAGATTGATGAATCATGTCCCTTTGTTTAGGTATAGATGTAAATCTTTCTTCATCAAAAAATAGCATCTCTTGACTCTATCACTGTGTTTACAGACACAGAGTCATTAGATTCTAAAACATAGAATCTATATGCTTTGGAATGCTCAGCATATCCAATAAAGATACAATCTATACCTCTCTCACCCAACGTCTTCCTTTTGGGTTCAGTGAGCCTTACAACTGTTCTACAACCCCAAACTTTGAGATAACTCAAATTTAGTACCTTTTTACACCAAAGTTCATAAGGAGTATTCTTACTCCTTTTATTTGGAGTTCTATTCAAGATGTAACATGCAGTTAACATTGCCTCACCCCAAAACCCTTCACTTAATCCAGAATAGGACAACATGGAATTAACCATTTCTTTCAAAGTCCTATTCTTCCTTTCAACTACACCATTTTGTTGTGGTGTATAAGGAGCTGTGGTTTGATGTATTATTCCAGTTGATTCAAAATAAACTAGATCATAATACTCACCACCTCTATCAGTATGCAAGACTTTTATTAATTCATTTTTATGAAGCTCAACTTGTTGTTTATAAATTTTAAATTTATCAAGTGCTTCATCCTTAGAATGTAGCAAATAGACATAACAATATCTAGATGCATCATCAATAAAAGTAACAACATACTTTTTGTTTCCAAGGGAAGGTATAGCATGGAAATCACATAAATCACTATGTATTAAATCCAACACATTGCTTTCCCTAACAACATCTTTGAAAGGTTGTCTAGTGATTTTAGTTAGCATGCATGTTTTACATTTTCCATTATTTTGCATCAAAAGCTGGAATTAAACTCATTTTAGACATGTCTTTTAATCTCTTGTAATGAATATGTCCTAGTCTAGCATGCCATAATTCATATTTATTAAAATTATTGCTAGTACTAGTAGAAGCCATGCAAACAGAATTATCAATAAAAGGATAATTAATATTTAGCCTAATCATTCCATTACATACATATCCAAATCCCATAAAAGAACCATGTCTTGACAAGATATACTTGTCACTTTCTAATACTTATTTGTAACCACAATTTCAGACATGTGATTCTTACGAATCCTTGGAACATATAAAACATTGTTCAAACACAAACATTTCCCAGAAGTAAAAGTAAGTAAAACATATTCTATGCCCTTGATTGGTTCAATTACAACATTTCCCATTTTCACAACAGATCCATCATCAATTGGTTGAAAGTCTTTGAACCAATATAGATCTTTGCAAACATGACTTGTTGCTCCCAAATCAACCCACCATGCAACATTATCATCCTGCACATAAAATGCTTCAGAAATCACAGAAATATAATTCTGAATATAGTTAAAATTCTGCATTAAAACAGACTTATGACCTTGTTGCTTTTCTGGATCCTTGGATCCACTTGGGCCTGCGCCATCCTTGTTCACTTTACGCAAACGACAATCTTTCTTGAAATGACCCGGTTTGTTACAATTCCAACACACCACTTTAGCCTTCTTGTTGGAAGACTTGTCATCCTTTCCTTTAAACTTCCTTTTTCCATTAGACTTCTTTTGATTCTTTGATCCTTCTCCATCCACCATGTTCATAAAAGAGGAACCAACTTGGTTCTTGCCTTTGGGATTGTTATCAAGTTCTTGAGTTCTTAAGGACTCTTCAATCCGTAAATGGCTTCCAAGTTGAGTCAAAGTCAATTCCTCTTTGTTATGTTTCAGATTGTGTTTAAAATCCTTCCAGGAAGGGGACAGTTTGTCAATGATCACAGCCACAACAATGGCTTCATCTATTTTCAGATTGTGTTGAGCAAACTGTCCTAGGATCCTTAACATTTCATGGTATTGTTCCATAACATGCCTGGAGTCAATCATCTTGTAACCCATAAAGTTACTGACAAGAAACTTCTTGCTAGAAGCATATTCGGCCATATACTTGGATTCATGAGAATCCCATAGTTCTTTTGCAGATTCGAAATTTTGATAGATATCAAAAAGAAAATCAGACATAACATTGAGAATATGACCACGACATATGTAATCATCATTTTCCCACTTTGATCTTCTTCTTGTTGCCTCCAAAGGTTCATCTTCAATAGATTCTGGTAAGACTGGCATAGGTGTACTCAGAACATACACCACTTTCAGAGTGGTAAGGAGAAACTTCATCTTCTTCTGCCATCTACGAAAATCTTGCCCTTCAAACTTGTTCAGTTTTTCAAACTTACTAGTCATTTCCTTCACAGAATCAGCACTTGTCATGATCACAGAATTGTGGCTTTCACTTTCAGATTAAAATATGTGGGTGGTACTCCTAATCTTTAATCGGATAAGAATCAGAATTGAGAGAAAACAGAATAACGAATGTGTTGATGTTATGAAGAATAAGTGTACCAACCACAAATTCAGATATGATCATATAATAGAAAACTTTCTGTCTTAAAACTGCCACATGACAGTTTTATGTCCTAAAACTGTCCACAAACGGTCATAAACAACCTTAAATCCGGTTCTAGAATATGGATCACAAAACCGGGTACATTTATCGATCCCAGCCAGGGGCTCTGCCCCTTGGACCCCGCCAGGGGCTGCCGCCCCTTGGACCCCGCTTTCAGGGGCGCTGCCCCCGGACCCCCGTCGTTTTAGGGGCTTCGCCCCTAGATAGCAGTATACTTTCAACAAAAACAAAATTAAACAAATGTGCACTCCACACGATACCAATTTGTTCAGTAATTGTCAAAGTGACATTGATCAACAAATTAACCCTATTACACTTAAATAACATTAGTGATATAAAATCACCAACATGAGCCTGTCTCACCTATGCTAGGGAAGTCATCCAAAATCTCAAAATTAATTTTCCTGAAGAACAAACTCCAGGTAATTAAGAAATCACAAAAAAAATTATAATTTTGGGTTGTTTTACGGCTTAACCACTAATGTCCAATTAAATCATAAAAGTTTTAGATATTTTTTCAAGTTAGCCATTTTCACCTGTTATATCATGTAATTATTTTTTGAATAGGCTTTTAGTTAAATTAAAGGTTTGATAGAATAATGTGACAATAGTTTCCTATAACAAATGTTGGTCTATTTCAGGGGTTATTTATATATGAACAACATAATGATTCTTAGTTGGCCAAAATCAAAGATCAGTAAGATTCTTAAATCACTGATACCCCTACCTGATATTAGTGGCGGACGCAAACTATTTTAGTAGGGGTGTCCCTCATACTTCATGCGGGTGCACCTAATAGAAAAAATAAAAAAAATAAATTTTTTTTTACACTACGAGCCGAAAATTGAGCAGTGGCCCGGGACCCCCAATTCTCCACATAGGTCCGCCACTGCCTGATATTGAATTTACAAAAATGGTCTGATTTACATAATTGGTCCCTCCCTAGTATGGATTTTACAGAAATGGTATGCCTTCACAGTCGTTCACCACCGTCGGCATCTACATCTCCTTCCGGTAACCTTATTCTGGTGTATATCGTCGGCCCTTCATTTAAGACCTTAAATTTCAAAATAGTTTTTCGCATAATATAAAAACATATTCATTTAATTTTCATAAAAACATCAATGTTTGAAACTCCAATCCATAACATATAAAGAATCCCAAGATCACATAACATAAAAATCCCATGTGTGTGTACTGATCAAGCCGGCGCCTTCCCACAGTCATCACTAGTACCTGAAACAAATAACACCAACACTGTAAGCACGAAGCTTAGTGAGTTCCCCAAAATACCACACATAACACATATTAGCCACTCGAGGCTATAACTCTGTGGGTCCGTAGACCCTACTCTGTGAACCCTCTGGTTCTAATCTCTGTGAACCTTCCGGTTCCAACTCTATAAACATGCACAACATAAATCACATAGAAATAATGCAGTACAACACATAACATACATATAGCATACAAATACTCTGTCACATAACTCTGATTACCTACTCAAGGTAAAGTATAGTGAGAAGACTCACCTCGCGTATCTTGATAACTCGCAAATCCGGAAATCACTCGCGCTCGATCCCCTGAGCTATAATCCTCATATAACACAATATATCTCTAATTAACACTTTCACAACTAAGGTTGACTAACCCTATCAAGTCAACACTGGTCAACTCTGGTCAACAGTCAATGGTCAACTTTGACCGGACTCGGCGAGTGCACTAGAGCGATTCGGTGAGTCTATATGTGTTCACTGACTCCCTAGGATCCTCTCTTGACACGTCGAGTACTTCCCTGACTCGACGAGTTCCACCTGGCATGAATCGCGGGGCCACCATGACTCAACTTGCCGAGTCTCAAGAACAACTCGGCGAGTTCCAACTTGAGTCAGTCCACTCGTCAACCCTCTCTGACTCTCCCTGACTCACTGAGTCAACCCCTTAACTCGGCAAGACCACTCGTTGAGTGGTTATGGACAACCTTCATGCTACTCGTCGAGTCTGTTCTTCAGACTCGGCAAGTCTATGCCATGCATAAACTCAAGCTCACTCCTGAGGTCAGATCCGTTCCAATAATTCATAGATCCAGTCCTTCCAAGCACATACATCACGTAAAGTTACAATCTTGGTGCTCATGCAAAGGTCCAAAGGCCTTATTTGATGATATGGTCTCTAGAATGCTATTCTAAGCTCATGGCCTCCATTAACACTCATAAAGCTTGAGGGAAAAGGGTCTCTGGACCTCTTTGGGTCCAAATCTAAAGCACCAACACAAGAAGAAGCCAATTACTCCATGGATCATTCCACAAAGAAACCCTAACTCTAAGATTTACACCAAGGATTGAGAAAGGAACGAATGGTTACCTCAAATGAAGTCTCTGAACTCAGAAATCACTGGATTAGCACCTTCTTTGGTCTCATCTTGCCTTGATCCTCTTTTATATGCAAAAACACCCACAAATAATCAAGGATCTTCCTCTTCTCTCTCACAAGACGCTCAAAGACTCTTTAGGGTTCTCTCTGGGGTTGGTGGCCGCAAATGACGGCCATAAGCCCCTTTAAATAGGTCTCATACCCTGGAAATTAGGGTTTCATTAAACAACATGGACTCGCCGAGTCCACCTTTTGGACTCGCCGAGTGCGGACACGAACCCGTGCCCAAACCGTGATCATACTCGGCGAGTTTGGGCTCCAACTCGCCGAGTCTCCTCACAAATCACCAAAATTATGAGAATAAATAATACCTGGGAATCCGGGCTGTTACAATTCTCCCCCACTAGAACTAGACTTCGCCCTCGAAGTCTCGCTCTGCAAATAACTCCGGATGCTACTCACGCATCTCACGCTCCAGCTCCCAAGTCATCTCGGACCCCTTCTGATGCTGCCACTGAACCAAAACCAAGGGTACCTCCTTGTTCCTCAGAACCTTGATTTTCCGATCTCTGATTGCCACTGGTCTCTCAGCATAATTCAGGCTCGCATCCACCTGAATATCCTCTAATGGAACCTGTAACGCCTGTGTTTCCGGGTTTGCCATTTTTAGCAATGTAATAGTCTAGGTTAACCTTTGTAACCCGTTTTGAAATAATAAGATTGTATTATTTGAGTATTATGTGTTTTGTGCGTAATTGCTTAATTATGTGGTTTGATTAATTAAGAATAAAAAATAAGCGTCAAAATTTAAGTGTAAAATAAACTTGATATCTTTGGTTAATGTTGTAGTAGTTGAAACGAGGTTTCCGAATATATATAGAACGCCCAAATCTAACTTCGTATGAGGAAGTTATGATTTATTGAAGTTTCAACTAGCGGTATGCAGCCCGAAATACTCGATTTGAGATCAAGCGGTTTTTAGCCGAAGCAATCTAAACGAGAGTCGAAGATCTCGTTGTTGGTATCGAAGTGATAAAAAGTTAGGCGAGAACGGATGTCAAACGAAGAAGTTATGAATTTATAACGAAGTTTTTCTGTCCCGGCCTATTAAAAATAAATAATAAAAATAAAGTTATAATTAGCCGACGGAGTATAAACGAACGTTGTAGAGCGTAGTCTCACCTTCGCGTGGATATAAAGAACGTCAAAACGGAGTTCGTATGAAGAAGATATGAATTTCCGAAGTTTATTAAATAATTTGTATTTAAATTTAATTGGAAAATCTGGCATTATCCGAAGAGGAGTCATCGGACTCATCCAAAGTACGCCCCGCGTACTTGTGTACGCCCCCGCGTACACCGAGGAATGTCGACACTCGCACTCGAGCACTTCGGATACGTAAGCAGTGACGATTTCGGACCAATACGCCCCGCGTACTCCGAGGCTACAGCCTCCTATAAATAGGATGCGAGGGCAGCCAACTTATTTTCTATTTTCTCTCTTCTGTCTCCCATTTTACCTCGATTTGCGTGCCAGAAGTACCCCGAAGCCCCGGTAATATTCTCGAGCCCCGAAGCAAGTCCGGAGATCCCGAAGATCCCGAGAAGTGCGATTCCCGAGCCGAAGCTCTGCCCGAGAGAAGTTCGATTTTTGTGAAGATCTTCCAGATCTGCTGAGGATTACTACTTCTGTAAGCCGTAGTCCTGTCCGATCATCTTCTGATCAAGTGAGTGTATACTACCTTTCATAAACACGATAATAATACAAGTATGGTTTGAGTGTATTAAGTATATTGTTGTTTATATGCGTGAGTGTTTGGTTACTTTCTTCTAACGCATAATTATAAAGTATTTTATACGAAATACGCGTTATGTGTATATTTTGTGTTATATGTGTGAATGTATATTCACTCTCTTCTATCTCATGGATCTGATTTGTTTTCTATGAAATACGTGTTATGTGTGTGCCTCATCTGTTATGTGGAATATGTATTGATTAAAGCATGCTATACAGGTTTTTAAACTATGTATAAAAATGTATATTTTTATCTACTAATATGTTGGGTAGAACATGGGTAGATAGTTGGTGTGTAATAAACAGATGAGATGCCTCGTTGTTGTTTTGATTCGGTCATCTAGCAGAGTTTAGATGACGACCATGGACTTTTCTAGATAGTCTTGTGGAAACATTAGCAGGTTCACCACCTGTAGGTGTTAATGAACTCGGGTGTTCATTCGATGTACTCCATCCCCCTCATGGTTGCCTTATTTGACTTATATTGCTGAGGAACCCCCGAAACATGTGTTGTCGCCCCGATGAAATATTCTTAGACTAGGTCCCTTGTATTAGTTATTTTAGGGACTTAAAGTGAGTATAACGGGAATGGGTAATTGGGTTATTATTGGTTGGTGGAATTAAATATACTTATTGATTGTGGGTGGAAAACCCTATATGCTCACCAGGCTCCCAAGCCTGACCCACTCAGTTTTATTTGTATTACAGGAAGTGGCGCGAGGGCATAAGATGGACGAACCATCAAGTTGTTTTGTTTACAAGTCTGTATATGTATATATTTGTTGAATGACTTGTAATGTTATCGTTTATGCTTATTGGTCTGTATCGGAACATGACACCCCGAGTTTTGATTATATAATGAAAATACATTTCTTTTATGAAATGCTTTGGTAAACATTGTTTTATCATGTTTTGTTTTTGGGAACAAATTCCGCAACTCTTTCAAATCAAAAGGATTTACTCTGAAATTATTTTAAAAGCATAAATGAAAATCGGTCTTTTCTGGCCGAGATTTTGGGGATGTCACAGTTGTTATCAGAGCATTAGTTTAAGCAAACTAGGAATTTGTAGGATTTCTAGACTTAAACTTAAAATGCTAAGTGAAATTTTGAGATATGTGTCTGCTATGTTTTAGACATGAGCACTAGTTTATTTTAGGAAAGTTGCCTAAAATGCTTTATGTGCTAAATGTTATATGTTGCCATATATGATATTATTTAATCGGATCTATGGTCTGTTGTCGACCGAATCTAGAAACCTTATGTGTGTACGATTCTAAGCATACGTCTACGATATTAGAACTAGCATGTAAACGTTTCGGAGTGATAAGGATGATTTTAATATCTATCGTGAATGGGGATCTAATTTCACCTTATTCGGTGTATAGATCAAAAATGGTGAGAACAAGAAGTGGAGTTGGAAATGCTGATGAAAACAGGAATCAACCACCAATGATTGAACAAATACCTGTCGTAGCAGCAGCACCTAAGCCAATAACCATGGCTGGTGTGCAAATGATGATTCAAACAATGTTGGATCGTAAGATGGATGAAACTAGATGGTTGTTTCAACAGAATCGTGAAGAACTGTCAATTCGTGTGGAGGAGCCTGAATTAAATGAAGGGCACTCGGAAGGTGGAAACTTCAGTGGGTCTGTTGGTCAAGCCAACCCACCGATAGTTAGGCAAAACAACCATGATGGAAGGAACGATGGAATGGGATGCAGGTACAAGGACTTTCTAACTTGCAAACCATCGACCTTCAATGGAAAGGAGGATCCGATTGGAGTTATGGATTGGATCTCCGAAATGGAGTTAGCCTTCATGACTTGTGGCTGCAGAGGCAAGTTGCAGACTATCTATGCAGTGCGTCAATTCCGAGGTGGATCCGTTCGTTGGTGGAACACTCTAGGGAGGACTTTGAGCCCTAAAGAGCCACTGCAATTGGCATGGGCAGAATTTTTGGTGCAGTTCAAACGCAAGTTCTGTTTGTCCCAAAATTTGTTGGAGTTGGAGAATAAGTTTTTGGCATTGACGAAAGGCAGCATGTCAGTTGATGAATACACCAATAACTTCACCGATAAGATGGAGTTTGCCTTGCGTATCGTTCCTGATGAGCTGACAAAGGTGGACCGGTATACGAAGGGACTCCCATGGAGTACGAGGTGCCAGTACATCAGGCACATACTCTAGAGGCAGCTATCTGGGCTGCCAAGTCTATTGAGAACATGATTAAGGGGAGAACCACCGACAAGGTTGAGTTTGGTGAGAAGAAAGTTTGAGGGAACATCTGGTTCCAGTAAGAAAAGCAAATTTTCGAAATCTGATTCGAAAAAGTTTGGTGGAGGAAAAGGAGGAGAAGCGAAGTGGTGTGATAAGTGCAAGAAAAAGCACTTTGGGAAATGTAGCGAGGATGTAACCTACTACAAGTGCAGAAAAATTGGGCATTTTGCCAATGAGTGTCTGAACAACAAAAGGATGTGTTTTGGTTGTAATGAAGAGGGGCATATTTTGAAAGACTGTCCGAAAAAGAAGGAGGCAACAAAGCCCAACATTCCACCAAAGCCGAAGGCGAGAGCCTTCCAGATGACACTTGAGGCCGCGAAAGATGAAGTTGATGTCGCTTCAGGTACCTCTCTCGTAAACGAATTACCTGCTCAAATTTTGTTTGATTCTGGAGCCAACTACTCCTTTATTTCGCATGAGTTTGGTAGAAAGCTAGCTTTGCCTATTGATAGACTAGATGATGCTTTATTAGTCGAAGTAGCTAGTGGCAAGTTTGTACCTGTTAGCCATCGTATGAGAAACATCTTAATCAACCTTAATGGGAATAAGTTTCACGAGGAATTATTGCCTATCGAGCTTAATGGTTTCGACATCGTGTTGGGAATGGATTGGGTTAGCGCCAATGATGCCGAAATATTGTGCAAGAAGAAGATAGTTAAAGTAAACCCGCCTGGGAAGGATTCATTTATGGTGTACGGGGACAAACGACGAGTAAATTCTGGGATCATTTCCCTAATGAAAGCCAGAAAGTGTTCGACCAAGGGATGTACATCATATTTAGCATTCGTGATTGATGCTAAGAAGGAAAAGAAGGTGATGCAGAGTATTCCAGTGGTGTGTGATTATCCGGAAGTATTTCCTGAAGATCTTCCTGGATTACCACCTGATAGACAAGTAGAGTTCATAATAGACTTGTTACCAGGGACCACGCCAATAGCAAAAGCACCTTATCGATTAGCACTGATGGAGATGAAGGAGTTGATGATGCAACTTCAGGAGTTATTGGACAAAGGTTTCATTAGACCTAGTTCATCGCCCTGGGGAGCTCCGATGTTATTTGTGAAGAAGAAAGATGGAAGTATGAGAATGTGCATCGATTACAGAGAGCTAAACAAGGCAACAATAAAGAATAGATATCCGTTTCCGAGGATTGATGACCTATTTGATCAATTGCAAGGTTCGATCTATTTCTCAAAGATCGATCTTAGGTCAGGATATCATCAGCTAAAAGTAAGAGAGAAAGATATCGAGAAGACTGCATTCAGAACTAGATATGGACACTATGAGTTCTTGGTTATGTCGTTTGGACTAACCAATGCTCCGACAGCATTCATGGATTTAATGAATAGGGTTTGTAATCCGTTCCTTGATAAATCTGTGATAGTGTTCATAGACGACATTCTGATTTACTCGAAAAGCTAGGAGGAGCATGGCAGACACTTGCGAGAAGTGTTAGAAGTTTTGAAGCAGGAGAAGTTGTATGCAAAGTTCTCCAAATGTGATTTTTGGATTCGTGAAGTCCAATTCTTGGGTCACGTGGTCAACCAAGAAGGGATAATGGCTGATCCAGCAAAGATTGAAGCTGTGATGAAGTGGGAACAACCGAAAAGTCCCACGGAGATCCGAAGCTTTTTAGGATTAGCCGGATATTACCGAAGGTTTATCCAAGGCTTTTTTTCGATAGCTACTCCATTAACAGCTTTGACCCACAAAGGAGTTACTTATGCTTGGAGTGATAAGCATAAAGAAGAATTCGAGAAGCTAAAGAAGAAGCTATGCGAGGCACCGATACTTTCTTTACCCGATGGAGTTGAAGACTTCGCTGTTTATAGCGATGCGTTTGGGGTTGGATTGGGTTGTGTTTTGACCCAAAGAGAAAAGGTGATAGCATATGCGTCTCGACAGCTGAAGGAGCATGAAAAGAATTACCCGACTCATGATTTGGAGTTGGCAGTGGTAGTTTTCGCTCTGAAAATATGGAGGCATTACCTTTATGGCATGAAGTGCAAACTTTTCACTGATCATAAGAGTCTCCAATATCTCTTTAATCAGAAAGAATTGAATATGAGGCAACGACGCTGGCTAGATTTACTCAAGGACTACGACTGTGAGATACTTTACCATCCCGGTAAAGCTAATGTTGTTGCTGATGCTCTCAGTCGGAAATTCAATCTTGAAAGGAAAATGCCAAGAGCGTTGAGAATTGAAGTTGTCTCGACCATTGTGGAAAGTATAAAGAAAGCTCAAAGAAAAGCTTCTGAAAAGAATGACCGAAAGGAGGAACGTTTGGGAAAAACGTTGGTGTTCGGTGTAAACAGTCATGGACTGAAGGTGTTACAAGATCGGATTTGGATACCTAAGACAGGAGGAGTCAGAGATCTTCTGATGGAAGAAGCTCACAAGAACATGTACTCGATTCATCCCGGTAGCACTAAAATGTATAGGGACCTGAAACCCTACTACTGGTGGCCGACGATGAAGCTTGATGTTGCAAAGTATGTGGCTGAGTGTGTGACTTGTGCGAGAGTCAAGACACAACATCAGAAACCGTACGGGAGTTTAGAACCATTTCCTGTGCCTATGGGTAAGTGGGAAGACATTGCTATGGATTTTGTCACTACATTACCCCGAACAAAGAATGGTCACGACATGATTTGGGTGGTCGTTGATCGATTCACTAAGAGTGCGCATTTCATAGCAGCCAAGGAGAAATGGTCTATGGAGAAGCTTGTGAATTCTTACGTGAAGCAAATTATGAGGCTTCACGGTGTTCCGTTAACGATTGTGTCAGATCGTGATAGCCGTTTCACCTCGAGGTTTTGGAAAAGTCTACAAGAGGAAATGGGTACCAAGTTATGTTTAAGTACAACTTACCATCCACAGACTGATGGTCAGAGTGAAAGAACAATACAAACACTTGAAGATATGCTGAGAGCATGTACCCTGGAATTCCTAGATAACTAGGATGAACATTTACCTTTGGTAGAATTTTCCTACAATAATAGTTTCCACTCGAGCATAAAGATGGCACCTTATCAAGCTTTGTACGGACAGAAGTGTCGTACGCCGTCTTGTTGGCTTGAGGCTTGAGAAAAGCAGTTTATGGGTCCCGAGATGGTCCATCAAACTGCTGAAAACTTGAAAATAATTAGAGAAAGAATGTTAGCAGCTCAAGATCATCAAAAGAGCTATGCTGATAAGAAGCGAAGGCCAATGACCTTCGAGGTTGGAGATTCGGTTTTGCTTAAAGTCTCGCCGTGGAAGGGACTTATAAGATTTGGTAAAAGGGGAAAGTTGAGTCCATGGTTTATTGGACCGTTTAAAGTTCTTCAGAGGATTGGAAACCAAGCTTACAAGCTGGAACTACTAGAAGAACTGAATGGAATTCACAACACTTTTCATGTGTGTTATTTGAGGAAGTTCACGGGAGAAGTTCCTGATATAATTCCAATTTCTGAATTGAGAATTGATGAAAACAAAAGGTTGATTGAAGAACCAGAGGCAATTGATGACCGAAAGACTAAGAAGTTGCGACGCAAAATGGTTGGGCTAGTGCTTGTCCGATGGAAACACACGAATGGGCCGAATCTCACCTGGGAGACGGAAAGTGACATGTTGAGTCGCTATCCACATTTGTTTGTTGATGTGTGATTCCGGGGACGGAATCATTCTAAGGTGGAGAGAATTGTAATGCCTGTGTTTCTGGGTTTGCCATTTTTATCAATTTATAGTCTAGGTTAACCTTTGTAACCCGTTTTGAAATAATAAGATTGTATTATTTGAGTATTATGTGTTTTGTGCTTAATTGCTTAATTATGTGGTTTGATTAATTAAGAATAAAAAATAAGCGTCAAAGTTTAAGTGTAAAATAAACTTGATATCTTTGGTTAATGTTGTACTAATTGAAACGAGGTTTCCGAATATATATAGAACGCCCAAATTTGACTTCGTATGAGGAAGTTATGATTTATTGAAGTTTCGACTTAGCGGTATGCAGCCCGAAATACTCGATTTGATATCAAGCGGTTTTTAGCCAAAGCAATCTAAACGAGAGTCGAAGATCTCGTTGTTGGTATCGAAGCGATAAAAAGTTAGGCGAGAACGGACGTCAAACGAAGAAGTTATGAATTTATAACGAAGTTTTTCTGTCCCGGCCTATTAAAAATAAATAATAAAAATAAAGTTAAAATTAGCCGACGGAGTCTAAACAAAAGTTGTAGGGCGTAGTCTCACCTTCGCGTGGATATAAATAACGTCGAAAACGGAGTTCATATGAAGAAGATATGAATTTCCGAAGTTTATTAAATAATTTGTATTTAAATTTAATTGGAAAATCCGGCATTATCCGAAGAGGAGTCATCGGACTCATCCGAAGTACGCCCCGCGTACTCGTGTACGCCCTGCGTACACCGAGGAATGTCGACACTCGCACTCGAGCACTTCGGATACGTAAGTAGTGACGATTTCGAACTAGTATGCCCCGCGTACTGCAATACACCCCGCGTACTCCGAGGCTCCAGCCTCCTATAAATAGGATGCGAGGGCAGCCGGCTCATTTGCTATTTTTCTCTCTTCTCTCTCCCGTTTTACCTCGATTTGTGTGCCAGAAGTACCCCAAAGCCCCGGTAATATTCTCGAGCCCCGAAGCAAGTCCGGAGATCCCGAAGATCCCGAGAAGTGCGATTCCCGAGCCGAAGCTCTGCCCGAGAGAAGTTCAATTTTTGTGAAGATCTTCCAGATTTGCTGAGGATTACTATTTCTGTAAGCCGTAGTGCTGTCCGATCATCTTCTGATCAAGTGAGTGTATACTACCTTTCAAAAAAAAGTTAATAATACAAGTATGGTTTGAGTGTATTAAGTATATTGTTGTTTATATGCGTGAGTGTGTGGTTACTTTGTTCTAACGCATAATTATAAAATATTTTATACGAAATACGCGTTATGTGTATATTTTGTGTTATATGTGTGAATGTATATTCACTCTCTTCTATCTCATGGATCTGATTTGTTTTCTATGAAATACGTGCTATGTGTGTGTGCCTCATCTGTTATGTGGAATATGTATTGATTAAAGCATGCTATACAGGTTTTTAAACTATGTATAAAAATGTATATTTTTATCTACTAATATGTTGGGTAGAACATGGGTAGATATTTGGTGTGTAATAAACAGATGAGAGGCCTCGTTGTTGTTTTGATTTAGTCATCTAGCATAGTTTAGATGACGACCACGGACTTTTCTAGATAGTCTTGTGGAAACATTAGCAGGTTCGCCACATGTAGGTGTTAATGAACTCGGGTGTTCATTCGCTGTACTCCATACCCCTCATGGTTGCCTTATTTGACTTATATTGCTAAGGAACCCCCGAAGCATGTGTTGTCGCACCGATGAAATATTCTTAGACTAGGTCCCTTGTGTTAGTTATTTTAGGGACATAAAGTGAGAATAACGGGAATGGGTAATTGGGTTATTGTTGGTTGGTGGAATTAAATATACTTATTTATTGTGGGTGGAAAACCCTATATGCTCACCAGGCTCCCAAGCCTGACCCACTCAGTTTTATTTATATTACATGAAGCGGCACGAGGGCATAAGATGGACGAACCGTCAAGTTGTTTTGTTTACAAGTCTGTATATGTATATATTCTTTGAATGACTTGTAATGTTATCGTTTATGCTTATTGGTCTGTATCGGAACATGACACCACGAGTTTTGATTATATAATGAAAATACATTTCTTTTATAAAATGCTTTGGTAAACATTGCTTTATCATGTTTTGTTTTTGGGAACAAATTCCGCAACTCTTTCAAATCAAAAGGATTTACTCTGAAATTATTTTAAAAGCATAAATGAAAATCGGTCTTTTCTGGCCTAGATTTTGGGGATGTCACAGAACCACTGCCGACTCGTCGGCTATACACTTCCGCAGTTGCGACACATGGAAAGTGTCGTGAATCTGCCCCAACTCTGCTGGCAAATCCAAACGATAGGCTACCCTGCCTACCCTCGCGATCACTCGGAATGGACCAATATATCGGGGCCCCAACTTGCCCCTCTTCCTGAATCGAATCACTCCTTTCCAAGGAGAGACCTTCAGGAGTACAAGGTCGCCAACCTGAAACTCAAGCTCGGACCGGCGTCTGTCTGCATAACTCTTCTGATGACTCTAAGCGGTCAATAACCTCTGTCTGACCTGTTGGATCTGATCTGTCGTCTGAAGCACGATCTCTGTACTGCCCATCACACGCTATCCAACCTCTCCCCAACAAATGGGGGTCCGACACCTCCTCCCATACAATAGCTCAAAGGGAGGCCTACCAATGCTCGAATGATGGCTGTTGTTGTAGGAAAACTCTGCCAAGGGTAAGTATGTATCCCAACTTCCCTCGAAATCCAACACACATGCCCGGAGCATGTCCTCGAGCGTCTGAATCGTCCACTCACTCTGTCCGTCTGTCTGGGGGTGATATGCGGTACTAAAATGCAGCCTAGTACCCAACTCCTCATGAAACTTCTTCCAGAATCTGGAAGTGAAACGTACATCCCGGTCTGAGACAATTGAGCAGCCGGCGGATTGGGAGTTGGTGCAACATACTTGTCCTTGAAGTTGCTCTCAGCGACCCTCAAGAGACCTTGGAGTTTGCTTAGGGTGACCTCCTCTTTTTTCATGTGGTAGGTCATCCTAAATTGATTGTAGCTCGGAGGCAAAGAGTGAAGCACCATGTCGATCTCCAAGTCTTCCCCAAAGTCAACATTTAACTTGCGAAGGCGGTCGACATACCTTTGCATCTTTTGCAGGTGCACGGTAAGAGACTCTCCATGACCCATCTTAGCGGAAATCATGTTAGTGAAAATCTCATAATGCTCTTGTCTCGCGTTTTGGTGGTATCTCTCCAATAAATCTTGATGCATCTCGTACGGGTACATGTCCTCATAGGACTTTTGGAATTCGGAGTTCATGGTGGCTATCATGATGCAATGTACCTTCGTTGCATCGTGCTCATGAGTTTCAAAAGCGGTCATTTCAGCCGGAGTAGCGATTTCAGGGTTGATTTTCTCGAGCTTCTCATCGAGGACATACTCCTTATCCTCATAGCGAGCAATGGTGCGAATGTATCTTATCCATTCGCTAAAGTTCGTCCCATCGAAAGTGACCTTTTGACAAAGGGTCATCAATGTGAAAGAACTAGCAGCAGCATTGTTTGCGTTCGACATCTACAAATAGAAAGGACAAAGATAGATTAGAATATGAATCCCTAATTATCACCCAATAAGAAAAATTAGGGCTACGATCCAACAACAATATTTACATATTAGAAAAGGGATGCCGTAATCTAACATGCAAATAATATGAAGGTAAGTGAATGACGATTCACTAATTCTCCACCATAAAAACATAACTTTAAGTCCTAAATGTATTGAGCATTCCTATGATCGGATGAGATTCATTGAAACTATTCAATGACATGTTTAAATCTTGATATGCCCCTCTTGTTTGTGACTGGGATACCGAGGATCACAAAGCGGGTGTGAATTACCATGCAAATTCACATGGTGCCTTCATTGTAACGATCACCTATTCGATGTGCCGGTAAACCACACACGCTCCATCGAACTATGATAAACAATTAATCACCCTTTGCCACCTTTGCTTAGAACCAATTAGTGTGCTGGTAAACCACACACGCTCCACTAACTTCTTAGCAAGGGTGCAAAGTGTAATTTCATGGGATTGCATCAATTCACTTTTCCTAAAGTAACTAAGATTGGGAAATTTTAAAACATGTAGTTACTTTGTATTTCATATTATACTTTTAATGAGAGGATGAGGTTGTCATATCCTACCTGTGACATCCCCAAAATCTCGGCCAGAAAAGACCGATTTTCATTTATGCTTTTAAAATAATTTCAGAGTAAATCCTTTTGATTTGAAAGAGTTGCGGAATTTGTTCCCAAAAACAAAACATGATAAAAAAATGTTTACCAACGCATTTCATAAAAGAAATGTATTTTCATTATATTATCAAAACTCGGGGTGTCATGTTCCGATACAGACCAATAAGCATAAACGATAACATTACAAGTCATTCAACAAATATATACATATACAGACATGTAAACAAAACAACTGATGGTTCATCCATCTCATGCCCTCACGCCACTTCCTGTAATACAAATAAAACTGAGTGGGTCAGGCTTGGGAGCCTGGTGAGCATATAGGGTTTTCAACCCACAATAAATAATCATATTTAATTTTCACCAACCAACAATAACCCAATTACCCATTCCCGTTATTCTCACTTTATGTCCCTAAGACAACTAACATAAGGGACCTAGTCTAAGAATATTTCATCGGGGCGACAACACATGCTTCGGGGGTACCTCAGCAATATAAGTCAAATAAGGCAACCATGAGGGGGATGGAGTACAGTGAATGAACACCCAAGTTCATTAACACCTACAGGTGGCGAACCTGCTAATGTTTCCACAAGACTGTCTAGAATAGCCAGTGGTCGTCATCTAAACTCCGCTAGATGACTAAATCAAACAACAACGAGGCCTCTCATCTGTTTATTACACACCAACTATCTACCAATGTTCTACCCAACATATTAGTAGATAAAAAAATACATTTTTATACATAGATAAAAAAAAACCTGTATAACATGCTTTAATCAACACATATTTCACATAACAGATGAGGCACACACACACATAACACATATCTCATAGAGAATAAATCATATCTATGAGATAGAAGAGAGTGAATATACATTCGCGCATATAACACAAAATATACACATAACACGTATTTCGTATAAAATACTTCATAATTATGCGTTAAAAGAAAACAACCACACACTCACACCTATAAACAACAATATACTTAATACACTCGAACCATACTTGTATTATTATCGTGTTTATGAAAGGTAGTATACACTCACTTGATCAGAAGATGATCGGACAGCACTACGATTTGCAGAAGTAGTAATCCTCAGTAGATCTGGAAGATCTTCACAAAAATCGAACTTCTCGCGGGCAGAGCTTCGGCTCGGGAACCGCACTTCAAATCAATACTTGCTTCGGGACTCGGGAATATTACCGGGGCTTCGGGGTACTTCTGGCACGCAAATCGATGCAAAACGGGAGAGAGTAGAGAGAAAATAGCAACCCTAAACGGCTGGCCCTTCAAATCTATTTATAGGGCAAATTTGGCCCTTGCCACGTCGTGGCAACCTTTTTCCACGTCGTGGGCTTGGTCGTCACTGCATGCGTCATCCCAAGTTGCATCTGGGGGCCTTCCGGAGGTGTCAGGACACTTGCCACATCGTGGCACTGCTTGCCATGTCGTGGTCTCTGACAGTTTTGGGGTTTCGCGCCCCGAACTTCAGAAATTCATAACTTTCGCATACGAACTCCGTTTTCGACGTTCTTTATATCGCCGCGAAGGTGAGATTATGCTCTACAACTCTCGTTTAGACTCTATTGGCTAATTTTGACTTTATTTTTAATATATTATAAGTATATTACTTATATATTATCTTTAGTAGGCCGGGACAGGAAAACTCCGTTCGAAATTCATAACTCCTTCATCTGAACTCCGATTCCGTCCGTCTTTCCGTCGTTGCACTACTATCGATGAGATCTTCAATTCTCATTTAGATCACTAAGGATAGATATCTATCTACCTTAAATTCACTATTTACGTCGCGCTGGGTAGCGCTGGGTCGTGCTGGTTATGTCGCGAAACTTCGACAGGTCATAACTTCTTCGTTATAACTCGGATTTCGACATTCCTTATATCTCCGGAATCCTTGTTTCGACCACTACAACTTTATGAAAAGATATCGGGCTTATCTCACACTTTAATTTTGACGCTTATTTTTATTCTTAATTAATCAAACCACATAATTAAGCAATTAAGCACAAAACACATAATACTCAAATAATACACTTTTATTATTTCAAAACGGGTTACAAAGGTTAACCTAGACTATTACATCAACGAAAATGCCTAGCCTAGAAACGCGGGCGTTACAATTCTCTCCCCCTTAGGATGATTCCGTCCCTGGAATCACACATCAACAAACAAATGCGGATAGCGACTCAACATGTCACTCTCCGTTTCCCAGGTGAGATTTGGCCCATTCGAATGTTTCCAACGAACAAGCACTAATTCGACCATCTTGCGTCGAAGCTTCTTAGTCTTTCGGTCAACAATTGCCTCTGGTTCTTCAGTTAACCTCTTGTTTTCATCAATTCTCAATTCAGAAATTGGAATTATCTCGGGAACTTCTCCCGTGAACTTCCTCAAATAACACACATGAAAAGTGTTGTGAATTCCATTCAGTTCTTCGGGTAATTCGAGCTTGTAAGCTTGGTTCCCAATCCTCTGAAGAACTTTAAACGGTCCAATAAACCTTGGACTCAACTTTCCCCTTTTACCAAATCTTATAAGTCCCTTCCACAGCGAGACTTTAAGCAAAACCGAATCTCCAACCTCAAAAGTCATCGGTCTTCGCTTTTTGTCAACATAGCTCTTTTGACGATATTGAGCTGCTACCATTCTTTCTCTAATTATTTTCAACTTTTCAGCAGTTTGATGAACCATCTCCGGTCCCATAAACTGCTTTTCCCCAACCTCAAGCCAACAAGATGGCGTACGACACTTCTGTCCATACAAAGCTTGATAAGGTGCCATCTTAATGCTCGAGTGGAAACTATTATTGTAGGAAAATTCTACCAATGGTAAATGTTCATCCCAATTACCTAGGAATTCCAAGGTACTTGCTCTTAGCATATCTTCAAGTGTTTGTATTGTTCTTTCACTCTGACCATCAGTCAGCGGATGGTAAGCTGTACTTAAACATAACTTGGTACCCATTTCCTCTTGTATACTTTTCCAAAACCTTGAGGTGAAACTGCTATCACGATCCGATACAATCGTTAACGGAACACCGTGAAGCCTCACAATTTCCTTCACGTAAGAATTCACAAGCTTTTCCATAGACCATTTCTCCTTGGCTGCTATGAAATGCGCACTCTTAGTGAATCAATCAACGACCACCCAAATCATGTCGTGACCATTCTTTGTTCTGGGCAGTTTAGTGACAAAATCCATAGCAATGTCTTCCCACTTACCCATAGGCACAGGAAATGGTTCTAAACTCCCGTACGGTTTCTGATGTTGTGTCTTGACTCTCGCACAAGTCACACACTCAGCCACATAATTTGCAACATCAAGCTTCATCGTCGGCCACCAGTAGTAGGGTTTCAGGTCCCTATACATTTTAGTGCTGCCATGATGAATTGAGTACATGGTTTTGTGAGCTTCTTCCATCAGAAGATCCCTAATTCCTCCTGACTTAGGTACCCAAATACGATCTTGGAATACCTTCAGTCCATGACCGTTTGTACCAAACACCAACGTTTTACCCAAACGTTCATCCTTTTGGTCATTTTTCTCAGAAGCTTCCTCTTGAGCTTTCTTTATACTCTCCACAATTGTCGAGACAACTTCAATTCTCAACGCTCTTGGCCTTTTCCTTTCAAGATTGACTTTCCGACTGAGAGCATCAGCAACAACATTAGCTTTATCGGGATGGTAAAGTATCTCGCAGTCGTAGTCTTTAAGTAATTCTAGCCAGCGTCGTTGCCTCATATTCAATTCTTTATGATTAAAGAGATTGGAGACTCTTATGATCAGTGAAAAGTTTGCACTTTTGCCATAGAGGTAATGCCTCCATATTTTCAGAGCGAAAACTACCGCTGCCAACTCCAAATCATGAGTCGGGTAATTCTTTTCATGCTCCTTCAGCTGTCGAGACGCATATGCTATCACCTTTTCTCTTTGGGTCAAAACACAACCCAATCCAACCCCAGACGCATCGCTATAAACAGCGAATTCTTCAATTCCATCGGGTAGAGAAAGTATCGGTGCCTTGCATAGCTTCTTCTTTAGCTTCTCGGATGCTTCTTTATGCTTATCACTACAAGCATAAGTAGCTCCTTTGTGGGTCAAAGCTGTCAATGGAGTAGCGATCGAAGAAAAGCCTTGGATAAACCTTCGGTAATATCCGGCTAATCCTAAAAAGCTTCGGATCTCCGTGGGACTTTTCGGTTGTTCCCACTTCATCACAACTTCAATCTTTGCTGGATCAACCATTATCCCTTCTTGGTTGACCACGTGACCCAAGAATTGGACTTCACGAATCCAAAAATCACACTTAGAGAACTTTGCATACAGCTTCTCCTTCTCCTTCTTCAAGACTTCTAACACTTCTCACAAGTGTCTGCCATGCTCCTCCTGGCTTTTCAAGTAAATCAGAATGTCGTCTATGAACACTATCACGGATTTATCAAGGAAAGGATTACAAACCCTATTCATTAAATCCATGAATGCTGCCGGAGCATTGGTTAGTCCAAACGACATAACCAAGAACTCATAGTGTCCATATCTAGTTCTAAATGCAGTCTTCTCGATATCTTGCTCTCTTACTTTTAGCTGATGATATCATGACCTTAGATCGATCTTCGAGAAATAGCTTTAACCTTGCACTTGATCAAATAGGTCATCAATCCTCGGCAACGGATATCTATTCTTTATTGTTGCCTTGTTCAGCTCTCTATAATCGATGCACATTCTCATACTTCCATCTTTCTTCTTCACGAACAACACCGGAGCTCCCCAGGGCGATGAACTAGGTCTAATGAAACCTTTGTCCAATAACTCTTGAAGTTGCATCATCAGCTCCTTCATCTCCGTCGGTGCTAATCGATAAGGTGCTTTTGCTATTGGTGTGGTTCTTGGTAACAAGTCTATTCTGAACTCTACTTGTCTATCAGGTGGTAATCCAGGAAGATCTTCGGGAAATACTTCCGGATAATCACACACCACTGGAATACTCTGCATCACCTTCTTTTCCTTCTTAGCATCAATCACGAATGCTAAATATGATGTACATCCCTTGGTCGAACACTTTCTGGCTTTCATTAGGGAAATGATCCCAGAATTTACTCGTCGTTTGTCCCCGTACACCATAAATGAATCCTTCCCAGGCGGGTTTACTTTAACTATCTTCTTCTTGCACAATATTTTGGCATCATTGGCGCTAAGCCAATCCATTCCCAACACGATGTCGAAACCATTAAGCTCGATAGGCAATAATTCCTCGTGAAACTTATTCCCATTAAGGTTGATTAAGATGTTTCTCATACGATGGCTAACAGGTACAAACTTGCCACTAGCTACTTCGACTAATAAAGCATCATCTAGTCTATCAATAGGCAAAGCTATCTTTCTACCAAACTCATGCGAAATAAAGGAGTAGTTGGCTCCATAATCAAACAAAATTTGAGCAGGTAATTCGTTTACGAGAAAGGTACCTGAAGCGACATCAGCTTCATCTTTCGCACCCTCAAGTGTCATCTGGAAGGCTGTCGCCTTCGGCTTTGGTGGAATGTGGGCCTAGCTGTCTCCTTCTTCTTCGGACAGTCCTTCAAAATGTGCCCTTCTTCATTACAACCAAAACACATCCTTTTGTTGTTCGGACATTCATTGGCAAAATGTCCAACCTTCCCACACTTGTAGCAGGTTACATCCTCGCTACATTTCCCAGAGTGCTTTTTCTTACACTTATCACACCACTTCACTTCACATCCCTTTCCTCCAAACTTTTTCGAATCAGATTTCGAAAATTTGCCTTTCTTTCCGGAACTAGATGTTCCCTCAAACTTTCTTTTCTCACTAACCTCAACCTTGACGGTGGTTCTTCCCTTAATCATGTTCTCAGCAGACTTGGCAGCCCAGATAGCTACCTCTAGAGTAAGTGCCTGACGTACTGGCACCTCGTACTCCCATGGGAGTCCCTTCGCATACCGTTCCACCTTAGTCAGCTCGTCTGGGACGATATGCAAGGCAAACTCCATCTTATCGGTGAAGTTATTGGTGTATTCATCAACTGACATGCTACCTTTCGCTAATGTCAGAAACTTGTTCTCTAGTTCCAATAGATTTTGAGCCGAGTAGAACTTGCGCTTGAACTGCACCAAGAACTCTGCCCATGACAATTGTAGTGGCTCATTAGGGCTCAAAGTCTTCCCTAGTCTGTTCCACCAACGAACGGCTCCACCTCGGAATTGTCGCACTGCATAGATAGTCTGCAACTTACCTCTGCAGCCACAAGTCATGAAGGCTAGCTCCATTTCGGAGATCCAATCCATAACCCCAATCGGATCCTCCCTTCCATTGAAGGTCGATGGTTTGCAAGTCAAAAAGTCCTTGTACTTGCATCCCATTCCATCATTCCTTCCATCACAATTATCTTGCCTAACTATCGGTGGGTTGGCTTGACCAATAGACCCACTGAAGTTTCCACCTTCCGAGTGCCCTTCATTTAATTCAGGCTCTTCCACACGAATTGACAGTTCTTCACGATTCTGCTGAAGCAACCGTCTAGTTTCATCCATCTGACGATCCAACATCGTTTGAATCATCAATTGCACACCAGCCATGGTTATTGCCTCAGGTGCTGCTGCTACGACAGGTATTTGTTCAATCACTGGTGGTTGATTCCTGTTTTCATCAGCATTTCCAACTCCACTTCTTGTTCTCACCATTTTTGATCTATACACCGAATAAGGTGAAATTAGATCCTCAATCACGATAGATATTCAAATCATCCTTATCACTCCGAAACGTTTACATGCTAGTTCTAATATCGTAGACATACGCTTAGAATCCTACACACATAAGGTTTCCAGATCCGGTCGGCAACAGACCATAGATCCGAACAAATTATATCATATATGGCAACATATAACATTTAGCACATAAAAGCATTTTAGGCAACTTTCCTAAAATAAACTAGTGCTCGTGTCTAAAATATAACAGACACACATCTCAAAGCTTCACTTAGCATTCTAAGTTTAAGTCTAGAAATCCTACAAATTCCTAGTTCGCTTAAACTAATGCTCTGATACCAACTGTGACATCCCCAAAATCTCGGCCAGAAAAGACCGATTTTCATTTATGCTTTTAAAATAATTTCAGAGTAAATCCTTTTGATTTGAAAGAGTTGCGGAATTTGTTCCCAAAAACAAAACATGATAAAACAATGTTTACCAAAGCATTTCATAAAAGTAATGTATTTTCATTATATTATCAAAACTCGGGGTGTCATGTTCCGATACAGACCAAAACCCATAAACGATAACATTAAAAGTCATTCAACAAATATATACATATACAGACTTGTAAACAAAACAACTGATGGTTCATCCATCTCATGCCCTCGCGGCACTTCCTGTAATACAAATAAAACTGAGTGGGTCAGGCTTGGGAGCCTGGTGAGCATATAGGGTTTTCAACCCACAATAAATAATCATATTTAATTTTCACCAACTAACAATAACCCAATTACTCATTCCTGTTATTCTCACTTTATGTCCCTAAGACAATTAACATAAGGGACCTAGTCTAAGAATATTTCATCGGGGCGACAACACATGCTTCGGGGGTACCTCAGCAATATAAGTCAAATAAGGCAACCATGAGGGGGATGGAGTACAGCGAATGAACACCCAAGTTCATTAACACCTACAGGTGGCGAACCTGCTAATGTTTCCACAAGACTGTCTAGAATAGCCAGTGGTCGTCATCTAAACTCCGCTAGATGACTAAATCAAACAACAACGTGGCCTCTCATCTGTTTATTACACACCAACTATCTACCCATGTTCTACCCAACATATTAGTAGATAAAAATATACATTTTTACACATAGATAAAAAAAAAACCTGTATAGCATGCTTTAATCAACACATATTTCACATAACAGATGAGGCACACACACACATAACACATATCTCATAGAGAATAAATCATATCTATGAGATAGAAGAGAGTGAATATACATTCACGCATATAACACAAAATATACACATAACACATATTTCATATAAAATACTTCATAATTATGCGTTAGAAGAAAATAACCACACACTCACACCTATAAACAACAGTATACTTAATACACTCGAACCATACTTGTATTATTATCGTGTTTATGAAAGGTAGTATACACTCACTTGATCAGAAGATGATCGGACAGCACTACGATTTGCAGAAGTAGTAATCCTCAGCAGATCTGGAAGATCTTCACAAAAATCGAACTTCTCGCGGGCAGAGCTTCGGCTCGGGAACCGCACTTCTCGGGATCTTCGGGATCTCGGGACTTGCTTCGGGACTCGGGAATATTACCGGGGCTTCAGGGTACTTCTGGCACGCAAATCGATGCAAAACGGGAGAGAGTAGAGAGAAAATAGCAACCCTAAACGGCTGGCCCTTCAAATCTATTTATAGGGCAAATTTGGCCCTTGCCACGTCGTGGCAACCTTTTTCCACGTCGTTGGCTTGGTCGTCACTGCATGCGTCATCCCAAGTTGCATCTGGGGGCCTTCCGGAGGTGTCAGGACACTTGCCACATCGTGGCACTGCTTGCCATGTCGTGGTCTCTGACAGTTTTGGGGTTTCGCGCCCCGAACTTCAGAAATTCATAACTTTCGCATACGAACTCCGTTTTCGACGTTCTTTATATCGCCGCGAAGGTGAGATTATGCTCTACAACTCTCGTTTAGACTCCATTGGCTAATTTTGACTTTATTTTTAATATATTATAAGTATATTACTTATATATTATCTTTAGTAGGCCGGGACAGGAAAACTCCGTTCGAAATTCATAACTCCTTCATCTGAACTCCGATTCCGTCCGTCTTTCCGTCGTTGCACTACTATCGATGAGATCTTCAATTCTCATTTAGATCACTAAGGATAGATATCTATCTACCTTAAATTCACTATTTACGTCGCGCTGGGTCGCGCTGGGTCGTGCCGGTTATGTCGCGAACTTCGACAGGTCATAACTTCTTCGTTATAACTCGGATTTCGACATTCCTTATATCTCCGGAATCCTTGTTTCGACCACTACAACTTTATGAAAAGATATCGGGCTTATCTCACACTTTAATTTTGACGCTTATTTTTATTCTTAATTAATCAAACCACATAATTAAGCAATTAAGCACAAAACACATAATACTCAAATAATACACTTTTATTATTTCAAAACGGGTTACAAAGGTTAACCTAGACTATTACATCAACGAAAATGCCTAGCCTGGAAACGCGGGCGTTACAATTCTCTCCCCCTTAGGATGATTCCGTCCCTGGAATCACACATCAACAAACAAATGCGGATAGCGACTCAACATGTCACTCTCCATTTCCCAGGTGAGATTTGGCCCATTCGAATGTTTCCAACGAACAAGCACTAATTCGACCATCTTGCGTCGAAGCTTCTTAGTCTTTCGGTCAACAATTGCCTCTGGTTCTTCAATTAACCTCTTGTTTTCATCAATTCTCAATTCAGAAATTGGAATTATATCGGGAACTTCTCCCGTGAACTTCCTCAAATAACACACATGAAAATTGTTGTGAATTCCATTCAGTTCTTCGGGTAATTCGAGCTTGTAAGCTTGGTTCCCAATCCTCTAAAGAACTTTAAATGGTCCAATAAACCTTGGACTCAACTTTCCCCTTTTACCAAATCTTATAAGTCCCTTCCACGGCGAGACTTTAAGCAAAACCGAATCTCCAACCTCAAAAGTCATCGATCTTCGCTTTTTGTCAACATAGCTCTTTTGACGATATTGAGCTGCTAACATTCCTTCTCTAATTATTTTCAACTTTTCAGCAGTTTGATGAACCATCTCCGGTCTCATAAACTGCTTTTCCCCAGCCTCAAGCCAACAAGATGGCGTACGACACTTCTGTCCA
Source organism: Lactuca sativa (assembly GCF_002870075.4). Taxonomy (NCBI): domain Eukaryota; kingdom Viridiplantae; phylum Streptophyta; class Magnoliopsida; order Asterales; family Asteraceae; genus Lactuca; species Lactuca sativa. Next base: position 172,887,254 of record NC_056626.2, on the reverse strand, counting down.
TACAAAGCTTGATAAGGTGCCATCTTAATGCTCGAGTGGAAACTATCATTGTAGGAAAATTTTACCAATGGTAAATGTTCATCCCAATTACCTAGGAATGCCAAGGTACATGCTCTTAGCATATATTCAAGTGTTTGTATTGTTCTTTCACTCTGACCATCAGTATGCGGATGGTAAGTTGTACTTAAACATAACTTGGTACCCATTTCCTCTTGTAGACTTTTCCAAAACCTTGAGGTGAAACGGCTATCACGATCCGATACAATCGTTAACGGCTATCACGATCCGATACAATCGTTAACGGTGTCAGGACACTTGCCACGTCGTGGCACTGCTTGCCACGTCGTGGTCTCTGACAGTTTTGGGGTTTCGCGCCCCGAACTTCAGAAATTCATAACTTTCGCATACGAACTTCGTTTTCGACGTTCTTTATATCGCCGCGAAGGTGAGATTATTCTCTACAACTATCGTTTAGACTCCATTGGCTAATTTTGAATTTATTTTTAATATATTATAAGTATATTACTTATATATTATCTTTAGTAGGCCGGGACAGGAAAACTCCGTTCGAAATTCATAACTCCTTCATCTGAACTCCGATTCCGTCCGTCTTTCCGTCGTTGCACTACTATCGATGAGATCTTCAATTCTCATTTAGATCACTAAGGATAGTTATCTATCTACCTTAAATTCACTATTTACGTCGCGCTGGGTCGTGCCGGTTCTGTAGCGAAACTTCGACTGGTCATAACTTTTTCGTTATAACTCGGATTTCGGCAGTCCTTATATCTCCGGAATCCTTGTTTCGACCACTACAAATTTATGAAAAGATATCGGGCTTATCTCACACTTTAATTTTGACGCTTATTTTTATTCTTAATTAATCAAACCACATAATTAAGCAATTAAGCATAAAACACATAATACTTAAATAATACACTTTTATTATTTCAAAACGGGTTACAAAGGTTAACCTAGACTATTACATCAACGAAAATGCCTAGCCTGGAAACGCGGGCGTTACACTACCCGTTCGGCTAACGACCCTCCACCGATCAAGCAAGCGGTGGGTGTGAGTGTACACCCATTAAGCGCCATTTTATAGGTCGCAACCTTATACCCACCTTATAGATCGGCTTCGTAAATGAGGCCTACTAACGGTAAGACTAGCATTTTAGTTATATATATATATATATATATATATATATATATATATATATATATATATATATATATATATATATATATATATTAACCTTGTAATATTATATTAGTATAGGGTTTTATTTTAAACTTGTAAAATTTAAATTGTCTAAATTAAAACTTTTAATCACAAAACATAAATTTCAAAACTTGAGGACAAGTTTTAAACATTTAAAACATGGAGGATCAAATAGCAAATAATCTCAATTAACAATTAATTCTATAATTATCCATATTTGATTTATTTAATGATTTCTTGCAAGATAATTACCAATTTAATCAAAATAATTAATTAATTATCACATAAGGAAATTAAATATTTTATTAGTTGATAAATATCTTTAATTAGATCAAGATTATAGTCATATATATCAGAAAATCAGATTAAGGTTGATCTAATATGATAAAGGCAAGTTTCCATA